>NC_069502.1:748644094-750107087 GCF_027579735.1 Bombina bombina
TGACTCTAAACTCCGGTATCCCAAGCAAATGATGGACGAGGGTTTCAGGTTCAGAGTCTCCTCTCCTCACCTATAATGACTCTTATGATCCAATTTTTAATAGTGATTTTTTTAGACTCTGATCACTTATTTTTATCAAATTGATATATAATATGTTAATCCTCATATATATTTGTTTTGATATTTATCTCCCACAACAAAATGGTGCAATGTGGACTGTGGTTATGCCTAGTTTTACATTCTAGCACAAAGAGAGTGCACTAGAAACCATTTATGAGTAAGTATACGTAATAACTACTCATTGCATTTTATTCACACTTTAGTTATTTAAATCACATTTATATTCAACAAGTCACTTTTATCTTTAATTATATTTCACTTTATTTAAACCATAATTACAAGATACGGACTTCCAGGGTTTTGCCATCACCCCACATAATAATATTCACAGTAAATAGCAAAACATTAGACTTAATTAGCCAAATGGCTGTTCTTTTTTTGGAATACTAAATTTGTTGCGGTTATTCGTAACAATACGTTTATGCCAGTGTGATACTTTGTATATATTTTTTCATGTAGTCTTATGTAAACCACCCCTCGCTTTGTTTATACAAAGCCATAGTAGAGGAGGGCATTGGTATGTGCTTATCCGGTAATATTCTTTTCACGCTACTCACCTGTGTGATGTCACAGGAGGAGGCGTTCCCCTAACATAGTTTGTTTAGGGATTGGAGGAAAGAACTTCAAATAGGTAGCGGTTTGTTTGTACTATACAGTCTGAGGAAACGCGTCACTGTTTTTAATTGTTTTAAACATTAAATTTGTTTTTAAAACAACCGCTACCACTCTGGTTCTTGGAAGTTCGAGATATCCACATCATCCTATTACTTAAATTGGCATAACCGCTGCAAGTTAGTAGGAGCAGCTGCCGGGTACAGGGCTTCCTATCAAGGCGGTGAGGAGACTCTGAACCTGAACCCTCGTCCATCATTTGCTGGGGATACCGGAGTTTAGAGTCAGCCGAGCGGCTCAGAAGTCTCGGTCCGCTACAATTGCACTATAGTGTGCTCCCTTAAATGTGAGTGTGCATTTTATTATACATCGCGTTGATCCCACATTCCCTGTTGATACTGTACTTAAAGGCGCCTCTGTATCTTTTCCAGGAATCTACATACTCCAGATGAATCTTCCAGAGAGCAGCCAGAGACTTTGTGCATCTTCCTACAGAGACTTGTATTTGTATATTGTGACTACTTGTGTCTTTTTACCCCTTATAGCATTTTATTGCTTATATTTCATATATTAGGGTTGATACATCACGATTGTGTTGTATTATCAAGTGTTGTTCTTACCTATTTTTGCAGAGCCCCCCCACCAGTATTAGAGTGATAGGTTCATCATTTCTTTACATAAGTCATATATGTGCAGCCACCAATCAGTAGCTCCTGAGCTTACCTAGGTATCCATTTCAACAAAGGATAGCAAGGGAACAAAACAAATTAGATGATAGAAGTAAATTGGAAAGTTGTTTAAAATCACAAGCTCTATCTGAATCATAAAAACAATTGGGTTTATGTCCCTTTCAGCAGGCAAAATAAATATCTGTATAGTAAAAATACAACATTGCTATGTACCCTCATCAAACATATTAGAAGGGGAACTAAATATTGAGTTTAAATAGCCTATTTTACTTTTTTTTAAAGGACATGATTCAAACATGTTTAAATTCACTTCTATTATAACATGTACTTTGTTCTTTTGGTATCCTTTGTTTAAAATCATATGCAAGTATCCTCAGCAGCAAAGCATTACTGGGAACTAGCTGTTGATTGGTGGCCACACACATACTGTATGTCTCTTGTCTTAGCAAAATAGTATGGATCAATTTGACTGATAAACTAAACATAGCATAGCAGCAACTTAATATATTAAAATATAGATAAGAGGTTAAAGGGACATGAAACTCAAAAGTTTTCTTTCATGATTCAGACAGAGCATACAATTTTAATGAACTTTCCAATTTACTTCTATTATCTAATTTGCTTAATTATCTTGTTATCCTTTGTTTGAGAAGCAGCAGTGCACTACTGGGAGCTAGCTAAATGCACTGGTGAACCAATAACTTGAGGTATATATGTGCAGTCATCACTCAACAGCTCGTGAGTCTACCCTTTCAACAAAGGAAATCAAGTGAACAAAACAAATGAGATAATAGAAGTAAACTCGAAAGTTGTTTAAAATCGTATGATCTATCTGAATCATGAAAGAAGAAAAAAAGGGGTTTTATGTCCCTTTAAGTAAAAATGAATTAAGTTCAATTTCATATTAACAGGAAATTATTAATTAATTATTTTTTTGTTTACTCATTGGGCTTAAAGTAAACTTTCTTGTCTGTTTTATTAAGCAGTCTAATTTTTCCAAAAGTAAAACACTGCAATTTACTGCTGCTTTGGAGCTGACTTTTACCCCTGCAAAGGGATTAAACACATTGGGCCAGATTACGAGTAGAGTGCAAAGGTTTGTGCGCAAGCAAAAAGAGGTTTATCGCGGGCGTTTGCGCTTGTCGGGTTTACTGCTGGTATTACAAGTTGAAAGTAAACTCGATCGCTTGAGCCCAAAGGTGATTTACGCTAGAATTATTACGTCGTACTCAGAGCTCTGGTTAACTGTTTCAGGAAACAAAAAGGTTGCACAAAACACATCAAAAATACGTTACAAAGTACAGTTACGCTCATAATAACATTATCTAATAAAAATGATTCTAAAAAAATATTGCTCAAAGAAGTTATAAGGGCTCAAACATATGAGTTCTTATGTGTTAGAAAAAAAAAGACACACAAAGGGTTTTAACATAGAGATACATACATATACATGTCTAAATACGTGTTTGTATGTATGTATATATATATATATGTGTGTGTGTGTATATAATGTACCAAAAAAAACAACACAACATATATATGTAAAAATATTTATTTAGGAATAAATTTAACATATTCTGCTACGTGAAGAACATTGGAATGTGAAATATTCATATTTTCATGTCTGGTTAGCGCACATGAGAATATGCAATCAGGTTTGCGCGCGAGTAGGGTGTTAGGTTTTGTTTCACTTTTTTTGTGCCATTGACGTCTATGGGGGGGGGGGGAATAAGTGAACACGCACGCGATATTGTAAGTTTGGAAACTCATTATATGAGCACAGCCCGATGAGCTCAGTTAACGCTTGAGCAGCAGCTTTAATTAGCGCTCCACTTGTAAGATCTTACTGAGCATGTGCACAAGCTCACAGGCTATACATATATTAGTCTGTGATTGGCTGATGTTCTTCACATGACATGGGGCCAGATAATGGGTGAAAAAAAATCTATTGCTATTGCATTGTCTTTTTATTATGTACGTGTTAATACTGTAATTTACTCCTATTATCTAATTTGCGTCATTTTTTTGTATTCTTTGTTGAATAAGCAGCAATGCTCTACTGGTTGCTAGTTGAAAACATTGTAAAAGCCAATGATAAGCATTATATCTGAGCAGCCTCCAATCAGAAGCTAGCTACCAGTAGTGCATTGCTGCTATTAAGCCTACGTGGGTATGCTTTTCGACAAAAGATACAAAAAGAACGGAGCAAATTAAAAATTAGGAGAGAATTGAAAGTTGTTTAAAATTGGATGCTCTGTCCAAATCATTATTTCTGACTGTACTGTCCCTTTTAACAAAGATAATAAGTTTGTTTTTAAAGGGATACTAAATCCAATTTTTTTGTTTCATGATTCAAATAGAGCATACAATTTTAAGCAACATTCTAATTTACTCCTATAATCCAATTTTTCTTTATACTCTTGCTATCTTTATTTGAAAAAGCCAGAATGTAAGTTTAAGAGCCGGCCCATTTTTGGTTCAGCACTTGAATAGCACTTGCTGATTGGTGGCTATATGTAGCCACCAGTCAGCAAGTGCTACCTTGGTGCTGAACCAATAATGGGCCGGCTCCTAACCTTACTTTTCTGCTTAAAATTGTATGCTCTATATCTGAAGCATGAAAGAAAGAAAAAAATGGGTTTAGTATCCCTTTAAGAGTAATTTGCAATGTTAGGAGCAGAAAGGTAGTATTTGCAGCTATGTCAAAAAGTACCATTGGCTTCCTGATATTGTAAGGTTATTTATGTATGTTTTTATTCAATTGAATCTGAGTATCAAACTCTGAGATTATGTTTAGGTTTTATACTGTGTAAATGCCGACTAAAGTAAATAATTTGTATAAGCAAATTTGAGGATGCAATTGCAAATAAAAGTAATTTAAGACACTTTTTAAATAACTAATTTCCACTACTATATTAAATGTCATTTTACTTATCATAACTAAAACAATTGGCACTTGCAACTGTAATTCTACAAACCTGGGACTTCAGTGTACACCTAGGGTTGCCACCTCGGCCATGTTTTCCTGGACACTTATAAGTTACACATGTTACAGGATAAGCAGGGAGGAACATCTATTGAGCCTCTGGACATCACATGAATAGGGCTGATGAACAGCACAATACATGTTCCTCCCTGCTTACCCTGCAGCATGTGACTCATAAGTGTCCAGGAAAACATGGCTGAGGTGACAACCCTATGTACACCACTGGTTATCAGACCTGTCCTCAAGCAACAGGCCAGATTTTCAGGATTACCTTGATTGAGAGCAGGTAAAATAACCATGGTTACTAATCAGCTGATTATTTCACCTGTGAACCAGTTCAGATATCCTCAAAATGTGGCCTGTTAGGGAGGCCGAGGACAGGTTTAAAACCAGTGGTTTACACTAAACCACTGTTATGTTTGTTCATAGGGCGGGCTGCAAGCATCTCCATTGAAAGTGATGTATTGTTACTTTACATATATATAATTTTTTTATTTTTTTTTTAACTAGGTTACACCTTTTACATAGCACATGAATTTTTTGATGCTTTGCCTATACATAAATTGCAGGTATGTTAAATTCAGAAAACAAACTGTGTGGACGATGTGTATATAAGATCTTGTTTTAATCATTGACCAGCTTTGATTTAAGAATCTTTTATAACCCCCAGTAAATACTGTTTCGGGATATCAGTAGATACTTAGCTCCAGTACTTTTGAAGAACACATTTAACATGTTCTATATAAATATACAGGATTGGAAATTTCCAAAAGTCCTAGTCTATGAAGAAAAATCTGTGTATGAGTGAGAAATTAGGTGTTTTACTATAATTAAAGGGATATGAAACCCCAAAATGTTCTTTTGTGATTCAGACAGAACATATGATTTAAACAAAGTTTAAAATCTACTTCTCTTATCTAATTTGCCTTGTTCCCATGATATTCTGTGCTGAAGAGATACATAGGTAGGCAACTGGAGCAGTATATAGCAGGAAATTGTGCTGCCATTTAGTGCTCTTGCAAATGGATAACATTCTTGCAAAACTGCTGCTTTATAGTGCTCCAGAAATGGACAGACTGCTAAGCCCTGCTTTTAAACAAAAGATACAAAAAGAATGAAGAAAAATTGATAATAGGAATAAATTAGAAAATTGTGTAAAATTGCATGCTCTATCTGAATAATTAAAGAAAAATTGTGGGTTTCATATCCCTTTAAACCAGTGATGTATTTAGATTTTGTGCTGCCCTAAGCGCTCAAAGTTCTGCTGCCCCCACCACCATCCCCAGGTTTAAGGCCTTTTTTGCCAATACAGTTTTTTTGGTCAGGGTGTATCGTGACTTCTTCTTTTTTAATGGCATTTGTAAAGTAAATGTTCACCAGTGCTTGCAAAACACTTGCATACACTCGGGTGCATTGAATTAGCACATATGTACACAGTATACTTGTGAGCAGTAACGCCAGACAAGGCTTCAACCCTTCAAGCCATTCACACACCTTTCACATCTGCTTCCACACACATTCATTCATTCATTTATAAAAGAATGCCAAGTTTCTGTATACTTAGTGTAGTCCTTTGTATCATACATGAGAGCTGAGTGAATTAAGTTGTTTTTATTTTCTGCCAGCCATGGTAATATGTCAGTACATGTGACTACACACAGGACAATGACAGGTTTGGCCCTTGACGTTATAGAGTCCTATCACCATACACAACAAGGGGACACAATAGAGAGTAAATTCTAGAAGAGCACATTTCTCAGGCAAGATCTGATTTAGTTCTAGCCTGTACCAACTTAATTATTGATTCTCAAAAACAAGACAGGTACCTTTCTTGAAATTTTACCTGCGCCACTGCATGCTGAAGCTGAGCTGTTCCCAACGTTTGTTCCTCTGGTGATGGATAGTGTGACATAGCTGCACTGTGTGATACACAGCCATGGGCAGCACTGCAGCAAAAAAAAGGCTACCCATCACCCACCATGCCTGTAGCCAGTGTGTAGCTTCCAGACAAGTGCTCCGCACAGCCACAGGTAGGAACTGCAGCTGCAGTTCCGCCCTTGAGGGAGGGAGCGGACTGGAGGCTGTCGTAAATAGCGCTGGCTGAGTGGAGAGATTTATTGTCCACTGCAGACTCTAAACAAGTGCTCTGTTGTTGCACTCAGGGTAGGAACTGCATGGAGGGAGCAGAGGTAGGAGTATTCAATACATGTAGGGCTCAGGGATGGCCTGGACACTAATAAAGTGCCACTTGATGTGAGTGCCAGTGCCTATCTATCATCAACTGTCCCCGAACCTATGGTTGCTCAATGCAAATATAGTCATTTGTTGCTCCCCACAGAGCCTGCAGAAAGTGCCCCCCCCAAAAAAAAAAAAATTGCCGCCCTGAGCACATGCAATGTTTGCCTAGGCCTTAATATACTGCTGAATTGAATTGCTATTATAGTAAACAAACTTATATGCTTTCATTCTTTAGAGCATTTAATTTTATACCTGTTGACCTTGCAAATCTATGTGTTTAACCCCTGCAACCCATGGGTTAAACACATAGGCAAAGTACATTACATGAGCTGCAAACTACTGCTGGTTTTTAACTTTAATTTACCTATGTCAGCCAAGACAGATTTTCACTATGATGGCCTTTTAAAATTAATAAGACCTATATGTTTCCCCCTGATTAGTAAACTGTATTGATATTTCCTTCCATAAGGCAGGGAGAGTCCACAACTTTATTACTATTGGGAAATACAACACCTGGCCACCAGGAGGAGGCAAAGACACCCCAGCCAAAGGCTTAAATATTCCTCCCACTTCCCCTATCCTCCTGTCATTCTTTGCCTTTCGTCACTATAGGAAATATTTCTCACAGATCAGAGACATTGCAAGCTAATTACTGCTTGTCTTGCCCTCCAGGCCTCCTTGAGACCCTCAGTGGCCCAGTGTATGGAGGTGATCAGACTCATGGTGTCCTGTATGGACATCATTCCCTTTGCCAGATTCCATCTCAGACCCTTACAACTATGCATGCTGAGACAATGGAACGGCAACCATTCAGATCTGTCTCAACAGATTGTGCTGGACAACCTGTTGAGAGACTTGTTCTCTTGGTGGCTCTGTCCACATCATCTGTCCCAAGGCACGTGCTTCTTGAGTCCGTCCTGGGAGATTGTGACTACGGACACAAGCCTTTCCGGCTGGGGAGCCGTTTGGGGTGCCAAGAAGGCTCAAGGGCTGTGGACTCAGGAGGAGTCCTCCCTTCCAATCAATATATTGGAACTCCGGGCAATCTTCAATGCCTTGAAAGCTTGGCCTGTTCTGGGTTTGTCCCAGTTTATCAGATACCAATCAGACAATATAACCTCGGTTGCCTACATCAACCTTCAGGGGGGGAACGAGAAGTCCCTTGGCGATGAGAGAAGTATCTCAGATACTAGAGTGGTTGGAGACTCACAGTTGTATGCTGTCAGCGATCCACATTCCGGGTGTGGACAACTGGAAAGCGGACTTCCTCAGCAGGCAATCCTTTCACCCAGGGGAATGGTCTCTCAACCCCGAGGTGTTTGCAGTGATATGCAGCAGGTGGGGGACCCGGCGATAGATCTCATGGCATCCCGCCTCAATACCAAGCTACCCAGGCACGGGTCGAGGTCGAGGGTTCCTCAGGCAGAACTGATAGATGCCCTATCAGTACCATGGAGGTTCAGACTCATATGTTTTCCTCCATTACCGCTTCTCCCTCGTCTGGTGGCTCGCATCAAGCAGGAGTGAGCATCAGTGATTGATTGCTTCATTGTGGCCGCGAAGGACATGGTTTGTGGATCTAGTGGGGATGTCCTCAGTGGAGGTTACCTTGTCACAGAGATCTGCTGACACAGGGTCCCTTTGTTCATCAAAATCTAGATTCTCTGAGGCTGACTGCGTGGAGATTGAACGCTTAGTCTTAGCCAAGAGAGAGTTTTCTGAGAGTGTTATCAACACTCTGGTTCAAGCTCGTAAGCCAGTTACTCATCGTATCTACCATAAAGTGTGGAGGACTTGTACTGGTGTGAAGAGCGTGGCTTTTCCTGGCATAAGGTTAAGGTTGCCATAATTTTATCTTTTCTCCAGGATGGACTGGAGAAGGGTTTATCTGCTAGTTCCCTGAAGGGACAGATATCGGCCCTGTCGGTGTTACTGCACAAGAGATTGGCTGAGCTTCCGGATGTACAGTCCTTTGTTAAGGCTCTTACTAGGATCAGACCTGTGTTTAGATCTGGGGCTCCACCTTGGATTCTCAATCTTGTTCTTAGTGTTTGCAGCAGGCTCCATTTGAGCCTATGCATACTGTTGATATTAAATTGTTATCTTGGAAGGTTCTTTTTTTGTTGGCTATGCCTCTGCTCGCAGAGTTTCTGAGATTTCTGCTTTGCAATGTGACCCCCCTTATCTTGTTTTCCATGCTGATAAGGAGGTTTTACGCACTATACTAGGGTTCCTCCATAAGGTGGTGTCGGATCGTAACATTAATCAAGAAATTGTTGTTCCTTCTTTGTGCCCTAATCCTTCTTCTGCGAAGGAACGCTTGCTTCACAATCTAGATGTGGTTCGTGCCTTGAAGTTCTATCTTCAGGCTACTAAGGAATTCAGACAATCTTCCTCTTTGTTTGTCATCTATACAGGGAAGCCTAAGGGGCAGAAGGCTACTACGACTTCCCTATCTTTCTGGTTGAGGAGTGTCATCCGCTTAGCTTATGAGACAGCGGGGTGACAGCCTCCTGAGAGGATAATGGCTCATTCCACTAGAGCAGTGGCTTCATCCTGGGCTTTAAAGAACAAAGCCTCTATGGATCAGATTTGTAAGGTGGCTACCTGGTCCTCCTTACACACTAAATCTAAATTTTACAAGTTTGATGTGTTTGCTTCAGCTGAATCAGCTTTCGGGAGAATAGTTTTGCAAAAAAACACAAACAAGTTTTCTCCTGTTAAGTGTAGTCAGTCCACGGGTCATCATTACTTATGGGATATTAACTCCTCCCCAACAGGAAGTGCAAGAGGATCACCCAAGCAGAGCTGCTATATAGCTCCTCCCCTCTACGTCACACCCAGTCATTCTCTTGCACCCAACTAATAGATAGGATGTGTGAGAGGACTGTGGTGATTATACTTAGTTTTTATATCTTCAATCAAAAGTTTGTTATTTTAAACAGCACCGGAGTGTGTTGTTTCTTCTCAGGCAGAATTTGAAGAAGAATCTACCTGAGTTTTGTATGATCTTAGCGGACGTAACTAAGATCCAATTGCTGTTCTCGGCCATTCTGAGGAGTGAGGTAAACTTCAGATCAGGGGACAGCGGTAGGTTTGCCACCTTAGCCATGTTTTCCTGGACACTTATGAGTTACACATGCTGCAGGGTGTGCAGGGAGGAACGTGTATTGTGTATCTGGACAGCACTATTCATATTCCTCCCTGCCCACCCTGCAGCATGTGTAACTTATAAGTGTTCTGTATTTTAAGGGACGGGTGGCAACCCTAGACAGCGGGCAGGTTCACCTGCAAAGAGGTATGTTGCAGTATATTATTTTCTAAGCAATGGAATTGACTGAGAAAATACTGCCAATACCGATATAATGTAAGTTCAGCCTTAAATGCAGTAGTAGCAACTGGTATCAGGCTGATATGTATGTATGTTTACACTTCAGTATTCTGGGGAATGGCACTTCACTGGGACAATACTGTATGCATATAATTTTAGCCTAACTTGCAGTGTGAACGACTAGCAGCGGGCTTTTTAATGACATTTCATTTAATTAGATTTTAAACGTTTGCTGGCATGTTAAATCGTTTAATTATCTGAGGTACTTGGTGAAAAATTGTTTTGGGCGTTATTTTCCACATGGCTGTCGTTTATTTTAAATTAAAATCAGTTTCACTGAGCTTCCCTCACTGTTGTGTGTGAGTGGGAGGGGCCTATTTTGGCGCTTTTGCTACGCATCAGAAATTCAGTCACAAGTCTGTCTTCTCTCCCTGCATGATCCAGAACGTCTCTACAGAGCTCAGGGGTCTTCAAAAATTATTTTGAGGGAGGTAATCACTCACAGCAGACCTGTGAGATTGTGCTTTGACTGTGATAAAAACGCTTATATTTTAAATGTTATACGTTTTTTCTGATATTGAGGGTTAGTCATCCATTGCTAATGAGTGCAATCCTTTGCTAATTTTATGCTTTTACCGGGAAAAATGTGGTTTTTATAACTAATCCGGTTCATTGTTATTCAACTGTCATAGTTTTTTCTGTGCTTCTTAAAGGCACAGTACGTTTTACATATTACTTGTAAATTTAGTTGTAAAGTATTTCCAAGCTTGCTAGTCTAATTGCTAGTTTGTTAAACATGTCTGACTCAGAGGAATATCTCTGTGCTATATGTGTAAAAGCCAAGGTGGAGCCCAATAGAAACTTATGTACTAATTGCATTGATGCTACTTTAAATAAAAATCAATCTGTACATGTTGAACATCATTCACCAGACAACGAGGGGGAAGTTATGCCGACTAACTTGCCTCACGTGTCAGTACCTGCATCTCCCGCTCGGGAGGTGCGTGATAGTGTAACGCCAAGTACATCAGGGCGGCCATTACAAATCACTCTACAGGACATGGCTAATGTTATGACTGAAGTTTTGTCTAAATTGCCAGAATTTAGGGGTAAGCGAGATCACTCTGGGGTGAGAACAGAGTGCGCTGATAATACTAGGGCCATGTCAGATACTGCGTCACAATTTGCAGAACATGAGGACGGAGAGCTTCATTCTGCGGGTGACGGATCTGATCCAAATAGGCTGGATTCAGACATTTCAAATTTTAAGTTTAAACTAGAAAACCTCCGTGTACTGCTAGGGGAGGTATTAGCGGCTCTGAATGATTGTAACACGGTTGCAATCCCAGAGAAAATGTGTAGGTTGGATAAATATTTTGCGGTACCGACGAGTACTGATGTTTTTCCTATACCTAAGAGACTTACTGAAATTGTTACTAAGGAGTGGGATAGACCCGGTGTGCCTTTCTCACCCCCTCCTATATTCAGAAAAATGTTCCCAATAGACGCCACTACACGAGACTTATGGCAAACGGTCCCTAAGGTGGAGGGAGCAGTTTCTACTTTAGCTAAGCGTACCACTATCCCGGTGGAGGATAGCTGTGCTTTTTCAGATCCAATGGATAAAAAGTTAGAGGGTTACCTTAAGAAAATGTTTGTTCAACAAGGTTTTATATTGCAACCCCTTGCATGTATTGCGCCTGTCACGGCTGCGGCCGCATTTTGGTTCGAGTCTCTGGAAGAGACCCTTGACTCAGCGCCAATAGATGAGATTTCACACAAGCTTAAAACCCTTAAGCTAGCTAATTCATTTATTTCTGATGCCGTAGTACATTTAACTAAACTTACGGCTAAGAATTCCGGATTCGCCATTCAGGCACGCAGAGCACTGTGGCTAAAATCCTGGTCAGCTGATGTTACTTCTAAATCTAAATTACTTAACATACCTTTCAAGGGGCAGACTTTATTCGGGCCCGGTTTGAAAGAAATTATCGCTGATATTACAGGAGGTAAAGGCCATGCCCTGCCTCAAGACAGAGCCAAACCTAGGGCTAGACAGTCTAATTTTCGTGCCTTTCGTAACTTCAAGGCAGGAGCAGCATCAACTTCCTCTGCTCCAAAACAGGAAGGAGCTGTTGCTCGCTACAGACAAGGCTGGAAACCTAACCAGACCTGGAACAAGGGCAAGCAGGCCAGAAAACCTGCTGCTGCCCCTAAGACAGCATGAATTGAGGGCCCCCGATCCGGGAACGGATCTAGTGGGGGGCAGATTTTCTCTCTTCGCCCAGGCTTGGGCAAGAGATGTCCAGGATCCCTGGGCGTTAGAGATCATATCTCAGGGATATCTTCTGGACTTCAAAGCCTCTCCCCCAAAAGGGAGATTTCATCTTTCAAGGTTGTCAACAAACCAGATAAAGAAAGAGGCGTTTCTACGCTGTGTACAAGACCTTTTACTAATGGGAGTGATCCATCCGGTTCCGCGGTCGGAACACGGACAAGGGTTTTACTCAAATCTATTCGTGGTTCCCAAGAAAGAGGGAACCTTCAGACCAATCTTGGATTTAAAGATCCTAAACAAATTCCTAAGAGTTCCATCGTTCAAAATGGAAACTATTCGGACAATCTTACCCATGATCCAAAGAGGTCAGTACATGACCACAGTGGATTTAAAGGATGCTTACCTTCACATACCGATTCACAAAGAACATTACCGGTATCTAAGGTTTGCCTTCCTAGACAGGCATTACCAGTTTGTAGCTCTTCCATTCGGGTTGGCTACGGCTCCAAGAATTTTCACAAAGGTTCTGGGCTCTCTTCTGGCGGTACTAAGACCGCGAGGAATTTCGGTGGCTCCATACCTAGACGACATTCTGATACAAGCGTCAAGCTTTCAAACTGCCAAGTCTCATACAGAGTTAGTACTGGCATTTCTAAGGTCGCATGGGTGGAAGGTGAACGAAGAGAAGAGTTCTCTCTTACCACTCACAAGAGTTCCCTTCTTGGGGACTCTTATAGATTCTGTAGAAATGAAGATTTACCTGACAGAAGACAGGTTAACAAAGCTTCAAAATGCTTGCCGTGTCCTTCATTCCATTCAACACCCGTCAGTGGCTCAATGCATGGAGGTAATTGGCTTAATGGTAGCGGCAATGGACATAGTACCCTTTGCACGCCTGCATCTCAGACCGCTGCAATTGTGCATGCTAAGTCAGTGGAATGGGGATTACTCAGATTTGTCCCCTACTCTGAATCTGGATCAAGAGACCAGAAATTCTCTTCTATGGTGGCTTTCTCGGCCACATCTGTCCAGGGGGATGCCCTTCAGCAGGCCAGACTGGACAATTGTAACAACAGACGCCAGCCTACTAGGTTGGGGCGCTGTCTGGAATTCCCTGAAGGCTCAGGGATCATGGACTCAGGAGGAGAGTCTCCTTCCAATAAACATTCTGGAATTGAGAGCAGTTCTCAATGCCCTTCTGGCTTGGCCTCAGTTAACAACTCGGAGGTTCATCAGGTTTCAGTCGGACAACATCACGACTGTAGCTTACATCAACCATCAAGGAGGGACAAGGAGTTCCCTAGCGATTATGGAAGTATCAAAGATAATTCGCTGGGCAGAGTCTCACTCTTGCCACCTGTCAGCGATCCACATTCCAGGAGTGGAGAACTGGGAGGCGGATTTCCTAAGTCGTCAGACTTTTCATCCGGGGGAGTGGGAACTTCATCCGGAGGTCTTTGCCCAAATACTTCGACGTTGGGGCAAACCAGATATGGATCTCATGGCGTCTCGCCAGAACGCCAAGCTTCCTTGCTACGGGTCCAGGTCCAGGGACCCGGGAGCGGTCCTGGTAGATGCTTTGACAGCACCTTGGACCTTCGGGATGGCTTATGTGTTTCCACCCTTCCCGAAGCTTCCTCGTTTGATTGCCAGGATCAAACAGGAGAAAGCATAGGTGATTCTAATAGCGCCTGCGTGGCCACGCAGGACCTGGTATGCAGATCTAGTGGACATGTCATCCTGTCCACCTTGGTCTCTGCCTCTGAGACAGGACCTTCTAATTCAGGGTCCTTTCAAGCATCAAAATCTAATTTCTCTGAAGCTGACTACATGGAAATTGAACGCTTGATTTTATCAAAGCGTGGATTTTCGGAGTCAGTAATCGATACTTTAATACAGGCTAGGAAACCTGTTACCAGGAAGATTTACCATAAGATTTGGCGTAAATACTTACACTGGTGTGAATCCAAGAGTTACTCATGGAGTAAGGTTAGGATTCCTAGGATATTGTCTTTTCTACAAGAGGGTTTAGAAAAGGGTTTATCTGCAAGTTCTTTAAAGGGACAGATCTCAGCTCTGTCCATCCTTTTACACAAACGTCTGTCAGAAGTTCCAGACGTTCAGGCTTTTTGTCAGGCTTTGGCTAGGATTAAGCCTGTGTTTAAAACTGTAGCTCCACCGTGGAGCTTAAACTTAGTTCTTAACGTTTTACAGGGTGTTCCGTTTGAACCCCTTCATTCCATTGATATCAAGTTGTTATCTTGGAAAGTTCTGTTTTTAATGGCTATTTCCTCGGCTCGTAGAGTCTCTGAGTTATCAGCTTTACATTGTGATTCTCCTTATCTGATTTTTCATTCAGATAAGGTAGTTCTGCGTACTAAACCTGGGTTCTTACCTAAGGTAGTTACTAACAAGAATATCAATCAAGAGATTGTTGTTCCATCATTGTGCCCTAACCCTTCTTCAAAGAAGGAACGACTTCTACACAATCTGGACGTAGTCCGTGCCCTGAAATTTTATTTACAGGCAACTAAAGATTTTCGCCAAACTTCTTCCCTGTTTGTCGTTTATTCTGAACAGAGGAGAGGTCAAAAAGCTTCTGCTACCTCTCTCTCTTTCTGGCTTCGTAGCATAATACGTTTAGCCTATGAGACTGCTGGACAGCAGCCTCCTGAAAGAATTACAGCTCATTCTACTAGAGCTGTGGCTTCCACTTGGGCCTTTAAGAATGAGGCCTCTGTTGAACAGATTTGCAAGGCTGCAACTTGGTCTTCTCTTCATACTTTTTCCAAATTTTCCAAATTTGACACTTTTGCTTCTTCGGAGGCTGTTTTTGGGAGAAAGGTTCTTCAGGCAGTGGTTCCTTCCGTATAAAGATCCTGCCTGTCCCTCCCGTCATCAGTGTACTTTAGCTTTGGTATTGGTATCCCATAAGTAATGATGACCCGTGGACTGACTACACTTAACAGGAGAAAACATAATTTATGCTTACCTGATAAATTCCTTTCTCCTGTAGTGTAGTCAGTCCACGGCCCGCCCTGTTTTTTATGGCAGGTCTAAATTTTAAATTATACTCCAGTCACCACTGCACCCTATAGTTTCTCCTTTCTCGTTTGGTTCTCGGTCGAATGACTGGGTGTGACGTAGAGGGGAGGAGCTATATAGCAGCTCTGCTTGGGTGATCCTCTTGCACTTCCTGTTGGGGAGGAGTTAATATCCCATAAGTAATGATGACCCGTGGACTGACTACACTACAGGAGAAAGGAATTTATCAGGTAAGCATAAATTATGTTTTTGTGGTGCCCTCAGAATAGCAGAATAGGGCCTGCCTCTTTTTTTTGTTCCCTCCCGTTATTTCTTCAGTGTCCTCTGGAGCTTGGGTATAGTTTTCCCAACAGTAAGGAATGAAGTTGTGGACTCTCCCTGCCTTATGGAAGGAAAACATAATTTATGCTTACCAGATAAATTCCTTTCCTTCCTGGTAGGGAGAGTCCACGACCCCACCCGTAATTTTTTTGTTGTTGCTGTGCGGCTCCTTTTTTATATTATTTCTTCTGGCACCTTTATACCCCAATGTTTCTACTACTTTTCCTTGTTCCCTCGGCAGAATGACTAGGGGATAGGGGAAGTGGGAGGGATATTTAAGCCTTTGGATGGGGTGTCTTTGCCTCCTCCTGGTGGCCAGGTGTTGTATTTCCCAACAGCAAGGAATGAAGTTGTGGACTCTCCATACCAGGAAGGAAAGGAATTTATCATAAATTATGTTTTTTCCACCTCTGTGTGTAAAATATATAAATGTAATACTTTTTTCCTATCTTTAACATTGAGTAAACTAGTAATTTTTTCCTTCTGGACTAGTTCCTTTTCTCCCCTGGCTAGTAAACTATAGTGAAAATTTTCAACCCCTGTGTGTGTATATCTGTCTATTTTTCTTTTATTTAATTTTTTTTTTAAAAGACAAATTGGTGACAATTATAGATATTACTCTGCAAAAATGTTTTCTATATTTAAAGGGACAGTAAACCTACAAAATAATGTTATATAATTCTGCACTATGTGCAGAATTATATAACATTAGCTTAGCGCCAACTTTATCCATTAAAGTACATCAGAGATATTTTATTTTATTACAAAGTTCAATTTTCCAGAACGCCCACTCAGTAGAGCCAGGAGCGGCTTTCTGGAAAATTGAACTTTATAATAAACTTTGATGGATAAAGTTGGTGCTAAGCTAATGTTATATAATTCTGCACATAGTGCAGAATTATATAACATTATTTTGTAGGTTTACTGTCCCTTTAAAGTGAAGGTAAACTTTGATGAATGAAAGCCCGTTTTTTAAAAATACTATTAAAAACGGGCACTTTCATTCATCAAAGTTTACAAAGCAGCCGTTTTGATTAAAAACGTACCTCTCTTCTTTGCACAGCCAGAGCAGCTTCCCCCACCCGGAGATCCTCTCTTCACACTTCATCAATGACTAATCCGGCTTCCTCCAATCACAGCATGGCCTCAGACAATGACTACCCTGGGGGGAAAGCCGTGATTGGAGGAAGCTGGATTAGTCATTGATGACGTGTGAAGAGAGGAAATCCAAGTGGGGGAAGCTGCTCTGGCTGTGCAAAGAAGAGAGGTACGTTTTTAATCAAAACGGCTGCTTTGTAAACTTTGATGAATGAAAGTGCCCCTGTTTTTAATAGTATTTTATAAAAATGGGCTTTCATTCATCAACCTTCACTTTAACTAAGTATCATAAAGTTGCATTAAGTTGTGAGAATATATTTTAATATAGAAATATCTACTTTACTATGTTACATATATTAGGTTACTGGTTAAAGGGATGTGAAACCTATTTCCTTTTGTGATTCAGATAGAACATAACATTTCAAAAAAGTTTCCAATTCACTTTTATTATCAAATTTGCTTTGTTCACATGATATTCTGTGTTGAAGAGATACCTAGGTAGGCACCGGGAGCGCTACATAGCAGGAAATAGTGCTTCCCTCTAGTGTTTTTGCAAATGGATAACATTCCTGCAAAACTGTTGCCATATAGTGCTCCTAAACATAAGTCCCTGCTTTTCAACAAAAGATACAAAACGAAAAATTGAGAAAAATTTGATAATAGAAGTAAATTAGAAAGTTGTTTAAAATCACATGCTCTACCTGAATCATGAAAGAAAAAAATTGGGTTTCATATCCTTTTAATATAATCAAATATTCTGCAATTAATGGTTTATTTTCTTATTATGTTTACAGAAAACACAAGATGGGTGGAGGGAAATATTAATTGATATTGATCCAGAAATTCCTGATAAGCTGCGATTTGTTATTGGTACCACTTCTCCATTACTTGCAAACACTTTTGTTCAGGTACCGTGTTTATATTGAAAGTGCTGATGTTCATTCTTTTTACAATATATTTTTACAGTTTTGTTGCTAATCAATTTTAAACTCGCTAAACAAAACAAAGAAAATTACAGTTACATAGTACATTGCTGTGTGTATATACAGTGTGTGTGTGTGTATATATATATATATATATATATATATATATTTATTTTTTTTATTTACATGTAAATCAATTTGTCAGAATGTGACGTTACAAAAGCTTTTCTGCTTTCTAATAAGAGCTAACATATTTTTATGTATACATAGTATTCATCAGTAATTAACTGCATTGTCAAAACACTTTTAAATTGATTTCTTTTATCAAATCTACTTTGTTTTCTTAATATCTTTTGTTGAAAAGCAAGTAACTTGCCATAGAAGTGTGCACATGTTATTGCTTTTTTATATGCAGGACAAAGAGACTTTCTACTCAAAACTAATTCTATGTTAAAGCTATATTAAATGTTTAATGTGAAATAAATATGAAGTGCATGACTGAGTCCTGAGACTCCACTGCCCATTGGCTGATAAGAAATTTAGCACTGTAATTATTTTAGATAGTACAGACAATTTCTAAGTATCTTGTCACTTTAAGTGTACTGCAGATTGCCCGACCCAGCTTCATATACTACACAGTGATTGCTTAAAGCAGTGCACAAGCACTTTTAAAAGTAATCCTAATCCACATTTAAAATTAATCCTAATTGTCAACAGAGATAAGATACAGTGCATTGGGACAAGACAAAAGAAGTAAACCTTTAAATGTTTTTTAAAGGGACATGATACCTAAATGTTGAAGCACTTGAAAGTGATACAGCATAGCTGTAAACAGATTATTAGAATTGTCCCCTGAACATCTTTATGTAAAAATGGAAGCTATTTTACCTCACAATTTCCTCAATAACCACTTCCCATTGTAAATGGACTTTAATCAGCCAATCAGGATGCTTGTCCTGTGACTTGCAAGGAAGTGTGCATCTGTCACGTGCACCCTATAGTCCTATTATTTCCCTACTTAGTTTAAGGAAGTTTTCTATGAAATCTTACAAGATTTCAGTGAAATCTCATGAGATCACAGTGAAGCAAAGTGTGACTTTAGCACTTGATGAAGCTGATTGGCTGTTCTTGTTTTTTTTTTTTTCTTCAACATTCATCTGACGGTTCTGCATATCTATTCACACAGCACATACTAATGTGAGCTGAATATATTTTAAGGTAAAATATCTTCCTTTTTTACACAGATGTTCAGGTGATATTTCCATATCAGCTTTTTACAGTTATACTGCATCACTTTCAAGTGATTTAGCATATTGGTATTATGTCCCTTTTAAGGGTGATTTGTCTGTTTAGTTACTGTAAACATCCCCTTTAAATTTTGTCTTTTCAAGGAAGATGAAAAGAGAGATCACGTTGAAGTGTGCCCGAGTGCAGCAGTGATTATCCAGATGCTGGCAAATCGAATCAAGAATGATGGCGGAGCCGCTCTAATAGCAGATTATGGACACAATGGCGAGAAAATGGACACTTTCAGGGTATGTTATCGGTGTTAATTTAAAAAAAAAAAAAAATAATTGTTTTACAGCAAAACAGTATACGTTTTATACTTGTTTTAAAATGATTTTGCCATCTTTGTGACGTATAATATTTTAAATTCATGTTAAAGGAGCATTGGCAGGTTACTTTGTTTGGCCATATGCAAACACGATTGATAAGTGACCATACCAGATTTTTTGCATGTTTTCAAAACTGGGCTGTATTTTCTAAGAAATTTTATAAATAGATTATTATTGTGAGCCGGGCTTGGCAATTCCAAACATATACTACAATAATATTATAATCCCTTTATTTACCATTCCCCAGTTTTGCATAACCAACACAGTTATATTAATATACTTGTTACCTCTGTGATTTCTTTGTATCTTAGTCTCTGCAGACTGCCCCCTTATTTCAGTTCTTTTGACAGACTTGCATTTTAGCCAATCAGTGCTGACTCCTAGGTAACTCCACGTGCATGAGCACATTGTTATCTATATGGCACACATGAACTACCGCTGTCTAGTTGTGAAGAACTGTCAAAATGCACTGAGATAAGAGGCGGCCTTCAAGGGCTTAGAAATTAGCATGTGAGCCTACCTAGGTTTAGCTTTCAACAAAGAATACCAAAAGAACAAAGCAAATTTGATGATAAAAGTAAATTGGAAAGTTGTTTAAAATGACATGCCCTATCGGAATCATGAACGTTTAATTAATTTGGATGTGGCTGTCCCTTTAAAGTAGCATTAGTATTGGTTTTACTGGGGTTAGAAATAAACTACTGGAAATATGGATCTGATGTGCTTCATTCACTAGATAAGTTCTATCAACAGCTAACATTTTACTATGCTGAAATAATAGCTGAATCTGCAGAGCTTGGGAGCATTGCATACCAAGCCATGTAACCTAGGCAGACTATAGCGATCAAGAGGGAAAATCACTACTTCAAGAATTTTCTACAGTTTATGAGCAACATTCCTACAGCACTTACACAGGGGTATACCCTGGCACCAGTGCATTGTGCACTAGAGACTCAGATAGCACTTTGGGCCACCACCATATGTAGGAGAACAGCAGTTTGTCTGGTGACTGTGCTTTGTGCAGTGGGGTAGAGTGTAGCAATTTTAAACTTGACACCCTGCTTGAGATGGAATAGTGTAAAATGATCGACTTTAAAGGACCATTCAATACTATAAATATATAATTAACAAAAACATAATAAAAAGACAATGCAATTACACTTAGTCCGAATTTCAAATTAGTAGTAGTATTTTTTTTAATTTCAGGCAAATTTCAGTTACTTCCACTTGCACCTCCCTCTGTATCATGTGACAGCCATCAGCCAATCACAAACTTGTATAGATATATTCTAATGAACAGTTTTACATGCTCAGTAGGAGCTGGTGCCTTATAAATTGCAAAAGATTGTGTACATTTTGATAATAGAAGTGAATTAGAAAGTTGTTTACAATTGCGTTCTCTATCTGAATCATAAAAGTTTCATTTTAACTTTACTGTTCCTTTAAGAATTATATTGTGGTAACAAATTTGTTTTGTTCTCGCTCAGGAAAGTAGTGCAAAACAAGTTTCTAATAAAGTACAGCTGAAAATTTGATCAAACATGAACCTATTAAATGGATAAGAAAGGCAAAATTAAACTTGCATGATTCAGATAGAACATGTAATTTTAAGACACTTTTAAATTCACTTCTATTTTTAAATGTGCTTCGTTCTCTTGGTATCATTTGTTGAAAAATAATATGCACATATCCTACACTAGTGGGAGATAGCTGCTGATTGGTGCCTGCACACATTTGTCTCTTGTGATTGGCTAACTAGATGTGTTCAGCTAGCTGCCAGTAGTGCAATGTTGTTCCTTGAGCAAAGGATAACAAGAGAATATAGCAACATTTGATAATAGAAGTAAATTGGAAAGTTGTTAATTGTATGTTCTATCCAAATAATTTATGAAAAATATGGCTTTTCCTGTCTCTTTAACCCGGAGATAGTTCAAAATCACCTCCTAATAAATTACATTAATTTTAGTGATTTATCTATGTACTTCTAATAGTATATAACTAAATCAGTAATTTTCTGATATACCAGGAAAAATAATCTGAAAAGTTTTTATTCTTAAAATTAAACCTTTATGTAGAAAACCATGATTTAACTTCAGTCTTACTGATAACAATTCAAATTTGTGATTTAAATCAAATCCCCTTGCCAATTATATGACATTTTAGTCAACAGATGTAAATATATTTAAAGGGATGTGAAATAGATAATTTACTCTTATTATCTAAATGTAGCCACCAATCAGCAAGCGGTACCCAAGGTGCTGAATCAAAAATGGGCCGGCTGCTAAGCTTATATTCCTGCGTTTTCAAATAAAGATACTAAAAAAAATAAGAAAAATTGATAATAGGAGTAAGCTAGAAAGTTGCTTAAAATTGCATGCTCTAAATCTGAATCATGAAAGAAAAAATTTGGGTTTAATAGCCCTTTTTAACTCCTTAGTGACCAGACCATTTTTCAATTTTCTTACCCTTAAGGATCAGGGCTATTTTTACATTTTTTTCGGTGTTTGTGTTTAGCTGTAATTTTCCTCTTACTCATTTACTGTACCCACACATATTATATACCCTTTTTCTCGCCAGTAAATAGACTTTCTAAAGATACCATTATTTTCATGATGATATATAATTTACTATAAAAAAATATAAAATATGATGAAAAAAAACACACTTTCTCTTGTTAAGTGTATCCAGTCCACGGATCATCCATTACTTGTGGGATATTCTCCTTCCCAACAGGAAGTTGCAAGAGGATCACCCACAGCAGAGCTGCTATATAGCTCCTCCCCTCACTGCCATATCCAGTCATTCTCTTGCAACTCTCAACTAAGATGGAGGTCGTAAGAGGACTGTGGTGTTTTATACTTAGTTTATTTCTTCAATCAAAAGTTTATTTTTAAATGGTACCGGAGTGTACTGTTTATCTCAGGCAGTATTTAGAAGAAGAATCTGCCTGCGTTTTCTATGATCTTAGCAGAAGTAACTAAGATCCTTTGCTGTTCTCACATATTCTGAGGAGAGAGGTAACTTCAGAGGGGGAATAGCGTGCAGGTTTTCCTGCAATAAGGTATGTGCAGTTAAAATATTTTTCTAGGGATGGAATTTGCTAGAAAATGCTGCTGATACCGAAGTAATGTAAGTAAAGCCTTAAATGCAGTGATAGCGACTGGTATCAGGCTTATTAATAGAGATACATACTCTTATAAAAGTGTATTTTAAAACGTTTGCTGGCATGTTTAATCGTTTTTTACATATGTTTGGTGATAAAACTTATTGGGGCCTAGTTTTTTTCCACATGGCTGGCTTGAATTTTGCCTAGAAACAGTTCCCTGAGGCTTCCCACTGTTGTAATATGAGTGGGAGGGGCCTATTTTGGCGTTTTTTTGCACAGCAAAAATTACAGACACAGACATCCAGCTTCTTCCTGCATGATCCAGGACTTCTCTGAAGGGCTCAAAAGGCTTCAAAAGTCGTATTGAGGGAGGTAAAAAGCCACAGTAGAGCTGTGGCAGTTGTTCTGACTGTTTAAAAAACGTTTTTGGTATTAAGGGGTTAATCATCCATTTGCAAGTGGGTGCAATGCTCTGCTAACTTATTACATACACTGTAAAAATTTCGTTAGTGTAACTGCATTTTTTCACTGTTATTTCAAAATTTGGGAAAATTTGTGTTTCTTAAAGACTCAGTAACGTTTTTTATATTGCTTGTAAACTTGTTTTAAAGTGTTTTCCAAGCTTGCTAGTCTCATTGCTAGTCTGTTTAAACATGTCTGACACAGAGGAACCTACTTGTTCATTATGTTTGAAAGCCATGGTGGAGCCCCATAGGAGAATGTGTACTAAATGTATTGATTTCACCTTAAACAGTAAAGATCAGTCTTTATCTATAAAAGAATTATCACCAGAGGGTTCTATCGAGGGGGAAGTTATGCCGACTAACTCTCCCCACGTGTCAGACCCTTCGCCTCCCGCTCAGGGGACGCACGCTAATATGGCGCCAATTACATCAGGGACGCCCATAGCGATTACCTTGCAGGACATGGCTGCAATCATGAATAATACCCTGTCAGAGGTATTATCTAGATTGCCTGAATTAAGAGGCAAGCGCGATAGCTCTGGGGTTAGGAGAGATACAGAGCGTGCAAATGCTGTTAGAGCCATGTCTGATACTGCGTCACAGTATGCAGAACATGAGGACGGAGAGCTTCAGTCTGTGGGTGACATCTCTGACTCGGGGAAACCTGATTCAGAGATTTCTAATTTTAAATTTAAGCTTGAGAACCTCCGTGTATTGCTTGGGGAGGTATTAGCTGCTCTGAATGACTGTAACACAGTTGCAATTCCAGAGAAATTGTGTAGGCTGGATAGATACTATGCGGTGCCGGTGTGTACTGACGTTTTTCCTATACCTAAAAGGCTTACAGAAATTATTAGCAAGGAGTGGGATAGACCCGGTGTGCCCTTTTCCCCACCTCCTATATTTAGAAAAATGTTTCCAATAGACGCCACTACACGGGACTTATGGCAGACGGTCCCTAAGGTGGAGGGAGCAGTTTCTACTTTAGCAAAGCGTACCACTATCCCGGTTGAGGACAGTTGTGCTTTTTCAGATCCAATGGATAAAAAATTGGAGGGTTACCTTAAGAAAATGTTTATTCAACAAGGTTTTATTTTACAGCCCCTTGCATGCATTGCGCCTGTCACTGCTGCGGCGGCATTCTGGTTTGAGGCCCTGGAAGAGGCCATCCAGACAGCTCCATTGAATGAAATTATTGACAAGCTTACAACGCTTAAGCTAGCTAACTCATTTGTTTCTGATGCCATTGTTCATTTGACTAAACTAACGGCTAAGAATTCCGGATTCGCCATCCAGGCGCGTAGGGCGCTATGGCTTAAATCCTGGTCAGCTGACGTGACTTCAAAGT
Source organism: Bombina bombina (assembly GCF_027579735.1). NCBI lineage: Eukaryota > Metazoa > Chordata > Amphibia > Anura > Bombinatoridae > Bombina > Bombina bombina. The sequence continues at coordinate 748,668,270 of NC_069502.1, forward strand.
CTAAATTACTCAACATTCCTTTCAAGGGGCAGACCTTATTCGGGCCTGGCTTGAAGGAAATTATTGCTGACATTACTGGAGGCAAGGGTCATACCCTTCCTCAGGAAAGGGCCAAATCAAAGGCCAAACAGTCTAATTTTCGTGCCTTTCGAAATTTCAAGGCAGGAGCAGCATCAACTTCCTCCGCTTCAAAACAAGAGGGAACTGTTGCTCATTCCAGACAGGCCTGGAAACCTAACCAGTCCTGGAACAAGGGCAAGCAGGCCAGGAAGCCTGCTGCTGCCCCCAAGACAGCATGAAGGAACGGCCCCCTATCTGGAAACGGATCTAGTGGGGGGCAGACTTTCTCTTTTCGCCCAGGCGTGGGCAAGAGATGTTCAGGATCCCTGGGCGTTGGAGATCATATCTCAGGGATATCTTCTGGACTTCAAAGCTTCTCCTCCACAAGGGAGATTTCATCTTTCAAGGTTATCATCAAACCAGATAAAGAAAGAGGCATTCCTAAGCTGTGTGCAAGACCTCCTAGTAATGGGAGTGATCCATCCAGTTCCGCGGACGGAACAAGGACAGGGATTTTATTCAAATCTGTTTGTGGTTCCCAAGAAAGAGGGAACCTTCAGACCATCACCTTGAGTTCCATCATTCAAAATGGAAACTATTCGGACCATCCTACCCATGATCCAAGAGGGTCAGTACATGACCACAGTGGACTTAAAGGATGCCTACCTTCACATACCGATTCACAAAGATCATCATCGGTTCCTAAGGTTTGCCTTTCTAGACAGGCATTACCAATTTGTAGCTCTTCCCTTCGGGTTGGCCACTGCCCCGAGAATTTTTACAAAGGTTCTGGGCTCACTTCTGGCGGTTCTAAGACCGCGAGGCATAGCGGTGGCTCCGTATCTAGACGACATTCTGATACAAGCGTCAAGCTTTCAAATTGCCAAGTCTCATACAGAGATAGTTCTGGCATTTCTGAGGTCGCATGGGTGGAAAGTGAACGTGGAAAAGAGTTCTCTATCACCACTCACAAGAGTCTCCTTCCTAGGGACTCTTATAGATTCTGTAGAGATGAAAATTTACCTGACGGAGTCCAGGTTATCAAAACTTCTAAATGCTTGCCGTGTCCTTCATTCCATTCCACGCCCGTCAGTGGCTCAGTGCATGGAAGTAATCGGCTTAATGGTAGCGGCAATGGACATAGTGCCATTTGCGCGCCTGCATCTCAGACCGCTGCAATTATGCATGCTAAGTCAGTGGAATGGGGATTACTCAGATTTGTCCCCTCTACTAAATCTGGATCAAGGGTCCATCTGTCCAAGGGTATGACCTTTCACAGGCCAGATTGGACGATTGTAACAACAGATGCCAGCCTTCTAGGTTGGGGCGCAGTCTGGAACTCCCTGAAGGCTCAGGGATCGTGGACTCAGGAGGAGAAACTCCTCCCAATAAATATTCTGGAGTTAAGAGCAATATTCAATGCTCTTCTAGCTTGGCCTCAGTTAGCAACACTGAGGTTCATCAGATTTCAGTCGGACAACATCACGACTGTGGCTTACATCAACCATCAAGGGGGAACCAGGAGTTCCCTAGCGATGTTAGAAGTCTCAAAGATAATTCGCTGGGCAGAGTCTCACTCTTGCCACCTGTCAGCGATCCACATCCCAGGCGTAGAGAACTGGGAGGCGGATTTTCTAAGTCGTCAGACTTTTCATCCGGGGGAGTGGGAACTCCATCCGGAGGTGTTTGCTCAACTGGTCCATCGTTGGGGCAAACCAGAACTGGATCTCATGGCGTCTCGCCAGAACGCCAAGCTTCCTTGTTACGGATCCAGGTCCAGGGACCCGGGAGCAACGCTGATAGATGCTCTAGCAGCTCCTTGGTTCTTCAACCTGGCCTATGTGTTTCCACCGTTTCCTCTGCTCCCTCGATTGATTGCCAAAATCAAACAGGAGAGAGCATCGGTGATTCTGATAGCGCCTGCGTGGCCACGCAGGACCTGGTATGCAGACCTAGTGGACATGTCATCTCTTCCACCATGGACTCTGCCTCTGAGGCAGGACCTTCTAATACAAGGTCCTTTCAATCATCCAAATCTACTTTCTCTGAGACTGACTGCATGGAGATTGAACGCTTGATTCTATCAAGGCGTGGCTTCTCCGAGTCAGTCATTGATACCTTAATACAGGCTCGGAAGCCTGTCACCAGGAAAATCTACCATAAGATATGGCGTAAATATCTTTATTGGTGTGAATCCAAGAGTTACTCATGGAGTAAGGTTAGGATTCCTAGGAACTTGTTCTTTCTACAATAGGGTTTGGACAAAGGCTTATCAGCTAGTTCTTTAAAAGGACAGATCTCTGCTCTGTCTATTCTTTTGCACAAGCGTCTGGCAGAAGTTCCAGACGTCCAGGCATTTTGTCAGGCTTTGGTTAGGATTAAGCCTGTGTTTAAAACTGTTGCTCCCCCGTGGAGCTTAAACTTGGTTCTTAAAGTTCTTCAGGGAGTTCCGTTTGAACCCCTTCATTCCATTGATATTAAACTTTTATCTTGGAAAGTTCTGTTTTTGATGGCTATTTCCTCGGCTCGAAGAGTCTCTGAGTTATCTGCCTTACATTGTGATTCTCCTTATCTGATTTTTCTTTCAGACAAGGTAGTTCTGCGTACGAAACCTGGGTTTTTACCTAAGGTGGTTTCTAACAGGAATATCAATCAAGAGATTGTTGTTCCATCATTGTGTCCTAATCCTTCTTCAAAGAAGGAACGTCTTTTGCATAATCTGGACGTAGTCCGTGCCTTGAAGTTTTACTTACAGGCTACTAAAGATTTTCGTCAAACATCTGCCCTGTTTGTCGTTTACTCTGGACAGAGGAGAGGTCAAAAAGCTTCGGCAACCTCTCTCTCCTTTTGGCTTCGGAGCATAATACGCTTAGCCTATGAGACTGCTGGACAGCAGCCCCCTGAAAGGATTACAGCTCATTCTACTAGAGCTGTGGCTTCCACCTGGGCCTTTAAAAATGAGGCCTCTGTTGAACAGATTTGCAAGGCTGCGACTTGGTCTTCGCTTCACAGCTTTTCAAAATTTTACAAATTTTACACTTTTGCTTCTTTGGAGGCTGTTTTTGGGAGAAAGGTTCTACAGGCAGTGGTTCCTTCCGTTTAAGTTCCTGCCTTGTCCCTCCCATCATCCGTGTACTTAAGCTTTGGTATTGGTATCCCACAAGTAATGGATGATCCGTGGACTGGATACACTTAACAAGAGAAAACATAATTTATGCTTACCTGATAAATTTATTTCTCTTGTAGTGTAACCAGTCCACGGCCCGCCCTGTCCTTTTAAGGCAGGTCTAAATTATAATTAAACTACAGTCACCACTGCACCCTATGGTTTCTCCTTTCTCGTCTTGTTTCGGTCGAATGACTGGATATGGCAGTGAGGGGAGGAGCTATATAGCAGCTCTGCTGTGGGTGATCCTCTTGCAACTTCCTGTTGGGAAGGAGAATATCCCACAAGTAATGGATGATCCGTGGACTGGATACACTACAAGAGAAATAAATTTATCAGGTAAGCATAAATTATGTTTTTTCTAAATTTGACCCCCAAAATCTGTTACACATCTACAACCACCAAAAAACCACCCATGCTAAATAGTTTCTAAATTTTGTCCTAAGTTTAGAAATGCCCAATGTTTACACGTTCTTTGCTTTTTTTGCAAGTTGTATGGCAATACGTACAAGTAGCACTTAGCTATTTCCAAACCATTTTTTTTTTTTTTTTAAATTAGCGATAGTTACATTGTTACACTGATATCTGTCAGGAATCCCTGAATAACCCTTCACATGTATATATTTTTAGTAGACAACCCAAAGTATTGATCTAGGCCCATTTTGGTATATTTCATGCCACCATTTCACCGCCAAATGTGATCAAATAAAAAAAATTGTTAACTTTTTCACAAACTTTTTCACAAACGTTAGGTTTCTCACTGAAATTATTTACAAACGGCTTGTGCAATTATGGCACAAATGGTTGTAAATGCTTCTCTGGGATCCCCTTTGTTTAGAAATAGCAGACAAATATGGCTTTGGCATTTCTTTTTGGTAAATAGAAGGCCGCTAAATGCCGCAACGCACCACACTTGTATTATGCCCAGCAGTTAAGGGGTTAATTAGGTAGCTTGTAGGGTTAATTTTAGCTTTAGTGTAGAGATCAGCCTCCCACCTGACACATCTTACCCCCTGATCCCTCCCCGACACCCCCCCCAAACAGCTCTCTTCCCTCCCCCACCTCACAATTGTCACCGCCATCTTAAAGGTAAACTGAACCCAGTTTTTTTCTTTCATGATTCAGATAGAGCATGACATTTTAAGCTACTTTCTAATTTACTCCTATTATCAATTATTCTTCGTTCTCTTGCTATCTTTATATTAAAATCAGGAAAGTAAATCTTAGCAGCCAGCCCATTTTAGGTTCAGCACCATGGATAGCGCTTGCTTATTAGAGGCTGACATTTACCCACCAATAAACAAGCATAACTCAGGTTCTCAACCAAAAATGGTCCAGCTCCTATGCGTCACATTCCTACTTTTTAAGTAAAGATAGCAAGAGAACAAAAATTGATAATAGGATAAATTAGAAAGTTGCTTAAAAACGCATGCTCTATCTGAATCATGAAAGAAAAAAATTGGGTTTAGTGTCCCTTTAAGTACTGGCAGAAAGTCTGCCAGTACTAAAATAAAAATAATTTTATATATATATATATATATATATATATATATATATATATATATTCTGCAGTGTTGGATCCCCCTTAGCCCCCAACTTCCCTGATCCCCCCCATACAGTTCTCTAACCCTCCCCCCTCTACCTATTTGCCTCCATCTTGGGTACTGGCAGCTGTCTGCCAGTACCCAGTTTCCCCCAAAAAATGTTTTTATTTTTATATGCACAATAAAACATTTTATATAGTGTAGCTGTTTCCAGTGCTTGAAACCCCAGAGGACGTGTCAGGCACGTCCTTGGTCCTTAACTGTATTTTTTTGTAGGATGTGCCTGACAGGTCCTTGGTCGTTAAGGGGTTAAAGGTACATTTAGAAAAAAACTAAAATGTATATAGCATAAGAAACACAGCATATTGAAAATAAATATAAAAGCACAAGTAGTATGCATTGCCTAGTGTTACAGTTCAATGTTACATTTAAAGCAGTGGTCTCAAAGTACCGGCCCTGGGGCCATATGCGACCCTCAAGATAGTTTAATACAGCCCTCCCTTATTTATTAGATACAATATTAATTTGGCCCCATCAATTTTTTAAGGGTTCTAAGAGGTGTAACATGTTGATGTTCTAAATAGGCACTCACAAGTTAAATATAAAGACAAGCATGCATCGTCCAGTGTAGGCTCCCATCATGCACTGCTTGGATAAATGTCACTTTTTTTTATTCAGTTCCAGAATGATCACTTCACTTGGCAGTCACAAGATAAATATACACTGTGTATGTTTATTATGGACTACAGCTTCTACCATGCACTGCTACTTGGGTAAATGTCACTTCCAGTTTCTAGTATATCCAGTTCCAGAGCACTCACTCGGCTAGATTACGAGTTTTTGTCGGTAATGCTTGCGGTGCTAACAAGCAGTTTATGCTCACCGCTCACCTACAAACAACGCTGGTATTACGGGTTTTTAGAAACCCGGCGTTAGCCGCAGAAAAGTGAGCGGAGAGCAAAATTTAGCTCCACATCTCACCTTAATACCAGCACTGCTTACGGTAGCGGTGAGCTGGTAAAACGTGCTCCTGCACGATTTCCCTATAGGAATCAATGGGGCAGATTCTGCTGAAAAAAACCTAACACCTGCCAAAAAGCAGCGTTTAGCTCCTAACGCAGCCCCATTGATTCCTATGGGGAAAATACATTTATGTCTACACCTAACACCCTAACATGAACCCTGAGTCTAAACACCCCTAATATTACACTTATTAACCCCTAATCTGCTGCCACCTACATTATAATATTAACCTTTAATCTGCCTCTCCGGACAACGCCGCCACCTACATTATATGTATTAACCCCTAATCTGCCGCCCACAACGTCGCCACAACCTAACTACACTTATTAACCCCTAATCTGCCGCCCACAACGTCGCCGCCACTATATTAAAGTTCTTAACCCCTAAACCTAAGTCTAACCCTAACTCCCCCTAACTTAAATATAATTTAAATAAATCTAAATAAAATTACTACAATTAAATAAATTATTCCTATTTAAAACTAAATACTTACCTATAAAATAAACCCTAAGCTAGCTACAATATAACTAATAGTTACATTGTAGCTAGCTTAGGGTTTATTTTTATTTTACAGGCAAGTTTGCATTTATTTTATCTAGGTAGAATAGTTATTAAATAGTTATTAACTATTTAATAACTACCTAGTTAAAATAAATACAAAAGTACCTGTAAAATAAAACCTAACCTAAGTTACAATAACACCTAACACTACACTATAATTAAATTAATTCCCTAAACTAACTACAATTAAATACAATTAAATACAATTATCTAAATTACGGAGAGAAAAAAAACACTAAATTACAGAAAATAATAAAATAATTAAAAAATTTTAAAACTAATTACACCTAATCTAATCCCCCTAAAAACAAAACAAAAAAAAAAAAAACAAAATAATAAAAATCCCTACCCTAAATTACAAATAGCCCTTAAAAGGGCTTTTTGCGGAGCATTGCCCAAAAGTAATCAGCTCTTTTACCTGTAAAAAAAAAAATACAATACCCCCCAACATTACAACCCACCACCCACACACCCAACCCTACTCTAAAACCCACCCAATCCCCCCCTTAATAAAACCTAACACTAACCCCCTGAAGATCACCCTACCTTGAGACGTCTTCACCTAACTGGGCAGAAGTGGTCCTCCAGACAGGCAGAAGTCTTCATCGAAGCCGGGCAGAAGTCTTCATCCAGGCGGCATCTTCTATCTTCATCCATCCGGCGCGGAGCGGGTCCATTTTCAAGACATCCAACACGGAGCATCCTCATCATCCGACGGCTACTGGAACAATGACGGGTCCTTTAAATGACGTCATCCAAGATGGCGTCCCTTCAATTCCGATTGGCTGATAGAATTCTATCAGCCAATCGGAATTAAGGTAGAAAAAATCCTATTGGCTGATGCAATCAGCCAATAGGATTGAAGTTCAATCCTATTGGCTGATTGGAACAGCCAATAGGATTGAGCTCCCATTCTATTGGCTGTTCCAATCAGCCAATAGGATTGAACTTTCTACCTTAATTCCGATTGGCTGATAGAATTCAAGGGACGCCACCTTGGATGACGTCATTAAAAGGATCCGTCGGATGTCTTGAAGATGGACCCGCTCCGCGCCGGATGGATGAAGATAGAAGATGCCGCCTGGATGAAGACTTCTGCCCATCTGGAGGACCTCTTCTGCCTGGCTTCGATGAAGACTTCTGCCCGTCTGGAGGACCACTTCTGCCCGGTTGGGTGAAGACGTCTCAAGGTAGGGTGATCTTCAGGGGGTTAGTGTTAGGATTTATTAAGGGGGGATTGGGTGGGTTTTAGAGTAGGGTTGGGTGTGTGGGTGGTGGGTTGTAATGTTGGGGGGGTATTGTATTTTTTTTACAGGTAAAAGAGCTGATTACTTTGGGGCAATGCCCCGCAAAAAGCCCTTTTAAGGGCTATTTGTAATTTAGTGTAGGGTAGGGATTTTTATTATTTTGGAGGGCTTTTTTATTTTATTAGGGGGATTAGATTAGGTGTAATTAGTTTTAAAAAATTGTAATTATTTTATTATTTTCTGTAATTTAGTGGGGGTTTTTTCGTACTTTAGATAATTGTATTTAATTGTAGTTAGTTTAGGGAATTAATTTAATTATAGTGTAGTGTTAGGTGTAATTGTAACTTAGGTTAGGTTTTATTTTACAGGTACTTTTGTATTTATTTTAACTAGGTAGTTATTAAATAGTTAATAACTATTTAATAACTATTCTACCTAGATAAAATAAATACAAACTTGCCTGTAAAATAAAAATAAATCCTAAAATAGCTACAATGTAACAGTTATATTGTAGGTAGCTTAGGGTTTATTTTATAGATAAGTATTTAGTTTTAAATAGGAATAATTTATTTAATTGTAGTAATTTTATTTAGATTTATTGAAATTATATTTAAGTTGGGGGGTTAGGGTTAGGCTTAGGGGTTAAGAACTTTAATATAGTGGCGGCGATGTGGGCGGCAGATTAGGGGTTAATAAGTGTAGTTAGTTGGGGCGACGTGGGCGGCAGATTAGGGGTTAATAATTGTAGTTAGGTTGCGGCGACGTTGTGGGCGGCAGATTAGGGGTTAATAATTGTAGTTAGGTTGTGGCGACGTTGTGGGTGGCAGATTAGAGGTTAATAATTGTAGTTAGGTTGTGGTGATGTTAGGGACGGCAGATTAGGGGTTAATAAAATGTAACTAGTGTTTGCGATGCGGGAGTGCGTCGGTTTAGTGGTTAATATATTTATTATAGTGGTGGCGATGTCCGGTTCGGCAGATTAGGGGTTAAAATTTTTATTTTAGTGTTTGCGATGTGGGGGGGGCCTCGGTTTAGGGGTTAATAGGTAGTTTATGGGTGTTAGTGTACTTTTTAGCACTTTGGTTTTGGCGTTAGCCCATAAAACTCTTAACTACTGACTTTTAAATGTGGTACCAGTGTTGACAGGAGAGGGTCTACCGCTCACTTTTTCCAAGACTCGTAATACCGGCGTTACGAAAATCCCATTGAAAATATGGGATACGCAATTGACGTAAGTGGATTTGCGGTATGTTCGAGTCGCAGAAAAAAAGTGAGCGGTACACCTGTACCTGCAAGACTCGTAATACCAGCGGTAGTGAAAAAGCAGCGTTAGGACCTCTTAACGCAAAACTCGTAAGTTAGGTGACTGTGTTCAAGTGGCCCTCATGGAAGAAGACAACTAGGCCAGTGGCCTCTGGATACAGTGAGCTTAATACCACTGACTTAAAGGAATGTGAAAGTCGTGATTACACTTAGAACATGCTATTTAAGGGACTTTTCAATTTAATTCTATTATCTAATTGTTCTCTTGGTATCCCTTGTTGAAAAACATACTTAGGTAGGCTCAGGAGCAGCAAAGCACTGCTGTGAACTATTTGGTGATTGGTGGCTAAATACATATACCTATTGTCATTGGCTCACCAGATGTGTTCAGTTAGACCCCAGTAGCACATTGCTGCCCTAGAACTGATTTTAAAGGGACAGTCTAGTCAAAATTAAACTTTCATGATTAAGATAGGGCATGCAATTTTAAACAACTTTCCAATTTACTTATCATCATATTTGCTTTGTTTTCTTGTTATTCTTTGTTGAAAGCTCAACCTAGGTAGGCTCATATGCTCATAAGCCCTTGAAGGTCGCCTATTATCTCAGTGCATTTTGACAGTTTTTCACAGCTAGACAGCGCTAGTGCACGTGTGCCTTAGAGATAACATTATGCTCAACCCCATGGAGTTATTTATGAGAGAACACCGATTGGCTAAATCCAAGTCTATCAAGAACTAAAATAAGGGGGCAGTCTGCAGAGACTTAGATACAAGGTAATGGTAAAAAGTTTATTATTATAACTGTGTTGGTTATGCAAAACTAGGGAATGGGTAATAAAGGGATTATCTATCTTTTAAACTATAAAAATTCTGGAGTAGACTGTCCCTTTATGTGCTTAACCACTTTGCAGAGGTTTAAACACAGTTAAATAATTTATTATAGTTTATATATAAGAGAATTTTCTGTTTGCAATGTTTTCTCACTTTTAAAATAATACATACTTTTTAAATGGTGCAATTGCAATACTGTGGTGTGTCATTCTTTGATTACTAAAGTGGTATGTCCCAGTTATCATAAGTCACCCCAACATGCTGCATTTTAGTATAGCCCTGTCCATTTTGAGCCTTATTATACTGAATGCTTTGGTTTGTGTTTTAGGGTTTTCGTGCTCACCAGCAACATGATGTTCTCTTAGCTCCTGGAACGGCAGATCTAACAGCTGATGTTGACTTTACATTTTTAAAACACATCATTGGAAGTACAGTAACCTCTCTAGGCCCTATTACACAACAAGAGTTTTTAAAGAATATGGGAATTGACATCAGGTTAAAGGTAAGATATTTTATTCATAATATTGTTAAAGGGACACTAAACCAAATTTTATTTTTTTCATGATTCATATAGAGCAGCAATTTTAAGCAACTTTCTCATTTACTTCTATTATAGATTATTCTGCGTTCTCTTGCTATCTTTATATGAAAAAGCAGGAATCTAAGCCAAGGAGCCGGCCCATTTTTGGTTCAGCACATGGGTTGCACTTGCTGATTAGTGGCTAAATGTACCCACTAATCAGCAAGCACTATCCAGGGTGCTGAACCAAAAATGGGACGACTCCTTAGCTTAGATTCCTGCTTTTTCAAATAAAGATAGCAAGAGAACAAAGAAAAATTGATAATAGGAGTAAATTAGAAAGCTGCTTAAAATTGCATGCTCTATCTGAATCATGAAAGAAAAAATGTGGGCTTAGTGTCCCTTTACGCAATAAGCAATAATATGAATTGGGGAAAACTTTGATGAGTTCTCTATAATATGTAAAAATTGCAATACATCAAACATAGCACAAGGTCACCATGGCACCTAAACATCACTAACTTACACCTGGAAATAAAAATTAAAGCTGTTTATATCTGACATTGAAACTTAAAGCAACATTATAGTGCAAAATGACATGCTCTAATATTTATCTAACATAGTTAAAGTACTGCTGATCCAGGTCAGACACAGCTGGTGATATACTAGTATGTATGGAGAGAGTGGTGTGTACTCAGCAGACACACCACGCCCTTAGGGGGCGCTTCCTCAATTTCGATATAATATAATAAGTGGAATAGTAATGCTTGTTAAGTCTCAACAGAGAAAAAAACAGGCAGATATCTAGAAAGGTGATACTAGCAACAGTTATAGAACTAAAAATGAAACCCTAAAACATCTAAAATGTGGACATGTGTAAGTACCCACAATGCTAAAAACAATATTGATAAAAACTATATATAAAAAGATAAAGTATAAGGATATATATTACTAAAATATAGACAAAAATTAAAAAATATATATATATAAAAATCAATTGAAATCCAAATAATGATAGTGTGAAAGTCTATAAGTCCAGGGTAATGACAATTTCCAAGCGTTGAGGCTGCACTCTGTCAAAGGATGGCTATCCTGTGGTATGGAATCTAAAAAAGAATAAAAAACAGAGGCGCCACCATGGCCTAATATCGCCAATACAGGTATAATGAGCAGCAATAAGAGAGTGTGAATATTCACAAACATAAAGCACCCCACTGGTGCTGGTAGAGCAGACTGACACTTCTCAGTGGTTCAGCACACTGTATCCAAAGCGCAGAGACAGTCAGATATCCTCTGACACTCCAATGTATATGTGCCTATGGATAAAGGAAAAAGCAACACGACATGGCCCAATATCATCAGGACAAGGGGAAAATAAATCCAATTGCTTGCACTTACAAGATGGTAGGCACCTGCAGGTGCAATCTCAGCAAACTGGAGCCAAAACGTCGCCCAGTAGACTTAAAACAGCAATCCTCAACAGGAACCAGGAACAATGGTAAAATGTATCACAGGAGGTGATAAAACACACACAATAGCAAGTGTATAAAAGTATATAAAGTCTTTATTAACACAGCGACGCGTTTCTCAGCCTACTCAGGGCTGTTTCATCAGGCTATAACAAACATTATAAAACACTTGCTATTTAACAGGAATCTAAAAACAAGAAAGCTATTCTGATTGGATAATCAATTGACAAAAACACAATTGGCAAAATGAACCACACCTAACTATAATCACCTTTGTGTGGTTGTTAGGGTAACCTTTGTAAACACATGTAGGTAAGATGATGTCTATACATATTAAACCTCCTTCAAATGCAATGTATAAAAAGATGTGTAAAGACATACAATACAAAATTGCTTAAAAACATATATTTAACAAAACATTCTTGTCTTAAATCTATCTCAATAGTAAATAATAGAATTAATATATCATAAAACCATTGCTATTATCTATATAAATAAACCCAAAGTGCATCTATAGTAACTGCCTCGCAATTCTCGCAATTTGTATCTCCTTAATTTTTCAGTAAGCTGCAAGTCTGATACTCGTAATATTAGTGTTGCCACTTGCTGAGACTAACTGATTTCTCTCAAATATTGAATAACACATTGGTGCGGACTTACGGTTTATTAGAGTAGCGTGTGATTGTCTTAATCAGACTTTCCATAACTGTTTAATTTGATGTTTATATTAGGACTATTACTTCTAAAATAGAGCTGTAGCTCCTTAAAGAAAATAATGGTGCCATAACTGTTTGGTGAACAAGATGTCTTGAATGCAGCTTTGGATATAAAAATCCGGAGCAGACTGCAAATATTATAACACTGCCGATCTGTCAGTTGTGAAGGGGGAATGAGCGAGGAACATCCTATCCGTGATCGAGTAACGATAAGCCTATCATAAGAAGTGTATTAAAAGGCTGTCTAGAGAAAACCCAATGAGATCACTTGTTTAAACAAGCCTTTGCTGCCTGTCACACTTGATTCATTCAATGGATGTATCAAGTGTTTTAATGTGAAGTGGTAGGTGAATGGTCCACACAAGTGCCAGTCAAACACTGAGATCGTGCGCATTCATGAATCTCAGAATTAAACAGACAGTTGCAATTGCTAAGGGTGAGGTCAGAAAAAGCAGGAATTATAAAATGTTTTTCTCTTGTTAAGTGTAGTCAGTCCACGGGTCATCCATTACTTATGGGATTATATCTCTTCCCCAACAGGAAGTTGCAAGAGGATCACCCAAGCAGAGCTGCTATATAGCTCCTCCCCTCACATGTCATATCCAGTCATTCTCTTGCAACCTAACTAAAGATAGGTCGTTGTGAGAGGTCTGTGGTGTTTTTAAACTTAGTTTATTTCTTCAATCAAAAGTTTGTTATTTTAAATGGCACCGGAGTGTGCTGTTTGTTCTCAGGCAGCATTAGAAGAAGAATCTGCCTGCGTTTTCTATGATCTTAGCAGACGTAACTAAGATCCACTGGCTGTTCTCACACATTCTGAGGAGTGAGGTAAACTTCAGAAAAGGGGAATAGCATGCAGGGCCCCCCTGCAAACGAGGTATGTGCAGTAAATTATTTTCTAAGGAATGGAATTGACTGAGAAAATACTGCTAATACCAATGTAATGTAAGTTCAGCCTTAAATGCAGTGGTAGCGACTGGTATTAGGCTGATGAGTGTGTGTACACTGAAGTATTTTTCTAGGGAATGGAATTTGACTCAGAAAATACTGTTAATATGAGTGTATGAGCCTTAACTGCAGTAAAAGCGACTGGTAGCAGGCTTATTAATAGCACTTCATAGCTTTTAAAATGTATGTTCAAAACGTTTACTAGCATGTTAATCGTTTTTTGTGAGGTACTTGGTGATAAAACTTATTGGGGCATGATTTTTACCACATGGCTATCTTTGTTTTCTGCATAGAAACAGTTAACTGAGCTTCCCCACTGTTGTAATATGAGTGGGAGGGGCCTATTTTAGCGCTTTTTTGCGCAGTAAAAATTCAGTCACAATCTTCCTACTTCATCCTCCATGATCCAGGACGTCTCTAGAGAGCTCAGGGGTCTTCAAAAATTCATTTTGAGGGAGGTAATCAGTCATAGCAGACCTGTGACAGTATGTTTGACTGTGATAAAAACGTTAATTATTAAATTGTTATCCGTTTTTGGGTATTAAGGGGTTAATCATCCTTTTGCTGGTGGGTGCAATCCTTTGCTAACTTAATACATTTACTGTGAAAATTTGGTTGCTATAACTAATTTGGTTCATTGTTATTTCAACTGTGACAGCCTTTTGTGCTTCTTAAAGGCGCAGTAGCGTTTTTTATATTGCTTGTAAATTTATTTGAAAGTATTTTCCAAGCTTGCTAGTCTCATTGCTAGTCTGTTTAAACATGTCTGACACAGATGAATCTCTTTGTTCACTATGTTTGAAGGCCTATGTGGAGCCCAATAGAAATTTGTGTACTAAATGCATTGATGTCACTTTAAATAAAAGTCAATCTTTACATGTAAAGAAATTATCACCAGACAACGAGGGGGAAGTTATGCCGACTAACTCTCCTCACGTGTCAGTACCTTCGCCTCCCACTCAGGATGTGCGTGATATTGTGGCGCCAAGTACATCAGAGAGGCCCATACAAATCACTTTGCAAGACATGGCTACTGTTATGACAGAAGTATTATCTAAATTGCCAGAATTAAGAGGCAAGCGCGATTGCTCTGGGTTAAGGACAGAGCGCGCTGATGATGGGAGAGCCATGTCCGATACTGCGTCACAATTTGCAGAACATGAGGACGGAGAGCTTCATTCTGTAGGTGACGGATCTGATCCAGGGAGACTGGATTCAGAGATTTCTAATTTTAAATTTAAGCTTGAGAACCTCCGCGTATTGCTAGGGGAGGTATTAGCGGCTCTGAATGATTGTAACACGGTTGCAATTCCAGAGAAATTATGTAGGCTGGATAGATACTATGCGGTACCGGTGTGTACTGACGTTTTTCCTATACCTAAGAGGCTTACAGAAATTATTAACAAGGAGTGGGATAGACCCGGTGTGCCCTTTTCCCCCCCTCCTATATTTAGGAAAATGTTTCCAATAGACGCCACCACACGGGACTTATGGCAGACGGTCCCTAAGGTGGAGGGAGCAGTTTCTACTTTGGCTAAGCGTACCACTATCCCGGTGGAGGATAGTTGTGCCTTTTCAGATCCAATGGATAAAAAATTAGAAGGTTACCTTAAGAAAATGTTTGTTCAACAAGGTTTTATTTTACAGCCCCTTGCATGCATTGCGCCTGTCACTGCTGCGGCGGCATTCTGGTTTGAGTCTCTGGAAGAGGCCATTCGCACAGCTCCATTGGATGAAATTATGAACAAGCTTAAAGCACTTAAGCTAGCTAACGCATTTGTTTCTGATGCCGTCGTACATTTAACCAAACTTACGGCTAAGAACTCCGGATTCGCCATCCAAGCGCGCAGAGCGCTATGGCTTAAATCCTGGTCAGCTGACGTGACTTCTAAATCTAAATTGCTTAATATTCCTTTCAAAGGGCAGTCCTTATTCGGGCCCGGCTTGAAAGAAATTATCGCTGACATTACGGGAGGTAAGGGCCATGCTCTGCCTCAGGACAGGGCCAAATCAAAGGCCAAACAGTCTAATTTTCGTGCCTTTCGTAACCTCAAGGCAGGAGCAGCATCAACTTCCTCCGCTCCAAAACAGGAAGGAGCTGTTGCTCGTTACAGACAGGGCTGGAAAAACTAACCAGTCCTCGAACAAGGGCAAGCAGGCCAGAAAACCTGCTGCTGCCCCTAAGACAGCATGAAGAGAGGGCCCCCTATCCGGAAACGGATCTAGTGGGGGGCAGACTTTCTCTCTTTGCCCAGGCTTGGGCAAGAGATGTCCAGGATCCCTGGGCGTTGGAGATCATATCTCAGGGATATCTTCTGGACTTCAAAGCTTCTCCACAAGGGAGATTTCATCTTTCAAGGTTATCAGCAAACCAAATAAAGAAAGAGGCGTTTCTACGCTGTGTACAAGACCTCTTACTAATGGGGGTGATCCACCCAGTTCCGCGGACGGAACACGGGCAAGGATTCTATTCAAATCTATTTGTGGTTCCCAAAAAAGAGGGAACCTTCAGACCAATCTTGGACTTAAAGATCCTAAACAAATTCCTAAGAGTTCCATCATTCAAAATGGAAACTATTCGAACCATCCTACCCATGATCCAAGAGGGTCAGTACATGACCACAGTGGACTTAAAGGATGCCTACCTTCACATACCGATTCACAAGGATCATTATCGGTACCTAAGATTTGCCTTCCTAGACAGGCATTACCAGTTTGTAGCTCTTCCCTTCGGGTTAGCTACGGCTCCAAGAATCTTTACAAAGGTTCTGGGCTCACTTCTGGCGGTACTAAGACCGCGAGGCATAGCGGTGGCTCCGTACCTAGACGACATTCTGATACAAGCGTCAAGTTTTCAAACTGCCAAGTCTCATACAGAGATAGTTCTGGCATTTCTGAGGTCGCATGGGTGGAAGGTGAACGTGGAAAAGAGTTCTCTATTACCACTTACAAGGGTTCCCTTCCTAGGGACTCTTATAGATTCTGTAGAGATGAGAATTTACCTGACGGAGGCCAGGTTATCAAAACTTCTAAATGCTTGCCGTGCCCTTCATTCCATTCCACACCCGTCAGTAGCTCAGTGCATGGAAGTAATCGGCTTAATGGTAGCGGCAATGGACATAGTACCATTTGCGCGCCTGCATCTCAGACCGCTGCAATTGTGCATGCTAAGTCAGTGGAATGGGGATTACTCAGATTTGTCCCCTCGGCTAAATCTGGATCAAGAGACCAGAGAATCTCTTCTATTGTGACTTTCTCGGCCCCATCTGCCCAAGGGGATGACCTTTCGCAGGCCAGATTGGACGATTGTAACAACAGACGCCAGCCTTCTAGGTTGGGGCGCAGTCTGGAATTCCCTGAAGGCTCAGGGATCGTGGATCCCAATAAATATTCTGGAGTTAAGAGCAATATTCAATGCTCTTCTAGCTTGGCCTCAGTTAGCAACTCTGAGGTTCATCAGATTTCAGTCGGACAACATCACGACTGTGGCTTACATCAACCATCAAGGGGGAACCAGAAGTTCCCTAGCGATGTTGGAAGTCTCAAAGATAATTCGCTGGGCAGAGTCTCACTCTTGCCACCTGTCAGCGATCTACATCCCAGGCGTGGAGAACTGGGAGGCGGATTTTGTAAGTCGCCAGACTTTTCATCCGGGGGAGTGGGAACTTCATCCGGAGGTCTTCGCTCAACTGATTCATCGTTGGGGCAAACCAGATCTGGATCTCATGGCGTCTCGCCAGAACGCCAAGCTTCCTTGTTACGGATCCAGGTCCAGGGACCCGGGAGCGGTGCTGATAGATGCTTTGACAGCACCTTGGGTCTTCAACATGGCTTATGTGTTTCCACCATTTCCAATGCTTCCTCGACTGATTGCCAAGATCAAACAGGAGAGAGCGTCGGTGATTCTGATAGCGCCTGCGTGGCCACGCAGGACCTGGTATGCAGACCTAGTGGACATGTCGTCCTGTCCACCATGGTCTCTGCCTCTGAGGCAGGACCTTCTAATTCAGGGTCCTTTCAACCATCCAAATCTAATTTCTCTGAGGCTGACTGCATGGAGATTGAACGCTTAATTCTATCAAAGCGTGGCTTCTCGGAGTCGGTTATTGATACCTTAATACAGGCTAGGAAACCTGTTACCAGAAGAATTTACCATAAGATATGGCGTAAATATTTATATTGGTGCGAATCCAAGAGTTACTCATGGAGTAAGGTTAGGATTCCTAGGATATTGTCTTTTCTACAAGAGGGTTTAGAAAAGGGCTTATCTGCTAGTTCGTTAAAGGGACAGATTTCTGCTCTGTCTATTCTTCTACACAAACGTCTGGCAGAAGTTCCAGACGTTCAGGCTTTTTGTCAGGCTTTGGCCAGGATTAAGCCTGTGTTTAAGACTGTTGCTCCGCCGTGGAGCTTAAACTTAGTTCTTAACGTTCTGCAAGGCGTTCCATTTGAACCCCTTCATTCCATTGATATCAAGCTGTTATCTTGGAAAGTTCTGTTTTTGATGGCTATTTCCTCGGCTCGAAGAGTCTCTGAGTTATCTGCCTTACATTGTGATTCTCCTTATCTGATTTTTCATTCAGACAAGGTAGTTCTGCGTACTAAACCTGGGTTCTTACCTAAGGTAGTTTCTAACAGGAATATCAATCAAGAGATTGTTGTTCCATCATTGTGTCCTAACCCTTCTTCAAAGAAGGAACGACTTTTGCATAATCTGGACGTAGTCCGTGCCCTGAAGTTCTATTTGCAGGCAACTAAAGATTTTCGTCAAACTTCTTCCCTGTTTGTCGTTTACTCTGGACAGAGGAAAGGTCAAAAGGCTTCGGCTACCTCTCTCTCTTTTTGGCTTCGGAGCATAATACGTTTAGCCTATGAGACTGCTGGACAGCAGCCTCCTGAAAGAATTACAGCTCATTCTACTAGAGCTGTGGCTTCCACCTGGGCCTTTAAAAATGAGGCCTCTGTTGAACAGATTTGCAAGGCTGCAACTTGGTCTTCACTTCACACTTTTTCAAAATTTTACAAATTTGACACTTTTGCTTCTTCGGAGGCTATTTTTGGGAGAAAGGTGCTTCAGGCAGTGGTTCCTTCCGTTTAAAGTTCCTGCCTTGTCCCTCCCTTCATCCGTGTACTTTAGCTTTGGTATTGGTATCCCATAAGTAATGGATGACCCGTGGACTGACTACACTTAACAAGAGAAAACATAATTTATGCTTACCTGATAAATTTATTTCTCTTGTAGTGTAGTCAGTCCACGGCCCGCCCTGTCTTTTAAGGCAGATCTAAATTTTAATTAAACTCCAGTCACCACTGCACCCTATGGTTTTTCCTTTCTCGTCTTGTTTCGGTCGAATGACTGGATATGACATGTGAGGGGAGGAGCTATATAGCAGCTCTGCTTGGGTGATCCTCTTGCAACTTCCTGTTGGGGAAGAGATATAATCCCATAAGTAATGGATGACCCGTGGACTGACTACACTACAAGAGAAATAAATTTATCAGGTAAGCATAAATTATGTTTTTACTTGTGAAGGCGTGATATTTTGTGTAAATGATAATCAAGTATAAACTAATAAAAAATATAATATGCATTGTTAGTTAACTATTTGGTGAATCTATTTTCACAAGTTGTTAAAAGACACAATAACTAAACAATAGTTTTTTGTTAGTGAATCCTCTTTCTCCAATTGGTAAAAATTATTAATGTGCTTATCTATATTCTATTTGGTCCTCCTCCTGTGATAAATTTTACCATTGTTCCTGGTTCCTGTTGAGGATTGCTGTTTTAAGTCTACTGGGCGACGTTTTGGCTCCAGTTTGCTGAGATTGCACCTGCAGGTGCCCACCATCTTGTAAGTGCAAGCAATTGGATTTATTTTCCCCCTGTCTTGATGATATTGGGCCATGTCGTGTTGCTTTTTCCTTTATCCATAGGCACATATACATTGGAGTGTCAGAGGACAGCTGGTGATAGCATGTTATTTTTGTTATTCAATGTGCCCTTAAAAATATATGCATCTTGGTGTATGATTTATCCAAAGAGCCACTCTTTGTAAGTTTGTACATTTTACACAACTATTTTGTGGACAGAAGCACACTTCCACCTGCATGAAAACAAAATGCAGATTTATTTAAATAAAGAGAAGAAAAAAAGAAAAAAAAAACAATTAAAAAAACTATAAAATCTTTTAAAATACCCTCATGTAGGTAGGAAAATTAAAAAAAAAATATAAGGCTCCATTTTTCATCAAGCAGGTGAATGAGGTTCGCTGTCATGAAACTTGTCCACCTAGCCTCGCTGCGAGTGGGCAGTAATTCACTGCCTGCATTTAGCATTGCACAAGCTGCTGCTTATACAATGCTGCCCCCTGCTTGCACGGCCAATCGCACGCAAGAGGGGGCTGTCAATCATCCCGATCAGTTCTGATAAGGATGAACAAAATCCGCCAAGCTCACGCGAACTTGAAATGCTGGGGCTCCAAAGCAAGTGGCCCTTTAAATGTTATCCTGATTGTGGCCCTTGAAAAATGAAATATAACACCCTCAGATTTACAGGGTTAAAGGCACATAAAAGCTAAACCCTGTATTTAAAATGCACAGCCCATGAATTATGCACAAACGTGCTCTGGTGGGCTGTATGTGTGCAGTTCACATTGGCAGATATTTGTAAAACAGTGCTGGGTACAACTAACTTTAATTATGTGCTTAACCCCTTTGCAAGAGTTAAACACAGAGGTTTTTTTAGTATTGCACTATTGTTTGCATATTAAAACAGAGCATTTACTTTTTGCACTTTTTATGTCTCTTATACTCTCGTTCTTTTGTGATTTTAATACATTATTTTAGTCTTTAAAGGGACATGAAACCCAGATTTTTTTTTTCTTTTTTGATTTAGATAGAACATCCAATTTTAAACAACTTTCCAATTTACTTCTATTATCTAATTTGCTTAATTTTTTTGCTATCCTTTGTTGAAAAGCATATCTAAATAAGCTTGGTGGCTGCACATAGATGCCTCATGTTTTAAGCTCACCCATGTGCATTGCTATTTCTTCAACAAAGGATACCTAAAGAATGAAGCACATTAGATAATAGAAGTAAATTGGAATATTCTTTAAATTTGTTTTCTCTATCATTGTACCCAGCGCTACGACATTTGGCGGCGCTATACAAATAAATGATAATAATAATAAAACAGTGGTAAACTGTCACTGGGCTCACAGAAGAAGGAAGGGAAGGAGATGGGTGTGCTACTTTAGCTCGGTGACTGCCTTTTTAAAATGCCTTGTTGCTTTGCCAACATATCTCCACATCAATGTCACTATGGCTACAAAATGATTCTTCTCTATGTAGCTCAGTATAAATCCTTCCCTTGCTTCTAAAGTGTTGTTTCTTATATATTTGTAAACCCCTGGATTACATCTGTTTAGCATGGAACCAGTGTTGGTAGACAGAAATAGAAATGTATAATTCATATTTCTTGTTAGAAGTTGTGGGGCAGATTTTTTTGTCATAATTTAAATGGAATTGACAGTCTAAATTAAAAGTGCAGTATACACCAATTTTCATTTAACTGCATGTAATAGACACTACTATAAAGAATAATATATGCACAGATACTGATATACAATTCCAGTATAAAACCTTTTAAAAACTTATATAGAAGCTCCCAGCTTAATACTGTTAATGAAATAAGCCTGGGATACCCACTGGAAGGGGCTAATAGCAGAACCCCCCCTCCCCTGCATATGAGAAGACCCATTATACAAACAAAAGCAGTCTGAAGTCTGTATACATCAGTATACATCTAAAAATATGGGGCTTGGTTAGGAGCACAATCAGCACAATGTTATTTAAAAATAATCAAAATTATATTTTTTTTACAAAAACACACCCAGATAGGCTATATAAATGGATTATCTACAAAATATTTATGCAAAGAAAAATTTAGTGTATAATGTCCCTTTAAACTGTCATAGTTCAGAGAAAGTGTACGTAATTTAATTTTTTAATTTTTTTTTATCAAATTTACTTTCTTTTTGTACACTAGTGGTATCTAGATGGTGATTGCTAGCTACACACAAATGTTAGGTTCCAGTAGTACATTACTGCTCTGGAACTAACTTTAATTATGTGCTTAACCCCTTTGCAAGAGTTAAACACAGAGGTTTTTTTAGTATTGCACTATTGTTTGCATATTAAAACAGAGCATTTACTTTTTGCACTTTTTATGTCTCTTATACTCTCGTTCTTTTGTGATTTTAATACATTATTTTAGTCTTTAAAGGGACATGAAACCCAGATTTTTTTTTCTTTTTTGATTTAGATAGAACATCCAATTTTAAACAACTTTCCAATTTACTTCTATTATCTAATTTGCTTAATTTTTTGCTATCCTTTGTTGAAAAGCATATCTAAATAAGCTTGGTGGCTGCACATAGATGCCTCATGTTTTAAGCTCACCCATGTGCATTGCTATTTCTTCAACAAAGGATACCTAAAGAATGAAGCACATTAGATAATAGACGTAAATTGGAATATTCTTTAAATTTGTTTTCTCTATCTGAATCATGAAAGAAAATGTTGGGGTTTCATGTTCCTTTAAAACATTTGCATATAGAAATATTCTCATTGTTCTATTCATTTTTAATATACTGTATATTTGTAATAACTTTTTTGTTTGACTTTATAGTTATTGTTTTAGAGAATAACGTTTTTCTATCAAAAATGTATTTGTCTTCTTCAGATTCTTTTGGAAAACTCAAAGGATGCATCAATGCGGCAGCAGTTAATACATGGCTATAATATGCTTATGGACCCTAAACAAATGGGAGAACGATTCAAATTTTTTTCCTTGTTTCCTCATAGTAGACTGGAAAACGGCGATTCGAAGAAATACAAGTCACAGCCTGTCGCTGGATTTAGCCCATTACTTTTGCAGTAATTAGATTAAAGGGACAGGAAACCCAATGTTTTTTCTTTCATAATTCATATAGAGCATACAATTTACCTCTTATCTTATTTGCTTTATTCTCTATGTATTCTTTGTTGGAAAGCATACCTAGGTAGGCTCAGGAGAAGGAAGCTAGCTGCTTATTGGTGGCTGCACATACAGTATATGCCTCTTATCATTGGCTTACCAATGGGTTCAGCTAGCTCCCAGTAGTGCATTACAGTTACTTCAATAAAGGATACCAAGAGAATGAAACAAAATTGGTAATAGAGCTAAACTGGAAAGTTGTTTAAAAATGTATGTTCTACCTGCATCATAAAAGAAGAACTTTGCCCCTTTAGTTTTGTAATGAAAGATTCAGGAGAATTAGACAGATCTACTATTTAGGAGCAATGACAGATATAGTTCTCATTACAAGGGGAAGCTTTCACCTTCACTGTTTTAATTTAATGTCACAAAAAGAAAGTAACATGATACCTATAAACTAGTCTGTTGAATAAGCAAGTATATGAGATGTAATCCATAAGAGAATCAGTGTTACAATTCAGCAGCTTTTGTGTGATCATGTTTAGGGTTTTGCTTCATAGATTTATGAGATTTAGATTGAGTAAAAATTACATTGTTTTAATTTATTCAGATGGCTGGGTTTGTTGTATATGTTAATCTGAGATGCAAAAATGAATGCTCTTCCCTTGAATGAGATAACACTTTAATGGAGACCTAAATTTCCTGTTTATATATAGATAAGTCCACCATATAAACAAAAGGGATTATGTTTTTGTTTTTTAAAATAGAAATTGAGTTCTTTTAGTATTTTTAAGCCCTACATAATTTTTTTTTTCTGTTAAATTCTTAAATATTCTCCATTAAAGGCACCCATTAAGCACTCTAATGAATGATAGTAGTACACTTTTATACTCTTCTTATAGTGAAATGAGACTATTAGGGGCCAAATTATCAAGATCCGAATGGAGCTTGATGCCCGTTTTCGCACAAGCCTTCAGGCTCGCCGGAAACAGTAGTTATGAAGCAGCGGTCTAAAGACCGCTGCTCCATAACTGGTCTGCCTGCTCTGGGGCTGCGGTCTTTAATCTGCCCAATCCTATATGACCGGGCTGATTGACACTCCCTGCTAGCGGCCGATTGTTTGCGAATCTGAAGGGGGCGGCATTGCACAAGCAGTTCACAACAACTGCTTGTGTAATGATAAATGCTGACAGCGTATCATGTCTGCTCGCACTTTGATAAATTGACCCCTTAGTCTCTGATTAGATATGATATAAGTCTATAGTTCGTTATTTTGACTATATTTAATGTAACTACTTGTATCTCTCAGCATTTCACGGATGCATTCTGGGACTCTGAAGCTTAGTCATGGAGTCCAGTGGGTGGTGTTGGTCGTGTCATTGTAGTCCAGGGCAGGGTTGTATTTAATCAGTAGTTTCACATCCAGAAAATGTATAAAACAGAGAGAGCAGGATAGCTCCCACACTGTGACAACACCGAAAGGGCCGGGAAGGTTGGGAACTCTGCTTTTCTATTCTAAATGTACCTACTTTTTTGTCAGCCCTATAAAATGTGTCTCTATAGGTCAACTAGCTGGGGATAGTCAAAGTAGTTAGTTACAATTATAATTTTAAGTACAGTTGGCCCTCGGTTTACAACGGTTCAATTTACACCGTTTGAGAATAACAACCTTTTTTTCAGTCATGTGACTGCTATTGAAAAGCATTGAGAAGCAGTGCATTGATTAAAATAGCCAGTAGGTGGAGCTGTCCGCTTGTGTTGCAGCAAAGCCAAGCAAGCTGAAATTAATCAGTTTAACCAGACCTGAGCTATCGATCAGATTTCAAAGGAACAAGATCTTCCTGTCTATAAATCAGTCCAGATTGGAATGCATAGAAATAACCGTTTGCAGAAAAATGCAAGTGAAGTCTGTGTTGTGTGATTTTATTAGGTTTATAATGCTGTTTAGCAAATGTTTTTGTTCATTTAACTTAGTTTAATTATATATTATGTGTTGCGTGGTTATTTGATTAGGTTTATAATGCTGTTTAGCATTTAAAGTCTTCATTTCAAAGCTTTAAAAATAATGTATTAGGTGTTACTTATGTCAATTTTGAGAGGGGCCTGGAACCTAACTCCCTCACTTCCCATTGACTTACATTATAAACTGGGTTTCAATTTACAACGGTTTCGATTTACAACCATTCCTTCTGGAACATAACCCCAGTGTAAACTGAGGGCTACCTGTATAATTATTAAGTATCTTAAGCAGCATTTACTTAAAGGGACAGTCAAGTCCAAAAAAAACTTTCATGATTCAAATAGGGCATGTAATGTATTAACCCCTTCATGCGAGAGTGCAAGTGCTTAAATCGATATAAACACTTGCTGTAAAAATGAAATCACACGATCATCAATGCAATCACGTGATTTCAAGGCCGTGATCGGATTATGGGGAACTTCAACAATTTAAATTTTTGAACATTCTCTCCTCAAAAAACTTTTATATGTGTGGACTGCATCAAATTTAATGTTTGTAGCTATAATATTCATTGCATATTTTTGTTTTTTCCATACCATAATTTGGAAAACCTTGTTTATATTTAATTGTGAATAAATGACTATTTTTAATATATTTTTATGGCGTGTGTGTGTGCCTTTATTTTATACATTTTAAGTGTTTATTTTTGTATTTGTTAACCCTTTGATGACACGGTTAATTTGTCTACATCAGAAACTGTAACATTCTAGGAATTCTAAAAGAATGCCAAGAGAATTTAGGTCCGGCCTTAACGGAAGTGGCCATGGTCGGCAACTGGGCATCCGAACAAGATCTGCATACCAAAACCTGTGGGGCCATGCTGGAGCCACCAGCAACACAAATGATTGTTCCATGATGATTTTGGAGATCACTCTTGGAAGAAGAACTAGAGGTGGGAAGATATAAGCAGGTTGATAACACCAAGGAAGTGTCAGCGCATCCACTGCTTCCGCCTGATAATCCCTGGACCTGGACAGGTATCTGGGAAGTTTCTTGTTTAGATGAGAAGCCATCAGATCTATTTCTGGAAGACCCCACATATGAACAATCTGAGAAAACACATCCGGATGGAGAGACCACTCCCCTGGATGTAAAGTCTGACGGCTGAGATAATCCGCCTCCCAATTGTCTACACCTGGGATATGAACCGCAGAAATTAGACAGGAGCTGGATTCCACCCAAAAAAGTATCCAAGATACTTCTTTCATAGCTTGGGGACTGTGAGTCCCACCCTGATGATTGACATATGCCACCGTTGTGATATTGTCTGTCTGAAAACAAATGAACGGTTCTCTCTTCAACAGAGGCCAAAACTGAAGAGCTCTGAGAATTGCACGGAGTTCTAAAATATTGATCCGCCCTAGACAATGAAGGCTCAGAATCAAAAAGTCTATCCTTGTAATGTAATGTTCTCTCAATACAAGAGGAACAAAAAGGGATAGGAGGCTCAACATTAGTATTTAAACATAGAGAACAAACAACAGCTTGCAGGGCTTCTTGGTCCATCTTATTCCAAAGGAAAAAAACTTAATCAATAATAAATTCTAAGTTCAAATCAGAATTTTAATGAAACAAAAAAATGTTATTGTCCCTTTAAATTTTAAAGACTTTTTTTTTAACTAGAAAATCCTTAAATAAACTGCACAATAAATCTTGCAGCAACAATTGTTCACAAAATTAATGCAAAAAGAGACACAAACGTTATAGTCCCTGAAATTCAGACAGAAACTTAAATATAAACAAAGCAACAGCCCCACAAAAAAACAACAGGCAACCTCCACACCTCAGCAAGTTCTGCTGAGGTGCCTACCTGACCTCCTTGCTGCCGGAAACAAAGTCAGAAAATGATCCGGACCCCAATACAGCCGCACCGGAGAGAACGATGAACCACCTCTTGAGGAGCTATGCAACAGAGCTGCAACATCCAGGAAGAACAGGAAACAGCTAAAAGGGCGGCAAAAACGTCCTTGCTATCTCAGATAAGCCCGCCTATTATGGGCGTGGCCTAACAAACCTTTTGGTAGCCATTAATACACAAACAAAAAACATGTACGCCAAAGTGAAAACATAATAAAATGAGCCAAACATCCCCAGTGCCTGCAAAACTGCCATACAATAAACCGTTAACCTAGAAGGCTGATTGTATATTAAGGCAGAATTAACTGTCAAGTGCCAAATTCTCCTATATCAAAAACAGGGAAAGAAATAGGCACTTACCTCAAAAATCTGTCCGGCAGCAGGACAGCTCACTTGGAATGAGAGGGGCTTCCTACCTCACATGGACCTGTGAAAAAAAGAAAATGCTGAGTAAACTTACTCAAACTTTCAACCAAAGGCAGCATAAAATTACTTGGGAGGCCCAGTGGGGATTATACCCCACAAGTTCCCAAATGCTTAAAAGCCAACACTTGCTCTACTGGGGAGACTGACATGGACTATGGCTAAACCCCAAAGAAAACCAGAGCAAACTTGCTCTGCTTAAAAAATAACAAACTCTTGATTGAAGAATCAGATACCTATCTTTACCCCTCATTGCAACCTATACAAGCAAAGAGAATGACTGGGGATTGTGGAGAGGGGGAGTGGTATTTAACAGCTTTTGCTGTGGTGCTCTTTGCCTCCTCCTGCTGGTCAGGAGTGATATTCCCAACAGTTATTAAGGTTATCCATGGACTCACCATGTCATTAGAAAGAAACTAGACATTTAATCCCCATGCCACCAATCTTGCTAGATGAAAAAATCAAGGTACTATTAAATATACACAAACTTTGTCTGAGGATCTATGCAAAATATTTGAGAAATTTGGTGATCAGCCAAGAGGACATAAAATCTATCTCTAGGAGACCCCAAAGCTACATAATCAAACTGGGGGGGGGAGACAGATAATGGGATTGACGACAGAGAAAATCTGCCTCCTAACTGTTTATTCCTGGAATAAGAACCGCAGAAATTAGGCAACAATTGCTTAATGCCCAGGAAGAAATGTGAAACACTCCCCACATGGCCAGAGAACTAAGAGTTCCCACCTGATGATAAACATATGCTACAGTGTAACAAACTGTCTGAAAAAACAGATACGATTAAAGAGAAGGTAAACTTTGATGTTTTTTAAAAATACTATTAAAAACAAGAGCACTTTCATTCATCAAAGTTTAGAAAGAAGCCGTTTTGATTAAAAACGTACCTTTTGTGCTTTTTCCACAGCCAAAGCAGCTTCCCCTACCTTGAGATCCTCTCTTCACACGTCATCAATGACTAATCCGGCTTCCTCCAATCACAGCTTTCCCCCCAGGGGAGTCATTGCCTGAGGCCATGCTATGATTGGAGGAAGCCGGATTAGTAATTGCTGACGTGTTAAGAGAGGATTTCAGAGTGGGGGAAGCTGCTCTGGCTGTGAAAAGAACAAAGGTAAGTTTGTAAACAAAACGGCTGCTTTCTAAACTTTGATAAATGAAAGTGCCCCTGTTTTTAATTTTTTAATAGTATTTTTTAAAAATGGGCTTTCATTCATCAAAGTTTTCCTTCCCTTTAATATCTAAATAGAGGCCAGCTCTAAAGAGCCTTAGAAAAAACACATAGAGCTCAAAACATATATATGTAACCTTGTCTCCTGAGTAGACCAAACTTCCTGTGTACTCCGAGACTACTAAGAAGCTGCACCCAACCTGAAAGACTAGGATCTACTGATCACAGTCCAAGTAGGACAAACAAAAGATACCCTCAGAAAAATAACATAATGATTCAGCCACCAAGACAGGGTCTTAGAATCCAAATTTATTCTCAGGGAAAGCAGAGTATTATCCCTGTAACACTGCCTGGGCATTAAGAGATGAAGAGGCCCCATGTGAAACCGAGTAAATGGAAAAAAATCCAATGCGGCAATCATAAGGCTAAGAACATCCATACAAAGGACTACTGAAGGGTGCAAAACAGACTGATGATTTAATCAAGCTGCAACTAGCTTCAACCTCCAAAGCTCCGTCAAAGTTAGTTTCATAGAAACTAAATTTATCAAAACACAAAAAGACTCTTCAAAGAACAAGAAAACTTTGTAAATTTAAATTCCCAAACATAATGTTGAAAAAAAAACATGACACTAGCAGGTAACATATATAGATAAAGGGGAAAAAATGGAGCTTAAAACAAAATATCATCCAGGTAAATAAATACAGAAATACGCTGGGCCCTTATTAATAACAGCAGAGCACCACAACCATCGGAAAAAAACCTGGGAGCAGTTGTCTGACCAAATGGAAGACCAATAAAGTGTCAGGAGCTTACTGTGTCTTGGGCCTGTCTCCCTAGCTTCGGTGTCTCGCGTGGAGGAGTCCTCTCCTGCTGTAGCTGCTGAATATAACTAGGTGCGCGTGGCCTTACGCTGCCTAGCTTTAAAAGGGACCATGTCCTAATTACCAGTACTTCCACCTGGAAGTCTAAGGTGTAGGAGTTCCTATAAAAGCTCACTCGGCCCATCACTCTGGGCTGAGTTATTGTGAAGCCTACCTTGTTCCTGAATCTAAGCATAGTTTCCTGATACCTGTCTATGCTCTCCTTATTCCTAAACATTAAACATACAACCTTGTGCCCGTGCCTGCTGTACCTACCCGGTATACCATAGCAGCCACACCAACAATACTCACTGAGTATCCTGTGACTGCTAAGTGTATCCTGTGTCTATTATACCAGTGACAGTTTTCCTCAAGCTAGCTGTGCCTGCTGTACCAACCTGGTATCCCATGGCAGCCTCACAAACAGTACCCACTGGGTATCCTGTGCCTGTTGATTCTCCTGTTTCAGCAATACCAGTGACAACTTTCCTCAAACCAGCTGTGCCTGCTGTAACTTTCTGGTATCTCGTGGCAGCCTCACCAGCGGTACCCGCTGGGTATCCTGTGCCTGCTGAGTCTCCTGTGTCTGATATACTAATGACAGTTTTCCTCAAGTCAGCTGTACCTTCTTGGTATTCCGTGACAGTCTCACAAACTGTACCCACTGGGTATACTGCACTATTGTGAATTTAAATCCTCTGAACTTAGTTTCTGTAATTTACTAGGTTTTCTGAAATTGAATAGGACTCTAATGTTCAACCCTATGATTATACTTGTTGTTTCTGTTACGTTACTGATTGTCCTTTCGCCAATCATTCAGTAAAGTGTTTTTTTTTTTTCTTTTTTTTTTTTTTTTTTTTTTTTTAAAAAGACTTCAGTTTTTCAGTGTATCCCTGCATTCTGAGTTCCACTCATACTAACCTCCTCACACTACTAATGATCTTAAAACCTATTGTGCACATAAATTAACCTTACCACACCAAAGACAGAATAGTCCGAATAGAATACATTTTGAGAATAGGAACTCTGAGAAACCTGATCACAGGAAAAAAAAGAAAAGAAACAGAACAGGCCTGATATGTCCCTCCTTCCTAGGAACAATGAAGAGCTTTGAATAAAAACCTAACCAATGTTCCAGAATAGGAACTGGTTCTAAGACTCCAATAGCTACCAGATCTGAAACAGACTGAAAAAGACCTTTGTTTCCAAAGGAGAATCAAAGAACATGGGAAAACAAAATACGAAACTCAGGGACCCTGAACAGACCAAAATCAATTCTCCTGATAAAGGAGAAGTCTGCCCTCTACCAGAATATCTGAAGTGAGGACTACACCTACATGCTGACTTGAAAAAAGGCTTTGAAAGACTACTTTGATCTGTTCCAGCTAGAACAAGGCTTCCATGAAGTAGAAGAGGATGCCTATTATAGAGAAGAGGTAAATATCTGTTCTTTGCAACAAACAATAACAATTAGGAGCTTTAAATAAGCCCATAGACAAAATGTCTTGAAGAAAAACTCCCTTACCTTCATACACAGTAGAAATGATTAAATCAAGGCCATAACTAAACAATTTTCTTCCCCTGAAAAGAAAGAGATAAAAGTCTATTTATAGAAACCTATCAAGAGACGAGGAATAATGCCACAAGGCTCTGCTAATGACATGCTTGAGAATAGATCTAAATCAGGGGCGAAACAACAGGGGGGTGCAGAGGTCGCATATATGTGTATATATGTGTGTATATATATATATGTGTATATATATATATATATATATGTGTGTATATATATATATATGTGTATATATATGTGTATGTGTATATATATATATGTGGATATATATATGTATATATATATATATGTGTATATAGATATATATATATATATATATATATATATATATATATATATATATATATATGTGGATATATATATATGTGTGTATATATATATGTATATATATATGTGTATATATATATATACGTGTATATATATATATATGTGTATATATATATGTGTATATATATATATATATATATATATATGTATATATATATATGTAAAAAAGATTGCACTCTCTGGATTTAACTCAAAGCAAACTTTAATGTGAACGTTTTCAGAGCATTCACTCCTTCCTCAGACAATCAAAAGTGAATAAAACAGTGCTTAAATGGAAATACAGGACCCACCCATATCCCCTGCAACCAATCACAACCCTTAACATCAATCAGTAATAATTGCATATAGGTGATAATATCCACACAATGTTATGTGCATACAAACATGTCAATCAATTTAAGATATGTAGCCCATATCAACAGTGTAACCCTTGGTCATAATATTTATAAATTACAATAAAATATATTGTGCATATCTCCAGTGTCAAAATATATCTAATACCCAAATAAGCAATTTAAAACAAGGAGACAGATCATCATAACCAAATATAATATTTAAGCTCAGTTACCACATTAATATATGACACTAGCCATAGTGATATATGGGTCAGTGGTTCAGTCTGAGTTCTGTGTAATATGATGTATACAACTTTGTGTATGTGGGATGTGACATCGTATATAGCACTTTATATGAAGCTTCTGCAATTAGGCTTGGCGAATTGAGTGAGTCTTACATATAACATATAACCTATTTGATGTTCCACAGTTAGATTGTAAACGCTAAGTGAGGGTGTTTGTGTGGTGCTATATTTCATAATATCTCATTAGGCATTACTAGATGCTTAGGAATGCTTGGGGCGGCATGAACTCTGCTGGATGACGGCGCTGCAGGTTTTTGCCTGTATGTTTGCTGCTCTTGAACTATGTACAACAGTTTTCTTGCTCCCTTATCATCTTACTAGCAGTACAGTGTCAAAGTTACGAGAAAGGGGTGTGTGCGGTTGTAACGTAAATCCCATTTGCCATTGACATGCTATGACGTGTGAACACACACCTCCCCCTCACGTATCGTGCTTTTGACCACCATACGGGCATTGTTTAATGGGATGCGGTTTGTAATGGCGATGTGGATCTAATTTACACAGCATGTTTAAATACAAGGTGGGTCCGTTGCTATTGTAATATTTGATATCTTTTTATGTCCTGTTCAGATAGAATCATGAATACTAGAGCTCGATAGCTTAATGTGGTAACTGAGCTTAAATATTATATTTGGTTATGATGATCTGTCTCCTTGTTTTAAATTGCTTATTTGGGTATTAGATATATTTTGACACTGGAGCTATGCACAATATATTTTATTGTAATTTATAAATATTATGACCAAGGGTTACATTGTTGATATGGGCTACATATCTTAAATTGATTGACATGTTTGTATACACATAACATTGTGTGGATATTATCACCTATATGCAATTATTACTGATTGATGTTAAGGGTTGTGATTGGTTGCAGGGGATATGGGTGGGTCCTGTATTTCCATTTAAGCACTGTTTGATTCACTTTTGATTGTCTGAGGAAGGAGTGAATGCTCCGAAAACGTTCACATTAAAGTTTGCTATGAGTTAAATCCAGAGAGTGCAATCATTGGACTTTGTTATTTGGAATCTGTTGCACCCTGGTCCTAATTTCATTAGCGACTGGGAGTGCGCTTTTCACCTTCATTTGTATATATATACTGTATGTGTGTATATATATATATATATATATATTCGAGAAAAAGACAGAGGGGAAGCAACTGCTGTTAGAGCTAAATTTAGAATTCTAGTTCCAGACTAATAAATGTCTATATAGAAAAAATTTGGTGCAGACCCTTAATATAAATGACATGGGGAAAAAGACAAAGAGAAGACAAGAACGAAATCTTGTCTGTTTAAAGACAGGGAATTCAGCACTGTTTTATAAGTTAAATAAAAGCTCAAAAAATTGTATACTTCAAAAGTGATTATTTAATTGTGGATTGGGGACATCTCACCCCGTGGGGACACCATCAATCATACAAAATGTTCAATTCCAAAATTCATATATAGTATGTAGACACACAAAGACATAAATATTAAAAACAGTTCATGGCATACTAATTATATGCAGATTACAAAATGAACCTGACCGGTCAGGGATGCACACAGGCACAGATATATCAAAAACACAAATATATATTGGATAGTGGCAGGATCTTAATTAACCTACTACACCCTACTGCACACAGAACCCCCAGTCTGAAAGTACATGGCGGTATAGCCTGGGCAGGTGTTAAAGTGGGATCTAAGAGGTTAATTATAGAACTCTTGTATCAGTAAGATAATGTCAGCACTTAAACGGAGCA
Source organism: Bombina bombina (assembly GCF_027579735.1). Classification (NCBI taxonomy): domain Eukaryota; kingdom Metazoa; phylum Chordata; class Amphibia; order Anura; family Bombinatoridae; genus Bombina; species Bombina bombina. The sequence goes on from NC_069502.1 coordinate 748,701,234, forward strand.
GTCTTGCAAAGTACATTAGCAGTCACAGCAATATATATTGAAGGCGGAATGTTGCCTAGACAAACTACACCCTGCTGCACACAGCACCCCAAAACCAGAGGCAAACGCTGGGCAGGATAGGAATGGGATCTAAGTAGTCTAGTAATCAATCCACCTGAATATGTACATAGAGAAAGTGAAGCATGCAGAATAGGAGCATATAACGGTTAGTAAACACAACAGTAGTGCAAGCCTGTCATGTTAGATCCTTGCAAAAGCGTTATGCAGCAACAAAGCTCAATTCAAAGCGATGTATGAAGCAGTATTTAGACAATGTGCAGCTTTTTAAGTAACAGTTCCAATTCATAGGCCGATACCCTCGACAGGGCAAATCATTCACAGGATTATTCTTTACATATAATACACTCCTGTATGGCTATTTTTCCTCTATTTATCAACTGCAAAATTCTTGCAACAGGTCTCCCTGCTGATAGTTGTGGCAAAGTTCATACAACCTTATTTCCATTAGGCAGAAACTGGAAGCCGTGTGTACCCGTCATGAGAGTACTTCTCTCCGTGTGATCCGTGCTCTTTTAGCAAACTGCTCCGAGATACGCCACAGTTCTCAGATCGGAGTTCTGTGATCCTGAACGTGCATCACCTGCACCGGTCGGCTAACCAATGCTGACGCGCGTTTCACCCGCTCGTCTGTGCGTAAGACCGGGCTTCGTCCGGGCGTGATGTAAAGGAGACGCTTACGTCTCTATTTAAGTAACTGTCTGTAGCGCCTCTGCTGGTGGGTGAAAATAACTTGATACTTCGTGTCTGACACAAAAAATAGCAATCACAAATATGTACATGTAACAAGTGTCTTATGTGCCTAATAGAAACATTAGAAATTTCATATCCATTTTTAAGAATGTTTACTACTAGAATGTAACTATTAGTTATATTGTAGATAGCTTAGGGTTTATTTTTCTTTCGGTATAAGCAGGCTGTCCCTATTAGTATGGCCTGCCTCGTTCATGGCCCCTCTAACTATTCTTTTTGAGTAGCCCCTGTCCAATAATCTTTTCTCCATGTCTATTGCATGTTTATGATACTTTTCTCTTGTTGAACAGTTTCTACAAAGTCTAAGAAACTGTCCTTTTGGAATGCCCTGCTTTAGGTGGCGTGGATGGTGGCTAGATGCTAATAAAAGACTGTTGTTAGCTGTGTTTTTGCGATAGTTCTCTGTCACTAGCACTTCCTTCTCAATCTTTACCTTAACATCTAGGAAAGGGATTTCTTGTTTGCTGTATTGTAAAGTAAGAGAAATGTTATTTGCATTAGCATTGAGAGTGCAAACAAACTCTTTTAGACTGTTTTCAGAGCCCTCCCATATCAATAAGATATCATCCACATATCTTAGTAAGAAATAATGGTTAAGCACATCTAATAAAAGCATATGTGTTTTAAATGCACATATTGTGGAGTGCTGCCAAAGTGACCAAAATGTATATAATAATAAGAGCAGGTATTGGCGCACCTCAAGACACATGAGACCACAAATTTTTTCACATATTTTAACTTTTTTCCATTTTTTCCTTAATGCTGCAAAAATTGCCTTCTTAATATTTCATAATTTTTTAAAAAAATTTTTAAATAAAGATGGGATCTTAGTCACACAATATGACCATATTCTGCTTAAGCCAGTCACCACTTTCAAGGTGTCCCATAAAAGACTGATCCTAACTCTAAAATTTTTAGCCAAGCTAAGCTCAAGAATACAATTCTAATATATCAAAATAAAATTTCCAATCTCTCATCCAGACTGCATGGGATGAGGCTTCCTGGCTACATGTTATTACACAGAAAATGTTTCCATGTCTCAATGCCAATCTCGTGTGGAATGGATGAATATAATCCTTCCACATCCAGACACACAAGTAAAGCTTCCTGAGGAACAGATAAACCTTCTATTTTCCGAAGAAAATCTGCAGTGTCAAGAACAAAGGAGGGCATGGTGTTCAGGAAAGGCCTAAGGAAATGGTCAATGTAAGTACCTAGATTTTCAGTGAGACTACCGATACCAGCTATGATGGGCTGGCCCGGAGGGTTACTTGGGTTTTTGTGCATCTTTGGGATACAATAAAAGACTGGCATTATAGGATGTTCTGGGTACAGATACTTGAATTCAGCTACATTTATTATGCCTTCATCTTTGGCATTGTTAAGAATATTAAATAAAATAACTTGTAAAGAAAAATTAGGGTTATAAGTAAGGCTTTTGGTATTGATTCTTATCTAGAAGTTGTCTTTTGACCTCTAGCACATACATGTTTTCATCCCAGAGGACAAGGTTACCACCCTTGTCCGCCGGTTTTATAACCAGACCTTTTGCATTTATAAGTTCATTCATAGCTCTCCTTTCAGCCCTGCTGAGGTTGTCATCTACTAGTCCTGTGAATGTCAAATTAGCTATATCTCTTTCTACTTGCCTGACAAAGATATTGACAGCAGGTACCATAGACAGTTGGGGCATATATTTGGATTTGGCTTTGAAATGTGAAGTTACCGTCACATGTGGAACCTCCTCTTCCATTTGTGAGGGGGCATATTGGCTACCTTCTGTGTCAGCAAGAAGTCCCTGCAGGGCTCTGAAAACAGTCTAAAAGAGTTTGTTTGCACTCTCAATGCTAATGCAAATAACATTTCTCTTACTTTACAATACAGCAAACAAGAAATCCCTTTCCTAGGTGCTAGTGACAGAGAACTATCGCAAAAACACAGCTACCAACAGTCTTTTATTAGCATCTAGCCACCATCCACGCCACCTAAAGCAGGGCATTCCAAAAGGACAGTTTCTTAGACTTTGTAGAAACTGTTCAACAAGAGAAAAGTATCATAAACATGCAATAGACATGGAGAAAAGATTATTGGACAGGGGCTACTCAAAAAGAATGGTTAGAGGGGCCATGAACGAGGCAGGCCATACTAATAGGGACAGCCTGCTTATACCGAAAGAAAAGGACAAGACCACAAACATCAAATTAATAACTGATTACAACTGCCAATGGAATGCCCTAAAACAGGTCCTTGCAAAAAACTGGCACATACTTCTAAGTGATGATGGTGTCTCCCGTGAGGTAGGGGAGTACCCCAACATCAAGGCAAGGAGGGCACCAAACCTACAAGATAAACTTGTGAGGAGCCAATACTTATCTAAGCATAAACAAAAAGATTGGCTAACAAAACACAGGTCAAGTGGTAACTATCCCTGTGGGAGGTGTGTGGCATGTAGGTACATGACTAAAACCAAAGAGTTTGGTACACATACTGGGAAAACATACAAGCTTAAACATTTTGTAAACTGTAATACAGAAGGAGTGATTTACTTACTTTTGTGTGACTGCCCATGTTTTTACGTGGGCAAAACAAGAAGGGCCATAAAAGATCGCATTACTGAACATCGTGATGATGTCAAAAATAAAAATCAAAAAAGTAATGTTGCAAGACATTTTGAGGCTTTTCATGAGTGTAATCCTGACTCTTTAAAATTTGTTGGCATAGACAGAAGCATTACAAATGGTAGAGGAGGAGACAATGATAAAGTCCTCCTAAAAAAGGAATGCAGATGGATTTCTATCCTAGAGACCCAATTCCCTAATGGCCTTAATGATAAGCTAGATATGGCTTGTTTCCTATAATTAAAAAGGCTCCTATAAGATGTTCCATAAGATAATAAACATTCTTAAAAATGGATATGAAATTTCTAATGTTTCTATTAGGCATATAAGACACTTGTAATTCGAAAATGTTACATGTACATATTTGTGATTGCTATTTTTTGTGTCAGACACGAAGTATCAAGTTATTTTCACCCACCAGCAGAGGCGCTACAGACAATTACTTAAATAGAGATGTAAGCGTCTCCTTTACATCACGCCCTGACGAAGCCCGGTCTTAAGCACAGACGAGTGGGTGAAACGCGCGTCAGCATTGGTTAGCCGACCGGTGCAAGTGATGCACGTTCAGGATCACAGAACTCCGATCTGAGAACTGTGGCGTATCTCGGAGCAGTTTGCTAAAAGAGCACGGATCACACGGAGAGAAGTACTCTCATGACGGGTACACACGGCTTCCAGTTTCTGCCTAATGGAAATAAGGTCGTATGAACTTTGCCACAACTATCAGCAGGGAGACCTGTTGCAAGAATTTTGCAGTTTATAAATAGAGGGAAAATAGCCATACAGGAGTGTATTATATGTAAAGAATAATCCTGTGAATGATTTGCCCTGTCGAGGGTATCGGCCTATGAATTAGAGCTGTTACTTAAAAAAGCTGCACATTGTCTAAATACTGCTTCATACATCACTTTGAATTGAGCTTTGTTGCTGCATAACGCTTTTGCAAGGATCTAACATGACAGGCTTGCACTACTGTTGTGTTTACTAACCGTTATATGCTCCTATTCTGCATGCTTCACTTTCTCTATGTACATATTCAGGTGGATTGATTACTAGACTACTTAGATCCCATTCCTATCCTGCCCAGCGTTTGCCTCTGGTTTTGGGGTGCTGTGTGCAGCAGGGTGTAGTTTGTCTAGGCAACATTCTGCCTTCAATATATATTGCTGTGACTGCTAATGTACTTTGCAAGACTGCTCCGTTTAAGTGTTGACATTATCTTACTGATACAAGAGTTCTATAATTAACCTCTTAGATCCCACTTTAACACCTGCCCAGGCTATACCGCCATGTACTTTCAGACTGGGGGTTCTGTGTGCAGTAGGGTGTAGTAGGTTAATTAAGATCCTGCCACTATCCAATATATATTTGTGGTTTTGATATATCTGTGCCTGTGTGCATCCCTGACCGGTCAGGTTCATTTTGTAATCTGCATATAATTAGTATGCGATGAACTATTTTTAATATTTATGTCTTTGTGTGTCTACATACTATATATGAATTTTGGAATTGAACATTTTGTATGATTGATGGTGTCCCCACGGGGTGAGATGTCACCAATCCACAATTAAATAATCACTTTTGAAGTATACAATTTTTTGAGCTTATATTTAACTTCTTATAAAAGAGTGCTGAATTCCCTGTCTTTAAACAGACAAGATTTTGTTCTTGTCTTCTCTTTCTCTTTTCCCCATGTCATTATATATATATATGTATATATATATGTGTGTATATATATATTTATATATATACATGTGTATATATATATATATATATATATATATATATATATATATACTGTATATATATATATATACATGTGTGTGTGTATATATATATATATATATATATATATATATGTGTGTAAATATATCGTTCGAAACAGCTGATCCACCTACCTAGGGACAACTACCTGGGTGCAAGTATGTAATAGATATCCTCAAATGAAATGCGCTCACAGGAACATTTGGATCTCAAAAAGTCAAAATGTATTTATTTATTTATTTATTTTTTTGAAAATATGTTTTTATTGAGGATTAAGCAATACAACCGGTGTCACAACGCAGGTGACTAAAAAAATGCACATATATGCAAACATTATATTGTTGTGATGATACAGTCAATATAGCTATCGATGGAAATGCAAATCACATAGATCAAGCATGAAATACAATATCAACTGCAAGAACCTCATTTTTAATTATCATGAATAAGATTATAAACCTCATTTTTAAATAGTGTGAACAGACTGTAAACACAGGGGCAAACTAATATTTCAGTATTATCAATTAACTCAGTTTTCTAGGAACTTCATAAAGTCAGTTTAGGAATATCTGTCTGTACACTTCAACTTGCATTCTCAGTGCGCATCTCCAGGCGGGGGCGGCCCTCCATGGGAGGGAGGGAGGGAAGAGAGGGGAAATAGAAATTAGGAAGTATGATAAGAGAGGAGAAGGGTGGGCAATCAGTTTATTAGTAGGGGACATAGGAAAGCAAGTGTCATCAGCCAATTAGCATATCCCTAATTTGGTGTGAGAGTTTAATTATAATAATGGAAGGGATCAGAAACTTTAATGCAGCTAAAAATTTAACTGTGATCTCCTTGATAGGTAAACCAAGGCTCCCAAATCCGCCAATAGAGCTCCTCCTTGTCCATGTTAGAATAGAAACTTTGTTCCATTTTGGCGTATATCTGCATTATAGATATAACTGCTGTAATATCTGGGGGTTGGGTTTGTTTCCAGGCCCTTGCAATCGCCAGTTTCGTAGCCGCTAGGACAAAGATGACCAGTTTAGATACGTGAGTTGGGACACTCTTCGGGAAGATATGTAGGAGGGCAATGGTAGGAGCGAGTGGGATAGAAAGCCCAAGGTTAGCACAAAGGGTTTTTACCTGATTCCAGAGGGGTGTAAGTTTCGGGCAATCCCACCAGATATGCATATCTAAACCTCTTTGCATACAATCTCTCCAGCATAGAGGAGACGTTGTGGGGAACATCTGCGACAACCTCAAGGGAGTATACAAAATTTATTTTATTTTATTAAGGGACACTGAACCTAAAAATTTTCTTTCGTAATTCAAATAGAGCATGAAATTTTAAGCATCTTTCTAATTTACTCCTATTATCAAATTTTCTTCATTCTCTTGGTATCTTTGAAATGCAAGAATGTTAGTTTAGATGTCGGACCATTTTTGGTGAACAACCTAGGTTGTCCTTGCTGATTGGTGGATAAATTCATCCACCAATAAAAAATTGCTGTCCAGAGTCCTGAACCTAAAAAAAAAGCTTAGCTGTCTTCTTTTTCAAAGAAAGATAGCAAGAGAATGAAGAAAAATTGATAATAGGAGTAAATTAGAAAGTTGCTTAAAATTGCATGCTCTATCTGAATCACGAAAGAAAAAAAATTTGGGTTCAGTGTCCCTTTAACTCTTTGAGTGCTAAGCATTTTCCCACCTGGGTGCTAAGGTTTTTTTAAAGGGTTTTTTATTCTATATTTTTAAAAATATTTTTTTTTAACTTTTTTTATTTATTTCAGATCCCCAAGACTTACACTGTTGGAAAGGTTAGGCGATTACCTTTCCAACGGTTGGTATTGGGGGTCTGTAGCAGCTTAGATGACTGAGATACAGGCTTCTAAGCAGCATGCCCCCTGCTCCTATATTTAACATTGTTAATGTTAAATAAAGTTGCGAGGTGACGTCATCACGTTATTGCGCATGACGTCACCACGCAAAATGGGAAGCCGGGGTAGGAGCGGTAGGTAGGAGCGGGTGGAAGCCCCCAGATCTCCCTCAAGTTGGGAGAGTGCTAGTGACGGCTCTGAGCCGTCATTAGCACCAGAGTGGGAAACTCTGTGACGGCTCAGAGCCGTCATTAGCAGTAGCACTCAAGGGGTTAATGTTTCTGGGAGATTTACATCCCCTTCATATATATGCTTGCTTATTGGTGGGTTAATTTCAGGCTCCATTAGACAAGCGCTATCCATGGTGCTGTACCTAAAATGGGCTGGCTGCTAAGTTTCAAATTCATGATTTTCAAGGAAAGATAACAATAGAACAAAGAAAAATTGATAATAGGAGTAAATTAGAAAGTTGGTTAAAATTGCATGCTTTATCTGAATCATGGAAAAAAATTGTGTTCAGTGTCCCTTTAAGTACTAGAAAGATGAAAAATGTACAAGGCTGAAGATGGCTTATTATTCTGCAACTGATTGCAATTTGCAAAATAAATATTTATAAACAAAATATCTACAGTTATTTTTAGTTTAAATAAAATTATACACTTTCCAAAAACCTAAGCAAACTTACATTTTATAAAAATATTTTTTATCTTATATTGCAATAAATAGATGGCAGACATGGCATAATTAGAAAGGGTTAAAATCCTTTGGGCCACTCATTTATGTGTGTTTATATACAGGGCATAAGCCAATCATAGAACAGACATTATCAGCCTGGCCCAACGGTCTTTATGGCAAATAATCTGGTGCCAACCTTGCCATTTCATATATTTTACCTTTTCTGAATAAGTAACTGGTCATTTGAAAGGGCTAAAATCCTTTGGGCCACTCATTTATGTGTGGATATATAAAGGGCCTGAACCCATCATAAAACAGACATGTTAACAGCCTGGTCCAACGCTCTTTATGGCAAACAAATTGGTGACAACCTTGCCGTTTCATATATTTTACCTTTTCTAAATAAGTAACCAGTATTTTAAAAGGGTTAAAATCTTTTCAGCCACTCATTTCTATGTGGATATATACACAGGGTGAGCACCTTCATACAATCCATATGTTTTCAGACTGGTAAACGGTTTATATGGTAAACCTTGCCACTTCATATATTTTACCTTTTCTAAATGAGTGGTATTTTAAAAGGGTTAAAATCGTGTGGGCCACTCATTTCTGTGTGGATATATACAGAACGTGAGCCCCTTCATAGGACAGACATGTTCTCAGCCTGGGCCAACGCTTTTTATGACAAACTGGTGCCAACCTTGTCAAATCACATATTCTACCTTTTCTAAATAAGTTACTACTATTTTGAAAGTGTTTCTTTGCCATATAATTCTTTGGGACAGTCTGAAAACACGTGGACTGTATAAAGGGGTGCTTAGAAAGGGTAAAATATATAAAGTGGCGAGGTTGGCACCAGTTTATTTGCCATAAATAGTGTTGGGCCAGGCTAAAAACATGTCTCTCCTATGATGGGGCTCACGTTCTGTATCTATCCACACAGAAATGAGTAGCCCAACTGATCTTTACAATCCAAACACAATGAAGAAGAGCGATAGCAGCAATATATATATAAAACATAGCGTTTATTCCAAAAAATCCATAAAAACAGGACTGTCAAAGTACAAGGGTCCTCTGGCTGGCTTGCTATCCAACTGATTTTTACCCTTTCAAAATAGCAGTTACTTATTCAGAAAAGGTAAAATATATGAGGTGACAAGGTTAGCACCAGTTTGTTTGCCATAAAAAGCATTGGGGCAGGCGGAGAACATGTCTATCTTATGAAGAGATGCATGCCCTTTATATATCCACACTGAAATTAGTTGCCCAAAGGATTTAAGATTGAAATAATTTTTATTGAAAGTTTAGTCACATACATGTAAAAAAACACAAAAAAAACCAAATACATTGCCATTACAATTAAGAAGACAATGGCAATCAGTTTGATTTCTATTTAATATCTCAACCTTGTAGAAACCCTACCATTACTCTCCACTGCTGCTAATTTAGAGATGACACTCTCATCACCACTCTTTTACCCCTCAGGCTAAAGTTTCATTTACTGTGGAGCCTATATAGATGATGAAATGTCTAGATTCTGAACAAGAATGGGTTGTATCAACTAAAAAAAAAAATTAAAGAAAAGAAAAAATAACTTGTGTCACTCCATCAGATCACACACTACTCACATGGGTTTAGTTTATTATGGACCTTGTCACAACTTAGAACCTAGTCTATTAGTATTTTTTACCTGTACTATCTTCATATCTTGTCCTCCTGGAGGATCCAGTAAAACCACACTTTGTTAAAAGAGTCTAACGTGTTTTGGATATTAGCTGCTGACTCGTACATGCTATATATGTGTTTTATTCAAGCTCTAATTTCTGACAACTCTGGAACCCCTATCTTCCAGTATTTTGCAATGCTAGTTCTGGTAATGGTGCATAAATCCTCACCAGAATGTTAGAAGGGGAGTTCAACCCTGTGATTGTTTCGTGTAACAAAGCTTGTTCTCTAGTGAGTTCTATGTTTTCTGTAAAAATATTACTCAACATCTCAGACAGTCTAACCCAAATAGATCGTGCACCTGGACATTCACACCACATGTGGATGTACGTACCGATAGCCCCACACATCCTCTGTAACAAAGTCTTGAACCTCCACTAGACACGTGGGATGTTTTCAGAGGGGTGAGATACCATCGAAATGAGGTCTGTATTATATTTTCCCTTAGATCAGCACCGATCAAGCCTTTACATGAATGAAAAAAAATATGTTTTCGCTCACCTAACTCTTCTTCTCTCGCTAAATCTACCTCCCATCTGCTCACCACAGATGACTTAGTGTTATGTCTTGCTTTCTGAATGCAAATGTATATCTGAGAAATAGCATGTTTTGATCTATCTCTAGAGCTGTATATTCGTTCCAGTGTCGTAGCTGGTTGTTGGGTAGTGTCAAAAAGATAATTCCTAATAGCTGAGGCGATCTGCAAATACAAAAACCAATACAGTGGTATCTCCTCCAACATTAGTTATAGTCGAGCATGTGTAACAATCTTCCCATTCAACACAAAATCCGCAACCCTATATAGCCCCTTGTTCTCCCATTTGTCTACAAGCGGTCTACAATCCGTTGGAATGATGAATTTTAGAGGAATTATCCTAGATTTAGGTGTCAATACGTTATGTTTTTTGGTCAAGGATGTCCAGATATGTTTTGATGTATCAGTAAGTCCCGTCTTATGAACTCCCCTCATGTAAGGGTTAACTCCTGTGACAGTTCTTGGATCCTCCTCTTCCTGTTCAGGCTTATTTAAACATTCTGGTTGCCAGCTACCTTTGCTGGTTAATTGAGTTGCCACTACCTTACAAGCTGCTCAAGCATCCTGCCTTATTTCCTTACCTCCGGATATCCTATCTACACGCTGTGTTAGGAGATTCCTTCACCTCTGATGCAACTTTGTTCCACCGCTGTGGAAGTAAATCTACTGCCGGAGCGCTCCGTGCTCAACCTGAACCGTTTCTCTGACGTAACTCCTGACGCGTCATCAGCTGCAGCCGCAGCACCTCTCCCTGCCTCTGTATCTCTCAGCGTGCATGCTGTCTCATCGCTGCAGCTCTCCAGCTCCTCTCCTGAACAACTACCGGTATCAGGTCTGATTGTACCATTGCTTATTACATTATTACACGCAATCTATGCTCCACATTTGCCTGTTATACTTACACAAGTAGCGAGTATTTAGTTAGGTCATTTTAGATCTCATTCATACAACCTTGCTATTAATTTTGTTTACCTTAAATCGTTCTAAGCCTCACTGGGTTTTGTTATATATATCAGTTTGTATAACGTGAACTCAAATTGAGGCTAAAACTAATTTTCACTAAGGGAAAATGCAAACCTAGTTTTGCTTTACCTGGTGATACACAACCTTATAAATATCTTATCTTTTATATGTATACCTGGTTTTGAGGAAATTAGTTTAAAGGTTATACATAAATATGATCTTTACAGAATTAACCAGCCACAAATAAAAATAGGAATTAGAGTTTAAAAAACTTTATTTTGTTCCTATAGATTTTTTCCTCATAAATAACAATTATGGATCAGGAAACAATGGGTAATAGACTACAAGCACTCAATGACAGGATGGACTCTTTGTCAAATTCATTTCATGAGCTGCAGGTTGAAAATCAGGCCCTGAAAGCCTGTTTAAGGGAATTCCTAGCCCCTAAACCTCCATCTGCAGAAACTCACCCTGAGCCTTTAGTCTCTCCCCCAGAAAAATTTTCTGGAGATCGTACCCAATTTAGGGAATTTAAAAATTCTTGTATGTTGATGTTTGAAATGAAGCCCAGAACCTATCCATCTGAAAGATCTAGAGTTCTTACAGTGATCTCCTACCTCAGAGGAGAACCACGGGCTTGGGCTGATACTTATTATGAATCTCAGGATGTTGTTCTGGGATCACTTACCTCCTTCTTTACCCAAATGTCAGCTTTATACGATGATCCTTACAGGCAGATATCGGCAGAAAATGCCTTACGCTCTCTCAAGCAAAAAAAGAATCAAGTAGAAACTTACATTACACAATTTAAAATCTACGCCAGAGACTCAGAATGGAATGAAGTCTCACTAAAAACTCAGTTCAGATTGGGACTTTCTGAAGAAATTAAAGATGAACTCTCACGTATAGGAATCCCTACTTCATTAGAAGAATTCTTTGCTTTGATTATCAGTATAGATAGACGCCTTAGGGAAAGGCGAAATGAAAGGGCTAGTTCCTCCAGAGGTTACCTCCCTACCACCTCTTATCAGACACGAGATGCACCTCAACCTATGGATATAGGTATCCTTAAAGGTCCCTTGTCGTCTCAAGAGAAATCCAGAAGGAAACAATTAAGTTTATGTATGTACTGTGCCTGTCCTACCCATGACGTTAAGGACTGTCCAGTCCTATTAAAGAACAAGAAGGGTACGATATTAAAACCATCTGTTAGTCTGTTAACAAAGTCTAATAACACAACTTACATCACTATCCCTCTTATTTTGCAGTGGGATCAACACAGGATCACCACTGAAGCTATCGTGGATACTGGTGCATGTAAAAATTTTGTTGACCAAGATTTTGTCACAAAAAATAAAATTCCGGTTTTGAATAAGCAAACACCTGTCTCTGTTAAGGTTATTGATGGCACTTTACTCTCATCAGGTCCGGTCATTTATGAAACCATTCCTTTACAGGTAACCTTTGACTCTCAAGTTTCTGACACTATCTCCTTTGATGTGATATCTTCACCCATGTTCCATATCATATTAGGTATTAATTGGTTGTGCACACACAAACCCCATATAAATTGGGCTGACTCAACACTCTCATTCCCTAACATTCAAATCTCCACTGAAATAAATAATGATTTGTGTATTATGCATATGGAAGATTCCACTTTACCTTCACAATATTCTGAATTCTCTGATGTATTTAACAAAAAAGATGCAGAAACATTACCACCCCATAGACCCTATGATTGCCCTATTGACTTACTCCCAGGGGCTTCCATCCCTTTTGGGCATATTTATCCACTTTCCAAACCTGAATTGGAACATCTTAAGAATTACATAGATGAAAATCTAAAAAAGGGTTTTATAAGACCTAGTACCTCCCCCGCAGGGGCAGGTATATTTTTCGTAACAAACAAGGATGGTTCTTTAAGACCCATCATCGACTATAGAGAGCTTAATAAGCGTACTCGAAAGAATAAATACCCGTTGCCACTCATTCCTGAGTTGATTGAAAGATTAAGGGGTGCCACGGTTTTCACTAAGTTAGATCTCCGTGGAGCCTATAATCTGATACGAATGAGGGCTGGAGACGAATGGCTCACTGCATTTAGAACCCGATATGGGTTATTTGAATATACAGTGATGCCATTCGGACTTTGTAATGCTCCAGCAACATTTCAGTGCCTCATCAATGATCTATTCAGGGATGTGTTGGATGTTTACATTGTAGTCTATTTAGACGACATATTGATCTATTCACAAAATCTTGAGCAACATCGTTTGCATGTAAAAGAGGTTTTAACCAGATTAAGAAATAACAATTTGTATGCTAAACTCGAAAAGTGTACTTTTGAGTCTAACGATATATCCTTTTTAGGATACCAGATATCCCCATCCGGCATAAAGATGCAAAAGGATAAAATCCAAGCAATTCTTAATTGGCCAGTTCCTCGCACTAAAAAAGAGGTACAACGATTCCTAGGGTTCTCCAACTTCTATCGAAAGTTTATCCCTGGTTTCGCATCTATAACCAAACCTTTAACTGAACTCACCAAATTGGATCACTCTTTCAAATGGACCAACCAGACTCAAACTGTATTCGACCTTTTAAAATCAAAATTTACCACCGCACCTATCTTACAATATCCCGATATGGATAAACAGTTTATACTAGAGGTTGATGCTTCCGATTTTGCTATCGCAGCGGTTCTTTCACAGAGGAAGTCATTTAAGGAACCTCTTCATCCAGTGGCCTATTTTTCCAGATTGATGCAACCAGCTGAATTAAATTATCCAGTCGGAGAAAAGGAATTACTTGCCATCAAGTCTTCTTTCGACCAGTGGAGGCATCTATTGGAAGGGTCTACTCACCCTAAAGTTATATATACTGACCACAAAAATCTTCAATATTTACAAACAAACCGTACTTTATCCTCCAGACAACTCCGATGGAGTTTGTATTTCTCAAGATTCCAATTTGTCATCACTTACAGACCTGGATCGAAGAATGGGAAGGCTGATGCACTTTCTAGACAAGGACAAAAGATTCAAACAGAAAATTTACCTTCGACAATAATACCTAAACATTGTATTTTGGGCTTGCTCACAGATTCTAATCAAGACTTCATAGATGCCTTACAATCTGATACTTCACTCCCTCTACCAGATCTTCTCACAGGTTCAGATGGCCTATTATACAAGGAGGATAAGTTATACGTACCTCCTACCCTACGGCCAGTGATACTCAAATCTGTACATGATTCTCCTCTAGCTGGACACATGTACTGTTTGTGCCACCTCCAAACATTCCAAACAACTTCCGATGGGACTCCTGCAATCCCTGCCTATCCCTCAAAGAACTTGGGAAGTAGTATCCATGGATTTTATTGTGGATCTCCCTCTGTCAAGTGGTTTTACTGTTATCTTCGTTGTTGTGGACCTGCTCTCTAAGATGGCACATTTCATCCCCGTCACTACATTGCCCACATCAAAGCAGACTTGTGATCTAGTTATCCAGAATGTCATTCGTTTACATGGCATACCCAAGGCTTTCGTAACTAAATTTATATTAAATTAATCTAATTCATATTATAAACTAAAATATTCCTATTTAAATCTAAATACTTACCTATAAAATAAACCCTAAGATAGCTACAATATAATTAATAATTACATTGTAGCTATGTTAGGGTTAATATTTATTTTACAGGTAAATTGTTAATTATTTTAACTAGGTATAATAGCTATTAAATAGTTATGAACTATTTAATATCTACCTAGTTAAAATAATTACCCAATTACCTGTAAAATAAATCCTAACCTAAGTTACAAATACACCTACACTATCAATAAATTAAATAAACTACAAATATCTATCTAAAAATACAATTAAATAAACTAAACTAAATTACAAAAAAAAACAAACACTAAATTACAAAAAATAAAAAAAAGATTACAAGATTTTTAAGCTAATTACACCTATTCTAAGCCCCCTAATAAAATAATAAAGCCCCCCAAAATAAAAAAAATTCCCTGCCCTATTCTAAATTAAAAAAAGTTCAAAGCTCTTTACCTTACCAGCCCTTAAAAGGGCCTTTTGTGGGGGCATGCCCCAAAGAATTCAGCTCTTTTGCATTTAAAAACATATACAATACCCCCCCCCATTACAACCCACCACCCACATACCCCTATTCTAAACCCACCCAAACCCCCCTTAAAAAAGCCTAACACTACCCCCCTGAAGATCTCCCTACCTTGTCTTCACCACACCGGGCCGAACTCCTAATCCGATCCGGGCGATGTCTTGCTCCAAGCGGCAAAGAAGAATTCTTCCTCCCGGCGACGTCTTCCTCCAAGCGGCAGCAAAGTCTTCTTCCTTCCGGCAACATCTTCCATGAAGCGGCATCTTCAATCTTCTTTCTTCGCTCCGCCACCGCGGAGCATCCATCCCAGCCGACGACTGAACGACGAATGAGGTACCTTTAAATGACGTCATCCAAGATGGCGTCCGCCGAATTCCGATTGGCTGATAGGATTGTATCAGCCAATCGGAATTAAGTTAGAAAAATCTGATTGGCTGATTGAATCAGCCAATCAGATTCAAGTTCAATCCGATTGGCTGAACCAATCAGCCAATCGGATTGAACTTGAATCTGATTGGCTGAACTTTTTCTTTGAACTTTTTTTAATTTAGAATAGGGCAGGGAATTTTTTTTATTTTGGGGGGCTTTATTATTTTATTAGGGGGCTTAGAATAGGTGTAATTAGCTTAAACATCTTGTAATCTTTTTTTTATTTTTTGTAATTTAGTGTTTTTTTTTTTTTTGTAATTTAGTTTAGTTTATTTAATTGTATTTTTAGATAGATATTTGTAGTTTATTTAATTTATTGATAGTGTAGGTGTATTTGTAACTTAGGTTAGGATTTATTTTACAGGTAATTGGGTAATTATTTTAACTAGGTAGATATTAAATAGTTCATAACTATTTAATAGCTATTATACCTAGTTAAAATAATTAACAATTTACCTGTAAAATAAATATAAACCCTAACATAGCTATAATGTAATTATTAATTATATTGTAGCTATCTTAGGGTTTATTTTATAGGTAAGTATTTAGATTTAAATAGGAATATTTTAATTAATAATATTAATATTAGATTTATTTTAATAAGAGTTTAGTTAGGATGTTAGAGTTAGATAGGGTTATTATACTTAATATATATATAATTATAATAACGATATTAACTATATGAACCCTAATATAATTAGGGTTAATATAGTTAATATATATAATATAACTATATTAACCCTAATATAATTAGGGTTAATATAGTTAATATAGCTGGCGGCGGTGTAGGGGGATTAGATTAGGGGTTAATACATTTATTATAGGTGGCCGCGGTGTAGGGGGATGTAGATTGTAGGCAAAAGAGCAGTTTACTTTGTGACAAAGCCCCGCCAAAAGCCCTTTTAAGGGCTGGCAAAAGAGCTGTTACTTTGGGGCATGGCCCGCAAAAAGCCCTTTTAAGGGCTGGCAAAAGAGCTGTTACTTTGGGGCAATGCCACGCAAAAAGCCCTTTTCAGGGCTATTTGTAGGGTTAGACTTAGGTTTAGTGGTAGGGATAGTTTAGTATTTTAGGGGTTAAATAATTTAATATAGATGGCGGCGGGGTAGGGGGATTAGATTAGGGGTTAATAATTTTAAAATAGCGGCGGGGTAGGGGCTCACTTTAGGGGGTAGGTAAGGTAGATGGCGGCGGTGTTAGGGGCTCACTTTAGGGGGTAGGTAAGGTAGATGGCGGCGGTGTTAGGGGCTCACTTTAGGGGGTAGGTAAGGTAGATGGCGGCGGTGTTAGGGGCTCACTTTAGGGGGTTATAGATTTAATATAGCTGGCGGCGGTTTAGGGGTTAATAACTTTAATAGGTAGCGGCGGGCTCCGCGAGCGGCGGTTTAGGGGTTAATAACTTTAATAGGTAGCGGCGGGCTCCGCGAGCGGCGGTTTAGGGGTTAATACATATTTTATTGTTAGGCTAGTGAGGGGGGATAGCGGATAGAGGGTTAGACGTGTCGGGCTATGTTAGGGAGGCGTGTTAGACTTGTCGGGCTATGTTAGGGAGGCGTGTTAGACAGTGCGGGTGATTTAGACTTTAGTCAGGTTTTGTAGGCGCCGGCAGTTTCTAACGTGCCGCAAGTCACTGGCGACGCCAGAAATTTGTACTTGCGCAGATTTCTGGACATCGCTGGTTTGTCAGACTTACGGCACGTTAGCATCTGACGGCGACTTATATAGGATAGCTCGAGTTGCGAGCTGAAACTGCGGGCGACGCCGGTTCCCTCGCTTGCGCCGCAAACTACGATCTATATCGGATCGCGCCCCCTGTCTTTAATAAATCCCACCTGATCTGGGTGAATTATGGTCGGTAAAATGAACTTAAGTCTGTTGGCCAATACTTTCGTCACTATTTTTAAATCCTGATTGATTAATGATATTGGTAAGTAGCTAGAACACCACTTAGGGTTTTTCCCTGATTTAGGTAAAACTATAATTTTAGCTTGCAATAACTCTTCTGGTAAGTCATGTCCCTCTAGCACATGATTCGTGAGTTTAACCAAATGAGGTATTAATGTGGAGGCAAATAATTTGTAACTTGTGAAGCCATCAGGACCCGGTGCTTTACCAGGCTTGAGCTCCTGAATCACCATCTTAATCTCATAGTATGTAACTTTCCTATTTAAATTATCCTTGTCTGTTTCTGATATTTTGGGTAGAGTCACAGCCTCCAGAAAGGAATGCAACTTCCTTGTGGTTAATGGATTATGTTCCACTTTTTTCCCATCATATAACTCTTTATAGTAGTGTGCAAAGCTATCTACAATCTCTTGTGGATTAGATGTTAATGCATTCTCTGGGGTATAAATATGTGGTATTGCTATGGAGCGGTAACTATCTCTAATCTTGTTCGCTAAATATCTATCCGGTTTATTTGCAAATAGGAAGTACTGTGCTTTCAGTCTATGCGCAGTTTTAAGCGATTTATCAGTCGGTAAAGTGGCTAGTTCTTGTCTTTTATTCTGTATTACCAGAAGAGTCGTTTTCGCATTTGTTATTTTGTGTTCTTTTTCTAAAGTTTCTATTTCTAAATGTAGTCGCTCAAAATGTGTGTTAGTTCTTTTATTGTAAATGGCCTTTTCTTTTATCAGAAGGCCCCGTGCCACTGCCTTATGTGCAGCCCACACTCATATGGGGTTTTGTGTAGTATGTAAATTAATCTGCCAATATTCCCCTATAGCTCTTAGCAAACTTGCCTTAGTTTGTGGATTTTTTAAACATGTCGGATCATATGTCCATGATTTGAGTCTACCATGGTCACTTAACATCCCCAGCTGATCCGACCATGTACATATGTGAATTGATGCTGAACGGAGAATCGGTTGAAGAATTTGGCTGACATATATGTAATCTAATTTGGAATATGAGTTGTGTGCCGCTGAGTAGTATGTGGTATCTGTTGTAATCCCATATAAGGAATTCCATGTGTCTATTAAAGTATGTGGTGCTAACATTTCTCCCATCCTTTTGGCCATAGATCTCAACCTAGCCTTTTTCTTACTCTGTTCTGATGACTGTCTTCTAGTTAGTGCTTGTATATCTATATTAAAATCCCCTGCTAATATTATGCGCATTTTGGCCCATCCTGTGAGCAACCTAGTGACTCTCTCAAAGAAAGATGTTTGATTATCATTTGGGGCATATATATTACACAACACTACATCTATCCCTTGAATTTGTCCCTGGACTATTAAAAATCTACCTTCCTTATCTCTAATCGTCTCTTTGTGATGAAACTGTAGTAAAGAATGGATTAAAATCGAAACCCCCCTTTTTTAGTGTCATTAGTAGAGTGATAATGTTGTTGATATTCTCTAGACCAATACTTGGGCACCATGGAGTCGACGAAATGGGTTTCCTGTAGATAAATTACATTTGCTCAGAGTCTTTTATATTGGTTTAATGCTGTTCTCCTCTTGATATTTGAGTTAAGTCCTCTCACATTATGTGATACTAGATTAACGATAGACAAAGACAACGTTATTATAGAATATGTTCAGCTGTGTTGTATAATTCTATTGCTATCTGTGTATCCCCTGTTGTCCTGCCCCTGTTTTTATGTAGTGTTCTCCCCATTGTGACCGCTTCTATTGTTCTCAATGTCCATGTGAGTGTATCTTGAGTCGTGTGATTACAGTATATTCCTCAGAATAGGTGACATAATATATGACAAAAAACAACAACCTTAATGCTATATAGATATAACATATAAACTTAATAATACAATTGGTATAAGAAAAAGAGTAGAAAATTTTTTTGAATAAAATTTAAACAAGTATGAAATTAAGCACAAAGCTCTAACAGGCAAGCTTTTTAAACTTCATGACCTTGATCATTCAAGGTTCTTCATCATAGTCTATAGTAACTTCATTTAGTGCAATATGTATTAAACACTCGTAGGAATATAACTTCATGGCACGCCTTTGTAGTTGTATATAACAGTAAAAGTCTAAGGGCGTTAAAGAATTAACAGTTCAGGCCCCTTACTATTTTGTGAGTTAGTTATAAACCATACATTACCAGCCATTCCATCCCCATCTTCAGGGTTCCATCCATTTCTTCTTAAAATGACTGCAATCAGATTTTAAACTTCTTTCTTGTGACCTTGGACCATCTTAACTTGTTGGTTGAACTTTGTAGATCCTGTCCATCAGACAAATTCGGCATCTCCTCTGAAATTGGCATATCTGGTATTTCTAGGCCCAAAGATTTACAGGTTGAATGGATCTCTTCACATGAGCGTATCGTCCGGGTTCTACCATCCCTTGTAATATGTAATGCAAACGGGAATCCCCAACGATATGGGAGTTGAATACATAAATCTTGAAAAAATTGGACAATGTTGCCCTGAAATGTAAACATCGGTCTCTGCCTAGCCGCTTGCATTGACCTCTCTTTGTCCGGGAACCTTAGCAATTTGACAATGATGTCTCTGGGCGGGAGATCTTCTTTGGGTTTTCGTTGAAGCGCCCTATGTGCCCTTTCTATTTCAAAAACTTCTTCAGCAGGATCCCCTGTCACTGCATGAAATAGTTGTTGCAAATAAGTAGGTAAATCTTTTGCAGTGACTGACTCAGGGACCCCCTTAAGTCTCAGATTGCACCTTCTCCCCCTATTTTCAATGTCCTCCATTTTTTCTTGTAATTCTTGGAGTTGTTGTTGATGAGAGGTTAATTTTGTAGATATGATGATCATGTCCTCTGCCAGTATGTTGTGGTTAGTTTCCAGTGTATCCACCCTGTTCCCCATCTCTGCTATGTCACTTTTGACTTATTTCAGGCTAGCAGTGACCGATGTGTGCAAATTGTCAATCATGCCCCAGAGTTTCTCAAAATTTGTATTAATATCTTTCTTTAAAACTAATTCTTGTATATCAGCTTTAGTGACTGGGGTTTGATCCACGTCCCCCAGTTGTGAACTTTGGTCAGAATCCATATCATCTTCTGGATCTTTATCGTTCTTTTCTGCTGTTTTATGTGGTTTCTGCGGTTTCAGAAACGTATCTAAGGCAGTTGTCTTAGTATTTTTATCTGGCCGGTTCAACTTTCTAGCTGACATTGTTTCTCAGTCAGTGTAAGTTCTCCTATGTAAAAGAGCAGTATGTCTTATCAGCTGATCTGTAATCTTATTTGCAGAGATTTGCAAGATTATTGATGGTGATATGAATTCCTTACTGTGCCCTTCACTGCCTGTAGCGTTAATGCTTTTATTCCCTATTCATGCCAATCTGTGCACTTTTTCATTGCTTCACCCTTTGTTATGCAACATGGAGTTTACCGCTGTGTTCTGGCTTGATGTGCGTGTGTCATTTATTTTAACCAACAAAAGTTACTAGCCATGGCTTCTTTAGCTCTTTTCCAGATGCAGTTATTTTTTCGGCCGCATAAGAGTTATGTCTGTGATGTGGCGTAGTTATGTTAATGCTTTGTTGTTTTATCGTTTCCCCAATTGTGTATAACCGCCCCTTTACTGTGCAGCTTTCAACTTACTAGCAAGGTCTCACCACGGAGTTCAAACAGTGATCGAACGTCTTCTCAAGTGGTGTCTGTGAAGCTATGAGTCACACTGTTCAGCCTGCACTTAATGACGCCATGCGGTTTAGGCTGTTATTGCGCATCTGAAATTGTAAGGCAGCTTCCGTGCTTTCGGCCACTCGATAATGTCAGAACGTCTGACTATTTGGTCTCACTGCACTTCACAGCTGTTCCCTCATGTATCCTGATGTTCTCCACCCATATAAAAGTGATCTTGATGCTGTTATAAGCTTGCCTGCTCCGGAGCTCACAAATTAGCACTCCATCTTAGAGCTCAGTCAAGCTCCGCCCCCTGCCCAAAGGATTTTAAAGGGACATTGTAATAAAATAAAAAATTTATTAAAAATCTTTTAAAAGTGTTAAAAAACTTTTAAATGTACTTCTATTTTAAAAATGTTTTCCCCTTGCCGCAATGTAAATTTTAATTTTTATTTGTTTCCTAACCTACTGTGTGGGTACTGTTGCCGGTTGTCCAATCCGGGCTGACAACCCAGGTTGGAATATGGCGGCACTTTGCCGCAATGCGCATGTGCAAGCTCTATTGACGTCATTAAAGACGTCACTCGCTGGATGTCTCTACTCTGCTGAGTGTAGGAGACCTGTTGGATAGATTGCAGATCAGAAGAGTGAGCTGCGCTGACAAGGTAGAATACCCCTAGTATTAACGAGCAATTTTAATTTTATGTCAATAAGATATTCTTAAGTTATTATTGACATAACATAAATTATATTCAAATAAATAATATTTAACAGTTAATACCTAAATAGTATCAATAGTGTAATAGATCTTTTATAAATCTGTCTACTCCGTTCCAGTACAGAAAATGAGTTGTTCACACTTAAAAGTCTATTTTTAACTGGAATTTTTTAAGATCACTGAAATAAAATATAGTTGATGAGTGAATGAGGCTGTTGTCATGGAAAGAGAAAATAAATGTTTCTATAGGATTCGTTTTCCTTTGCTTACGGAGTAAGCTCAATGGTGTAAGGAGGGGGGGGGGGGTAAGGGGCAAATAGGGGGAGGGATAAGGGATGAGGGGACGGAGCTAGCCTAAACTCAAGAGGCTGGAGCTAGGGGGCAAAAAAAAAAAGAAATTTTAGGGCTGGGCTAGTAAAGAAAACATATAGCAGTGTGCAGAGAATTAAGATCTACGTATCAAGTTTCAACCATATAATGTATTCAGTTAACTCTATCTCCCCTCTGGAATTACTTCACCACTAAGCCCATATGGTGCAGGGACATGCATTGTATCTCCCCTCAGGGGTTGCTGTCACCACTGAACGAAGACGGAAAAGGGGTACTGGATATGACCCACTCCCTCTCACAGAGGGAGTGGAAAAGGGTGAGGGGAGATATCTTTCTTTTATTTTATGCATATTACAGTGAGTATAAAATACCTAATATATCACACAAGATAAACAATATAAACAATGAATCTTACAATGGCATAACCCAGAAACGTAGAAGAACTGGTGTAAGCATAGCAAACACAGACATGAATATGTCCCACGGAGCCAGAGATTAGTGTGTATGAAGCAGAAATATAAAGAATATAGCTACTGTCTTGTCACACATATCTGTCAGTACTGAGTGCGTAGGTGTTCTTAGTCAGCCATCCCCAATACCATAAACATTGTGTCTTCAGCTGCTAGCACTGAGTCCTTGGTCTGTACTATTAGAGAAAATCCATCAATAGGTTAAATTCGCTTGCGCCTCATAGTATAAACATATCCCGTTGCCTCGGCCGCCGGAAACATATTGTTTGAATTAAATATATTGGCACAAACAAACAAGCTAGCTGTATATAATATAACCAGGACCCAAATGTCACCAAGGGGAGAAGCTTCCCAGATTAATGAATATTCTCAATCCAAAGATCTTAAAAATAATGTCCTTTGCTAATCTAATTGCTAGGTAATAATCTGGATCAAAGGGGATACTACAAAAATATATTATATTGGATTGTGGAACTGTAGTTGTAAAAAATACATTCAAAGACAATATATACAGACAATTATAGAATGCTATATTTATGAGCCTCATTAACTGCAAAACTATCAAACAGAAGTTAGCTGTGTATAAATAGAAATGTCTCATCAGGAGTGTAAGAGACTAAGCACCTGCAATGTAAACTATATAAATAGGTCAGGTCCCAAAACGATGTAGGATAGTCTGTCAACCTGCCTAGTGGTGTTAAGTCAAACTTAGTCTATGTTATAGCATAGGTAGAATAAAGAAGTCCTGCACCCACCTCAAATTTGAGCACAAAACATAGATAGCATCCTGATATAAGGAGAATACAAACAGCAAAACACAACTATGTATATATAGGTGCAACCAATATACATGTAATATGAGTGTAGTTAGATAAAATAGCTTTATTTTAAGTTTCAACCTCTCCTGTACTCGAGTAGGTAATTTAACTATACTTATGTGTCACAGTTAGGGGGACTCTATGAATTTTCCTTAAATAAAACCCTATGTCACTGAGAAGGTTCAGTCTGACCACTTAAACGTGAGTTTGTGGAAGGCTCAATGTATTCTATGTTAGGCCTTCTAATCACTTTTATAGCCTAATGTATGGAACAATGGTCTCTTCCTGACATTCTATTAAAGTAACATATGTTGACTGTTATCAGGAGTGGGCAGTTTGTAGAAAATAACAATAGAAACAAAGAACCGGTATATGTATGTTCTACATGCATCATTTTTCATAGGGTCCCAATTTACTCCGCATGTGTGACCCCCATCCTTAAACATAAATACAAACATAAAGAGAGTCTGAAAGGTTCAAGTGCCTGGTTGTGTACATCCACAGACACCTAGACAGTTATAACCTGCGCATCTAACAGAAACCAGTCAATAGGCCTTGGCACGGTATCCTTTAGCAGTCATTACACATGCCAAAACACCAAACTCACCCAACTCTGACCCAAAAGTAGCGTTCGGCAAGCTACACTCTGCTACTTCAAACGCTCTTTCCTCAGCCCACTCCGGTCCTCCGGCATTGTCCATTTAGCCAATAATGAAGCCATGTGGCTAGAGTAATTAGTTTGTTGGGATTGGCCGTTCTTCCTTGGGGTCATCCAGACCGAGCCTTGTGGTGTAGTCAATCAGAGGCATTAGCTCAGGTAGTCTGTCTATCCATTTTCCAGGTCTAGACTTCCCATCCAGAGACTCATAGGACACCGACATGACCACCACTCCAGTACTCTTCGCCCCGACAGGCCTGGTCCTCCACTCTCTCCACTACTGGTAAGTATTTTAGAGGTTCTAAATTCGGGTTGCATACTATCGCACTAGTAGATGGCATTGAGGACTCCAAATCAGTATCAGGGCTGCACTCTCCGGGCCATGTCTGTTGAGGTGGGAATGCTTGCGAGCTAGATGTCGTGTGAGAGTAGTCCTTGTCAGAAATAGCCGTTCTCAAGGTTGCCACAACAGCTAGTTCAAATTTGTTAAAGCAAAGATTTAAGCGCTCAGCGAGTGTCGTCATTATGTGTTCTGTGGAAGGTGCCATAGTTGGAGAAGCAACCCATGTAACGGGAGATGCTGACCAGACTAGGATGCTTCTTTGAGGTCTGATTATTCAGGCATAGCCCCAGTTTATCACAATCTGCAATGGTGAAGCTTTTGTTTGCCTCTTATACATTCAGTTGACAGAAGGTATGTAGACCATCCTGCAGAATCTTATTCCACTTTGTCCGTAAGAGCTAGGACCTCTGAATCTGTTATGGCGCACAAGATATTTAGTAGCCCTTTCTCAAGGTTTCTGACGTGTCCGTCAGGCTTCTGATATTGGAGACCGCTCAGTCATTTCACAGGTGCCTTACGTCTCTTTGCCCTTAAACATGTTCCCAAATGAACGTGAATTACCAGCTAAATTAAGAGTTTATTAGGAGCAGGCTAAGGAGCAGATAGATTGTGCGGCCATTTTCCACAACGGCTAGCTCCGCCCCTCCATATCTTATAATTTATTATAAAAAAACAACCATGCTAAATAGTTTCTAAATTTTGTCATGAGTTTAGAAATACCCAATGTGTACATGTTCTTTGCTTTTTTTTGCAAATTATAGGGCAATAAATATAAGTAGCACTTTGATATTTCCAAACCATTTTTTTTTCTTCAAAATTTGCATGTTACATTTTAACACTGATATCTGTCAGGAATCCCTGAATAACCATTTACATGTATATATATTTTTTTTAGTAGACAACCCAACGTATTGATCTAGGCCCATTTTGGTATATTTCATGCCACCATTTCACTGCCAAATGCAATCAAATAAAAAAAATAGTTTACTTTTTCACAAACTTTAGGTTTCTCACTGAAATTATTTACAAACAGCTTGTGCAATTATTGGTTGTAAATGCTTCTCTGGGATCCCCTTTGTTCAGAAATAGCAGACATTTATGGTTTTGGCATTACTTTTTGGTAATTAGAAGGCCGCTAAATGCCGCTGCGCACAACACTTAGGGTTGCCAGCTGTCCTTCAAAAAAATACTGGACAGCCAAAATGATAAGGTGGGGGAGTCGAAGCGTGGTAGGGTCTTGTTGCAGAGAAAAAGGCACACAAATTATATATATATATATATAAATATAAATATATGTGTGTGTGTATGTATATATATATATATATATATATATATATATATATATATATATATATATAATATAGATAATAAATATATATTGTATGAATATATATATATATATATATATATATATATAAAATAAATAAATATGTATATAATTGTCTGGGTGATGGTGATGATATAATAACATTTATTTAAAAAGACTGAGAGTGACTGAGACATACCTCATTGTTGTATTAATCATGTAACAGTTAACTGCGTCTCACTCTCAGTCCCTGGCTGCTTCAATGGATTATGTTGATAAGGACTCAGTCACACTGTGGGCATCTTGGGACCAAGTTTAAACAACAAAATCTTATATAATTGAGGCAATATTTACATGTCATAATACAATTTATACACACAGCCTAAAGCAGGCATGTCCAAAGTCCGGCCCGTGGGCCAATTGCGGACTGATATGGCCCCACAGATAATTTTACAAATATGCATTATACGGCCCCCCAGTGAGTCCCCGACCGTCGCTCAGTTTAGTCCCAGAGCGCCGCTCAGGACTCCTGAGATCTCTGGTTTGACGTCATCAGCCGGCACAGGAAGAAGGGGAAAGCCCAAATCTCGCGAGATCTCGGACGCACAGGAATCTGGCCAATTTTCATAATAGCACCAAAACGTCTCACAGGAATAAGCAAGGAGATATTTCAAGGTATAAAAAGTTCAATTTATGACATGTCATTCAATGTAAAAACGTAAAATACACAGCTTTTTCTTGGGAGAAATGTTATGAACATTCACATACCTACCCTGTGTACTTTAACCGCATTAGTGGGACTCTGAGGAGAGTAGTATTCACAGTTGCATATTTGGTTGCATACATAAGAGATCTATAATTACATACACATAGTTATATAATACTGGACTGTATCCAATTTTAATAATGGCAACTATAAATAAGAAAAGAAAAGTTGACAGTGAGGGACGCCGCTTCCAGGACAGGTGGAAAATGGAATATTTTTTCACTGAAATACAGAATCACTGTGTTTGTCTGATATGCCAAGAGACTGTGGCTGTTTATAAGGAATTCAATGTTAAGAGACACTACCAGTCGAGACATAGCACAAATTATGACAAGCTAACAGGGAGTGACCGCAGTGAAAAATTAAAGCAACTTGAAGCTGTTTTAATGTCCCAACAGCGATTTTTTACAAAAGCCTGTGAGTCAAATGAAAATGCCACAAGGGCTAGCTATGAGGTGGCAACGTTAATTGCTAAAAATTGCAAATCTTTTGCTGAGGGTGACTTTATCAAAGAATGCGTTATGAAAATGGTGCAGAATATCTGTCCCGAGAAGAAGCAAGAGTTTTCCAAAATTTGCCTGGCTCGTAACACTGTAGCACGGAGAATTGAAGAAATTTCATCAGATATTAAGAGACAGTTAACGTCAAAAGGAGTTGAGTTTGACTTCTTTTCAATAGCCTGTGATGAAAGCACGGACCTCTCTGATACAGCTCAGTTGCTGATTTTTCTGAGAGGGGTGGACGATGAAATGAATGTGACTGAAAAGCTACTTGACCTCCAGAGCCTTAAGGACCAAACAAGAGGAAATTATTTATTTGTTTCTGTTAGTTCTGCCATAGATGACATGAAAATGCCTTGGAACAAAGTTACTGGGATTATTACTGATGGGGCACCTGCCATGGCTGGTGAACGAAGTGGTTTATCAACCCTAATCTGTAACAAGGTGATCGAAGAAGGAGGCAAAGCTATTAAACTTCATTGTATCATTCATCAACAAGTTCTCTGTGCTAAACATCTCAAATATGATCATGTTATGAAACTGGTGCAAAAGACCATTAATTTTATTCGCTCTAAAGCACTGTGCCACCGCCAGTTTAAACAGTTTCTACTGGATATCCAGGCTGAATACGAAGATGTTTTATATCATAATGATGTAAGATGGCTCAGTAGGGGATCTGCACTGCAGCGTTTCTACTCTGTCAGAAAGGAAATTGGAGAATTCTTGGAAACAAAGGGACAACCGATGCGTGAACTATCTGATCCCATTTGGCTGGCTGATTTAGGGTTTCTAGTCGACATAACAAAGCATCTGAATGTACTGAACACGAGTCTTCAGGGCAAAGATGCAGCGGGAAACCAGCTTTATTCACACCTCAAAGCCTTTGGAACAAAGCTGCAACTTTTCCTAAGGCATTTGTCACAAACAGAGCCAAATACCATTCATTTTTCAGCGTTGCAGGAAATAATGAACAGTTTTCCACATGATGATATCAGTGCGCAAAGAAGCAGGTATGCAGCAGACATCACATCTCTGGCTGTGGAGTTTAAACGGCGCTTTCAAGATTTTGCAGCTATTAAAAAGGAGATCTCTCCATTCTCTGTTGACCCCAACGATGCTCCAGATCAGCTGCAGCTCGAGCTCATTGAGCTGCATTGTGACAGCGAGTTACGCAGTCGTCACCAACAGCTCTCTCTTGTGAACATTTACCGCCAACTGGATAAGAGCCGGTTTCAAGAGATTCGAACATTGGCTAAGAAAACGCTGAGCTTGTTTGGCTCATTATATTTGTGTGAGAAGACATTCTCTGTTATGAACTTTAACAAGAACCGCGTGAGGACAAGACTAAGTGACTCTCACCTGCGTGACATTTTGCGCATCAAAACCACAGCCTTTGAACCAGACCTAGTCTATGTGCTGCAGTCCAGATCTCAGTTTCACCCTTCACATTAGTGCAGGCAAGTTTGTTTTTTTCAATTGAGATGAATACATTGTAAAATTTCAGTTAATGTCAGTTTAAATCAGTTATAAATATATTTGAACACATGTATACTTGGTGTTATGTTCCTGTTCACATTTTCTGAACTTAAAAGTTGACAGACAACCTTTATTAGTTTGTGTAATGTACTTTACAATGTTCCTGACATATTTCAGCTTCCTGTTTTTTTATATTAAAGGCAGAGTGATTTAACACCTGTTTAGATTTGTCATCCAAGTCACAAAATGTAAAAGTATGCCGTTTTCAATAAACTTTGCATAAAATAGTTAATTTGCATTTATTTTAAAATGGTTCAAAGAATGTCAGCCCTCGCACATGTTCACTTCATGAAATCTGGCACTCTTCCAAAAAAGTTTGGACACCCCTGGCCTAAAGGTATTTTTATATTTTTTTTATTACTTTAGTATACATAGTACAATCAGAAAAAGTAGAGTAGTGAAATCAGAAAGGTAACAATTGTTTAAAATAAATATAGAGGAGAATTAGCATTTTAGAAGAAAAAAAAAAAACAGATGCAAAGATGTTTGTGACTTAATAATTTGTATTTATTTTTTTGTAAATATGAATAAAAAAGTTTGGATTTTGTAACAATTCTGGATTTTGGAATTCTGAATTTGGGTTTTTGTACCTGTATATAATTAATAAATATTATAAAATAAAATGTAAAAAGTAATCATGGGGTGGGAGGTATCAAGCGGGTGGGTAAACCAGAGGCGTAACTAGAAACCACAGGGCCCAGGTGCAAGAATCTAAGAAGCCCCCCCCCCCAAAAAAAGATGAATTTGATACATATTTTTTGTTTTTTTACATTTAACACAGAAGTAAAAAAATGTGAATCAGATTACATGTCTGCAAAAGGAGGTACCCTGTGCCCACAGTCTGTGAGATGGTCTGACCCCCTATTACTGTATATAGTGACACTGTTTAACCCACCAGTACTGTATGTAGTGAGTTAGTGACACAGTCTGTAATCTGCCCGTGAGATGGCTGGCCTGATCCTACCCGCCCCAGTACTTTATAAAGTGACCACAGTAGACTGTGACATGGTCCAGCCCCCCGTTCTGTATATAGTGGTACTGTATAATGACACTGTTTACCCCCCGCCCCCCCATACTGTAGTAACAAGGTCTGTAATTGGATGGTTCCACAAACATACACACACACATGTACATGCATAAATACACACACAGTCACATACATACATACACACATACACACACACAAACACGCATAAACACCAATGGGTAAAACAGAAACACTAACCCCTGTAGTCAGAGACACTAGTGAGGCATCATGTCACACTCACATGATATCAGTGCAGGCAGTGGCAGGTCAACGTTTTTTATTGGGGGGGGGGGATTTTTTTGAAGCTGGGCCCCCAGCCTCAGGGGCCCAGTCGCAGGTGCGACCTCTGCACCCCCTATAGTTTCGTCCCTGGGGTAAACCCTACACTACAGCAAATGTTAAAGGGACACTCAAGTCAAAATTAAACTTTCATGATAGAGCATGCAATTTTAAACAACTTACCAACTTACTTTCATTAACAAAATGTGCACAGTCTTTTTACACTTTACACTTTTTTGGTCACCAGCTCTTACTGAGCATGTGCAAGAATTCACAGAATATGAATACGGGGGGGGGGGGGGGGGGGAGTGGAAATAGACATAACTTTGAAATTTGTCTTGTTATCATGCATTTGTTGTTTATGCAAATCTACTGTATTTACTGGTCCTTTAACCTTACAAGCTAATTGGTTAACCCCTTCGCTATCGGGAATTTTAGTATTGTTTGGGCAGTAGCAATTAGCTGCCTTCTAATTGCAAAAAAACAATGGCAAAGCCTTGCATGTCTGCTGTTTCTGAACAAAGGAGATCCCAGAGACGTTTTTACAACCATTTGTCTTATGACTGCAATAGTTGTGTGTAAATCATTTCAATGAGAAACCCAAAGTTTTAGAAAAAGTTAACAATTTCCTTATATGATTGTATTTGGTAGCAAAATAGTGGCATGAAATATAAAAATGGACCAGAGCAATACGTTGGGTTGTCTACTTTAAAAATATATAGAGTTTCAGGGGTACATTATGAAAATGTAGGCAAATCTACTATACCAAATGAAAATTACCCCATTGCACAATTTTAGACATAGCTGCAGATTAAAACCTTAAAATAATAAAAAATAATGAAACATATTTTTGGTATTAGCTGATTCATAGGATACCATTACACTAATTTTGTATTTTCTACAGTTAGAAAGGAATAGGATTTTGTGGAATGTGATAATTCCTCTATTTTTAAGGAGTAATTTTACAATAATGTTTTACTTCTGTGAATAAATAGCTAGTTGAAATTGTCATCCAGTGAAAGCTCTTTTTATGCAAAAAAATAAATATATATGTGTGTGTGTGTATATAATAGGTCAAAAACAAACAAAGACTCTATTTCTGTTTAAACATAGTGAAAGCAAAAATGCTAACAATTCTCTAGTACTTTTTGCAAGTTTTCCTCTGACATTCCTTGTAGCAAAAGGGTTAAACTCTTCAAACACACAGGCTAGCTTCTACGCTACAAACACGCCTTAAATATACAAAAGAGTCAGAAGCTGTCATTGGCTGTTTCTCTCTGTGGCTGTGATTGGACAATGTTCCTTCGCTTCTAATTGGACAATGCAGTCCTCTATTCTTTGCTGTATGTAAAATCTACTCTTGCTTACAGTGCAGACAAACACATGTGGTATACATGAGCAGGCGGAAGTGCATAGTGCAGGGAAGGAATAGGCATGGACTCAGCTGACATAAAGTCACTCAGGGAAGACATCAGAAGGAAAGATGAAGAAATACAGAATCTTAGAAAGAAACTTGCAGCACTCCAAGAGGTAAATAAGCTGAATATGTAATTATAAGCACTAACCCTATTTATATCATGCACTCAGGGTTAGCAGCAATGATAATGAAGAAGAAGAATGTTTTTAATACCTCACAAATGTACTTTATGATGTGTGTACATATATATATATATATATATATATATATATATATATATATATATATATATATATATATACACCAATACTGATATGTAATTGTATTTTAGCATTTTAAATCATTTTCCAAGCCATACAACATTATTTTAAGACAGTCATATTTTTATAACATTAAAAGGAAATAAAAGATAATAAAATAGGTCTGTGCACAGAATAGTGCAATTATAAAATGTTTTAGCTCATTTGAACATTTTATTATTGATATTTTATGTCCCTTTATAATGAAAGTTCTATTTTGTAGAGTTAAATGGATATGAAACCCATATTTTTTTTTATTTAATGATTCAGATAAAGCATGCAACTTTATTCAACTTTCTATTTTACTCCTATTATCAAATTTTCTTTGTTTTCTTGGTATCTTTATTTAAAAAAGCAGGAATGTAAGCTTAGGAGCCGGGCCATTTTTGGTTCAGAACACCGGGTAGCACTTGCTGATTGATGGCTCCATTTAGCCACCAATCAGCAAGCACTACCCAAGTGCTGAAGCACAAATGTGCCAGCTCCTAAGCTTACATTCCTGCTTTTTCAAATAAAGATACCAAGAGAACGAAGGGGAATTGATAATAGGAGTAAATTAGAAAGTTGATTAAAATTGCATGCTCTATCTGAATCATTAAATAAAAAAAAAATTGGGTTTCATATCCCTTTAAAGAGACAGAGGCACTGCACCTTTACCCTATCAGCCATCTATTAAAAACAGTGACTATAATGTAGAATTTGTCTAAGTAGTGAATTCAGCAGCATGAATGTTGTACATTAACATGGTGAGTTTTTCTTAGTATCATTTTGGATTCTCAACCTAGATTAGGAGAGGGTTGACAATTTTTGGCCAACAGGGCAAGTACAATACAGTAATGCTGCCCCCTTTCAAAATTTATATTTGATATTTAAAGTGATTGTGTACTGTCATTTTTTCTCCCCTTTACATTTTACATACTACAGTGTGTGTGTTACATTGTTTACAAATAGTTCCTTTACATTTATTTTGTTATTTGAAATAACTGATTTTGTCGGTTGCATCCCCACCTATACTGAAATTGTCTGTATGTATATAATGGTTAAAAAAAAAACAACTGAACAAGATGGTGTAGATGAAATAATGCACCTACTGGGGAGTTGTGACAGAGAGGTACTAAAATGTTACATTTCTAATGTTCTTTCTAAGTATTAGACTTTGAGTTAACAGTAATTTGATATTTTAATGAGGTCTGCTCTCCCTACAGGTTCAGACCATTGTATTTGGTCGTGGGTTCAATTAGCAGAAAAAGCAATTTCATATAAAAAAAAAAATCCTAAAAGAACAATTTCTCATACATTTAAATTCTGCAGCTGGCATAAGAAGTAATTGGAAACACTTACATGAAACCAAAATGTTTTCCTTTTGTGATTCAGTTAAAGTATGCTGTTTTAAACAACCTTCCAAGGTTACCTCATTCTCTTGGTGTCTTTTGTTGAAGTAGCAGTGCTACTGAGAACTACCTAAAAACATCTAGTCAGCCAATAACAAGAGACAAATGTGTATAGCCACCATCAGCAGCTTACTCCCAGTAGTGTAGGATATGTACATTTTATTTTTCAATAAAGGATACCAAGAGAACAAAGTACATTTGAACATAGAGGTGAATTTAACAGTGTCTTAAAATGACATGCTCTATCAGAATCATGCAAGTTTAATTTTGAATTTCCTATCCCTTTAAAGGGAAACTAATTTTACAGTATACTGTCCGTTTAAGAAAAAAGAGGCATTGAGTGAAACACTTGGAAAATCATAGAGGGTGTTTTAAATATATTTTTCCTAAAGCATGGGAGCTTTTATCACATTTTAGTAAATATTCTCCATTGAATTATATAGGTATTGTTTTCTCACTAGTTACACACTACGTGAATACAATATATTTACACAACATGCTCACACTACATGTGTGCACACTGATGCACACACCCCCTGCACAGTGCACACTGATGCACACACACCCTGCACAGTGCACACTGATTAGGGTTGCCACCTCGGCCATGTTTTCCTGGACACTTATGAGTTTCACATGCCGCGGGGTATGCAGAGGGGAACATGAATTGTACCCCTGCACAGCACATGAATAGTAATTCTTGACAGCACTATTCATGTTCTTCCCTGCACACCCTGCAGCATGTGTAACTCATAAGTGTCCAGGAAAACATGGCTGAGGTGGCAACCCTAACACTGATGCGCACACACACCCTGCACAGTGCACACTGATGCGCGCACACACCCTGCACAGTTCACACTGATACGCGCACACACCCTGCACAGTGCACACTGATACGCGCACACACCCTGCACAGTGCACACTAATACGCGCACACACCCTGCACAGTGCACACTGATACGCGCACACCCCCTGCACAGTGCACACTGATACGCGCACACCCCCTGCACAGTGCACACTGATACGCGCACACCCCCTGCACAGTGCACACTGATACGCGCACACCCCCTGCACAGTGCACACTGATACACACTATATAGGCATATTCTGCTCACTGACACAGTATTTGTACACTACATATGTGCTACATACAAACACCATATTGAAACAATGTAATTGAATACCCTGTTTATTAATACACACATACTGCATACACAGGCACAGTGCATAAACACATTGCAAACACACACCATTCCAGAGCACAGTGCCATCTACTTAGCAACCAATACACAATCTCTATACTTACTATACTCAGCACTGTGCTGCAAGCAGAAAAGCCATGTACCATACTAGTTAGCACAAATCCAATCCCAGTTGTTCAGTGAGAGGGGCTGGAAGTAAACATGACACACAGTTCTGCTCACTATAAAACAGTGTACACGTACAGCATTACAAGGGATTGTTATACAGCGTTTATAGTAAATGCCTAGCTACAAATTGAGACACAGCCTCTCTTATACCAGCAGATAAAACCCAATAATCAATGTATATATCTCCAATACTGCTGGAATAAGGTGATGTCAGAAAACAAACCTGAAATACTGCTGGTAACATGGCTCAGATAAAGGCTCCTGCAAAAGTGAATTAATACACTGTAACCCAATGGTTATATGTAGGATAGATACCTCTCTATGACACACAATTATCTGTATCCTTTGGTTTTGGGTATGAGAAGTGATGTCAAGTTTGGCATTGGTTCTCTATTTCACAGTTTTGAATAAATAACTGATGCATTGAAAACTCTAAAAAACATTTTCTGGTTCTCTTCCTATGACACGCAATTGCCATTATCATGGCCCAAAAGTATATTGGGAATGGTAAATGATGCCAACCTTTACGTGTTTGCTATATTTTACAATTTTCAGTAATTAGTTTATTAAAGGGACACTCAAGTCGAAATAAACTTTTAGAATTCAGAAAGAGCATTCAGTTTTAAGACACTTTCCGATTTACTTCCATCAAATTTTGCACAGCCTTTTTATAGTCACACATTCGGTGGAACAAAATCACAGGGTATATGTATACTATTCTGTGATTGGCTGATGTCTGTCACATGATACAGGGGGCTGGAATATGGGAGTAAAAATACATTTGGCAGAAAAAAAATCTACTGCTTATTTGAAATTCAGTAGGTGTAAAATCATTTTCTTTGTATTATGCACTTGTTCATTATGCAATTCTACTGCATTGATTGGTCCTTTAAGGGAATCTCAATAAAATCAGTGGCCCAATGATGATTACCCTATTAAAAATAGCACCATTGGCTTGATTAAGAACAACTGGATGAAGGATCAGACTTTGCATTCCCATGGTGAAATCAGTGGCACAGTGGTGATTAACCCTGTGAAAATATCAATTATTTAAAATTGTGAGAAAATGCCAATAATATCGCTTTCCATATCCAAAGTAGCATTGGGCAAAACTAATAACAATTGCCAGCCCATACCCCCCAACTGTCCCGATTTTCGTAGGACAGTCCCGATTTTAGGGGTCTGTCCTGGGAAGATTGACGTCCGTCCCGCATTGCCCCATTCATTTTTTTTTTTTTATTCTATTGGGCTCATACATGGTCATCACATGACCACATGCTACCAATACAGTCAGTGGTTTTTAACCCATGTGACTGCATGTGCCGTGTTGACTTGTCTTTGAGCTCAGGCATGGGAAGGTAGCGACCGTGCCGCGGTGTTGTCTCGAGGACTAACTTGGAAGTTCTGACTAGTCACCTCAGGAGCCTCACTGTGTCTACTTACTAGTGGAGTGTAGCAGTATGCTGTAAGTCTCTGAGGATGGCAGTCAGGACTACTCTGGTCACGGGTAAGATCTGAGAAAAGTTCAGAGTCGGATCATCAGCATTGCTAGAGATTTATCTCCCCTTTAATCCCAGGCTGTTTATACACAATTTATTGCTTTACAGCTGTATGATGGGTTTTGCAACATACTCCTAGCCCTTTCCCTGCAGTGTGAGGAGTGACCACACACAGTCTCCAATATTATGTCACATAAAGCAGGCATTGCTTCTAATCCTGCATGTTAGAAAGGTGGTTTTACTACCCAGGCAGGAGGGTGAGGGGACAAGGGGCAGGCTGATATCAAACTGTTGCTACAACTAAAAGTAGAAAGTAGAAAAAAGTCAGATCACTGTGTGTAGCGGCAGGGGGGGGGGGGCAAGGGCGGGGGGGATCGCGGCAGTGCGGGGGGGGGGCAATGTGTCTGCTGTCTGCTCAGCTGAATAGTTAAATTTTTTTGCAGAGTTATCTGTAGTGGTCTCTGAATCGTTTGGCAGCATAAGTAAATTATTTGAAAGTTGTATACAGGGCTAAAGCTTTTGTGGGATTTATGTACTGCTCCAAATGCCTTTTTTTTTACTCAGAGCACTTAATACCTGCTAAACCATGGGAGTATCATGTACAAACATAAGAAAAACACTGTACAAAAAAAAAGTAGCAGCTTTAATTTGTTAGGAATATTCCTTTTGCTGTCAGTTAAAACTTTTGCTTCAAGGAAAGTCTGCACACATTACCGGTTGCAGACTGGGGAAGGAGGCTAGGTGTTGTTACCTAGGCAACCAGAAAGCATCCCCCTAGTAACAAGAGTCAGTTATCAGAGTGCTTATACTTTTTTTTTTTTTTAAACTTCATGTGTATTATGTTCTGCCACTTGTTAAGCCCACTCCCCATCCCTTCTCCTGCCCACCCATATCACACGTTTGCTCGGGGGTCCCTCTTTTGGATTTTGAAATGTTGGGAGGTATGTAAGTGGGTGCAGATCCAGCACTGGGGTAACTACTCTGTACTGTGGAAAAACATATCAGATATGTTGAGTTATACACACTTCAAGTTCAGTAGTTGTCACTGCCTGTTCTTGTGACTTTGGCTGTGCCACGACTCTGGAGAATCTGCACTGTTCCTGTGCTAAGTAGCTTAATAATAAATATTTAATTAAATAGCCTCAGCACTGCAACTCAAGTGAAGATTAGTAAGGCCAGTGTAGTGATAGTCTCTCAAAGGAGGACGCCAGGTGTATGTCGCGGCCCGGTCCTCATGGTAAACTCTCAATTCAATCCGAGTGACTCATGAGCCAGAGCACTCTCCCTGCTGCTATAGACTTCCTTGATAGACTGTCCCTGCCTGACCTTACTAAGGTTCACTTGCTAGCTCTGAGGGCTAAAGCTATTTTACTTCCTATTTATATATTTATTTATTTGTATGTGTATAATATATATATATATATATATATATATATATATATATATATATCTATATATCTATATATATATATATATATATATATATCATTTTATTTATTTATAAAATATTTTATTAGGAAGGATACATTGAGATGTCTCTTGTTTTCAAGTATGTCCTGGATGAAAACATTGCATTGATAAAATAGGGTACAATAAAATACAAAAAACAATATTAATAAATAATATTACAAAATTTAACATAGAACAGGTAGGAAATATTTAATCAACCATGACAGGAGCATTCTGTTTTGAGATATGTATAGAGGGATCTCTTAAAGGATATTAGGCTAGGGGAAGGTTTGAAAGTGTGCGGAAGGTTGTTCCATAATTGTGGTGCTTTGTAGGAAAAGGAGGATCGAGCTGCTTTCTTTTTGTATTGAGGCAAGCTAAATAATGTGCTGGTACTATATCGGAGGTTATAGGAGGTGGGAATAACCGGTGAGAGCATTCTGCTCAGGTAGGGTGGGAGCTTCTCAAAAAAGCTCTTAAACACAAGGCTGGAAAGATCGAGGGTGCGTCTGGATTCCAACGACAGCCAGTTTAGTTCTTTTAGCATGTCACAATGGTGGGTCCTGTAGTTACATTGTAGCACAAAGCGGCAGAACGAGTTATACAATGTATTAAGTTTATTTAGGTGAGTTTGTGGTGCAGGTGCATATACTACATTCCCATAATCAATGATTGGTATCCGCATTTGCTGTACAATCTTTTCCTTTACTGTAGGGCTTAGGCAGGATTTGTTAATGTAGAGGGCACCTAGTTTTGGATAAAGTTTAGATGCAAGTTTTTCTATGTGGAGGCCAAAAGATAGATTGGGGTCTAACAAAATACACAAGTATTTGAAAGAGTGGACTGTGGTCCGTGTGCTATATGATTTTGTTTTAATGCATAGATGGGAATTTTGGAATTTGTGTAATTTAGGAACAGCTCCAAAGATCATTGTGACAGTTTTGTCAGTATTTAGGAAGAGTTTGTTTTTTGTGATCCACTTTTCTACCTATGTGAACTGGTCTTGGAGCACAGCCTCAAGTTGCGGTATATCGGATTTACTTGCTTAGACTACTGTGTCATCTGCGTACATGTGTACAGTTGAGGATTTGCAGACATTAGGTAGATCATTTATAAATAATGTGAAAAGTAGAGGGCCGAGAATGGAACCTTGGGTAACACCACACGTGACTGGGAGAGGGAGGGAGTCGCTGTCAGAAATGGAGACATATTGTGATTGATCCGAAATATGATCGACAATCACCAATACCTGAGTTTTTTAGTTTTTGCAATAGAATGTCGTGGTGTACTGTGTCAAAGACTTTTGCAAAATCAAAGAAAATAGCTTCTGTTAGGTCTCCTTGTTCCATGCCAGTTTGAATGTCATTACAAACTTTTAGAAGGGCAGTTGTAGTGGAGTGATTCGAGCGAACACCTGATTGATCAGTGGTCAAATAGTTAGATTGTTGGTAATACTCACATAGTTGCGTATGGACGCATTTTTCTAAGATTTTTGACAATACTGGGAGCAGTGATATTGGGCAATAGTTAGAAACCAAAGTAATGTCACCACTTTTATGTATAGGCACTACTCTTGCAGTCTTCCAAAGTTTGGGTATGTATCCAGACACCAAGGATTCTTTAATTAGGGCTGGGACAGGTTTAGCAATTGCCGACGCACTAAGCTTCAACAGCATTGCTGGGATTTGATCAGGTCCAGACTGGTTTTTAATTTTTAGATTATTAAGATGTTTCTTAATGACATTGATAGGTTCAGGTCTAAAATCTAACTTCTCTATATTGGGACTTTGCAAATTTAGTGGGGCCTGGTCCACATTTGTAGTTTCAGTATGTGTCATTTATTTGATTGGCAATCAGGGTTGTGGAACAACCGACAAAATAAATGTTAAAGGCATTTGCCACTTCTAAGGGAAGTTGCAGGATTTGGTTGTTCACTTTGACAGTGGAGGGTTGGGAGTGGATTGGGGGAGTTTGTAAGTTATTTATCATTTTCCAAAACTTTCTAGGGTTAGATATGTTCTAGTTCAGATTTTCAGAAATATTGGGCCTTGGCCAATTTTGTTTGTTTAGTGCATATATTTCGCCATTGTCTATATACACAGTGATCAATCATAGAGCCAGTACGCTTGAACTTTGACCACAATGAATCCCAAAACTGGAAAATTTGAATGAGGTCAGCTGTGATCCAGTTCGAATGTGCTCCTTTAACTCTCACCTTACGCAGCGGGGCATGCAAATTCCAAACTTGTAATAGTTCGGACTGAAATAATTCAACTGTATAGTCTATATCTGGGATTAGGTTTAATCTGTGCCAGGGGAGGTTCTTGATGTCATTTAGAAATGAATCAAGATTAAATTTTTTGAAAGACCTGGTGATTTTAATCTTGGGAGGAGATTTAGTAGCCTTTATTTTGCGCACGCAGTACACTAAGCAGTGGTCACTGAAACTGTTAGGGAGAACACCTGCTTCCTGGATCCAATCAGGAGAAGTGGAGAGAATCCAATCGTGCAGGGTG
Source organism: Bombina bombina (assembly GCF_027579735.1). Lineage (NCBI taxonomy): Eukaryota > Metazoa > Chordata > Amphibia > Anura > Bombinatoridae > Bombina > Bombina bombina. Next base: position 748,740,996 of record NC_069502.1, read on the forward strand.
TGGTTATGGCTTTTAATGTTTATGTGAGTTGGGGAGAACATTAATTGCGTTAGTTGCAAAGTCTTAAACAGCGAGCAAGAACTATTATTTCTTTCATGTAATTGGCAAGAGTCCATGAGCTAGTGACGTATGGGATATACATTCCTACCAGGAGGGGCAAAGTTTCCCAAACCTCAAAATGCCTATAAATACACCCCACCACACCCACAATTCAGTTTTACAAACTTTGCCTCCTATGGAGGTGGTGAAGTAAGTTTGTGCTAGATTTCTACATTGATATGCGCTTCTCAGCTCTTTTGAAGCCCAGTTCCTCTCAGAGTGCAGTGAATGACAGAGGGATGTGAAGGGAGTATTACCTATTGAATGCAATGGTCATCCTAACGGGGATCTATTTCATAGGTTCTCTGTTATCGGTCGTAGAGATTCATCTCCTACCTCCCTTTTCAGATCGACGATATACTCTTATATACCATTACCTCTGCTGATTCTCGTTTCAGTACTGGTTTGGCTATCTACTTTATGTAGATGAGTGTCTTTTGGTAAGTATGTTTCTTTTATTTAAGACACTCTCAGCTATGGTTTGGCACTTTATTTCCTTTTTGCAGACTGTCAGTTTCATATTTGCGAAATGCATATTAAAAAAAATAAAAAATTCTTACCTGAAATTTTCAAATTGACTCTCTTTCTAAATTGCGGGCTGTTAGGCTCGCAGGAGCGTGAAATGCTATAATTTATTGTGTCATTCTTGGCGCGAGACTTTTTTGGCGCGAGAATTACGTTTCTTGACGTAACTTCGTCTTTTCATGTGGTTGCGTCATCTATGACGCACGTGTTTGTTGCAGACGTTTTTGGCACCAAAAAATATTTTGTCAGTTGTGGGCGTCATACTTGGCGCCAATCTTTCGACATTATTTAAGAATTCATTTCTTTTTGCTTCTGGTTCCAGAGGCTTATTTTGTTTTGCATTTCTTCCCATTCCTGAAACTGTCATATAAGGAAATTGATATTTTGCTTTATATGTTGTTTTTTCTCTTACATTTGCAAGATATCTCAAAACTGTTCCTGTATCAGAAAACACTGTTGGATTCCTGCTGACTGTTATCAGTCCTACCAAAGCTAAGTTAATTTATTTTAATGTTATGAATTTTTATCTTTAGCTATGGTTTGTAATAAGTTATCATGATAAACTTTTACATGCAGAGAAAATGTCCATAAGTATTAATGCATTGTCTGTTGCTATTCTTTTAACATATAATGTACTAGATATACCTGGGAATTTATAAGAATATTTTTCTGATTCTATTCAGAAGGCTTTGTCTGCCATCCCGCCTTCTAATAAAATGTAAAGGTCTTTTTTTAAAACTTCTCATTTTAGTTGATGAATTTTCAAATGACCGACAATATACTGAATTATCCTTCTCTGATGAGGATGTATCTGATTCAGAATATCCTCCATCAGATATTGACACTAACAAATCTACTTTTTTATTTTTAAATGGAGTACATTTGTTCTTTGTTGAAAAAGTGTTGATTATATTGGATATTGAGGAGACTAGTCCTCTTGATTTTAAGGGTAGCTATCATTTAAATTCTGTTTATTAACCTCCTGTGGTTACTTCAGAGTTTTTTTTTCCAGTTCCTAATACTAGGGAATGGAATAGGCCTGGTACTTCTTTTATTCCTTCTTTAAGGTTTTTAAAAAATTGTATCCTTTGCCAGCAGTTTGGAGTTTTGTGAAAAGATCCCCAAAGTTAATGGGGCTATCTCTACTCTTGCTAAACGTACTACTATTCCTATGGAAAATAGTATTTATTTTAAAGATCCTTCAGATGGGAAACTTGTATCTTATTTCTTTGGCTGATGTTGCAGCTGTTTCACCTTTTTTAGTTGGAAACTTTAGTGCAACAAGTATCGGATTATGATTTGTTTAGCATTGTTAACTTGATTCAACATGCTAATAATTTCATTTGTGATGCAATTTTTTTATATTATCAAAATTGAGGTTAAATCTATGTCTTTAGACATTTTAGCTAGAGGAACTTTGTGGCCTAAATCTTGGAATGCTGATTTGATTTCTAAATCCAGATTTCTATTTTCTTTCCTTCCAAGGTAATAAATTATTTGGTTCACAGTTGGATTCAATACTTTCAACTGTTACTGTGGGGAAGGGAGTTTTTTTGCCTCAAGATTAAGTTCTAATGGTAAATCTTAAGCTTTATTTCCATTTTTGTTCTTAATAAGGAACAGAAACCCAATTCTTCCCCAAGTAATATGTTTCTAATTGGAAGCTTTCTTCAAAATTGAATGAATTCAAGCCATTTAAGAGATCAAAGCCAGCCCCCAAATTCGCATGAAGGTGGTAGATTGGGTACAGAATAGGATTCAGAGTAAGACCGCCTGTGAGAAGTCTTTTTCTCTCTCACGTATTCCAGCAATCCCAGTAAAGGCTCAGACTTTCCTGAAGTGTGTTTCAGACCTGGAGTTATCTTGGGTATTCATACCAGTTCCGTTTCAGGAACGGGGTCTGGGGTTTTATTCAGAACTATTCATTGTCTCAAAGAAAGAAAATCTTTTTGAATTGTCATGTAAGAGTACCATCTTTCAGAATGGTGATTATAAGGTCTATTCTGCCTTTTGTTCAGCTAGGGCATTATTTGCCCACAATAGACTTACAGGATGCATATCTTCATATTCTGTTTCATTCAGATTATTTTCATTTTCTGAAATTCTCTTTTTTTGGACAAGCATTACCAATTTGTTGCTTTCTGGCCTAGCGACAGCTCTAGGAATCTTTTCAAAGGTTCTAAGTGTTTCCTTATTTGGACGATATCTTGGTACTTGCTCAGTCTTTTCGTTCTGCAGAATCTCATATGATTCAACTTCTGTTGTTTCTTCAAAGACATGGTTGGAGGTTCTTTTTACCAAAAAAGTTCCTTGATTCCTCGGACAAGGGACACCTTTTTTAGGTTTCCAGATAGATTGTGTCAATGTCTTTGTTTCTAACAGACAAGAGACAATTTATATTGGGTTCAGTTTGTCTGAACCTTCAGTCTCTATTATTTCCTTCAGTAGCTATATGCATGGAAGTTTTAGGTCTCATGACTGCAGCATCGGACTCGATTCCCTTTGCTCGTTTTTCATATGAGACCTCTCCAGTTTTTAATGCTGAATTAATGGTGCAGGGATTATTCTAGGATATCACATTTAATATCCTTGAATTATTATTATTATTATTATTATTATTATTATTATCAGATATTTGTAGAGCGCCAACAGATTCTGCAGCGCTCTGATCCTTGAATCCAAATATTCAACTATCTCTGTCTTGGTGGTTAGATCACCATTGTATAGCTCTACGGGTCTCTTTGGTTCATCCAACCTGGACCGTGATCACAACAGATGCAAGTCTTTTAGGTTGGGAAGCTGTCTGGGGATCTCTGACAGCACAATGGGTTTGGAAATCTCAAGAGGCGAGATTACCAATCAATATTTTGGAACTCCGTGCGATTCTCAGAGCTCTTCAGTTTTGGCTTCTATTGAAGAGAGAGACATTTATTGGTTTTCAGACAGACAATGTCACAACTGTGGCATATGTCAATCATCAGGGTGGGACTCATAGTCCTCAGGCTATGAAAGAAGTATCTCGGATACTTGCTTGGGCAGAATCCAGCTCCTGTCTAATTACTGCGGTTCATATCCCAGGTATAGACAATTGGGAAGCGGATTATCTCAGTCGTCAAGCTTTACATCCGGAAGAGTGGTCTCTTCACCCAGATGTGTTTTTTCAATTTGTTCAGATGTGGGGGCTTCCAGAAATAGATCTGATGGCATCTCATCTAAACAAGAAACTTCTCAGGTACCTATCCAGGTCCAGGGATCCTCAGGCGGATCCTTGGAGTTATCATCCTGCCTATATTTTTCCACCTCTAATTCTTCTTCCAAGAGTGATTTTCAAAATCATCATGGAACAATCGTTGGTGCTGCTGGTGGCTCCTGCATGGCCGCACAGGTTTTGGAATGTGGATCTTGTTCGGATGTCCAGTTACCAACCTTGGCCACTTCTATTAAGGCCAGACTTTATATCTCAAGGTTCGTTCTTCCATCAGGATCTCAAATCATTAAATTTGATGGTATGGAAATTGAACGCTTAGTGCTTAGTCATAGAGGTTTCTCTGACTCAGTGATTAATATTATGTTGCAGGCTCGTAAATCTGTGTCTAGAAAGATTTATTATCGAGTTTGGAAGACTTACATCTCATGATGCTCTTCTCATAAATTCTCTTGGCATTCTTTTAGAATTCTTAGAATTTTACAGTTTCTTCAGGATGGTTTAGATAAGGGTTTGTTTGCAAGTTCTTTGTAAGGACAAATCTCTGCTCTTTCTGTTCCACAGAAAAATTGCTAAACTTTCTGATATTCATTGTTTTTGTACAGGCTTTGGTTCGTATCAAGCCTGTCATTAAATCAATTTCTCCTACTTGGAGTCTTAATTTGGTTTTGAAGGCTTTACAGGCTCCTCCGTTTGAGCCTATGCATTCTCTGGACATTAAATTACTTTCTTGGAAAGTATTGTTCCTTTTGGCCATCTCTTCTGCTAGAAGAGTTTCTGAATTATCTGCTCTTTCTTGTGAGTCTCCTTTTCTAATTTTTCATCAGGATAAGGCGGTTTTGCGGACTTCGTTTAAATTTTTACCTAAAGTTGTGAACTCCAACAACATTAGTAGAGAAATTGTTGTCCCTTCTTTGTGTCCTAATCCTAAGAATTTTTTGGATGTGGTAAGAGCTTTGAAATATTATGTTGAAGCTACTAAAGATTTCAGGAAGACTTCTAGTCTATTTGTTATCTTTTTCTGGTTCTAGGAAAGGTCAGATGGCTTCTGCCATTTCTTTGGCATCTTGGTTAAAGCTTTTGTTTCATCATGCTTACTTGGAGTCGGGTAGATCCCCCGCCTCAGAGGATTACGGCTCATTCTACTAGGTCAGTTTCTACTTCCTGGGCTTTTAAGAATGAAGCTTCTGTTGATCAGATTTGCAAAGCAGCAACTTGGTCTTCCTTGCATACTTTTACTAAATTCTATCATTTTGATGTTTTCTCTTCAGAAGCAGTTTTTGGTAGAAAAGTACTTCAAGCAGCTGTTTCAGTTTGATTCTTCTGCTTATATTTTCAGTTTTTTTCATTATTAAAACTTTTGATTTGGGTTGTGGATTAATTTTTCAGCGGAATTGGCTGTCTTTATTTTTATCCCTCCATTTCTAGTGACTCTTGCGTGGAGTTCCACATCTTGGGTATTTGCTATCCCATACGTCACTAGCTAATGGACTCTTGCCAATTACATGAAAGCAAACATAATTTATGTAAGAATTTACCTGATAAATTAATTTCTTTCATATTGGCAAGAGTCCATGAGACCCACCCTTTTTATGGTGGTTATGATTTTTTTGTATAAAGCACAATTATTCCAATTCCTTGTTGATGCTTTCGCTCCTTTCTTATCACCCCACTTCTTGGCTAGTCGTTAAACTGAATTGTGGATGTGGTGGGGGGTGTATTTATAGGCATTTTGAGGTTTGGGAAACTTTGCCCCTCCTGGTAGGAATGTATATCCCATACGTCACTAGCTCATGGACTCTTGCCAAAAGAAAGAAATGAATTTATCAGGTAAATTCTTACATAAATTATGTTTTTTAGAATTCAGCCAATCAATATTAAAATCTCCAAAGACCAAAATTTCACTTTTTGGATTTTGAGCTATGGTTTCACTAAGGAGAGCGGTAGATTCTGCAACAATGATTGATTACTGCAATTGTCAGAAAGGAAATCAAAGGTGGCAGGAGAGCTAAGGTTTTGTAAGGGAGTGAACTTTATGGAATTGTCAACATAAATTACAATGCCGCCTCCTCTTTTTGCTCTGTCATTTCTATAGCAAGAATACCCATGTATTGCAATGACAGAGTCAGGTATTTTTACAGTTAGCCACGATTCAGAGAACACAATGATTTTGGGCTTTTAATGTGAACACCATGCTTGCAGTGCATCAATTTTTGATAGTAAGCTGCGGATATTAAAGTGCACAAAGGAGAGGCCTTTTTTTAGCTGTAAGGTTAAGAATGGAATCTGTTGGGGGACCAGGGTTAGACTCTACATCATTTGCAAGGGCAAGTAACATAAGGAATAGGAATTTGTACGTATTTTTTGTTTGGTCATATAGTGAATGGGATACTTTATAATTTTGTGAGGTGGGTATAGGAAGGCTATTTTTTATAACTCTCCACCAGCACTCAGCAGATAAGTTACAGCAACAGAGCAGGCCATGATGTATGATAATTTGTTTTCCAGTTTGAGGTGTGTGGTTATAGCGGTAGTTATGTGAACAAAATTGGAGAGAGAAAAGGGTTATCACGAATAACAGTATGGTCATATTTGGATTCATGTTAGTGGTATGAGGTGTGTAGATGAAAACAAAACACAAATAGAGTGATTGGGAGGATGTGTTGATAAATGTTTGCATCTGTCATTTCAGGAGAATGAAAGTTGTGTGGGAGACTATCTATAAATAAGGGAATGAGCTTGGGGTGGGTGAGAAACTGTCCCCCAGAAGGTTATTTGCTTGCAGAGGGCAGTGAAACAGCTGACTGGAGCAATGTGTTGTTTGTAAGTCTGAGACAGGAAAGATTTTAAATCAGGCCAAGTCTATGTCCTCCAGTCGCATCAGGGAGAAGCGGATCCAGGAAAAAAGCGTGCTGGGATAGGGATAGGTTAGGTCTACTATACTCTTATTTGCTGAGTAGGTTCCACATCCAGGATTTGTGAGGTAGACGGACTCCAATACAGGAAGAGAAGTCAAAATGACAACCGTTAATGCCACTCAGCTTGAAGCAGGCTAACGCAGAGTCCTCAGTTGGATTGTGAATAAAGTTCATACAAGTAAATGAATTAAGCAGATGCAAATTTGTTGTATAAGTTTAGCTATCTGGAGGAAAACTTGGAGTTGTTGCAGGCTGTTGGTCAGAATTGATCAGGCTGTGTGAGGTCGTCAAATAATGCTTTTGCAGGCAATCCTCTCAGGGTACTATGTATAGCACTCACCACAGCAGCACAAGCAAATGCAATTGTTCCTAAGCAGAGTCCTGATCCGAGTCCCAATCCTCCGGAGCTGCTGTATGGTGGTTGCGAAGGTTGACTTGGATACAAGGCTGCAAAAATAATATAGGCCTCTGTTGCCTCGCTGTATACTGGCTCAAAGACAACTCGAAAAAGTTCCAATATTTAGGGTAATCAAGATATAAAAATGATCCCCAGGAGTCAGAAGTATAAATAGTGGATAAGAAGGTTATAAGAAGGTTATAATATCAGGACTTCTTCTTCTTATTTTTAAAGTTATATGACTAGTTTTAAAACAAGCTCTCTTCTAGTGCTTCCTAAGAGCTTGGCAGTTGGCAGTTAACTAATAAATATCAGTAAACATTTTCCAAAGGGTGTCTCTCTTTGGAAGTTTGAAATGTTGAGATGTATGTTAAATATCATGCCCCAAAAATATCAGTGCTCCCTAACCTACCCAACTATGAAAGACTATGGGGAGGTAGGTAATTATTATCTCCTAGCTTTGAAGCATATTCCCAAATCAGACATAATGATAAGCAGATATAATATGATCTGAAGGGAAAATTGTGCAAAACAAATTACTAAATTGCATTAAGAAAATATATAAAAGTGCAAAAAATATATAAAAATGTGCAGATAGCTCGAGAGCACAATGATTTTGGGCTTTTAATGTAAACACCAAGCTTGCAATGCATCAATTTTTTATAGTAAGCTGCGGATATTACAGTGCACAAAGGAGAGGCCTTTTTTAGCTGTAAGGTTAAGAATGGAATCTGTTGGGGGACCAGGGTTAGACTCTACATAATTTGCGAGGGCAAATAACATAAGGAATAGGAATTTGTACATATTTTTTGTTTGGTCATATAGTGAATGGGCTACTCTATAATTTTGTGAGGTGGGGGTAGGAAGGCTATTTTTTATAACTCTCCACCAGCACTCAGCAGATAAGTTACAGCAACAGAGCAGGCCATGGTGTATGATAATTTGTTTTCGAGTTTGAGCTGTGTGCTTATAGCGGTAGTGATGTGAACAAAATTGGAGAGAGAAAAGGGTTATCACGAATAACAGTATGGTCATATTTGGATTCATGTTAGTGGTATGAGGTGTGTAGATGAAAACAAAACACAAATAGAGTGATTGGGAGGATGTGTTGATAAGTGTTTGCATCTGTCATTTCAGGAGAATGAAAGTTGTGTGGGAGACTATCTATAAATAATGGAATGAGCTTGGGGTGGTGGGAAACTGTCCCCCAGAAGGTTACTTGCTTGCAGAGGGTAGTGGAACAGCTGAATGGAGCTATGTGTTGTTTGTAAGTCTGAGACAGGAAAGATTTTAAATCAGGCCAAGTCTATGTCCTCCTGTCGCATCAGAGAGAAGCGGATCCAGGAAAAAAGCGTGCTGGGATAGGTTAGGTCTACTATACTCTTAGTTGCTGAGTAGGTTCCACATCCCGGATTTGTGAGGTAGACGGACTCCAATACAGGAAGAGAAGGCAAAATGGGGACCTTTAACGCCACTCAGCTTGAAGCAGGCTAATGCAGAGTCCTCAGTTGGATTGTGAATAAAGTTCATACAAGTAAATGAATTAAGCAGATGCCAATTTGTTGTATACATTTGGCTATCTGGAGGAAAACTTGGAGTTGTTGCAGGCTGTTGGTCAGAACTGATTAGGCTGTGTGAGGTCATCAAATAACGCTTTTGCAGGCAATCCTCTCAGAGTACTATGTATAGCACTCACCACAGCAGCACAAGCAAAAGCAATTGTTCCTAAGCAGAGTCCTGATCCGAGTCCCGATCCTCCGGAGCTGCTGTATGGTGGTTGCGAAGGTTGACTTGGATACAAGGCTGCAAAATTAATATAGGCCTCAGTTGCCTCGCTGTATACTGGCTCAAAGACAACTCGGAAAAAGTTCCAATATTTAGGGTAATCAAGATATAAAAATGATCCCCAGGAGTCAGAAGTATAAATAGTGGATAAGAAGGTTATAATAAGGTTATAATATCAGGACTTATTATTATTATTATTATTATTATTTTTAAAGTTATATGACTAGTTTGAAAACAAGCTCTCCTCTAGTGCTTCCTAACAGCTAGGCAGTTGGCAGTTAACTAATAAATATCAGTAAACATTTTCCAAAGGCTGGCTCTCTTTGGAAGTTTGAAATGTTGAGAGGTATGTTAAATATCATGCCCAAAAAATGCCAGTGCTCCCTAACCTACCCAACTCTGAAAGACTATGAGGAGGTAGGTAATTATTAGCGCCTAGCTTTGAAGCATATTACCAAATCAGACATAATGATAAGCAGATATAATGTGATCTGAAGGGAAAATTGTGCAAAACAAATGACTAAATTGCATTAAGAAAATATATAAAAGTGCAAAAAATATATAAAAATGTGCAGATAGCTCCAGAGCAGCAGTGCACTAATGGAAGCTAGCTTTGGACATCTGGTAAGCCAAATACAAGAGGCATATGTGTGTAGCCAACATTCTCCCGCTAGCTCACAGTAGTTCTTTGCTGGGTATTCTTTTTAATAAAGGATACCAAGAGAACAAAGTCAATTTGATAGTAAAATTAAATTGGGCATTTTTTTATGTCTCTTTTCCTGTAATATCCAGTTTCTTTACCTCTTTGTTTTGTTTTATGTTTTCCACTAGGCTTGTTCAAGTTCTGCATTGCCTGTCTTGCATGATCCATTTGAAAACTTGTCAACAATTGCCAAAAACTGTCTTAGTAACCCAGACATTTTAAGATATAGCAGACAACTGGTTTTACCAGAATTTGGTGTTAAGGGTAAGTAATTTTCTACTATTAACCAGCATATCAGAATTTTTTTTTTGGTCAGCAGTAATAGACATGCTCAGATCAGACCCACGTATTAGTGATTGTTATAAGAATACTCTACTTTTTTTAGTTCACTGAACAATGAACATTCATAAGTAGAAGGTAGCTGGATGGATTGTGCCTTGGTTATTTCAATGCATTATATATGTGAATTTATGGGAATTTTGTGCTCAAAAATGTTATATACACTACACACTGCAGTATATCCTGTTGGTCTGTCCCTGCGTCAAATATTATGTGGAGAAAACAAAAGGCACGCTCAGAGCGGATGGCGAACCACTGGTTGGCAATTAGGCAGACATTGGGGAAAGGACAATCAGATCAACCTGTGGCACGACATTATGCGGACATGGCACATCCCATTGCCTCCATCAGATATATTAATTGACCATATACCCAAACTGGACAGGGGAGGAGACAGGGAAAGACTCCTACTCACCTGAGAAGCCCAATGGATTTACAGATTGGGGACTATTGCTCCAGGTAGTCTTAACTCCATACCAGATTCCAAATGGCTAATTTAGATATCTATCACACATCTGGGGTGGAGCCGATTGGCAAGAGTGATTTAGCAACACCCTAGGGTGCCGTAAATTCACTCAAGTGTCACAAGGTGACTCTGTGTTGCGGAGAACATCTGCAATCAGAGACATCTATGAGCCCACATATCCTACATTGGTAGTCACCTATATATCAGATGAGGCCACCTTTTGAATCTGGACAGGATCTATACTCTCTGAGTGGATGTATATGAAAATCTTTATGAATGATGAAGCTATACTAAAATGAAGATCCGAGGCCACCCATTACATGAACTGTCTATAAACGCTGGTGCATGAGGAGATGCAGAACTACCAGTCCATAATGTGTATTATATGTATATATAGTTTTATGCTCACAAAGTGAGATATGTGTCTATTTACGCACTTGGTGTTGTACAGTATATACGTTGCTATAGCAACATTACAGTCTCTCTTGAGTCTAAACAAATCTTTGTTTTTTTTTTGACAATGAAACTTATGTTATAACATTTTCCTCACTAGTTATTACACACTGTATGTGATGTGAATTGCTTGTTACACAAGCTGGATCGTATGTATAGCCAGTTGTATATACGTTGCCATGGTAACTTACTTGACAACATAATGCAACAGAACATAGATGATCCAATAGGTTGGAATAGGCTTGCAAGAAGGCTAGTTTCAATTTTAACTCTTGTCTCTTGACACCACTGAGGAATTCACTTTTTAAATCACTTAATAGTTTTGTAAACACTGTTTTACACTTATTTTATATACAGCGATACCGGAAGCATCTGTGCGTTCCAAGGCTCTGCAGAGCGTATAAGAAATCCATTTGTGGCTTGAACAAAGGTTTTCATGCAGCTTTCTACTTATTAAATACAGTGGAACATGGGGCATAATAAAACAAAACAAGCAAACAATGAAATAGCACTTACTCTGCATTTTAAATGAGCAGTACATTTTTTTTTTATTAGGCCAATTTATAAATTAGTTTAAATTTTCCCCCCCCCCATATCATTTGATAGCCATCAGCTCGTGCCACAGAAAGTGTGAATATAAAAAAACACAAATTGATAATGGAAAGTAAATGTGTGCAAAAGACCATAGTTTATCCAGTTATCCTCTCAGGTGTAATTTTATCCACTTTAATAAAATAATAACTTTTATTTTTGCAGGTCAATTAAATCTTTCAAAGTCATCTGTGTTGGTGGTAGGCTGCGGAGGTTTAGGATGTCCTGTTGCACAATACTTAGCTGCATCTGGTATAGGTAAGTTAGGGCATATATTTATAAGTTAACTTTTTCTTCTCACTGATGATCTTTGGCAGGTGTGGAACTACCCAAGTTACCGTTGAGGCCCCCAAATATTTTTGCACCAGGGCCCTCTGTAAAATCCATCATAAACTAACCTAGGTATGTTGTAATGAAATAAATCTCCATAAAATCAACCATCAATCTTTAGTTCAAGGAAATGATAAAAATGTGAGCCCCCAAATCATATTGCCATTAAATTTAAATCATTAAGGATTCCCCCTCTATTTAAAGGACATTTAAACACCTCTTGCTTTTTTTAAAAAAAGTGCTTGACCCATGCTTTTTAGAGAGTCCAAAAAAGCAAATTGTGTAACAGAAGTACTTTTGAAAAATGCAGCAAATTGCTTAAATGAGCTACGTGATTGCTTAGAGCTGTGGGCTTACTAATTGACAGCTAACTCTAACTTGACACAATTAAAGGGGATAAGATATTAACCCCCCCCCAAAAAAATATAGGTTTTTAAAAGAATCATAAAGTGACAGCTTTAAATGCTTTTAAAACATTTATTGTGTTTGTAGGTCTATCACAATTCAGTATGTCATTACTTAAAGTGAATGTAAATTTTGATGCTAAAGTGCCCAATTTTTAAAAATTCGATTAAAAACAGGGGCACTTTAATTCATCAAAATTTACATTTCACTCGTGTTGTGAAAAAAACGTACCTTTTAATCTTGACAGCCGCTCCAGCTTCCTCCGCCCGTCGCAAAGCCTCCTCCAGGGTCTAAAATGAGGAATCCGGCTTCCTCCAATCACGGCGTTGAATCAGACACTGATTCCCCGGGGGGAAGCCGTGATTGGAGGATGACCGATCCATCATTTCTGACGTAAGAAATGGCTTGTGACGACCGGGGGAAGCTGGAGCAGCAGTCAAGTTTAAAAGGTAAGTATTTTTTCACAACACGAGTGAAATGTAAATTTTGATGAATTAAAGTGCCCCTGTGTTTAATCTAATTTTTAAAAACCGGGCACTTTAGCATCAAAATTTACATTCACTTTAAAGGGATATGAAACCCAGATATTTTCTTTCATGGTTCAGACAGAGCAAACAATTTTTTTAAAAGGTTTCAAATTTACTTCTGTTATCACATTTTGTTTCTTCCCCATGGTATTCTTTGTTGACGAGATACCTAGGTAGGCATCTGGAGCATTACATGGCAGGAAAATAGTGCTCTTGCGAATGAATAACAAATGTAGTGATCCAGACAAATGCACGCTCCTGATCTTAGGTCTCTGCTTTTCAGCAAAAGATACCAAGAGAACAAAGACCATGTGATAATAGCAATTAATTAGAAAGTTGTTTACAATTGCAGGCTCTTTCTGAATCATGAAAGAATATTAGAGTTTTCATGTCCTTTTAACACACACTTGTATATTATCTAGCTTCTAGCAAATAAAATGCCTATGCTTGATTGTTATTTCATATTCTTCAATTAATCAATATGTATATTTTTGAACCGTTGTTAAATCTGGATCTTGTCAACTGCAAAAAAAAATGGAAATATTGTACTTTTGACAACCTTTTTCTACTACATACTTTCCAAAATACAATGTAAAATTGCAGAAGCACACTGGTAGAATGTATTACTGGTCGTAAGAATTTTACCTGCTCTATTTTATGTTGAAAGTACTGTTTTAATTATTAAAAAATACATTTTACGTCCAAATAAGAAAAGATAAAAACATTGACATTTCAGACTAACTTATTTTGTTAAATATGTAAACAGTTATATTAAAACATACTTTTTTTGTTTATATAATTAAATATTTTTATTAATTTTGTCAAGGTTTACAACATGTATATGAAAAAGATAACAGTAATTAAACCCCAACAGGGTTCAACAAATCATATTAAACAAGAAGAAAGAAGAGTAGAAAGGTCTCTTAGCAGCAGTCTTGGTCCATGTAAGAAACCTACGTCTTCACTCCTTGAGCAGTATCGTCCATTTAGGAAACCATAAGTTGGTATATTTCAATGTGCAGTCAATTAAAACTGCTCACAGGGTAGCAAGGTCCTCAAGGACTCTCACAAACGAGAAAGGAAAATATAGAGACAAGGATAGCTTTCGATATTTTCTTGCATTTGTTGACAGCTTATGAGGCCCAAAAGGAGTTAAGCCTATAAAGAAACAAAAGGGAGGGGATAGGAATAAAGAAAAGGGGAAAGAGGGAGAAAAGGGGAAAGGGATCCAAACTATTAGAAAAGGAGGTAGGTAATATGAGGTGTAGCATAGGTGCTCGACTGTGTTGGAAAAGTAATGTTTATTCCTTATGTTCTCTCTGTTCCCAGATAAAAATTATATCTAGTATGAAGTCTGCCTTACCATGGTGACTATAGTGAATTTTCTCGAGTGATAAAACAAAGTCGACTTCATGTATCCACATTTGAGGTGTAGGGACTTGCTGTTTTTTTCCAGAATCTAGGGATTAGGCGTTTGTAATAAAACATTTTTTATGTTAGTATTCTGTTAAAAATCAAAACATTTTTATATGAACTTACACTGATCAGCCACAACATTAAAACCACCTGCCTAATATTGTGTGTAGGCCCCCCTCGTGCTGCCAAAACAGCTCTGATGCGTCAAGGCATGGACTCCCCAAGACCTCTGAACGTGTCCTGTGGTATCTGGCACCAAGATATTAACAGTAGATCCTTTAAGTTCTGGAAGTTTCGAGGTGAGACCTCCATGGTTCGAATTTGTTGTTCCAGCACATCCCACAGCTCAATCGAACTGAGATCTGGCTAATTTGGGGGCCAAGGCAACACTTTGAACTCTTTGTCATGTTCCTCAAACCATTACTGAACAATTTTTGCAATGTGGCAGTGTGCATAATCTTGCTGAAAGAGGCCATTGCCATAAAGTACGTGGTCTGCAACAATCTCTAGGTAGGTGGTACATGTCAAAGTAACATCCATATGAATGCCAGGACCCAAGATTTCCCAGCAGAACATTGTACAGAGCATAAAACTGCCTCCGCCTTCCTGCCTTCTTCCCATAGTGCATCCTGCTGCCATCTCTTCCCCAGGTAAACAACGCACATGCACCCAGCCATCCATCTGCTCTAAAAGAAAACATGATTAATTTGATCAGGCAACCTTCTTCCATTGCTCCATGGTCTAGTTCTGATGCTCACATCCCCATTTAATGCGCTTTTGGCGGTGAACAGGGATCATCATGGGCACTCTGACCGGTCTGCACACAGCAAACTGCAATGCACTATGTGTTCTGACACCTTTCTATCATGGCCAGCATTATTTTTTTTTAGCAATTTCAGCTACAGTAGCTCCTCTGTGTGATCGGACCAGACGGGCGAGTCTTCGTTCCCCTCGTGCATCAGAGAGCCTTGGGCACCCATGACCCTGACGCTGGTTCATGGGTTGTCCTTCCTTGCACCATTTCTGGTAGGTTCTAACCACTGCATACTGTGAACACCTCACAAGACTTGCCGTTTTGGAGAGGCTCTATCCATCACTATTTGGCCCTTGTCACTCAGATCATTTCACTTGCCCATGTTTCTGCTATCAACTCATGAAATTCAAAAACAGACCGTTCACTTGCTGCCTAATATATCCCACCCCTTGACAGGTGCCATTGTGACGGTATAATCAATGTTATTCACTTCACCTGTCAGTGTTGTGGCTGATCAGTGTATATATTGGAAATTAAGAACAGCACTGTAAAATATTTCTAAATAAAATGATAGCTAAATAAGAATAGTAGTTGCAAATGTAGAGCAGTCAAATGTCATACCCTGTATACTTATATTATCTTTTTATGCTTTAGGCAATCTGAGGCTATATGTAAATAAGATGTGATACAAGCAATCACTGTTTAGTAGCTAATAAAGTGCAGCATAAATAAATATATGCTATCATGGTATATTGATGCTTTAAATAGCATTTGTCAATTATGCCCTCTTTTCAGGGGCGGAACTACCATTGGTGCAGCAGAAACAGTGACACCAGGCCCCAAATACTGAGGGGGCCCATAGCATCCAGTCTATACATAGGCGTGTGCAGAATGTGTATAATCCTATTGCATGGGAGCCTTTTATTAGTGCAGTGTTTATATATATATATATCCTTGAAATATTTATACAGAACAGCATGTATATTATTGCTATTGCTTACTACTAACTTACCTTTGGGGGGCCCAGATCAAAAATTGGCACCAGGGCCCTCTGTTGAGTAGGTCTGCTACTACCCTCTTTGATATTATTTTGAAATGTCATATTATGATATTATGTCCTGTGCATAACCCTTGTCATTTAAAAATAATAATTATAATATTTTTATTTTTATTTTTTTTGGCAATACTTTTTCATTGTGTGTGTTTTTTGTTATTTTACATTTTTATTTTTTTTACAAAGGACGTTTGGGATTATTGGATTATGATGTGGTTGAAAGGAGCAATCTTCACAGACAAGTTTTGCATAGCGAAAGCAAAGAAGGAATGTCAAAATCTATTTCTGTTGTGGAAACTCTGAGAAAGTAAGGTTGTTGTTTTTTTTTTTTTTTTTTTAAATGTTGTATTCATTATATGTATCTTATAAAGAGGAGTGGAAAACACTGTATGATATTGTATTTTTAGAATTTATTTCTTACAGGGACCTAAAAGTTAGTGTGTGTATCCGTTTCTGTTGTATATTTATGTATGTGTATATAATTGTGTGTTCTGTACAAACCTGTCACTACAGGGACAGTGTACTGAAAAAAATGTTTTTCACTTGTTTCCAATGACTTCTTATACCAGCTGCAGAGTATAAAATGTATGATAATGTTCTTATTTAGTTTTATTTTTGCATATGAAATAGCTGGCTTCCTTTTTTAGCTTTATTTTTTATATGAAATAGCTGTTTTTGTTCTTTAACTTTTTAAATCAGATCTACTTGTTTTATCACTTTCTGTACATACACATGCTTCCATATCTTATTTCTATCTCTACACCAAAGCAAAATAATTAGGGCCTGATGATCAAAGGATTCTCCAGCTTGGAGAGAAATTGTAGTCCAGACTTCACAGGGGCTTTACTCACTGAATACTCAAAAGAAAAAGGGCTGAATTCTCCAACACTGCAAGATCTCTCTCATATCTGTATGTGAAGGGGAGACAAGTCCAGTGCTATATAGCATATGATATGAGAGTTTTGTTACACTTACACTTTGTGCTTTGTATTTTATATTAATGTACACTTCAGATTGGTTCATTTCAGTATTAGAGCATTTAAGCTTTGCACTTTTTATTTTCTATTTTAATATATTTAGATCCAGCAGTGATTTTACAACTTCTGAAACTGTTTTGAAAGTTTCTGTGTTTCTTTAATAAATTAGGATCAAACATATATTTCTGTGTATCCTTTGAAAATTACATTGCACTTTGTATTTGCTCCATTGTAAACTAAAACTGACATTTTCAGAAAATGGGAGGGACAGGGCAAATCCCTTGGATGAACAGGGGAGTTCCCACGGTATGTCTGAAGCTCTTTCACAAGTCTTGTTGTCTTGATGTAAGCATTTTAAACATGCTGGTCTTACTGATTTAACTCAACAGCTCTATGCAGGTGAAGTTTGCTCAGAATTCACAATACACTTATTTTAACTAACAGAAAAGTAATATATGCTAATCAAGAGGCAAATGCAGGTTAAATTGTAGTGAAAACATTTCAGTTTAATTTGTAATTGAAGGAAACTGAACCTTTATAACCACCCCAGGTTTTCTCCAGTTAGCTTCTGTCTCCCATTTGAAATATTCTTTTACAGAAAGCTTCATTACTTTCTAGGGAGGAGTGTATCTCTCATCAATCAGGGACTTCCAGGTGCCATGCTTTTTCTAAGAAAATTCAGTGAGTTCAGCCCCTGTGAAGTCTACACTGTAATTTCTCTCCAAACGAGAGAATCTTTGATTATCTGGCCCATAGAAAGTAATGAAGTTGTCTGGGAAACTGAAGCTGACAGATTTTCCGTTTTATTTTAAATAGAAGAAATGCAAAGTACAATCTAATTCATAAAAACATAATCGGAATTTGTAAAATCACAATCCTAAACAAACTGCTGTACACAAAATAAAATACTAAATAGAAAGTGAAAAGTTTAAATGTAATAAAGTAATATAAAAGACATAGCACAAAATGTAAATGCAGCAGAACTCTCATGTCAAGCAGATTTTGCTGTACTTCTCCAAGGGGTGTTCACTGCATTTCTGTATGTAAAGGAGAGACAAGTCCAGTGAAATATAGCCATGTCGAAGGATCATTTTAGATCATATCACCTAAGCTAAGAGCTTGTGTTCATCAGGCTATTAGAGAGAACAATTGAAAATGAACATTGTATCACTCTCATATCTCACACTGGGAGTGTAATTCTTTCTGCTGACTATGTTTACACAGCCTTTTTTATAACCTATACTTAAAAGGACACTAAACCCAAAACATTTCTTTCATGATTCAGATAGAGAATACAATTTCAAACCACATTCCAATTTACTTCTATTATCTAATTTGCGTTATTGTTTAGGTATCCTTTGTTGAAGAAACAGCAATGCACATGGGCGAGCCAATCACACGTGTCATCTATGTGCAGCCACCAATCAGCAGCTACTAAACCTATCTAGATATCTAGATATGCTTTACAGCAAAGGATATCAAGATAATGAAGCAAATTAGATAATAGAGGTAAATTAGAAAGGCGTTTAAAAATACATACTCTTTCTAAATCATGAAATAAATAATTTGGTTTTAATGTCCCTTTAAGTATAGGAACTTGAGTATAAGTAGGGATACCATAGGCAACAACAGCTATTTCAAATGCTGATATAAAGAAAAAGGAGCTATTAGTAAACAATTTAATACACTCCAGCAGGTTAAATGGCTAATTGTGAAAAAATTAGATGGGAGAAAAATGTAGGGTACCCTTTAACAAAATGGAAGTGCAGCTTTGATAATGAACAAGATGTGCTGACGTGTGACCACCTGTCTGTGAAAATAAAAGAAGAAATTGGGGTTAGACAAAAAAAAAAAAAAAAATGTAAGAGAACAACATTGTTGCAAAAACAGGGTAAGCCACCAATTAGGGTCTGAACCAAAAATGGCCTGGCTCCTAAGCTTACATTCCTGCTATTCAAATAAAGATACCAAAGAAACGAAGAATAGGAGTAAATGAGAAAGTTGCTTTAATTTGCTGCTCTATCTAAATCATGAAAGGAAAAAAATAAGGGTTTTTATATCCCTTTAATTTCTCTGACTCAATGGGCTGTTGAGTTGGGATTGCAAGATTTAGATAATTCACAGGGGATGGATATAAAAAGATATTTAAACTTCCTGCTTGCATATTTCACTATCCAAAATTCAATTAAAGGGACAATTTTCTGTGATTCCCCCCCCCCCTTTTTAATATGTTCCCAATTACCTAGTTTAACTTCAGCAGAGCGTATTCAGCTGTTTACAAACAGCTCCTTTACCTTGGTTTTGTCATTTGAAATTGCTGATTTTGCCTGCTGCATCCTAATCTATACGGACAATATCAATACTTAAGTACTGGTTATAGAAAAGTTATGTAAACAAGAAGGTTTAGGAAAAAATAAAGCTCCCAGTGAGGGGAGACAGGGAGGAACTAAAATGTTAATTTTCATTTGTTCTCTCTAAGGGCCTGATGATGAAAATCTTGCCAGTATGGAAATAAATCACTCAAAATATATATATATATATATATATATATATATATATATATATATATATATATATATATATATATATATATTTTTAAGAATTATATTGTAATGTAGGTGTCTCTCCTTTACATACATAACTCTCTGCATAATAAGATAAACAGCTAGCAGCTTCTTAGATCATCTCGCCAAAGAAAAGAGCTTTAGATCATCAGGTCCAAAGTATTCGTTTCACTGTGTATAGAGAGAGATAAATAGGATTTGGTGTACAAATAGAGAGATGAGCTAATGAGGTCTGCTCTCCCTGCAAGCTCAGCCCATTTCACTGGGTTGTGGTTTAAATGAACAGAAACAACTATTTCATATAACAAATATACCTAAAGAATCAATTTCTCATATAGTATTTTACATTCTGCATCTGGTATAACAAGTTATTGGGAACACATTAAGTGGAGACCAACTTTACAGTACACTGTCCCTTTAAGAAATGGGAGCTAAGAGGATTTGTTTAAAGGACCAGTAAATACAGTAGATTTGCATAAACAACAAATGCATGATAAAAGGACAATGTAATAGCACTTAGGGGCTGATTTAAGGAGCTGTCAATTGGCCCCAATGCAGCTGTTTCCACGTGAGCCTTCAGGCTTGCCGGAAACAGCAGTTAAGAAGCAGCGGTCTTAAAGGGACACTGAACCCAAATTTTTTCTTTCGTGATTCAGATAGTGCATGCAATTTTAAGCAACTTTCTAATTTATTCCTATTATCAAATTTTCTTCATTCTCTTGGTATGTTTATTTGAAAAGCAAGAATGTAAGTTTAGATGCCGGCCCATTTTTGGTGAACAACCTGGGTTGTCCGTGCTGATTGGATTGCACCAATAAACAAGTGCTGTCCATGGTCTAAATCAAAAATGTGCTGGTTCCTTAGCTTAGATGCCTTCTTTTTCAAATAAAGATAGCAAGAGAATGAAGAAAAATTGATAATAGAAGTAAATTAGAAAGTTGTTTAAAATTGCATGCTCTATCTGAACCAGGAAAGAAAATATTTGGGTTCAGTGTCCCTTTAAGACTGCTGCTCCTTAATTCATCCGCTGCCTCTGAGGCTGCAGACATCAATCCGCCCGATCGTCTACGATCGGGTTGATTGACACCCCCTGCTAGCGGTCGATTGATTGTGAAACTGCACGGGGCGGCATTGCACAAACAGTTCACCAGTGTATATGTATTCTAGTCTGTGATTGGCTGATGGCTGTCACATGATACTGCTTATTTGAAATTCAAAGTATGTAGCAATGCATTGTATTTTTTATTATGCACTTATTAGTTATGCAATTCTATTGTATTGAAAAGTCCTTTAGCTATACTTTAGATTATTACGCAAATAATTAATTTTACAATTTGACTCCACCTTCAGGTATTTTCTCTTTTTTTAACTTATTTTAGGTATGTTACTACCTAATGTTGATATACTTGTTGGAGGACTTACAAATTCTGTTAGTTTTCAAATTTAAAGGAGAGTTGTAAGCAGAAGCAACTAGTAGCATCTTTCATCAAACAGAATGTTTTTTGTATTTAATCCTAATATTATTTAAAGGGATACTGAACCCAAATTTTTAGCACCAATCAGCAAGCGCTACCCAGTTGCTGAACAAAAAATGGTCCGGCTCCTATGCTTACATTCCTGCTTTTTCAAATAACGATACCAAGAGAACAACGACAAATTGGCAATAGGAGTAAATTAGAAAGTTGTTTAAATTTGCTTGCTCTATCTGAATCATGAAAGTAAAAAATTGGGTTCAGTATCCCTTTAATGCTGAAGAAACACCAGTCACTCAGCTGTGCAGACTTGTGAGTTGTCTTCAGTTTAGCAGAAGTATAGAGGGAGACTTGGTTCTGTTTATTAAAGGGACACTCAAGTCGAAATTAAACTTTCATGATTCAGACAGAGCAACTTTTCAATTTTGTTCCATAAACAAAATGTCTTTTTATATTTACACTTTTTGAGTCACCATCTCCTACTGAGCATGTGCAAAAAACTCGCAGAACATAGGTATATGCATTTGTGATTGGCTGATGCCTGTCACATGAAACAGGAGGAGTGGAAATAGACATAATAATGACATTTCTCAGAAAAAAAAATTACTACTCATTTGAAGTTCAGACAGTCTTTTTTATGTATTTGTTGATTATCCAAATTTACTATATTTATTGGTCATTTAACACTTATGAGGGTTAAAAAAAAAGTAGGGTCTGAGAGAGAATTTATACTTTTCTGTGTCTGTTACATGAAAATGCAATTCAAGCACATGATAGCAAATTTATAGGGGAATTTAAAGAAACACACACGTGTGAGCACGCTCCTGAATTGGTTCAGTCCTCTGTTTAGTTTACTCTAGATATATTCTGTATTACTGATTTAAAAACTTGTACAAGCCATTCATGTTTTTCAATTATTTTTTTTTATAGGTTGAACTCTTCTGTGAATTATGTTCCGTACCATGTGATATTAAATCCTGAAAATGCGCTGCATATTATTCAACAATATCCTTTTTACTTATTTTACTGAAAAGCTTCTATGCAGCATGTGCAAGCATTCACAGTGTATTTGTATATGAGTCTGTGATTGGCTGATGACTGTTCCATGATACATGGGCCAGGAAAATGGAGGCAAATTTTGAAACTGGGAGCTAGCTACTGTCAGTCACTGCACATATATACCTTGTGTCATTGGCTCACCATATGTGTTCAGCTAGCTCCCAGCAGTGCATTGCTGCTTATCAAACAAAGGATACAAACAAAATGAAGCAAATTTGATAACAGAAGTACATTTGAAAGTTGTTTAAAATTGCAAACTCTATCTGAAACATGAAAGATTTTGTTCATGGGTTCCATGTCCCTTTAACGGTCTTTTCACGTTAGCTCCATAGCAACAGTGCACTACCGGGAGCTAGCTGAATACATCTGGTAAGCCAATAAGTAGGCATATGTGTGTAGCCACCAATCACCAGCTAGCTGCATGTAGTGCATTGCTGCTCCTGAGTCTACCTAGGTATGCTTTTCAACAAAGGATACCTACAGAACAAAGTTAATTTGATAATAGGAGCAATTTGAAAAGCCTCTAATATTGGAGGCTGTGTCTGAATTATGACAGTTTAATTTTGACTTTCATGTTCCTTTTAACTCATGATAATTGTGTAGGCGGCAGAAGTATTGTTTTTTTATTTCTCACATTATAACCTTTAGTCGTCCAGGCTGTGACAATAATTCTGATTTATCTGTTTTTTCACTACACAGTGCACGTTACTTTTACATATTAAAGCAAAAATAATTAACCAAAAATTTAAATTCAGGCTGAAATATTTTAATGAGAAAATGACTCCCTAATAATGATTTTAGTATAAAAAATAAATGGCTTGTAACCCCCCCCCCACCCCCACATTGCAAAGTGCTGTAGAATCCAATTAAAGGGCCATAATAGTAAAAATGTTACATTATCTAATACGTTAGAGCATGGCATTTTAAGGAAAGGGGTTAAACGCAAACAAAAAATATTGATCAGGACCTACTGAGCACTGCTGGTCCCAAGTGGAAACCGCTGTTTATCCAATCGCAGTACTGTGGTGCTCACGCTGATTGGATCAGCAGTGGTTTTTGCTCAGGACCAGCAGTGCTCTGTGGGTTCCGAAAGGTACTTCTACTGTGTGTTTAACCTCTTTGCATGCGATAAACACATAGAAGTGCAGGGTCGATAGTCTTAAAATCACACACTCCAACAAATTAGAGCATGTAATTTTTTGAGTACTACGGCCCTTTAATGTTTTTTACTTTTTGAAATACTTTTACTAAGCATATTCATTTTATAAAGGAGAAACCAAAAAAGACATTTTCTTACCAAACTATTTGGATTATTGTAATAATTTAGTTTTTGATGGGTGTTTTTCCTGCTGCAATATTCACCTTTAAAAGGACAGTAAAGTCAAAATGAAACATTGATTGGATAGAGCATGACATTTTAAACAGTATTACAATTTACTTCTATTATCAATTGTTGCTTAATTCTCTTGGTATCCTTTGTTAAAGAGTAATGCTTGGTGAACTCAGGAGCATGCCTGTGTCTTAAAGGGACACTGAACCCAAATGTTTTCTTTTGTGATTCAGATAGATCATGCAATTTTAAGCAACTTTCTAATTTACTCCTATTATCAAATGTTCTTCATTCTCTAGGTATCTTTATTTGAAAAGCAAAAATGCAAGTTTAGATGCCGGACCATTTTTGGTGAACAACCTGGGTTATTCTTGCTGATTGGTGGATAAATTCACCCACCAATAAACAAGTGCTATCCAGGGTCTGAATTAAAAAAATAGCTCAGATGCCTTCTTTTTCAAATAAAGATAGGATAGCAAGAGAACGAAGAAAAATTGGTAATAGGAGTAAATTAGAAAGTTGCTTAAAACTGCATGCTCTATCTGAATCACGAAAGAAAAAATTTGGGTTCAGTGTCCCTTTAAGCCATCTGGCAGCAGTGTTTGTAATATTGTTTATTGCAACGTTGTATATAGTTACAAACACTGCTGTCATAGACTGCTATAAACACATGCACACTCCTATCAGCTTACCTACATTTAGTCTTCAAACAAAGGATACCAAAAGAACAAAGCAAATTTGATAACCAAAGTAAATTGGAAAGTTGTTTAACCCCTTAATGACCACAGCACTTTTCCATTTTCTGTCCGTTTGGGACCAAGGCTATTTTTACATTTCTGCGGTGTTTGTGTTTAGCTGTAATTTTCCCCTTACTCATTTACTGTACCCACACATATTATATACCGTTTTTCTCGCCATTAAATGGACTTTCAAAATATACCATTATTTTCATCATATCTTATAATTTACTATAAAAAAAATTATAAAATATGAGGAAAAAATTGAAAAAAACACACTTTTTCTAACTTTGACCCCCAAAATCTACAACCACCAAAAAAAACATATGCTAAATAGTTTCTAAATTTTGTCCTGAGTTTAGAAATACCCAATGTTTACATGTTCTTTGCTTTTTTTGCAAGTTATAGGGCCATAAATACAAGTAGCACTTTGCTATTTCCAAACCACTTTTTTTCAAAATTAGCGATAGTTACATTGGGACACTGATATCTTTCAGGAATCCCTGAATATCCATTGACATGTATATATTTTTTTTTAGAAGACATCCCAAAGTATTGATCTAGGCCCATTTTGGTATATTTCATGCCAACATTTCACCGCCAAATGCGATCAAATAAAAAAAATTGTTCACTTTTTCACAATTTTTTTCACAAACTTTAGGTTTCTCACTGAAATTATTTACAAACAACTTATGCAATTATAGCATAAATGGTTGTAAATGCTTCTCTGGGATCCCCTTTGTTCATAAATAGCAGACATATATGGCTTTGGCTTTGCTTTTTACTAATTAGAAGGCTGCTAAATGCGACTGCGCACCACACGTGTATTATGCCCAGCAGTGAAGGGGTTAATTAGGGAGCATGTAGGGAGCTTCTAGGGTTAATTTTAGCTTCAGTGTAGTGTAGTAGACAACCCCAAGTATTGATCTAGGCCCATTTTGGTATATTTCATGCCACCATTTCACCACCAAATGCAATCAAATTAAAAAAAACGCTAAATTTTTCACAATTTTAGGTTTCTCACTGAAATTATTTACAAACAGCTTGTGTAATTATGGCACAAATGGTTGTAAATGCTTCTCTGGGATCCCCTTTGTTCAGAAATAGCAGACATATATGACTTTGGCGTTGCTTTTTGGTAATTAGAAGGCCGCAAAGTGCTGCTGCGCATCACACGTGTATTATGGCTAGCAGTGAAGGGGTTAATTAGGTAGTTTGTAGGGAGCTTGCAGGGTTAATTTTAGCTTTAGTGTAGAGATCAGCCTCCCACCTGACACATCAGACCCCCTGATCCCTCCCAAACAGCTCCCTTCCCTCCCCCACACCACAATTGTCCCCGCCATCTTAAGTACTGGCAGAAAGTCTGCCAGTACTAAAATAAAAGTTTTTTTTTTAAAAACTAATTTTTTTTAGCATATTTACATATGCTACTTTGTAGGATCCCCCCCCCCCCCCCAAAACAGCTCTCTAACCCTCCCCCTCTGCCTTATTGGCTGCCATCTTGGGTACTGGCAGCTGTCTGCCAGTACCCAGTTTGCAAGAGAAATGTGTTTTTTTTTTATTTTTATGTTCTTTTTCTGTAGTGTAGCTTCCCCCCCACACAGACCAATCCCCCACCCCCTGACTGATGTAGTTTTATATAAATATTGACTACTTTTTTTAAACTTTTAATACTTCATTTTTCTGTAGTGGAGCGGTTCCCACCCGCTCCCTCCCCGTGCACGCCCCCGCCCTCGCGTGCGCGCCCCCGATCACCCCCGCCCACGATCCTGCCCCCCTCCATATCATCAGGGCCATCGATGGCCGCCTCCAGAACCGGCTCCCATCCACCAACGGATTTAGCCGGTGATGTCCGGTGCAGAGAGGGCCACAGAGTGGCTCTCTTTGCACCGGATTACTAAAAAAGGTTATTGCAGTATGCCTCGATATCGAGGCATCACTGCAATAACCGGAAAGCAACTGGAAGCGTGCAGGATCGCTTCCAGCTGCTTTCCAGACCAAGGACGTACGCCACACGTCCTCGGTCATTAACTGTATTTTTTTTGAGGACGTGTGGCGTACGTCCTTGGTCGTTAAGGGGTTAAAACTGCATGCTCTATCTGAATCATGAAAGTTTAATTTTGAATTTACTGTCCCTATATTATAGTCTATTAAATGATATGTACATTATGTTATATGTAAGCTTTCCTATAGTTTCAGCATATTGTAGTGTTGTGAAACTATTTTTCTTTTAGTATCTGATACTCCTGTATACACACATTAATACATAAATATACACAGTTCCCTATAGACTGCAATGTAAAGGCACTTTTCAGTGCCGCTTTTTTCTAACACCCCCACACCCGTCACTTTTAACCCCTAAAAACTACTTAGAGCAGTTTTTTTTTTTTAATGCTACTATTTTTTATTTTATTAAAGCCACTACACACCTTTTTTTTTAGGGGCAATTGATTCATATTTTAATAATTGTCTAATTTTTTGAGTGTTAATTGCTACCACAAGCTCTCGTTAGCAATAACCAGCCACTTGTAATGGCTGGTTATTTATCTCACGCACGTTAACAGGCGAATTTGCTCGTTTATGGGCGTGTGATAAATTAGCGCTCCACTTATAATCTAGACCATAATCTTTTTAATTTTAAAGACATTTTTTTTTTTTCCTTAATATTGTTTTAACATATGATGTAATTGCAGATTGTTCTGATAATGTTCCTACCAGATATTTGGTCAATGATGCTTGTGTTGTAGCTGGGAAACCTTTAGTATCTGCCAGCGCCCTTAGATGGGAAGGACAGGTAAGTGTTTAGTACACCATGAGTAAAGATTTCTCATCTTCCTAGTTGTATGTAGAATTTGGTTGTCTATGTCAGACTGTTTGTGATGTGTGCCTCAAAATTAGCTATTTTTGTTGCCTAGGCTAGTCAAAGCCTTTCGCTATATACTTTAAGGGGCATGCTCAAATTCATTAAAACATGTCATTTGTGCATTACTGACCATATCTAAGTATGTGTTTAACACCTGCACATGGATCAAACACATATGTAAAGTATTGCTTGGGAAACTGCAATTATTGAGCAAGAGTCAGCCTGTCACCCAATCAGAAACCGCCTTCTCATTACCTCATCAATCACCGCCTGTGTCCTGCTCAGGAGCTGGAAGAGGGACTTTACTTTATGTTTAACCCTTAGTTGTATAAGTTTACAAATACAAAAATGACATACTTTAATTAATTTACACTTTATATTTGTTGTAAGGAAATTAACATGACAGCCAAAATATCTAGGTCAGTAGGGAAAACAGTTATGTACTTTGTATTGTATATTTATAAATACTTAGAACATATATTGCTATGTGAAGAACATTGGATTTACTGTAAATACATAAACACTTTATTAAATATGAATAATACATAAATATGTTTTTTTATCTTCTTAACTGTAAAGGACTCCATATATGTGTACATATGTATGTGTTTATTATTATTATTATTATCATTTATTTGTATAGCGCCGCCAAATTCCGTAGCGCTGGATATATATGTATATATGTCTGTAGATACCTATATACACACATAAATACATATGTACACACATATAAACATATATATATATATATATATATATATATATATATATACACACACACACACACATAGATATCCATATTTAGACATGTATATGTATGAATCTCGTTGTTAAAGCCCTTTTTTTTCTAACACCTGAGACCTCATATCTTTGAGCCCTTATACCTTTTTTGTGCAATATTTTTATGAATAATTTTTATTAGATGGTGTTATTATGAGTGTAACTGTACTTTTTAATGCATTTTTGATGTGTTTTGTGCAGCTGTTTTTTTTTTTGCGAAACAGCTATGCAGAGCTCTGAGGAAGCGCTAACCCGATGCACGTAAACTTCAATTGCACTCAAGCGATTGCATTTACTTTCAACTTGTAATACAAGCAGAAAAACCCAACATACCCAAACACTTACAATAAAGCCCTTATTGCTTGCATGTAACTGTTAGCGCTCCACTCGTAATCTGTCCCTGAACGAGTAAATTATGTTTTTGAGGCTGGTTATTTGGCATATGCATAACATATGCGCAAAACAGACCAAATCATCTGTTATGTAAAGAACAAATGTTGAAACTCGGAATATAATACTTAGAAGTGCTTTTAATCTTTCTCAGACAGAATCATGCATTAGAACGTCTTATACATAAAAAGAAAGTGAGCTGTCATTTGTATGTGGTGCTTTTTTGTGTTTCTTTGCTGGTTTTGTAAAAATGTACATACACTTTTTGCTGCAAAACCGTAAGCTACAGATAGAAGAGTTGCATTCTGGGGGAAAATATAGCATTTATTAACAACACTCCTGAAAAAAATCATCTGTAATTATTTCTTTAGGGCAAAGTGTCCAGCTCTGAGCCCCAAATACAAAAAAAATATTAAGTGAATGACCACAAAAAGTCCATATATGATTATCTGTCTTAAAGGGATGGGGAAAGTCAAAATTAAACTTGCATGGTTCACATAGAGCATGTACATATCCTACGCTACTGAAAGCTAGCTGGTGATTGGTGGCTACACAAATTTGCATCTTGTCATTAGCTGACTTGATGAGTTCAGCTAACTCCCAGCAGCGCATTGCTTATCCTTCTACAAAGGATAGCTATAGAATGAAGCAAATTTGATGTTCAAATTAAATAAAAGTTGTTTAAAATTGTGTGATATCTGATTTTGGAAAGAAAAATGTTGGGGTTAACGTCCCTTTACCAGCGATGACTACTCAAGTTGAGTTTTTGATTCAGCTATCTATATCCCTAAATTTTGACATTTTTGGCCTATTTGGGACCATTCAAGGAGAAACCTCTCTTTATTTTAGACATTAACCTCTGAACGACGTTAGGATGTTCCATGCTATCCTTAAAACACTGTGCCTTAACGACATTAGGACATCATAAAACGTCCTAACTTCTGTTGCAGACAGTCCCCCAGGAGCAAATCTCTGCCTGTCACTGCAATCTAGTGACTCCATGTGACCGCCAAAGATTAGATTCATTGGCTGTCTGCATTTCCCTCTACATCTCTCTTTCCTCGGTGTGATCTGAGGTGAGAGAGGCAGACAGACCACTCCTACAAAATGTCCCACACAGTTATATACATCTGTAATTTAAAAAATTATTGAAAAATGTTTTACTCCTTAGGTGCTGATCACAATGTTATTCCTGTGATCACTTTAATCGACCAGGAAAACATGGCCGAGGTGGCAACCCTAGCATTAGTGCATATCAAGCAGTGCAGCTTTGTATAAAGTAGACAAAGTTATTATTGCAACTTCAATTTAAAAAGCTTCTTCTTAACATTTTTTTTTTGTTATGCAAGAAGTCGAGGTATTTAGATGCTACCCTGTCATTTGTATGACAAGAACATTTTAACTGTCACTTTATTAAGTTAAGTTTGGTATAAAAAAAATACATAAATACAAATAGGCAGAAATGTGCATCTTGGCCGAGGGCATGCTCAGAGTAAAAAGACTAGATATGTGCATGGCGAAAAAATTCGGTTCGGATCGATTCGAATTCGGAAAATTTTGAATCGTTTCGGATTCGAAGAAATTCGGCTGGATTCGATTCGGTTTGGAAATTCGGAATTTCGGTAAGTGTTAGGTGGGATTAGACTAGTATTATGTACTGTATATTAGGTGTAACCCATAGCAGAGTGATATAACCTAATATACTGTACAATACTAGTGTAATCCATGGCCATCCGAATTTACCGAATAAATCCGAACTAATTCGGATTTATTCGGTAAATTCGGCAGTATTTTAATTCGGAAATTCGGTTCGATCCGAATTTTCCGAATTGATCCGAAATGAATTGCACATATCTAAAAAAAGACCATTTCCTTTATCTTGGGATATGTGTACGTGCCTGCTTGTGATGTTCAATACAACATTGTCAGATGTATTGTATGGGGAACTCTCCCAAAGATGCTTATTGCTCAGAATACCTCAGGTCTGTCATTAGAAAAATTGAAGATAAACGGAAGCCCTTTTATTAAGCACAATTTACAAAAGCTGGTGGAAGTTTACCGTATGACTGGGGATTATGCAAAACAATGTTTTTAATGGCTCAGGTGATGCATCCTCTGATTGGCTGTAATTTTGCACCCTACTTTTGAAAACAGTCAAGCAGTCTAGGAGTAACTGTATACAGTGCCTTACAAAAATATTCAGACGCTTGACCAATTCTTGTATTTTACTGAAAAAATTGAAGCTCCATGTTTACACATCTGAAATAAATGCCCTAATGGCATTACAGTTTGCCTACCAATTGGCCACTACCTTAGAGGGTGGCAAGATAGAAGCTATTACTTAAAGGTACAGTCTACACCAATTTTCATATAACTGCATGTAATAGATACTACTATAAAGAAGGATATGCACAGATACTGATCTATAAATATAGTGTAAAACCTTTTAAAAACTTCCGTAGAAGCTCCCAGTTTAGCACTGTTGATGAGGTTAGACTGGGACACCCAGTGAAAGGGGCTGAGAAAACAGAGCAGACCCTCCCCCCTCCCTGCATATGAAAAGTAAGATTACAGACTCCTGCTGGTTACTCTACGTATATGTCTGACACTGTGGGGCTTGGTTAGGAGTCTGAAAATCAGCACAATGTTCTTAAAAAATAAGCAAAACTATACATTGTTACAAAAACACTCCCACATGGGCTATATAAATGGATCATCTACAAAACATTTATGCAAAGAAAAATCTAGTGTACAATGTCCCTTTTAAGTAGATGAAAACATGTATAAGCATATTTATACATTATTCATTTTAAATAAAGTGTTATACTGTGTTTTTACTGTAAATATTTCACATTTCAATGTTCTGCATATAGCAAAATATGTTCTATGTATTTATAAATAGATATTCCTATATATATATATATATATATATATATATATCTACACCTACATATAGCCATCTATCTATCTATCTATCTATCTATCTATCTATCTATCTATCTATAGGTATATATATATTGTACCAAACTACCATCAGATGTACTGTATGTAGAAATATGTATTTATGAATAAACAGAACATTATTATCTATGTGAAGAACATTGGAATGTGAAATATTCATATTTTTATGTTGGGTTAGCACAAACTAGAATAGGCTATCAGGTTTGCGCGAGAGTGGTGTTTTTCCCCCCACTTTTTTTTCTCCATTGACTTTTAGGGGAAATACTTCAATGCACACGTTATATTCTAACTTTAACTTTTTGCTCTCGGGTTACTGCCAGAGCGAAAACAGTTTACTTTCAACTCATTATACAAGCAAAAACCAACGAGCATAAAAACTTACTACTAGTGCAATTAATGCTTGAGCGGAAGCCTTTATTTGCTTCCACTCATAATCTTGCCCTTAATAGGTCCTGGGGGAAACACTTTTGTAAAGTACCTCTTGGGAACCGCAGAAAACTGCTGGTTCCCAGCGGAAATGGCCCATGAGCCAATCAGCAGCGTTAGTCACACCACCCAGCTTTAACTACTTTAACTATGTGATTTAACCCATGGGTTTAAACGTTTATGTTTGCAGGGTCATGATAATATTACATTCTGTAATTAATGAGAGCATGTCTCTCCCACCTACACACACTATGATGATCCTTTTAATATATCAGTTGTGTGTCTCGTTAGATATAAGAATACAGAACTATTTGGGACATGCATACACGTGTGCCCATGTCCAGTGTAACTTGGTTGCTTTGGTTGTACATTTTCTCCAGTATCGGAGATTCACAGAGCTAAAAATAAAAGGTTGAAAAAACCCCCCCAAAGCTGTACACACTGTGAGCCACCAGAGGGTGCTGCAGACCATATAACCAGACAACATTTCTGCAGCCTGCTGGAAGTAGCTTTGTAAATCTAACCACTGACTTGATGTCTCATGCACTTATCTTGTTTATTTAATAAGTATACCATGGTATTATAATTTTCTCTATAGCAATATATTCCAAATTAATTTTGCAGCAGTTATCTGTCAACAAAGTTATAACCGCAATTATTTGGTTTTTCATACTATCGTAATTCAACCCGTAATATATATATATATATTTTTGCTCCTGGTCACGTTTTCCCAATAACCAATTGAAATTCTAGCCGTCAAGCTACGTCATCCGCTTATTGTTTAATCTGCGCATGCGCCAATTTACTTTATGCAGACTTGGTTTTGTTGCGCTCTCCCGTTTCGCGCATGCGCATTCTTCCCCCTGGCAATAAAGACTAATCGTCGTGATAGTTGCTGTCTAGGAAAAAGGGTCACGTATTGAAAAAATTCATAGCCACTCTGTTTGGAATATAACATAGTACTGAATGAATACATTATTGTTATTCATTCAATACTATGTTGCTAGCGCGATTGACGCATGCGCGTTGTAGACCTGTTCAATGTGAACGCTGACTTGACATATACGTATGGAGCGGATGGGACCGCTCTATACGTCAGCACAAAGAAATAGAGGAAGTAGATGATGGGCGGAGTTAGCGCGGCAACGGTAGGAAAGTTTATAGCTATATAAAGTTGAAAATATAAAATTAATCTAAAAAAAAAAGTTAGCGATCTCAGTATATTTAACATATAGAGTAGATTGATGTGTTCTAGAGGCTCAAACTTTACTTTCACTTTAAATTTAGTGGCTCAACCAGATTTTTTAATTAATTAACTAATTAATTAATTAAATAAAGTTGTAGAGTGCCCAGTCTGTGACTTTTATACAGTACCATGTTTTAGATAAGATTTGCTAAGAGATACAAAGACTTGAGTGCTTACTTATCATAAACAATAACTGGGATAGTGGCAGAAATAAAATGCTGAAAAATATTAACATTTAATATAATTAGAATTTTTTAACTGATATAAAATCTGAAGTTATAGTTAACTTTTATTTTGTCATTTGAAATAGCTGTTTTTGCCTGTTGCAATTTCCACCTATGCTGTAAACAAATAAGCAGGGTGTTTGAACGCATCAGGTTTTTCGCTCGTATTACAATTTGAAAGTAAACATGATCGCTTGAGCACAATAGAAGATAACGTGCGTCGGGATAGCGTGGTCTCAGAGCTCTGGTTAACAGTTTTGCAAAACAAAAAGGTGTCACAAAACACGACCAAAATACATTACAAATTACAGTTAATAATAACACTATCTAATAAACATTATATAAAAAAATGCACAATGCGTGTAATGTATTTATATGTGTATATATTTATTTACAGACATAATATACACATATAAATACATATATATATGTATATGTGCATTGGAGCCCTTTGCAGTCCATTAGATGAAAACATGTAAAAAACAATATTCATTTTTAATAAAGTGTTGAACTTTGTATTAACTGTAAATATTTCACTTTTCAATGTTCTGTACACAGCAGAATGTGTTCTGTGCTTTAAATTGATACTCCTATATGTATCTGTATAAATTTATACATATATATATTTTTTTTATTTTTTTTTTACCAAAATACTATCAGATATATGTATTTCTGAAAACATAGAAGATATTCTTCTATGTGAAGAATACTGGAATGTGAAATATTAATATTTCTTCTGTTAAGTGTGATCAGTCCACGGGTCATCATTACTTCTGGGATATTACTCCTCCCCAACAGGAAGTGCAAGAGGATTCACCCAGCAGAGCTGCATATAGCTCCTCCCCTCTACGTCACTCCCAGTCATTCTCTTGCACCCAACGACTAGATAGGATGTGTGAGAGGACTATGGTGATTTTATTTAGTTTTATTTCTTCAATCAAAAGTTTGTTATTTTTTAATAGCACCGGAGTGTGTTATTCCTTCTCTGGTAGAATTTGAAGAAGAATCTACCAGAGTTTTTACTATGATTTTAGCCGGAGTAGTTAAGATCATATTGCTGTTTCTCGGCCATCTGAGGAGAGGTAAACTTCAGATCAGGGGACAGCGGGCAGGTTAATCTGCAAAGAGGTATGTAGCAGTTTTTATTTTCTGACAATGGAATTGATGAGAAAATCCTGCCATACCGATATAATATCATGTATGTATATTTCTTCTGTTAAGTGTGATCAGTCCACGGGTCATCATTACTTCTGGGATATTACTCCTCCCCAACAGGAAGTGCAAGAGGATTCACCCAGCAGAGCTGCATATAGCTCCTCCCCTCTACGTCACTCCCAGTCATTCTCTTGCACCCAACGACTAGATAGGATGTGTGAGAGGACTATGGTGATTTTATTTAGTTTTATTTCTTCAATCAAAAGTTTGTTATTTTTTAATAGCACCGGAGTGTGTTATTCCTTCTCTGGTAGAATTTGAAGAAGAATCTACCAGAGTTTTTACTATGATTTTAGCCGGAGTAGTTAAGATCATATTGCTGTTTCTCGGCCATCTGAGGAGAGGTAAACTTCAGATCAGGGGACAGCGGGCAGGTTAATCTGCAAAGAGGTATGTAGCAGTTTTTATTTTCTGACAATGGAATTGATGATGAAAATCCTGCCATACCGATATAATATCATGTATGTATATTTTACATTTGAGTATTCTGGGGAATGGTACTTCACTGGAATTACACTGTGTATATAAACTTTAGCCTATTTGCAAGCAACAGGCTTTTTACTAATTTATGTTAAACGTTTTTACTGGAATGTAAAATCGTTTTCATTTTCTGAGGTACTGGGTGAATAAAATGTTTGGGCACTATTTTTCCACTTGGCAGTTGCTTGATCTAATTCTGACAGTTTACTGATCTCTCTCACTGTTGTGTGTGAGGGGGAGGGGCCTTTTTTGGCGCTTTTGCTACGCATCAAAAATTTCAGTCAGAAAGTCATTGTTGTTTTCCTGCATGTTCCGGTTCATCTCTACAGAACTCAGGGGTCTTCAAAGCTTGTTTGAGGGAAGTAAACTTCACAACAGAGCTGTGAGATTGTAGTTGACTGTGATAAAAAACGTTTATTCTTAAAAAATTTTAGGCCATCAGGGTTAGTTATTCTTTGCTAATGGGAACAAGCCTTTGCTAAAATTGTGTTTTGTTTTACAAAGTTTGATGCTGTAACCTTTTCAGTTTATTGATTTCAACTGTCATATATCTTTCTGTGCTTCTTAGGCACAGTACGTTTTGCATTGTATTTTACTTGTATAATATTTCCAAGTTGCAAGTTTAGTTGCTAGTGTGTTAAACATGTCTGATTCAGAGGATGAGACCTGTACTATTTGTACTAACGCCAAAGTGGAGCCCAATAGAAATTTATGTACTAACTGTATTGATGCTACTTTAAATAAAAGTCAATCTGTACAAATTGAACAAATTTCACCAAACAACGAGGGGAGAGTTATGCCGACTAACTCGCCTCACGTGACAGTACCTACATCTCCCGCTCAGGAGGTGCGTGATATTGTGGCGCCCAGTACATCTGGGCGGCCATTTCAAATAACATTACAAGATATGGCTACTGTTATGACTGAGGTTTTGGCTAAATTACCAGAGCTAAGAGGCAAGCGTGATCACTCTGGGGTGAGAACAGAGTGCGCTGATAATGCTAGGGCCATGTCAGATACTGCGTCACAACTTGCAGAACATGAGGACGGAGAGCTTCATTCTGCGGCTGACGGTTCTGATCCAAACAGATTGGATTCAGATATTTCAAATTTTAAATTTAAGCTGGAAAACCTCTGTGTATTACTAGGGGAGGTGTTAGCGGCTCTGAATGATTGTAACACAGTTGCAATACCAGAGAAAATGTGTAGGTTGGATAAATATTTTGCTGTACCAACAAGTACTGACGTTTTTCCTATACCTAAGAGACTAACTGAAATTATTACTAAGGAGTGGGATAGACCCGGTGTGCCGTTCTCACCCCCTCCGATAATTAGAAAGATGTTTCCAATAGACACCACCACACGGGACTTATGGCAAACGGTCCCTAAGGTGGAGGGAGCAGTTTCTACTTTAGCTAAGCGTACCACTATCCCGGTAGAGGATAGCTGTGCCTTTTCAGATCCAATGGATAAAAAGTTAGAGGGTTACCTTAAGAAAATGTTTGTTCAACAAGGTTTTATATTGCAACCCCTTGCATGCATTGCGCCGGTCACGGCTGCAGCGGCATTCTGGATTGAGTCTCTGGAAGAGAACCTTAGTTCAGCTACTCTGGACGACATTTCGGACAGGCTTAGAATCCTTAAGCTAGCTAATTCATTCATTTCGGAAGCCGTAGTACATTTAACTAAACTTACGGCTAAGAATTCCGGATTCGCCATTCAAGCGCGCAGAGCACTGTGGCTAAAATCCTGGTCAGCTGATGTAACTTCTAAGTCCAAATTACTTAATATACCTTTCAAAGGGAAGACCTTATTTGGGCCCGGTTTGAAAGAAATTATCGCTGACATTACAGGAGGTAAGGGCCACGCCCTGCCTCAAGACAGAGCCAAACCTAAGGCTAGACAGTCTAATTTTCGTTCCTTTCGTAATTTCAAAGCAGGAGCAGCATCAACTTCCACTGCTCCAAAACAAGAAGGATCTGTTGCTCGCTACAGACAAGGCTAGAGACCTAACCAGTCCTGGAACAAGGGCAAGCAGGCCAGGAAACCTGCTGCTGCCCCTAAAACAGCATGAATTGAGGGCCCCCGATCCGGGATCGGATCTAGTGGGGGGCAGACTTTCTCTCTTCGCCCAGGCTTGGGCAAGAGATGTCCAGGATCCCTGGGCGCTAGAGATAATATCTCAGGGATACCTTCTGGACTTCAAATACTCTCCTCCAAGAGAGAGATTTCATCTGTCAAGGTTGTCAACAAACCAAACAAAGAAAGAAGCGTTTCTACGCTGCGTACAAGAACTTTTGTTAATGGGAGTAATCCATCCAGTTCCACGGTCGGAACAGGGACAAGGGTTTTACTCAAATCTGTTTGTGGTTCCCAAAAAAGAGGGAACTTTCAGACCAATCCTGGATTTAAAGATCCTAAACAAATTCCTAAGAGTTCCATCGTTCAAAATGGAGACTATTCGGACAATTTTACCCATGATCCAAGAAGGTCAGTACATGACCACAGTGGATTTAAAGGATGCTTACCTTCACATACCGATTCACAAAGATCATTACCGGTATCTAAGGTTTGCCTTTCTAGACAGGCATTACCAGTTTGTAGCTCTTCCATTCGGATTGGCTACAGCTCCAAGAATCTTCACAAAGGTTCTGGGTGCTCTTCTGGCGGTACTAAGACCGCGGGGAATCTCGGTAGCTCCGTACCTAGATGACATTCTGATACAAGCTTCAAGCTTTCAAACTGCCAAGTCTCATACAGAGTTAGTACTGGCTTTTCTAAGGTCACATGGATGAAAGGTGAACGAAAAGAAAAGTTCACTCGTTCCACTCACAAGAGTTCCCTTCCTGGGGACTCTTATAGATTCTGTAGAAATGAAGATTTACCTGACAGAGGACAGGTTAACAAGACTTCAAAGTGCTTGCCGCACCCTTCATTCCATTCAACACCCGTCAGTGGCTCAATGCATGGAGGTAATCGGCTTAATGGTAGCGGCAATGGACATAGTACCCTTTGCTCGCTTACACCTCAGACCACTGCAACTGTGCATGCTAAGTCAGTGGAATGGGGATTACTCAGACTTGTCCCCTTCTCTGAATCTGGATCAAGAGACCAGAAATTCTCTTCTATGGTGGCTTTCTCGGCCACATCTGTCCAGGGGGATGCCATTCAGCAGACCAGACTGGACAATTGTAACAACAGACGCCAGCCTTCTAGGTTGGGGTGCCGTCTGGAATTCTCTGAAAGCTCAGGGACAATGGAGTCAGGAGGAGAGTCTCCTGCCAATAAACATTCTGGAATTGAGAGCAGTTCTCAATGCCCTCCTGGCTTGGCCCCAGTTGACAACTCGGGGGTTCATCAGGTTTCAGTCGGACAACATCACGACGGTAGCTTACATCAACCATCAGGGAGGGACAAGAAGCTCCCTAGCAATGATGGAAGTATCAAAGATAATTCGCTGGGCAGAGTCTCACTCTTGCCACCTGTCAGCAATCCACATTCCGGGAGTGGAGAACTGGGAGGCAGATTTCTTAAGTCGTCAGACTTTTCATCCGGGGGAGTGGGAACTTCATCCGGAGGTCTTTGCCCAAATACTTCGACGTTGGGGCAAACCAGAGATAGATCTCATGGCGTCTCGGCAGAATGCCAAGCTTCCTCGTTACGGGTCCAGATCCAGGGATCCAGGAGCAGTCCGGATAGATGCCCTGACAGCACCTTGGGACTTCAGGATGGCTTATGTGTTTCCACCCTTCCCGATGCTTCCTCGATTGATTGCCAGAATCAAACAGGAGAGAGCATCAGTGATTCTAATAGCACCTGCATGGCCACGCAGGACTTGGTATGCAGACCTGGTGGACATGTCATCCTGTCCACCTTGGTCTCTACCTCTGAAACAGGACCTCCTGATACAGGGTCCTTTCAAACATCAAAATCTAACTTCTCTGAAGCTGACTGCTTGGAAATTGAACGCTTGATTTTATCAAGACGTGGGTTTTCTGAGTCAGTTATTGACACCTTAATACAGGCTAGGAAGCCTGTTACCAGAAGGATTTACCATAAGATATGGCGTAAATACCTATATTGGTGTGAATCCAAAGGTTACTCTTGGAGTAAGGTTAGGATTCCTAGGATATTGTCTTTTCTACAAGAAGGTTTAGAAAAGGGTTTATCTGCTAGTTCATTAAAGGGACAGATCTCAGCTCTGTCCATTCTGTTACACAAACGTCTGTCAGAAGTGCCAGACGTTCAGGCTTTTTGTCAGGCTTTGGCTAGGATTAAGCCTGTGTTTAAAACTGTTGCTCCGCCATGGAGTTTAAACCTTGTTCTTAACGTTTTACAGGGCGTTCCGTTTGAACCCCTCCATTCCATTGATATAAAGTTGTTATCTTGGAAAGTTCTATTTTTAATGGCTATTTCCTCGGCTCGAAGAGTCTCTGAGTTATCAGCCTTACATTGTGATTCTCCTTATTTGATTTTTCATTCGGATAAGGTAGTTCTGCGTACTAAACCTGGGTTCTTACCTAAGGTAGTCACTAACAGGAATATCAATCAAGAGATTGTTGTTCCTTCTTTGTGTCCAAATCCTTCTTCGAAGAAGGAACGTCTACTGCACAATCTGGACGTAGTTCGTGCCCTAAAATTTTACTTACAGGCAACTAAGGAATTTCGACAAACGTCTTCTCTGTTTGTCGTTTACTCTGGTCAGAGGAGAGGTC
The DNA here is from genome assembly GCF_027579735.1 of Bombina bombina. Lineage (NCBI taxonomy): Eukaryota > Metazoa > Chordata > Amphibia > Anura > Bombinatoridae > Bombina > Bombina bombina. The sequence continues at coordinate 748,780,402 of NC_069502.1, forward strand.
AAAAGGCTTCTGCTACCTCTCTTTCCTTTTGGCTTCGTAGCATAATACGTTTAGCTTATGAGACTGCTGGACAGCAGCCTCCTGAAAAAATTACAGCTCATTCTACTAGAGCTGTGGCTTCCACTTGGGCCTTCAAGAATGAGGCCTCTGTTGAACAGATTTGCAAGGCTGCAACTTGGTCTTCGCTTCATACTTTTTCCAAATTTTACAAATTTGACACTTTTGCTTCCTCGGAGGCTATTTTTGGGAGAAAGGTTCTTCAGGCAGTGGTTCCTTCTGTATAAAGAGCCTGCCTATCCCTCCCGTCATCCGTGTACTTTTGCTTTGGTATTGGTATCCCAGAAGTAATGATGACCCGTGGACTGATCACACTTAACAGAAGAAAACATAATTTATGCTTACCTGATCAATTCCTTTCTTCTGTAGTGTGATCAGTCCACGGCCCGCCCTGTTTTTTAAGGCAGGTAAATATTTTTTTTTTAAATTATACTCCAGTCACCACTACACCCTTGGTTTCTCCTTTCTCGTTGGTCCTTGGTCGAATGACTGGGAGTGACGTAGAGGGGAGGAGCTATATGCAGCTCTGCTGGGTGAATCCTCTTGCACTTCCTGTTGGGGAGGAGTAATATCCCAGAAGTAATGATGACCCGTGGACTGATCACACTACAGAAGAAAGGAATTTATCAGGTAAGCATAAATTATGTTTTTACATTTGAGTATTCTGGGGAATGGTACTTCACTGGAATTACACTGTGTATATAAGACTTTAGCCTATTTGCAAGCAACAGGCTTTTTACTAATTTTATGTTAAACGTTTTTGCTGGAATGTAAAATCGTTTTCATTTTCTGAGGTACTGGGTGAATAAAATGTTTGGGCACTATTTTTCCACTTGGCAGTTGCTTGATCTAATTCTGACAGTTTACTGATCTCTCTCACTGTTGTGTGTGAGGGGGAGGGGCCTTTTTTGGCGCTTTTGCTACGCATCAAAAATTTCAGTCAGAAAGTCATTGTTTTTTTCCTGCATGTTCCGGTTCATCTCTACAGAACTCAGGGGTCTTCAAAGCTTGTTTGAGGGAAGTAATCTTCACAACAGAGCTGTGAGATTGTAGTTGACTGTGATAAAAAACGTTTATTCTTTAACTTTTTTAGGCCATCAGGGTTAGTTATTCTTTGCTAATGGGAACAAGCCTTTGCTAAAATTGTGTTTTGTTTTACAAAGTTTGATGCTGTAACCTTTTCGGTTTATTGATTTCAACTGTCATATATCTTTCTGTGCTTCTTAGGCACAGTACGTTTTTCATTGTATTTTACTTGAATAATATTTCCAAGTTGCAAGTTTAGTTGCTAGTGTGTTAAACATGTCTGATTCAGAGGATGAGACCTGTACTATTTGTACTAACGCCAAAGTGGAGCCCAATAGAAATTTATGTACTAACTGTATTGATGCTACTTTAAATAAAAGTCAATCTGTACAAATTGAACAAATTTCACCAAACAACGAGGGGAGAGTTATGCCGACTAACTCGCCTCACGTGACAGTACCTACATCTCCCGCTCAGGAGGTGCGCGATATTGTGGTGCCCAGTACATCTGGGCGGCCATTACAAATAACATTACAAGATATGGCTACTGTTATGACTGAGGTTTTGGCTAAATTACCAGAGCTAAGAGGCAAGCGTGATCACTCTGGGGTGAGAACAGAGTGCGCTGATAATGCTAGGGCCATGTCAGATACTGCGTCACAACTTGCAGAACATGAGGACGGAGAGCTTCATTCTGCGGCTGACGGTTCTGATCCAAACAGATTGGATTCAGATATTTCAAATTTTAAATTTAAGCTGGAAAACCTCCGTGTATTACTAGGGGAGGTGTTAGCGGCTCTGAATGATTGTAACACAGTTGCAATACCAGAGAAAATGTGTAGGTTGGATAAATATTTTGCTGTACCAACAAGTACTGACGTTTTTCCTATACCTAAGAGACTAACTGAAATTATTACTAAGGAGTGGGATAGACCCGGTGTGCCGTTCTCACCCCCTCCGATATTTAGAAAGATGTTTCCAATAGACACCACCACACGGGACTTATGGCAAACGGTCCCTAAGGTGGAGGGAGCAGTTTCTACTTTAGCTAAGCGTACCACTATTCCGGTAGAGGATAGCTGTGCCTTTTCAGATCCAATGGATAAAAAGTTAGAGGGTTACCTTAAGAAAATGTTTGTTCAACAAGGTTTTATATTGCAACCCCTTGCATGCATTGCGCCGGTCACGGCTGCAGCGGCATTCTGGATTGAGTCTCTGGAAGAGAACCTTAGTTCAGCTACTCTGGACGACATTACGGACAGGCTTAGAATCCTTAAGCTAGCTAATTCATTCATTTCGGAAGCCGTAGTACATTTAACTAAACTTACGGCTAAGAATTCCGGATTCGCCATTCAGGCGCGCAGAGCACTGTGGCTAAAATCCTGGTCAGCTGATGTAACTTCTAAGTCCAAATTACTTAATATACCTTTCAAAGGGCAGACCTTATTTGGGCCCGGTTTGAAAGAAATTATCGCTGACATTACAGGAGGTAAGGGCCACGCCCTGCCTCAAGACAGAGCCAAACCTAAGGCTAGACAGTCTAATTTTCGTTCCTTTCGGAATTTCAAAGCAGGAGCAGCATCAACTTCCACTGCTCCAAAACAAGAAGGATCTGTTGCTCGCTACAGACAAGGCTGGAGACCTAACCAGTCCTGGAACAAGGGCAAGCAGGCCAGGAAACCTGCTGCTGCACCTAAAACAGCATGAATTGAGGGCCCCCGATCCGGGATCGGATCTAGTGGGGGGCAGACTTTCTCTCTTCGCCCAGGCTTGGGCAAGAGATGTCCAGGATCCCTGGGCGCTAGAGATAATATCTCAGGGATACCTTCTGGACTTCAAATACTCTCCTCCAAGAGAGAGATTTCATCTGTCAAGGTTGTCAACAAACCAAACAAAGAAAGAAGCGTTTCTACGCTGCGTACAAGAACTTTTGTTAATGGGAGTAATCCATCCAGTTCCACGGTCGGAACAGGGACAAGGGTTTTACTCAAATCTGTTTGTGGTTCCCAAAAAAAGAGGGAACTTTCAGACCAATCCTGGATTTAAAGATCCTAAACAAATTCCTAAGAGTTCCATCGTTCAAAATGGAGACTATTCGGACAATTTTACCCATGATCCAAGAAGGTCAGTACATGACCACAGTGGATTTAAAGGATGCTTACCTTCACATACCGATTCACAAAGATCATTACCGGTATCTAAGGTTTGCCTTCTTAGACAGGCATTACCAGTTTTTAGCTCTTCCATTCGGATTGGCTACAGCTCCAAAAATCTTCACAAAGGTTCTGGGTGCTCTTCTGGCGGTACTAAGACCGCGGGGAATCTCGGTAGCTCCGTACCTAGACGACATTCTGATACAAGCTTCAAGCTTTCAAACTGCCAAGTCTCATACAGAGTTAGTACTGGCTTTTCTAAGGTCACATGGATGGAAGGTGAACGAAAAGAAAAGTTCACTCGTTCCACTCACAAGAGTTCCCTTCCTGGGGACTCTTATAGATTCTGTAGAAATGAAGATTTACCTGACAGAGGACAGGTTAACAAGACTTCAAAGTGCTTGCCGCACCCTTCATTCCATTCAACACCCGTCAGTGGCTCAATGCATGGAGGTAATCGGCTTAATGGTAGCGGCAATGGACATAGTACCCTTTGCTCGCTTACACCTCAGACCACTGCAACTGTGCATGCTAAGTCAGTGGAATGGGGATTACTCAGACTTGTCCCCTTCTCTGAATCTGGATCAAGAGACCAGAAATTCTCTTCTATGGTGGCTTTCTCGGCCACATCTGTCCAGGGGGATGCCATTCAGCAGACCAGACTGGACAATTGTAACAACAGACGCCAGCCTTCTAGGTTGGGGTGCCGTCTGGAATTCTCTGAGAGCTCAGGGACAATGGAGTCAGGAGGAGAGTCTCCTGCCAATAAACATTCTGGAATTGAGAGCAGTTCTCAATGCCCTCCTGGCTTGGCCCCAGTTGACAACTCGGGGGTTCATCAGGTTTCAGTCGGACAACATCACGACGGTAGCTTACATCAACCATCAGGGAGGGACAAGAAGCTCCCTAGCAATGATGGAAGTATCAAAGATAATTCGCTGGGCAGAGTCTCACTCTTGCCACCTGTCAGCAATCCACATTCCGGGAGTGGAGAACTGGGAGGCGGATTTCTTAAGTCGTCAGACTTTTCATCCGGGGGAGTGGGAACTTCATCCGGAGGTCTTTGCCCAAATACTTCGACGTTGGGGCAAACCAGAGATAGATCTCATGGCGTCTCGGCAGAATGCCAAGCTTCCTCGTTACGGGTCCAGATCCAGGGATCCAGGAGCAGTCCTGATAGATGCCCTGACAGCACCTTGGGACTTCGGGATGGCTTATGTGTTTCCACCCTTCCCGATGCTTCCTCGATTGATTGCCAGAATCAAACAGGAGAGAGCATCAGTGATTCTAATAGCACCTGCATGGCCACGCAGGACTTGGTATGCAGACCTGGTGGACATGTCATCCTGTCCACCTTGGTCTCTACCTCTGAAACAGGACCTCCTGATACAGGGTCCTTTCAAACATCAAAATCTAACTTCTCTGAAGCTGACTGCTTGGAAATTGAACGCTTGATTTTATCAAGACGTGGGTTTTCTGAGTCAGTTATTGACACCTTAATACAGGCTAGGAAGCCTGTTACCAGAAGGATTTACCATAAGATATGGCGTAAATACCTATATTGGTGTGAATCCAAAGGTTACTCTTGGAGTAAGGTTAGGATTCCTAGGATATTGTCTTTTCTACAAGAAGGTTTAGAAAAGGGTTTATCTGCTAGTTCATTAAAGGGACAGATCTCAGCTCTGTCCATTCTGTTACACAAACGTCTGTCAGAAGTGCCAGACGTTCAGGCTTTTTGTCAGGCTTTGGCTAGGATTAAGCCTGTGTTTAAAACTGTTGCTCCGCCATGGAGTTTAAACCTTGTTCTTAACGTTTTACAGGGCGTTCCGTTTGAACCCCTCCATTCCATTGATATAAAGTTGTTATCTTGGAAAGTTCTATTTTTAATGGCTATTTCCTCGGCTCGAAGAGTCTCTGAGTTATCAGCCTTACATTGTGATTCTCCTTATTTGATTTTTCATTCGGATAAGGTAGTTCTGCGTACTAAACCTGGGTTCTTACCTAAGGTAGTCACTAACAGGAATATCAATCAAGAGATTGTTGTTCCTTCTTTGTGTCCAAATCCTTCTTCGAAGAAGGAACGTCTACTGCACAATCTGGACGTAGTTCGTGCCCTAAAATTTTACTTACAGGCAACTAAGGAATTTCGACAAACGTCTTCTCTGTTTGTCGTTTACTCTGGTCAGAGAGGTCAAAAGGCTTCTGCTACCTCTCTTTCCTTTTGGCTTCGTAGCATAATACGTTTAGCTTATGAGACTGCTGGACAGCAGCCTCCTGAAAGAATTACAGCTCATTCTACTAGAGCTGTGGCTTCCACTTGGGCCTTCAAGAATGAGGCCTCTGTTGAACAGATTTGCAAGGCTGCAACTTGGTCTTCGCTTCATACTTTTTCCAAATTTTACAAATTTGACACTTTTGCTTCCTCGGAGGCTATTTTTGGGAGAAAGGTTCTTCAGGCAGTGGTTCCTTCTGTATAAAGAGCCTGCCTATCCCTCCCGTCATCCGTGTACTTTTGCTTTGGTATTGGTATCCCAGAAGTAATGATGACCCGTGGACTGATCACACTTAACAGAAGAAAACATAATTTATGCTTACCTGATAAATTCCTTTTTTCTGTAGTGTGATCAGTCCACGGCCCGCCCTGTTTTTTAAGGCAGGTAAATATTTTTTAAATTATACTCCAGTCACCACTACACCCTTGGCTTCTCCTTTCTCGTTGGTCCTTGGTCGAATGACTGGGAGTGACATAGAGGGGAGGAGCTATATGCAGCTCTGCTGGGTGAATCCTCTTGCACTTCCTGTTGGGGAGGAGTAATATCCCAGAAGTAATGATGACCCGTGGACTGATCACACTACAGAAGAAAGGAATTTATCAGGTAAGCATAAATTATGTTTTTCATGTCGGGTTACTGCAAATGAGATTATGCACACATTGGGGGAATACGTTATCGCACGTGCGATATTCTAAATTCGTCTTTTTACGTGCACCGGGTTAACGCAAGAGGGAACTTGTAATATGAGCGCTACCTGACTCGCGTAAAAAGCTTACTTCTAGCGGAGTTAGACTGGGAGCTTTAAATACCGCTTCACTTGTAATCTGATTGAAAGGAAAAACTCCCACATAAAAAGTTAGATTATTCAGCACAGGAATTTCCTTTTCCTACAAAAACATTCGGCTAGATTACGAGTCTTGCGTTAACCTTAAAAAGCAGCGTTGAGAGGTCCCAACGCTGCTTTTTAATGCCCGCTGGTATTACGAGTCAGGCAGGTACCGGTGTACCGCTCACTTTTCTTCCGCGACTCGAGCATACCGCAAATCCCCTTACGTCAATTGCGTATCCTATCTTTTTAATGGGATTTGCCTAACGCCGGTATTACGAGTCTTGGAAGAAGTGAGCGGTACAGCCTCTCCTGTCAAGACTTCTACCGCATTTAAAAGTCAGTAGTTAAGAGTTTTATGGGCTAACGCCGTAACATAAAACTTTTAACTAAAGTGCTAAAAAGTACACTAACACCCATAAACTACCTATTAACCCCTAAACCGAGCCCCCCCACATCGGAAACACTTTTATAAAAAAAATTAACCCCTAATTTGCCGACCGGACATCGCCGCCACTTTAATAAATATATTAACCCCTAAACCACCGCACTCCCGCCTCGAAAACACTAGTTTAATTGTATTAACCCCTAATCTGCCATCCCTAACATCGCTGACACCTATCTACATTTATTAACCCCTAATCTGCCACCCCCAACGTCGCTGCTACTATATTAAAGTTATTAACCCCTAAACCTAAGCCTAAACCTAACCCTAACCCCCCCCAACTTAAATATAATTTCTCTTGTTAAGTGTATCCAGTCCAAGAATCATCCATTACTTGTGGGATATATTCCCTTCCCAACAGGAAGTTGCAAGAGGATCACCCACAGCAGAGCTGCTATATAGCTCCTCCCCTCACATGTCATATCCAGTCATTCTCTTGCAACCCTCAACATAGATGGAGGTCGTGAGAGGACTGTGGTGTTTTATACTTAGTTTATTTCTTCAATCAAAAGTTTGTTATTTTTAAATGGCACCGGAGTGTGCTGTTTTTTCTCAGGCAGTATTTGGAAGAAGAATCTGCCTGCGTTTTCTATGATCTTAGCAGAAGTAACTAAGATCCACTTGCTGTTCTCACACATTCTGAGGAGTGAGGTAACTTCAGAAAGGGAATGGCGTGCAGGTTTTCCTGCAACTAAGGTATGTGCAGTAAAATATTTTTCTAAGGAATGGAATTGACTAAGAAATGCTGCTGATACCGAAGTAATGTAAGTAAAGCCTTAAATGCAGTGAAAGCGACTGGTATCAGGCTTATTAATAGAAATATATGGCGTGCAGGTTTTCCTGCAATTAGGTATGTGCAGTAAAATATTTTTCTAAGGAATGGAATTGACTAAGAAAATGCTGCTGATACCGAAGTAATGTAAGTAAAGCCTTAAATGCAGTGAAAGCGACTGGTATCAGGCTTATTAATAGAGATATATACTCTTTAAAAAATGTGTTTTAAAATGTTTGCTGGCATGTTTAATCGTTTTTTAACGTACATTTGGTGATAAAACTTATTGGGGCATAATTTTTCCACATGGCTGGCTTAATTTCTGCATAGAAACAGTTAACTGAGGCTTCCCACTGTTGTAATATGAGTGGGAGGGGCCTATTTTAGCGCTTTTTTGCGCAGTAAAAATTCAGACTCAGACTTCCTGCTTCTTCCTGCATGATCCAGGACTTCTATAGAGGGCTCAAAAGGCTTCAAAAGTCATATTGAGGGAGGTAATCAGTCACAGCAGAGCTGTGACAGTGTGTTTGACTGTGTTAAACGTTTTTCTCTATTGTTTATCCGTTTTGGGTATTAAGGGGTTAATCATCCATTTGCAAGTGGGTGCAATGCTCTGCTAACTTAATACATTTACTGTGAAAATTTGGTTGGTATAACTGCTTTGGTTCATTGTTATTTCAACTTGAGACAGGTTTTGTGCTTCTTAAAGGGGCAGTAGCGTTTTTTATATTGCTTGTAAACTTATTGTGAAGTGTTTTTCAAGCTTGCCAGTCTTATTGCTAGTCTGTTTAAACATGTCTGACATAGATGAATCTACTTGTTCATTATGTTTGAAAGCCAGTGTGGAGCCCCATAGGAATATGTGTACTAAATGTATTGATTTCACTTTAAATAATAAAGGATTACAGCTCATTCTACTAGAGCTGTGGCTTCCACCTGGGCCTTTAAGAATGAGGCCTCTGTTGAACAGATTTGCAAGGCTGCGACTTGGTCTTCGCTTCACACTTTTTCAAAATTTTACAAATTTGACACTTTTGCTTCTTCGGAGGCTGTTTTTGGGAGAAAGGTTCAACAGGCAGTGGTTCCTTCCGTTTAAGTTCCTGCCTTGTCCCTCCCATCATCCGTGTACTTAAGCTTTGGTATTGGTATCCCACAAGTAATGGATGATCCGTGGACTGGATACACTTAACAAGAGAAAACATAATTTATGCTTACCTGATACATTTATTTTTCTTGTAGTGTATCCAGTCCACGGCCCGCCCTGTCTTTTTAAGGCAGGTCTAAATTTTTAATTAAACTACAGTCACCACTGCACCCTATGGTTTCTCCTTTCTTGTCTTGTTTCGGTCGAATGACTGGATATGACATGTGAGGGGAGGAGCTATATAGCAGCTCTGCTGTGGGTGATCCTCTTGCAACTTCCTGTTGGGAAGGGAATATATCCCACAAGTAATGGATGATCCGTGGACTGGATACACTACAAGAGAAATAAATTTATCAGGTAAGCATAAATTATGTTTTTAAATAAAATTACTACAATTAAATAAATGAATCCTATTTAAAACTAAATACTTACCTGTAAAATAAACCCTAAGCTAGCTACAATATAACTAATAGTTACATTGTAGCTAGCTTAGGGTTTATATTTATTTTACAGGCAACTTTGTATTTATTTTAGCTAGGTACAATAGTTATTAAATAGATATTTCCCAGCCATTAAGAGGATCTGTGGCCCTCATATGCAACAATTTGATAATGGCAACCTTATTCTTGAAATGTGTTTATTTTTAAATGCATTACACAATTTCTATGCATATTATGTATTTATTTATTTATAATAAGAACTTGCGGAATAACCTTACAATTACAAGTGGTTATTTTTGTATTTTTTTAAGCTCACTGTGTATAATTATCAAGGAGGGCCCTGCTATCGGTGTTTATTCCCTAAGCCTCCTCCATCGGAAACTGTTACTAACTGTGCAGACGGTGGTGTTCTTGGTGTTGGTGAGCCGTTTGCTTATTCTATTAATTTTTGTTCATGTTGCACTGTATTTAACCCTCCCAACCCCCCAACAGGGGTTAAACACATAGCAGAAGTACCGCTTGGGTCCAATCAGCAGCACTAGTCATGCAACTATCGCTGCTCTTTGAATTAGAGGCGGTTTCCACTCAGAACCTGTAGAGCTCTGCTGATCCCAAGTAGTACTTTTACTGAGTGTTTAACAATTACATCCTCTTATACGTTAGAGCATGGATGTCATTTTTGATTGTTATGGCTCTTTGAAATTCGGAGTAAGTGCAATTGCGTTGTCTTTATTTATTATGAACCTGTTGCTTATTCAGTTCTACTGTATTTAATGTAGTTTACTACTATTATCTAATTAGTTTCATTCTCTCTATATCCTTTGTTTAAAATTAAAAGCATACCTAGGTAGGCTCAGGATCAGCAATGCACTACTGGGAGTTAGCTGCTGATTGGTGGCTGCACATATATGCCTCTTGTCATTGGCACACCTGATGTGTTCACCTAGCACCCAGTAGTGCATTGATGTTCCTTCAACAAAGGATACCAAGAGAATGAAGCAAATTGGATAATAGAAGTAAATTGGAAGTTTGTTTAACATTGTGTGCTCTGTCTGAATCATAAATGAAAAATTGGGAGTTTTATGTCCCTTTAATAGATATAAAAGAGCAATAATAAATGCTGTAATTTGCTAGATCATTTTATTATTCCACTAACCCCCCCCCCCCCCCCGTAATTTTGTGTTCCCCCCCCCCTTTTTTTGGGGGTGAAACACAAAATTCCAGCAAGCTATAGTTAAAGGGACATTCCGGTCAAAATGTAAATGCACAAAGATGAATTACTTCTTTAGATAGAAACATATTTGTAATATACATGTATTGGCAGAAATGTTTCTAGTAAAAGTTATCACTGTTTTAGTGTTAACATTTTTCTCTGCACGTGCATGTGAAGTATAGCTAGATATTCCTAGTGCACCAGCATTTTAAATACTACAGCTGCTTAGAGCAGCAGTAGGGATTGTATCATGTTAGCAATTAACAAATTGAGTCATTACCAGATGGTACAAACTCCTTATACTCTCTGAGCAAGTGTTGTGTTTAAAATGCTGGTGCACGGTGCATACTTAAATACACTTTTGAAACAGCTATAACTTTTACTAGAAGCATTTTTGCTAATACCTGTATATTACAAAAATGTTTCTATGCAAAACTGAAATACATTCACATGGATTCCAATTTTGGCTGGAATGTCCCTTTAAGTTAAATGAGCTGGTACATTAGAACATTTTATTATTGGTCATTTTATGTTCCTTTTTGCATTAAAGGGACAGTAAAGTCAGAATTAAACATTTATGATTCAGACAGAGCATGCAATTTTAAACAACTTTCCCATTTACTTCCATTATCACATTTTCTTTGTTGAAGAGTATATCTAGGTAGCTTGGGAGTGTGCACGTCTTTAGCCATCTATGATCGCAGTGTTTGCAACTGTGTATAACATGGCTATCAACAATATTGCAAACACTGTAGACACGTGCATGCTTCTGAGCTCACCTAAGATTACTCTTTAACAAAGGATAGGAAGAGAACTAAGGGAAATTGATAATAGAGGTAAGAGGAAAGTAATTTCGTGCTCAATCCAATTGATTTGTTTAATTTTGACTTTAAAGGGACACTGAACCCACATTTTTTCTTTTGTGATTCAGATAGAGCATGAAATTTTAATCAACTTTTTAATTTACTCCTATTATAAATTTTTCTTCATTCTCTTGCTATCTTTATTTGAAAATCAAGAATGTAAGTTTAGAAGCCAGCCCATTTTTGGTTCACAACTTGGGTTGTCCTTGCTGATTTGACAGCACCAATAAGCAAGTGCTTTCCAGGGTCTGAACAAAAAAATGGCTGTCTCTTTTGCTTAGATGCCTTCTTTTTCTAAAGATAGCAAGAGAACGAAGAAAAATTGATAATAGGAGTAAATTAGAAAGTTGTTTAAAATTGCATGCTCTATCTGAATCATGAAAGAAAAAAAAATGGGTTTAGTGTCCCTTTAATGTGTTTGTGCTAATATGTATTACAGTTCTATACATGTTGGCACAAGTGTTTTTTTTATTTTAGCTAAACTATAAATTAATGTTTATCTTGCAGTGCCTGGAATAGTAGGATGCATACAAGCTTTGGAAGTGCTCAAGATAGCATCTGAAATAGGCAGTATCCTTTTTTTTTTTTTAAAAAAGATAGTGTTTGCTCGTAGATTCTTTTTTACTATGTGTTTATTACACATAACATGACAAGTATGGTATATGCCTTCCTGTTACATTAAAGATTCTAGACATTTTTGTTTATGTTTACTTGAGATATAGTTTAAAGGGACAGTACACTGTAAAATTGTTTTTCCCTTAATGTATTTTAAGTGACTTATTATTTCAGCTGCAGAGTATAAAATGTAGGCGAAATACTGATTTAGCGTGTGGCCTACCACCATCTATGTAGAGAGATTCCCTGTGCGTAGTGTGAGAAATATATAGCTTAATGCATACAATCAAACAGGGGAGTATAAATAGATAGCCAGTTATAAATCAACCATAGGGTACAAAATGCCTGAAGTTCAAAATCATATACATATATATATATATATACACAAGTGAAACATGTGAAGGAGAATACATTCACACCACCCATAGGTACCACTGACCCTACTGTTAGTAGTATAGTAAGGCATATTGGGACTTAATTTACTATAAGCCGTACTGGGGAAAAAATCAGCAACATAGTGGCATTTCTTATAGTCCCCTATAGACTAGCACTGCTCATGATTAATATCTAGTATAACCTTCTACTTCTTGGGACCCCTACACCTTAGCTAAAGCAAATATGAGGGGCAAAGCCTAAATATTAGTTAGCAGTCAGACCAAAAAATTAGCAGGGTCTATTGATACTAGCTGCTTCTCTCTAGCTCCAGGCCCAGGGCAATAACAGGAAAATGTAATTTACTATATAAATAATTGGGTGTGCAGTTCTCCTTGTTAATCCAGAGGGCAGGCAATAAGTTACAGGCTACTTATAAGTACTACTTATATAAGTTACAGGCTACTTATACATAGCGTTGCAATGGTAAGCACACTACAAAAAAAATATAGAGAAAATATAGAGAAAATGTGGTGTATGATATGCATGTGTACAACATTATTCTGATTGCTGTAAAAGGTATAACACTTCAGTGCGGCAATCATTCACCTAAACAAGCAGGCTAAATGTTCATGACATAACTTCTGATATGAACTGGACTAACATAAGCCATTACATGCAATACAAAAAAAATATAATGCTTTACTATAACCATAAAGGAGACCTGTATGTAGGGGGCCAGCAATATCACTAAATAAACGCACTTCTTATCCAAACTGAGACAATGTACTATGACCCATATAATGATTAATAACATTTATCAAGTACTCCTAGATTGGTAAAGCAGGAGGCACAGAACTATCATACAGTTAGACAGAGGAGAGAGATAGACCCAAATGTCCCAAATTCTAGGCACGCAGAAGAGGTGGGCTATGCACCGTGCATAATAAAACTGTGTCCAACATTTACCCTTCGCCTCTACGCCAGAATACCATGTCCTTGCACACAAAAACAGGTAGGATGGTCCTCTGGCCAGTAAATCGTTAGCAGAACACTCAAGACACCAGCGTCACGCACTTATGGGAGCCGGCCGCACTCCTAGGCACAATTGCTCGGTTACTGCTCCATACAAAGTTGGGTCGCGTTCCCACCAGAGAGGGGGAGACCGGTCTCTCCATCTACATTTTTTGGAAAATTAAGGAAGTCTGAATCCCTTTGGTGGATGACTGAGGTGGGGGAATTTTACGCAGTTTTCTGCAGCTCTCGCTTCGTATTTACCCCCTCCTCCAATCCGGACCTAGACGGAAACTGAGGGGACAACAAGGCATCGACATTGCTTGCTGTTCTGTGGTATCACTCACGTCTGGTATTCTTTCAGCCACCGCCATGCTATGTAATGTATTGCAGGCCAGGCTATCTCTCGATTGTGATGCAGTAAGGATCCTGTCAGTTCCCTCAGAGAATCTCCTCTAATAATCTGCCATCAGGACCCGGAAAATAGCTTTCACATTCTCCATAGCTAAGATAGATATTCACGCAGCCAGGATATGGCTTTTGGCCTCAATGCTGGGCTGGTCAGGTGGCGCGGCCTTCCTCTGTCTGCAACTCTCAACCTCGTGGTTGGAGATTATTGGTCTCATTAGAAAAGTTGCGCTGAGCAGTTCAAATGATGTAGGGAGTGAGGTGCTTTGAAGTACAAAAGCTATGGGAAAGTTTATATTAATTTAGCATTTTCGACAGAGCTCTGCTGAAACATGTCCGCTCTCACCGGCTGCTAGCTCCGCCCCCCAATATTTCCTTTTTTAACGTTGTGCGAATACGTGTTTGAACAGATGTAAATGCAGCATGTTTCCATCAGGATAGATCTGTGGTGTATTGTTTCTCAAGCGCAGTTCTCAAGTACCCCCAACAGGTCAGGTTTTCATTATAGCAGAACCAGTCCACAGGTGACATAATCAGTTGATGGGTGGCAGCAGGTTAGTAACTTGTGCACTGGTTCAGCTATAATGAGAATCTGGCTTGTTGGAGTTACTTGAGGACCCCGGTTAAGAAACACCAGTGTACATAATTTCTTATTTTTCTGTTCATTTCAAATGTGATTTTTTTTCCCCAAAAACATTTTATTAGTAATATGAAAAAAATGGAGATTCATTTCACCAAAAAAAAAAAAAGGTTTAGGTTATTTTTTGTCTGTTTCCCTGGGTTTGTTATGAAACTTCAGTCCGTTGATACAGCTGAAAAATGACAAAATAATAAACATTTTTTCCCTCTAATCCTCTTTTTTTTTTCAGAAAGCAGCAGTACACAATCTTATATTATGCCTAGCAGAATAGAATTTACATTTAATGTGTTGTATCTGTACCAACTGATTTTATTGTGCAGATCCTTAACAGTTTTTCTCAGCATCTTATGATGGTATCATGCTGATGTATGATGCACTGGATGGGCGATTCCGCAATATAAAGATTCGAACTAAAAAAGCCGACTGTGCGGCATGTAGTATTAATTCAGACGCTGTTATTCTTAAAGACTACGAAACATTTTGTGGCTCATCTGCTTCAGATAAGGTCAGCAATTGTATATTCAAGGTATATGAAATAGTAAACGCATGCTAGACAGAATGATGTATTCAAAGGAAAGATTAGCCTGAGAATAATATGTAAATGTTTTTTTTTTTTAAATGATATACGTTTAAATATTAAAGATATAAGTGTAATGGTTTAGTTTCCATAAAGTACTTCAATGTATTGTGCGTCACCATGTTTGAACCTGATTACCTATGTTTTCTCCTTATCTGTCTCTTCTGCTGAGGACAAGTTGAGAAAAAATATAAAACAGGTCAATAAAATTAACTGTGTAAACAAGGCTGTATGGAATATAACGGCTAGATTTAGAGTTTTGTCGGTAACGACCCGCGTAGCTAACGCTGGCTTTTTTCTGGCCGCACCTTTAAAATAACTCTGGTATTGAGTGTCCACAGAATGGCTGCGTTAAGCTCCAAAAAAGGAGTGTAGAGCATATTTAACACAACTTCAACTCTCGATACCAGAGTTGCTTACAGACGCGGCCAGCCTCAAAAACGTGCTCGTGCACGATTCCCCCATAGGAAACAATGGGGCTGTTTGAGCTGAAAAAAAACCTAACACCTGCAAAAAAGCCGCGTTCAGCTCCTAACGCAGCCCCATTGTTGTCTATGGGGAAACACTTCCTACGTCTGCACCTAACACCCTAACATGTACCCCGAGTCTAAACACCCCTAACCTTACACTTATTAACCCCTATTCTGCCGCCCCCGCTATCGCTGACCCCTGCATATTATTTTTAACCCCTAATCTGCCGCTCCGTAAACCGCCGCTACTTACATTATCCCTATGTACCCCTAATCTGCTGCCCCTAACACCGCCGACCCCTATATTATATTTATTAACCCCTAATCTGCCCCCCACAACGTCGCCTCCACCTGCCTACACTTATTAACCCCTAATCTGCCGACCGGACCGCACCGCACCGCTATTATAATAAAGTTATTAACCCCTAATCCGCCTCACTAACCCTATAATAAATAGTATTAACCCCTAATCTGCCCTCCCTAACATCGCCGACACCTAACTTCAAACATTAACCCCTAATCTGCCGACTGGAGCTCACCGCTATTCTAATAAATGTATTAACCCCTAAAGCTAAGTCTAACACTAACACCCCCCAAACTTAAATATAATTTTAATCTAACAAAATTAATTAACTCTTATTAAATAAATTATTCCTATTTAAAGCTAAATACTTACCTGTAAAATAAATCCTAATATAGCTACAATATAAATTATAATTATATTATAGCTATTTTAGGATTAATATTTATTTTACAGGTAACTTTGTATTTATTTTAACCAGGTACAATAGCTATTAAATAGTTAAGAACTATTTAATAGCTAAAATAGTTAAAATAATTACAAAATTACCTGTAAAATAAATCCTAACCGAAGTTACAATTAAACCTAACACTACACTATCAATAAATAAATTAAATAAAATACCTACAATTACCTACAATTAAACCTAACACTACACTATCAATAAATTAATTAAATACAATACCTACAAATAACTACAATGAAATAAACTAACTAAAGTACAAAAAATAAAAAAGAACTAAGTTACAAAAAATAAAAAAATATTTACAAACATAAGAAAAATATTACAACAATTTTAAACTAATTACACCTACTCTAAGCCCCCTAATAAAATAACAAAGCCCCCCAAAATAAAAAAAAATGCCCTACCCTATTCTAAATTACTAAAGTTCAAAGCTCTTTTACCTTACCAGCCCTGAACAGGGCCCTTTGCGGGGCATGCCCCAAGAAATTCAGCTCTTTTGCCTGTAAAAAAACACATACAATACCCCCCCCCCAACATTACAACCCACCACCCACATACCCCTAATCTAACCCAAACCCCCCTTAAATAAACCTAACACTAAGCCCCTGAAGATCTTCCTACTTTATCTTCACCATACCAGGCATCACCGATCCGTCCTGGCTCCGATATCTTCATCTAAACCCAAGCGGGGGCTAGACATCCATCATCCGACGGCTGAAGAAGTCCAGAAGAGGCTCCAAAGTCTTCATCCTATCCGGGAAGAAGAGTAGATCCGGACCAGCAACCATCTTCTTCCAAGCGGCATCTTCTATCTTCATCCGATGAGGACCGGCTCCATCTTGAAGACCTCCACTGCGGACCCATCTTCTTCCGACGACGATTTCCCGACGAATGACGGTTCCTTTAAGGGACGTCATCCAAGATGGCGTCCCTCGAATTCCGATTGGCTGATAGGATTCTATCAGCCAATCGGAATTAAGGTAGGAAAATTCTGATTGGCTGATGGAATCAGCCAATCAGAATCAAGTTAAATCCGATTGGCTGATCCGATCAGCCAATCAGATTGAGCTCGCATTCTATTGGCTGATCGGAACAGCCAATAGAATGCGAGCTCAATCTGATTGGCTGATTGAATCAGCCAATCGGATTTAACTTGATTCTGATTGGCTGATAGAATCCTATCGGAATTCGAGGGACGCCATCTTGGATGACGTCCCTTAAAGGAACCGTCATTCGTCGGGAAGTCGTCGGAAGAAGAAGATGGGTCTGCGGTGGAGGTCTTCAAGATGGAGCCGGTCCTCATCGGATGAAGATAGAAGATGCCGCTTGGAAGAAGATGGTTGCTGGTCCGGATCTACTCTTCTTCCCGGATAGGATGAAGACTTTGGAGCCTCTTCTGGACTTCTTCAGCCGTTGGATGATGGATGTCTAGCCCCCGCTTGGGCTTAGATGAAGATATCGGAGCCAGGACGGATCGGTGATACCTGGTATGGTGAAGATAAGGTAGGAAGATCTTCAGGGGCTTAGTGTTAGGTTTATTTAAGGGGGGTTTGGGTTAGATTAGGGGTATGTGGGTGGTGGGTTGTACTGTTGGGGGGGGGTATTGTATGTGTTTTTTTACAGGCAAAAGAGCTGAATTTCTTGGGGCATGCCCCGCAAAGGGCCCTGTTCAGGGTTGGTAAGGTAAAAGAGCTTTGAACTTTAGTAATTTAGAATAGGGTAGGGCATTTTTTTATTTTGGGGGGCTTTGTTATTTTATTAGGGGGCTTAGAGTAGGTGTAATTAGTTTAAAATTGTTGTAATATTTTTCTTATGTTTGTAAATATTTTTTTATTTTTTGTAACTTAGTTCTTTTTTATTTTTTGTACTTTAGTTAGTTTATTTCATTGTAGTTATTTGTAGGTATTGTATTTAATTAATGTATTGATAGTGTAGTGTTAGGTTTAATTGTAACTTAGGTTAGGATTTATTTTACAGGTAATTTTGTAATTATTTTAACTATTTTAGCTATTAAATAGTTCTTAACTATTTAATAGCTATTGTACCTGGTTAAAATAAATACAAAGTTACCTGTAAAATAAATATAAATCCTAAAATAGCTATAATATAATTATAATTTATATTGTAGCTATATTAGGATTTATTTTACAGGTAAGTATTTAGCTTTAAATAGGAATAATTTATTTAATAAGAGTTAATTTATTTCGTTAGATTTAAATTATATTTAACTTAGGGGGGTGTTAGTGTTAGGGTTAGACTTAGCTTTAGGGGTTAATACATTTATTAGAATAGCGGCGAGATTCGGTCGGCAGATTAGGGGTTAATAATTGAAGTTAGGTGTCGGCGATGTTAGGGAGGGCAGATTAGGGATTAATAAATATAATATAGGGGTCGGCGGTGTTAGGGGCAGCAGATTAGGGGTACATAGCTATAATGTAGGTGGCGGCTCTTTGCGGTCGGCAGATTAGGGGTTAATTATTGTAGGTAGCTGGCGGCGACGTTGTGGGGGGCAGATTAGGGGTTAATAAATATAATATAGGGGTCGGCGGTGTTAGGGGCAGCAGATTAGGGGTACATAAGTATAACGTAGGTGGCGGTCGGCAGATTAGGGGTTAAAAAATTTAATCGAGTGTCGGCGATGTGGGGGGGGGCCTCGGTTTAGGGGTACATAGGTAGTTTATGGGTGTTAGTGTACTTTAGAGCACAGTAGTTAAGAGCTTTATGAACCGGCGTTAGCCCAGAAAGCTCTTAACTACTGACTTTTTTCTGCGGCTGGAGTTTTGTCATTAGAATTCTAACGCTCACTTCAGCCACGACTCTAAATACCGGAGTTAGAAAGATCCCATTGAAAAGATAGGATACGCAATTTACGTAAGGGGATCTGCGGTATGGAAAAGTCGCGGCTGAAAAGTGAGCGTTAGACCCTTTTTTGACTGACTCCAAATACCGGCGGTAGCCTAAAACCAGCGTTAGGAGCCTCTAACGCTGGTTTTCACGGCTACCGCCAAACTCCAAATCTAGGCCTAAGATTGGTAAAGGGACAGTAAACACCTTGAGATTGTTATATAAAATGCTTATTACTTCATAATGAAACTACTTTGCAAAATATTTTCATTGTTTACTTTGCCCCCTTTTCATGTAATTTAGCTCTGAAAATTGAGCAATTTCCAATACTCGAACCTGAATTGCACCCTGTGGACTTACTCTGCTAGATATCTGTCCCTAATTAGCTTTATCTGATAACTACAAATAAATGTATTTTATGCTTACTTAATGACAGTGTTGTCTGCTGACTAAAGCCCAGATTGGTTCCTCCAAATAAAGCAAATATTGAAATATAATTGCAGAAAAAAGTATGTAATATTGCTTTAAATCATTATGTGGTCGATTTATCAAATTTATCTCGTCCGACCAGGGAGATTGACAGCTCCTGCCCGTGCGTGATTGGCTTGGCGCGGGTAAGGGGCGGGATTGCACGTGAGCACAAAATAGCTCTCGTGTGAAATCCTGAATTGTGCCAGGGGAATTTAGCCCGCCAGAGGTGTATATGCGTCCCTGTCCGCTGCAGCTTGATAAATCGACCCTTGTTACTTGGCTAATATGTTATTCTGTAGAAACACAACAGCATGTCTTGTAATTACATGGTGTTTACTGTCCCTTTAAAATAACTATGCAACATGGTTTCTACACAGTCTTGTTCAACTTTTTGTTCCCTGTTTTATATCTGTACCTAATTATCTTTAGCAGGAAAGATAGATGAGGGAAAACCTACCATTACTTTATAGTAGCTGGAGTGGAAATGAGAAAACTAACGATTTTCAAACTTAAATTATATGAAAATAAATAATGGAAGTATATTAAAAACTACATATGATTTAAACACTTTATATTACAAGCATGTTTTCTTCCTTGTTTTTCTGTTCTTTATTTTTCTGTACATTTTTCAGTGTAGAAGTCTGAATTTATTATCGAGTGAAGAAAGAATATCTGTACAGGTAAGAAACAGTCAAAGTAGGTTAAAAAATGAATCACAGTTTTGAAAGAAACTAGTTTTAGCTTTCATCATGATATGCATGTCAGAGTGAGGCAGGTTTATTAAAGGGACATTTAAAGTAATTTTTATATGCATAGTATATGCCAACAATGAAACACTGCATTGAAAAATACCTGCATACAAATGAAATATTTTATAAGCATTTAATACTCCGCTACCAAAATTGTAATTGTGCTGTAGTTCAGGGACACACCCTTTAAAAATTATTAAGAGTTGTTTATCTTATCTCTAGTTAGGGATAGATATTATTGAGCTGCCGCACCGATTAAGCAATGATTGTGCATCATGTTGCAAGGTCAAGGTTCTGTAGTCCACAGGATACACTCTAGCCTTTCAGTGAAAATTAAATGAAGTAAAGTACATAATCAGTGTATACTGATATTGTTTTAATATACATAAACATTTTATGCTGAATTATCCCTTTAAAGGGACAGTCTAGTCCAAAATAAACCTTCATGATTCAGATAGAGAATGTCTTTTTAAACAATTTTTACTTTTATCACCAATTTTGCTTTGTTCTCTTGGTATTCTTAGTTGAAAGCTAAACCTAGGTAGGCTCGTATGCTAGTTTCTAAACCCGTAAAGGCCGCCTCTTCTCTCATTGCATTTTGACATTTTTTCACCACTAGAGGGTGTTAGTTCATGTGTGTCATATAGATAACACTGTGCTTACGCACATGGAGTTCAGGTGAGCCAGCTCTGATTGGCTAAAATGGATGTCTGTCAAAAGAACTGAAATAAGGGGGCAGTTTGCAGAGGCTTAGATACAAGGTATTCACAGAGGTAAAAAGTGTATTTATATAACTGTGTTGGTTATGCAAAACTAGGGAATGGGTAATAAAGGGATTATCTATCTTTTTAAACAATACAAATTCTGGTGTAGACTATCCCTTTAAGCGTGGATGACAACATCATCTGAGGGGAGCGGTGCTTACGAGGAGGCCAAGTGTACCTGTATCACCGGGGGAATAATGTCGCCAGCCCCAGAGACCTAGAAGTGTTGGGCTGCAATTAGAAGCACGGAAGAGTACATTTTCAAACACCTTAATCTCAGCTCCCTTAAAGGGACAGTCTTGTCAAAATTAAACTTTCATGATTCAGATAGGACATGCAATTTAAAACAACTTTCCCATTTACTTTTATCATCAAATTTGCTTTGCTCTCTTGGTATTTTTTGTGGAAACTAAACCTAAGAAGGCTCATATACTAATTTCTAACTGCCTCAGTGCATTTTGACAGTTTTTGAAAGTTATACACTGCTAGTTCATGTGTGTCATATAGATAACATTGTGCTAACTCCCATGGAGTTATTTAAAAGTCAGCACTGATTGGTTAAAATGCATGTCTGTCAAAAGAACTGAGGTAAGAGGGCAGTCTACAGAGGCTTAGAAACAAGGTAATCACAGAGGTAAAAAGTGTATTAACATAACTGTGTTGGTTATGCAAAACTGGGGAATGGGTAATAAATGGATTATCTATCTTTTAAAACAATAACAATTCTGGAGTAGACTGTCCCTTTAAGCCCTAGAAACCCCCAATACCACTGTTTAAAGGGCAGCTGCCTGTTATTACAAATGATGTGTTTTATATGGGCATATAAGTTAAAGCATAAAAAAAAATAATATGCCATCAAAAAGGCCTTGAGACCCCAATGGCCCCTATAGTGTTGTCTCCAGGACTTATTTAATGGGCACACCACCTGACCATCTGGCTAAAATTTCAATAATTGAATCAATTTTTGTTCAATTATGCAATTATTTTGTGCTTTGTATATAAAATAAAAATTATATATATATATATATATATATATATATACACATATTTATGTTGGGTCTCTATCCACTTATAATAGGCCGTCAAAAAGGTGTAGAGACCGCCAAGACCCTTTGTTTTAAAGCCTAGAAGCCCTTGTTTAAAATAAGACCCCTATATACGTTTTAATAGCCAGGTAATCATTGTGGTAATAGTGATACCTGGTGTGAATTAATGTGCATTTATTTTAGTAGAGGCTTATGGGAGTCCTATGTGCACATCAAAGGTATATAACTTTAACTAAAGACCCTTATTAATATCAGGATAACCCCTTCTTCTGTTTAGAAAAAAAACTAAACAAATGCACACAATAAACCTTGCTTATTGCAATGTTAATGAAAATATACATCCCCCCCCCCACACACATTTTGATGTATAGTTCTTACATGTCATGATATATACATAAAATAATGGTATTGTTTGAATATTCTGGGTCTGATTGATGGATATATATATATATATATATATATATATATGTTATAACACAAGCACTCACTGGACTTGATACAGGTGAAATAAAAAGTGTTTTATTCCATATAAACAAGTGACGTTTCGGGGGTGTTCACCCCTTGATCAGACCAACCAAGCGCGTGCAATTTCTGACCGAGGATTGGATTCTGATTGGCTGATCATTTGAAGAAGGTAGCTACATAACGGTGGGGGGAGTTAGGCTGTCATATTAACATCATATTCTAGAAGTTATCGACGATGATTACTAGGAGATGGAAGTAGGTAAGACAAAAGGGGTACGGTGCAGGCGAATCTTCGTTTTTTTATTTTTAAATATCGGATACTGTTATATCGAGTGTTGACTGTCCCTTTAATTGTGAGCAGCATCTAAACTCTAAAACAGCACAGGGTTGAAAGTGGCTCAGAAGTTAACGGTTACATTTTGAGCCTACTGTCTCTTTAAGCTAGGCTGAGCTGAGTGGTTTTAATGATTATATAGCTGCTGTGACTTTCAGCTGATTTTGATTGTATTATATATTTGTGTAATGGTGTTGCAGGGAACAGGCATCTAATGTGAGGCATACGCCTGCCATACAGGGGTTTCTGCTGGTATATGGAGGTCTTTGTGGGCACTCACAAAGTTAAACAGCTTTATTATGTAAAGTTTTAGGGTTTTCCTCACCCTCAGACATCAACAAAAATCAATTGAATACAAACATTTATACATACCCCATCCTGAACACGACAACTGCATAACTGGGTGTCAAAACAATGTTCACCCAGTGCTACTATGCAAGTGCTGGGGGTAACCATAGCAACCATGAGGTGTGCAATATTAAAAAAACAAAATGCAAATCACAACATTCTAGACCACTAATTCATGTACAGTCACAAACCCTTTATTTGTTTATAAAGTTAACACAGCTTTAATACTCTTCAAAATTACTTTGCTCTATCATGATTTGTTAATTCTCTCTACATATAGTCTCAGAGGAAGCAATTACAATCTGAATTTGTATTCAGTCCTCATGGGACTAAGGTATTTAGACTGAAAATCTAGTTAATTTCTCTTTGCAGAAGCATTTTCAACCTTTGCCACCCTTAGCTATAGGATCGAGAATCCTATGCAAAAGATCCTTAAAGGGACATGGATAGAGAATGCCATTTTGGACAACTTTCTAGTTTAATTCTATTATCAAATTTTCTTTATTCTTTTTGTTTCTTTTTTGAAAAGCATGAATTTAATCTCAGGAGCATGCATGTGTCTAGAGCACTATATGGCAGCAGTTTTACAAGAATGTTATTCATTTGCAGGAGCACTAGATGGCAGCACTATTTCCTGCCAAGTAGTGCTCCACACTCCTACCTAGGTATCTCTTCAACAAAGAATACCATAGGAACAAAGAAAATTTGATAATAGAAGTAAATTGGAAACTTTTAAAAAATTGTATGCTCTGTCTGAATCACAAAAAAATAAATACAATGTTGAGTTTCATATCCCTTTAACAGAATGTTTTGCTTCCTGAGAATGCCATGCTACCATCTTTTCAGAGAAGCCTTCCCATAACACCGCTCTGTTGTTGCTCTTCGTCAGGAGGTTTTGCCCACATAAGACTGGACGCATGGACAGTGTAACAAATAATTAATTTTGTTGTACAGGCTACTTTGTACTTAAAAGTAAAAGTTTTTTTTGTTTCATGATGGACAAAATATTGATTAACACTTAAGTTATGCAATTAATTCCTTTGTCACAGCCTGATTTTAGTGCATTCAGACATGCTTTGTTAATAAAATATTTCTGAGGATACACACACACCTGCCTGGTATTCCTTGTGTGTGGAGCAATGGGCCTGTCAGAGTGTACAGTGCAAGCATGTTGGGTCTTGGCCTACCACCAGGCTGCGCCTTAGCTGTTGAATAACCAGGGTCTTCTAGGGAATATCCTCCAAGTAATAAAGCGCACCTTCTCAATAACGTTCCAAACCAGTGTGTAAAATCCAACTTCTTTATTTTTAACTTTAAAATCATCACAGGTAAAACCAAAAAACGGGTGTTATCAGGGCATCTTTTAGGGAATATCCCATCTTGTAACCTGTACAGGATAGTCCACTGCTAAGGGGGAATGTTTCATCTGTTAATCCCTTTTTTCATTTAATTCTGTTCCTTAAAGTGACAGTAAGTGATCCATTATACAGAATCACATTATATATACTTTATGTATTTTAATACTATACATAGCTTTTAATAATTCTAATCTGGTTTACAAAGTTTACCTTTTACTTAAAATCTTCCTTCTGGTTCTTATCCTTCTATCCTAGAGTGGGTGGTTATGCTACACTGACAGCATACACTCTCTCCTCTTGGTGCAACGCACGCTCACACAGATGCTTCAATATGCGATTGCGCAGCATCACTCACTGTCACTGGACAGAGAAATGTAAACAGTTGATCACTATAAGAATATTATTTCAAAGTTAAATAACTAATATAAAAAAAAAACTCAGGAAAAATATAGCAATGCAGCCACTGCAAAAATGTACAGTTCATGCTCTGTATTGTGCACAGTAACGATTGTCAAGACAACAATATCACTCATCTGTGAATATGCACCACTTGTGTCTTAGGGTAGAAGAACACTTAAAGGGATAGAAAAGTCAAAATTGAAACGTGGCTTGTACTGACACAAATGAAGTCTTCACAGACACAATACAAACCACTGCTAACTCTCTGAGCACAAGACATCATAGCATATGTGTGAATGCCACTGAAAAACAGTAATAACTTTAACGCTTCTATTTAACATTGAAATGTGCCCATGCACATTTCAGTTTTGACCTTTCTATACCTTTGAATTTCAAAATTGCGGCCAGTGTAAAGATGCAAAGCTTCACTAACCAGAACTTTTGAAGGGTTAAAAGAAGAGAATAGTTTTGAATAGAGCTGCAGGCTCAGGTGGAAAACCTTTAGCATGATGAGTAGCAACCTTGATACTGTAGTTGTACCCAGCAGTTTCATGTCCCTTTAAAAATTGCAGCTGTTGGCTCTGTTAAATAGAGCAGCGCTAAAGGTAATTAATTTACTATTAAAAAACAATTAACTTTTTTTTTTAACCTTTCTCTTTATTCCCCCCACATAGTCTAGTCTACAACAGTGTTTCTCAAACGTGGTCCTCAAATACCCCCAACAAACCAGGTTTTCATTATAGTTGAACAGGTGCAGTAATCAGCTGATCAGTAACCATGGTTATTAACCTGCTCTCACTCATCAGCTTTTTATTCCACATGTGCACTGGTTCAGCTGTAATGAAAACCTGGCCTGTTATGGGTACTCGATGACCGCGGTTTAGAAACAACGGTTACAGCACACTTCTGTGTCTGCCTGACTTTTTAATTTTATTTTTGTAGTTGGATTAAAGCAGGTAGATATTTAAGCTATTTATTAAAAAGCTTTTGCAATTAATTTTATACCACCACCTTTTGGCCGTCTTTAATAGCATTAGATATCGACAGCTTAATTATGCATATGCACTAGTCTAATGCACATGACTGCACCCAAGCACAATAGCTTACTACCTTATCCGGCATCTGAAAAGTTGAATTGGCTAAGGTAAAATGTTATTCCACAATGAAACTAAGCAGTATTTGTATGGAACAAAAATATATAAAACACCATAGAGAGTGCCACAAAAATATTCATATATACAGTAATTTCTTCTTTATTACAGCATACAGCACTGACAAGGCCAGTATTTTTGTCAAAATTAAATTAGACTTACCCTTAATGTGCTATGTTAATAGACAAACTTCAAAGATTTGGTAATTTTGCTATTTCTGTAAACATATTAATGAGGTTTCAATTTTTTTTTTACCTGCATAATAAACAATAAAAATAAAATATTTGTGTAATCGTGTGTGTGTATATATATATATATATATATATATATATATATATATATATATATATAAATATATATATATTTTTTTTTTATATATATATATATATATATATATATAAAAAACTCCACTGAGTGAGTCCACCCTCCTGGAACAACTGCCTGGGTGCAAATATGTAGAAAATATGAAGCAAAAGAATGCACTCTCATGACTTCCAATCCAAATGTCAAGGGTTTATTGACGTTTCGGGGATTAACACATCCCCTTCATCAGAATAAAAAATTGTGTATAACACCACTCTCAAATAGTGTGTACAGTGATACACATTAATTCAAACCTGCTGTGAACAATCATACCTCCTTGTGTTCGCCAGTGCAACGCACGCCATGCATTCCACTAGACTGGAAGTGAGCTCACTTCCGGTAACGGGTGCAAAAAACAATAATAAACAAACTGCAATGTATACATGATCAAACTAAGAGCAAAATTAGAGGAAAGTTCCTCCGTTTATCATGTATTGACTGGGGGACACACTATTATAAGGATGAGATGCAAATATAAACAAAAATACTTAGATTGTGGCACTTCACTCCAGACCTGTTATTACTACAGGGAGTGCAGAATTATTAGGCAAATGAGTATTTTGACCACATCATCCTCTTTATGCATGTTGTCTTACTCTAAGCTGTATAGGCTCGAAAGCCTACTACCAATTAAGCATATTAGGTGATGTGCATCTCTGTAATGAGAAGGGGTGTGGTCTAATGACATCAACACCCTATATCAGGTGTGCATAATTATTAGGCAACTTCCTTTCCTTTGGCAAAATGGGTCAAAAGAAGGACTTGACAGGCTCAGAAAAGTCAAAAATAGTGAGATATCTTGCAGAGGGATGCAGCACTCTTAAAATTGCAAAGCTTCTGAAGCGTGATCATCGAACAATCAAGCGTTTCATTCAAAATAGTCAACAGGGTCGCAAGAAGCGTGTGGAAAAACCAAGGCGCAAAATAACTGCCCATGAACTTAGAAAAGTCAAGCGTGCAGCTGCCAAGATGCCACTTGCCACCAGTTTGGCCATATTTCAGAGCTGCAACATCACTGGAGTGCCCAAAAGCACAAGGTGTGCAATACAAGACACACAAGCTGAAACGTCAAGACTGGGCCAAGAAATATCTCAAGACTGATTTTTCTAAGGTTTTATGGAATGATGAAATAGGAGTGAGTCTTGATGGGCCAGATGGATGGGCCCGTGGCTGGATTGGTAAAGGGCAGAGAGCTCCAGTCCAACTCAGACGCCAGCAAGGTGGAGGTGGAGTACTGGTTTGGGCTGGTATCATCAAAGATGAGCTTGTGGGGCCTTTTCGGGTTGAGGATGGAGTCAAGCTCAACTCCCAGTCCTACTGCCAGTTTCTGGAAGACACCTTCTTCAAGCAGTGGTACAGGAAGAAGTCTGCATCCTTCAAGAAAAACATGATTTTCATGCAGGACAATGCTCCATCACACGCGTCCAAGTACTCCACAGCGTGGCTGGCAAGAAAGGGTATAAAAGAAGAAAATCTAATGACATGGCCTCCTTGTTCACCTGATCTGAACCCCATTGAGAACCTGTGGTCCATCATCAAATGTGAGATTTACAAGGAGGGAAAACAGTACACCTCTCTGAACAGTGTCTGGGAGGCTGTGGTTGCTGCTGCACGCAATGTTGATGGTGAACAGATCAAAACACTGACAGAATCCATGGTTGGCAGGCTTTTGAGTGTCCTTGCAAAGAAAGGTGGCTATATTGGTCACTGATTTGTTTTTGTTTTGTTTTTGAATGTCAGAAATGTATATTTGTGAATGTTGAGATGTTATATTGGTTTCACTGGTAAAAATAAATAATTGAAATGGGTATATATTTGTTTTTTGTTAAGTTGCCTAATAATTATGCACAGTAATAGTCACCTGCACACACAGATATCCCCCTAAAATAGCTATAACTAAAAACAAACTAAAAACTACTTCCAAAACTATTCAGCTTTGATATTAATGAGTTTTTTGGGTTCATTGAGAACATGGTTGTTGTTCAATAATAAAATGAATCCTCAAAAATACAACTTGCCTAATAATTCTGCACTCCCTGTACTATAATAGGTTACCATTGTAACGGCATAAATAAATGTTAGCGGCTGCTGCTAGGGATCAATGTAATTTAGTGAATATTGTATACACACTTAGGGCTCGATTTATCAAACATATTCTCCTTAATTTGCGCCTTAATTCACGCCGTCGTAATATATCTCCTATTTATCATTAAGAAATACTCCTAAAAATGTGCAAATACGACTGCAAAATTCTCGCCCTTCAATGTCCCTCGCCTAGGCGCACATTTGCGCAAATTAAAGCTTTAAAACGCCCTTTTCAGGGTGTATATTCAAGAATACGACCTATTTCTCTCCAAAATAGATATTTATCATTATTTTGCGCCATTGGAGAGCCTAAAGTTCTCCTCCTAATACGACTACTAATGTTCTCCATGAAGAGATAGGAGAACATCTAATTTACTCCATATTTTCAGCGCAAGAAGATGGATTATTTCCTTATTTTGTCTGCAATTTCTTTAGCAAGGGGCCATGAAAATCGAAGAAATGAACAGATTTTGCCAATACGTAGACGGCAAAGAGTTCCACGAGTTTTTCTACCTCGTTGTGGACTACAGGCATTATCTGATTATCAGATAAAAAAAAGATTTCGCCCTAAACAGGGAGAGCATACAAAATCTATATGTTCTAATACAGAATGATCTAGAGCCACAGACTAGAAGAACAAGGGCAATACCTGGAATGCTCAAGTTATTGGCAGTTTTGCATTTCCTAGCCACGGGCTCTTTTCAGGCTGTGTCCAGTGCAGTGGTTGGCATGAGTCAGCCTTCTTTTTGTAGACATTTGAGGACTGTGTTAAAAGCGATTTTGAAGCATCTAAATAAATTTATATATGTGCCAAGGAATGTACATGAATGGCACCAAGTAAAATCTGGTTTTTATCAAGTTGCCGGCATTCCAAATGTCCTAGGTGCAATTGATTGCACACATATTGCAATTAGACCACCAGCTTTAAGGGAGGAGCAATATCGAAATCGGAAACACTTCCACTCTCTCAATGTTCAAGCAGTATGTGACTCTAACCTTCGGTTTTGGGCAGTAAGATCAGGTTTTCCAGGGTCATGCCACGATTATCACATATTAAAGCAGTCTGCTTTATTTGCAGCATTTGAACGTGGAGAGATGCCACACGGTTGGCTATTAGGTGAATATTAAAATTTTTATATTTATTTATAAAATGTCATATTTTAACCTCATAAACCTGTTGTTACATGTCGCTAATTTGTAATTCTTATATTTTTGAAGGTGACAGCGGGTACCCCTGTAGGCCTTGGCTCTTGACACCTGTACCAATACCTCATACACGATCAGAAATCAAGTTCAACGAATCTCACAGGTCGACAAGGAGTGCTATTGAGCGTACATTCGGGGTACTGAAAATGAGATTTCGGGTGTTGGACCGTTCTGGTGGTGATCTACAATATTCCCCAGAGAAATGTAATGACATAATTCTGGTGTCATGCATAATGCACAATATTGCTATTTCCCAACTAAATATAGATGAGGTGTGTCTGGAGGATGTTCCAGAAGATGTTTATGTTCCTCATGAAATTGTCACAAGACATACCACAAGAGCTGGAGTGGAGAATCGTCTTGAAATTATTGAACGATTTTTTAGATGTAAGTCTACTTAATAAAATTGTATTAACATGTTAATATTGTTTGTTCTATATAATTAATTACATCTTTTTTCTTTTTTTCAGGAAATTTTATGATTGGATTCAAATACCTTGGTTTAATTTAATAATTAAAATTGATAGAATTGTGTATATATATATATATATATATATATATATATATATATATATATATATATATATATATATATATACATATATATATATATATATATATATAATTTTATTTTTATATAAGAGAAATTACATAGTTTGATACCAAAGTTGTGTTGTGTTATTTATATATCTATATCTCTCTCTCTCTCTCTCTCTCTCTCTCTCTCTATATATATATATATATATATATATATATATATATATATATATATATATATATATATATATATATATATATATATAGAAATACATTTTTTTTTTAATTAAAAATAGAATTTATATAGTTTATAACCAAAGTTGTGTTGTGTTATTTATACATATCTTTTTCTCTTTTTGAATAAAAAATGAATATTTTGAAACAAAAAAATGGTTCGTTATTTACTTTGAATAAATTTTTTTTATTTATTAATATTTATTAATATAAAAAACTTTATTAAACAACAAAAATTAACATCAAAACAGTGAACTCTAATAAACATTAACCAAGGCTATAAGTGCGTTAAATATTTTAGAACCCGTAACTTGAAGGTATATATGGAGAATAGAATTAGAAATCAGGATGTCGTCTATTCAAGAACTCTAACTTTTTCTGATAATACTCCTTTTGCACTGTTAATTGTTCTTGAAGTATATTATTTCTTTGTTTTTCCAATTCTATCATTTGTTTAAAAAATTCATTTTGTTCGTTTCTGAAAGACAATGCCATATCTGTTAATCTTTCAACCTCATTTGGTCTCTCCGGTTCATCTATCGGGCATTGTTCTGCATCCTCAATCTCTTCCTCACATTCTGATTCCTCTACATGTGGTGTTTCAACTTGTGTTGATGTTTGTCCCTCTATTTGTGTCTCATCATCATCATCCTCCTGACAAACTGTGTCAGTCACAAGTGGTTGTAATGTGATTTCTATTTCATCTATGAATGTAAAAAATAATTATTTTAAAAAATTAATAAAATTAATTAAAAAAAAAAAAAAAAGGTCAATAATTACCATCAAATAATGTAATTGACGAATCTTGCATAGTTTGTAGTAATCCCATGACACCTGTAACAAAAATACATTGATATTCATATATATGTTTTTAAATTAAATATCTTTACATAAACAGAATTTTCATGGCGAAAAGTAAGAAACGTAGTAATACATATTCATTGTCCATTCTTTTCATTAATACAAATGATATTATCATTTTTGTAATATACTTGTACTTACTGGTAGTTTCTTCCCTGCATGGTATACCACATGAAGATGTTGTGGGTTGTTCACTAGTCAACTCAGACTCGGATGGTAGGTCCACCTGGGCATTTTCTAATTCATTTTCTAATGCCTGTTCATGTTCTTCTATAGTAGATATAAACAAATTAAAATTTAATTAAAATTAAATATTGAGAAAATGAATATACAAAATACATGTTAAAGAAATAGTGTAGTGTAAATTATTATTTCATTATTCTGATAGAGCATTGAATTTCAAAAAATGTTTATAATTCAATACTATTAAAATTTTTATATTTTCTTCTTTTTGGATTATCTCTCATTTCCCAAACAAAAAATCTAAGTTTAGAAGCGTGGCCATTTTTGGGTGTGACACCTGTTTAGCGCTTGCTGATTGGTTTCTTTTTAAATGTAGCCAGCCAATTAACAAGCGGTATCCAGGTCCTCATCCAAAAATGGTCCTGCTTCCAAGCTTACAAGCATACTTTGTTCAATACATATTAAAATAAAAAAAATAAAAAATATTCATATAAAAAAATTATTAACAGGGTATGCTCTGTCTGAATCTTGAAATATAAGTTAAGAATATATTATACTATTCGTTTAATAGCAATCAATTAGATATTTACCTCGAAAATCCATGGTATCTGATGGTACATCAAGTCCCACCACGACAGCATCCCCCATCCTGGCATACAGCATCTGTTCGTAGTCAAGCAGTTCAGCCCTATATGCGGGGCCTCCACCAGTTCCTTTTGATAACTGCTTTTCCTTGCATACTTTTCTTTTAATATTCTTACGAATATCATTCACCCGCTTCCGACAGGCCCTGACGTCTTTCGGAAAACTACCCTCTGCTGACACAGCACGACTAATTTGTTCCCAAATAGCCTTTTTTCTTTGAGGGTTGACAGATTTTGCTTGATATCCGATAATAATATCGTAATGTTCGATGACCACTTCAACTAGAATACAGTTCTGTCGATGACTAAACATCACACTTCGGCCACTTTTCGTTTTTCCAGCTAGTCCAGTAGCCATCGCAAATTTAGATCAAAAAATGGCGCTAATAAAAATAGTGTCTTCGTTAGAAGTCAGAATAAAGTAATGAACAATTATCACTAACAACTTTTGTTCCAGAACGTTACAGAAATGGGGCGTTATATGAATAGATTACTGAATAATTTAAATAAAATTAGTAACTGTAATTTGATTGCACAATTAGAATTTACTTTATTCCTATTGGTCAAATGTGTATTTTTTTCAAATTGATGTGTTTTTATTATTATATACATTCTTTTTTAAAATTCGAAACTATTTGTATGTATCAATTGGGGTAACAACGAACATAGCCCTAAAAATAAATTTAAACTAGGAAAACAAATGTATCGACTGTAGAAATATCGTCACAGTTATTGCGCATTGTAACAATTGCCAGTTATCTTCTATCGACTGTAGAAATATAGTGCACGTTATTGCGCACTTGTAACAACTTACATGTAATCTATATTGATACAAAAAGATGTAACTTGTTTAATATTTTTTCTTTAATATTGATAAATAATGAAGTTTCGACTCGATTACTTATTTCTTTTAAAAAATAAATCATTTTTAAAATGGGTATATTTTAATGCGCACTAACAATAACAATTAGTTCCGTTATTGGGTGGAGTTTTATGGTTAGAGAGATACATACATACATTTGAAGATGAATCGTTCCAAGAAGTTTTCCATTGGTGAATTACTGATTATCACCTATACAATGGAAAAGTATTTTCCGAAAAAAAAGAAGGGGATATTCACATTGGAACAGGATAGAAGAAATCCAATTTTATCAGAGATGGTGCGACGGGTCAGACGTCTGTCTGGCCATAATAGGACTAGAAAACAGTGCCTGAAGCGTTATAATGATCTAATCCGGAGACAATCTAAATTAAGGACCCTAATAAGAAGCTATGTTATGAAATGTAAGTATTTATGTAATAGTTGTGTATCATTTTTTTAACTCTATTGTAATCTGTCATTAGTTGTTACTTTGTTTATCTTGAACTTTGTGCAGAAATATAATTGCAAATTTTGTATCCATTTTAGATTTATTGCGGTTTGTGAAACAGTATTAACAATGTAATTGTTTCAGTCTGATGTTGTACTGTACAATCGATTAACAATATAAATACAATTGTATTTCAATTTTTAACAGTCAAAAATAGAAAAAGGCCCCGTTATCTGCGCCCAATAAAATGGAATCCATCCAGTCCAGAAGCTGATTGTGATCCACTACCGACTGTTTTTCTGGAGTCTGAGGCTATAATGACAACAGGTATGAATATAGTTACTAAAATGTTTAATATTAAGATAACTCATCATTGATATTAACATTTATATGTTCAAAATTTTTACAAAAAGGGAAAAAGAAAAAAAGGCGACAACGTCGCAGAAGGCCAATGCCCATCATTGATGATGAATCTGACAATGAAGGTAGATTTCCTTAACATATATCTTACAAATAAATAAAATTATTCTATTTAATGACTATAATCATATTAATTATAGACATGATTGAAGAAGATACAGACCAAAATGCCATTGAAGATATAATTGTTGAAGAGGAAAATAATAATATGAATCAAGATTCACCAAATAGCGAGCAACAACAAGACACTAATATATGTAGGTTCATATGTCTATTCAGTCACTCCTTATATGTCATTATTTGTACTAAAATAGAACTTTTGTTTTAGTGAATAATTATTGAAAAGAGATATGGATTTCAATCAGCATTGTTCTATTACATAAGTATTCCTGTTATAATTATGTATGTCTTTCAGCTATTCAAGATGAAGGACAGAACCTTGAACATGAAGAAGAAATGCAATCTAATTCATCCAATGTAACGGAATTTTATGATTGGAGTGAGTTCTTTTGTATCATAACAATCTTTAGCTTTCACTATTGTGTGGAACAAAAGATGCATGTGCGTGTACACAGTATTATCAAGATGACATGCTTTTAAATAACAACAGAGGTGTAGATAAAACCTTCTAACAAGAGATTAGTCTTTTGTCTGTGTTTCTTGTTAGCATTAGTTAAAACACTATTGATCTTGTAATACTTTACTGAAATGTATTCAAGTCATGACATAACTATTTTTCTATTTCTCATTGGTATAGTGCCTGAAGATCAAGAAATAACTATAAACAAAAAAGAAATTTTGGATACCCTGCTGGAAGTTGAAAATAATTTGATGAGGACATACATAAAAGTGCAAAACTTAAGAGAAAAATATCAATCCTTTTAATTAGGAACAATAAAGAAAAAAATTATTTCTTTTCAGTTTTAAATAAAAAAAAATAGTATGATATGAAAATAACTTTTATTTTGGTTTACAATAAATACATATATTTTTCAATTTAAAGGTGTGTGTGTGTTTATTTAATCTAAAAAAACCTATATTAATGCTGAGGGGGGAGGTGGATATAAATATAAGAGTTGGGTTAGATCAAAGGGTTGGGTTATATCTTTGAAATACATAAACTCATGTTTAGATAAGTAGTTCAAAAGTTAATACAAAGATATAATTTGTAATACAATTTTGAATGAGATCTTGATGTGCTTTCTTAAATAATATAAACATTGATACAACAAATAATAAAGTAGATATAAAAAAATTGTGTTATTTCAACATTAAATTTTAATCTTACCATTTAACTTAAGATTTATATGTGAGAGAATGTGATAATATGATCACAATTATTATATTCAAATTTTTAAAACATTGTTAGCGATTATCGTAAATATAAATAAATTTTGTGTTTATTGAAAAGCACACATCGAATTTGTAACATTGATAACTGAACAATACAAATTAAAAAGTAATCAATGAGAATTCACATTTATTTCTCATATGCGCTTTAATTTAAGACATTTTTAATAATAAATATGGCGCAAATATATGAATAACGGCGAGATTTATCAATATCACGCCACATCTCGCCTTTGGAAAGTAACGTAGAAATACGACCCCTTTTATGATAAATAATGGCGCACATGTGCGCCTATCGGATGGCGATATGCAGAGTACTTGACGGAGAACGGAACGGCGATCTTGAACAAAGTTTGATAAATCGAGCCCTTAGTGCAACATCTAGTGTACAAATGTAATAGTACTTAACTGTACAATTGGCATGAATTGCATATATAAAGTAATAATGTTGTGTAACAGTATTGTGAGTTTCATAAGCTGGCTTGAGTACTATTTGACGTAAGGTACATCACATTATATATCATGTGTGTTAACCTTAATCCCATCAACTTTAGGTGACTCATTTCTAGATGACTAGGTGTGTTAATATAAAGACAAAGTTTAGATATAAAATCTCCATGAACCAAGCACTCACCGCTCTTGTACCAACTGTGCAATTTTATTTGAACCATGATGGTGCATGACCAGTGAGTGCTACACATGAAGTTCTATAGCACCCTGTGAATCTTTCATTATTTATTTATGTGTGTGTGTATGTGTATATATGTATATATGTGTATGTATGTGTATATATATATATATATATATATATATATATATATATATATATATATATAAAAAAATTCATTAAAATTATGGGGTAGATAAAAAACTGAAATTAAAATCCTCCATGTCTCAAAATTAAATCAATATAAATATTTGCATAGGAAATTAGCACATCTAGGCAAGATTCCCCGCTTGCTTTTTCCCAGAAATACTTCATATACAATGTTACCAATGCACAAGAGAATTCTGGGTAAGATATGCAAATTAGATATGCAAGTTCTCAGGTTTTTTGCTTCAAATGCTGTTTTAAAACAGCTATCTTTTTAACAGGATTATTGCAGCAATCCAGAAATTTCTGAGACTTTGCATATCTAATTTGCATATCTTACCCAGAATTCTCTTGTGCATTGGTAACATTGTATATGAAGTATTTCTGGGAAAAAGCATTCGGGGAATCTTGCCTAGATGTGCTAATTTCCTATGCAAATATTTATATTGTGTATACTGTATGTGTGTATATATATATATATATATATATATATATATATATATATATATATAGAGAGAGAGAGAGAGAGAGAGAGAGAGAGAGAGAGAGAGAGAGAGAGAGATTAAACAGATAGTAAAATACAAAAAAATTGTAGTAGCAGTAGAACAATTCTCATAACAAACTAGCAGATCATTTTATGATGATTACAGATTGAGTCAAAATGGTAGTTTAAACAAATGGAAACTGTTGACCTGTGTTATTATATTTCACCAAAATAGAAAACTAAGACTACTGAGAAATGCATTTCCTGAGAGAAAACCCCTAGTTTTATGCTTTCACCAGATGTTCTTTAGATTCTTTTTCCAAAATCCTGTAGTATTGTTTGATTTCGTCATCTGCTTCTTATAATAAAAAAAGGGAAGGAAATGCTTAAAAATAAACACATCCTCCTGCTCCGTTCCTTAAAATATGTTTCAATTTTCCAAGTTAAGATCCTTACCCTGAACATGAGACTAATGAGGAATTTACTATAGTCTCTGAGCATGTAAAACTGTAACAGAAGTAGTTTATGTAAACAACAGTTCTTCAGTGATTACAAAATAAAGGTTCAACATAAACAGTGTAGCTCTGGGTGACTTAACTTAATTTTTTTTTTTCCATCTGTTTTTGGTTTCAAGAAAACAAAATAAACAAGTTTAGCATGTTTAAAGGGCCTTTATAGTTGAAACATTGCGTGATCTAAGTTGGAGTATTTAATATTAAGACTAGTGACCCTGCACCTCTATGGGTTTAACCCCCCCCCCCCCCCCGCAAATGATTTAAACACATAGTACCACTCGGGACCCACAGTGCCAATTGCGCAAACCAGCTGTGTAACTAGTGCTAATAACAAGGTTAGCAGCAGTTTCGTCTCAGGGCCAACAGTGCTCTGCAGGTCTTGGGCAGTACTTAAAGGGACAGTCATCACCAGAATTTGTGTTGTTTGAAAAGATAAATAATCCTTTAATTACCAATTCCCCAGTTTTGCACAACCAACACAGTTATAATTAGACAAGAATACCAAGAGAATAAAGCAAAATTGGTGATAAAAGTAAATTGGAAAGTTGTTTAAAATGACATGCCCTATTTGAATTATGAAAGTTTTTTTTGGACTTGACTGTCCCTTTAAATCATGTGTCTAACCCCTTTGGGGGGTTAAACACACAGAAGTGCAGGGTAACTATTCTTAATATTACATGTTCTAATTAGTTAGAGCATGTAATGTTTTCGCTGTAATGACCCATTATATAGCACTTTTTCATTTTCATGATAGAATGTTTTTTTATTTAATGTAATTTTGAGAGCAGCATATTTGTAGAAATATAGAAATTACTTTTAATTTAGCCATCATTTTTCCAAGAAGCATTTTAAACAAGCTACATATTTTTTTTATAAATAAATAAAATTTACACAAACAAAAAAAAAGAATCACTTTTAACAAGGTTCTAACCAGAAGACTTCCTGACCCACTTTTGTTTTTCAGAAACAAAATTTATAAAATAAGAATGCTAATTTTTTGTCATTTATCCTGGTATTATTCACCAGTGAAGTTTTTCAAAGTAGTAAAATCCGAATCTGGCATCAGCAGACACACGCATATCCTATTGGTAAAGTTTTCAAAGTTTGTGAGTAAACCTCCATGCTGCTGCTTTATAGAAATATGTGTACGCTTCAGCTTCTTGTACTAAAAACTGCACTTGGATAAAGTTAAAGGGACATGAAACCCTATTTTTTTTATTTCATGATTTAGAAAGAGCATGCAATTTTAAACAACTTTCTAATTTACTTCTATTATCTAATTTGTTTTATTCTCTTGATATTCTTTGCTGAAAAGCATATTTAGATAGGCTCAGTAGCTGCTGATTGGTTCCTGCACTTAGAAGCCTGGGGTGATTGGCTCACCCATGTGCATTACTTTTTCATCAACTAAGAATATCTAAATAATGAAGCAAAATAAATAATAGAAGTAAATTGTAATGTTTAAATTTGTATTCTCTATCTGAATAATTTAAGAAAATGTCCCTTTAAAACCTCTAGTGGCACAGATGTTAAAACAGTTGAACTTGTAGTGTTTGCTACAGATAACAACAGATAATATCCAAAATAAATATTGTCTTAGCATAACATTCCTGAGGGATGCTTCCTGTAATCAATTTATATCTTGAAAGCTACAAGGACCATAGGTAAATCCCAATGAAGTATTGAGAACTTGCACTTGGGTGAAATGTAGGCCAGAGCTTAAAAAATGTTGTACTAAAAGCTTCCAAACACTTTTATTCTATTTAGAATTTGATATTTTAAGGTGCTATATAGCAAAGAGCTTTAGCTAAGAAGCCTACGTGACAATGTATATGCAGAGAACAGAAACAAAATCCAAATCTAGTAAGTATAAGAACAAGTGGAACCCGGTATCCAACTTGAAAGGTGCAATCTCAGGCTTCAGGTTTTCTATCTAGACGCTGCTTGAATAATGTATATAATGAAAGCTACAATGAAAAAACCCGAATTGAAAGGCTATATTAAAACTGTTTAAATGCATATTAAAAAAGTATGTGCATGTTTGTGCTCAACAAATACTTAAAGTGATGGTAAACTCTCCCCTTTTTAAAATCAGATCTGGAATGTAAGCGCTATTTTAGATGGAGTTTAATTCATTAGCTGCAATGAAGATGCAGTATGATATGCTTTTTAATATAGATATGAAATTCAAATACTGCATGCTCCTCCGCCCACTTCAAAAGTAAAATTTTCTGTGAGCTAACAGATTGAATTGTTGTCCAATCAGCGCTCTCCCCATCTGGCACTTTTGTTGTAGCTAGAGCATTGATTGGAGAGTAATTCAATCATTTAGCTGACAGGAAAATTGACTTTTGAAGTGGGTGGTGTAACGTGGGGTATTTGAATTTCATATCTATATTAATAACTAAGTTATAGCGCATCTTCATTGCACATAATGAGTAAAACCCCATCTAAAATAGCGCTTACATTCCAGATCTGATTTTAAAAAGGGGAGAGTTTACCATCACTTTAAATATATAAAATAAAACACATTTTAAAATACCCTCCTTTAGATGCAAGATATTTAAAAGTAGTCTTTTCTGACCCTTTTTTAAAGGATGTTAATTTTAATTAAAGCAGACAAGGATTTGGAGATGCATTCGATTTCGAATGGAAACAATATATATATATATATATATATCAGAAGCACCAGCTAGGTACAAGCCTATCAAGAGAGGAGATTTTGAAACCAACGGGAGATATTAAGATTCACCATTCTTGCAAAATTTTTGTGGGATTTTTATATTATGAAAGGGATGACCCAGAGAATCAATTCTTCAAGTGATACCAATGAAGACATAATATTCTGTACTCTTTAGAACCTATGGGAATGAGCACATGGAGATTGGTGAACGTGAACAGTATGCAACTAAAACATAAGCAGAAATAGTTCTCTAAACTGCAGTTCCTCACTGTTTCCCCGTGCAGCCCTGCACAATGGATGAATGATTTGAAGTTAACATCTTCACTGTTGCAGTTGCCATATCCACTTTGGCATTTTTAAATAGGAAGTATTCCTTTTACTATTTGCCATTTTGATATCTTGTCATCAATGTAAAATAAAGTGGCCTATGTCAGATGATTCTTTAAATCAAAGTGTCCAGCCTGGGTGACCATTTCATGTAATAGCAGAAATAATTTAAATGCCAAACATACCAGCCTCAGTGTAAAGTAAGTTTGAGGAATAAACATAAGGTAGAAATTGAGTTGCTACTAAGGAATCTGTAACAGTGACAGAAGTAAAATCCGCCATCTTCTATCATGGAAAAAAAAATACCCAATTTGACCCCATGGTGGTATATACTTCATAAAGGTATGCTATACACCTTTTAGAAATGTAAAAATCCATAAAAGGTCTTCAGCCATGGAACTACTTTTCTTTTTTTGTGTGTGAAAATATCACCTCCCTAAATATGATTCTTAGCAGATTTTTGAGATTGGTAGGTCCAAAAAAGAGAAATGTTAAGTAGTAATGTTTCATATCTCCAAAGCACATAGATATAAAGCACAAAAATCGTTACATAACCACAACCCATAAATATACGACATAGGCCTTCACAACCATGGTGTTTTCATATCAGATCTAAAAAAATGCTGTTCTCTAAATATGATGGCTACATTGTCCTAAAGATCCAGTTAAATATGATAAAAGTCTATATTTCCTACAAGTTAACACCTTAAAGCAGTGTTTCACAACCACAGTCCTCAAGTACCTCCCTAACGGGCAAGATTTTCATGATATCTGAACTAGAGCACAGGTGAAATAATTAGCTGATGGGTGAGAGTCATAATGTTGAATTATTTTTTTATTGTTATTTTTACCTTTAAATATATTAACGCCCCTCCTTGATTCATACAGGATTGTTTGCTCCTTTAGCTAGGATTTTTACCCCTTTCTCTTGGTGATTGTGTTGGTATAGTGATGGTGGAAAGGGGCACTTTCCCATTCCAGCACTCACTACAACAGAGTGATAATATATATCAAGCTCTTACTATACGCCTGGTAATAATAACTGGCCAGACAAGAAGTGTCAATAAATACACCTCAAGGTTTCAAGGAGTGTGTATTATATTTTATTTGTACATAAATTTACATACCAGCCCTGCTTTGAGACTATCCTAACCTGATTAAAGGGAGATGAAACCCAAAAATGTTCTTTTATAATTTAGACAGAACATACAATTTTAATCAACTTTCTAATTTACTTCTATTATTTAATTTGCTTCCTTCTCTTGTTATCCTTCGCTGAAAGGTTTATCTAGGCAAGCTCAGGAGTGGCAAAGAACCTAGGATCTAGTTGCTGATTGATGGCTGCATATATATACCAATTGTCATTGGCTCACCCATCTGTTCAGTTAGAAACCAGTAGTGCATTGCTGCTCCTTCAACAAATAATACCAAGAGAATGAAACAAATTTGATAATAGAAGTAAATTAGAAAGTTGTTTAAAATTATATTCTCTATCTTAATCATGAAAGAAAATGTTTGGGTTTCATATCCCTTTAAATATGACAATAACTTTTTAAAACAAGTCTAGATGGCTAGAATTGAGACTCGGTCATGGATAGATTTTTAATAAAAGTTAATTATACAAAGTAATTTTTGTGAATGACTAATGTTTTTTTAATTTTTTTAACTTTAAGGACTACAAAAAAATTCTAGATGAGCAAATACCTCATATTCTTATTGACGTACGACCGCAGCCTGAATTCGATATCTGTCAACTACCACATACTGTTCGTATCCTTTTCAAATTACTCATTTTTATTCATTTATTTTTTTGTTAAAAAAAAAGACAAACGAGATTTCTTTATTTCTTAATTAACTGTATTTTATTTAAATAAATATAGTGTGTTAGAAAATAAAAATGATGTATACCTGGTTTTTCTTTAATTTTTAATTTAAAATTAAAATCAACTCTTTTTTCCCCTTATTTCCTTCAACATGGTGACAAAAAATAAACTAAAAATAAACCAGTCACCATCATTTCATATTTTTCTTTGTTCCTATGGGATTTCACCTTAATTTCACGGGACTTCACTGTGATGTTGAAAAATTTCATAAAATGAAAGTTGAAGTTCACAAGAA
Source organism: Bombina bombina (assembly GCF_027579735.1). Lineage (NCBI taxonomy): Eukaryota > Metazoa > Chordata > Amphibia > Anura > Bombinatoridae > Bombina > Bombina bombina. The sequence goes on from NC_069502.1 coordinate 748,822,540, forward strand.
TAGCCGCACCATCTAAATGTTAAGGGATATTAAATACTAACTACATTTTATAATTATAGTAATGAGGTTGTTTCCCGCCTCACTCTAGCCATGTTGAAATCTAGCTTTCGCTGCATTTCAGTGCTGATGTGTTTGCACATGTGCAGCAACTCTCCTTCAGATACCTGCAGTGTAACCTAGGTTTCAAAATGGCGGCACCCATGATTAAAGGGACATAATACACACAGAGAGATTAGAGGGACGAGCATATGTATTTCATGTTTAATGACCCATTCAAGCTGCAATGTTTAGTCCAGGATATTAAACAATTAGCATATTTTCTTATCCTGATGCAATAAAGTATAAATTTGAGATTTAAAGGGACAGTCTAGTCAAAAACAAACTTTCATGATTAAAATTACATGCCCTATCTGAAACAACTTTCTAATTTACTTTTATCATGTATTTTGCTTTGTTCTCTTGGTATTCTTAGTTAAAAGCTAAACCTAGGTAGGCTCATATGCTCTAAGCCCTTGAAGTCCACCTCTTAATTCATTTGAGAGTTTTTCACAACTAGAGGGCGTTAGTTCACGTGTGCTATAAAGATAACATTGTGCTCACGCACGTGTAGTTACCTTAGAGTAAGATATTTTTGAGGTAAGATATCTTACAGCCTTCCTTTCACATACCATTAATAAGTAATATAAAATTTTCTACATCATTAAAGGGACACTAAACCCAAAATTTTCTTTCATGATTCAGGTAGATAATACAATTTTAAACAACATTCAAATATACTTCTATTATCTAATTTGTTTCATTTTTTAGATATCCTTTGTTAAAGAAATAGCAATGCACATGTGTGAGCCAATCACATGAGGCATCTATATGCAGCCACCAATCAGTAGCTACTGAGCCTATCTAGATATGCTTTTCATCAAAGAATATCAAGAGAATGAAACAAATTAGATAATAGAAGTAAATTAGAAAGTTGTTTAAAATTGCACGCTCTTTCTAAATCATGAAAGAAAAAACTTGGGTTTCATGTCCCTTTAAAGTGTTGCCACTTTCCTGCAGAAATTGTGCACTCAGGCCCAAAAAAATGCTTGTTGACAGGTTGTGTTACTGTATTTAAAAACGTAATGTATCATGGGGTCATTGGCCCTTCATCAAATTATTTATTATATATATTTTATATATTATGTTATATATTTTGTTAAAAGAAAAAAAAATACCTCTGTAATTTTCTGAAACTTGTTTTTTTCCATATGATTGCACTTTTTGTTTAGCAAAAATAAAAATCATGTAACTGATTATTAGTGAACAAACAGTAATTGAAATGTAAAATACATTTCTGTATAATGAATATTTTTCTATAAAGTAAATAAGATATTCCTTTGAGTCGGCTAGAAGAGAAAAGTGACAAGTGGATACATTTTCTGAGAGCCAAAATAGCAGAAATAAACCATGATGAAAAGGTATCTAAAAAAAAAGGTAAGTTATATCGCTTGAACAGTTGATAACACACTATGAATAGAGTCAACAATAGTTTTTTATTTGATGTATTTAGCAAATCATAGTATAAAAAGAGAACAAATCATATGTACTTCTGCGCAACTTAAATGGGTTATTGAAAGCACAGAGAATAATGTCTTTAGACTATCTGTTGCAAACAATTAACGTTCAAGTTTATGTAAAATGAAGTATATCCAAACAAGAATAAAGTATAGGTGTCTTACCGGAAATTACCTCAATCATATGAGGTAATGTATGGTCACGTGGGTATTGTAGTAGGTAGGTGATCTCTGGTTCAAATCGTGTCACTGCTGAGGTTAATGACTTCGATGCAGCCTTGTGTATGGTATTCCCCTTTAGGAAACTTCCAGGATCTTGTATTGTAGACTTGGTATCTCTTGTTAGTATGGTATTTTTCTTCAGCCGGTCCTTCCCAGATTTCTCAGTGGGAGGTGTTGAGGGAGAAAAAAAAGAGGAAAACACATAGTGTAATACTGTTTAAAAGATATATTTATTTACAGTATAAAAGATAGGAATTGCACTCACATGTAGTACCCTCAATCAAGTATGAGGTAAGTATTGGCACATCAAAATATGTGTAGGCAAAGTATACTTCTGGGTAGTTGCATAAGATGAATAACTCACTCAGTTAGGGTAAGTCCAATCAATTAATCCAACAATGTCATTGAATCAATGTCCATTAAAAGAAAAGGAAGTATAGGAACTTGGTGGTCTGATGTGGCAAAGTGCCAAACATATATCCCTATATATGTGATGTTAAAGGTGTATCACTAAAAACAAGTGTTTGTCTCCTGATTGTTGCGGCAATAAATGTTGCAGGAAAGACAAAAAGTGCTGAAATTCAGTAATGTTGGTCACAATGTACTTGGTAACACTAATACTAAAAATAATAACAGTGTCTGACTACTGTAAATGTAGGTCACCAATAGTGTCCCAATAATAGACCAAATGCGCTGAGAAGAAACCGACCGTCTGCAGCAGGTCGGATGTGTGACTTCATCAGAGGCGCCTCTGACAAAGAAGTATTTGAAACTTCGAAACGCGTAAGGCTCCCCAGGTGTGGCAGTACAGTTTCTTTTCACTTACTTGTAGTGCAAACCGGCCTCCTTTGTTTTTACCGCTCCCACGCACACTTTACCAACGGTATCTCACTCGCTCTATCCGAGATGTGCAGTTGTGCTTGTGCTATAGTCACACATCCGACCTGCTGCAGATGGTCTGTTTCTTCTCAGCGCATTTGGTCTATTATTGGGACACTATTGGTGACCTACATTTACAGTAGTCAGACACTGTTATTATTTTTAGTATTAGTGTTACCAAGTACATTGTGACCAACATTACTGAATTTCAGCACTTTTTGTCTTTCCTGCAACATTTATTGCCGCAACAATCAGGAGACAAACACTTTTTTTTATTGATACACCTTTAACATCACATATATAGGGATATATGTTTGGCACTTTGCCACATCAGACCACCAAGTTCCTATACTTCCTTTTCTTTTAATGGACATTGATTCAATGACATTGTTGGATTAATTGATTGGACTTACCCTAACTGAGTGAGTTATTCATCTTATGCAACTACCCAGAAGTATACTTTGCCTACACATATTTTGATGTGCCAATACTTACCTCATACTTGATTGAGGGTACTACATGTGAGTGCAATTCCTATCTTCTATACTGTAAATAAATATATCTTTTAAACAGTATTACACTATGTGTTTTCCTCTTTTTTTTCTCCCTCAACACCTCCCACTGAGAAATCTGGGAAGGACGAAAAATACCATACTAACAAGAGATACCAAGTCTACAATACAAGATCCTGGAAGTTTCCTAAAGGGGAATACCATACACAAGGCTGCATCGAAGTCATTAACCTCAGCAGTGACACGATTTGAACCAGAGATCACCTACCTACTACAATACCCACGTGACCATACATTACCTCATATGATTTTGGTAATTTCCGGTAAGAGGACACTTATACTTTATTCTTGTTTGGATATACTTCATTTTACATAAACTTGAACGTTAATTGTTTGCAACAGATAGTCTAAAGACTTTATTCTCTATGCTTTCAATAACCCATTTAAGTTGCGCAGAAGTACATATGATTTGTTCTCTTTTTATACTATTTTTCACAGTGTAAGGGGTACACTGTTATCTTACCTTCTTGCTGCACTATTCCCGAAAGGAATATTTGGTTTTTGTACCCTAAGTAACCAAGGAATACCTGGATAGAAGGGAGTATATACACCCTCCCATTTCCACACTATACATCAGTGAGTCTTGACATTGCGATCCAACTAGAGCGCTGGTATTTTTTCTTTATTAAATTTAGCAAATCATATTTACTTTTCCTAAGAAAGATGAGACAACTGTTTTTCTTAACCATTTTGCAATCTTAAAGGGACAGTCAACCTAAAAAATGTTCCTACTTATTTAGATAATGTTTGCAATGATTAGTATTGCAAACAGTATCCCAATGTTGATCAATATATAGTGTGTAAGTAAAAATATTTACTAGTTCATCTTCGGCCATTTTGAGATGGCCGTCTGAGCCCTCCCTCCCCGATGTCATCCTGATCTTGTACTCATCGTCCACAAGTCGATATTGCACAGACCCGCGATTTGGGCATGCGCAATGCGCCGTTTATGCTCGAGGGGGCTTTTTCAGTTAGGAACTGTAATATTCTAAAAATCAGGCAGTGAAGCCGTTAATTTACAAACTGTGCCAGATCTCTGCCATAAGGAAAGTGGCATTTGCTAACACTTGGCATCTGTAGTACTATTACTAATATTGTCACTGCTCTTGTAAAAATAATGTCCTGTAAACGGAATGATTTCTTCAACGCCAGGAAACTGGAGCCTGGTACAAAGCTTCTGAATGCAGAAGTCACTGTGGAATTTTCTGAAGTCTGAAGAAATCTTTCCGTTTACAGGACATTATTTTTTTAACATAAACGGCACATGCGCAAATCGCGGGTCCACGCAATATCGACTTGTGGACAATGAGTACAAGATCAGTATGACGTGAGGGAGGGCTCAGACGGCCATCTCAAAACGTCCGAAGATGAACTAGTAAGTATTTTTACTTACACACTATATATCGATCCACATTGGGATACTGTTTGCAATACTAATCATTGCAAACATTATCTAAATAAGTAGGAACATTTTTTAGGTTGACTGTCCCTTTTAAATTTAGGATAGGCCTCTCAAAATTATTTATGAAATTATGTGAACAGAATAATTTAATCCAGTTATAACTATTGGACAAGGCTAAATATATTATAATACATTATTTAGAAGTCATATATTGCTAAACTAGAGCTGTCACTAATTGTACCATTAATTATATAAAATTCAAAAAAGAGGAATCTTTATGTGTTGCTATGGTACTATATCCTGTTGGGCTATTGCTAACATCCTTTATAACTCAATTTCCTGTTAAAATCATCTTGCAGTGTTAACTTAACATGTCAGTATAGCAGGTGGAATTTCATGTTTTACAGGACAATGAATAGACCAAGAATATATAAATATATATATATATATATATATATATATATATATATATATATATATATATATATATATAGCATTAAATAGACTATTATACTCACTCAAACTTAAAAATAGCAAAAGTTTATTATTGTCTCTTTTTATTTTTTTTATTTCAGTGATTGTAATTTGTAAACTTGGAAACGATTCACAAAAGGCTGTAAAAATATTACAAGAACTATCTGGAAAAGAAGTGGATTTGCTAGATACTAAAGATGTTCAAGGTGGACTGATGGCTTGGGCTGCCAAAATTGACTCGACATTCCCTCAATATTGAGATTGTACCTAGAATAACAAATAAAGAGGCACATCTGTTTATATCACTATGCATGGTCATTTCAATAAAAGTTGTAAACTTTCATGATTTGTTTTATTCTCTTTAAAACGTGTTGTGATCTTTAATTTTTGAATATATATTTATTTCCTAATATTTATATAAAGACTAAAAAGATATCTATACTATACTATAAATATAAGAAAAATCCTGTATTTGATCCAGATGGATAATTAAAGTCACCAGGGCAGCTCCTCTTCTTAAGGTGAGGGAAAACCAACATGTATCTACAAGGTAAAAATAAAAGGGCGCCTCATGTTTTCCTGGACACTTATGAGTTACACATGCTGCAATGTAAGCAGGGCATCACATAAATAGTGCTGATGAACAGCACTATTCATGTTCCTCCCTGCACACCCTGCAGCATGTGTAACTCATAAGTCTCCAGGAAAACATGGCTGAGGTGTAAACCCTAGGTGTAGACTATGTGAATGCCACAGTCACCAGCTGGCTGATGCTTCTGGCAAAAAAACCTCCAAGGGAATTCCTCCTTAGACTTGAGAATCTCCAATATTCGGCCACAGGCAATCAGAAGAAATCTAGCAGCCACTTTCTATAAACAGTATGCAGCAACTTGATAAAAGTACTAAAAACATTAATAAAATAACAGTGTACAGATGATCTGTTTAAAAATATGCAACGCATTTCTCAGCTTAAAGGTGAGCCGTTTCATCAGACAGTATCAGTACCCTATTGGGGCTTATGGAAGCAAGCTCTCATGAGCGCAAAGCTTCCTTGAAATGCATTGCGCCTAACTTGTAATACCAGCACACATTTGCGAGCACTGGTATTACTAAGTGGAGCAAAACTACAATTTTGCACTCCACTCATAATCTGGTCATAAGTGTATAGTCATCTGGAGTAAAAATCGTCTACAGTAATGATTGAGATAGGACCCTGTATCATGTGAAAGGCATCAGCCAATAACAGACTAGAACACGTATACAGATACAAAACACTATCTGGCCCATTTATCAAGCTCCGTACAGAGCTTGAAGGGCCGTGTTGCTTGCAAGTCTTCAGACTCGCCAGAAACACAACTTATGAAGCAGCGGTCACAAAGACCGCTGCTCCATAACCCTGTCCGCCTGCTCTGAGCAGATGGACAGGAATCGCCGGAAATCAACCCGATCGAATACCTCCCTGCTGGCGGCCGATTGGCCGCGAGTCAGCAGGGGGCGGCGTTGCACCAGCAGCTCTTGTGAGCTGCTGGTGCAATGTTAAATGCGGAGAGCGTATTCCTCTCCGCATTTAGCGAGGTCTTGCGGACCTGATCCGCAGTGTCGGATCAGGTCCGCAAGCCCTTTGATAAATGGGCCTGATAAACTCGAGTTTATGAGATACAATTTGATAGTTACAATTATAAATTTTAAATAATTAAAATATTCAGTTAAATGTTTGACAATATGTGTAAATGGTACAAATAGTACAAAAGATAAAAATAGTACAAAAGTACTCCCCTCTGATTCAAAGAATCGCTGCCATCTGACAGTTTTTCCCAAAGCTGTTTTTGATATATGTGTACAAAGGAGGCGCCGATTCACAGAAGATATTGTTGCAGATTTCTGTAGGAAGATATCACAATAGGGTAGTACATCCAGGCATTGTGAATATCAAAAATAAATACTCACAGAATAGAAAAAACAAATTTATTCTTGCTCAACCCAGACCAGAGTGAGAGCGAGCTACATTCAGTCCAATGGCGCGATCGGGCGTGATGTGACTAGCCAGCGTGCCTGCGTATTGCTTTGGAAATCCAAGACCCGCTCAGTAGAGCCTAGAGTGAAGTCCAAAATTTACACTAAAAAAACTTGCAATGCTTTTAATTTATGAAGTTACCGCTAAGATAATGTTATATAATTCTGCACTATGTGCAGAATTATATAACATTATTCTGTAAGTTTACTGTCCCTTTAAGTAGATAAAAACATGGAAAAACATTTTTATGCAATATTCCTATTTAATAAAGTGTTAGTGTGTATCTATTATAAATATCTCACAGTCCAATGTTCTATACCTAAATATAATCATATGTGTGTGTATATATATATATATATATATATATATATATATACACAGAGAGAAATGCACTCACAGGAACGAACAACCAGCGATTTACCACCTGGGTGCAACTTCTTTTAGCCCAGCAATGCTTTTCACAGAGTAGAACTTTCCTGTAGTATATCAGTCGGATCCCGCCTATTACGGTCAGTCCAGCGCCGAAATACCAAGCAATTCCTCTCTGAACAAGGAACAAAGCAACCCCAGACGATCGTTTCGGCCTTCATTGGGCCTCGTTAGTGAGGTGTAGCAGTATTCCTCTAAGCACACTGAGCAAGGAGTCCACGTCTGGTTTCCCCTTTTTCCCATAGGGAGACTAAATACACACAGAGAGAAATGCACTCACAGGAACGAACAACCAGCTCAATACCATTGTTAGCCTGTTCTATGGCGATTTACCACCTGGGTGCAACTTCTTTTAGCCCAGCAATGCTTTTCACAGAGTAGAACTTTCCTGTAGTATATCAGTCTGATCCCGCCTATTACGGTCAGTCCAGCGCCGAAATACCAAGCAATTCCTCTCTGAACATGGAACAAAGCAACCCCAGACAATCGTTTCGGCCTTCATTGGGCCTCGTCAGTGAGGTGTAGCAGTATTCCTCTAAGCACACTGAGCAAGGAGTCCACGTCTGGTTTCCCCTTTTTTCCATAGGGAGACTAAATACACACAGAGAGAAATGCACTCACCGGAACGAACAACCAGCTCAACACCATTGTTAGCCTGTTCTATGGCGATTTACCACCTGGGTGCAACTTCTTTTAGCCCAGCAATGCTTTTCACAGAGTGCACTTCTCTCTGTATATATATATATATATATATATATATATATTTGAAAAATAATATTCACAAATATCATGCAATGGATAATAACTGAGTAGACCCCAATCAAAGAAGTATTGGGTGAGCAGTAATGGTATTTAAGTCGTAACCACTCTGTAACAACAAAAGCTGCAAGAAATAAATAAGTCCAAGTGGTCTAGGACAATGCCTGCAGTATATAAAGCGGCAAGTCTCAAGTAATGAGGTCTATGACCCAATTAGTTAGGGTGCAGTGCTTGTCTCAATCCCCCAAGGTTGGTGCCCAAAATGCTGTAATGGTACAATAAAATGTAGTATGCTTGGTTATGCCAGTCACTTGTAACTCTCCTTCCTCATCTGATACAACCTTCTTTTAGTGTTCAACCTCTGTAGATGATTCTGGTCTGGTGATGAAGCCCTCCAGTCACGGCTGCACAAAATTTCCTCAGGCTGGGTCGAAAACCTTCCGTCAGAGTGGGCATGTCTCCTCCTTGGTTCATGGATATGACGTTGTACGTCTTTTTATCTACGATAGGCTCCAGATGCAGGGATTGACAAAAGTGATGGCTGGCAGCACCAATCAAAGTGGGACAGGACTCAAGGCTTGGGAAAGTTCAAAATAGCAAAGTTCCCAACCGCATAAACTTTGTTAGGATCCAAAGGAACAGTAGACACAGTTTCATGTCGAAAAGCTAGAAATAGCTCAATTTATTTGGAATTTCCAAACAAGAAAAGGTAGACAGACAACACCTGACGCGTTTCGCACATGCACTTCATCAGAGGATAAAGATTCTATTGACGGTAGGGCTGTAACGAATTGCCTGTAACTTTAAATGAATCAACCAACTGGACAAAAATATTTCTCAGAAATGAGTTTGGATGTGTCAGTTATATCTGAACGTTTAATTGTTCGCAAACAATTTAATACAAATAAGAGATATTTTGGCCTTAGGAACTAGAGGCTAATATATATAAGAAATATATACAGCTCTAGATAGAAGGCAGAGATGATAAGGAGCAATATAAATATTTTGGCAGAAGAAGGTAACATCAAATATCAAACTCTGAGGAGACTGTGCTGAAATAAGTGCAAGGTAACAAAGTCTAACAATAGCGTCTAGGTAAATGGCACTTAATAAAGAGACACTTCAAGCACAGTTGAAAGTTACACAGGCTGTGCTGTTATATGCGTGCAGAGCAAGATGTAACTGCAGCTACTGTTAGTACTCACGGCATCTCCTTCAATGATAGGACTTGCAGGATACGAGAGCGGATCCGATGAGGGCTGTGCAGATAGAGACTGGCAGACGGACACTGTATGTTCCTCACAGCTACGGCTGGAGCGGGCCTGGCATCGCCTGATGACATCAGAGATGTTACTTGCAACAGCAGCTCGTCTGTGTTAGGAGATTTTAGGAAGAAAGCTTAACTGCAGGAATACACGGAACAATAAGACATTAGTAAAAGTTTCAGGATGGTGAGGTGTGTCTAAAGAAATACTTCATTAAACTAGCAATAGTGAGCGGAGGAGGGAGCTGATGGAAGTAATTACTTGTTAAGGTGGACAGAGAGATAAGAACACTGTTAAGGTGGAAAGGTTCATGACAAGGGCTTAAAGGGACACTGAACCCAAATTTTTTCTTTCGTGATTCAGATAGAGCATGAAATTTTAAGCAACTTTCTAATTAACTCCTATTATCAAATTTTCTTCATTCTCTTGGTATCTTTATTTGAAATGCAAGAAAGTAAGTTTAGATGCCGGCCCATTTTTGGTGAACAACCTGGGTTGTTCTTGCTGATTGGTGGATAAATTCAACCACCAATAAAAAAGTGCTGTCCAGAGTGCTGAATAAAAAAAAAAAGCTTAGATGCCTTATTTTTCAAGTAAAGATAGCAAAAGAACGAAGAAAAAATTGATAATAGGAGTAAATTAGAAAGTTGCTTAAAATTACATGCTCTATCTGAATCACGAAAGAAAAAATTTGGGTTCAGTGTCCCTTTAAGTATGCAGCTCCAGTCAATCCCTGCAGTAGACAGCCGCGGCCAATGGCAGTATGCTTCATCATACTCAGCTGGGATGGGCGGAGATGCAACTTGTTTCCTATCAATTTTAATGTCTACAAACATATAGTGTTTTTTTTTTTACCTAAGCTCTATGTCAATGGTAATGGAACTATTAGGCTATTCAAAATAATCCTTGACATAGATTTAAAGGGACATTAAACCCACATTTTTTCTTTAATGATTCAGATAGAGAATACCATTTTTAACAACTTTCTAATTTACTTCTATTATCTAATTTGCTTCATTCTCTTGATAATCTTTCCTGAAAAGCATATCTAGATAGGCTCAGTAGCTTCTGATTGGTGGCTGCACATATTTGCCTTATGTGATTGGCTCATTCATGTGCATTGCTATTTCTTTAAAGAAGGATATCTAAAGAATGAAGCAAATTAGATAATAGAAGTAAATTTGAATGTTGTTTAAAATTGTATTCTCTGTCTGAATCACGAAAGAAAATGTTTGGGTTTAATGTCCCTTTAAGTAATATAGGACTAGCCTCTCCTTATACTTTCCCTATTCATTCCATTACTATTGACATAGAGCTTTGGTCAAAAAAACAATATTTAGAAGAATTTTATTTTATTTGCATATATTTTATTTCAGGTTTTTTACTAAAAATAGTTTTTTTCTTATGTTTTGCCTGGTTAATATATTGTTTTTTAATGTTCTTTCTCTTATTTTAAAATATTTATGTATTGAATTGTTCATTCTTGAAGTAATGATTGAATTAACTGTTTCCTCTTTATATTATTATTTTTGTACTTTATAAAACATTGTAACAGTTCTTATAGCTGTTCTTGTTAAAATTGTTAGTTTATAAATGAGTATTACATGATTGAGCATTTTTCAGAACAATAACTTTGCATAGTTATGCTTACAGGTTATTATTTTGTGAACAGTATATGTTTGTTAACATTAAAATTGACAGGAGACGAGTTGCATTTCCGCCCATCCCACACAACTGAGTATGATGAAGCATACTGCCATTGGCCACGGCTGTCTACTGCAGGGATTGGCTGGAGCTGCATACTTAAGACCTACTATAATCGTTAGCCTCTGATGAAGCGCATGCACGAAACGCGTCAGGTGTTGTCTGACTGTCTACCTTTTCTTGTTTGGAACTTCCAAATAAATTGAGCTATTTCTAGCTTTTCAACTTGAAACTGTGTCTATTGTTACTTTGGATTTTGACTAAATATATATTTGTGCAAAAACAACAACAGATATATGTAGAAATATGTATTTATAAATAAATAGTACATATTCTTGTATGCGAAAAACATTGGAATGTAAAATATACATATTTTTGTCAGGTTTGTGATCAGATTTACGCGTTAGTAGGGTGTTTTTTCCACTTTTTTTGTTCCATTGACTTCTATGGGGGTTTACTTTACTTTCAACTTATAATACGAGCGCAACCCGACGTATGCAAAAAGCTTACTTCTAGCAGTGTTAACGCTTAAGCGGGAGGATTAAAAAGCGCTCCACTTGTAATCTGGACCACAATGTCTTTCACTGTTGTAAACAGCTGTAAAAACTGGTACTACTATTTTGTAATTGGTAAAAAATATATCCTGGGATGGGACTCATAGATGTCTTGAACATAGTTTTATTGGCAGTCTACTAGTAGCTAAATTCGGAGTAGTGCTAGGTAAAAATAATGTCTTTAAGAATTAGTTCGGAAGGTTCCAAAAAACTTACACTAAAACATTGTAACAAGTGATCTTAGGAGCCTGGCATTCAGTCATTTTTTTTTTTTTTTAATATTCAAGTAAATTAAATTGGATTTCAGAATTATTCTGCTTGAGCACAGGAGACATAATCTAGTACAATGGTCTGAATTAAACATAACATTAAAATGCAACTGTGTAGATAGCTAATAAATTGTTTGTGTTTCTTTTTTTTTTTACTTAGTGGTACCAATGACTTAATCATATTGTCATGTGACTGTATGTGGTGCAACTGCACACAGTACACAATTATGATTGGTGCTTAAAATGGGAGCATTTTCTCTTGAAAACACAATCTGGGATAGAGTAGAATCATGGTGCTGCCACTAAAGGATGGACTACTAATTAATAGCTGGAGCTCTCTATTCTGCCATCTTGTATTAAAATGTAGCCTGTTTGTGAAACGAGAGTTGCAGATCCCTAGTCAAATGTGGTCTTATGCCACATTTCATACCAAAACAAAAATGTTGCTTGTAAAAAAAAATGTCACTATCTTTAGAGAAATGTAGCCACCAATCAGCAAATGCTACCCAGGATGCTGAACCAAAAGCTTACATTCCAGCTTTTTAAAATAAAGATACCAAGAGAAAGAAGAAAAATTGATAATAGGAGTAAATTAGAAAGTTGCTTAAAATTGTATGCTCTATCTGAATCATGAAAGAAAAAAAATGGGTTTAATATCCCTTTAACCTTTATATGCCAAAGGGAATGTTCTAGCTTTCTGCAACATCCATGGGGTTAACCATGACCCCAGCGTAGGAGTGTATTTTTTATGGAACGTTATGTAAGAGCTGTAGCATTCTTAACAAGGTAATATTGTGACAAGCATGAAATTATTGCTGCTTCAGTTTCTCGATGAAATTATTCACAACATTTTTGACTGCTACCTTCCAGAGTTAAACTGTAAAGTGGTAGAGTTTAGGTGCGCAAATAGTCATAATTTATTATGTAAATTTGCTCTAAAAGATTTATTTGAATTTGAATATTTGAATAATGCCTTCTTTTTCATCATACAGGTAAAGCAAGTTGGCCTTCTGAGATATACAGGGAAAAAAAAGAGAGATTTAATTCACATACATTTTCCATCAACATAGAAAAACTTGTATTGGAAGCCATCTAATTATCATATATTGCTGATGAGAGAGGTAGTTGCTAGGTGATGCTGAACACTTCAGAATTTCAAAGACGATTCTCAGAGGATGTCATTGATTCCTAAATACATATGCACAGAACATTCCTAGGTGGTTAAAAGAAATTATTATTCGCTTGCAGAAGGGAATGCATTGATTTCTTATGTGGCTGATCTCAGAATTAAATCAGACCTATAACTTCTGTACTTGGCATTTGGATAAGGGGTTTCATAATATTTATATTACTTTAAGAAGTTGTGAAATAAATTAGTTATTTATAAAATGTATTGCAAGGAAATCTGTAATTATGAATGTACTAAATGTATAACATGAAAATAATCACTAATCACAGGACTGGGATAATTAAAATCTTTAACCTCTTTTCATGTTATCATTCTCTAAAGTTGAGAATATTAAATATTAAAATATTAAATATATATATATGAAATATACTTTATTTTGAACATTAACCCCATGAGCGCTAAGCCACTTCACATTCCTATTGTAGAGCTGTTTAGTTGTTTGGCACTCTCTGAATTTACTCATACATTTTAAAAAAAATTCTGTGAGGTACCTACACAAATCATACCTTATTTATTTCAACAGGCCAAGCATGTTTTAAAAATAACTTTAGTTATCTGAAATGCCATCATATGTGTGGTGACATTTTATCACTGGAATATTCACCTAGCTGTTATTAAAATCCCTTCCCCAGGTACACCTTTCTCTCTGAACTAAAGACACTCCCAATGGCCTTTTGAGTGGCATTTGAAAGGCCACTCCCTTTTGAATTGGGGTATAAAATACTGTAACACCAGAACCTCTCTCTCTCTTTTTATCTTGGAAAGATGGCTGATGGTGAACACTTTGGGAAATGTGGCTAAGTATATTCCTATTGTTATTTTAGCATTATTGGACAAATTAGGATTTATGTAGTAAGTTGCACTGTATTAATTAAAATTTGTACTGTTTATCTGTAAAATAGATATATATATATATATATATATATATATATATATATATATATATATATATATATATATAAATATTTATCTTATTATTAACATATATTGATTCCTAAATAAACTGTTTGGCAAATAATGGAGACCCTCTCATAGAGTTTATTTCACAATTTATTTGTGTTGGGTTTAGTGGTTTCACCATAGAGATTTAGTATATTATATTTAGTAGAAAGTAAAGATATTTTAAATTAATAGATAACCACAATATGGAAAATCACTGCAAAATGAAATACAATTATTTTTTTTTTTAAATGGTTGTGTTTTTTTCTATTGTATAAATGGTAAATAGCAGCACAGAAGTCATTATTTTCTAAATATTTCAAACATATTCTATGGTCCCACATTAAGCATAATTTTAACTTCACAAAACACTAAAATGTAGGATTTTATACCAATATTGTTAAATAAAATAAATAATTAAAAATGAGAAGATATAGGCCAAGATTACGAGTGGAGCGTTTTTTTTATTGCTCCTGCTCTCATTAAATCCGCTAGAAGTAAGCTCGTAATACAAGTTAAACGTAAAAAGTTTTCACTCGAGCGCTAACACGATGCTGAAGTTAGAATATTACGACCGCGTTTTCAATGGAGCAAGAAAACCCTTTACTCGCACGCTTACCCAATTGCATATTCTCAAGTGCGCTAACCCGACATGAAAATATTAATATTTCACATTCCAATGTTTTTCACATAGAAGAATATGTCCTATTTATTCATACATATATATTTCTACATATATTTGATGTTATTTTAGTACACTATATATCTATACCTATATATACCTATATATATAGTTAATTATATATACGTATAGATATATACAGATATATAGGAATATCTATTTAAAAATACTTAGAATATATTCTGCTATGAGCAGAACATTGGAATGTGAACACTGTATAACACTTTTTTATATAGGTATAGATATATACAGATATATAGGAATATCTATTTAAAAATACTTAGAACATATTCTGCTATGAGCAGAGCATTGGAATGTGAACACTGTATAACACTTTATCAAAAATGAATATTGCATAAATATACTATTACATGTTTTCATCTACTTGACTGCAAATGGCTCCAATGCACTTATAAATATGTCTATTTATGTATACATATGTATTTATGTGTTTATTATATATGTATATATGTCTGTAAATACTTATATACACATATAAATACATAGGTACACATGTATATAAACTTGTAATATGAGCGCTACATCCGATGCCTGCAAACCGCCATAAACCCGATATCGCCCGTGCGTAACTGTTAGCGAGCCGCTGTAATCTGGCCAATAATGTATTATTTTTGTCACTTTGCACCGTTTTGCAGCTTATACAGAAAGTAAGTAGATATAAAGGGGCCTATCTATCAAGCTCCGAAAGGAGCTTGACGGCCCGTGTTTCTGGCGAGTCTTCAGACTCGCCAGAAACAGCAGTTATGAAGCAGCGGTCACAAAGACTGCTGCTCCATAACCCTGTCCGCCTGCTCTGAGCAGGCGGACAGGAATCGCAACAATTCAACCCGATCAAGTACGATCGGGTTGATTGACAGCTCCCTGCTGGTGGCCCATTGGCCGCGAGTCTGCTGGGGGCGGCGTTGCACCAGCAGCTCTTGTGAGCTGCTGGTGCAATTTTAAATGCGGAGAGCGTATTGCTCTATCGCACTGTCGGATCAGGTCCGCAAGACATTTCTTAAATACGCCTCAAAGTATCTAAACATAAAAATAATAGATAAAGTACACAAAATTCTGATTTCCCTGAGGGTTGGGTTACTCCATTTTGACATTGTATGCATGTTCCTACCCCTGTCCAAACTTACGTAGTGTATCAAACAATTTATAAAAAAAACACCAAATATAAAATAGTTGTACCAAAAATCATTCTATAAAGAATTTTTAAAAATACAATTTTTTTTCTTTCACCCAGACCTCCCATTTAGGATTCCTGTAAATTTGTATTAATCAGAAAAACATGGATCTATGAGCCATAAGATCAGGAGCACAACTAAATAATGTTTGTGGTTGCTACCAGGTGAAACAAAACATCTTTACTGAAATTTACATGATAGTTATGGGTTTGCAAAAGATGTTTGCCTCTGTGTTGGGAAACACGCACATATGTTTGAGTGTAGAAAGGGCATTTTGCATTCCTTATATTGACTTATATAGAAGCATACGTTATGTAGGCCATATTGATAAAGTGAAAGTAAAATGTGGAAGCTAATGAATTCACTGTTGATGATGATTGCCCAGTATGTTTAAAAGCAGGGTTTTTCACTTAACCATTAATATATATTCATTCATATTATTTTATAACCAAAATATTTTAAACTCCCATCATAAAATATAATTTAGATCACTATATTGCATTTATTTACAAACTCCATAGTTTAAAGGTCTAATAGGAAGTATATTTAATTTATTTATTACATAAAACATTCCAGTTATTAAAGTAAAAAATAAACTTTAATTGGTTAGATTCATGATAGATTACATTTACTCTATTTTCTGTTGTAAAGCAAATGACTATACAGGTAACAAAATAAAATTTTATATTTCAAAACAATCTTGGTATCTGACCCATCTAATAAAGGCTAGGCTCAAACATAAGGCGAACAATACCTAAAACAGAATTTTCACCATGCGATGGCAGACGCATAAGCTGGAGACAGGTTTTTAGCTGGGCAAGAAGTGTTACAAGGTTGAATCAATCTGGTTATATAAGCCCAGGCAAGTAATGGCAAACAAAGTACCTCGAACAAGAGGGGCTGTAATACTTGCTGCAGATTACTAAGAGCACAGTCCAGCAAGCAAAGTAGAGAAGTACACATATATTCAGGTAGTGGGAGGTTAAGCTGTGTCACTTTCCAATAAAAAGATTACGATAAATCAGGCAGAGCCATACACAGTAATTTCGGCAGCTTCTAGGCGTAAAGCAGTTACCAATAATCAGGGTGATGTAAGCAGAAACATACACGGAAATTGAGGCATAGGCAGAATCAAGATTCAAAGACAGGGGCAGCAGAAGTCATACATAGAAATAAGCAAAAATGATAATGTAAGTTCAGTAATGTAGGCGCAAGCACTTGAAAACACACTCATGCATTTGTTTAGACATATCATGCATGAAGATGCATCCCCTATAAAAACACGGTCACAAAGGCGTTATCTCATTTGAACATCTTCTATACAGATAACATGTTGCGAGTTCACTCTTTACAGATTCAGTACTATTAAAATTGAGTATGAGAATATATCATAAATCTTTTTAATAGAAACCCTTAGTCTCCATCTTGTTTTAAGATCACGCCATGCCGGAAATGGTGCATTTGCAAACAATAAAAATAAATATTGTAAAAAAACAATAATTGTTAAATAAACAATATAGTGATTGAGCAATTGTGCTTAGTATGCCCATTATGCCAACATAAAAATTTAATTTAGATGGTTTAGCAGTGGTGAGGATGGAAACGAATTGCAATAAGTTCCTTTGAAACTCATGATTGCGTGATCCAGTTTGAAAGCCCAGTTATGAAGATGCCAGAACTATTAGTGATAATCACGACCATGTGAGTGTGACTTAAAATCAAACATTAACAGAAAAAGATTGTTCCAGACCATTTTTAGATGCTGGAGTCTTGATGTAACGTTTCCTGTAGATCCACTAAGCTGTACAGGATGTCACATACTTAACACATAAACATATGCATATCAAACTATACATATGTAAATTTGTTTCCTGTACACTGCAGACAGCCTATACAAAAGTGATGAATGGAGCTTTAATGAATCAATACCATGTATACTAATACACCTCTAAAATGTCTCCCCTGACCATTCCAGAGTGCTTTGTACATGTTCAAGATAATAGACTATTTCTATATAGTCTTGTTATAGTTGCAAATATGTGCAAAATGCCATAACGAGACTTTATCTAATGCATTGAGGTGTTAAATTTGAAAAGTCTTGAAAAGTTGTTGAACAGTCTCTCAAAAATTGATTGTGATCACTGAGAACTTTTTTCAGCCCTATAGTGAAAATAGGGCTTTTAGGGAGGATCCAAACACATAATGACGGGTGCAGGAAACAGCCCAAAACGCGCTATTGTGATCACATTGAATGGAAAAAGAACCATTAGTTATATACAAGCAATAGAGAATACTCTTAACATTTTATGTCCCATTTTAATCACCATTGCCCCCCCAACACCTCCTGTCTCTTGAAAATGCCTGAACCATTTTTCAAGATGGCACATAACACATCTAAACCCACCCAAATTGAAATTTTGCTAAAATTTACATTTTGGTAAACAGATGTCCTGATTTTTTTAATGTTAAGAATGGACAAAATAAACATTTGTAATCTATAATGTAATCTGCTTAATTGTAAAGAATATGACACTTCATATATTCTTTTCTGCACTTTGGTATATTTTGATAATGAATCAGTAAAACATAATATCTTGTTAGTCACGTGCACTATATCAATCACTATATAAGTCTACCATCAGAATTAAAAATAAGGAAATTAAATGAATCCAAAATAGAACTGGTTTATCAAATTATGATGATGTCACTTAGTTTACTAAGGAATGCTTCTGGGTATATTACAAAAAAGTGCAACAAAATATTATTTTTTTTTTTTTTACCTAACTGCCTTTTTTATTGGTTGGATGTAGGTAATTTATGAACATACCAAAATCAACTTGTTTACTGTTGTTCCTATCTGCTGCTGGTTGCAAACAACTGATTCTAATATCTACCTTTTATCACTGGTGCATAAGAAATACACGTTTTCTTTTGTACTTATCAAGACACCAGCAAGACTTCTCCATCATTCATCTATCTAGCTGCTCCTTTTGCTGTGTACCAACTTCACCTGCTATCTACTATTACCAAGCACCAGTAATTGTGTTTGTCTGTGTTTATCTTGATGGCTGTCTTAGCACAATAATTATAGTTCAGTCAGGTTTGGGAATTTATGTTTGCAAATGTTTACTTCTGCGAGTGTGTTCATGTGTGAATATGTGTGTGTGTGCGTATGCATGCTTATGTGTGTGTGTGTGTGTGTGCATGCGCGCATATGTGTGTGTGTATGCGCGCATATGTGTATGTGTGCATGCTTGCATATGTGTGTGTGCATGCGTGCATATGTGTGTGTGTGTGTGTGTGTGCATGCGTGCATATGTGTGTGTGTGCATATGTGTGTGCGTGCGTCGTGCATATGTGTGCATTTGTGCTTATGAGTGTGTGTGCATGCATGCATATGTGTATGTGTGTGCATGCGTCGTGCATATGTGTGTGTGTACATTTGTGCATATGTGTGTGTGTGCGTGCATATGTGTATGTGTGCATGAGTGCATATATGTGTGTGTGTGTGCATGCGTCGTGCATATGTGTGTGTGTGCATTTGTGCACATGTGTGTGTGTGCATGCGTTGTGCATATGTATGTGTGCCCATGTTAGTTCCTATGAGTGTGTTTGTGAGTTATTGAATAAATATATGATATATATGTTATTTTGATCTGCTAATGAAAAAGCCATTTGATTTATTATTTATTTTTTTACTGCTATTGTAAACAGTATGTGCACATGCTTCCAAAAACTATCTCAACCAAATTGCACATATGTTTTGAAGCTTTCTTGGAAAGGATACCCAGGTAGGTTCAGGAGCTGCTGATTGGTAGCTGCACATATATGTCCCATGTTATTGGCCCACCCAATATAACCCAGTAGTACATTGCTGCTTCTTCATCAAAATATACCTAGATGAATGAAGCAAATTAGATTAAAAATGCATTCTCTGTCTGAATCACAAAAGAAAAACTTTGGGTTGAATGTCCCTTTAAGCTTTGTAATAGTCTCTATAAATGCATTCTCCCATATTATTGTGAACCTTCATTATTTGCTAGATGTTATCACATATGTTGTTGAGCTTTAATAAAAAGGAAAAAAATGTTTAATTCCTTTATTGATTGCTATCTCTTCAGTTCTTTAAATCTTTGATCTGTTGTATCTTTTCCTTGTCCTGTGTTATCCTTTCATCTGTTTCTGCCTGTCCTAATCACCACTATCTTTTTTATATCTAATACGTCAATTTGAAGCTCAGTAGCATCTAGTTGCTATAGCAACACTTTTATCTCTGTGCAGTAAGTTCAAGCTCTGGATACACTAACATATAACACAGAAGCCTTCTAACTGCACCTATTAAGAAATATTTTACTTATTTCTCACATTTTTTTTTTTAAAGTTTCCTAATGTGAAAAATGAAAAAAATCTGAAAAAACATAAATTATGCTTACCAGATAATTTAATTTGCTTCGGTATAAGGAGAGTCTACAGCATCATTTCTTCCTGTTGGGAAATACTGAACCTGGCCACCAGGAGGAGGCAAAGACACCCCAGCCAAAGGCATAAATACCTCTCCCACTTCCCCCATCCCCCAGTCATTCTGCCGAGGGAACAAGGAACAGTAGGAGAAATATCAGGGTATAAAAAGTGCCAGAAGAAAAATATAATTTAGATAGCTGCCCATCGGAGAACACGGGTGGGGGCTGTGGACTCTCCTTATACAGAAGGAAATTAAATTATCTGGTAAGCATAATTTATGTTTTCCTTCTTAATATAAGGAGAGGCCACGGCATCATTCCTTACTGTTGGGAAACTTATATCCAAGCTCTAAAGGACACTGAATGATAACGGGAGGGACAAAAGGAGAGAAGGACCCTAATCTGAGGGCACCACAGCCTGCAAAACCTTTCTCCCGAATGCTGCATCAGCTGAAGCAAAAACATCAAACTTGTAAAATTTAGAAAAAGTATGTAAGGCCTTACAAATCTGATCCATAGAGGCCTTGTTCTTAAAGGCCCAAGAGGAAGCCACTGCTCTAGTAGAATGAGCCGTAATCCTCTGAGGAGGTTTATGTCCTGTTGTCTCATAAGCAAAGCGGATAACAATCCTTAACCAAAAAGATAAGGAAGTCTTAGAGACCTTCTGTCCCTTACGCTTCCTGGAATAGACAACAAATAAGGACGTTTGTCTAAAATCCTAAATAGCGTGAAGATAGAACTTCAAGGCGCGAACCACGTCCAAATTATGAAGCAAACGTTCCTTTGAAGAAGAAGGATTGGGACACAAGGAAGGAACCACAATCTCTTGATTGATTTTGCGGTCTGACACGACCTTAGGAAGAAACATAGTACGTAGAACAGCCTTATCAGAATGGAACACCAGATAAGGAGGCTCACATTTCAAAGCGGCAATCTCAGAAACTCTGCGTGCAGAAGCAATAGCCAGTAGAAAAAGAACCTTCCAGGACAAAAATGTAATGTCAATTTCATGCATAGGCTCAAACGGAGCCCATTGCAAAACCTTAAGAACAAGATTCAGACTCCAAGGAGGAGCCTTAGATCTAAACACAGGTCTGATCCTAATCAGAGCCTTAACAAAGGACTGTACATCTGGAAGCTCCGAGAGCCTATTGTGCAGTAAAACAGACAGGGCCAAAATCTGTCCCCTCAGGGAACTGGCAGAAAGACCCTTCTCCAGTCCATCCTGGAGAAACGATAGGATCCTGACAACCTTAACTTTATTCCAGGGTAATCCACGCTCTTCACACCAGAATAAATAGGTTCTCAACACCTTATGATAGATGCGACGAGTAACCGGCTTACGAGCTTGAATGAGAGTATCAATAACTCTCTCAGAAAAACCTATCTTGGCTAGGACTAAGCATTCAATCTCCACGTAGTCAGCCTCAAAGAATCTAGATTTTGATGAACAAAAGGACCTTGTTCCAGCAGATCCCTGCAACAAGGTAACTTCCATGGAGAAGATGATATCCTCACCAGATCCGTGAACCGCATCCTTCGCGGCCATGATGGAGAATTCAGTATCATTGATACCTGCTCCTGCTTGATGTGGGCCACTACATGAGGAAGGAGTGGTAACGGCGGGAAAAGGTAAATTAGACTGAACCTCCAAGGCACTGCTAATGCATCTATTAGCTCCGCCTGAGGATCCCTGGACCTCAACCTATATCTGGGTAGCTTGTTATTGAGACGAGACACCATGAGATCTATCTCCGGCTTCACTTACCTGTTGCATATCTCCGCAAACACTTCAGTATGGAGAGACCATTCCCCCGGATGAAAGCATTGTCTGCTGAGAAAATCCGCTTCCCAGTTGTCCACACCAGGAATGTGGATTACTGACAGCAAACAGCTGTGGGCCTCCACCCACTCCAGAATCTGAGATACTTCCCTCATTGCTAGGGAGCTTCTGGTTTATGTAAGCCACCAAGGTTATATTGTCTGATTGGAATCTGAAAAACCAGGATGAACCCAGAAGGGGCTAAGCCTTCAGAGCATTGAAGATTGCTCAAAGTTCCAGAAGTTGATCGGAAAGGAGCGTTCCTCCTGAGACCACAGCCCCTGTGCTTTCTTTGCCCCCCAAACAGCTCCCCATCGTGATAGACTCCCGTCCATAGTCACAATCTCCCAGGATGGTCTTAGAAAGGATGTCCCTCGGGACAGATGATCTGGATAGAGCCACCAAGAGAGCGATACTCTCGACCGGTTGTCCAGAGAAATCTGTTGATACAGATCCGAATGATCACTGTTACACTGCCTCAGCATGCACAGTTGCAACAGTCTGAGACGGAACCTGGCAAATGGAATGATGTCCATGCTGGACACCATGAGACCAATTACCTCCATACACTGAGCCACAGATGCTTTAGCAGATTACATATGTTAGTTAATCACCTCTGATAGATTACATATACCATCAGCCAATATAAATATAGAATTTATATTCATAAAATTAAAACCGCATACCACCCTAAAAAAGATTTTTATCTTTTGCCACTTAAAATAAGTATCAAAACTCCATTCACTTAGGATTAGGTATGTCTTTAAGGCATACTAGTGGAAGCCCGAAATCTTGCTGATTGATAGGGGATCAAATACTTATTTATATCATTAAAATGCAAATCAATTTATAACTTTTTGGAAATGCTTTTGTCTGTATTTTTTTGTTGTTTATGCTGTCTCTCACTATTCAAATAAACCTGCCATTAAAATGATAAACTGATCATTTCTTTGTCAGTGGGCAAACATACAAAATCAGCAGGGGATCAAATAATTTTTCCCTCACTGTATATATCTGTATATATCTATACCTATATATAATCATTTATATATGTATATAAATATATATATATATATATATATACAGTATATATATATATATATATATATATATATATATATATATATATATATATATGTCAGTATATTGGCGGGTTATAATACAATTTGTTTAATAATTATTCTTTAAAACAAACCCCCAATAAAATGCATATACAAAACAATTAAAATCTATATTTTATTCCTAAATTCTTTATATTAGTTAAAGTTATAAACACATTGAATTATATTTATAGAAACCAGTTCATGAATCAGATGATATACACACTTATTCTGTTACAATATTCTATACAAAGATCATAAAAATATACCTTTACAATTTACCTTATTCACAATGAGCACATTAAAATACCACAATAAAATACCAGAATCTGTTATTAACCAATAACTCTAGTTCAATGCCCAATATGATTACCAACTTACAATGCTTAATTAATAACTACCAGGGATTTAATCACAATAACCAGTTCATGTACAGTTCTGAAAGAGTTCACTATAATAACTGAATTATAAATCTGGAGTATAAAACCCTGTCTAGTAAATAAATTATTTAGCAATAATGACTAGTTAAGACTACACAGGACTATGGATATAACTTAAAATACAAATTGTACCCTTTTAAAATTACTAACTGTAATCTAACTATAGCCTTTGATTTAAAATATTAAATATATTTAACAGTTTCTTATACTTTACCCAAATAACCAAATTAATGTTTCAATTTTCTCAGATAAATCCAATTTCACCTTATAAATTAAAAGAGGTAATTTTTGCAAGATGGATAAAAAAAATAAGGCCCGGATTGCTTTATAAAGAATGGATCCCAAGGCAACAGTTTGTCAGTCAAAATTCAGCAACAGAGTCCTCTTTTTTCTCTCTTGCCTGGTGTTATATCACACAATATAACCCCACCCCTTTTTTGTTCTAATCATAGGTGATAAATTCGATAGGCCCTTAACGGAGTTGTCTTTCCATTGTCCTTCTCATTGGTTATTTGGGAAACGCCTCCCTGATTGGCTACTGGGAAATTTCATTTTCAGCAGTCAAATGCTTTTTGGCTGTAATATTGGATTTAGGCCATCGGGGGCAGCAATGACAAACAATTTAATTTTTAACATTGCTAACAGTAAACTATATCATGTAATATGTATATTTAGTATATTCACTGTTATCTGATGATATTAATAAACTATGTGATCAGCATATATATCCCATTTAATATAATTGAAAATGTACAATTTAAGATCACACACTAGTATTATCAATTCTATGTTAAAATATAAAATATTTATATAGACTTCCAATACATTCTACTTATAATATTCTGAGAGATGTATTTAAAGTTATATAAATATTTAGTGTATAACCATATGATATGACTTAGGTCACCCCTTGCAGGCAATCCTGAATCAGCATCTATTAACCCCATCTGAAAGATAGAAAAAAATAAAACATGTTATATATTTAAAAAATTGGATTATTACAATTGTAATTTAATCTATTACAAATCTGAATTGCATTTCCCATATCTATATATAGATATTTATACAGTCTGGGTATCAATTAAATCTTTGAGAATTATACAGTTCATATAGATGAATTTCTAAGTTCTCTTTTTAAAATCAGGATTTAACGTCTTATATGCTTTCAGCACTCATAGGGTTAAACATGTCTCTCTGTTTTTTCCCTGCTATTTCTTACTTGAAATGCTAGCTCGTCCGGGAGCTGCGTATGGGAAACTCAGAAGGGGCTAATTTATACCTAGATGGTATGAGCCCTATCTTTTGAGAATGTTTGTGTATTCCCTTATTCCTATAGACGGACCGTCTGTTTTTTTTAGATCAGGAAAAATTCTTTGAAATGGATAATTGGGACATTCTGGCTTGTGATCTGATAGGAACTTTAACTTCACACCTTAGGCAGGAAATCTTTGAAAGCAATTTCTCTGTTCTCAGATGTTCTGTTAATCAGGAAAAGGGGTGGGGGTGGGGCTGGCTTGTTATGAGACCAATTCACATCAAATTAGGTTTTTAAAAAATGAAATATTAGATTGTATGATACATCTGTAGTTTATTTAATGTTACTGTTACTCACAGATATCCTGACATATATATATATATATATATATATATATATATATATATATACATACAGTTGTATGCAAAAGTTTAGGCACCCCTGACAATTTCTTTGATTTTCATGTATAAATAATTGGGTGTTTGGATCAGCAATTTCATTTTGAGCTATCAAATTACTTAAAGGGACACTGAACCCAAATTTTTTTCTTTCGTGATTCAGATAGAGCATGCAATTTTAAGCAACTTTCTAATTTACTCTTATTATCAATTTTTCTTCGTCCTCTTGCTATCTTTATTTGAAAAAGAAGGCATCTAAGCTTTTTTTGTTTCAGGACTGTGGACAGCACTTTTTTTTATTGGTGGATGAATTTATCCACCAATCAGCAAGGACAACCCAGGATGTTTACAAAAAATAGGCAGGCATCTAAACTTACATTTCAAATAAAGATACCAAGAGAATGAAGAAAATTTGATAATAGGAGTAAATTAGAATGTTGCTTAAAATGTCATGCTCTATCTGAATCACAAAAGAAAATATTTGGGTTCAATGTCTCTTTAAGGACACAGTAATATTTCAGTAGTAAAATGAGGTTTATTGGGTTAACAGAAAATGTGCAATATGCATCAAAACGAAATTAGACAGGTGCATAAATCAATATTTAGTAGAGCCTCCTTTCGCAGAAATAACAGTCTCTAGATACTTCCTATAGCCAGTAATTAGTGTCTGGATTCTGGATGAAGGTATTTTGGATCATTACGCCTTTCAAAACATCTCCAGTTCAGTTAGGTTTGATGGTTGCCGAGCATGGACAGCCCGCTTCAAATCACCCCACAGATTTTCAATGATATTCAGGTCTGGGGACTGGGAGGGCCATTCCAGAACATTGTACTTGTCCCTCTGCATAAATGCCAGAGTAGATTTTGAGCAGTGTTTTGGGTCATTTTCTTGTTGGAATATCCAGCCCCTGTGTAACTTCAACTTTGTGACTGATTCCTCAACATTATTCTCAAGTATCTGCTGATATTGAGTGGAATCCGCCTACAAAGAAGCCGTCACCACCCACAACCACCTCATCAAAACCACAAAGAAAACCGCTATCCTAGACAGAATCCACACCAAAACCCACAACAGCCATGAGCTGTTCACAGTCATCAAGGAATTCTCCAAACCCAACAGTGATACTAATGACATCCCACCCTCCCAGGACCTCTGCGACAACATCGCTACTTACTTCCACCGCAAGATCATCAACATCTACGACAGCCTTGAGCTCTAGAACTCACCACTCACCGCCGACCCACCCACCACCACCTCACCCAAACCCACCACCCGCCACCTTCTACGCACAACCTGGAGCCCCCTCACCAAGGAGGACACACTCAGAATCATGAAATCTATCCACTCTGGAGCACCCTCAGACCCATGCCCGCACCACATATTCAACAAAGCGGGTTTTACCCTCGCCCACGAACTCTGCCTCACCATAAACTGCTCCATCAAAACTGGCACCTTCCCAGAAGACTGGAAGCATGCAGAGCTGAAACCCCTGCTGAAGAAACCCACAGCTGACCCCATAGATCCTAAAAACTACAGCCCGATCTCTCTTCTTCCCTTTCCAGCCAAAGTAATCGAGAAGGCCATCAACGCACAACTTGTTGACCACATTGAGACCAACCACATCTTGGACCCCTCCCAATCCGGTTTCAGGAGCAATCACAGCACCGAGACCACCCTCCTCGCTGCCACAGATGACACCCGCACCCTGCTCGACCAAGGAGAGACTGCTGCGCTCATTCTTCTAGACCTCTCAACCGCATTCGATACTGTAGCCCACAGCACCCTCCTGACGCGCCTACACGATGCTGGCATCCGCAATAAGGCCCTGGAATGGATCACCTCCTTCCTCAGTGGCAGAACCCAGAAAGTCAGACTCCCATGCTTCTGCTCCAATCCCACAGCAATCAGCTGCAGCATACCCCAAGGCTCTTCTCTTAGCCCCACCCTCTTCAACATCTACATGGCCCCCCTCACCGCCATCATCCGACAACACAACCTCAACATCGTCTCCTACGCTGACGATACCCAGTTAATCATCTCACTCACCCGAGACCCCGCCACCGCCAAGAAAAATGTCCACGAAGGACTTACAGCAATCGCCACCTGGATGAACAACAACCGTCTCAAAATCAACACTGACAAGACCGAAATCCTCCTCCTCGGACCCACCAAATCTGCATGGGATGACTCCTGGTGGCCCACAGCCCTCGGACACCCTCCAACTCCAACACACCACGCACGAAATCTAGGCGTCATCCTCGACTCATCACTTTCCATGGACCGCCAAATCAACGCCGTCTCTTTGACTTGTTTTCACATACTCCACCTACTGCGAAAAATCTTCAGTTGGATCCCCACCAAAACTAGAAAATCTGTCACCCACGCCCTCGTCAGTAGTCGACTGGACTATGGCAATGCACTCTACGCCGGGTCCACCATCAAGCTCCAGAAACAACTCCAACGCATCCAGAACACATCGGCCAGACTCATCCTTGACATCCATCGCCAATACCACATCACCGAACACCTAAGGAACCTACACTGGCTCCCCGTCAACAAGAGAATCACCTTCAAGCTCCTAACCCATGCATTCAAGGCCCTCCACAACATCGGTCCTGAATACATCAACCACCGTGTCAACTTCTACACCCCCTCCAGACAACTCCGCTCTGCCGACCAAGCACTCGCAGTCATCCCCCGCATCAAGAAAAAAACAGCTGGAGGAAAATCCTTCTCCTATATGGCAGCAAGGTCATGGAACTCCCTCCCACTGCACCTCAGACAATCCACCTCCCTTACAAACTTCAGGAAGGACCTCAAGACCTGGCTCTTCGACTGAATTGTCTTCCCTTAGCCCCCCTCTCCCCCCCTCCCATAGCGCCTTGAGACCCTCACGGGTGATTAGTTTGCGCTTTACAAGTACCCAATATAATAGAATAGAATCCATGTGATCCTCAACTTTAACAAGATTCCCAGTACCGGCACTGGCCACACAGCCCCACAGCATGATGGAACATCCACTAAATGTGGGTAGCAAGTGTTTGTCTTGGAACGCTGTGTTCTTTTGCCACCATGCATAATGCCCCTTCTTATGACCAAATAAATCAATCTTTGTTTCATCAGTCCACAGCACCTTCTTCCAAAATGAATCTGGCTTGTCCAAATGTGCATTTGCATACCTCCAGTGACTCTGTTTGCGGCATGTGTGCAGAAAAGGCTTCTTCCACATCACTCTCCTATACAGCTTTTCCTTGTGCAAAGTGCGCTGAATTTTTGAACGATGCACAGTGACACCATCTGCAGCAAGATGATGTTGTAGGTCTTTGGAGGTGGTCTGTGGGCTGTTTTTGACTGTTCTCACCATCCTTTGCCTTTGCCTCTCTGATATTTTACTTGGTCTGCCACTTCTGGCCTTAACAAGAACTGTGCCTGTGATCTTCCATTTCCTCACTATGTTCCTCACAGTGGACACTGACAGTTTAAAGCTCTGCAATAGCTTTTTGTAGCCTTCCCCTAAACCATAATGTTGAACAATCTTTGTTTTCAGCTCATTTTGAGGCCCCCATGTTGCCACTCTTCAGAGGAGAGTCAAAGATAACAACAATTTGCAATTGGCCACCTTAAATACCTTTTCTCATGATTGGATGCACCTGTCTATGAAGTTCAAGGCTTAATGGGCTCACCAAACCAATTATGTGTTCCAATTAATCAGTGCTAGGTAGTTACAGGTATTCAAATCAACAAAATGTCCTTCAGTTATTTGATAGATCAAAATGAAATTGCTAATCCAAACACCTAATTATTTATAAATAAAAATCATGGAAATTGTCAGGGGTGCCTAAACTTTTGCATACAACTGTATATATATATACAGTGAGGCCTCGGTTTACGAATTTAATTCGTTCTCCGGGTCGTTTCGTATTGCGAAAAATTCGTAAACCGAAACACGGTTTCCCATAGGAATGCATTGAAAATCAATTAATGCGTTCCGGAGGTCCGAAAAAATTCAAGTAAAGTGTCCAAAAAAGGCTCCAAAAGGCTTAACAACTTGCTGCAAATGGCTCCAATGTCTCCAAAAGGCTCCACAACTTGCTGCAAATGGCTCCAAAAGGCTTAACAACTTGCTGCAAATGGCTCCAAAAGGCTCAACAACTTGCTGCAAAATGGCTCCAAAACCTCTCCAACACCTCTACACTGGTACCCAAACTTCATTAATTCAATCATACTTGAGTATGCAGGGGGCACAGGGGCCACTGGTTTCGTATTGCGAAAAATATTCGTAAACCGAGGGGGGCAAACCGGCATTTTGTTTCGTATTGCGAAAAAAATTCGTAAACCGAGGGGGGCAAACCGGCATTTTGTTTCGTATTGCGAAAAAAATTCGTAAACCGAGTCAAATTTTCTTCAAATTTCGATTTCGTAAACCGAAATTTCGTATACCGAATCGTGCGTAAACCGGGGCCTCACTGTATATATATATATAGGTATAGATTGTAACAAAATACCATTATATGTATGTAGAAATATGTATTTATGAATAAACAGAACATATTCTCCTATGTGAAGAACATTGGAATGTGAAATATGTTGATGTCCGGTTAGCGCACTTGAGAATATGGAATTGTGTTTGTGCACGAGTAGCGTGTTAGGTTTTTTTCTACTTTTTTCCTCCATTGACTTTTATGGGGAATAGGTTATCACACCTGCAATATTTCAGTTTACTTTCAACTTGTATTATGAGAGCAAACCGACAAATTTTCTTAGGATATGGCATCTGTATTTAGTGATTTTACTCATTTAAACAGTGGCAATTCTAATGAACTGGAAAGCCATAGAAAACTGAAGGAACTTGAAAGTAGAATTTAAACTTTAATTATACAGATTGAGCATACAATTTTAAGAGAATTTTCCATTTATTTCTATTATCAAATTTGTTTGGTTCTCGTGTGCCTAGATTAGGAGTTTTGCGTTAGAGGCCGTGCGGTGATAACGAGCAGTTTATGCTTACGGCTCACTTACAGACAGCGCTGGTATTATGGGTTTTTACAAGCCCAGCGTTAACCGCAAAAAAGTGAGCGAAGAGCACAATTTTGCTCCACATCCCACCTCAATACCAGCGCTGCTTACGTTGGCGGTGAGCTGGCTGAACGTGCTCGTGCACGATTTCCCCATAGGAATCAATGGGGAAGAGCCGGCTGAAAAAAAACCTAACACCTGCAAAAAAGCAGCGTAAAGCTCCTAACGCAGCCCCATTGATTCCTATGGGGAAATACATTTATGTCTACACCTAACACCCTAACATGAACCCCGAGTCTTAACACTAGTGATGTCGCGAATAGTTCGCGGGCAAATAGTTCCCGGCGAACATAGCTTGTTCGCATTTGCAGTGGTGGGCGAACATATGCGATGTTCGATCCGCCCCCTATTCGTCATCATTGAGTAAACTTTGACCCTGTATCTCACAGTCAGCAGACACATTCCAGCCAATCAGCAGCAGACCCTCCCTCCCAGACCCTCCCAGCTCCTGGACAGCATCCATTTTAGATTCATTCGGAAGCTCCATTCTTAGTGAGAGGAGGGACAGTGTAGCTGCTGCTGATTTAATAGGGAAATCTATAGCTAGGCTAGTGTATTCACTGTCCACTACAGTCCTGAAGGACTCATCTGATCTCTGCTGTAAGGACAGCACCCCAAAAAGCCCTTTTTAGGGCTAGAACATCAGTCTGTTTTTTTTCCCCCTGTGTAATCTAATTGCAGTTGCCTGCCTGCCAGCGTGTGTGCCAGGCTCACAGCGTATACTGTGCCCACTTGCCCAGTGCCACCACTCACTCATATCTGGTGTAACAGTAGTGTAAATTTAAAAAAAAAACATAGCTTGTTCGCATTCGCAGTGGCGGGCGAACATATGCGATGTTCTATCCGCCCCCTATTCGTCATCATTGAGTAAACTTTGACCCTGTATCTCACAGTCAGCAGACACATTCCAGCCAATCAGCAGCAGACCCTCCCTCCCAGACCCTCCCAGCTCCTGGACAGCATCCATTTTAGATTCATTCGGAAGCTCCATTCTTAGTGAGAGGAGGGACAGTGTAGCTGCTGCTGATTTAATAGGGAAATCTATAGCTAGGCTAGTGTATTCACTGTCCACTACAGTCCTGAAGGACTCATCTGATCTCTGCTGTAAGGACAGCACCCCAAAAAGCCCTTTTTAGGGCTAGAACATCAGTCTGTTTTTTTTCCCCCTGTGTAATCTAATTGCAGTTGCCTGCCTGCCAGCGTGTGTGCCAGGCTCACAGCGTATACTGTGCCCACTTGCCCAGTGCCACCCCTCACTCATATCTGGTGTAACAGTAGTGTAAATTTAAAAAAAAAAAAAATTTTTGACTGTGAAACATCAGTCTGCTTGTGTAATCTAATTGCAGTTGCCTGTCTGCCAGCGTGTGTGTCAGGCTCACATCGTACACTGTTCCCACTTGCCCAGTGCCACCACTCATATCTGGTGTAACAGTAGTGTAAATTTAAAAAAAAAAAAAAAAAATTTGACTGTGAAACATCAGTCTGCTTTTTTGTGTCAGGCTCACAGCGTATACTGTGCCCACTTGCCCAGTGGCACCACTCATATCTTGTTTAATAGTAGTGTAAGTGTACATTAAAAAAAAAAAACTTTTTGGACGGTGAAACATCAGTCTGCTTTTTTGTGTCAGGCTCACAGCGTATACTGTGCCCACTTGCCCAGTGGCACCACTCATATCTTGTTTAATAGTAGTGTAAGTGTACATTTAAAAAAAAAAAAAACTTTTTTGACTGTGAAACATCAGTCTGCTTTTTTGTGTCAGACTCACAGCGTATACTGTGCCCACTTGCCCAGTGCCACCACTCATATCTTGTTTAATAGTAGTGTAAGTGTACATTTAAAAAAAAAAAACTTTTTTGACTGTGAAACATCAGTCTGCTTTTTTGTGTCAGGCTCACAGCGTATACTGTGCCCACTTGCCCAGTGGCACCACTCATATCTCGTTTAATAGTAGTGTAAGTGTACATTTAAAAAAAAAAAAACTTTTTGGACTGTGAAACATCAGTCTGCTTTTTTGTGTCAGGCTCACAGCGTATACTGTGCCCACTTGCCCAGTGGCACCACTCATATCTTGTTTAATAGTAGTGTAAGTGTACATTTAAAAAAAAAAAAAACTTTTTGGACTGTGAAACATCAGTCTGCTTTTTTGTGTCAGGCTCACAGCGTATACTGTGCCCACTTGCCCAGTGCCACCACTCATATCTTGTTTAATAGTAGCGTAAGTGTACATTTAAAAAAAAAAAAACTTTTTGGACTGTGAAACATCAGTCTGCTTTTTTGTGTCAGGCTCACAGCGTATACTGTGCCCACTTGCCCAGTGGCACCACTCATATCTTGTTTAATAGTAGTGTAAGTGTACATTTAAAAAAAAAAAAACTTTTTTGACTGTGAAACATCAGTCTGCTTTTTTGTGTCAGGCTCACAGCGTATACTGTGCCCACTTGCCCAGTGGCACCACTCATATCTTGTTTAATAGTAGTGTAAGTGTACATTTAAAAAAAAAAAAACTTTTTGGACTGTGAAACATCAGTCTGCTTTTTTGTGTCAGGCTCACAGCGTATACTGTGCCCACTTGCCCAGTGCCACCACTCATATCTTGTTTAATAGTAGTGTAAGTGTACATTTAAAAAAAAAAACTTTTTTGACTGTGAAACATCAGTCTGCTTTTTTGTGTCAGACTCACAGCGTATACTGTGCCCACTTGCCCAGTGCCACCACTCATATCTTGTTTAATAGTAAAGTGTACATTTAAAAAAAAAAAAAAAACTTTTTGGACTGTGAAACATCAGTCTGCTTTTTTGTGTCAGGCTCACAGCGTATACTGTGCCCACTTGCCCAGTGGCACCACTCATATCTTTTTTAATAGTAGTGTAAGTGTACATTTAAAAAAAAAAAAACTTTTTGGACTGTGAAACATCAGTCTGATTTTTTGTGTCAGGCTCACAGCGTATACTGTGCCCACTTGCCCAGTGGCACCACTCATATCTTGTTTAATAGTAGTGTAAGTGTACATTTAAAAAAACCAAAACTTTTTGGACTGTGAAACATCAGTCTGCTTTTTTGTGTCAGGCTCACAGCGTATACTGTGCCCACTTGCCCAGTGGCACCACTCATATCTTGTTTAATAGTAGCGTAAGTGTACATTTAAAAAAAAAACAACTTTTTGGACTGTGAAACATCAGTCTGCTTTTTTGTGTCAGGCTCACAGCGTATACTGTGCCCACTTGCCCAGTGGCACCACTCATATCTTGTTTAATAGTAGTGTAAGTGTACATTTAAAAAAAAAAAACTTTTTGGACTGTGAAACATCAGTCTGATTTTTTGTGTCAGGCTCACAGCGTATACTGTGCCCACTTGCCCAGTGGCACCACTCATATCTTGTTTAATAGTAGTGTAAGTGTACATTTAAAAAACCAAAACTTTTTGGACTGTGAAACATCAGTCTGCTTTTTTGTGTCAGGCTCACAGCATATACTGTGCCCACTTGCCCAGTGGCACCACTCATATCTCGTTTAATAGTAGTGTAAGTGTACATTTAAAAAAAAAAAAATAACTTTTTGGACTGTGAAACATCAGTCTGCTTTTTTGTGTCAGGCTCACAGCGTATACTGTGCCCACTTGCCCAGTGGCACCACTCATATCTTGTTTAATAGTAGTGTAAGTGTACATTTAAAAAAAAAAAACTTTTTGGACTGTGAAACATCAGTCTGCTTGTGTAATCTAATTGCAGTTGCCTGCTTGCCTGCCAGCGTGTGTGCCAGACTCACAGCGTATACTGTGCCCACTTGCCCAGTGCCACCACTCATATCTGGTGTAACAGTAGTGTAAATTAAAAAAAAAAAAACTTTTTTAACTGTGAAACATCAGTCTGCTTTTTTGTGTCAGGCTCACAGCGTATACTGTGCCCACTTGCCCAGTGCCACCACTCATATCTTGTTTAATAGTAGTGTAAGTGTACATTTAAAAAAAAAAAAAAAACTTTTTTGACTGTGAAACATCAGTCTGCTTTTTTGTGTCAGACTCACAGCGTATACTGTGCCCACTTGCCCAGTGCCACCACTCATATCTTGTTTAATAGTAGTGTAAGTGTACATTTAAAAAAAAAAAAACTTTTTTGACTGTGAAACATCAGACTGCTTTTTTGTGTCAGGCTCACAGCGTATACTGTGCCCACCAGTGATGTGCGGTGACTTCAGAAGCTGGTGAGGCAGTGTCTAGGAATCGGATACGCCTTCATTCTTTAGATAACCTTTGTTGAAGAAATAGCAATTGCACATGGGCGAGCCAATATCTATATGCAGCCACCATTCAGTATCTACTGAGCATATTTAGATATGATTTTCAACAAAGGATATCTGATTTTCTTCATTCTTTTGATATCCTTTGTTGAAAAGCATATCTAAATATGCTTAGAAGCTACTGAGCATATTTAGATATGAATTTCAACAAAGGATATCTGATTTCCTTCATTCTTTTGATATCCTTTGTTGAAAAGCATATCTAAATATGCTCAGTAGCTTCTGAGCATATTTAGATATGATTTTCAACAAAGGATATCTGCTTTTCTTCATTCTTTTGATATCCTTTGTTGAAAAGCATATATAAATATGCTTAGTAGCTACTGAGCATATTTAGATATGAATTTCAACAAAGGATATCAAAAGAATGAAGAAAACCAGATATCCTTGGTTGAAATTCATATCTAAATATGCTCAGTAGATGCCAACCCTGGCATAGGTGACATAATTCTCATTTTTGAATAAGTAACAGATCATTTCAAAGGGTTAATAACCATTGGGCCACTGATTTCACTTTGAATATATACAGGGTAAATCCCCCTCCATGCGATGCAGTTATTTTTGGCCTGGCCCAATGGAGTTTTGGGCACAGAAATTGATGCCAACCCTGGCATAGGTGACATAATTATCAATTTTGAATAAGTAACAGATATTTTCAAAGGGTTAATAACCATTGGGCCACTGATTTCACTTTGAATATATACAGGGCAGATCCTCTTCCATGCCATGCAATTGTTTTTAGCCTGGCACAATGGTGTTTTGGCACAGAAATTGATGCCAACCCTGGCATAGGTGACATAATTCTCATTTTTGAATAAGTAACAGATATTTTCAAAGGGTTAATAACCATTGGGCCAGGCTAAAAACAATAGCATGGCATGGAGGGGGATCTACCCTGTAGATATTCATAGTGAAATCAGTGGCCCAATGGTTATTAACCCTTTGAAAATATCTGTTACTTATTCAAATTTGAGAATTATGTCACCTATGCCAGGGTTGGCATCAATTTCTGTGCCAAAAACACCATTGGGCCAGGCTAAAAACAATTGCATGACATGGAGGGGGATCTACCCTGTATAAATTCATAGTGAAATCAGTGGCCCAATGGTTATTAACCCTTTGAAAATATATGTTATTTATTCAAAATAGTAATATTTGTAGTGGTGCCACTGCCAACGTATGCCCTTTTTTCAAGTTTGTATATCTAATTGTTATATAAAGAGATTCCACCTCTGTGTAACTACATTATATGAATCATATTATTATTTTAATAAAACCTATTTTTTTATTTTAAAGTAAATTTAAAGCAGTCTGACAAAAAAATTGAATAAGAAACCAACTTCCATGAATAAGAAACAGAATTTCACGAATAAGAAACAGCTTGAATAAGAAACCAACTTCCTTGTGTGACTGAGCCTGCTGGGGCCCTGGGCCAATCTTTTCTTTTATTTTACGCGGCACTAAGTTGAAGTTAGACTGTCAGGGCTCAGGATGCGCCTCCTGGAGCAGAGATCAGTGGCTAACACTGAGCCACAGACAGATGCTTTGCTTTGAAACAGAGTGACACTAACAAGGGCTGCTGTGCAGAATCAGTTGATTGGAGGAGACAAAGATCATTCTGATCCCCTGGCCCTCCTTGCTCCAGCCTGTCTCCTCCTCTCCATCTCACTGTGTCATATACACTCTGCCGGCTGCCCTCTCTCTATTACACAGGATGCACAATGCTGTGTACAGAGACCAGCAAATATACTCCTACAATATCACAGTACAGAGGGGGAGATTACTATCTACTATTTGTTTTTAAATATCAAATAAATATATCACACAAAGCACATGGGTCATATAACCTGCTTGTGCCACCATAACAGCATATATTGCTTCCACTGCAGTAAGGGGACTTGGGTGTCTAATGACATAAGATTTATTTTATCTTCCAAAGATTTTACAAAAGGGGAGGGAAACCCTTAAAATCAGGGGCTACACTGAAATTTTTATTTTTTTATTGCACAGGTCAGTGAAGATTAAAAATGACATTAACTGAAACAGAAATACTGTATATACTTCAGTATCCACATATAACAGATACACAATATGTGTGGCTTATACAAATGTATAAAAACATATCCAGGTACATAAAAAACCAGCAATGAGCCAATGAGCTAAGAGCACAGAAGATTATACATTTTGCCATTTTTTGGGATTATAGTATGGCACATGGGAGTAAATGTGAGTACAAACACTAAAAACAATGTATAGTTGCCACAATGGTTTATTCTAAATAACTGTTAGATGTCTTTAGAATGTTCATGTTCATTTTTGCAAACAAGTTATTTTTTTAATTTATGAAATTTAATATTCAACTATTGAATGTAAAATGTAATTATTCAAATGAGTTGCATTATAAACACTAATACACTTTAAATGTATTTGCAGCTCTTTGTATTATCACTACTGAGAGCTAGCTGCTGATTGGTGGCTATATATATATATATGTGCTTCTTGTCATTGGCCATCTTGATGTGCTCAGCTACCTCCCAGTAGCACATGGATGCTCTGGAGCTGACTTTAACTACATTTTTACCCCATTTCCAGCTATGCAAGCTTTAGCTATGGTTGGCGTATTATAGATTTATATTAGTCAGTATGTGAATAACTGAACCTTTTTTCTGCACTGAAAACCTCTTTCTTTCTGATGTCAGTCTATATGGCAATAACCTTTAAAGGTATGTAGGGGCAATTAGTCCCATAAGTATCACTGTAGCAAACCAGTCAACTTTGGCACATTTTTGTTTTCTAGCCAGAAATTATTTGAAAAGGGCAATTCACCAGAGAATGAAAACCTGTACGTTCATATGTAGCTTATATTTTGAAGTCTACGTTAGATAACTTGAGTTGAACTTGATATACATTTATTACAACGAACTTGCAGCCTCGCTGCCTCTATAGTCAAGGGAAGTGACTTGACTATTTTGGCAGCGAGGCTGCAAGTTCGTTGTAATAAATGTATATCATCAAGTTCAACTCAAGTTTAGTTATCTAACTTCAACTTAGTGCCGCCTAAAATAAAAGATTGGCCCAGGGCCCCAGCAGGCTCAGTCACTATAAAAGCTGTAGCCTGTTTTTTTTAAGTCATTAAAGTCATCATCAACACATAGCACAATCACATTGAATGAACACAACAAGTCAAGTCAACTTAGTTAGTTACACAAATACACAGTCTGTCTCTCACAGTGTCACTGCCGCCAGGCTGAGGCCCGCCACCCACCGGACACCTACCTAAAAAGATGCGCCAAATATAACAAGTAGTCTTCTACGCTCCGGTTGATGCTGACTGTTAACGGCTGGTTCAGTACTAGTAAGAGAGCAGAGACTCAAGTAAGTAACACACTCAGCACTAAGCAATGAATAGCATAAGCACTTCGATTGATCCTCGACTGACACCCACCACGTCTCTAGTCTGCGTTGAGCTGCTCTGACACGTGACCGCACGTGACACGCGGAAGGATCTATTTCATTCCCGCCCGGCACTCAGAGACAGCCAGCCCCAGTCAGATTCAGACGAGTTCTGAATTCTGAATCTGATTGGCTGAGACTAGTGAGACTGAGAGCCGGCCAGGACGGAGGCTAGCCTCCTGTGGAAGCGTATGGGGCGCATTGGAGAGCACTGCATTAGCACCTTTTCTCCTCTTGGTGGCAGTCTCTCAGCGTCCCATACACTTCCACAGTAGTCAATACATTCATATTGCGCAATGCAAGGACAGCCGGCTGTCCTTGTCTTGCGCAATATGAATGTATTGATGTAATAAGTATATTACGGTTTATTTACATAATAATTAATTAAATTTACAGTGTTGACACAAACAGAATCCTGATTTTGGTGGAGGGGTGGGGGGGTAGGGGGGGGTCACCTTATTTTATAAAAAAAAAAATATGAAAAAAAAAATCTTATTTTTTAATTTTTTAATTTTAAATAAAGGCTGTTATTACATGGATTGGCCAGGGGAGGCGCTGCCTCACCTGCCTCCTGTGACTGCACGTCACTGGTGCCCACTTGCCCAGTGGCACCACTCATATCTCGTTTAATAGTAGTGTAAGTGTACATTTAAAAAAAAAAAAACTTTTTGGACTGTGAAACATCAGTCTGCTTTTTTGTGTCAGGCTCACAGCGTATACTGTGCCCACTTGCCCAGTGGCACCACTCATATCTTGTTTAATAGTAGTGTAAGTGTACATTTAAAAAAAAAAAAACTTTTTGGACTGTGAAACATCAGTCTGCTTTTTTGTGTCAGGCTCACAGCGTATACTGTGTACTGTGCTGTGTGTGTGATGTAGGTCTAGGAGCAGTACTATCTCAAGTGCAAGGGGGTGAATAACATCCTGTCATGTACTTAAGTAGAAAATTGAATCTGCATGCTTAGAGGTACTGTGTAGCTAAGAAAGGGTTTTAGCAATTTAATGGGCACTAGAAACCTTAAAATATTATCTCTTAGGAAGGAAATTTAAACTGATTACCGATCATGCACCTTTGACTTGGATGAGAAAAAATAAAGAAAAAAATGCCAAGGGGACTAGGTGGTTTCCCCACCTTCAGTCATTCTGCTCTTGGTAAAGCAGATGGTCTTTCTCATATGCGCTGATTATTGATGAAGGCCGCTCATTCCTGTAGGTGTGAGCTGGGGTGGAATATGTCACTGTGTGTCTGGAAGGGTTAGTGGAGGGAAGGGATCTAGGACCCAGAATGCTTAATAGTCATTATCCACTCACCTCTTCCTAATTAATTCATTAGTAGCAGCTAAATTCTCAGGCTAGTGTTTACTAGAGAATGTTTGTTTTACCTGCTGAGGGCAGGACAGCAGTGAGCAGTGATAACTTATCTGAGAAAACAGTTAAAGGACCAGTAAATACAGTAGATTTGCATAATCAACAAATACATGATAAAAAGGCCCAAATGCTTCTAATTACTCACAAGCCTTCAGACTCGCCGGAATCAGGAGTTAAGAAGCAGTGTCTGTAAGACTGCTGCTCCTTAACTTGTCCGCCACTTTTGAGGTGATGGACAGCAATCAGCCCGATCGGATCCGATCGGGTTGATTGACACCCCCTGCTAGCGGTCGATTGGCTGCGAATTTGCAGGGGGTGGTATTGCACAATCATTTCATGAAAAATGCTTGTGCAATGATAAATGCCAACAGAGTATGCTGTCGGCATTTATTGATGTGCGGCAGACATGATCCGCTCGCACTATTATAATTCGGCCCCTAAGTCTGAACTTCAAATGAGTAGTAGATTTTTTTTCTGACAAATCACAAAGTTATGTCTATTTCCACTCCTACTGTATCATGTGACAGCCATTAGCCAATCACAAGTGCATATACGTATATTTTGTGAATTCTTGCACATGCTCAGTAGGAGCTGGTGACTTAAAAAGTGTAAATATAAAAAGACTGTGCACATTTTGTTAATGGAAGTAAATTGGAAATTTGTTTAAATTTGCTGCTCTATCTGAATAATGAAAGTTTAATTTTGACTTGAGTATCAAAAGGGTGGTGAAAACTGTTATATTGTTTATTAGATTATTCTACTGGTTAGTTAGGCTTGCTACATGTTTAGTTAGCGCTCTAAAAGAGCTGGGCTTTTATTTGTAGTTGATTTTGAAATCACCTGTGAATGTGATTTAAAGCCAAGTGTGGCATGCGTTTATTTTTGGAATAAAACTGCTCGTTTGCGAATGTTTATACCCTAGAGGACCATGCTGTTTTGCCTGAAAACAGCTATCCTGTGTGCAGGGCCGCCATCAGGGGGTAAAAGGGGTGACTCCTGTCAGGGGCCACCTGGGCCAGGGGGGCCCCATGAGGCAAGCACAACTATTATTAAGAAAAATTTGGCAGCTACCAGAGGACACAACAGCAGAGTTCTATTGAGCACAGGAAATGTCATTAAACATTGTTTTCCTCACTCTGGAGGAGCTTCCTGGGAGGCGCACACGTCAACTTCCGGTGCGTCAACTCTGCACGGACAGAGTGAGAGCAACTACACACAAGCAGCATTGATCCTGTTGGCAGTTTTGTGGCCCTATCAAACTGCCCGAGGAGGTGGAACCTGGTGCCCGAGGAGGGTTTCTACACCACGGGGGAGGTGTCCATTGATCATTGTGCATTGTTTTGGGGGGAAAAAAAAAAAAGAAGCAGCTTATTACCCTAAAAACTCCAGGACGGACAGTTAAG
This sequence comes from Bombina bombina, assembly GCF_027579735.1. Taxonomy (NCBI): domain Eukaryota; kingdom Metazoa; phylum Chordata; class Amphibia; order Anura; family Bombinatoridae; genus Bombina; species Bombina bombina. The sequence goes on from NC_069502.1 coordinate 748,863,711, forward strand.
TCTAAAAGACTGCAATTCATCATTGGATGGACATAAAACAGGCCCATTAACGTCCTGTAGAGAAAAAGAAAAAATAAATAAATATATATACAGAGGGGGAGTCACTCTTAAACCAGTAACTTTGTCCAACTCTTCTCTCCCTATCCCAAAGTTACTTTATACTAGGTCTGTAAGTAAATTTGTAAGTCTGGCACTGCAAGGGTTAATGTGCAGTACGTTACAGCCCTAGTTTTAAAGATGGCCGTATACTATTGGTGTCTTCTGTACTAAATCCAGCTACAATAAGTGGAAGATATTTTGATACTGGCAGTTGGTTATTTGTGCCGTGTAGTGGCTTACTGCATGTGTCTGTTGGATGAACAACCCTATTCTATGTCTAAAACACGTATCTCGATTAGAGAAGATATGGTAGTTGTCTCGAGGTATTAGTTTAACTGTGGTGGTCTAGACAAAAAAAAAAAAAAGGGGATTATATATGCAGATGGCTCTAGGTTTTGGGTTTACTGGTTAAACGGGCTAAAGATAGTTAATTAAAAAGCCTAATTCCAGAGAATAAGGATATACAGGTTGTGCTGTTTAGAATTCTCTCTCTATCGGCCTTTTGTCTTAGAAACTGGTTTGAGCTTGCCAGCTTAAACTAGGCCCCAAGTTTCCTGGTAAAATATTATTTTGCTGCCCTTAAAAAGGGTGACTAGCTAATATAGGTCAAATACCCTTAAGTTAATGTTCTAATATTCTCACTTGCACATTGTTTTTCACTAATTTTCAGCACGGTGTTCTCCTCATTATACTAAATCACTGATCGTTTTTGTTAAGTTAAGTTTTTGTTGAGTCCAAAAGTTTTTGTCTGGACTTTTTTTTGTTTTTTGTTTTTTTTCTTTTCTCAGATAGGGTGCATTGTAGATAAGACCCTCTCCAGAGGCGTAACTAGAAACCGCAGGGCCCCGGTGCAAGAACCGCAGGGCCCCGGTGCAAGAAGGCCCCCCCGAAAAAAAGTGTGATTTTGATACATTTAATTTTTTATTTTTTTTTGCAACATGTAACACTGAAAAAAAATTCTGTTAATCATGTCAACTTACACTTAAAATGAGAAAAGGACAAACACACCTGCACTGATAGCCTGATAGTGATAGCTGTAGAGGGGGGTAGGGACTGTCAGGGCCGGATTTGCCATTAGGCACAGTAGGCATGTGCCTACAGGCGCATTGCAGCAGGGGGCGCCACAGAGTCCGTTTTTTTTTTTTTTTTTTTTGTGAAAATTTTTTTTTTTCTAAAAAAAATAAATATATATTTTCTTACATTTTTTTTTTATGATTAGGCTTACTGTGTAGACAGTGTTTAATATGTAAGTACTGGTTAGGCAGCTGCTAGTGCTTACAACTTTATCAGGAAGGATTCAGGAACGAACAATGAACTAACTAATACTAACTTTAGCAAGTAGAGAGGAGTAAGCACGTGACACGTCTGCTCTGCTCTGCAGTGCAGTGATCTCGTCCGACTCCGTCTCCTCCTAGGCTGACTCCTGAGTCCCTCCCACCCTGACTCCACCCTTGCTAGTCTCCAGTCGGCACCACGTGACTCGGCAGTGGCAGAAGTGAAGTGAGTGCCTGAAGTGAGTGCCTGGCAGCTGGCTGCAACAAGTCAAGAGACAGTGACTTCAGTGACAACAAGAAGAACAAGTCCCCAGGTAGGTGAGTCTCTCTCAGAGTGACTGTGCTGCCTGGCTGCCTAGCTGGGTGGGTTGCTGTGTGTGTGTGCTGGGGGCGCCTGCCTGCTCCTGCTCTTCTGCATTGGTATGCGCTGCGCATCATGCGCACCAATGCCATAGCCTGATAGACTGTGAGATTCACTGCTAATTTTTGTTTGGGGCTGGCGGGCGGGCAGAGCGGCGGGAAAAACACAGTGATCCATCTGAGGGAGGACTGCGTCGACGTCGTGCATGCTCATTGCTGGCCTGGCTGAGTAAGTTACTGAAGTTTTGAGCCTGCTCTGAGTCCGACCTCCATCCATGCTCCACCGGGCAGTCCACCTCCTGCTGCTCCGCTTTGACAGAGTCAGCTCAAAGCGGAGGCTGAGCCTGTCGCCTGCCCTGGGGCCCGCCCTTAGACACCTGTCGCTGTCTGTAGCCTTAGGCCTTATTGAAGTGAGAGAGGTCAGAGTAATCAACTTAGTTAGCGCCTCACGCCTGGCTGTGACAGTGAGTGACACTGTCTGACTGAGTGACAGACTCAGACAGTAATCTGACTTCTCTGTATTATTTAGGGCGGCTTGCTTGCTAAATTGCTTTAAATTTATTATTGATTAGTGTCAGTGAATCATGATCAATCATGAATGAGGAATCATGATGAATATAAATAATGATTCATGAATGAAGATGAATGATGTATCTGTACAACAACAGTACACTCTTAGTTATTATGAGCGTGTTGCCTGTTACCAAAACAGTAAACAAACAAGTTATCTGACTGTCTGTCAGACTGTCAGTGAGTAGTCTGTGACGCAGCATCAAAATAAAACCTAGTAGTAGTACAGACTACTACTTGTGTCTCTACAGCACTCACAGTCAGACAGAAGCAGAACTAGTTTGTTTACTAAAATTATTTACTAAAGTCTAACGGTTAGTTAAGTGAAAGTGATTAGACAGTCTGAAATGGATGATGTTTCAGACCTGAGGGCCTGAGACAAGACCCTATTTTTTTTATTTAATTACGCTCTCTGGATTGGGAACAGCCAGAGAAAGGGGCAGACAGGCTGTTTGTTTTGCTATGTCACAGACAGAATGCTTTTACTGGTGGTGTTAGTAGTTACTGACTGAGACTGTGTATAGTACTATTCTACAGCACAGCAGATGAGAGAACTAGTAGTGTTTAGTAACTGTAAGTTACAGTAGCCAGAGAGAGAGTCAGACAGGCTGTGATTTGAAATGGATGATCATGTTGATTGTTTATTCCAGAGGCAGAGACCAGACCCTAATTTTTTTTATTTAAATTACCCTTTGGATTGGGAACAGGCACCAGAGAAAGGCACAGTCAGATAACTTTTTTACTGGTGTTAGTACTGACCTGTCTGTAGTTCTAGTCTACAGCACAGAAATAGTTTACTACTAACTGTGTAAGTTACAACTTACAGAGAGAGTCAGACAGGCGGCTGTGAAATGGATGATCATGTTTGTTCCAGACCTTAGACCAGGCAGACCCTCATGTTTTTATTTAATTAACCTCTGGATTGGGAACACAGCCAGAGAAAGTGGCAGTCAGGCTGTTTGGTTTGCTGCATCACAGTCAGATAACTTTTACTACAGTCAGTAACTAACAACACCAGTAAAAGTTATCTGACTGTCTGTGACGCAGCAAACCAAACAGCCTGCCTGCCCCTTTCTCTGGCTGTTCCCAATCCCAGAGGGTAATTAAATATAAAAAATAAGGTCTGGTCTCAGGTCTGAAACAAACATGATCATCCATTTCACAGCCGCCTGTCTGACTCTCTCTGTAACTAACTTTCTGAACTCTGTCTACTCTTCTGTGCTGTAGACTAGTACTACAGACAGTCAGTGACTAACACCAGTAAAAGTTATCTGACTGTCTGTGATGCAGCAAACCAAAGTCCCTTTCTCTGGCTTCCAGAGGGTAATTAAAAAATTAGTGTCTGGAATCATCCATCTCTCTATCTCAGAGTAAATTACTAAGCTATGAAGCTGACACTGGTCTCAAAGTGTACTATAGGAAGCAAAAAATTGGACATTGTTTTTCAGAAAGAAAAGTGTCTGAGTAAATTACTCAGAGTAATGTATTCAAATACTTCCTTCTGCAAAACAATGTCCAATTTTTTTTCTTCCTATAGTAAACTTTGAGACCAGTGTCAGCTTCATAGCATAGTAATTAATAAACAAACACACTGTTTTATAGTGAACCGTTCATTTCTCACCCAAACGGTTTAAACCACAAAAATGTTTCTTGTCCCCCTCTCAGTGAGGGTGGGGTACAAAATGTAACCCCAAGATGCTGAATAAGTCCTGTCCTGGGAGCCTCTATTAATAAATAAACAAAATAAATTACCAGAGATATCTGCAATACTTACATTTAAAAAGGTGTATATGTAATGTTCCATCCATTTTTGATAAGTTTTCAATTGTATGGCCATTTGAGTTAAGTTAAAGGGACATAACCCAAAATTATTTTTCATGATTCAGATAGAGAATACAATTGAAAACAACTTTCCAATTTAGGTCTATTATCTAATTTGCTTCATTCTGTTGATATCCTTTGTTGAAAAGCATATCTAGATAGTCTTAGTAGCTGCTGGTTAGTGGCTGCAGATATATGCCTCATGTGATTGGGTCAACCCTGTGCAGTGCTATTTCTCCAACAAAGGATATCTAAAGAATTAAGCAAATTAGATAAAATAATTCTGGGAATTTTGTTTAAAATTGTATTCTCTATCTGAATCTTGGAATATTTTTTTTAGGTTTAATGTCCCTTTACGTGTATATTAATTTTTGGTGTAGCTTTAATTACAACAAATATAGCAATAATAGGTGTATGTGTGTTAGTGTATCTCCATAAAAAGGCCTTATGGTTTAAGTTGTATTGCAAAAATATTTTATTTGCTCTAAAAGATTGCTTTCGCTGCCTTTTTTTGTACAATTTAATTTTAAAGGGACAGTCAACACCAGAATATTTGTTGTTTTAAAAGATAGATAATCCCTGCTTTATTACCCATTCCCCAGTTTTGCATAACCAACACTATTATAGTAATATATTTTTTACTTCTATGATATCTTCTGACAGCCCCCTGATCACATGACATTTTATTTATTATCTATTGACTTTCATTTTAGCCAATTAGTGCAGTGTCTGCCACAATCCACGGGCGTGATCACAATGTTATGTATTTGGTTACATGAACTAGCTCTCCTCTGTTGTGATAAGGAAATTTAAAAAGCATGTTATTATAGGCGGCTTTCAAGAGGTTAGAAATGATCTTATGAGCCTTCCTAGGTTTAGCTTTAAACTAAGAATACCAAGAGAGAACAAAGCAAATTGGAAAGTTGTTTAAAATTACATGCCCTATTTGATTGTTTGGACTTGACTGTCCTTTTAAAATTGGAAGTCTGCTTTATTAAAGTACTTGTTGAATCAGAAAAACTGATTATATAAAATAGCGTGAATCATTTGTACTCAAATCTGCTATGTTATAACCTCCCTTATTGATTTTAAGGGTGCTGTGAGGGCAAACTCATAAAATGTGATAGTGACTAATTCCACCTGTGCATTCACTATATGCACATACATTTTGAACTTCTGTATAAAGGGTCTCAGGGCCTTAAGTGTCTATGATAAACTATTATTTCTGGTGAGCTCCAGTTTTCAGTCATATAGGACTTTTACATTTATATATATATATATATATTATATCCTGAGAGTGCATGAAACCCAACATTATTCAATCCGGATTTAGATAGAGAATACATTTTTAAGCAACTTTCCAATTTGCTTATTTTATATAATTTACTTTATTCTCTTGTTGTCATTTGTTGAGAAGCATATCTAGATAGGTTCAGGGACTGGGAGGTAGCTGCTGATTGTTGGCTGCATATATATGTCTCTTGAAATTGGCTTACGATTGTGTTCAACTTATTTCCAGTAGTGCACTGCTGCTCATTCAAGAAAGGATACAGAGAGAATATAGCAAAATTGGTAATAGAAGTAAATTAGAAAAATGTTTACCTTATAGTTTTAACCTTTCATCTGCTGGAAAGTCTGCCAGGCATTCCCTATCAACAATGTATTTGTGTCCTTTTGATGAGGGTTAAATTAGCCTACCAAGTACTAACATGAAAGGCACAAATAATAAAAGTGGGTTTGTGTTGCAGTGCTCTGGCTGCCACTGGTTTAATGGCATCAGCGTAGAGGAGGGTGCACAGGACAGGTACAACATTTTTAGGGGTGCAAAATTTCAAAAGTAATTTTTGCCCCTAAGAATTTGCGCTATAAAGAGGAAGTAAAGCTGTGTCCATGTTATATGAGGATGGGCTGTTGGTGGCAGGGCAGGTGTCCCATTTTTAGTCAGACCATTACAAAATGTTTTAACAAAAAATTGAGACCAAGCCGAAAGCCTCCATTTACCATACCCATTTGGTATTTTTTTTTTTTTTAGGCAAATTGCACGTGCTGCCAGCCATGAGTGAACCAAAAAAGAAAAAGAGTTTAAAAGACTGAGAGAAGAAAAACAAAAAAAGACAGATCAACTCTTATCAAAAGTTGCAAAAATACAGTCTTATTTTGGTGGTCCAAGTGGTTCAAAATCTTCTGATGTATCGATTGCAGAAGAAAAGAAATGCAGTGATGACACTGTTGAAGAACATGTGATGCACAGTGATGTTAATAAAGATGTTGAAATGCATGATGACTCCATTCAAACACCTAGTACATCTTCTGTTTCTAAATCTGGCGAAGCAAAATCTAGTTCTGAACCTGTGGTTGAAGTGGATATGTGTACACCAGCTTCAGTTTCTGGTGATCCAGCCATGTGGGTGATTAACGAAGAAATTAGAGATCATATTGCACTTCATGGAATACAGCAAAATACTAGTGTAGACTTCAGCAAATCAAAAAGAGTGTATGGAGATAATGTTCGATTTTGTACAGAAGACCTTTTTAAAAGGAAGATGAAAAATGGAGAGTTGCAAAAGAGATCTTGGTTGGTTTATTCAGAAAACAATGGTAGTATCTATTGTGTGCCATGTTTACTTTTTGGTGATCAACTCAATGCATTTTCAAGTTCATCTGGTTTTAATGACTGGAAAAATGCTGCAGGGAGAATTCATAAACATGAATCTTCACAGCACCACAGATCATCTGTTGTTGCACTAAAAGTTAGAGGAAGTGCCAAAGGACGAATTGATAGACTAATGGTGGAGCAGATGGAAGAAGAGAGGCAATATTGGAGGAATGTTTTAAAACGTGTATGTGCCACTGTTAAAACTCTTGCTACACGTGGATTGCCATTTCGTGGTACTGATGAAGAGTTAGGTAGTCTACATAATGGCAACTACCTTGGTTTGTTGGAACTAGTTTCAGAGTTTGATCCATTTTTACTGCAACATCTAAAAGAATATGGAAATGTAGGGAGTGGACATACATCGTACCTCTCTAAAACAGTTTATGAAGAAATAATAAAATTAATAAGTGATGCATTGATCACACAAATTGTGAGTGAAGCAAAAATAGCTAAATATTATGGCATAAGCGTTGATTCTACCCCTGACATATCTCATGTGGACCAACTGACCTTTATCTTAAGGTACATTAGACCTGATGGTATCGCTGTGGAACGGTTCATGGGTTTTATAGCAAATGTAGGACACAAATCTCAACAAATTGCAGATATCATATTGAGCACTTTAGAAAAATATGGTCTTGACATAAAGGATTGTCGAGGTCAATCTTATGACAATGCAAGCAACATGTCAGGTGCATACTCCGGTGTTCAAGCCCGGATTAAGAACATAAATCCATTAGCCCAATATGTGCCATGTGCAGCGCATTCTCTTAACCTTGTGGCATCAGTTGCTGCAGAGTGCTGTCAAGAATCATCTACATTTTTTTCATCTTTGCAACTGTTGTATAACTTTTTTACAGCTTCCACTAATCGTTGGAGTGTGTTGATGTCCTGTCTGAGCCCTGGAACACCTGTTGTCAAGAGTTTATCCCAAACACGCTGGTCAGCAAGACAAGATGCATGCCAAGCTCTAAGAGAAGGATGGGTGGACATTTTAAAAGCCCTTGAACAAATAGCAGATAATGTTGAAGAGAAAAAAAAAACAAGAAATGAAGCTGAAAGTATTTTTAATCTTTTAAACCGTCTGGAGACTGCAATAATGACAAATGTGTGGGGAATTATACTGAAGAGATTTAAAGTAGTCAGCATGAAGTTGCAGAGTGTCCATATTGACCTGGGAACAGTGGTTCAAATGTACAGTTCTCTTGCAGAATTAATAAGAAAGTTAAGAGACAATTTTGAACACTATGAACAGCTTTCTAAGGCAATGTGTGAAATTGAAGAGTATCAACATGACATTAAACGAAAGAAGAAACACAACCCTAGATTTGATGAAAGAAAAGAGAGCTATGTAATTGAGACTGGAAAAGACTTTTTTCGCATAAATACTTTTAATGTTCTTATGGACGAAATACTTGTTGAGTTAGGGCGAAGAAGTGAGTCTTACACAGCACTTTTTGATTGTTTCAGTTTTCTTGAAAAGGTTCACAATTTGACACTGCCAGAAATTTCTACAAGTGCAGCTAATCTTTTAAAATATTTTAATGATGACTTAGAAGATGACATAACAGAAGAGTGCATCCAACTGAGCGGATATCTAAAGTGTTTAATGGAGCCTGAGTGCAAAACTATCCCACTGTCAAGACTATGCAAACTGTTTCATGAGGAAGACTTAATTGACCTATATCCGAATGTACACATTGCATTAAGACTTTTCTTGACATCTCCTGCAACTAATTGTTCTGGTGAAAGGTCGTTTTCTACCTTAAGACGAGTAAAAAATTATCTGCGGGGTTCAATGGCTCAAGAAAGGTTAAACGCACTCTCTCTTTTGGCTATTGAAGGAGAACTTGTGAAAAATCTGGGTTGTGAAGATATTATTGATACCTTTGCAGAGCAGAAATCAAGAAGAAAGCATATGCTGTAACATTGAACTATTATCTTCAGCTTAAGACTCTGCAAGTTTGGGATCTACCTCATTTATTTTACAAATATGAATACTAATCTCCACTGTTCTTATTGAAAAGGGATTTACTCCCTGTAATTATGGTTCATATGTTGTTTACATAGTATTTTGGTTGATATTTAAAAGTTAACAGCACTTTAAAGGTTAAATCTAAGCGCACCATAACCACTACAATGAGCTGTAGTGATTTTGGTACCAGCTGCCCCCCTCCCACCTTGGGTGCTCAACTATAGTAGTTTGTTAAAATGTTTACAAATTGTTTGACACCTTGCTGTCTTTGGTACCGACAGTCCCTCTGGTCTAAGTTGCTATGATAAAGTGGAAGTTCATACTTTAAAATGATCATGCCAATTCATACCAGATTTAGGGCTCATTTGAATTCCTTTTGGATATTCTTTTCAAATCATTTAAATCTGTTAGAAAAAGTTTTCAAAAGATTTATCTACAACAATTACCATTATAGTCTGTGGTGATTTTTGTAACCTATTTGAATCATTTAAAAAGCATATCCAAAAGAATTAAATCAAGCCCGTAGACTATATATACATTGGCTGAGAACTGGACACTTCTGACATCAAAACAATGCCGCTTAGAATGACCCTTAGATTTATGTTTTAAGTGTAACGGGGTTTGGCCTAGGCCCACAATTACCCCTGTGGGTCTTTACCCCAGCTACCTCCATGTGCTCTGCAGGCTGATCCTGAGTCTCCGCTACCTGGGAGTTGGGGTACATGACTGTGGCAGTGCCTCCACCTGACTGGGCATCCAGGGCAAGAATGGGTTTCCCAGACAGGAACATAATAAATAACTACAACACACACAGTAATAACAGTAAAACAGTATGAACATGTATTAAAGGATTATGGCAAATAAAAAATAAGGCAAGAAATACAGTGACTAACTAACACACCAACTCTCTCTAACCAGGCCCAGCACCCTCCCAAACCACCTGCGAACCCACCCTCAGGCTTCACCCTAATGGCTGATGGGTACCAGTTGGTGCACAGAAATGTTGGGGCCCTTTAAGGTAATCCACATGCATTTAAACAGTTACAGCTCATAGGAAACTGCAATCCACAGGAAGAGCTGTTTATAAGTTTATGTGATGGACAGAATGCCATGTTAGTATGACAAGGAGAGAGGATACTTCTTACCACTAAACAGGCTGAAAGAAAACTCCAAGGTCTGCCAGTCATTTACTTTGTCTGCATTCTTCTCCACAGCTCTCTCACAGGGTCAGACTGCAGCTGGCAGCAAACACTAAATCAGCAGAGGAATGCTGTTACTTTACAAGATGAAGTCTGCAGCTCTCTCACAGCCAGGCCTCACACACACACCTTCACTGCTCTGACATGTCTGCTTCCTCCTGTGTCTTACACTCTTCTTTTAGTTTCACTTGATCACATGACCAACCAGTCTAATAGTTGCCTAGGCAACATCTCCTGCAGATTGTATACAGGTGCAAAAGTTCACAGGAAAATGTTCAACAGGAAGGGCTACATTCTCCCCCTCGTAAAATCCTTGCCTTCCACTGGCAAGGTTCCACCAAGAGGTAATTGAAAAAACAAAACATATAAATAATAATAAATGCACTAACATTCCTATAAACAAATGTTAACTATCTTACAGTTTATTCTAGTACAGAGGGGTTCCAACATTCATAATGTCCGCAACCGCATACAGAAAATCAACCATTTTAGACTGTACCTGGGGCATATGTACATAACTGGGTTCTCCGACTTGATCGTAAGTAAGAACCCTGGGAGGCTGTCGTATTCTAGTACCCAGTCTCTGTTCTCTCTGAGGAAGTCCAGAATGTGCCTGGGAATCTTCAGCTCTGGCCACTTGGGTGGGGAGATCACCAGATGCTTGAGACCCTGGCTCTCCCATGATACAAGAGTCTCTTTTTGGGGTCCCAGGCACAAAGTTGGGGCTGTTGGGATTCAATGTAGAGGAGGCTAAGGGAGGAGAGGAAGGAAAGTGCTGTGTTTCCTCAGCAGGAGGAGACCACCATTGATCCTCAGCACTAAGAGCTTCTGGAGTCTCTACTGCCTCATTTTCAGGACTCTCCGTTGTGCTTTTCTCCCATTCACTACTACTCCCTTCCTCTTCATCGATATAGGCTATTGGTAGTAGATGGTTCCTATGCCAAGCTTTGATCCGGCCTTCTGGGCCTTTTATATTATACACTGGCAGCCCCTTTAGCTTAGACACAACTTCAAATACGGTATCCTTCCATCTGTCTGCTAATTTGTGTTTCCCAGGTACCCCTAGATTCCGGAGGAGAACCTTATCTCCCGCTTGGACTTCCCGATGCTTCACTTTGGTATCGTATCTTCTTTTGTTGCGTTCCTCCATTTTTGCCGCAGCTTGAGTGGCCAACTCGTAGGCACTGTGAAGGTTTTGTCTGAGGGTCCTCACATACTGGAAGTGAGAGTCTGACTTTGTCCCATCTGGGGACACCCCCAACCGGACATCTATCGGTAGTCTGGCTTCCCTTCCAAACATTAGGAAATAGGGTGAGAATCCTGTAGACTCATGCCTTGTGCAATTATATGCGTGGACCATGGCTTCTACATGCTTACTCCAGGACCGCTTCTCCACTTGTTTCAGAGTCCCGAGCATGTCTAGGAGTGTCCTATTAAAACGCTCAGGCTGGGCATCACCCTCAGGGTGGTAGGGTGTTGTTCTGGACTTGTGAACCTGCAACATATCCAACAGTTCTTTGATCAGCTTACTCTCAAAGTCTCTACCTTGATCAGAATGTATTCGATTGGGCAGACCGTAGTGCATAAAATATTTCTGCCAGAGGACCTTGGCTACGGTCACAGCCTTCTGGTCTTTAGTGGGAAAAGCCTGAGCGTATCTGGTGAAATGGTCTGTTACTACCAGAACATTCCCAATTCCGGTAGTATCATTCTCAATACATAGATAGTCCATGCACACAAGATCCAGGGGTCCTGTACTTCTCAGGTGGCCCATAGGGGCAGCTCTCACAGGCAGAGTCTTTCTCTGAATACATCTTCTGCAGGTCTTCACATAATGTTCAACATGTTCTCTCATGCGAGGCCAATAGAACCGGTCTTGTACCAGGCCATAGGTCTTGTCTACCCCAAGATGCCCATGTTGATCATGGAGGGCTCTTAGGACCATTCCCCGATATCTATGAGGTAACACTAGCTGCTTTCGACCAGGGTGGTCATGGTATTTTATAATTCTATAAAGGATTCCATCTTCTAGATGTAGTTTACTCCATTCTCTCCGGTACAAATCTCTTTGTCCAATGGGAAGGGAGCTCAGTAATTTAGGGTTCTTGGCTCTCATTGCCTTGAGGACTGTCCCTATATACCAGTCCTGTGACTGGGCTTTCTTCTTGTCTTCATTGGTTATGTGAGACCACTGTTGGAGCATTGCAGGAGCACAGAATACCTCTGGTACGGCTTCTGGGGAGTGACATATGGAGTCTATTCCTCTGAGTTCAGAGAACTCATCCTGCCTCTCAGCCACTACATATGTTTGGCACAGGGCTCCTACCCCAGGCACAGGGATTTCTTCCCATTCCTCCTTTTCTTCATGAGGAGGAAGTCCAGGTCTGCGGGACAGAGCATCCGCACTGACATTCTTAGGGCCTGGCTTGTATTTAAGGCTGAAACTATAGTTCGACAATGCTGCCAGCCACCTATGCCCTGTGGCATCCAGCTTTGCTGTTGTTTGAATATAAGTAAGCGGATTGTTATCCGTCCTTACCTCGAATGTTGCTCCATATAAATAGTCATGTAACTTGTCCACAATTGCCCACTTGAGCGCCAAGAATTCTAGCTTATGGACCGGATAGTTTTTCTCTGCACCAGTTAGACTTCTACTTATGTAGGCCACTGGTCTTAACCCTTCCGGGTAGCTCTGATGCAATACGGCCCCTAGGCCTTCCATACTGGCATCAACATGGAGCACATATGGTTTCTCAGGATCTGAATATGCCAATACAGGAGCTTCTGTGAGTCTTTTCTTCAAGATTAAGAAGGCTTCTTCGCATCCTGAGGTCCATTTCTTTCCGAAGGAGTCTTTAGGACTTGGCGCCTTAACACCCTCTATAGCAGAGGTAGTCTTTAACAGGTTGTGTAGCTCTCGAGCAATCTTTGAATAGTCTTTCACAAACCTCCGGTAGTAACCGCAGAATCCAAGAAATGAGCGCAGCTCACTGATGTTATCTGGCCTGGGCCAGTTCATCACCGCTTCAATTTTGGTCGGGTCAGTTGTCACACCTTGTGCGGAAACAATGTGACCTACATATGTAACAGAGTTCTGGGCAAACCGACATTTGTCTATTGATAATTTCAGACCCTCTGCTTGGAGTCGATCCAACACCTTCAGCAATCGCTGTTCGTGCTCTTCTGGTGTCCTTCCAAACACTATGAGGTCATCAAGATAGACTAGGCACTCTTTGGGATTCATATCCCCCACAGTCTTCTCCATCAGCCTTTGAAAGGTGGCGGGAGCTCCAGTGACCCCTTGGGGCATCCTGGTAAACTCGTAGAATCCCAAGGGACAGATGAAAGCTGTCTTTTCCTGATCCTCCTTCTTCATGGGTACCTGATAATACCCAGACCTCAAGTCCAGAACGCTGAACCACTGGCTTCCAGAAAGGGCATCTAGCAGATCTTCTATCCGTGGCAGAGTATATTGATCTGGCACAGTCCTTTTGTTTAAAGTCCGATAGTCTATGCAGAGCCGGACTGTGCCATTCTTTTTCCTAACTACCACTATGGGTGAGGCATATGGACTTCTGGACTCTCTAATAATGCCAGATTCTTCCATCTGTTTGAGTATATCCCGGACATCTTCCACATCTCGAGGGGGTATTCTCCTTGATCTTTCTCTGAAAGGAGCTGGGTCAGAAAGTCTGATAGCATGTGTGGCACTCTTTGCACATCCCACATCCATTTCTTTCCTGGAGAAGACTTTCTCTCGAGTAGCTAATTTGGATCGGAGGCTATCTCTCCACTTTTGTGGTAGAGGAGAATCTTCCAGTTCAAAAACTATAGGTCCTTCATGATCACCTCCCTGTTCTGCCTTTACAGACATTACTGAAGAGACTTGGTCCAACAAGTGAATCACACCAATCTTCTGGTGACGATCAATTCTGATCTCTGTGGGTGTTAAGTTTCTTATCATTATCGGAAAATCTTTACACCAGTGATTCCGCCAGTCTTTCACCTCAGGTATGAGAGTCCACCCCTTTTTTGCATCCTCCTCAGGCAAGGACTCAATGAGGTATTGCCTGGTTCCTCCTGATATTTCATGGTGCATAGATGCTATGGCTCGTAGAGTCTTAGTCTCTCCAGGCCTTACAAATAAAGGTTCTTTCCCCGAGTAGTGGCATGATCCTGGTCTAGCTTGTAGGGCTAGTCGATGGCACTCTTTCCCTAGAACAGGGCTGACTTCCATCAGTCTGGTTAGAGATACATCTCCCACTTCAGTTAGGTAGGCCCTGAACATGTCCTGCACCATTCTTGCGTTGGTACCCAAAATTATTGGGGCGCACATTGTTTTCTTCATGGAGCATACAAGAGCTTCCAATTCCATAGGGCAGATCATTCCTGTGTTTAACTGTGGGATCGTTATTGTCACTCTTATACATCCCTCTACAGGCTGGGCCTGAGATCCCACTCCCCACAACTGCAACTCTCCTGCTGGCTCCAGGGGAATATGTTTTAGATGATGGTCATAGAAGTCTCTATTAATGATGGTGACCTGGGATCCAGTATCTAACAAGGCCGAGGCATGAATATCTTCTATTTGTAACTGTATCAGAGATTTGGGCCCGATCTTGGCCCCCACAGATAACATGGGTGTGTTTTTTTTCCCTCTTTTCCTGAAAGGACTGGTAACTTGAGCCTCCTCCAGCTCAATAGCTAGCACTTCCACTCCTGTATCTGATGAATTAGTGGGACACTCCCGCTTGAAATGTCCTGATTTTCCACACTTAAAACAGTTCCTTGGGGGGACTGTTCCTCTGGGAATAACCTTCCTGTGGTCTCCCTGCGGTGCTGCCTCCTGGTAGGAGAATAATCTGTTCTTCTTGGCAATGACTTAGACAATAATTCTAATTCAGCTACCTTTTTTTTAAGGACGAACAGTTCCATATCCTCTTTCTCTGCAGCTTTAGAAGAATTTCCTTTTTGTGGAGGAGATGGGGACATTTGGTTCTCCAGTACTTTTGCTTTTCGGATCAGTGTGGAATAGGACAAGACTTGATCATCCAACTTAACTCTTAACATGATCATGACTGGATCATTGCTAAGGCCTCCCTTCTGAATTTGTTTGGATAGTCGAGCATCCAACTCAGATGCAGTGACTGCTCCATTATGAAACAGTTTTCCCAGTGACAATTGTAATCGATTGATATAGTCTGAAGCTTTCTCATGTTCCTTCTGTTTAGTGGCTAGGAACTTAATTAATAGATCATCAGAGTCCTCTGATTTTCCATACGCATCCTGCAAAACTTTCAGGTAATCTTGTGCAGTAGCTTGTTCATTCACTCCCCTAAACAGCCTTATCATATTCGTAGCTGGGAAACGAAGACTCTCCATTATCCGTTGTTTTTTTATGTTATCCGTACAAGACCATTCTTCCAATAATTGTACAGCATTATCCTTCCAGGCCTTAAAGGGTTCCTCCCCGGCAGGAACAGGCTGATTCCCAGAAAACACTTTCAGCTTACGGTAACTGTGGGTATGGGTAGCTGTTACTATGGCTTCTGAAAGTTTTTGCAGTATTTCAGATATGTTACTCTCTCCTGAACTTGTGGCTCTCAATAGGGAATCGCCTGGTTTTGGGGATGTTGGAGATGAGGGAACCACTAGATCTTGGGTCTTAGGGGCAGTTGTCCCTTGCACACTGGAAAAGTAGACATTTCGTTTGGGGATGGCCCCAGTCTCTACAGGGGTAACCGGTAATCTCCTGGCGGGTTTCTCTGACAAAGGGGACAGAATCTGGGAATAACTTGATACATTAAAGTCTCTTTGGCCTATACTGGAGGGTTGCTGCAGTGTAACCCCTTCCTCCTTATCAGGGAGAGCATACACTAAGCGACATCCTTCAGGAGCTGCTTCAAGAAGGTATAGACATGTAGGCCTATGACGGCCTCTCAAATCTGCATGGGAATATACTAACATGTAAGTTTGACCGTATGAATCATGCAGGATATCTCTGATGGTAGCCATCTCTATTCCCAGTACAATCTCTACGCACTTGGTGATATGTTTTATTTCACTATAGGGAGGTACCTGGCATATCATCACTGCATGATGCAATGGTACCTTCTGTTGCTGGGCCCAATCTGTTACAAATGGGAGTGTGGGCCGGGGAATTAACGTATCCTTACTGGGTGTACCCCAATTTATCTCAGCAGTGCCTCCAAATGTAACGGGGTTTGGCCTAGGCCCACAATTACCCCTGTGGGTCTTTACCCCAGCTACCTCCATGTGCTCTGCAGGCTGATCCTGAGTCTCCGCTACCTGGGAGTTGGGGTACATGACTGTGGCAGTGCCTCCACCTGACTGGGCATCCAGGGCAAGAATGGGTTTCCCAGACAGGAACATAATAAATAACTACAACACACACAGTAATAACAGTAAAACAGTATGAACATGTATTAAAGGATTATGGCAAATAAAAAATAAGGCAAGAAATACAGTGACTAACTAACACACCAACTCTCTCTAACCAGGCCCAGCACCCTCCCAAACCACCTGCGAACCCACCCTCAGGCTTCACCCTAATGGCTGATGGGTACCAGTTGGTGCACAGAAATGTTGGGGCCCTTTAAGGTAATCCACATGCATTTAAACAGTTACAGCTCATAGGAAACTGCAATCCACAGGAAGAGCTGTTTATAAGTTTATGTGATGGACAGAATGCCATGTTAGTATGACAAGGAGAGAGGATACTTCTTACCACTAAACAGGCTGAAAGAAAACTCCAAGGTCTGCCAGTCATTTACTTTGTCTGCATTCTTCTCCACAGCTCTCTCACAGGGTCAGACTGCAGCTGGCAGCAAACACTAAATCAGCAGAGGAATGCTGTTACTTTACAAGATGAAGTCTGCAGCTCTCTCACAGCCAGGCCTCACACACACACCTTCACTGCTCTGACATGTCTGCTTCCTCCTGTGTCTTACACTCTTCTTTTAGTTTCACTTGATCACATGACCAACCAGTCTAATAGTTGCCTAGGCAACATCTCCTGCAGATTGTATACAGGTGCAAAAGTTCACAGGAAAATGTTCAACAGGAAGGGCTACATAAGTTTACATATTATTGTAGATGTTTTAAAACTTACAAGACACTGCATTTATTTAGTTCTGTGTTTTATTTGTATTTAAAGGTATGTGATTTAGTTTGATTTTGCACTGATTTCAAAGTATTACAGCACTTTCCTCAGGTGTACTCACTCATACCTCTTTAGCCCACGAGAGCACACTGTAGAGGTTATGTAATTTACAATGACCTGTTAATTTATGTTTGTAAGTTTACATATTGTATTTTCTTTATTGTGATTTTGCACAGAGTTAAAAGTAATACTGTACTTACCTTGTTACCTTAAGCTTTAATGTTTTAATCTAATATTTATTTTTATTTGTCCTAAATAATAATAAAAAAAATTCTTAAAGTTGTTTTTTCCCCCTTTTTTGGGTGGGGGGGGGGGTGGGGGGTGGGGGGGCGCTTCAGATTTTTGTGCCTACAGGCTCCTGAGATGTAAATCCGGCCCTGGGGACTGTAGTGGGGTATAGGGGCTGTAGGAGGATAGGGGCTGTAGTGATGGGATAGGGGCTGTAGTGTGGGGATAGGGGCTGTAGTGAGGGGATAAGGGCTGTAGTGAGGGGATAAGGGCTGTAGTGAGGGGGTAGGGGCTTTAGTGAGGGGATAGGGGCTTTAGTGAGGGGATAGGGGCTGTGGTGTGGGGATAGGGGCTGTAGTGGTGAGAATCCTCAGTGGCATATTTAGGTTTTGTGTTGCCCTAGGCACTCAAAATTCTGCTGCCCTCCCAGGTTTTAGGCTTTTTTTAGTTATAATATTTTTTTGGTCATAGTGTAAAAATTTTTTTTTACATTTTTTATAATAAATACACACACATACATATATATATATATACACACACACACACACATACATATATATATATATATATATATATATATATATATATATATATACACACACACACATGCATGTATATATATATATACACACACACACACAGTGTAGTAGGAGGATAGGGACTGTAGCGTATTCATGATAAAGTCAATCTACTACACATGAGTTGCAAGTACATGATGTAGTTTGTACAGTTTATTTTTAGTGCTTGGGCACTAATTTATATATAATATATACACACATTATATATATATATATATATATATATATATATATATATATATATATATATATATATATATATATCTTACTAGTTGGGGAGAAAATGTACTAGTCCACTCAGATATATACAGTATACTGCTGTCACTACCCCAGTCCCCTGCTCACACAGTGTCTTATTCTCCCCATTTGTTTTTATTATATGTCACCCCTAGCTTACCCCATATAACCCGTACCAAGCAGATTTTCTCCCAGCCAGATGAGAGCCGACACGACATGACACAGTGTCAAGTTGTGTAGACATTATTATAAATAACTGCAAACATTAAAGTCCCATCCAAAATTTAGCCCATATGACTCCACTCTTTAAATGACTATACTTTATTCATCCATATTACAGGGATGTTCCAGATAAAATAGAAGCACTTTAGTGCATTTCAAATTTGTGTAGGAACATTTTTTTTTCTGTGAGATGTTGACTGTGCACATGCACATTAAGCATATATAATCTAAATATGCTTCATATCAGCATTTTAATTAGTTTTTGTGGTCAGAGAGCTGTCAGTGACTTGTATCATGCAACCCAATGCATGACTCATATAATCCATTGTGTATTAGTGTGTGCAGGCATTATATATATTGTATAGCTGATTGCATGCATTATGTTGTATGATGATTGCAGGCATTGTGACTGTATTATTAGTGTGTGCAGGCATTGTGACTGTATTATTAGTGTGTGCAGGCATTGTGACTGTATTATTAGTGTGTGCAGGCATTGTGACTGTATTATTAGTGTGTGCAGGCATTGTGACTGTATTATTAGTGTGTGCAGGCATTGTGACTGTATTATTAGTGTGTGCAGGCATTATTTTGTATATAGCTGATTGCAGGCATTGTGCACATATCACTGTGTGAACGCGTTGTTGGTACAACGTGCACAATATATGTGTGCATATAAACTATTGAGTATTGCTCTGTGCATGTGTTGTTATACACATGTTTATTGTGTTTGAGGGATAAAAACGTGCAGAGAGAGATGAAGAAGATGCAGTACTTTTTGTTGTTTCCGGGGTCTGTAGGGGATTCTGTAGGGGTAGGGGATGCTGCTGGCTGCTCCACTGATGAGGACTGATGCTGTTAACTGTTAATACCATATGCATTCATTTCCCAGTGCCATCTTGTTGCATTGTCTAAGCAAAGTGCAGCTCTTCATGCACATGCAAAAGATGTATGCTCTATATATTGTTATAAAATGTGTTCTGAGCACACGTAATGGGTGAAAAAAGCTGTACTGGTAAAATACATCAGTCACAGGCCTGAGAGTATGTTGTTGAGTTTTGGTGACCTTCTATAATAACTTAAAGGGACATTAAACCCAAATTTTTTCTTTCGTGATTCAGACAGAGAATACAATTTTTTTTTTTAAATTTTATCTTTTATTGGTTTTTCTTACATAATACAACAGAAAAAAAACCCATATAATTCGATATATAATTTGACATAGACAGTTTACAAGGAATTACAACATTCCTTGTATTCGAAGACCATAACCATCTATATAATAATAGGGAAGACCCCTAACCCAAAATATCATGGATAATAATTATCTAAAGGAATCCTCAGTTTTAACTTCAAAAGTTCCTATTTTACATGCCCTGCTACATTTAAATATGTTCCGATATCAGTAATCTGTTTAAGACTAAGGCCCAATATAATACAGAGGCACAATTAGATATCGACAATATAATCAAGAGAGGAAGAAAAAAAAAAAAAAAAAAAAAGGGGAGGAGGAGGCCCCCTCTCTCTGAAGCCCCCCCTCTACTCCCCCACGTCCCCCCCTAATCTTACCAGATATTCAACAACACAATTTCAGTGTTTCTAAATGGAAAAATTAGATAATCAATTTCTCTAGGTGGAAATATTCTAATAAATTTAGACCATTTTTAAAAGAAGTTGCATATTTCCTTCTCTGAGTTCAGGTCTGTAGTCATTTGCTCAATTATTAGTTGTTTTTTTAAGTAATTCTTAATTACTGTTATTGTTGGGGAAAATTTACTCTTCCAGTTCTTGAATATTTGATATCTGGCAGCCAGAATAATTAAATTTATTATCTTAGTTTCATTTCAGGGTTTTTTTGAGTCTATCAGAAATATTATATCTTTTGGAGTGAGTCTGTCCACAGATATTTTAAGGGTATTAATCATCCAGAATTCTATTCTATTCCAATATTGTTTTATTTTGGGGCATTCCCAAATCATATGGAGCAAGTTTGCAGCCGGGAGACTACATTTTGGACATTTATTAAAGGTTTTATTTTTCCATCTGGTTCCTTTATTTGGTGTGTAATAAGTTTGATAGATTAATTTTAGATGGGCCTCTCTCCAGGTCTCCGAAATTGTGGTTTGAAAGAGCAATTGTATTGATCGTGTTACATGTAGTTTTTGATCTATATTCTCTGATAAAAGATTTGACCATTTAAGAGCTATATTTTCTAAGTTGGAACTTTCAAACTGTGATATTAAATAAGCGTACCAAGTAGAGATAGAATGATGACCTGCCTTGACCAGTATCGGCCAGCTTTCAATTTTACCCCATGACCATCTCCCTGGGAATGTATTTATTAGATGTTGAGCGTAATGTCTTGCCTGTAAGAATGCAAAAAAATCTCTATTGCTGAGAGCAAATTCTTGTTTCAAATCTTCAAAGGAACGAATAACCCCTGTTGTTGAATTAATAAATTGAGATACATACTGGAGACCTTTCCTTTGCCAGTTTTTTAATATAGTTGATTGTGTTCCTTCTTGATATTCCGAATTCCCTATAAACGTCTGCAGCTTTGGAATGTTTATATTTATACCTGCCTGTATCCCCATCTTTTTCCAAGCCTGTAATATTACATAGATTGATTTAAAAGCTTTTACTTGGGTTGGAATTAGTTTAAGATCTATATGAACTAAACTAATAGGGGAGAAAGGATATACCATATTAGCTTCTAATGTATTATCTGTGAAGTAGTCAGATTCTGTTATCCAATCAACTACAATGCGACTAAGAAAAACTAAATTGTATGTGCGTAAGTCAGGAAGGGCTAGACCTAGAGCTTGTTTCGAAAGAGCTAACTTGCGTGTTGCAAATTCTTGGTTTCTTTGATTGCCAGATAAATTGACGAATTGATGTGTTAAGTTTCTTTAAGTCATAGGATTTCAATAAGATAGGAAGGTTTTGCATGATATATAAAATTTTGGGCAAGAGCACCATCTTAAACAGTGCTATTCTACCCGATAATGATAGAGGTAGATTTTGCCAATTTTTCATATGATTAATGATTTGTGATAGAATGGGAGGGACATTCAGCGAGTACCAGTTTTGTGGGTCAGCCGATATCATAATCCTAAGATATCTGAATGCCTCTGTGACTTCCTTAAAGGGAGTTTTTACCAGGGAGCTCTTAGTTTTTTTCAGCCACAATAATTCAGATTTTGAATAATTGACTTTATAGCCAGAGAATTTGCCAAATATGTTAATTATGTTCATGAGCTTAGGTATGTTTAGATGGGTATTAGCCATATATATTAAGATATCATCAGCATAGAGTGCCAATTTCACCTCTTTTTTATTAATCTTTATACCGTCGATGTGTTTTCTGATTTTAATAGCAAAAGGTTCAATTG
This sequence comes from Bombina bombina, assembly GCF_027579735.1. Taxonomy (NCBI): domain Eukaryota; kingdom Metazoa; phylum Chordata; class Amphibia; order Anura; family Bombinatoridae; genus Bombina; species Bombina bombina. Next base: position 748,885,502 of record NC_069502.1, read on the forward strand.
CCAAGTCAAATAGTAGTGGTGAAAGAGGGCACCCCTGTCGCGTCCCTCTCTCTATTTTAATCATTTTCTGTTCTATCCCATTAACTATTACACTAGTATGGGATTGAGGATATAGTCTTTCAATTAAGTTTGGGAAGTTGTTATTGAATCCAAATCGGAATAGCGTATCCAGAATATGATCATGGTTCACTCTGTCGAACGCTTTTTCCGCGTCTATAGCTATAACTACTGCGTCGGATTGGTCAATCCCCTGTTGTTCAGCTTGATTTTTAAAATAATCAGTGATAAGTAGTAGTTGTCTTATCTTAGCTGAGGAATTACGATTGTAAAGAAAGCCAGCTTGATCTTTATGGATGCTTTCTGCTAGTCCCTCTTGTAATCTTTTGGCTAAAATGGCCATAAATATTTTATAATCCGAATTTAGGAGGGCAATAGGTCTATATGACTCTTTCTTACTAGGATCTTTCCCTGGTTTGAGTATGAGGATAGTTTGAGATGCCGCAAAATTACAAGAGATTGCCAAGTTATCTATGTAATATGAATTAAAAAGTTTTGTCAGATGTGGAACAAGAGTGGGAGCTAACTTTTTATATAACTCATTTGGGAGTGCATCTGGGCCTGGAGCTTTTGTGGATTTGAGTGCTTGAATTGCTTGGTTAACTTCACTCTCTAAGATCTCAGAGTTTAATTTAAGGTTAAATTCATTGCTATTGTGAGGTATCACAATGTCCTCCCAGAACCTCTCATGTGGAATATCAACCATGGAGGGCAATGAGTAGATTGTTTTATAGTAGTGATAAAAGGAGTTAGAGATTTATATAGTAAATTAGTTTACTATTTTCTTGTATAGCGTTAATTATTGAGGTCTGTTTACAGTTTTTTTACAAGTTTAGAGAGTAGTCTACCTGATTTATTGCCGTATTTAAATAAATTTGCCTGGTATTTTAAATCAGCATGGGAGGTACTGGAAATTAAGAATGTGTCACGTTCATTTTTTGCCTTTAAGTACCTTCTCCAGTTGTCATTTGAAGAAATATTTAAGTATCTGTTATAGGCATTAGTTACGGCTGCTATCACTTCTCTTTCTCTTTGTCTCAGAATTTAGCTACGTATGCGATTATATCACCCCTTATCACCGCCTTTGCAGTTTCCTGTTTATTCTCCAACCTGTGATGTTGTTTGGGGTTGTATGTTTATAATATAGGGGAACAATGTTATCTCTCCTTAAATTGTTATTACCTTAAGGTTTAAGTAGATAGGCACTTGCAAATATGTTCTTGGTAATTTAGTTTTTTTCTATAAGCTTTGATATACTATATTTCTGTCTGTTCGCAACATGGGTAATCATAATATACACTATATATATTCTGGTTCAGGGTTCAGCATACTTATGTGATACACAGGTGGGGTATAATGCTTATACTGGGGACAGATAATATCTAGTCAACGTAGTCGAGAGTATCTGACTAGTTTGTTCTAATTTGTTTTATGTTTGAGGGGCGCTGTTGGCGGCCGAGATGGCGTCCTGTAAATCACACCTCAAATAACTAAACTTCCCTAAATTAATCTCATTTATCACCCTTCCACAGGGTTCAAAATGGAGTGGATTACGTTCATTGTCAGTGTTTGTATACTACTATGGCTTAATGCAGTCACTTTATATATTGCATGAGCAGTTATAGTTATTTGATGCTAGGATGTTTAATAAGCACATGCTATCTATATCTAGCGCTACTTTTTACTATACCTTTTTTGATATGCCATAATGTTTCCACCTTTTACAGACCACAATTGTGATGGCTTTTTTGTTTTGACAGAGGTTTACCTTTAGCTATTTAGCATTGACTTCTGCCAAGATCTACACCTTGCACTTTTTATGACACGTGCTCCCTTCACTTATTATGATACTATGAGTGTAAGTGGGGTACATAGTATATGGTAGCTTTTGTCAGGGTATTCATGATCTAACAATGTCAGTATGTAGTAATTTTAATATGTACAACCCCCAGGTAGCATTTAAGACTCCTATGTTGCAGGTATAGCACCCATGTTTTATACTCTTCAATTTCATACCGCAGACACTTGCTGCCCAAGAAGGCAACGTTTCCCGTCTCCTTCCCTTCTCCTTATTAATACTCACCCAGTTTGGTGAATCATTTAGTGACATTAACCCGCTGTTTAAAGCTAGGAAATTATATACTCCACAGAGACAAAAATATATTTCTTAACTAAGATTATAAGTATAGGAGGTAACTGTAGTTTATTTTCATCTCTCACCTCCTGCCCCCCATGACTAAGATTAGTCTCTATTCACAAATTTTGGTGAATATTCCTGCGGTGTTAATCCGCTCTATGTTCTTTATATTTATAACTTTATTTCATACTTATTTCATTAATGCTAATAGTACATTCAATATCATATACAGTACCTCTCAGGGAAAAATGTTCCCTCCAACCAAGATAGGTTTTCTATATATGCCAGATTAACATATCTTGCTAATAGGCAGTAACTTGTGATAAAAAGGTACTTCAGTAACATGTTACAAAAAAATAAAAATATAAGGTATCAATGCAATATTTGTAATATATTTGGTTGAGTCAGGCTAATAATGCAGTATGTTATGTTTGATATAAGAATGTTGTCATGATCTCCTTCAGACTTGTTTATTTTGGTGTAACTTATATTCATGTTTCTATGTGATTCATGTCGTGCTAAATACCTTAATAAAAAACTTTGATTTAAAAAAAAAAAAAAATATTAAGCTGTGTATGGTGATAGAGAAGTTGGGCTTTTATTTGTTCCTTAAGAGATTTAACAGGCATGAAGTAATAAGGATAATCAGAAGTCTAATTTTTGCTGGTTATATGTATGTTTTGTTTTTAAATATGACTGCGGGAGATCCATTCAATATAGTTCAATGGACTCCCTCGAGTGTAGGGTTTGGTTATTTTAACTCTTTTTTTTTTTTTTTTTTTTCTCTTCTCCTCTCTTCGTACCCCCGGCCTCCATATTCCTCTCTCAACTACAAACTTTCAGAATAACATAGATGAAATGGTTAACATATGTTTAATTTAGTTTCATGGAACGTGGGAGGGGTCACCTCCCCAATTAAGAGGAAAAGTATCTTGAAATTATTGAAAAAACAAAAAGCAGATATCATGTTCTTACAAGAACTTCACCTGAAAGGCCCATAAATTCTAAAACTTAAGGGTAATGGGTTGAAAGAGATTATCGCTACACCCTGCGATAAGCGTAGCCGCGGAGTAGCCATTTTATTGCACAGAGATCTGGAATATGAGATAATCAAAAGTGAATTGGACCCAGAAGGTCGCTACATCATATTGCAGTTACGAATGGGTAACTGTATCTGGTCTTTCTGCAATTTATATGGACCTAACAAAACCAATAAAATATTTTGGGATAAGATAGAGAAAAAACTATTTCCTCTACGAGGGCAAAACCTAATTATTTTGGGAGATTTCAACATGACCTTAAATCCGGTAACTGTCAGATTTAGACAATCAAATAAGCAAGTTTATAGAGGCTAAAATATTTGGCAGTTTTGTGAAGAAGCTAAAGGTTGAGGATATATGGAGGATACAACACCCGGACGAGTGCAGCTTTTCCTGTGAATCCAGAGCTTTTAAAAAAATTTCTCGCATAGATTTATTTTTAGTTGATAGATTGTTGCTAAAACTTGATATGGATGCTACGATTAACGAGATCCTCTTATCAGATCATACAATTATAGGTTTAAAAATCAAAGATAGAAAATGGGGTCTACCAATAATTTCTGTTTCCCCAAATATATGAGTAACAATACTAAATTTTGTAACTGGTTAACAAATACTTGGAGGATCTTCTTAAAAAAATAACTCTAGTTATGCAGACAAACCTGAGATTCTCTGGGAAGCAGGAAAGGCAGTACTCCGTGGGGAGATGGTGGCCTACATGTCCAGGTTAAAAAAAAAAAGATTAAGTTACGCGAGATACAACTAGCAAATCAACTTAAAAATGCATATAATTCCTACTTATCTAATCCACACCCGGTTACGTGGGATAAATATAAACAGTCAAGAGAGGAAAGAGAAATCTTTTTAAAGCAGAAATGGACAATGGAAGATTTAAAAGTTAGGGCTACTTTTGAAGGTCCAAAGGGTATATCTGCGGGGTATTTGGAAAAACTGATTAAAGTAAAAAGTAGTAAAAATATCATTTCTAATATAAGGGAAGGAGATAGTCATCATATACATGCTTCTGATGTTAGACAAGCCTTCTTCAGATACTATCAAAAACTGAAGTAATTGATGTAGAAGCTAAAGATAAATTTTGGCAAAGTATCAAAGTTCCCAGAATCACAGCAGAAGCACTTAACATGATTAACCAAAACATTTCGGAAAAGGAAATTGATATGGCTATAAAAAAGTTGAAAAATAATAAAACATCGGGCCCTGATGGGCTTCCAGCCGAATTCTACAAAAGTATCAGAGTAGACGTTGTTGCCACGCTAGGAAAACTATATAATGACTATTACGTTAATAATATTAAACAGTCAAAATATTTTACCGACTCTATTGTTACATTGGTCCATAAGAAGGGCAAAAACCGTGAAGAGCTAGGGTCTTATAGACCAATATCCTTGTTAAACGTAGATTATAAATTATTAATGGCAATAGTGGCAAATAGACTAAAAAGGTATTAGGTGAGGTTATACATCAAGATCAGACAGGTTTTATGCCAGGTAGGAATGTTGTTAGAAACATCAGACGCATACTGATAACCCTAGATTACTACTTTAATAAAGTCAGGGGTCACAAGAAACAAATGCGAGGAGATATGGCCCTCCTTGCAATAGACGCTGAAAAAGCATTTGATGCTATCACATGGGACCACTTATTTACTGCACTTGATAAATTTGGTTTACAAGGCAATCTCCTCAATTTAACTAAAGCAATCTATAACAACCCCAAATCCCAACTTCTAGTAAACTCAGAACTCTCGCAACACATTACACTCTATAAAGGGACAAGACAAGGCTGTCCACTATCGCCACTTTTATTTAATATCTCCCTTGAACCCCTGGCAATCCTTTTTAAGACAAGATTTAACAGGGATCCGAATTGGTAAGCATAATCTAAAAATGTCATTATACGCAGACGATTTGTTACTTTATTTATATAATACGGCTGAAAGTATACCAAAATGTCTAAACTTAATGGGAATGTACAGTAAATTTTCCGGGTATAGAATGAACCTGCGAAAATCCGAGATACTCTGGTTACAAATAAATAATAAGAGTTATTGAAAACATGGCTTCCATGAAGTCCAACAGCTAAAATATCTAGGTATAAGCATATGTAAAGATCCGAACGATTGGTACAATATCAATTATGAAAATCTATTTAACAAATTACCACAGGATCTAGCAAAATGGAGTATGTATAAACTGTCACTATCAGCTAAGATAATGGTAATCAAAACAATAATCTTCCCCAAATTTTTATTTATGCTACAAAACCTGCCCTTATTTATAGTAAAATCTGATATACAGAGGTTCAATAAAGCAATTTCTTTATTTCTCTGGAATAATGGTATATCCCGGATAGCAATAAATAAGCTTGTTCAACGTAAAAAAGATGGGGGCTTTGCACTTCCTTGCCTTAAAACATATAATTTGGTGACATTAGTTAAGTTCGCTGTAGATTGGTTAGTTGAGGGGGAGTATGTTACATACTACAATCTAGAATCAGAAGTAGTCGCACCTTACGACCTCAAGGCAATACTACATACAGATAAAAAAAAAAATCCTAATAATGTCTCTAAATTGCTCACAATTAAGAATGTTATTTTAGCCTGGCAGAAATATTGTATGCTCTTAAAATGCCAATATCATATCCCAAAATATTGCCCTATCATAGGCATGCCTGACTTCTCCCCAGGTCTCTCAGACCCGGTATTTAGAAAATGGAAGGAAAAAGGTTTAAAGAGTTGGATCCAACTCAAACAAGAAGACACAATATATGTAAAGTCATTTCCTGAAATTATGAACGAGTTCCAATTACAATCCCAAAATTTCTATGCATATTTACAGAGCAGGAGTTACTTTAATCAATTGTGCCAGCTACCCGGGACAGAGTGGGAGTGGATAGAGATAGAAGCTAGATTAAAATTATATAAAGTGGGGAAGAGATCAATCTCTATATAGTACAATATGTTATGTGATAAATCTGGGTCAATGCAAGTGGAAAAGATCACAATATATATTAATAGGCTTTTCCCGCAGATACAAGCTCAGGATATCAGAAAATGCTTTAATATGTTAGAAACTGCCACGACAGTCTATAGTTGGAGGGAGTCGCAATATAAATTATTGAATAATTATTATCTAACCCCGGATAAAATTAATAAATGGGCAGATACAGTATCACCCTGTAAATGCTACAAATGTAAAGCTGAGAAAGCTGACATCAAACACTGTCTCTGGGAATGTCCAAAGATACTGCAGTTTTGGGGTAAAGTTAATCATTGGCTTAATAAATTTGTACGCACTAAAATATCCCTGATTGCAGCCAATATCTTCTTGTTATACGATGTAGGTGAATACAAAGCAGATAAACTTTTAGTAAACTTAGCTATTCTGGCGGCTCGTAATATAATATTCAAAAAATGGAAATCGCCGGATGGGCCGAGTGTGAAAGAATTCATTAACAGCATGAACACACAGATGACAATAGAGCTTTTTAATATTAAACCTTATTCAGAAAAGAGACTTACAGTCTTTTTTTCAAAGTGGTTAAACATAATCAGGGAAAAACCATTAACTGCACAAAAGCAATTTATTTCCCCTTTACAAAACTCCCCAGAATTTATGATACTTATATTAAAAAATGTCCTACCCCAAGAGTGGGGTTAGGAATGCTTGCAGCTAGAAAAAATATAGCTGCAGGGTGTGATAACTAGACAGTTGGATGTTGGAGTTTTTTTTTCTCTCCATTTTTCTAATGGAAAGGAAATGTCATTAAAAGAAGTAAAGCATTTGCATTTGAGAGGATTTCTGAGTGTGCATTAAACCACAATGCACAGTGTGAGACAGACTTGTAGAATTTCCATAATTAAAAGCATGCATAAATGTTTCCTCCTCAATACACAAATGGTAGGTGCCCTTTTGGCAGATATGATTTTATTTATTTATTTATTTATTTATTTATTTATATATATATATATTACATTCCAGTTCACTTCCCCTTTATGCAAGGACTTTCCAGATGCCAGGAGGCATTTTATCTAAGATTTTTACATCTGCATAAAATGTTATACTCTCAGGCTAAGATAGCTCAGTGTTTGAAATGAGACAGGTTAACTTAACATTGTTCAGTTTACACTACAGCTGACTTAATTTTTAAATACATACAAATAAGCCTAAATCCTGCATTTAATCAGATCCAATTGTATGAGACTGAATACAACAGCTTATGGTTCCACCAAAACCATATAGAGTACAGCCTTTTCAAAATCCACAAGTACAGCTGACAGATGGGAACATTTGTACACCAGATTTGAATTGGTGCTCTTGGTTGGGGAAATTGGGGAAACGCATGGGAAAACATATGTCAACCTTTCAAAAGTACTTTTATTCATCTACCCATTCTGACAGATCATTAATGTGCAATTTTAAATTCAAAGTATTTTTGTTTGCACAGTTACAAATATGATTCTTTAAAAAGTGATCTCTTAATTTCTGCTATTTTTTTATCATGCATGTCACACAATGTTGATTTAGGGGATGGCAATGTGCAGACATTTTACCTCCTGTGAGTGTTTCTGTGGGTGTCTGTATGTTTATGTCTTTGTGCTTTTGTTGGTGTCTCTATGAGTGTGTATGTATTTTTCTCTGTGGGTCTCTCTGTGAGGGTGTGTGTGTCTGTTTTTTTGCATTTTCTGTGTATGTCTCTGTAAGGGTGTGTGTGTATGTCTTTGTGCATTTTCCGTGGATGTATCTGAGAGGGTGTGTGCGTATGTCTTTGTGCATTTTCTGTGGGTGTCTGCGTGAGGGTGTGTGTGTGTGTGTGTGTGTGTGTGTGTGTGTATGTATGTCTTTGAGCATTTTCTGTGGTTGTCTGTGTGAGGGTGTGTGTGTGTATGTATGTCTTTGTGTGTTTTCTGTGGATGTCTTTGTGACCTTGTGTGCGTGTGTATGTATGTCTATGGGTGTCTCTGTGAGGGTGTGTGAATGTCTTTGTGTGTTTTCTGTGGATGTCTCAGTGAGGGTGTGTGTGTGTGTGTGTATATATGTCTTTGTGTGTTTTCTGTGGGTGTCTCTCTGGGTGTGTATGTCTTTGTGTATTTTCTGTGGGTGTCTCTCTGGGTGTGTATGTCTTTGTGTGTTTTCTGTGGGTGTTTGTGTGTGTGCATGTATTTGTGTGCTTTCTGAGGCTCTCTCTGTGGGTGTTTCCTTGGGTGTATGTGCAAGTTTGTGTTTAAGTGTGTGTGTGTGTGTCCATTGTCTGTTCCTTTTTAGGACATTTTGACCTTACTACTGATTATTCACATCTTACTACAGATTTTGAGACTAATGAGACCTTTCCGGAAGTCAGCAATTCATGAGTGCAAAGCTTCCATGCAATGTGAATGCGAGGTGGCATTAATATTGCGCTTGTGAAAGTGCAATTTTGTGCTCCACTTCAGACCTTAAAGTGATGGTAAACAATGTATTATTTTATACTGTCTATTGATTTAATCTGATTCTGTAAACTGCAACCACTTGTATATATTTTTTTTTTTAATTTGAGTTTATTAATTGTAAATATGTTTTAAAAGTACTAATCGGACAATCGTTTTTTCTAATCTCCGCCCACTAAGATATTTTGCCCTGCATCCGAGTGACATATATAGTGGTACCACCCACTATATACATTACAGTTGTTGCACGCTCCCAAGAAGTAGTAAATCCAATGCGCATGCTTGGCTGAAGTCATAGGGAAACAGTGAATCAAGAACGAAACTCTGATTCACTGTTTACCTCTATGTCACTCAGCCATCGTTTCAGAGCCAATACTCATGTGCAACTGTATCGTGAACATGCGCAAAGACTAAAGAGAAGATCCGATAGAAAGCCAGAATTGTGCAACTACACGCATGCGCATTAATAACTCCTATTCAGTAAAGCGAGCCAGATGGGCAGGATGATGATTTGCTACAGACTTAGACGTCACACAAAAAAAAATAGATTGGGGTTATAGGATGTATTTAAAGTTTGACAGGCAGCGATGTTCTATATATAAATATGACTACTTGCAGGAAAGGTAGCGCAAACTCAAAAGCGCTAGTATATGTAATTTCAAACCTAGTAACATTTGCTTAAAAGTGAAGATACTGAGTTTACCATCACTTTAAAGGGATATGAAACACAATTTTTTTCATTCATAATTCAGGTAAAGCATGCAATTTTAAGCAGCTTTCTAATTTGCTCCTATTATCAATTTTTATTCGTTCTCTTGGTATCTTTATTTGAAAAGCAGAAATAAAAGCTTAGGAGCCGCTACCCAGGAGCTGAACCAAAAATGGGCCGGTTCCTAAGCTTGCATACTCTATCTGAATCATGAAATAAAAAATTTCGGGATTTGGGCCAATCAAAAACAGCATATCTGAGTATCCATCAATTGCTGGCTTTGTGCTTCTTGGGACCAGTATAGGGGTGCACACAGTTAAAAGGGGAATTTAAATTGGAACAAAAACAGCATTTTACTTCTACAGTTAAACATCTCTGTAATGCATAGAATTGCAATATATTTACAAATTATGCATTAGGTGAACACTAAAAGCCTGTAACTTAAAGGGATACTAAACCCCTTTTTTTTTTATTTCATTATTCAGATAGAGCATGAGATTTTAAGCACCTTTCTAATTTACTCCTATTATCAATTTTTCTTTGTTCTCATGCTATCTTGATTTGAAAAAGCAGTACTATAAGATTTAGAGCCAGATCATTTTTTGTTCAGCACATGGGTAGCACTTGCTGATTTGTGGCTAAATGTAGCAAACCAATCAGCAGCTCTACCAAGGTGCTGAACTAAAAAATGGGCCGGCTCCTAACCTTTTATTGCTGCTTTTTCAAATCAAGATAACATGAGAACAAAGAAAAATTGATAATAGGAGTAAATTAGAAAGTTGCTTAAAATTGCATGCTCTATCTGAATCATGAAAGAAAAAATGAGGGGTAGTATCCCTTTAACATGGATATAAATTATAGATGTTTATAACACTATAATTGTATTATTTATTAAAGGGACAGTCAACACCAGAATTGTTATTTAAAAAGATAGATAATCTCTTTGTTACCCATTCCCCAGTTTTGCATAACAAACACAGTTATAATAATACACTTTTTACCTCTGTGATTCCCTTGTATCTAAGCCTCTGCAAACTGCCCCCTTATTTCAGTTCTTTTGACAGACTTGCATTTTAGCCAATTAGTGCTGACTCCTAGGTAACTTCATGTGCGTGAGCTCAATGTTATCTACAGTATATGAAATTAGCATATGAGCCTACCTAGGTTTAGCTCTCAACTAAGAATACCAAGAGAACAAAGCAAATTTGGTAATAAAAATAAATTGGAAAGTTGTTGAAAATGACATGCCCTATTTGAATCATGAAAGTTTATTTTGGACTTGACTGTCCCTTTAAGTATTATGCAGGGTCAGAGTTGCTATTAGGTAAAGTATATAAGATCCAACATGTCTGTCAAAGTGCTGCGGCTTTTCTATACTTGTTTTTTAAAATGTGTGTAATATTGCTAATGGCTTTTAGATTTTCTCAGAGGCCCAATGGTCGTATACAAATTGTAGAGCACAACACATTTTTCAGTAAACACTTATTTGCAAAAATGTTTCTTTTAAAAAGTATCCACACTGTGCACGCTTCTGTTATGTTGATGCCATATGAAACCTCACTGGAAGAAGCAAGTGCAGCATGGTATTCATAGTGATACAATTCTGATTATCCTATTTCATGACGGAATAATCTAGATTTTATTAAAGAGACAGAGACGAGTATTTTGCAAAAAATAAATAAAAAATAGGAGTCTCTGTTCTTGTAATAAAATCCATACAGGACAGGCTTGACAATATAAAATAACACACAATGAGACTACAACCTAAAATCTTTTAAAATAGGATGGCCAACCTTTTGACAAAAAGGCCTTCTAAATTGAGCATATCCACTGACATTGGGTTAGGCAGGATTAGAGACAAGGGGTCTCTAAAGGGGCAGAAGGCTAAAGGTTCAAATAGATTTAAAGGGATAGAGGAATAAGGTAGTCTTAAAGGGCAGGGGTAGGGGTTAGGTGATGCACAATAACTAAACACACCACAAGATATGTTACACATCCATCAGAATATATTTGATACTTATAAATATGTACTGCTATATAGTGAATGTTTAAGTATAGTGAATTGTCAGTCTGATTCATACACAAGCCGTTTTCAGTTTGGAGTACTGAAGCGCCAGATAAAATGAATTCTAGAGGGCTGCACTATAACCCCTAGGCCCTAGGCCATAGATTGGACAGTCCTGTAATTTAGGTTATTGCAAAAATGCCTCTAAAAAGTCAGCAGGCACAAAGGTGGAGAAAATAATTAATAGGTACCAGGTGCCTGTGTAGGTTCTGTCTATGTGTGACAGAAATAGTTCAGCCCTCTCCAAGGGCTCCATGTACGAAGCAGCGAAAGCTGCTCTGGAGCCCTTGCGGGGCAGGTTTGAATATGTGAGCCTGCTTCCCGCAAAATAATTAGACCACTGCTTCTTACATCCTACGCCACCTCTGAGGTAGCGAGAGAAAAAAATCACAGAGAGCTTGCTGGCTTTCGTGATTGACAGGCCCTTCAGTCGCACGATTGGTCACTCGAATGAAGGGGCAGGCATTACACACTCCGATGAGTGTGTAATGATACATACGGGCCAGCGGATCAACAGATCCGCTGCTCGTTTGTAGCGAAGGCGGGCGGACAGCTTCGCGAGTAGAGAAGCTGTCCACCCGCATGTTAGTACATGGAGACCCAAGAGTTAAGATGGAGGGGGAGGATAGGGTTGCCACATCATCCAAGTTTTCCTGGACACTTATGAGTTACACATGCTGCAGGGTGTGCAGGGAGGAAGATGCATTGTGTTTCTGGACAGCACTATTTAAATGCACTATTCATATTCCCGCCTGCAAACTCTGCAGCATGTATAACTTATAAGTGTCCAGGAAAACATGGCTGAAGTGGCAACCCTAGGGGGGAGCAGGCTGCCTGTGCATATAGGTTGCTATATTAGTATATTTAGCTTAAAGGGACAGTCTAGTTAAAATAAAACTTGCATGATTCAGATAGGACATGCAATTTTGAACAATTTTCCAATTTACTTTTATCATCAAATTTGTTTTGTTCCCTTGATATTGTTTGTTGAAACCTAAACCTATGTAGGTTCATATGCTAATTTCTAAACCCTTGAAGACTGCATTTTATCTCAGTGCATTTTGACAGTTTTTCCTAGCTAGACAGAGCTAGTTCATGTGTGCCATTTGGATAGCATTGTGCTAACTCCTGTGGAGTCATTGAGTATGAGTCAATACTGATTTGGCTAAAATGCAAGTCTATCAAAAGAACTGAGATAAGGGCGCAGTATGCAGCAGGGGCTTAGATACAAGGTAATCACAGAAATAACAAATATATTACTATAACTGTGTTGGTTATGCAAAACTGGGGAATGGGTAATTAAGGGATTATCTATTTAACAATAAAAGTTCTGGAGTAGACTGTCCATTTTAAAGGCATATTAAACAGTATGAGATTAAAAAAAAAACAACTTTGCAAAATACTTTTATTTTTTATTTTGTCTACTTCTAATATCATTTAAAATGGTTTGTTTTCTAAATCCCACTGAGTTTCTATAAATTAATGGGCCCCTGGAAAATAAGGGACAGATATAACATGGCAATTAAAAAAACTGTGCAAACAAGGCTGTGTAATTATTTAACAGGGTTTCCACGCTTGTTTTTACAGTCTGTTTATTGCCTGTTTATATCTGTCCCTAAATGTTCTCAGCAGGAGAGATAGATAAGAGCAAAACTTAAGCGTAAACAGGATTGCACCCATTGCTTTATATAAACTAAATACTTAATAGAAACTAAACCTTTGCCCTTATATCATCAATATAATTGTACAAACTACATCTACATATTATTTTTTTTTAATGTTTGCTTTAACAACATCACTACTTAGTAAATATATTCACTATTTAATAGCCTTTAATTTGAAAGATGCCACTTCTAATTCTAATTCAGTACAAATAAACATCACAGTCTTCACGTTATCTCTACCAATGAAATGCTACGCTATCCTTACAATCCTGTGTTAGAATAAAGAACAAATATTTTGCCTAGGTCAACATAGCTTGTGATCCCTGCGTTACAGACTGGTAATTACACATTGTTGTCTAGGTGCATACATCCCACAGCATAGAGTGTATTTATCATTTGCAAAACTTCCACCTCCCTCCTCTATTGGATCAGCCACTTGTTGTCTCCGCCTCGCTTCTCCCCCTCAGGCTCTGTGGGACATTTTCAGGGATATTAGCCGGGGGAAGCTGTGTGGAGAGCCTGGCTTGTAGGTCTGCACAGTGTCTGGGAAACATGACAAGCGGCACCAGGAGCAGTGCTGCGCTCGTTTTGCCTATCCTATACTTGCCAGCTCTGCTTGGTCTTGTCAGTGGGCAGAGCACGTCTTGGACAACGGAGAAAGTAAGTAGTATGTAATTATTATCTAGACGAGTATGTCTTTATGAATGTAATGCCTCTCGCACACTCACTCTGATGTTTGTATTGCAGTAAATTCTTGTGCTGCTGTAACATTGTTTTGTATGAACAGCTGCACTGCAATAGGTTACACAATTACATTGGCAAGAATGCAGGAGCTGTTGTTTATGGTCTGGAATGGATATGCGAGTTTTGATGGTCAATATCATTTCTGATGCTTAAATAGATTACAGATTGTCAGATCTATACGTGCAAGCATAGCTAAAACACACACATCAGCGTATGCCTCTTATTATACATATATATTTATATCTGTGTGTATTTCTATCTATCTATCTATCTATCTATCTATCTATCTATTATTTATCTATCTATCTATCTAATCTATCATCTATCTATCTATCTATCTATCTATCTAATCTATCATCTATCATCTATCTATCTATCTATATCTATCTATCTATCTATCTATCTATCTATCTATCTATCTATCTATCTATCTATCTATATCTATCATCTATCTATCTATCTATCATCTATCTATCTATCTATCTATCTATCTATCTATCTATCTATCTATCTATCTATCTATCAATATCTATCATCTATCTACCTATCTATCTATCTATCTATCTATCTATCTATCTATCTATCTATCTATCTATCTATCAATATCTATCTATTATCTATCTATCTATCTATCTATCTATCTATCATCTATCTATCTATCATCTATCTATCTATCTATCTATCTATCATCTATCTATCTATCTATCTATCTATCTATCATCTATCTATCTATCTATCTATCTATCTATCATCTATCTATCTATCTATCTATCTATCTATCTATCTATCTATCTATCTATCATCTATCTATTATCTATCTATCATCATTTTTTTTAAACTGTTCTTAAACACACACATACACACGCACATATATATATTTCCTGTTAATAATAGTTTCTAAAAAAATGTTAATATATATATATGTGTGTGTGTATGTGGTAGTGTGTCAGTATGACTAGAGCAGAGCAAGGCAAATGTCAGAAATTTGAACCTCAAAATATTGCTTCACTATTGCCTGTTAGTATTCAAACCATAAACATTCACATTTCACATATGTGTCTGTCTGTCTGTCTGTGGAAACTGGCACAAATTTTAACACTACTTTAAATGCACTTAGGTATTTTATATTTATTTCTAAATATGTTTTTCATGCTTAGTTTATTATACTATTAGTTAAAAATACCGGATCAAATAAAAAAATTAAATAAAGTGATAGTAAACTCTCCCCTTTATGAAAACGGATCCGGAATGTTAGTGATATTTTAAATTGAGTTTAATTCATTAGTTGTAATAAATATGTGCTATAACTTTTTAATATAGCACTGAAATTCCAATACCCCAAGCTCTGGCTGTCCAGTTCAAAGGCCATTTTTTTCTGTGATCTAACGGTTTGAACTGTTCTCCAATCAGTGCTATAGCTCCAAAAAAAGTGCCTGAAGGCAAGAGCATTGATTGGAGAACAGTTCTGAGAACTCTCAAAAAATATGACTTTTGAAATGGGCGGCTGTAGAGCGAGGTATTTGAATTTCATATCTATATTAAAAAGTAAGTTATAGCACTTCTTCATTTCAACTGATAAATTAAACTCCATCTAAATTATCACTAACATTCCGGATCTGTTTTCATAAAGGTTAGAGTTTACCATCGCTTTAAGCTTCTCATCCCTTCAGTTGTTTTCTACCTCTCCTATATTTACTTTTTACAGTTCTGTCTGCAGAATGCCATAATAATGGTGAGGAGAGAGGGGGAGTGAGATCCCTGCACAGTATAACAGAGAGGGAGAATGGGCTGAGTGCTGTTTGTATATAGCGGCAGCTTTTCTAATGTTCCACATTACACAGAGAGCTCCATCATGGGGGATGGCTGTGACCACAATAGGGAGTGAAGGAAAACCCCTAGCTCTCTAACTAATGTGTATGACGTACTTATTCATATGCAGTGAAAGCTCTGCAAGGTTTATTATCATTTTTAGCAGCAAAATTGCTATTACACGTCAATTACAAATGTTGTCTTCTTTGAACACTTTATTTAAATGAAATAATTTTTTATTACCCATACTCCCAAACCCAAAACATCAGGGAAAATACAGACATTAAATCCTGTAAGTACATCCAGCAGTAGAGAATAATCAGTTCATAGAAAGGAAAAAAAAAAAAAAAAAGAGACAAATGTCCCGCTAAGATTCTTCACAAAGCGAGGGAGAGCTCTAGCTGTAGAGGCTCCTCATAGTCTCTATGTATGATCTTCTAGGCGTCAATCAGAAGTTAAATACCGAACAACAGTCAAAGAATTAAGCCATATCAGTCTCTCTCGGCTTTCTCAACCTTTTTGTGGGATGGGATTGGTTTTGCTTTATAGTCTCCTGGGCTATATCAATGTCCTGCTTTCGACACAACATTTTCAATAGGAGACTATCAGGTATGGGGGGTAATATGTACAAAAAAAAATCCAACTCTAACCAATCTCGGTAAGATCCTTTGAGAAAGCTTGACTTGCATCACTTTTGAGAATGATCCCAGATACAAAACAAATGTTAACATAACATAACAGAATAACAAGTAACAATGTTTGCACGAAACAGATGTAATGATTGGTAGCTCCATATTATACTCTATATCTCCAGATTCCTAGCTAGAAATTGTCCACCGCTTTTCTACCTTCAAAGTCTCCCAGTAGAGCACATCTATACTGTCTCCTCTCAGTCTCCCGCATCTACACTATGGGCTCCTATGTTGTTGTTTTCTAATATCCAATAAAACCATACTTTTTGGAATGTGGGTTCTGTGTCCTGCATGAATGCTGCTGATTCGTACATCTTATAAACTAGCTGGATTTTGGTCAAGACTTCTGACCAGGAAGAGATTTCTGTTTTCCAGTACTTAGCTATAACTGTTCTTGTGGTGGTACACAAAATTCTTATAAAGGTGTTAATATCTTTGTGTAGCCTAGGGATCCCCTCGTGAAGTAATGCTTGAGCAGGGGTAAGATGAATCTGTTCTCCCAGGACCTTCCCCAGCAATAAGGACAGCTCTTGCCATATCTTTCCAACTTTAGGGCAATCCCACCACATGTGTATATAGGATCCTATAGTTTTGCAGCCCCTATAACAAAAGTTAGAGCTCTCCTTCCCCATATGGGCTGTCCTCACTGGGGTCAGATACCATCTAAAGGATGTCTTTATAACATTTTCCCTCAAGTCAGCGCTAATAAGGCCTTTACTAGCTTGATGTAGTGTCTCATTCCATTTGTCCGGCTCAAATTCTTTATCTATATCTGTCTCCCAGTTTAGCATAAGCGTGTTCTTAGAGTGTGTTCTCCTTTCTTGTATGGAAATATATAGTCTAGAGATTGCTTTTTTAGGCCTAGTCATCGCTGTGCAAAGTTGCTCAAGGGTTGTTTGTCGGTTATGTGTCAGGTGTTTAGCTGTGTGTGTACGTACAGCTGAGGTTATCTGGAGATACAGGAACCAGTGTAGTGGGATAGGGTCTAGTTTCTGTCGTAACTGAGTGAAGGTCAACAGCGCGCCCTGTGAGTAGAGGTCTGCTACCCTATACAGTCCCTTGTTTTCCCATTTTTTAATCTGTTTTTTAAACTCTTCACTAATGATGTATTTTAGGGGCATTATTTTTGAGTGTGAGAAAATAGTTTTCTCTGATTGCTTTGATGAGGGCCATTGCTGTCTGGTGATTAATGTGATTTTATTCCTGTAGCCATCCTCCCCAATGAGTAAGTCCCCACCCCAGAGAATGCCGTCCGGTGTCTCCTGACCCACCATTTCCGCCTCTAGGGCAGGCCAGAGGATATCTGCCTGTTGTCTGCTAATTATTGAGTCTTGTGCTAATCTAGCAGCTTTATAGTAGTCCAGTAAGTTAGGGGCACCTACTCCACCTAGTTGTCTGTGTTTATTTAGAAGATGATGTGGTATTCTCGGGTGTTTACTGTCTCGTAAGAACCTATTTAGATCTCTCTGTAGATTGTCTATGTCTGCAACAATGATTTTAATTGGGAGCACTCTAAACAAGTAAAGTATCCTTGGTAGGATCGTCATCTTTATGGCGGAGAGCCTCCCGTACCAAGAAAACCCCATCTTTTTCCATTTCCCTAGATCACATCTAATTGCTTTGAACAGGGGAGTATAGTTTGTTTCGTATAATTTTGAGGAATGTGATCTCAATTTGATTCCTAGATATTTTAGTCCTTCAGGTACCCATCTAAAGTCAAAGTTTGCCTCTATTAGTTTAATGGTGTGTTTTGGGATAGAAATGGGAAGTGCCTCACACTTGTCTGCATTGATTTTATAGCCTGAGATCTGAGAAAATAAATGTATTGCTTGGTATACATAGGGCAGTGTGTGAAGTGGTTTTGAGATGGTGAGTAGTACGTCATCCGCGAACAGGGTGATCTTATGGTGTAAACCTCCAATCTCTAGGCCCACTATATCAGTGGAGTTTCGTATATAGGCAGCTAGTGGTTCTATGCAGATTGCAAATATTAGTGGGGAGAGGGGGCAGCCCTGCCTCGTACCATTCCGGATAGATATATTACTCGATTGGTGTCCTATTGCTCTGACATAAGCTGTGGGTGACGAGTATAGACTTATGATAGCCTTCAAAAAGTTACCTTCAAATCCCAGTTCTGAGAGCAGAGTTAGCATATATTTCCAATCCACCCTATCTAATGCCTTCTCCGCGTCCAGCGATAGAATCAGAGAAGGCACTCTTCGGTCATGTAGAAAATCTATCACCGATATCATTTTTCTAATGTTGTCTGGGGCTTCCCTGTCCTTAATAAATCCTACCTGGTCTGGGTGAATGATGTGAGGGAGAATATGTTTCAATCTATTGGCTAGGATTTTTGTGACTATCTTGATGTCCTGATTGATAAGGGATATGGGCCTGTAACTACTACAAAGACTAGGATTTTTCCCCTGTTTTGGTATGACCACAATTTTAGTTCTGAGGAGGTCGGTAGGTATTTTGCCCCCTTCCATTATGTGATTCGCAAACACCACTAAGTGGGGAACTAAAGCCTCACGAAACGCCTTATAGTATTCCTCAGGAAATCCATCAGGTCCTGGGGCTTTACCTGGTTTGAGGTCTTTTATAGCAGAGATCACCTCAGTTCTTGTGATCTTGGCATTTAGAGTGGCCCTAGCCTCATCGTCTATCGGTGTCATTTTAGCTTTTTGCAAGAAGGAATCAAAAACTGTCTTTGTTGTAAGGGTTGTGAATTACCTTTGTGCCATCGTATAACTGACTGTAGAATTGGGAGAATGTGTCAACAATTTCCTGAGGGTGTGTGGTTATGTGACCAGTTGGTGTTTGAATGTTTGGTATGGAAAGTGATTGACATTCATCTCTGATTTTTTTTGCCAGATATTTATCAGGCTTATTGGCAAAGACAAAATAGTTTGCCTTCAATCTGTGTGCAGCTTTTACAGATTGTTCATTTAAAATGGATTGTAGAGTTTGTCTCTTGCCAACAAGCTCAGCCAGTATGGTCTTAGAGCCATTCAGTTTGTGTAACTTTTCGAGAGAGGCAATTTCAGCGTTTAAGTGTGTAATAAGGGCCTCATTTTTCTTTTTGTGCAGTGTTTTCTCTTTTATTAGTATTCCTCTGACTACTGCTTTGTGTGCTGCCCAGGGTGTAATGGGATCTTCCGTAGAATTTACATTGATCTGCCAATATTCTTTCAGGTTATTTAGGATTCTATCTTTGACAAGTGGGTCTTTGGTACAAAATGTGTCATACGTCCATGTCTTTGCCCTTTTTGGATCTGAAAGATCCCCTAAGGTGAGCAATGTCAAGGAGTGGTCAGACCACACACATGGATGGATGTCTATGGAGTGTATTATTGGTTGCAGAATCTGGCTAGTGAACACATAATCTATTTTTGAGTAGCTATCGTGGGCTGATGAATAATAGGTGGTACTACCATCCCCTCCGTTTAGATGTTTCCAGGTATCCTGTAGTGTGTGTTGGCCTAATATCTCCCAAATGTTTCTAGCCATTACTCTTTGTCTTTGTTTCTTCCTAGATTGTTGGGTTGGTGTTTGCATAGTCAGTGCCTGAAGGTCAATATTAAAGTCCCCCGCTAATATTATTCTCAGTCTGGACCAGCCTGTCAACAGGTTGGAAAGGGCGTTAAATAACT
Organism: Bombina bombina; assembly: GCF_027579735.1. Classification (NCBI taxonomy): domain Eukaryota; kingdom Metazoa; phylum Chordata; class Amphibia; order Anura; family Bombinatoridae; genus Bombina; species Bombina bombina. The sequence continues at coordinate 748,905,518 of NC_069502.1, forward strand.
TATCTTGTTGTTCATTGGGGGCGTATATATTACATAGGAGAATCTCTGTGTTCCCAATTTTTCCAAATACCAGAAGGTACCTACCCTCTTTATCTGATACTGTCTCTTTGTGGATAAATGGCAGTGTGGAGTGTATTAATATAGAGACACCTCTTTTTTTTGAGTCTAACACAGAGTGAAACTGCATTGGGTAATCTCTTGCCCAATATTTGGGAATAGTATCTTTTAAGAAATGAGTCTCCTGAAGGTAGATAATATTAGCCTTCAGCCTTCTGTAGTTTGACATAGCTGTCCTTCTCTTGATATCTGTGTTTAATCCTCTCGCATTGTGCGAGATAAAAACTATCTTAGGTAAAGACATACCACTGGGCAAGATAATTCTGCATTCTATACCTATTCTGAGACATTGGCCAACCACTGGCTCCTACCTGGGTAGGTGAAATGCTCATTTTTCTCTGGACTAGTAAAAATAGCTGTCTTTCTAGGGCCCAACCTTTCTGTGATAAGCCTTCCCTTGGTGAACTTATGCTAATCACATATTGTTCCGTGCATTGAAATAGTAAAAACATATAACAAAACAATAACAATAACAGTTGATTTTGATTAAATTTTTGAATACACATATATTAAAAACTAACACATATTAATTGCGCTGTGCAGCCCCAACAGGAGGTGTCTGCGCAGCACAGTTGCATGTGAATGAAGAGCTTAAGTCAGACCCTTAGGTCTGGTACCTGTATGACCTCACGGTCAACATTAGTGTCCTCCGGGTGTAGATGTTCCCAAATTTGGGTCTGTAGATAGTGCAGCTCAAGTCTTGGTTTTCTTCTTAGTCACAGTCCTCCATTTTTCTCTTTGGGGTCTCCCTCTAGATGAAGATGGTGTAGCAGAGGGATGCGTTGTATCTGCAGCTGTAATCTCAGGTGGTTCAAGATCCAGAAATTTGCAGATCTCCGGAATCTCCTCAGTGTTTTTAATAGAAATTATTTTGCCATTACGGGTCACCTGGAGAGCAAAGGGAAAACCCCAACGATATTGTATGTTGTTCTTTCTTAGCAGGAGAGTTAGAGGTCTCAGGGCGTATCTTCTTTGTAGGGTCCTGACAAAGAGGTCTTGAAAAAATTGGATTATGTTGCCTTGGAATTTGAATGTGGGATTTTGTCTGGCGGCTATTAGGATTTTTTCTCTGTCAGGAAACCTAAGGAGCTTGATGATGACATCTGTCGGTGGTTGGTCTGGCTTAGGTTTAGCCCTTAGGGCTCTATGAGCTCTTTCAATTGGAAATTCAGCGTCTGTAGGGCTTCCGAGAATAGCATGAAATAGTTGTTGGAGATAATTATGCAAATCCTCTGCCCCCACAGTCTCAGGAATCCCCTTAAGCCTAATATTAGAGCGTCGGCCCCTATTCTCCAAGTCCTCAATTTTTTCTTCTAGTTCTGAAATGGTTTGGGATTGAGAGGCAAGGGACCTCGAGACTGTCGCCACTTCTTCTCCCATTTCATCTGTGGCTGATTCTAATGAGTCTACTCGGTTCCCCAGTTCCAGGATCTCAGTTTTGATTTCAGTGAGGCTGTTAGTAACTGTGGTTTGGAAGCTGTCAATTTTCCCCCACAGTTTTTCAAAATTAGAGGTTATATCTTGTTTGGATACCAGGGCTCGTAGGTCAGCTTTGGTTACAGGAGTGAGATCTTCAGCATTTTCCTCAGTTTCAGATTCCATATCCTCCTCAGTGTCCGCCATATTGTGATCTTGGGATTTAGGAGTTCTAGATGATTTAAAGAAAGTGTCTACCGGTAAGGACTTCACCCCTTTATCTCCCTTGGGGCCCTTTCTTGTAGCCATGGTAGTAGTAGTGGTTATTCAATTTTTATATTCTAATCTTTTGTCAGTACTTCAGTTTGTTTAATAATATCTTCACAAGTGTCTGTGTCCTCTGTCCAAGAGACCCTTCGTGCTATTGAGACCTCCCTTTAAATTTTCAGATATCTCTCAACCCTTCCATTCACACTGTGGTTTTCTTCATTCAATTTCACTGATCATTTTTCTTCAGTATGCCATCTTTCTCCTCTTATAAAGCATATCTGCATATTTAGCTTAAGAGTTCATGCTGAACAAAGGAGCAGTGTATTGTTATGAGAATAATGGCAAAGATGTGGCTTCCCTGTCAGACTGCACAGGCAATATTACCTAAGTCTCTAAATCATTCTGGGTGCATGCTTTCTGTGTTTGCTGAGTCTCCCCTGACAGTATCCAGGACAGCAACTGCGGGTTAGATAGGCTCTCTCCTACCCCGGGGAGAGTGTCTTCACTAGACAAAGTCGGGCAAGGGAATAAGGATATGACCTGCTGGCACTCCGTCCAGCAGGAAATGATGGGGAGAGAGAGCCTTACAGACTTAGAGTAGTTCTGCCCTTATCTTATGTTTCCCTCTCCTTCTCCGTCTATACAGAGCAGTCTATCTGCCAGGACAGGAGCCCAGCAACCACTCTTGAGGGCACTAGTCAGCAGTGGGTAAATCAAGGAGAGGTTCACTCGCCCCCCTCTTAGCCCTCTGTGTCTATAGGAACTGCGATTTCTAGTTGGGCCGTGAGGAGGAATCTGCAGCGTCTGTGTGACAGGGCTCAAAAATGGCGGATCTTCGCGCCAAGAAAAAGGAGGAAGCCCCAGGCGATCTCAGATGCTCCAGCCAGCCCGCCTGTAGGTGTAGCGTGAGTCCTTTGTGTGAATGTATTTGAGTAGGTCTGGAGGGGTCTCGGGTCTCTAGTAGCGGTAGTGTGTCAGGGTGTTCAGTACCTTAATTGGCGCTTACACTAGCGCGGGATCTGAGCGGGTCCTCACTTCGTCCCAGTTGCTGTCTGTTGCTTGTGTGCCGATCCGGAGCGGAGCCCCGGCCACCCGGGAAGCAGCACAGACGTTATCCTCAGGGTCTTTGGTCTTACGGTGAGGCGGTGAGGTCCGGGCTGTGGGCCTTGGCTGCAGAGGTTCAATAGTATTCCGCAGTTTGTTCCCACCGTAGCGAGTTGCAAAGTTGGGTTTTCCCCTAAAATAGTCACCCTGCTGCGTCTTCTATATTTCTGTGGGGTTGTGGGATCAGTTTGGTGGTTACTTGGGTGGTAAATAGTGGGTTTTTAGCAATATAACAACGGAGCTCTTAATGGAGACGTCTTCTCAGCTAGGCAGTTTGCTCCGCCCCCCCCTGAACACTTTATTTAAATGGACACTGAACCCAATTTTTTTCTTTTGTGATTCAGATAGAGCATGAAATTTTAAGCAACTTTCTAATTTACTCCTATTATCAAATTTCCTTCATTCTCTTGGTATCTTTATTTGAAATGCAAGAATGTAAGTTTAGATGCCGGCCCATTTTTGGTGAACAACCTGGGTTGTCCTTGCTGATTGGTGGATATATTCATCCACCAATAAAAAAAGTGCTGTCCAGAGTTCTGAATTTAAAAAAAAGCTTAGATGCCTTCTTTTTCGAATAAAGATAGCAAGAGAACGAAGAAAAATTGATAATAGGAGTAAATTAGAAAGTTGCTTAAAATTGCATGCTTTATCTAAATCACAAAAGAAAAAATTTGGGTTCAGTGTCCCTTTAAATAGCCCATATTTTTTTTTAATGCATAATGTCTTATACATTTAACATTATACATTATAATGTATGGGTTAAACCGTTGCCTGGGAACATATATGTAAAGCATTTCCAAAACTTTCTTAGTTAATTTAATGTTGGTAACTGTGTATCAGAACAAGTCCTCTTCTGATATACCAAACACCAGTTCCTAAACCAGTGCTTTCTAAACTGTGTGTCGTGACACACTAGTGTGTCGGTGGCAGTGTGTAGGTGTGTCCCTGCTTCAGCACAAATTTGTTCAAATTAAAAAAAAAAAAATTACATTTTTTTTTTGGTTTTCGACTTTCCGGCTGCCTGCTACGCATATCCCCGAGAACTGAAACTTTTCCCTTTGGGGCATATTGACTCCTGACTGCACGTGTAGTCTCCCCAATCGGTTTGTGACTGCATGTGTAGTCAGTGAGTGGGATAGCAGTGTGTTTGCAGCGTGGGCAGTAGTCAGTCGGACTAGGGCGGCAGCTTAAATGCTGAGCTGAAGTCAGAAGTCAAAGTGTTTTTTTTTGCCAGCTAGCTCCCAGTAGTGCATTGCTGCTCCTGCTCTTGATATATGGATAGGAAGTGGAAGCTTAAAAATGCTTGATGATGAAATGCGAGTGTCTTTATCTAATGTTCCACCAAATATTCAGAAACTGTGTTCATCCCATCAACTTCATACATCCCATTAAAATAGTAAGTAGCTATTGGTGTTATTAAACTTCTTGCACATACTTACTGTTACTTGTAAACACATTTCATTATTATATCATTTATATGTGTCTGTATCTCTTAAAACAAGTTAGTTTAACCTCCTGTTTGCTAGTACAACTGAATTACTGTGTTGCAAAATTATGTAGGTTTAAAAAGTGTGCACCAACATGAAAAGTTTGAAAAGCTCTGTCCTAAACCAAGAGTTAGTGAAGAGAGAATTAGTTTAGGGTGTTTGTTTAAGGTTATGGTTTATTTCAATATAGATACACAGTGAAGGGTCTGTTTACTAATTTTTCACAACACTGATCTATTGACATCAGAACTGAATTACTGGAAATCAGTGGTTCAGTGAGTCACCATACGTCACAAGATATATGTATGTACAAAACTATTTATGTGCTTGTGTGTGTGTGTGTGTGTATATCTATCTATCTATCTATCTATCTATCTATCTATCTATATCTATATATATCTATATATCTATATATATCTATATATATATATATATATATATATATATATATGTCTGTCTGTATATATTTTTATATACACTTACATGCATGTGTTTATATCTATATTATATATTTCTGTGTAAATAAAATGTTTTAAATAAATATATTAATTATCTTGTTTTTTGTTTACATATTAGTGTGTGTATGTATATTTATATGCACTCATGCATATGTGTACATGTATATCAATATTATATATTTCTATGTAAATAAATGTATTTAATCAATAAATATATTAATTCGTTTTTTAGTGCTTTTAAATCTTTTAAGAACAGTCAATTTTCAGGATTTCGCTTTCAATGTCTTTTGTTAAAAGGGAATTTAAACGCTAAAACAATTCTATCACACGTATGAAAAAATGCTAATTAATAAGATTGATGGCTATTTCAAATTGTGAAAAGATTTTTTTTCTGAACTAAAAAGGTCATGTTATTAAATCAATTTATTTTGATTTTGAAGCTAACAGGAAGTGCTTAATTTTTGTACAATGGGTTGCACATTGCCTGATAAACAGAATTCCCAATACTTTATTGGAAAACAATGACACCTCACATGCATAAACAAACCTAAAAGACCGATGCCTTCTATAACACGCAACAAAATAAACCAAAACACTGCTTTATTGTCGCAGCCCTCTTTCCTATATATTACAATTAAACATATAATAGATTCTGTTCATTTAGCTCCAAGCTCAGTGCTTTCTGCATGCCTCAGAGCCAGTCTTGGCGCATAGATGATAATTAAGAAGCCGATTATGTACGTGCACAGTGAGCACACAGTAATTCGATTTTCAGTGTGCTGCACAAACGGCATTGGGGTTGTACAAAAAGGAGCCGATCTCGGAGTTAAATTACCATCATCGAAATGTAATTACATTTTTATATATATATATATATATATATATATATATATATATATATATATATATAATACCCTTCTTGATGTAATCAAGATGTTTTCCACTTCCCACTAAGTGCAAGCTCATTATGTCGTTGTTGGAATGCAGATACTGACTGTTTTTATATAGTTAACAAATTAATTAAGTCTAAACATAAAGACTCAAAGAAAGACATTTTGAATAAAATAGTTCCTTTTATACGAACAATCCTTAAAAAGCATTTCTGTTTGTAGGTGTAATGATAAGGTGACTGAAAGGAAGACAAGTAACTATGTATTGAATAAACCTGCAAAAACAAAATACTAACAGTTATGCAAAGCTGATCTCATGATCAAGTCTTTAAAGTAATACAGTTTACAACCTAACTTACGACAGGCATGACAAGAGCAAACTATGATGTTGAGGAGGCTTCTCTCACAAAGTTCAAAGAAATTACTTTTCTGGAGAAAGGAAGTGAGTACAATATGGGCAGACTGCAGTCACAGGATGCCTTAGTAAGAAAGCTCCACCATACCATAGGATCCAAAAAGAAACAGCTGAAACAGGAAAGATGCTTACAGGCCGTGATACAGGGATGAAACTGGTTAGGAAAAAATTAAAAGTTCAGGAACAGTGGCCATGAAAACATAAAAAAAGCACAGAAAAGGCTCACTTGAGAGCATGACTGAAGAGGTCCACTACCACAGAACTGGAGAGCGAAACTGTAGGCTTTACTTAAGGTAGCATGGCTCAGAAAAGTTTAAGACAACAAGGCTCCAAACTGGTTAACTGAACGCAGCATGGCACAGTAAATGGTAGTTGAAAACAGCACAGCACCGGAGTTCAACTTAAACAACAAAGAATTGGGAAGGTAAACTGTAGACAGCATTAGCACTGGAGAGGTTAAGTAAAGGCACCAATGTACTGGTGAGGTAAACTCAGTGAACACAGTACAAGGGGTATTCACTAAAGGCAAGACATCACTAAGGGGGTTAACCCCTTAGTGACCACAACACTTTTTAATTTTCTTACCGTTTGGGACCAGGGCTATTTTTACATTTCTGCGGTGTTTGTGTTTAGCTGTAAATTTCCTCTTACTAATTTACTGTACCCAAACATATTATATACCATTTTTCTCGCCATTAAACGGACTTTCGAAAGATAACATTAATATAAAATGTTTTATAAAATATGATGAAAAAATGGAAAAAACACACTTTTTCTAACTTTGACCCCCAAAATCTCCTACACATCTACAACCACCAACAAACACAGACCTATGCTAAATAATTTATCATTTTTGTCCTGAATTTATAAATACCCAATGTTTACATGTTCTTTGGGCGCGATCCGATATAGATCGTAGTTTGCGGCGCAAGCGAGGGAACCCGCGTCGCCCGCAGTTTCAGCTCGCAACTCGAGCTATCCCATATATGTCGCCGTCAGATGCTAACGTGCCGTAAGTCTGATAAACCAGCGATGTCCAGAAATCTGCGCAAGTACAAATTTCTGGCTTCGCCAGTGACTTGCGGCACATTAGAAACTGCCGGCGCCTACAAAACCTGACTAAAGTCTAAATCACCCGCACTGTCTAACACGCCTCCCTAACATAGCCCGACACGTCTAACACGCCTCCCTAACATAGCCCGACACGTCTAACCCTCTATCCGCTATCCCCCCTCACTAGCCTAACAATAAAATATGTATTAACCCCTAAACCGCCGCTCCCGGAGCCCGCCGCAACCTAATAAAGTTATTAACCCCTAAACCGCCGCCAGCTATACTAAATCTATAACCCCCTAAAGTGAGCCCCTAATACCGCCGCTATCTACCTTACCTACCCCCTAAAGTGAGCCCCTACCCCGCCGCTATCTATTTTAAAATTATTAACCCCAAATCTAATCCCCCTACCCCGCCGCCATCTATATTAAATTATTTAACCCCTAATATACTAAACTATCCCTACCACTAAACCTAAGTCTAACCCTACAAATAGCCCTGAAAAGGGCTTTTTGCGTGGAATTGCCCCAAAGTAACAGCTCTTTTGCCAGCCCTTAAAAGGGCTTTTTGCGGGGCATGCCCCAAAGTAACAGCTCTTTTGCCAGCCCTTAAAAGGGCTTTTGGCGGGGCTTTGTCACAAAGTAAACTGCTCTTTTGCCTACAATCTACATCCCCCTACACCGCGGCCACCTATAATAAATGTATTAACCCCTAATCTAATCCCCCTACACCGCTGCCAGCTATATTAACTATATTAACCCTAATTATATTAGGGTTCATATAGTTAATATAGTTATTATATTATGAAATATTAACTATATTAACCCTAATTATATTAGGGTTCATATAGTTAATATCGTTATTATATTATATATATATTAAGTATAATAACCCTATCTAACTCTAACATCCTAACTAAACTCTTATTAAAATAAATCTAATATTAATATTATTAATTAAAATATTCCTATTTAAATCTAAATACTTACCTATAAAATAAACCCTAAGATAGCTACAATGTAATTAATAATTACATTATAGCTATGTTAGGGTTTATATTTATTTTACAGGTAAATTGTTAATTATTTTAACTAGGTATAATAGCTATTAAATAATTATTACCTATTTAATAGCTACCTAGTTAAAATAATTACCCAATTACCTGTAAAATAAATCCTAACCTAAGTTACAAATACACCTACACTATCAATAAATTAAATAAACTACAAATATCTATCTAAAAATACAATTAAATAAACTAAACTAAATTACAAAAAACAAACACTAAATTACAAAAAATAAAAAAAAGATTACAAGATTTTTAAGCTAATTACACCTATTCTAAGCCCCATAATAAAATAATAAACCCCCAAAATAAAAAAAATTCCCTACCCTATTCTAAATTAAAAAAAAGTTCAAAGCTCTTTTACCTTACCAGCCCTTAAAAGGGCCTTTTGTGGGGGCATGCCCCAAAGAAAACCGCTCTTTTGCCTGCAAAAAAAAACACAATACCACCCCCCAACATTACAACCCACCACCCACATACCCCTAATCTAACCCAAACCCCCCTTAAATAAACCTAACACTACCCCCCCTGAAGATCTCCCTACCTTGTATTCACCCCGCCGGGCAGAACTCCTCATCCGATCCGGGCGATGTCTTCCAGCAAGCGGCAGTGAAGTCTTCTTCCATCCGGGCGATGTCTTGAAGCAAGCGGCAGAGAGTCTTCTTCCATCGGCGATGTCTTCAAGCAAATCGGCATCTTCAATCTTCTTTGTTCGCTCCTCCGCCACGGAGCATCCATCCGGCACGACGACTTCCCAACGAATGAGGTTCCTTTAAATGACGTCATCCAAGATGGCGTCCGCCGAATTCCGATTGGCTGATAGGATTCTATCAGCCAATCGGAATTAAGGTAGAAAAATCTGATTGGCTGATTGAATCAGCCAATCAGATTCAAGTTCAATCCGATTGGCTGAACCAATCAGCCAATCGGATTGAACTTGAATCTGATTGGCTGATTCAATCAGCCAATCAGATTTTTCTACCTTAATTCCGATTGGCTGATAGAATCCTATCAGCCAATCGGAATTCGGCGGACGCCATCTTGGATGACGTCATTTAAAGGAACCTCATTCGTCGGGAAGTCGTCGTGCCGGATGGATGCTCCGCGGCGGAGGAGCGAACAAAGAAGATTGAAGATGCCGATTTGCTTGAAGACATCGCCGATGGAAGAAGACTCTCTGCCGCTTGCTTCAAGACATCGCCCGGATGGAAGAAGACTTCACTGCCGCTTGCTGGAAGACATCGCCCGGATCGGATGAGGAGTTCTGCCCGGCGGGGTGAATACAAGGTAGGGAGATCTTCAGGGGGGGTAGTGTTAGGTTTATTTAAGGGGGGTTTGGGTTAGATTAGGGGTATGTGGGTGGTGGGTTGTAATGTTGGGGGGTGGTATTGTGTTTTTTTTTGCAGGCAAAAGAGCAGTTTTCTTTGGGGCATGTCCCCACAAAAGGCCCTTTTAAGGGCTGGCAAGGTATAAGAGCTTTGAACTTTTTTTTAATTTAGAATAGGGTAGGGAATTTTTTTTATTTTGGGGGTTTATTATTTTATTAGGGGGCTTAGAATAGGTGTAATTAGCTTAAAAATCTTGTAATCTTTTTTTTATTTTTTGTAATTTAGTGTTTGTTTTTTTTTGTAATTTAGTTTAGTTTATTTAATTGTATTTTTAGATAGATATTTGTAGTTTATTTAATTTATTGATAGTGTAGGTGTATTTGTAACTTAGGTTAGGATTTATTTTACAGGTAATTGGGTAATTATTTTAACTAGGTAGCTATTAAATAGTTCATAACTATTTAATAGCTATTATACCTAGTTAAAATAATTAACAATTTACCTATAAAATAAATATAAACCCTAACATAGCTATAATGTAATTATTAATTACATTGTAGCTATCTTAGGGTTTATTTTATAGGTAAGTATTTAGATTTAAATAGGAATATTTTAGTTTATAATATGAATTAGATTTATTTAATAAGAATTTAGTTAGGGGTGTTAGGGTTAGATAGAGTTAATATAGTTTATATAAATACTATAGTAACTATATTACCTATATTAACCCTAATATAATTAGGGTTAATATAGTTAATATATATAATGTAAAAACTATATTAACTATAATATACTTAGGGTTAATATAGATAATATAGCTGGCGGCGGGGTAGGTAGATTAAATTAGGGGTTAATAATTTTAATATAGATGGCGGCGGTGTAAGGGTTTCACATTAGGGGATAGATCAGTTAGATGGTGGTGGTTTTAGGGGCTCACAGTAGGGGGTTAGTTTATATAGATGGCGACGGTTTAGGGGTTAAATACTTTATTAAGGATTGCGGCGGGGGATCGCGGTTGACAGGGAGAGACATTGCGCATGCGTTAGGTGTTAGGTTTATTTTAGCAGATCGCGGTTGACAGGGAGATAGACATTGCGCATGCGTTAGGTGTTAGGTTTATTTTAGCAGATCGCGGTTGACAGGGAGATAGACATTGCGCATGCGTTAGGTGTTAGGTTTAATCTTACAGCCCAGCCAGTTTAGGGAGTTACGGGGCTCCAATAGTCATCGTAAGGCTTCTTACGGCTGCTTTTTGTGGCGAGGTGAAAATGGAGTAAGATTTCTCCATTTTCGCCACGTAAGTCCTTACGCTGTATATTGGATACCAAACTGCGCGGGTTTGGTATACCTGCCTATGGCCCAAAAAACTACGGGCGACGGCAGAAATATACGCGCATAACTTCTAGGTTACGCCGTATATAGGATACCAAACCCGCGCAAATATTGGCGTCGCCGACTTTTGGGGGCGACGATTTTTATCAGATCCACCCCTTTGCTTTTTTTTTGCAAGTTATAGGACAATAAATACAAGTAGCACTTTGCTATTTCCAAAGCAAAATTAACGATAGTTATATTATGACACTGATATCTGTCAGGGATCCCTGAATAACCCTTCACATGCATATATTTATTTTTAGTAGGCAAGTATTGATCTAGGCCCATTTTGGTTTATTTTATGCCACTATTTCACCGCCAAATGCGATCAAATAAAAAAAAAATCATTAACTTTTTCACAAACTTTAGGTTTCTCACTAAAATTATTTACAAACAGCGTGTGCAATTATGGCACAAATGGTTGTAAATGCTTCTCTGGGATCCCCTTTGTTCAGAAATAGCAGACATATATGGCTTTGGCATTGCTTTTTGATAATTAGAAGACCACTAAATGCCGCACACCACATGTGTATTATGCCCAGCAGTGAAGGGGTTAATTAGGTAGCTTGTAGGGAGCTTGTAGGGTTAATTTTAGTTTTAGCTGTAGTGTAGTAGACAACCCAATGTATTGATCTAGGCCGATTTTTGTTATATTTAATGCCACCATTTCACCCGCAAATGCGCTAAAAAAAAAAAATCATTCACTTTTTCACAAACTTTAGGTTTCTCACTGAAATTATTTACAAACAGCTTGTGCAATTATGGCACAAATTGTTGTAAATGCTGCTCTGGGATCCCCTTTGTTCATAAATAGCAGACATATATGGCTTTGGCATTGCTTTTTGGTAATTGGAAGGCCGCTAAATGCCTCTGCGCACCACACTTGTATTATGCCCAAGCCTTTCTTTTTATATATATATATATATATATATATATATATATATATATTGCAGTGTAGGATCCCCCCTTAGCCCCCAACCTCCCTGAACCCCCCAAACAGCTCTCTAACCCACCCCCCTCTACCTACTTGCCGCTGTCTTGGGTACTGGCAGCTGTCTGCCAGTACCCACTTTGTAACATGTTTTGGCCACTTTTGTTTTATGTTTAAAAGACCCCTTTCCGTAGTGTAGCTGCCAACCCCTCAATACCCTACCCCTCCCAGATCAATTTGTCAACACTGATTACCCCCTATCCAAACTTCCCCGCAATCACTTACATGCTGGGGCAGGAGCGGTCCCACCCACCCCCTTCCGCTTCCCCACACACCCACCTCCCGCCCCTCACAGCCCCCTTCCGCCCCTCCCACACTCCCTCCCACCCCCTCCTGCCTCCTCCAGTGATGGGCCGCCCACCCGCTTACCTGCTATGACTACCACTCACCGACTATTGGCACTATTGCTGGCCGATGCAGAGAGGGCCACAGAGTGGCTCTCTCTGCTTCGGATGGTTAGTAAAGGGTATTGCACGCTGCCTCAACATCGAGGCATCACTGGAATACCCTGAAACCCCAGAGGATGTGTCAGGCACATCCTTGAACCTTAACTGTATTTTTTTGTAGGACTTGCCTGACACGTCCTCGGTCGCCAAGGGGTTAAAGGGACATGATGCCCAAATGTTTTCTTTCATAATTTAGAAAGAGCATGACATTTTAAACAACTTTCCAATTTACTTCTATTGTCTAATTTGCTTCATTTTCTTGATATCCTTTGTTGAAAAGCAAATCTAAATAGGCTCAGTAACTGTTGATTGGTGACTACACATAAATGCCCTGTGTGATTAGCTCACCTATGTGCATTGCTATTTCTTCAACAAAGGATATCTGAAGAATAAATCAAATTAAATAATAGAAGTATATTGTAATGTTGTTTAAAATGGCATTCTCTATCTGAATCATGAAAGCAAATTTTTGGGTTTAATGTTCACGTGAAACAGCACAGCACAGAAAAGGCTCACTTGAGACCTACATGGTACTGGAGAGATTAATTGAAAGCAGCACAACACTAGAGAAGTTAAGTAACAAAATGTAGCAAGACTCCTGAAGAGAAACAGAATGGTCATGTACACAGGATACAAAATGGCTGCTAACAGCCAGGCAAGTAATGTGTGGATACTTGTCCCTTTAAGTAGTGCCTGCCAGTGTACCGGTGCAAACACATACTGCCTGAAACTGTAAGGTCCTTGCAGTGGGCATACGCTCTTTTGGAAATCCTGTTAAACAGCTGCTACTTTTCGTTGTGCATGTGACATTTGAGAGAAGAGGCTTTACTTATAATGAGAGTCACAAGGCTAGTGTCTCGTGAATCTCTCTGTTATACAAAAGGGCTGAGTTACAGGCTTTTTACTGTCTATTCCCATGAATCAGAGTTCAGAAAAATGTGTAACAGACATGGGAGCATTTGGTGTTTCTTCCCCCCATTTGGATTCAGATGAATGGATATTAATTTGAAATGCGTTGTTGGGATTTGAGTCTCATATTGTCCCGTAACTTTCTTTACTATCTCCACAGTAGCAAATTTAAAACATTAATAAATACAGAAATATACTATAAGATGGAGGAACATTCCAGAAACAAATACATTATTCTTATAGTTTATAGAGCCTGATACCAGAATCATCAAACAGAAAACCATACACAATTAGCACCACAGTGAGTGATGACTAGTCCATCATAAAGGGATATTAAAAGCTAAATAAATGCCAGATAAAATGATGATTTCAAAGGAAAGATCAGTCTAAGAATAACACGTAGATGTATTTTTTTAGTTCCATTAGCTATTTAAATATTGACACAAATAAGTGTAAAGTTTTATCTTCTATAAAAGAATGGGAGCTGCCATGTTGCAACTTAGGTTACTTTCTCTGCTGTGGCCAATTAGGGACAGTTATAAATAGGTCACTAAAATGTGCAGCCAATGACTGTGTGGAATATAACAGTGCTCTGCACTTGCAATTCTATCAGGATCTGAAATGCTCACAATTTCAAAATGGAATTACAGGAAAATGGGACAAAATAAATAATGAATGTATTTTACAGATTTTTGAATGTCTGCTGTTCTACTGTATTCATTGAAATTTCTTGTCACTTACAATAATTATTCTGCTCTGGCTTCTTCAACCCTTTTATCTCCTTGAAATATCTGTCTTTCTTCCCCACCTCTTTCTCTGTTTCCATTCTACCTTCCCAACCCAGTTTTACTCGTCACCTCATTATCTGTAAAATGTTAGGTAATTTTTTCTCTCTCCTAGGCATTTCTGCAAGACTTCATCCTTTCTTGGTCTTCAGGAACTAGAGAATTACCTTTTTAAAAAGTTTACAAAAAGTTCAACACTTTTTCTTTAAAGCTCCTTTTTTCAAAATAGTCAGTTATATGTCCTTTATAGACACACAACTTGCTTGTAGGTCAAGTCAATTAGCTTGTTTGGTTATTTTTTACCATATTGACTGTTTTTACATTGGCCAGAACCCCTACACTTGTACACTTATGAAAGCTATTCACTTAAAGATTCCCCTCTGTGGGATATGAACATAGTTGTTTACTTTATGACTTGAAGACCATATAACAATTTGCTGTTCACACTGCTAAATTAGCTATGCTGCTATTTAATGATGTAAATATTTTCACCAGTTGTGTTGTAGTCTTCAATCTGTCTAGATGGAGAAAAATCATTTCTATGACACATTTGTATTCTGACTGTCCTTCTAAACAACTAAGTGCAGAGAATCACCTGAAACAGTTAAGGTTATCCAAACTTTGAGATGGAATAATTATAATTTTATTGATAGACGATGAGACAAATATTTTCACTCCCTTAGGTTGTGTTATTTTGAAAGAGTAAACAACACACGTTTAAAACCCCCCATAAATCATCACTGCAGTATTTGCGTTTGGAAAGGAACAAGATCTCATGTTATGGCTGTTTCAGCTGTAGTCATGATACTTCACATCTATGAAACTATATTTAAAAAAGCTGGTTAGCTGAGAAATGAAATACACATTTAACCCTATACTGTGCAAAAGTTATTTTATCTCTGGTCATTAATTTAATGCAAAACCATCAGGAATTCTATTCAACTAGCAAAGAGCTTTATAATGAAGTCAGTATATTTTATATTTTTCTTCTAAACCAAACAACTAAGGGCCAGATTACGAGTGGAGTGCTATAAATAGTGTGAGAAGCTTAAAAGCCATTGTGAGATTGCGTTGTTCTTTACACTCAGATCCATAGTGCAAGTGGGGTGTTGTTTAAATTATCGCAATTAAATTGCACAAACACATGGTAAATTATGCTCCCCATATTTTCTATGGGCAGCGTTGAGCGGCAATGTCCACTCGTATTACAAGTCGAAAGAAAATGCGATCGATCTAACCCCATTGCATTTTAACGCTCAAGCTTGTTATGCGACCAGAAGGGTCACAAAATAGTTTGGCCTCAGGAAACAGTTGCACTAAATGAATCTATTAACTCCTAAACTGCCATGCCCCCACATCGCAAACTACCCCTCTACACTATTAACCTCTAAACCGCCACAACCCCCACTGCAAACTACCCGTCTACACTAATAACCCCTATAGTGCCACAACCCCTACCCCAAACTACCCCTCTACACTATTAACCCCTAAACCACCACATCCCCACACCTCAAAATACCCCACTACTCTTTATAACCTCTAAACTGCCACCCCCCCACATCTCAAACTACCCCTCTACACTATTAACTCCTAAACTGCTACAACCCATACTGCAAAATACCCACTAACAATTACCCACCAACAAGCAAGCATAACCCAGGTTCTCAACCCAAAATGGTCCGGCTCCTATGCATCACATTCCTGCTTTTTAAATAAAGATAGCTAGAGAACGAAGAAAAATTGATAATAGGAGTAAATTAGAAAGTTGCTCAAAATTGCATGCTCTATATGAATCATGAAAGAAAAAAAAAATGGGTTTAGTGTCCCTTTAAAGTGAATGTCAATTTTAATGCTAAAGTGCCCGGTTTTTAAAAATTCGATTAAAAACAGGGGCACTTTAATTTATCAAAATTTACATTTCACTCCTGAAAAAAAACTTACCTTTTAATCTTGACAGCAGCTCCAGCTTCCTCCGGCCGTTGCAAGCCATTTCTGACGTCAGAAATGATGGATAGATCATCCTCCAATCACAGCTTCCCCCCCGGGGGAATCAGTGTCTGATTCAACGCCGTGATTGGAGGAAGCCGGATTCCTCATTTTAGACCCAGGAAGAGGCTTTGCGACGGGTGGAGGAGTGAAATGTAAATTTTGATGAATTAAAGTGCCCCTGTTTTTAATCGAATTTTTAAAAACCGGGCACTTTAGCATCAAAATTGACATTCACTTTAAGGACCAAGGCTATTTTTACATTTCTGCAGTGTTTGTGTTTAGCTGTAATTTTCCTCTTACTCATTTACTGTACCCACAAATATTATATACCGTTTTTCTCGCCATTAAATGGACTTTCTAAAGATACCCTTATTTTCATCATATCATATAATTTACTATAAAAAAATGATAAAATATGATGAAAAATTTGAAAAAAACATACTTTTTTTTAACTTTGACCCCCAAAATCTGTTCATATCTATAACCACCAAAGAACAACCATGATAAATTGTTTTTAAATTTTGTCCTGAGTTTAGAAGTACCCAATGTTTACATGTTCTTTGCTTTTTTTTTTGCAAGTTATAGGGCAATAAGTACAAGTAGCACTTTGCCATTTTCAAACCATTTTTTTTTCTCAAAATTTGCGTACGTTACATTTTAACACTGATATCTGTCAGGAATCCCTGAATAACCCTTCACATGTGTGTGTATATATATATATATATATATATATATATATATATTTAGTAGACACCCCAAAGTATTGATCTAGGCCCATTTTGGTATATTTCATGCCACCCTTTCACCACCAAAAGCGATCAAATAAAAAAAATCGTTCACTTTTTTACTAACTTTTTCACAAATTTTAGGTTTCTCACTGAAATGATTTACAAACAGCTTGTGCAATTATGGCGCAAATGGTTGTAAATGCTTCTCCGGGATCCCCTTTGTCCAGAAATAGCAGACATTTATGGCTTTGGCATTACTTTTTGGTAATTAGAAGGCCGCTAAATGCCGCTGTGCACCACACTTGTATTATGCCCAGCAGTGAAAGGGTTAATTAGGTAGCTTGTAGGGAACTTGAAGGGTTAATTTTAGCTTTAGTGTAGAGATCAGCCTCCCACCTGACACATCCCACCCCTCCCAAACAGCTCTCTTCCCTCCCCCACCACACAAATGTCCCGTACTGGCAGAAAGTCAGCCAGTATAAAAAAAAAAGTTTGTGTTTGTTTTTTAAAAAAATAAAAATTTAAATTATATATTTTCTGCAGTGTAGGATCTCCCCTTACCACCCAACCTCCCTGAGCCCCCCCAAACAGCTCTCTAACCCTCCCCCCTCTCACTATTTGGTGCCATTTTGGGTACTGGCAGCTGTCTGCCAGTACCCACTTTTCAAAATAATGTGCCTTTTTTATATATTTTTTTTATTTTTCTGTAGTGTAGCTGCCCCCCTCCCCCTCATCCATTTTTTTTAAACATAATTTCCCCTCTCTACCACCTGCTCCCACCAAGACTTGAATCAACATTATGCACATATTAGTGCAGATCGCGGCGCGTGCGCGCACACACGCACACATGCCCCCTGCCCCCGTGCACGCTCCCGCACGCACCCGGGGCCGAATCCGACACGGCTAGCCGGAAGTGATCCAGCGATGGGTTGTCCACCCGCCTCCCTGCAGCTGCTCCCACCCAGCAACGATCGGCACTATCGCTGGCCAATGCAGAGAGGGCCACAAAAAAGGTATTGCAGTGATGTCTCAATATCGAAGCATCACGGCAATACCTTGAAATCAGGATCGCTTCCAGCCGCTTTAAACCCCTAACAACGTACAGGGTACGTCATTGGTCTTTAAAAACCAGTTTGTGTTTGAAGTACCCTGTACGACGTGTGTCGTTAAGGGGTTAAAAGGGCTTTTTGTAGGTCATTGCTCTAAAATCACTTAGCTTTTTTCAATTAAAAAACCCCCAACACTAATCTCCAAGTAATCCCCCCCAAAAAAAGGCTTTCTAAAAAAACCTGGAAAGGGCATTTGGCTGGGCATTGCCCTTAGAAGGACATTTAGCTCTTTTTCTGCCCAAAATAAAATAAAAAAACAAACCATAATCTAACAAAGAGCCACCCAAAAAAATCATAAGACTAAACCCCAAAGCTGGTACTCCGAGCGGTGGCGCTCCATCTTCATCTTGGTAGTGATCCATATTAATCCCGGCGGCAGTCTTCTATCTTCATCCATCTTCTTATCTTCTGTCGCTGATGTCCTCTTCATGCGGTCCTCTGCGACACACTGAATTTTGAATGTTAGTTACCCCCTTTATATAGTGGTACCCTTGCATTCCAATTTCAAATTCAAATCAGCCAGTAAAAAAAAAATTAATTCTATTGACTGATATGATCTTGAAATTTCCACTTTACTCTCTCCATTGAAGTATATGGGAGAGTACGTTAACGTGGTCACGATCTTCTAATTTGTGCTCAGTTTAGCGCGCAAAAAATAATTGTTTTCACCTTGTAATACGCACACTACACGACGCATGCAAAGAGCAGAAGTAGAGCTGCGTTAATGTGCAAGCAGGATTGGTAATTACCGTTCCACTCGTAATCTAGCCCTAAATCGGTTCAATAACATGAGATTTTGCATTATTTCCAAAATACTAATAAATATAGATCAATTAGAACTTTCCATAGGGGAGGAACGTGGGTAAAATCGTCCTTAAAAGCTAAAGAGTGTGAAAACACTCAACATTTAGGGCTAGTTTACAAGTGGAGCTCTAATTTAACGTGCGCCCGTAAAGGGGCAAATTTGCCCGTTTATGGGGCCCAAGTTAAATAACCAGCCATTACAAGTGGTTGGTTAATGCTCCCACGTGCTTGCGGTAGCACTTTGCACTAAGCGCAATTAACTAGAGGTCAGACCTCTGTTTACTTGAATAAATGTCCCCCAATTGCCCCCAAATTAAAATATGAGCATTATTTTTTAAATAACTGCACAAAGCCATTTTAAAGGGTTAAAGTGAGGGGATGTGGGAAACAACGGCACTGAAAGTGCATTTACATAGCAGTCTATGTTTTAAACTACGAATATATGTATATGCTTATATACATATATATTTATGTGTTAATATATGTACATACACATATAAACACATAAATATAAATTTATATACTCATATACATATATATATATATATATATTTTAAATATGCTGTCTAACGCTGCACGATTTACCCCCTTTGCTGTGCGAGGTTCTGTGCTGCATCTATCGGCATCAGAACGAGTCTCCTATTGGAGCCTATGGAAGTGGGCTCTAGTGAGCGCTAAGCTTCCATGCAATGTTCGCATTGCGCTTTACTTGTAACACCAGCGCACGTTTGCTTGTGTTGGTATTACTGAGTGAAGCGCAAATATTGTGCTCGCGAAAGCTTAATATTGCGCTCCACACGTAATCTAGGCCATAGTAAATGATGTTACTTTTAAAATAATTAAAAGGACATACATCTGTAAAAAAAGAAAATGCTTGAATGTGTTAAAGCATTTTATTATTGCTCTGTTGCTTTAATTCCTGCTATTTGGGTTAAAAATATAGTTAAAGGGCTATAAAACCCAACATTTTTCTTTGAATGATTCAGATAGAGCATGCAATTTCAAACAACTTTCTAATTTATTTCTATTATCAATTTTCTTAATCCTTTTGGTATCTTTTGTTAAAAAGCAGGGACGTATGCTTAGGAGCCGGACCATTTCTGGCGTACTATATGGCAGAAGTTTTGCAAGAATGTTATCCATTTGCAAGAGCACTAGATGGCAGCACTATTTCCTGCAGTATAGTGCTCCAGATGCCTACCTAGGTATCTCTTCAAAACAGAATATCATGGGAACAAAGTAAATCTGATAATAGAAGTATTTTGGAATCTTTTTTTAAATGGTTTGTTCTATTTGAATCACAAAAGACTTTTTTTGGGGTTTCATATCCCTTTGAAGTCAGCTCTAAAATAGCAATGCACTCCTAGAAGCCTATTTATCAAATGTCTGTCGGACCTGATCTGACAGTGCGGATCAGGTCCGACAGACATCGCTGAATGCGGAGAGCAATACGCACTCCGTATTCAGCATTGCACCAGCAGCTCTTGTGAGTTGTTGGTGCAACGCCGCCCCCTGCAGACTCGCGGCCAGTCGGCCGCCAGCAGGGGGGTGTCAATCAACCTGATCGTACTCGATCGGGTTGAATTCCTGTCCGCCTTATCAGAGCAGGCGGACAGGGTTATGGTGCAGCGGTCTTTAGACTGCTGCTTCATAACTGCTGTTTCTGGCGAGGCTGAAGACTCGCCAGAAACACGGGCCCTGAAGCTCCATTCTGAGCTTGATAAATGGGCCTCCTAGAAGTTAGCTTAAAGGGACACTGAACCCAAATTTTTTCTTTTGTGATTCAGATAGAGCATGACATTTTAAGCAACTTTCTAATTTACTCCTATTATCAAATTTTCTTCATTCTCTTGGTATCTTTATTTGAAATGCAAGAATGTAAGTTTCGATGCCGGACCATTTTTGGTGAACAACCTGGGTTGTTCTTGCTGATTGGTGGATAAATTGATCCACCAATAAAAAACTGCTGTTCAGAGTTCTAAACCAAAAAAACCCTTAGATGCCTTCTTTTTCAAATAAAGATAGCAAGAGAACGAAGAAAAATTGATAATAGGAGTAAATTAGAAAGTTGCTTAAAATTGCATGCTCTATCTGAATCACGAAAGAAAAAATTTGGGTTCAGTGTCCCTTTAACATACATGCTGAGCCAATAACAAGAGGCATATGTGAGTAGCCAGCAATCACCAGCTAGTTCACAGTAGGGCATTGCTGCTCCTGAGTCTACGTAGATATGATTTTCAACAAAGGATACCAAAAGAACAAAGCAAAACTGATAAAAGGGGTACATTGAAAAGTCTGTTTAGATTACATGCTCTGTCGGAATTATGGAAGTTTGATTTAAATTTTCCCTTGCATGTACATTAAAAGAAAGCTCACAACAATTATAACCTTACAGGCAGTTAGTGTTCATTTTTGTGTTTGTGCATCAGAAATTCATATATTTTTGCAAAAGATCTGACAAAACAAATGTTTTTAAAGCAGTTAGTTTCTTAGCAAGATAGCATTGGTTTGAAAATCTTCTTGAGCACGTTTATATTACCTCTTTTGCTGTAGCCAGTCACAGACAAATACAAATGAGCTCCTGCAGCATGTAGGAGAGTCTGGGTTCTGAATTTCATGGAATGCACCTCAGCCTCTCTAGGGGCAATGGGAATTTTTTTTTCTAGGGGATTAAATATTGATATTAACAAGCTTTTAAAAATAATTAAGAGGGACAGTAAAGTTATAATTAAACTTAAAGGAATTGGATAGAACATACTATTTTAAGCAACTTTCCAATCATCAATTTTGCTTAGTCCTTGTGACAGACTCCAGATACCCCGACTGGGTATCTCTGCCAAACGATCCTTCTCTACCCTGGAACCTGTAGCTGTATAGCGGAAAAGTGATTATAGCAAGTAGCCCACCCTAATAACCAGACAAGACCATTATTAAGGTGAAATATGAACAGGCTTTATTGAGACAAACACGGCACACAAAGGATCAGGCACTACTAGTAGGTATAAATTTAAAACATACGATTTATACAAAAAAACTTAAAACATGACCCCCAGACAGGGGTAGAGAGACATACAGGACAAGTCTTACGCGTTTCGTGCCCCCTAGTGGCGCTTAATCATTGAGACAAACACACAGCTTATATACACAAAGGTATGACAAGTCCCCAAAAGAGCAGAGATCTGGGGCAAAGGTTTCGGGAGCGACCTAGGTTTAAGTCCTGCGGGAATCTCTAGTGGTCCCAGCCGGCGAATAGTTCCATAAGATCACGGCTGGGACTCGGCAAGGCCGGAAGGGGCAATGCGGGGTAGCAATCAGCTCTTTCAGGGCAAAGTTCAAACACTGTAACAAGCAAGGAGGAATTGGTGGAAAACAAATATGGAAGGGGTTGTCCTGGCAGCCTGGTATCCGTAACAGTCCTCTTGGTATTCTTTTTTTAAAAAGTAATCCTATCTAAACTCAGAAGCAGGAATGATGTCCTTAGCCGTCTGGCAGCAGTGTTTGCAACAATGTTAATAGCAATGTTATACATAGTTACAGACACTGCTGTCATAGAATACTACAGACTAGGGTTGCTACCTCAGCCATGTTTTTTTTGGACACTAATGAGTTACACATGCTGCAGGGTGTGCAGGGAGGAATATGAATAGAGCTGTCCAGAAGCACAATACATGTTCCTCCCTGCACACCCTGCAGCATGTGTAACTCATAAGTGTCCAAAAAAACATGGCTGTGGTGGCAACCCTTCTACATAAACTATGCAGCAGAGTTTGCAACTATGTATAACATTAATATAAAAATTGTTGCATCAGTGCTGCCAGATGGCTAAGAAGACGGGCACACTCCTGCGCTCACCAAGAATTACCCTTTAACATAGGACAGCGAGGAAACAAAGCAAAATTTAAAATAGAAGTAAATACAAAAGTTTGTTTATTTCATATATTTGTAAATTATCGCAATAAAACACAATTTCATATTTGTCCCACTGGAGAGGCCATTAAACTCTATGTGAACCTAGTCTACTGATATTTTGTAGTCCGCATAGCTTAATATAATGTAATTTCACATATTTCTGTTTAATATTTGTGTAAGGCTTGGTGTCCTCGGTACTCACAAAGTGTGATTATTTATTTTATGCCTGATTAAACGTTTCTCTGATATAATGGCTGTAATTGGATAGCCTTATACTTGTTTGGAAAATTACTGATGCACTTAATAATAAAATATATTATGTAACAAAACCTAAAAATCTCACGTTTTATTCTATTATGAAAATGTTATATACCATAATATTAGCAACATTAAATACTCCATAAACCACTAAGCAATAAGCATACACTCATAATTAATATGATGTAGATAAACCTGCAATTATTTGTCATTACTTACTGTATATGCTTAACCGCTGCAAAATCAACCTTCTGGTCCTGAGCTAAACATGGCCAGTGATTGGTGTCTACATGTGTATACCACTTCTGATTGGCTCAGTGGCTGTACAGCATTGCTGCCCTGAAGTTGATTTAATATTTGCGATGCGTAAATGTTTATGTTTAGGCAAGCAATAAAGTAAAAACTCAAATGCACTAGACCATTTCCTAATTGCAGCTTTATGTTTCTTTAAAGGACAATTAAATACAGTAGAACTGCATAATCAATTTCAAAATTGACTTTAATTTGCCCCCCCCGTATCAGGTGGCAGTCATCATCCAATCACAGACTCATAAATGTATACACTTTGAACTCTTGCACATGCTCAGTAGTTGCTGGTGCCTCCAGTTGTGCATATAAAAAAGAGAAAAAATGGAGCACCGAGTCCGGGTAGGAATTTAAAAAAAGAAGACACTTTATTGAAAACATGCATTCAGGGACCCATGTCCCCGGGGTAAAAACTGAGTGTATAGGTAAAAAAGACAAAATTAGGCTAACATGTTTCGGCTCCCACGCCGTAATCCTAGCCACATGTAAAACTTTTTACATCACCAGAACTTAAAATACCTATGCTGTTAACCTATTGGCTCTGAGGTACACACCTCCAAACATACAGGCCAATCAGATTACTGGTAGTTCCTGATATTTTCATTCGCTAGATGGAACACACCCTCCTATTTCTGAGCTAATCAGGAGCTACCTGTGGCAGAAATCCCTATTCAGATTGCGCTGCTAGAATGCGTGTATCGAAGCTAGGCACCAGCTGATAACTTCCCATAATTGCTGGCAAAATCCTCGGTATAATTCAAGATAGCGTATCTAGCTTATATGCTTTCTCAGCTTAAGTAGTGCACTTGATTCACAAATAAATGGAGCCTAGCAAAACGGTTCAGCTTCGCCAATATTGTTGAACACAGCTCACGCCTATATCGTTTTAACCAACTTTTTTCCTGTGTAATTTGAGGACTGTTGCAGAGCCTAAAAGTATAAAATATAGATATAAATGTTGACATTATTAACAATAGTCGTAGTGCAACAAATCAGTCCAATGGCTATAACCCTGATGTATATAGAAAATATAAAAAATATAAATATGAACAAACACATAGATATCCTGTCCTATGGGCTTACAAATGACAGAATAATGAAACTGATAGTACCGATAATACTTCTGCTTAGGTATTAACCTTATACAATACTCCAATATATATAGCATGTACAATAATAATACTCCATATGAATTGCTCATGATAGACCCATGCACTTCTATACAGGAGGACAACACTCTGGTTGTTATGCCTGCTCATAGGTATAATAAAGATGGTAATAGTGAAAGTTTCAATCCTCCCTGTACAGAAATGCACGGTGTTCACAGACGGCTTAAAATTTAACATAACAAAGGTAACTACTAATGCATGCTATTTATTCTGTTGGTTTTCCTACTGTGCTAGATAAAATAGGTCTAATAAGTGTTGTAAATATTGAAAATATTATGAATATTATTTTAAAATATCTATCTATTTATTTATCTAGCTATTTTCCTTCCCCTTGGGAACTATATATAGATGTTAATCTTTATTATCCTCTGGGACTTCATTAAAGGTGAACCTATTAACCCTATATCCTTTCAGGGATAAGATTGACAAAGTGGTTAGTTGATTAAGTCAAATTAAGAGTTGAGGCCCACTGGAATTCTGGTCTTAAGTTTGAATATCCAGTAGGCCTCCCTCTCTCCTAGTTTTCTGGCTCTATGCTCACCCCTTTTTACAGGTGGAACCTTCTCTATAATATTCCACTTAAAACTGCTTGTATCCTTATTGTGAAAGTGGGAGAAGTGATTTATTAACGGTGTCGTGAGGGTCCCTTTCCTTATATCAGCCAGATGCTCTCTGATCCTCACTCTGACCTGCCTTGTACTGAGGCCCACGTACTGGAGAGCACATTGATTGCAGGAGATGACATAAATTATGTAGGTTGACCTACAATTGAAACACTGTTTTATTGGATGTCTTTCACCCGTTGCCAGACATTCAAAGCTGTCTCCCAGCTGTACTCTGGCACATGCTAGGCATGTTTGGTAGTTGCAGCAGTACATCCCATTGATCTTTAGCCATGAGGACGTACTGGTGGTATTCCTTTCCAATCTAGTTGGAGCCACCATATTTCCAACTGTTCTGCCCCTTTTATAGGCAAACCTGATGTTTTTTAATTATGCTACATATTTGTGGGTATTGCTGTGAGTACTCAGTAATGAAGACAACCTTGTTGTCTCTACTTTTCTCACTTTCTTTGGGTTTTCGATCCTGTAACAGCTGTTTCCTGTCCATGGATTTCACTTTACGTCTTGCTCCCAGGATTGTAAGTCTCTTGTAACCTCTCTCCTCCAGTCTCATTGTCAAATCATCGGCCTGTCTTTCATATTCCTCTTCTGTACTACAATTCCTTTTGAGGCGTATGAATTGGCCTTTCGCTACACCATTAAACACTCTTCGTGGGTGGTTGCTATTAGCATGGAGGAGAGAGTTACGTGAGATCGGCTTACGAAAAATCCTGGTTTCCACTGGCAACAACCTGAGGTCCAAAAAATTGATCTCATTTCTATGGGATTCAGATGTAAAACTTATTCCCACTTCGTTGGTATTTAGATAGATTATGAAATCCTCCATCCTTGCTTCTGTCCCCCTCCAAATCATGAGGAGGTCATCTATAAAGCGTTTGTACCATACAATTTCATTCTTTAAGGGGTTCCCACCTCCAAAGACGAGGGAGAGCTCCCACCAACCCATGAAAAGGTTGGCGTAAGAGGGGGCAAACTTGGCCCCCATTGCTGTCCCACGCCTTTGGAGGTAGAACTCCCCCCCGAATTAAAAATAATTGTGTGTTAGGAGAAATTTCGTGACGTCAGTCACGTACTCCACATACCGCTTGTCCTCACTAAACTCAGCATTGAGGAAGTATCGAATGGCTTCTAGGCCCTTATCATGTGGTATCGTGGAGTACAATGATCTGACGTCAACCGTAAGCCACATGAATTCCTGCTGCCACACCAAGTCACTTAGCAAGTTTAAAACGTGTTTCATGTCTGAAATATAGCTCCACAGTTTGCTCACTAGAGGCTGAAGTATGCAGTATAGCCATTCAGAGAGGTGTTCCAGGAGGGACCCAATTCCACTGACGATAGGCCTCCCCTGTACCCTTTCTGTGGACTTATGGACTTTTGGGAGATGGTTAAAGGTTGGCATTGAGGGGTTAACCACCAATAGATACTTTTTAGTATCCAGATCAATAAATCCCAAGTCCACGCCATCATCCACAAGGGAGGCCAATTGTCTCTGGAATGATATTGTTGGGTCTCCTTTTAGCTGTGTATAGTCTTCCTTATTTTTAAGTTGTCTGTGCGCTTCATCCAAAAAATCCCTCCTGTTTAGCACCACTATTGCCCCCCCTTTGTCTGCAGCCCTTATTACTATTTCCTCGTTCTCTTTAAGGCTCTCTATCGCTGCTCTTTGGTTTCTGCTGATGTTAGGATTGCTACCTCTTGTAGTGGTCTATTGTAACTTGACCAGGTCTTCCTCTACCCTTTTCTGAAATTTTTCCAGTAAGGGACCCCTACTTTGTACTGGGTAAAAACGTGACTTCAACTTTAGGTTAGGCTTTCTCGGTGGGCCCAACCCCTCCAAAATGGTTGAATCTTGTAGGGACTCTAATACCCTTACATCACAATATTCATGGAAATCTAGTGTTATATTACCTTGAGAGGCTATATTGGACTCTTGCTCTGACTCTGATTCAATAATATCATGACTTTCATATGATGTAATATGATTTTTAGATTCAAAAAATTTCTTAACTGTCAGATTCTGTATTAAGCCATTTACATCTAGTAAAGTCCTGAATAGATTAAAGTCACTTGAAGGCACAAAAGTAAGGCCCAAACTCAGGACCTCCAATTCAGCATCAGTCAATACATGATCCGATAGGTTGATTACATTTCTTCCCTGTAGCTTCCTCTCCCTCTGCCTCTCCTGAGGGGGTACCGATGTTGTTGGTACTGTGGTCCTTGTTTCTCTTTCCTCGGATATTGGTAACCTTGGTTTCCTCCTCCCCCACCTTCGGGTGCTTTTGGGGTTAGCCAAAAAACCTGGTCCATCTGTGCCCTTTCGGTATCATAATGTGATCCCCTCTGTTCAGGTTCCTCTCTATAATTGGAGGATCTAAAGTTATCTTGTGAGGTGTTCTTAAGAATGGGAGGTAATCTGTTAGAGCCTTCCTTGGGTCTTGCAGCTTTTTCAAAGTATCCTCTTTGATCATAGTTCTGTGGTGGTTGGTCAATAGGACCCTGATCATCTCCACCAGACCCAGACCCCTCGTCGGAAGACTCCCCTTCACTTTCATTAAAGTTCACCTGTCTCCCTCTATTCCTTCTGCGTCTGTTACCGCCTCTTTGTCTATGAGGACGAAAGGAGTAATTTGATTGTTCTTTTCTTAATGCAAACCTTTCCTTGCGGTTCCAGACATAGACCTTATCCTGGTCATAATCCACCTGGTCCCTCACATACTTTTTATGTTTTATCTCCAGAAGCAATTTTTTCGCTTGTGCTACTATCTCCTGTAAGGTATTTCCTTAGGGTTCTAATAGTGCATATAAAAAACCTGTGCACAATGGAAGTAACAATTTTTTTATTACAGTGCAATGCATGTCCTTATGGGTGAATTACGGTTCTTGGTTATTTGTTGCAATACTTTTTTGACTAAGCCTGGCAATATGTACATGGCTTGAATTTTAACAAAAAATGTGTGCATTCAAAAGATGGAACTTTTTAAAATCTAAATGATAATACTGTTTACGCAGGGGCAGAGCCTAGGGTATAACCAAGGCCCAAAATACAAGTGGACCTCTAAATATCGATTTGATGAAAGCGATATTTGCACATGATAATGTGTGCTGGTATTACAAGTTTTCAGCAATGCAAACGCGACCTGGGAAGCATTGCGTTCACGAGAGCGCGCTTCCATAGGGTCCTATGGGAGCCTCGTTCGGATGCCTTCAGAGACAGCAACAGAAGTTCAGTGCCAGCGAAGGGTGTAAGTCGTGCAGCGATTGCAGCAAGTATAAATGTATATATGTGCTGATATATATATATATATGTGTGTGTTAATATGCGTATATACACATATTAACACATAAATATATATGGATATAAGCATATACATATACTGTATATTTCTCATAGACCGCAATGTAAAGGCACTTTTCAGTGCCGTTTTTTTTCTAACACCCCAGTCTTACCAATTTTAGACCCCAAAATACTGCCTAGTGTAGTAATATTATTAAAAAATAAAGATGCTTCGATCTTTATTTTTTAATAAACTACACTAGACAGTATTTGGGGGGCATTTGGGGCACATTTATAAAATTAACCAGAGATCTGACCTCTGGTTAATTTTATAAGCGCTAATATAATGGCTGGTTAATAATTTTGCTCCCGCAAACGGACAAATTTGCCCGTTTGCGGGAGCGTAATTATTTAGCGCTCCACTTGTAATCTATCCCCAAGTGAGGAGCCAAAGAGGGTAAAATCTTATTAAGAGCCAGGAATTTTGCCTTTGGCTATAACCTAATTTCTTTCTGAAATCTATCAACAACCCCCTGACAAATGTTGAATGGTACAGCTATGAATCTGTTTCATGCATTTGCCAACCTCTGTGTGGCCTTTACATATATAAGATTTTGGTATTTTTAATTATATTTCAGACAAGCAGACATACAATCTTTTGTTTAAAGCAATGAGGTGTATTACATATATAATTTTCGGGAACCAGGGAAAAGATACATAGGAGTTTCCCAGCAATCTCATAAAAAATATTTAGCAACTTTCAATTGTTAGAACTTTTAATTTGGTTTTCTTTTTATACAGCAATCTCATCGGCCTCATATTTTGCGCACAGCTGATGTCAGACGAATCGCATCCCAGACAGATGTTAACCAAATGTGGCAATCCGATCTCCGACCAATGCTGATTGAAAGATTTTCTGGCTCACCTGGGAATTATGCAGTACGCCAGGTGAGTAATACTGTCCACGGAAAAGGTTGATGTGCTTATATATATTTTTTATACATTTAGCTCCAAATGTTTCTTTTTATTTGTGGTGTTTAAATGTATCCATTCTGTACTTCCTACTAATGTTCATTGGCTGATCGACTCTTCTTTTTAATTCTAATTCATTGATAGTTACTTCAAAATGTATATATAATCTGTAGGGTATTTGCTAATATTGTTTTAATTAACAGCTGCAATATTATGAACTTTGCTCTAAAGATTATTATTACTTCCTTTCAGGACCAACCAATAGCGAAGAACTATTAAACAGATATGAATATATTGTTAATGAATCTAGACTTGTTTTACATCCTAAATGGCATCAGTGTTTTTGTCCATTCACAAACGCAATGTTCCTTTCAAAAATGTCTATAGTGTGAAAATAAATTAAGTGGCCAGTTTTGTGGTACATGAAGTCTTGTTAGAGCGGTCACAATTACTTTCAACTTTAGTTAACCCCTTGAGTGCTAATGATGGCTCTGAGCAATCGCAAATTGTCCCAGTTAGGTGCACTCACCCACTTTGAGGGCAATCTGGGGGCTCCCACCTACTCCCATCGCCGGGGCTTCACAATTCGTGCGGTGATGTCACGTGCAATGATGTCATGACATCACCGCGCAACTTTATTTAAAATTAACAATGGACAATATAGGGAATGGGGGCATGCTGCTTAGAAGCCTGTATCTCAGGCATCTAAGCAGCTACAGAACCCCAAGACCCACCGTTGAAAAGGTCTTGGGTATCTGGAAAAAAAGTAAAAAATATATTTAAAAA
This sequence comes from Bombina bombina, assembly GCF_027579735.1. Classification (NCBI taxonomy): domain Eukaryota; kingdom Metazoa; phylum Chordata; class Amphibia; order Anura; family Bombinatoridae; genus Bombina; species Bombina bombina. Next base: position 748,935,557 of record NC_069502.1, read on the forward strand.
AAGTAATAAAAAAAAAAGCTCAAATCCAGCTTAGCACCCAGGTGGGAAATGGCTTAGCAGCCAAATGGTTAAAATGATTGTAAAGGTTTTGTATTTATCTGAACAGTATATACAATTACTCTTCAAAACAGGGATACTTTAATTTATAAAATTGTATCAAGACGCTTTATTTGTAAAATATTTACCATCTAATGATGGTTAACATCACGCCATTCCTCCACCCGCATCTCATACTTGTTTTAGCTGTGCGATGATGAATCCGGCTTCATCCAATCGTTGCGTGCCCCATGAGCTGGACGCCATGTAAGGCACGCAACGATTGCTTGGAGCCGGATTCGTCATCACACAGCGTTATTTGTGTTATTTGAATAAACACAAAGTCAACTCTATGGCCTCTATTTATCAAGGTCTGTCAGACCTGATCCGACAGTGCAGATCAGGTCCGACAGACCTCGCTGAATACGGCCAGCAATACGCTCGCCGTATTCAGCATTGCACCAGCAGCTCACAAGAGCTGCTGGTGCAACACCGCCCCCTGCAGACTCGCGGCCAATAGGCCGCCAGCAGGGGGTAGTCAATCAACCCGATCGTACTCGATCGGGTTGATTTCCGGCGATGTCTGTCCGCCTGCTCATCATCCATTCGGAGCTTGATAAATATGCCCCTATGCCACTTCCTGATGTGTTAAGCAACTTTAAAAAGAGAAGTCCTCTACAGCCTTCCCAAGGTTAAATGTAATATAGAAACTAGAAAGTGCGTTAAAAAGATACACAACAACCAGTATTAAAAATCAAATAATTTTATTCAGCTATTACGAACCTAATGTTCTAATTAGAAAAGAAGTACCTAAGCAAAACAAAATGTATATTACATAAAATGCCTATTACACAAAAATGCATAAATATGCTAACAAAACCTAGGAACCACCAGTGGTTTTAAATATAAAACTTTATAAACGGATAAAGGAATAAGGTGTGCTATCAGTCCAGAACTCTTTCCGGATATATACTGGCCAGACACTTTATATCCCTTTGATTAAAAGTGGTATCACTGTGTTACGGATCAGTCTATAGCAAATCTTGATGTGTTAAAATCCCCCGGTTCATCAAAGTCCTTTAGGGGCTCCTGCGGACCTTACCGCTTCAGCTTGTGACTCGAATAGAGAATATCCACTCCGCTTGTCACACTTCCGTGTCTATGGTCACGTGACTCTTATCAGCCAATGAGAGAGCTTCTTCAACTGTAACCATGCTGTGTCCAGCAAATCACTGCTCCAGGATTCAATCTCTCCTGTATTCACAGAGCATTTTGTTAGTCTTTTAGAGCTAACAGAGCTGACATTAGGTGCTGCAAATCCAGATATAACATCTACGCGTTTCAGCCTCTTACAGGCCTTTATCAAGATGACTGGATCTCTCAGCGGCTTCCTTTTTAAAGGGACAGTCTACTGATAAGCTGATAATTTAAAACACTGGCTGACACCAAGTGAATTTAAGAAAAGAAGTCTAACATCAAGAGATTTACATGGAAATGTGATTAAAGGTTTTTTTCCTTGTTACTCATGTATATCCTGCAAACACAGCACAAAGTAAAAAGAAGTAGTATCAACTACCTGGAAATTCAAATTCACAATAATGGATACCATTAGGTGCCCCGACAAGGGCATTGTATATTTAATACTATGTCCATGTAAGAAACAGTACTTGGGACAAATGCAAAGAATCCTAAGAGACAGAATAAGAGAGCATCTATACAATATAAGGAATGGCCTCCTCTTGCCTACAGGCTTAAACACAAAAGTCTCACTCTGACTTACAAAGCCCTCAACTGCACTGCTCCACCCTACATCTCAGACCTTGTCTCCAGATACTTTCTCTCCCAACCCCTTCGCTCTGCCCACAATCCCCTACTCTCCTCCTCTCTTGTTACCTCCTCACATTCCCTTTTACAAGACTTCTCCAGACTTGCTCCCATCTTGTGGAACTCTCTGCCTCGCTCCACAAGACTTTCCCCTAGTTTTGAAAGTTTCAAGCACTCCCTAAAGACTCTACTATTCAGGGATGCCTACAGCCCACACTAACCTTTCCTAACTTCACTGCTATCCCCTTGAACCCCTTAGCATATAAGCCTATGAGCCCAGCTGTTTATAGATCACCCGCATAAGAGCCGATTACAACAGTGCAACTCTCAGCAGGGACCTTTACCCATTTGACCCCCTATAAATGTTACCTTGTATACTGCCTATGTTTATAGCACTGCAGAATCTGTTGGCTCTCTACAAATACCTGATTATAATAAAATGGCTTTGAGGGACATCTTTTTTCCAGTTTCAGGCTTTGAATTCTGGGGTATAAAAAAAGTAGGGAAGGATTGAAGAGGATGTGATTATGAGAAAAACTACTATACCAAGAAGCCAATTTAATTTTCAAATTTGGCACTTTACATCCAGAAGGACTAAATGCAGAGATAGACCTTAAAGGGACACTCAATCAAAATTAAACTTTCATTATTCAGATAGAGCATGCCATTTTAAACAACTTTACAATTTACTTCCATTAACTAAATGTGCACAGTCTTTTTATATTTAAATGTTTTGAGTCACCAGCTCCTACTGAGCATGTGCAAGAATAAGTGTGTATGCATTTGTGAATGGCTGATGGCTGTCACATGGTACGTGTATGCATTTGTGATTGGCTAATGGCTGTCACATGGTACATGGGGAATGGAAAAAGACATAACTTTTAAAATTGTCAGAAAAAAAATCTACTACTCATTTCAAGTTCAGACTAAGTGCTATTGCATTGTCTTGTTATCTTGCATTTGTTGATTATGCAAATCAACTGTGTTGACTGGTCCTTTAACCCATTCAATTAGCTGTCTTTTCTTTGGCATTTCCTATTCAAAAGTATGTTATTTTATATACAGGAATAATCACACATACATAATAATAAGAACCCAAAATAATGCAAATAAAATAATTTAAAACAATGGAACAACTAGGTTTGTAGGTAATTACATTTATAAGCTTCCTATTCTTGCCTCCTTGTTTCTCTTTTGTAGAACTCTTTCCAAATGTGGAAAACAACCATATAGACTAGGGGTGCTCACACTTTTTTGTGTTGGGATCTACTTTTCAAATGACCAGCTCAACGAGATCTACTCACTAAAAATGGTCCGGCTCCTAAGCTTACATTCCTGCTTTTTCAAATAAAGATACCAAGAGAATGAAGAAAAATTGATAATAGGAGTAAATTAGAAAGTTGTTTAAAATTGCATGTTCTATATCTGAATCATGAAAATAAAAATAAATTGTGTGTTTCATATCCCTTTAAGGTTGCATGATTTAGCAACACATGGATGTGCAAAAGCATAAAGATACAACAGATTAATCCTGCCGAAAAAAGTAGCACTGACTTTAATTCGGGTTAATTGCATTCAAATTATTGCCACTGACCCCCTTTACTTTAGGCCGCAGGCTTGGCCTATGATCCAGTGAGGCTTACACAAATAAATTTCAATAGCGGGCCATGCAGACCATTTCTTACCGGGTCAACACGTTCATTCAGACTTGTTTCTTTAGCATAGCACAGCAGCCTCCGTCTTTACTTTTCTATCTATTGACGCTTACATTCCTAACTATACTATACCTCCATATCCATTGGGAGAGTACTCACTCAACCATGCTTTTGATAGGCCAATTGTGTTGTTGTTCAAATATCATCTTCAATGATTGGTTAAAATCGATGTCCCTCAAGATCCAATCTTGTAGCACTTTTCATGTCCGACCATCAGACTGTTTAATGACATGCCACTTCACACACTGCGATAGATAAAGCGGTATCCCTAGCAACCATACTCTACTCACGCCCCAGTGTTAAGATTGCGTAATTTGACCACCTAATTTTGATCACATCGGCAGCGATCTACCAGCAGCGCCTTCTGGCACCCCTGATATAGACTAATAAACTGCCAAATAGTAATATGTAGATGTTTGATGTTTTTAACTCCATATTTAAGGATTAACCTCTGTGTGCTTTTATGTATAAATTGTGTAATGTTTGGAAAACAAACTACTGAGTTGAACAAAAGAATGTAACACTTTATAATGTTTATTGCAACAAATTAATAAGGTGGAAGACATATATGTATATGAACAAAAATTAAGTACTTCTTTTTGCAACAAAGAAATAAGGTGGAAACTATAAAAAACTGAATGGAAATGTTCCTTTAAGGGAAAGTTTGTGCGACCACTCCCCACAGAAAGAAATATCCTTTGAAAAGGAAGCCGCTGAGAGATCCAGTCATTTTAATAATGGCCTGAAAGAGGCTGAAACGCGTAGACATAATTTTTTGGATTTGCAGCTCCTAACTTCAAACAAAGCGCTCTGTGAATACAGGAGAGTTTGAATCCTGGAGCAGTAATTTGCTGGACAAAGTGTGGTAACAGCTGAGGAAGCTCTCTAATTGGCTGATTAGAGTTACATGACCGGAGACATGGAAGTGGAGTGAATATTCTCTATTTGAGTTGCACGCTGAAGCATTAGGAGCCCCTAAAGGACATAATCTGAGACGGATGTGTAGCCAGGGATCAGGCAAGGTAATACACACACGTTCTCATACACTTTGAAGAACCGGGGGACACATCAAGATTTGCTATAGACTGATCCGTAACACAGTGATACCACTTTTAATCAAAGGGATATAAAGTGTCTGGCCAGTATATATCCGGAAAGAGTTCTGGACTGATAGCACACCTTATTCCTTTATCCGTTTATGAAGTTTTATATTTAAAACCACCGGTGGTTCCTAGGTTTTGTTAGCATATTTATGCATTTTTGTGTAATAGGCATTTTATGTAATATACATTTTTTTTTGCTTAGGTACTTCTTTTCTAATTAGAACATTAAGTTCTTAATAGCTGAATAAAATTATTTGATTTGTATGCAATATTCATTTTTAATAAAGTGTTATACTGTGCATTTACTGTAAATATTTCACATTCCTATGTCCTTCACATAGCAAAATATGTTTTACGTATTTTTAGATATTCCTATACAGGTATATATCTGTATACAGTATATCTATACCTATATATAATCATGTGTATATATATATATATATATATATATATATATATATATATGTATAGATATATGTTGTACCAAAAAATAATATACAGTATACAGGGAGTGCAGAATTATTAGGCAAATGAGTATTTTGACCACATCATCCTCTTTATGCATGTTGTCTTACTCCAAGCTGTATAGGCTCGAAAGCCTACTACCAATTAAGTATATTAGGTGATGTGCATCTCTGTAATGAGAAGGGGTGTGGTCTAATGACATCAACACCCTATATCAGGTGTGCATAATTATTAGGCAACTTCCTTTCCTTTGGCAAAATGGGTCAAAAGAAGGACTTGACAGGCTCAGAAAAGTCAAAAATAGTGAGATATCTTGCAGAGGGATGCAGCACTCTTAAAATTGCAAAGCTTCTGAAGCGTGATCATCGAACAATCAAGCGTTTCATTCAAAATAGTCAACAGGGTCGCAAGAAGCGTGTGGAAAAACCAAGGCGCAAAATAACTGCCCATGAACTGAGAAAAGTCAAGCGTGCAGCTGCCAAGATGCCACTTGCCACCAGTTTGGCCATGTTTCAGAGCTGCAACATCACTGGAGTGCCCAAAAGCACAAGGTGTGCAATACTCAGAGACATGGCCAAGGTAAGAAAGGCTGAAAGACGACCACCACTGAACAAGACACACAAGCTGAAACGTCAAGACTGGGCCAAGAAATATCTCAAGACTGATTTTTCTAAGGTTTTATGGACTGATGAAATGAGAGTGAGTCTTGATGGGCCAGATGGATGGGCCCGTGGCTGGATTGGTAAAGGGCAGAGAACTCCAGTCCGACTCAGACGCCAGCAAGGTGGAGGTGGAGTACTGGTTTGGGCTGGTATCATCAAAGATGAGCTTGTGGGGCCTTTTCGGGTTGAGGATGGAGTCAAGCTCAACTCCCAGTCCTACTGCCAGTTTCTGGAAGACACCTTCTTCAAGCAGTGGTAGAGGAAGAAGTCTGCATCCTTCAAGAAAAACATGATTTTCATGCAGGACAATGCTCCATCACACGCGTCCAAGTACTCCACAGCGTGGCTGGCAAGAAAGGGTATAAAAGAAGAAAATCTAATGACATGGCCTCCTTGTTCACCTGATCTGAAACCCATTGAGAACCTGTAGTCCATCATCAAATGTGAGATTTACAAGGAGGGAAAACAGTACACCTCTCTGAACAGTGTCTGGGAGGCTGTGGTTGCTGCTGCACGCAATGTTGATGGTGAACAGATCAAAACACTGACAGAATCCATGGATGGCAGGCTTTTGAGTGTCCTTGCAAAGAAAGGTGGCTATATTGGTCACTGATTTGTTTTTGTTTTGTTTTTGAATGTCAGAACTGTATATTTGTGAATGTTGAGATGTTATATTGGTTTCACTGGTAAAAATAAATAATAGAAATGGGTATATATTTGTTTTTTGTTAAGTTGCCTAATAATTATGCACAGTAATAGTCACCTGCACACACAGATATCCCCCTAAAATAGCTAAAACTAAAAACAAACTAAAAACTACTTCCAAAAATATTCAGCTTTGATATTAATGAGTTTTTTGGGTTCATTGAGAACATGGTTGTTGTTCAATAATAAAATTAATCCTCAAAAATACAACTTGCCTAATAATTCTGCACTCCCTGTATATATATATATATATATATATATATATATATATATATATATATATATATATATATATATATATATATATTTATATATACAGTGTATATATATATATATATATATATTTATGAATAAATAGAACCTATTCTTCTATGTGAAGAACATTGTAATGTGAAATATTAATATTTTCATGTCGGGTTAGTGCAGTTGAGAATATGTTAGTATGGTGTTTTTTTCCACTTTTGTACTTCTATGGGGGAATACATTAATCGCGCGTGCGATATTCTGAGTTCGGCTTTTTATGCACATAGAGTTAGCGCGTAAGCTAAAACAGTTTACTTTTAACTTGTAATACTAGTGTAAGCAGACGCACGCAAAAAAGCTTACTTCTCGTGCAGTTAATGCTCAAGCAGGAGCATTTAATAGTAACCTACTTGTAATCTGGCACAAATTAGGTCTAGTCTGTATTCATGTTGACATCAATTAACGTCATTCACTGGGGGGGATATTTAAAGATTCTAAAAATGAAAACCTAAATTGGAAAAATCATAAAATGTATTATGAGCATCAAGGATGATCATACAGGATATTTCAGAAACAAACCAAATATGTACTCATATCCCCTTTTGAGAAACAGGCGGAAAGAATGCCACTAACTTCTTCTTTTCCTGTATAATTTTCATCATCAAATATGATTTCTCCATGAATTGTAGCTTACACAATCCACTGTTTATTTCCTCATATACATAGTGAGTCTTGTAAGCTATAAGAAATCCTTAAAGAGATATTAAACAGTAAGTACATAATAAAAAGGCTATGCAATAACACTTGCTCTGAATTTCAAATAAGCAGTAAATTTTTTCTTTGACAAATTAAAATTTTCTCCCATTTTCCGGCCCCCTATATTATGTGACCAACATCAGCCAATCACAGACTAGTATATGTATACCCTGTGAGCTTGTGCACATTCTCAGTAGGATTTTGTTCCCCAGAAAGTGTGAATATAAAAAGACTGTGGAAAATTTGATAATGGAAGTAAATTGGAAAGTGTTATAAAACTGCTGCTCTATCTGAATCATAAACGTTTATTTTGACTTGAGTGTCCCTTTAATAGAAATTATTGTAATATGCATTATTCATAATTTTAAATTGATTTTACCTTTTATTTTTTACACTATATTTGTGCAGTGTTCATTACTTCCTGCCCAGCCCCACACGGAGACTGGGGCCTCTGTAGAAAGGAATTTTTAGCTTGATGTCATAAAACTTCTAGTTTAGTAACATGAGCTGGTTTACTATGAAATGAATAGACTAGATAACAGGGAGTCAGATTTGCCCATGCTCAGATCAGTCAGAATGTAACCTAAGTTGGTAATATGTCAGCTCTCTCATCACCATGAGGGCAGTGGCTACACAGAAAATGTTTAAGTGCTCATTTTGCAAGAAAACATGTACATTGTTTGCTGTTTTTTACACAATGGTGCCCATTTATCAAGCTCCGTAAGGAGCTTGTGGGCCCATGTTTCTGGCGAGTCTTCAGACTCACCAGAAACACAAGTTATGGAGCAGCGGTCTAAAGACCGCAGCTCCATAACCCTGTCCGCCTGCTCTGATGAGGTGGACAGGAATCGCTGGAAATCAACCCGATCGAGTACGATCGGGTTGATTGACACCCCCCTGCTGGCGGCCGATTGCCCGCGAGTCTGCAGGGGGCAGCGTTGCACCAGCAGCTCACAAGAGCTGCTGGTGCAATACTGAATACGGAGTGCGTATTGCTCTCCGCATTCAGCGATGTCTGTCGGACCTGATCCGCACTGTCGGATCAAGTCCGACAGACATATGATAAATAGGCCCCAATCTGTTTACCTTTATGTTTCTTTTGATTTTACATATTTGTCTTTTACCAAAGAAGCGCTGTTTAATATCCCTTTAACATTGCTATTAGTGCTAGATACAGTATAATAAAACATTTTTTTCCTGTAAAAATGTAAGGTTACTCCTCCATCCAGAATTTTTTGTTTCAGAGCAGGTTCTGCAACCAAAGAACCAATGCACACACTACAGGTAATTGTGCTTTTTTATTTATTATATTGATATTGTTATTCTTATTCAAATTACATAATACAATATATATATATATATATATATATATATATATATATATATATATATATATATATAAACAGGATAAAGTCCCCTTTTAGGTGTACAGCCAAGGTGAGATGAAAGTAAATATTTAGAAAGGCACTTAAAGCACTATAGCAGAGTAGGATAAAAATGCATACCTTTATTGAAGTCATTTAAAAACACACAGAAGTTAAATGCAATGCAGTGACCAGGAGACGTAGGTACTAACGGAGGATGATGTCATCTGACGTGTTTCACGCCTTACTGGCGCTTTGTCAAAGATAGGTAGAGAGGGGAGCGGTATCGAATTATACTCCAAAACATTAAGATTAGGATCCACTTCTATACTACATATTGGTCATCTCTAATTACATATCACAGTGTTGGTTATACATAAACACAAGAAAACAAAATTAGTTTAAAAACACTATGCATCTTGTTATCAACATTTGGTAGTTTGTAGCTATTTGTAGCAATATATTTTCAGAATGGCACAAAAACAATTAGCTAGACCATAACAGAGTATAATAAAGTAAAAAAATAGCAAAATAGCAAAATCTAGTAGAGTAAAGTAGAAGGGGTTGAAAATGTGAGCTACAATTGTGTTAATATAACTAAACCCACAAATTCACTGTTATATTCATGAGTCGGAGTAGTGTCTGAATGTTTATAGGTTTTTTAAATTATATTACTACAGACTTTTGCTCCCCAAACTCTACTTGCAAACTCAAAATGTTTAATTTCATTAAAGAAACTTTTGAAAAACAAGATTAATACATAAAAACAGTAAATAGCAACCTGATCAAAAGTGCAAGAATAGAAAAATGCAAAAAGTATTGGCTTTAGAATCTATATATAAAAACATTTATATTCTATGCAATATTTTAATATTTTTGTTAGACATATATTAAGTATATATATATAGCAAGGGCATGCAGTCTCCCCTGCCATTTTGGCCCCCAAAGTTTATTTAAATTTAATATAAATGGGAAAAAAATGGTGTATAAAAAAAAAATTAACTTTTTTTTTTTCTCCCCCATGTTACGCTATGGAGATGCAGACAGTGTACTTTACTCCATTGCACAACATGGGTGCATATTTTGATCATTAGAGCAACACCTGCTGGCTACTAAACAAAAAATATCAACCTTTTTTTTCTCCCCATGTTACGCTATGGAGAGGCAGTGTACTTTTCTACTTCTCCATTGCGTAACATGGGTACATTTTTTAAATCCCACAGTAACTTAGAGAACAACACCCACTGGCTGCCACAGGCTGACCGAACGTCAGTGTTGAAAAAATAGGCCAATAGGAGGCATCACTCGTAGTACCTCTTAGCGAGGGAGCCAATCAGAGGACACATTCTCCTAGTGACTGACAGCACCAGGAGAACGTGACCTTTGTTGATTGGCTCCCTGCGCATGCGCAAGACAGCTTGACTCTGAGCGCAGCGCAGTACTACTGGCGACAAATAGAACTGGGAACTTGGGAAGGAGAGACTGTTGCCACCTTACCTGTCCTGTCATCCCATCTGGGTCACTCTGGACGCGGAGCGGACGGAGCCATCTATTTGAGTCTGGCAAAAAAATCTTCAGCTGCTGCAACTAAACCGGACCCGGTAAGGCAGAGTATTAACTGGCCTGGGTTAAATTTTAAAGAGCGCTGGACAGCGCATCTACACAGCAGCAGGGGAGGTTGATGTGAAAATGAAATACTTGTTACTATTATTTGTCTACATTATTTTTATTATAATATACCTTGCTCATGAATCAAGGTATATTATAATAAAAATAACGTGCACAAATAATAGTAATGTAATGATTTATCAGCTGTTGGTTCCTTTTGCTTTACTAGTCTTGTCCACATCAAGGGGTAGAATAATAAAATAAATGTGCAGCAATGATATTCATTGCTAGGACCCCTAAACATCTTGGATTTTGTAAACATTTATTTTATTAACCAAATAAAACAAAAATAATGCTATTCATTGGTAAATTGTGGGTTAACAGTAGCACTGTTTACAAACTTTACATAACTTAGCATGCTGAGTAGCAGGGCTAAAGTATTAAACTTCCATGATTCTGATAAAAATTCTGATGAAGACTTCTTGCCACTTCGATGAGGACTTCTTGCCGCTTGGATGAAGACTTTTCCCGGCTTGATGAGGATGGATGTCCGGTCTTCAAAAACTGTAAGTGGATCTTCGGGGGTTAGTGTTAGGTTTTATTAAGTGTTTATTGGTGGGTTTTATTTTTAGATTAGGGGTTTGGGCACAGAAAAAGAGCTAAATGCCCTTTTAAGGGCAATGCCCATCCAAATGGCCTTTTCAGGGCAATGGGGAGCTTAGGTTTTTTAGATAGGATTTTATTTGGGGGGTTTGGTTGTGTGGGTTATGGGTTATACTGTTGGGGGGTTGTTTGTATTTTTTTTACAGGTAAAAGAGCTGATTTCTTTGGGGCAATGCCCCACAAAAGGCCCTTTTAAGGGCTATTGGCAGTTTAGTTTAGGCTAGGGTTTTTTTTATTTTGGGGGGGCTTTTTATTTTATTAGTACTATTAGATTAGGTGTAATTAGTTAAAATATTTGATAATTTCTTTTTTATTTTTTGTAATTTAGTGTTTATTTTTTTGTAATTTAGTTAATTGTATTTAATTAATGTAATTTATTTAATTGTAGTGTAGTGTTAGGTGTTAGTGTAAGAAAGGTAAGGTTATATTTGTATTTATTTTAACTAGGTAGTTAGTAAATAGTTAATAACTATTTACTAACTAATCTTCCTAGTTAAAATAAATACAAACTTAGCTGTGAAATAAAAATAAAACCTAACCTAGATTTAGAGTTCTGCGTTAGCCGTCAAAACCAGCATTAGGGGGTCCTAACGCTGGTTTTTACCACCCGCTGGTATTTAGAGTCAGTCAGGAAAGGGTCTAACGCTCACTTTCCAGCCGCAACTTTTCCATACCGAATTGCGTAGCCTATCTTTTCAATGGGATCTTTCTAACGCCGGTATTTAGAGTCTTGGCTGAAGTGAGCGTTAGAAATCTAACGACAAGACTCCAGCCGCAGAGAAAAGCCAGGAGTTAAGAGCTTTCTGGGCTAACGCCGGTTCATAAAGCTCTTAACTACTGTGCTCTAAAGTACACTAACACCCATAAACTACCTATGTACCCCTAAACCGAGGCCCCCCCACATCGCCGCCACTCTAATAAATGTTTTTAACCTCTAATCTGCCGACCCCACACCGCCGCCACCTACATTATCCCTATGTACCCCTAATCTGCTGCCCCTAACATCGCCGACCCCTACATAATATTTATTACCCCCCAATCTGCCCCCCCAATGTCGCTGCTACCTAACTACACTTATTAACCCCTAATCTGCCGACCGGACCTCACCGCTACTATAATAAAGTTATTAAACCCTAATCCGCCTCACTCCCGCCTCAAAAATCCCGCCTAAATAGTATTAACCCCTAATCTGCCCTCCCTAACATCGCCGACACCTAACTTCAAGTATTAACCCCTAATCTGCCGACCGGACCTCGCCGCTACTCTAATAAATGTATTAACCCCTAAAGCTAAGTCTAACCCTAACCCTAACACCCCCCTAAATTAAATATAATTTTATTCTAACAAAATAAATTAAATGTTATTAAATAAATTATTCCTATTTAAAGCTAAATACTTACCTGTAAAATAAACCCTAATATAGCTACAATATAAATAATAATTGTATTGTAGCTATTTTAGGGTTAATATTTATTTTACAGGCAACTTTGTATTTATTTTAACCAGGTACAATAGCTATTAAATAGTTAATAACTATTTAATAGCTACCTAGTTAAAATAAATACAAAATTACCTGTAAAATAAATCCTAACCTAAGTTACAATTAAACCACTACACTATCATTAAATAAATTAAATAAATTAAATACAAATACCTACAAATAAATACACTAACTAAAGTACAAAAAATAAAAAAAGAACTAAGTTACAAAAAATAAAAAAATAATTTACAAACATTATAAATAGATTACAACAATTTTAAGCTAATTACACCTACTCTAAGCCCCCTAATAAAATAACAAAGCCCCCCAAAATAAAAAAAATTCCCTACCCTATTCTACATTTAAAAGATACCAGCTCTATTACCTTACCAGCCCTTAAAAAGGGCCTTTTGCGGGGCATGCCCCAAAGAATTCTGCTCTTTTGCCTGTAAAATAAAAATACAACCCCCCCAACATTAAAACCCACCACCCACATACCCCTACTCTAACCCACCCAAACCCCCCTTAAAAAGCCTAACACTACCCCCCTGAAGATCTTCCTACCTTGAGTCGTCTTCACTCAGCCGAGCCGAATTCTTCATCCAAGCGGGGGCTGAAGAGGTCTATCATCCGGCTGAAGTCTTCATCCAAGCGGGGGCTGAAGAGGTCCATCATCCGGCTGAAGTCTTCTATCAAGCGGCATCTTCAATCTTCTTTCTTCCGGCTCCATCTTCATCCCGCCGACGTGGAACATCCTTCCTCCACGACGTACTCCCGACGAATGAAGGTTCCTTTAAATGACGTCATCCAAGATGGCGTCCCTCAAATTCCGATTGGCTAATAGGATTCAGCCAATCGGAATTAAGGTAGGAATAATCTGATTGGCTGATGGAATCAGCCAATCAGATTCAAGTTCAATCCAATTGGCTGATCCAATCAGCCAATCAGATTGAGCTTGCATTCTATTGGCTGTTCCGATCAGCCAATAGAATGCGAGCTCAATCTGAGAGCTTTAGGGGTTAATACATTTATTATAGTAGCGGTGAGGTCCGGTCGGCAGATTAGGGGTTAATACTTGAAGTTAGGTGTCGGCGATGTTAGGGAGGGCAGATTAGGGGTTAATACTATTTATTATAGGGTTTTTGAGGCGGTAGTGAGGCGGATTAGGGGTTAATAACTTTATTATAGTAGCGGTGAGGTCCGGTTGGCAGATTAGGGGTTAATAATTGTAGGTAGGTGGCGGCGACGTTGGGGGTGGCAGATTAGGGGTTAATAAATATAATATAGGGGTCGGCGGTGTTAGGGGCAGCAGATTAGGGGTTCATAGGGATAACGTAGGTTGCGGCGGTGTACGGAGCAGCAGATTAGGGGTTAATAGTATAATGCAGGGGTCAGCGATAGCGGGGGCGGCATATTAGGGGTTAATAAGTGTAAGGCTAGGGGTGTTTAGACTCGGGGTACATGTTAGGGTGTTAGGTGCAGACTTAGGAAGTGTTTCTCCATAGGAAACAATGGGACTGCGTTAGGAGCTGAACGCTGCTTTTTTTTCAGCTCAAACTGCCCCATTGTTTCATATGAGGGAATCGTGCATGAGCACATTTTTGAAGCTGGCTGCGTCCGTAAGCACCGCTAGCATTTAGAGTTGCAGTGGCGGTAAATTATGCTCTACGCTCCCTTTTTGGAGCTTAACGCAGCCCTTCTGTGAACTCTAAATACCAGCGGTATTTAAAAGGTGCGGGGAAAAAAAAGCACGCGTAGCTAACGCACCCCTTTGGCCGCAGAACTCTAAATCTAGCCGTAAGATAGCTACAATGTAACTATTAGTTATATTGTAACTAGCTTAGGGTTTATTTTTTATTTAGTTTTAAATAGGAATTATTTAGTTAATGATAGTAATTTTTATTTAGATTTATTTTAATTATATTAAAGTTAGGGGTGTTAGGGTTAGGGTTAGACAGGGTTAGGTTTAGGGGTTAATATATTTATTTAGTGTTAGTGATGTGGGAGGCCAGAGGTTTAGGGGTTAATAACTTTAGTATAGTGGCGGCGGCGACGTTGGGGGCAGCAGATTAGGGGTTAATAAATTTATGTAGGTTGCGGCGACATTGGGGGCGGCAAAATAGGGGTTAATAAGTGTAGGTAGGTGGCGGCGATGTCGGGGCTGCAGATTAGTGGTTAATAAGTGTAATGTAGGTAGCGACGACATTGGGGGCAGCAGATTAGGGGTTAATACGTGTAATGTAGGTAGTGGCAATATCTGGGGCGGCAGATTAGGGGTTAATAAGTGTAATGTAGGTAGCAACGACATTGGGGGCAGCAGATTAGGGGTTAATAAGTGTAATGTAGGTAGCGGCGATGTCGCGGGCGGCAGATTTATGGGTTAATAAGTGTAATGTAGGTGTCAGCGATGTCGGGGGTGGCAGATTAGAGGTGTTTAGACTCTGGGTTTATGTTAGGGTGTTTTTTCTTTCCCCACAGGAATCAATGGGCTGCGTTACAGAGCTTTACGCTCCTTTATTGCAGGTGTTAGGCTTTTTTTTTAGCCGTTTCTCCCCATTGATGTCTATGGGGAAATCGTGCACGAGCACGTAAAACCAGCTCAAAGCAGCGGTGGTATTTGTGTGCGGTATGGTGCTCAACGCAACCATATTGCCCGCTAATGCAGGTTTTTGGAAAACCTGTAATAGCAGCGCTATTAAAGGTGAGCGTTGGCAATAACTTGCAAGTTATTAACAAGCCAGCCAAAACTCGTAATCTGGCCGTTTGTTAATAGAAGTAAATTAGAAAGTTGTTTAAAATTGCATGCTCTATGCCTCATGAATGTTTAATTTTGACTTGAGTGTCCCTTTAAGCAAGGAGATAAGAGTGAAAGAATCAGAATGGAAAGTAAAAAAAAAAAAAGAGGAGAATGGGGAGCTGAAAGGAACAGAGGTAGGGAGTAATTAGGTGAGGAGGGATATAGGCTTAGATTAGTGAAATGTTGGTAAACCATATTTTATTATTATTATCATTATATCAGGATTTCTGGAGGGCTTGTTGTAGGCTTTCCAGTAAAATATTATATCTTTATATAAGACCATTTTATTTCTTTGAAATAAGCTGTATTCCTCCAGCCCCTATATGTGTATTGTGTGGATCTGAGTAGACTTCCAGTGTCTTGTGAGTGGGCACTATTGCAAGAATCTGAGTCTGATTTTACAAGGGAAATCTTGTTTCCTATTTATTAAAGCTTTTAATGGGGTCAATGTAAAGTTATCTCCCAGAGGAGTTCAATAATTCTTTTAAATTTCTGCCAAAAAGGTTGAACAAGGAGACAATGGATGCTGCTTAATCCGCTCGAATGTTTCCGGCGATCTGGAAACTGAAGTTAGGAAGCAGCGGTAACTTGTCCACCACCTTTTAGGTGGCGGACTGCAATCATCCCGATCAGATATGATCGGAATGATTGACACCCTCCGCTAGCGGCTAATTGGCCGTGAATGTGCAGGGGGCGACATTGCACAAGCATTTCATGTGAAATGCTTGTGCAATGTTAAATGCTGTCTGCATTTAGTGATACATGGCAGACATGATTCGCTATAGCGAATCATGTCCGTCTGGGGTTTAATAAATTGACCCCAATGTCACCAGATGTGAGATAATGTGCCTAATTCTCTGCAACGTCTCCAATACAATGCTGACCCATTAGAATATATTTATATATATTCTGTAGTCATTCTGGTGTGATACCACCAGAGTAAAAACGTATAATTAATTTCTAGCATACGTAGGGAGGACATATGTTTATCAATCTCACCAGTGAGTAATATAAGTGAGCTGTATTAGATAAATATCAAACTAATACAGAAGTATCAGTTGTGTGTTTACTACTAATTTTCTCTGGCTGATAGGTACCTCATAATAATGCTCACTGGCTTTCCAGTACATCTCCCACAGCTCAATTGGACACTGCTCTTTAAGCCTGGCAAGGAAATGTTGGTTTATTTATGATAAGTTTAAAAATAATCTAAACGGGCAGTGGGACAATTAAAACAGCATGGTATGGATAGAACTATGGATCTAAGCCCTGTTCTGGTGCCTCCTATTCCTTATTAGAGCATAACAAACCAAAGGAAAATAAACAATAGAGATATTTGTTACACATTCACACACATATATATATATATATATATATATATATATATATATTTTTTTTTTTTTAAATGAGGCTATTAAAAAGGTTCCAGGACTAATAAACTAATAACGGTAGAACTAATTCCTTTTCCCTAGACCAGTGATGGGCTAGCCTTGGCACCCCAGATGTTTTGGAGCTACATTTCCCATGATGCTTAGGCAGTCTAGTTCAGACTCATGGGGGGTGAAGTAAGAGGTAACTAGATACTAAAATGCACACACATATTTTGACGCCGTAACCGGACCTCTGCCAATGTGTGTATCCGATACTGGCTTGTTGATAATTTCTGAATCAACATTGGCAGCCAAAGTCTAGTTTACTTTCTTGATTGGCAGGCTAAGCAGACGTAGCAAAACATATGGTGATGTAATTTTTGTTGGATGAACTCTGTATCCAAAGTTCCAGCATGACTTTACCAGAAAATGCAGAGACAATGAACTTTGTTAAAATATAACTTGTAGTAAATAATATTTTTGGGTGGTATTTTGGAGGGAAGTTTGCAGTGTGCCTACACCACAACACTCAATTGGTGATTTCTGAAACTTACTTATATTTATCATACATTAAAGGGACATTAAACACTAAATAAATGCTCAATAGAATTATGCATTCAAAGAAAAGATTAGTTTGAGAATAACATGTAGATATATTTTCTAAAGTTTAATTAGCTGTTTAAATATTTTAGTGTCTATAAAACAATGGGAGCTGCCATGTTGTTACTTAGGTTACCTTCTCTGCATTGGCCAATTAGAGACAGTTATAAATAGGTCACTAGAGTGTGCAGCCAATGGCTGTGTGGAATATAACAGTGTTCTGCACATCATATTCTAACAGGACCTGAAAAGCTCACAATTTCAGAAAGGAATTACAGGAAAGGGTAACAAAATAAATAGTGAAAATATATTGCAAAGTTGTTTTTATATATATGATTTCTCATTTTATATTACCATCTCAAAGTGTTTAATGTCCCTTTAATGTAAGATATATTTCATTTTTTGTCACCTAGTGGGTCACTAACTGTTGACCAGTGTATCACAAGTTTTTTATGTGGTCTTCTGTGTTTTCCTGTAACTATCAGTGCTGCTATTTTCTTTTCAGTAATCTAAATCTATTTTGCTTCACAACAATGGCTTAGGTAATTAACCAGGTGAAATCTATAGCTATTACATGTTTGGCTTGGCTTCAATATTTAAATGCTTGATTAGCAGAAATATACATGACTTACATGGGGTGCTGTTTAGGAATCCCTGAGATTGGTGGCATGATATGAATTGTAGTGTCAAGTTGTATGTTGGCACCACATATTCCTACAGGGAGCAGATAGGCCTCTTTAAAATATTGCCGTGGTCAGCATGATGCAGTAAAATATGGACAAAATTGGTAACACAGAGCAATGATTTGACCCTATTGTGTCAGACATCATTTTATGTAGGGTGTGGTTCTTACCATCTTGTCTTTTCTTGTCCTTCACTATGCACATGGCACTAAACCCATTCCCTTTTACAATTATGGTGGGCTCATTGTTAATTCTGTTTGGTGTTGACTGTCTTGGAAAGGCTGCTGCCTTAGGACAGTCTACTCCAATATTGTTATTGTTTAAAAAGATAGTCAATCCCTTTATTACCCACTTCCTAGTTTTGCAAACACGGTTATATTAATATACTTTTTACCTCTGTGATTACCCTGTATCTAAGCCTCTGCAGACTGCTCCCTTATTTCAGTGCTATTTACAGACTTGCATTTTAGCTAATTAGTGCTGACTCGTGAATAACTCCACGGGAGTGAGACAACGTTATCTATATGACAACATGAACTAGCAGTGCCTTGCTGTGAAAAGCTATAAAAATGCTTTGAGATAAACATGGCCTGCAGAAGCTTAGAAACAGGCATATATTTAGAGGTTTAAAAGTTATAAAGTATATTAATATAACAATGTTGGTTGTGCAAAGCTGGGGAATGGGTAGTAAAGGTTTTATCTATCTTTTTAAGCAATAACAATTTTGGAGTAGACTGCCCTTTAACTTTAAAGGGAATATTTTTTGACTTGAAGCATTGAAGTTCCACAGCCTAGCAAAATGCCCACCTATGCTTGCTGCCCCTGTGTAACCACAATGTTTGCACACACATTAAAGCTGTCTATCTCTTTGTTGCCATGGTAATACAGAGCAGAAAAAAAAAAAGTTCTGGAAAGATTGTTATTTTTAAATGTGTGGAAAGTATTTGAGGTTTTTTGTACACTGTTATTGTCTCTGAATTTGCCTCTTTTTAGAAATGATTTCCATAAATATGTTCCATGTCTGATTTTATCTTAGTGCCTCTTTGTGTTTTGTTACCACTTTTCAGAAATCAAAGGGAAAGTTACTGCCTGTCAGTCTAAATTCCATAGCTTGCGTGACTGGGCTGATAGGAATGGTCTGTCTGTGTTTCCTTTGTTCCAAAATGTATAGTCCACTGTTTTATAAAGGCAGCAGCTATATCAGTTTATCTCATGTGGTGTTGATTATGCTGTTATTTCCTGTAATATGTAGATAAACACTTATTTTATTAACAGACATTTAAGGAGCAGATAAGCTAAAGTTAAAGGGACATTGTACACTAGATTTTTCTTTGCATAAAGGTTTTGTAGATTTTCCATTTATATAGCTCATCTGGGATTGTTTTTGTAAAAAATTATAGTTTTGCCTCTTTTAAATAACATTGTGCTGATTTTCAGACTCCTAACCAAACCCTAAAGTTTTAGATGTATACTTAGATGTATACAGACTTCAGATTGCGTGTCCCAGCCTGGCCTCATCAACACTGCTAAATTGGGAGCTTTTAAGTAAGTTTTTAAAATGTTTTGTACTGGATTTTTATATCAATATCGGTGCATATTCTTCTATATAGTAGTGTCTATTACATGCAGTTATATGAAAATAATATGATTCAGGGTTGAACATTATGTGTGCCTTTGGAAGCTACTAATGCAAAGGGTCATATCTATCAAGCTCCACATGGCCCCGTGTTTCTGGCGAGCCTTCAGACTCGCCAGAAACACGAGTTATGGAGCAGCGGTCTAAAGACCGCTGCTCCATAACCTGTCCGCCTGCTCTGAGAAGGCAGACAGACATCGCCGCAATTCAACCCGATCGAATACGATCAAGTTGATTGACACCCCCCTGCTAGCGGCCGATTGGCTGCCAATCTGCAGGGGGCAGCGTTGCACCAACAGCTCACAAGAGCTGCTAGTGCAGTTCTGAATGCGGAAAGTGTATTGCTCTCCGCATTCAGCGAGGTCTGTAGGACATGATCCGCACTGTCGGATCAGGTCCGACAAGCCTTTCATAAATAGGCCCCAAAGAGTTACTGAGTCTCCCATATCTTTTTAAGGCGACACATAATTGTGTAAAAGTCCCTGTTTACATAAAAAGATGCTTCCATATAATAAGGCAATTATCAATAAGAAATAACCCCATGTTTACCCACAGTTACCCTGCCAGCTATCACCTTATTCCCATTGCTTTTAAATTTTTTTCAAATGAGCGTGATTTTTGAAAAAGTACTCTGCCTTCACCCAGCCCTTATTGTAAGCAGTGATGGATTCTCTCTCCCTCGTGCTGTCAGGCTTTGCCCAAATCTTTCTTCCTTTAAATGTTCCCTGAAGACTTTTCTGTTCAGGGAAGCCTACCACCCAACTCAATAATAAATTCATTTCACTTACCTAACATTTCCCTCATCTAACTCTGTATTAACATCTTTCTCAATCTTGCAGTCCTCACCTCCTGTTTCTCAACCTCCTACCCTTCTAGATTGTAAATTCCCACGGGAATAGGGCTCTCAATCCCTCCTGTATGTGTTTGTAAATTTTGTCCTGTCTCTTACAAGTTTTATATCATTGTTTTATTTAAATGAATTGTATCCATGGACAGCGCTGCAGAATATGTTGGCGCTTCATAAATAAAGTATAATAATAATAATAATAATTATTATTATTCTGAGTGGAGAGAGCACGCACCTTCTGCTCCAGACAATAGTTAAAAGGCAGTTATATGAGGAGGTTTATTTTTCAGTAAAATGAATTGTGTCACCATATGAAAAGACCACTTAATGTAGTAGAATTACATAATACAAGTACATAATAAAATGACAAGAAAATACAGTGGTAACACAATGGAAGAAATAAATGAATACTCTCCTCTGAAGCTGTGAGTGCAGCCATCCCTCAGTTTTCTCCCAGACTGACTTAAAATTTACAAATGCTTGGAGGTGCTGATCCACAGAAGAGGAGTCACATTCAGGCTCAGCCAGTAATTCTGCGTAGAAAGGTTCGCAATCATGCAGTATACACCAACATATGAAGAGTGTGTGATATAAACTCACAAGATAGAGTTGGGTGTTCGGCTCCTTAATAAAAACAGAAAAAGAACAAGGGGATATAGGAACGCGCTGTACAAAACAGCATATGAGAGGTAAAGAACTATATAAGGAATGTGGATTACACAAGAGTATAATAAAAAAGTTTATATTTGTTTATAATTGTATTACAATAAGCGATGCCGGCATCTGTTACAAAGTAAAATAGTACAATTAAAATAGGATAAGAATCAACATAAAATATAAAACATCAGTGTGTAGTGCTGTAAGTAACTAATATAAAATAATAATATGTTGCAAAGTAACACAATGTTAAAATTTAAAATTGAAACAGAGTCAATGTTACCGTCCTTTCACAATCAGGCCAGTGATTAGAGTGTCTGATCCAGCTGTTTATATGAATGCAGGTATGACTTGGAAAATTCCCTCTGCGTTGTTTTTAAAACAGCGAAAAACTTGCAAGAATCTTCTGGCTTGTATCCAATGACTGTGAGTTAAATTTCAAAGACACATTCACAGCCGTATTTGCGGGATGTCCCGTGCTGTGGACCAGTTCCGGTCAGGAGGTCAAAGTGCAGGAGTAATGATAAGCAACGACAGACTTCGTTTCTTTGAAGTAAAATGAATCAGACTGCTTTTAACAAATGTGGGTCATGGGTGGGAATTACGCATATAGAGTCAATTCATATATTAAAGAGGCTCAATGCACCGCACCTACCGCATATGTAAGTCAAGCAGTTGTATTGCAAGTGAAGTTTGTAACAGTGTCCATATTATTCAGATTCCAGTGCTGGACAGAAGAAAGTAGATCATGGGTATGATGGTATTTCCAGGAAAAAAACAACTCTGTGAATTAGAGTTGGTCTCAACCACCTTACCTACTACTTAATTTCACAAGTTATGAGCAAATTTCTACGCGTTTCAGCCTAGTCAGGCCTTTATCAAGATGCTCATTATGGTCTTTCATGAATTTAAATACACTGTGGTTCTCTGTGATTGGATCAGAGAGGGTCATGTGATTAGATGAGAGAAAGTCATGTGATTAGATGAGAGAAAGTCATATGACTGGGTTTTACCATGATTTTTCACAGTTTAATCAACATCCGTTATATATTTATAAATACCTCAACATTTTGTTCTATTTTGATGAATGTTAGAACTAATGAGGATTGGAGTAAAAGCATTTAGATTGTGCAGTAGATCTATATACCAGAGATAATACAAAAAATTGTACATGAAATATTTCCATGAAAGATTATGGAAAAATATGAATATATATATATATATATATATATATATATATATATATATATATATATATATATATATATATATAAAAAACCACTAGCAGTACGTATTTGCAACAAAAAACTTTTTTAGTGGTGATTAAGTCGTGAGTATGGTTACTTCAGTATTGAAGTGAAATACTATAGAAATATGATAATATCAAAAACACATCCTTATTTGGAAGACATATCTTTTTTGAGAAACATATCCTTTTTTGAAAGACATATCTTTTTTTGAAAGACATATCGTTTTTTGAAAGACGTATCTTTTTTTGAAAGACGTATCTTTTTTTGAAAGACTTATCTTTTTTTGAAAAACTTATCTTTTCTCACGACTTAATCACCACTAAAAAAGTTTTTTGTTGCAAATACGTACTGCTAGTGTTTTATATATATATATATATATATATATATATATATATATATATATATATATATATATATATATATATATTCATATTTTTCCATAATCTTTCATGGAAATATTTCATGTACAATTTTTTGTATTATCCTTGGTATATAGATCTACTGCACAATCTAAATGCTTTTACTCCAATCCTCATTAGTTCTAACATTCATAAATTACTGCCTGAGTCTGAATGTGACTCCTCTTCTGTGGATCAGCGCCTCCAAGCATTTGTACATAATACCTTACACCATGCCGACAGCGTATGCTGTCGGCATTTATCGATGTGCGGCGACATCTGTCAGTGCAGGGTACATTTCCCTAGTGCAACACTGCACTAAGAATAGCGCACAATCTGCTATTACAAGGGAATGGTAAAAAAGATTTACTAGACACAACACATTTCCAATTCTCAAATCTATATTTATTCATATATACAATACAGTACAGTACAAAAGTCTTAGGCCACCATTAGATTTGTTGTTTTAGTAAAGGTTTAATGGCCATCCATATCTATTTTTCGGTCTCTTTATTAAGATACAAACAGAAAATAGAGGAAATATGTATACAGAATAAAAAAAAAACACAATTTTCAGAACAAAATGGCCTCTTCATGCAAAAGTCAGTATTTAGTGTGACCTCCCTTGGCACTAAGCACCTCTTTTTCTGAAGTAATCTTCTGGCATATTATACCAGGCTTCTTTCAGCACTTCCCTGAGTTCTTCTGTAGATTTAGGTTGTCTTTTATTTCTTACTCTGTCCAAGTTATCCCATACTGCCCCCATAATATTCAAGTCTGTACTCTGTGGAGGTCCATCCATGACTGTCTGTGTTTTATCAGCTATTTTTTCTTTCCAAATAGGATTTCACTACATTAGCAGTGTGCTAGGGATTGTTATCATGCTGAAAAATAAAACCATTCCCAATCAGGTGATCTCCAGAAGGAATGACATGATGAATAGCATTTATGATCCCATCAATTCAGAGAATATTGCCAACACCACTGGCAGTTATTCAGCCCCAAACCATGACAAACCCTCCACCATGCTTCACTGAAGGCCGCAAGCACTGATTCTTACATCCCTCTCCAACGCCTATTCTCACCCAAAAATGTCAAACTTGGATTTGTTACTCCATTCAATCTTTGTGAGCTTTAGCATATCTTAGCATTTTCATCTTGTTCCCCTTCCGTAAAACAAGTTTCTTGGCTGCTACCCTTCCACAAAGACCATTCCTGATCAAGCTTCTTGATGGACTTCTTCCGGTCTTTCAAAGAGGAAACTTCTCATCTGATTTTTAAAATTTTCTTGGCCTTTCAGTCCTTTTTTTGTCCTTGACCGCTCCTGATTCTTCATATTTCTTTATAACAGCTTGAATACCACATCTTTAATATCCAGTTTGTTTGCTGATTTCCCTTTGAGAGGGGCCTTGCTGATGTCTGTCAAATTCTGTGATCTTTGGCATTTTGAATGGAATGATGTGATTGAAATTTGGTCTTATTATCAAACTTCCAATGAATTAAACTCATACCACATGTGTATGTAATGCTCAAGCACGTTTTGCACAAACCTGGTATAATATACCTTTTTACAGCAGTCATTTTGACATGAAATAGCATGACAAATACAGGTTCCATTTCATTTAGGTTTGAGAGTCAGGTTCCTCTATTGCTAAAGTGTAAGGGGAGGTCACATTAAATACTTGCCACTTTAGCCTATAGAAGCTGTTTTTTCTGATTTTTTTCCTGTTTAATACTGCATACAAATATCCTGTAGAGATTGAGATATAATTATATATGTTCACTATACTATTGCTAAAATAACAAATCTAATCGTGGCCTAAGACTTTTGCACAGTACTGTGTATATATATATATATATATATATATATATATATGTATTGATATATATACAGTATCTCACAAAAGTGAGTACACCCCTCACATTTTTGTAAATATTTTATTATATCTTTTCATGTGACAACACTGAAGAAATGACACTTTGCTAAAATGTAAAGTAGTGAGTGTACAGCCTGTATAACAGTGTACATTTGCTGTCCCCTCAAAATAACTCAACACACAGCCATTAATGTCTAAACCATTGGCAACAAAAGTGAGTACATCCCTTAGTGGAAATGTCCAAATTGGGCCCAAAGTGTCAATATTTTGTGTGGCCACCCACTTGGGCATGGAGTTCACCAGAGCTTCACAGGTTGTCACTGGAGTCCTCTTCCACTCCTCCATGACAACATCATGGAGCTGGTGGATGCTAGAGACTTTGCGCTCCCCCACCTTCTGTTTGAGGATGCCCCACAAATGCTCAATAGGGTTTAGGTAAGGAGACATGCTTTGCCAGTCTATTACCTTTACCCTCAGCTTCTTTAGCAAGGCAGTGATCATCTTTGAGGGGTCATTATCATGTTGGAATACTGCCCTGTGGCCCAGTCTCCGAAGGGAAGCTACCCAGTGCTGGCAGCACTCATGCAGGCCCAGACCATGACACTCCCGCCACCATGCTTGACTGTAGGCAAGACACACTTGTCTTCATACTCCTCACCTGGTTGCCGCCACACACGCTTGACACCATCTGAACCAAATAAGTTTATCTTGGTCTTATTGGACCACAAGACATAGTTCCAGTAATCCATGTCCTAGTTTGCTTGTCTTCAGCAAACTGTTTGCGGGCTTTCTTGTGCATCATCTTTAGAAGAGGCTTCTTTCTGGGACGACAGCCATGCAGACCAATTTGATGCAGTGTGCAGCGTATGGTCTGAGCACTGACAGGCTGACCACCCCCACCCCTTCAACCTCTGCAGCAATGCTGACAGCACTCATACGTCTATTTCCCAAAGACAACCTCTGAAATGATGCTGAGCACATGCACTCAATGAACCTGTCCTGTGAAATCGCTTTATGGTCTTGCCCACCATGCAGCAGCTCAATTTCAGGGACTTGGATATCTTCTTATAGCCTAGACCATCTTTATGTAGAGCAGCAATTCTTTTTTTCAGATCTGCAGAGAGTTTTTTGCCATGAGGTGCCATGTTGAAGTTCCAGTGACCAGTATGAGAGAGTGTGAGAGCGATAACACACAATTTAACACACCTGCTCCCCATTCACACCTGAGACCCAAGTCACATGACACCAGGGAGGGAAAATGGCTAATTGGGCCCAATTTGGACATTTCCACTTATGGGTGTACTCACTTTTTTTAGGGGACAGCAAATTTACTCTGTTATACATGCTGTACACTCACTACTTTACATTGTAGCAAAGTGTAATTTCTTCAGTGTTCTCACATGATAAAATAAAATATTAACAAAAATGTGAGGGGTGTACTCACTTTTGTGAGATACTGTATTTTACCAAAACAGAAACTACCCAAATGACCCTGATCAAAAGTTTACATACCCTGGTGATTTTGGCCTGATACCATGCACACAAGTTGACACAAAGGGGTTTGAATGGCTATTAAAGGTAACCATCCTCACCTGTGATCTGTTTTCTTGTAATTAGTGTGTGTGTATAAAAGGTCAATGGGTTTCTTGGCTCCTGACAGACCCTTGCATCTTTCATCCAGTGCTGCACTAACGATTCTGGATTCTGAGTCATGGGGAAAGCAAACGAATTGTCAAAGGATCTGTGGGAAAAGGTAGTTGAACTGTATAAAACAGGAAAGGGATATAAAAAGATATCCAAGGAATTGAGAATGCAAATCAGCACTGTTCAAACTCTAATAAAGAAGTGGAAAATGAGGGGTTCTGTTGAAACCAAACCACGGTCAGGTAGACCAACTAAAATTTCAGCCACAACTGCCAGGAAAATTGTTCGGGATGCAAAGACAAACCCACAAAAAACTTCAGGTGAAATACAGGACATGTGGTGTGGCTGTTTCAAGATGCACAAGGAGGCACTTGAAGAAAGATGGGCTGCATGGTCGAGTCACCAGCAGAAAGCCATTACTACGCAAATGCCACAAAGTATCCCGCTTACAATATGCCAAACAGCACAGAGACAATCCTCAAACCTTCTGGCACAAAGTCATTTGGAGTGATGAGACCAAAATTGAGCTTTTTGGCCACAACCATAAACGCTACATTTGGAGAGGAGTCAACAAGGCCTATGATGAAAGATACACCATTTCTACTGTGAAACACGGAGGTGGATTGCTGATGTTTTGGAGATGTGTGAGCTACAAAGCACAGGAAATTTGGTCAGAATTGATAGCAAGATGAATGCAGTATGTTATCAAACAGAACGCCTCATTTTCCACTTCTTGATTAGAGTTTAAACACTGCTGATTTGCATTCATAATTTGTTGGCTATCTTTTTAGATCCCTTTCCTGTTTTATACAGTTCAACTACCTTTTTCCCACAGATCCTTTGACAATCCCTTTTCTTTCCCCATGACTCAGAATCCAGAAACGTCAGTGCAGCACTGGAAGAAAGATGCAAGGGTCTGTCAGGAGTCCAGAAACTGATTGACCTTTTATACACACACACTAATTACAAGCAAACAGATCACAGGGGAGGATGGTTACCTTTAATAGCCATTCAAACCCTTTGGGGCAGGCTCACCAGAAACAGCAGTTATGAAGCAGCGGACACAAAGACCGCTGCTCTGAGCAGGCGGACAGACATTGCCGGAAATCAACCCGATCGAGTACGATCGGGTTGATTGACAGCCCCCTGCTGGCGGCCCATTGGCCGCGAGTCTGCAGCGGGCAGCATTGCACCAGCAGCTCTTGTGAGCTGCTTGTGCAATGCTGAATACGGTGAGCGTATTGCAGCCACAGACTTTCATAAATAGGGGCCTTTGTGTCAACTTGTGTGCATGTGAACAGGCCAAAATCACCAGGGTAAACTTTTGATCAGGGTCATTTGGGTAGTTTCTGTTGTCATTATGATTTAAAAAGAGTAAACACGGTTGATTTGATAATAAATGGCTTCAGCCAAACACTAACCATGAGTGAAAGAAAAGTTTTTGTGTTACCATTAATATTCTCTGAAAAATAGCCAATAAATCATAAATTCTGCCAGGGTATGTAAACTTATGAGCACAACTGTATGTATATATATATATATATATATATATATATATATATAGACATATGTATTTAAGAATGAATAGAACATATTCTTCTATGTGAAGAACATTGGAATGTGAAATATTAATATTTCATGTCAGGTTAGCGCACTTGAGAAAACACAATGGGGTTTGTGCGACTTATTGGGTTTTTCCCCCCTTTTCATGCTCCATTGTAGTCTTTTGGGGAATATGTTAAAGCAGGCGCACTACCCAACGTGCAAAAAAAGCTTAACGTGCGAGTGTGAGCAATAACTAGCACTCCACTCGTAATCTAGCCCTATATTAGCAGTGATGTAATCAATGATGTAATGCGGGCAACTTGAGACATGTGTATATAATATTATGAGTGTATTCTTGTCTTCCTGACAATAAAAATAAAGTTTCAAATTTATGTAATGTGTGATGTCTCCAGTGACGCCACTGATTATGCTGTTTGTGATATAACAAAACCAAAAAAAGATAGAGTGGGGTAGTTTAGGTTTCTAATTTCTTGGTTTTTAGATGTGTGAGCAATGAGCATGAATGTACAATATGTTCTAATCCAGGGCTTGACAAATTTTGTCTAGAATCTAGGAGTCGGGCTTGCTCAAAATGTTTTGTCGGATAAATATCACTGCAACCTAATCTACATTTATACCAACACTTTTTTACCTTGGTGGGCAACTTTAAATGCTCGTGTTCTCTCCTCACTCCGTGTGCATATTTTTTCTTTTTTTTTTTTAAATGAAAATGCATTTAATATCCCTTTTCAATATACATTTTACTTCTGTGATTACCTTGTATCTAAGCCTCTTCTGACAGCCCCCTGATCACATGACTTTTTATTTATTATCTGTTGACTTGCATTTTAGCCAATTAATGCAGTGTCAGCCACAACCCACGGGGCACTATGTTATCTATATGACACACATGAACTAGTAGGCTCTTGTTGTGAAAAGGTAATACAAAATCATGTGATAAGAGGCTGTCTGTAGTGGCTTAGAAACAGGCAGACATTTAGAGGTTTAAATGTTATAAAGTATATTAATATAACAATGTTGGTTGCGCAAAGCTGGGGAATGGGTAAAGGCATTATCTATCTTTTTAAACAATAACAATTTTGATGCTGACTGTTTGTTTAATGCATCACTTCCATGTAACCTGAAAGACATTAAAATGTAAGAAGTAAATGGACACCTGTCAGATCCTGTTAAGAATATTTTATTTAACAGGTTATGTGACCAGTTGGCGTATTGTTGCAATTTACTGTTCACAGACTGGAAGTCCTTCCAGGAGGTTTGCTTCATACTTGGCAAATTTCCCAGAACAGATCAATATGATTATATTCACCACTAATGCAGGCTAACAGACATGATTTTTTGGGGAAAAGAGAGATCATCGAGGAGTTTAAAATGTAACAGTCTGCTGTAAATAGGTATAGAACAATTTGCAAGGTTATTCTGACAAATGAAATGTGTCTTGGACTTGCAAAGTCAGAAAATCTATTATTAAAAGTTTAGTTTTAGTTATAAAGATACAAAATACGCCAGATTTAGGGCTAGATTACGATTGGCTCACTAATGTGCAAGCGAAAAGAGGTTTATTACGGCTCTTTGCGCAAGTCAAAAGTAGTGCACGTATTACAGGTTAAAAGTAAACACATTTGCTTGAGTGAAATTGAATATAATGGGGCCAATTTATCAAGTGCCGGGTCGACATGCTAAAGCATACGCTGTCAGGATTTAACATTGCACAAGCATTTCTTGTGAGATGCTTGTGCAATGCCGCCCCCTGTAGATTCGCAGCCAATTGGCCGCTAGCAGGGGGTGTCAATCATCCCGATCGGATGATCAATGGGTGTTGGAATACCGCGATTTCAGAGCTCTGGTTAACTTTTAAACAAGTCAAAAAAGTGAAACCCCCCCATCAAAAATGCATTTACAATACAGTTACAATCATAATTACACTGTCTGATAAAAAATATTAAAAAATATATTACATTAAAAATTTATAAGGGTTTAAAGATATGAGGTCTCAGGTATTAGAAAAAAAAAACAAGGACTGCAAAGAGCTTTTAACCCCTTCCTGCCGTTAGGACGTTCCACTTCCATGCCATCCTAACCATGCTGGGCTTTAAGACGGCATGGAACATCTTAGCCGTTCTGCTGCCCTGAAGCCATAACAGCTTCCTAACTGGAATTTTGGGCTGGAGGGCGTGCATAGCATCATAGGCACTCCCCCCTGACCCCATCCCACCATTGAAATCAGGCAATTGCATGTATGATTAAGTGGTTTCTGGCAGGAAGGGGTTATTATAGAGATACATAAATACACGTCTAAGGGCTAGATTACAAGTGGTGTGGTATTTTTTTTTAGCAATCTCAAAAACTCGCTAGAGTTAAGCTTTTTGCACTAGTCGGGTTGTGCTGGTATTACAAGTCCCCAAAAAACTTATTTTGCGCTAGTGGTAACCCGAATAAGAAAAAGAATTGTTGAAACAAAAACACCCATCGCGCAAACATCATAGGATGTTCACATTAGCAAATGTGAAATGTTTACTGTAAATACATAGTTCAAATCTTTTTTAAATATATGTTTTTGCATCTTTTCATCTACTTAATGGCAAAGGGCTCTAATGCACTTATATACATGTCTATATATGTGTACATATATATTTATGTGTTATATGTGTATATATGTCTGTCAATACATAAATACACCAGTGTTAATTTTGACGGCAAATTTCGATTTAGTCTTAGTTTTAGTCTTTTGACTAAAATGCCATTTTAGTTTGTCATATTTTAGTCATCTGAATAGTTTTAGTTTTAGTCTAGTTTTAGTCGACTGAATCTCCAGTAGATTTTAGTCTACTAAAATCTAAGGAGTTTAGTTAAAGTGTAATGCATTATTTAAGCATTTCTCTATAATTTGCAAACTGATTATATACTCCAGCAGTAAACATAACACCTGTTATTATTTATGGTATTATGGTTTAAACATGCAATACAGACACAGATTTAGCCGTTGTGATATATAACGTCTTTATCAAACTTAAAATTAAATAAAACCAAGTTTCATAAACAAACAGAAGTGCAACTTTAAAATATTACAAAACAAACTGTATTGGCTGTAATGCCATTGCACATATTACCCAATATAAAAACTTTTAAAGATTACAAGTTTTGTGGTATGAGTGAAAAAGCAGCGTTAAGGCTCTTTTTCACTACCGCTGGTATTACGAGTTTTGCAGGTTTAGGGGCACTGCACACTTTTTTGGCCTTAACGCAACGTAATTACCGCAGCTTTCAAAAAGTCCTTTTTCAATGGGACTTCCTTTGCGCCGGTATTACGAGTCTGCCTGGGAGGCCAAAAAGTGAGCGGTACACCCTATACCGCCAAGATCCATACCATAAACTGAAAGTCAGTAGTTATGAGTTTTACGCTACAAAGCTGTAACATGAAACTCATAACTAAGTGCTAAAAAGTACACTAACACCCATAAACTACCTATTAACCCCTAAACCAAGGCCCTCCCACATCGCGAACACTAAAATAAATTTATTAACCCCTAATCTGCCGCTCCGGAACTCGCCGCCACTATAATAAACATATTAACCCCTAAACCGTCGTACTCCCACATCACAAACACTAGTTAAATATTATTAACCCCTAATCTGCCGCCCCTAACATCGTCACCACCTACCTACATTTATTAACCCCTAATCTTCCACCACCAACGTCGCCACCACTATACTAAATTTATTAACCCCTAAGTCTAACCCTAACACCCCTAACTTTAATATAATTAAAATAAATCTAATTAAAATTACTATTATTACCTAAATAATTCCTATTTAAGACTAAATACTTACCTGTAAAATAAACCCTAAGCTAGCTACAATATAACTAATAGTTACATTGTAGCTATTTTAGGTTTTATTTTTATTTTACAGGTAAGTTTGTATTTATTTTAACTAGGTAGAATAGTTACTAAATAGTTATTAACTATTTACTAGCTACCTAGCTAAAATAAATACAAATTTACCTGTAAAATAAAACCTAACCTGCCTTACACTAACACCTAACCTTACACTACAATTAAATCAATTACATTAATTAAATACAATTACCTAAATTACAAAAAAAAAACAACAACACTAAATTACACAAAATAAAAAAAGAAATTATCAGATATTTAAACTAATTACACCTAATCTAAAAACCCCTAGCCTAAACTAAACTACCAATAGAAAAGGGCCTTTTGCGGGGCATTGCCCCAAAGAAATCAGCTCTTTTATCTGTAAAATAAAATACAAACCCCCCCCCCAACAGTAAAACCCACCATCCACACAACCAACCCCCCAAATAAAATCCTAACTAAAAAAACCTTAGCTCCCCATTGCCCTTAAAAGGGCATTTATCTCTTTTTCTGGCCAAAAGCCCTAATCTAAAAATAAAACCCACCCAATAAACCCTTAAAGAAACCTAACACTAACCCCCAAAGATCCACAGTTTTTGAAGACCCGACATCCATCCTCAACGAAGCCGCCAGAAGTCCTCAACGAAGCGGCAGAAGGCTACATCCAACCGGGAAGAAGTCTTCATCCAACCATGCAGAAGTCTTCAGACGGCATCTTCTATCTTCATCCATCCGGCGTGGAGCGGGTCCATCTTCAAGACATCCTGCGCGGAGCATCCTCCTAAAGACGACTCTTCCAGAATGAAGGTTCCTTTATATGACGTCATCTAAGAGGGCGTCCCTTGAATTCTGATTGGCTGATAGAATTATATCAGTCAATCGGAATTAAAGGTTAAAAAATCTTATTGGCTGATCCAATCAGCCAATAGGATTGAGTTTGCATTCTATTGTCTGTTCCAATCAGCTAAGTTAAATTAAATTAAAGGGTGTTAGGGTTAAACTTAGGTTTAGGGGTTAATACATTTAGTATAATGGCGGCGACATTGGGGGCGGCAGATTAGGAGTTAATAAATGTAGGTAGGTGGCGACGATGTTAGGGGCGGCAGATTAGGAGTTAATAATATTTAACTAGTGTTTGTGATGCAGGAGGGCGGCAGTTTAGGGGTTAATATGTTTATTATAGTGGCGGCAATGTCCGGAGTGACAGATTAGGGGTTAATAAGTATAATATAGGTGTTGCCGATGTCGGGGACGGCAGATTAGGGGTTAATAAGTGTAAGATTAGGGGTGTTTAGACTCGGGGTTTATGTTAGGGTGTTAGGTGTAAACATAAATTTTGTTTCCCCATAGGAATCAATGGGGCTGCGTTACTGAGCTTTACGCTGCTTTTTTGCAGGTGTTAGACTTTTTTTCAGCCAGCTCTACCCATTGATGTCTGTGGGGAAATCGTGCACGAGCATGTAAAACCAGCTCACCGCAGCTTTCAGTGTGTGTGCGGTATGGAGCTCAATTTTGATTTACGCTCATTTCTTGCCTGCTAACGCCGGGTTTTTGTAAACTTTTTATACCAGCGCTGTAGAGAAGAAAGCGGTGCAATAACTTGCAAGTTATTACCGAGCAGCTCTTACCGCAAAACTCGTAATCTAGCCGTCTGTTAATAATTAAAACAAGTATCAAGTAACTTAACACAACAAAAAGTTTCTGTAGCTAGCACAGGCACAGCATAGCTTAACTTTCTCTGCTCTAACCTTATCCGGGCTGCTCTCCTTCATCTCGCTACTTGCACTTAGCTGTGTCCTTGCAAGAGAGACACAGACCGAATACTGAACAAAGACCGAAAGGACCGATCTACTCTACTACAGACAGCTGCCTTCTCTCTTCTAAATAACAAAGTATAAGGTACCACTCTCAAATGTGTTCAAGTTTGATCCAATACTTGATGAGCAAGATCAACTACATTTGAGAGCATAAAGTTAAAAGACTAAGCTCCAATAGATATAGTGTTCAATACCAACGCTGCATATAGACAAGACTGACCTTATATATATATTTGCTCTTACGGGACATTTTTTGTTCTGATCATTGTTTATTCTCACTACTATTTATATTTTAACCCATTTAGATTATTTTCTTTTATACTTTTATCCTTATCACTTTAATACTGGACGTCCAGATTTTATTTTTGAGTGTTACATTTACATTTCCTAGGTCATTTCCTTCTCCTCGTGTGTATTTTTAACCTGTGTATTTTTAACCTATGTATTTTTTGCTTACTATTTAGAAATAGGGAATCGTTCTGCTTGACATTGTACATCTCTATTGTAATCTGCTTGTTTGAGCTAGTCCTTAGAGTTAGGTTTTACTGCCCTGCATACCCTTTCCCTTCTATTTTATATTGTGATTGTGCTTGATATTTTAGACTTTGTTCTTTATTCATTGTGTTTATTAATCTAATAATATTAAATATTCTTGATATCTTTACAAGAGTGATGTATCATTATATAGCAGATTAAATAAGACACTTATAGGCCCTATAATATATCTTATATTATTGCTTACCCTTATATATATATATTTTATACTTTATATTTGAATTTTCATATAACTATAAGATCTATCCTAGCTGTAAGCGCCAATACTTCCACTTCTCTACAGCATAACTTAACCCATACTCGTGGGTTATGCTTATTTCTATAGGAAGAATCAATTGATTGTTCACAGATTCAAAATTTAACACTGCTCTAGAACTTCCAAACTCATATACTCCTGGAGTAAAGGTTTATTAACCTGTTTTTATTTATGGTATTAAGGTTTGAACATGCAATGCAAATTTAACAGATTTAACTGTTGTGGTATATAACATGTCTTTATCTTAAAATTAAATAAAACCAAGTTTTGTAAAAAAACAAGAAGATAGCCTTGTTTATTTTTTTTTTAACAAAAGAGCAGTAATTAGATATGGATTGATTATAACACCTAGTGTTAATTTTGACAGCAAATTTTGATTAAGTTTTAGTCATAGTCTTTTGACTTAAATGTCATTTCGATTTAGTTTTAGTCATAGAAGCCTATTTATCAAAGGTCTGTCGGACCCGACCCGACAGTGCGGATCAGGTCCGACAGACATCGCTGAATGCAGAGAGCAATACGCTCTCCGTATTCAGCATTGCACCAGCAGCTCTTGTGAGCTGTTGGTGCAATGCTGCCCCCTGCAGATTTCCCAGACAATCGGCCGCCAGCAGGTGGTGTCAATCAACCCGATCGTACTCGATCGGGTTGAATTGTGGCGATCTCTGTCCGTCTCATCAGAGTAGGCGGACAGGGTTATGGAGCAGCAGTCTTTGTGACCGCTGCTCCATAACTTGCATTTCTGGCGAGTCTGAAGACTCGCCAAAAACACGGGCCCTCAAGCTCCATTCGGAGCTTGATAAATGGGCCTAATTGTTTTTTGACTAAAATGCCATTTTAGTTTTAGGCGTATTTTAGTCATTAGAATTTCTATAGTTTGTTTTGTGTAACTTTTTTATTTTGGAAAACAGTTCACCACAGCTCTGAGATTGCAGTAAGGATTAAAGTGTAAATGGCGATTGTAGCGCAATCGCAACTTCCTTCCACTTGTAATAGTGCAATGAAAATGGCTTGCATACACATTATTACGATAACTCAAAACCATTTGCGCCTCACTTATAATCTAACCCTAAATATGTATATATGTATGTAATTGAAGCTATAGCTGTTTCAAAAATGTATTTAAGTATGCACCGTGCACCAGCATTTTAAACACAGCACTTGCTCAGAGAGCCTAAGGTGCTTGTACCATCTGGTAATGACTCAATTTGTGAATTGATAGCATGATACAAGCCCCACTGGTGCTCCGAGCAGCTGCAGTATTTAAGATGCTGGTGCACTGAGAATATCTAGCTATCCATTAACATGCAGGTGCAGAGAAAAATGTTAAGGCTAAAACAGTGCTAACTTTTACTAGAAGCATTTTTGCCAATACATGTATATTGCAAATTTAAAGATATATTCATCTATGTGCATTTAAATTTTGACTGGAATGTCCCTTTAATGCACTTTTTTTCAAACCTGTCCAAAGGCCTCCCTAACAGGCCAGATTATGAGGATATCTGAACTAGAGCACTGGTGAAATAATCATCTGTTTTGTAACCATGGTTATTCTACCTGCTCTCATCCAAGGTAATCCTGAAAATCTCGCCTGTTGCGGAGGCCTGAGGACAGATTTGAAATCCAGTGCTTTAATGTATTAAGTATGGCTACCAGGTGGCATTATGTGATACTATTTAAGTGATGCTCAGGTGTACACCTGTTAGACATATTTAAGGGCTTTTGAACTTGAAACATTGTCTCTGTTGTTTTTCACCTTGACCTCTATGGAGAAATGAAGGCCTAGATTTGGAGTTTGGCGGTAGATGGGCTGTTAACGCTACGCGGGCTTTTTTCTGGCCGCACCATAAAATTAACTCTGGTATCGAGAGTCCCAAAAAATGCTGCGTTAGGCTCCAAAAAAGGAGCGGAGAGCATTTTTACCGCAAATGCAACTCTCGATACCAGAGTTGCTTACGGACGCGGCCAGCCTAAAAAACGTGCTTGTGCACGATTCTCCCATAGGAAACAATGGGGCTCTTTGAGCTGAAAAAAACCCTAACACCTGCAAAAAAGCAGCGTTCAGCTCCTAACGCAGCCCCATTGTTTCCTATGGGGAAACACTTCCTACGTCTGCACCTAACACCCTAACATGTACCCCGAGTCTAAACACCCCTAACCTTACACTTATTAACCCCTAATCTGCCGCCCCCGCTATCGCTGACCCCTGCATATTATTATTAACCCCTAATCTGCCACTCCGTACACCGCCACAACCTACGTTATCCCTATGTACCCCTAATCTGCTGCCCCTAACACCGCCGACCCCTATATTATATTTATTAACCCCTAACCTGCCCCCCACAACGTCGCCGCCAGCTACTTACAATAATTAACCCCTAATCTGCCGACCGCAAAGCGCCGCCACCTACGTTATCCTTATGTACCCCTAATCTGCTGCCCCTAACACCGCCGACCCCTATATTATATTTATTAACCCCTAATCTGCCCCCCTCAACGTCGCCGACACCTGCCTACACTTATTAACCCCTAATCTGCCGAGCGGACCTGAGCGCTACTATAATAAAGTTATTAACCCCTAATCCGCCTCACTAACCCTATCATAAATAGTATTAACCCCTAATCTGCCCTCCCTAACATCGCCGACACC
Source organism: Bombina bombina (assembly GCF_027579735.1). Taxonomy (NCBI): domain Eukaryota; kingdom Metazoa; phylum Chordata; class Amphibia; order Anura; family Bombinatoridae; genus Bombina; species Bombina bombina. The sequence continues at coordinate 748,972,662 of NC_069502.1, forward strand.
TAACTTCAATTATTAACCCCTAATCTGACGACCGAATCTCGCCGCTATTCTAATAAATGTATTAACCCCTAAAGCTAAGTCTAACCCTAATACTAACACCCCCCTAAGTTAAATATAATTTAAATCTAACTAAATTAATTAACTCTTATTAAATAAATTATTCCTATTTAAAGCTAAATACTTACCTGTAAAATAAATCCTAATATAGCTACAATATAAATTATAATTACATTGTAGCTATTTTAGGATTAATATTTATTTTACAGGCAACTTTGTAATTATTTTAACCAGGTACAATAGCTATTAAATAGTTAAGAACTATTTAATAGTTACCTAGTTAAAATAATAACAAAATTACCTGTAAAATAAGTCCTAACCTAAGTTATAATTAAACCTAACACTACCCTATCAATAAATTAATTAAATAAAATACCTACAATTACCTACAATAAAACCTAACACTACACTATCAATAAATAAATTAAATACAATTTCTACAAATAACTACAATTACATAAACTAACTAAAGTACAAAAAATAAAAAAGAACTAAGTTACAAAAAATAAAAAAATATTTACAAACATAAGAAAAATATTACAACAATTTTAAACTAATTACACCTACTCTAAGCCCCCTAATAAAATAACAAAGACCCCCAAAATAAAAAATTCCCTACCCTATTCTAAATTAATAAATTTAAAAGCTCTTTTACCTTACCAGCCCTGAACAGGGCCCTTTGCGGGGCATGCCCCAAGAAAATCAGCTCTTTTGCCTGTAAAAAAAAACATACAATACCCCCCCCCAACATTACAACCCACCACCCACATACCCCTAATCTAACCCAAACCCCCCTTAAATAAACCTAACACTAAGCCCCTGAAGATCTTCCTACCTTGTCTTCACCTCAACAGGTATCACCGATCCGTCCTGGCATCCGGTGCTGAAGAGGTCCAGAAGAGGCTCCAAAGTCTTCCTCCTATCCGGCAAGAAGAGGACATCCGGACCGGCAAACATCTTCATCCAAGCGGCATCTTCGATCTTCTTCCATCCGGTGCGGAGCGGGTCCATGTTGAAGCATCCGACGCGGATCCATCCTCTTCTTCCGGCGTCTCCCGACGAATGACGGTTCCTTTAAGGGACGTCATCCAAGATGGCGTCCCTCGAATTCCGATTGGCTGATAGGATTCTATCAGCCAATCGGAATTAAGGTAGGAATATTCTGATTGGCTGATGGAATCAGCCAATCAGAATCAAGTTCAATCCGATTGGCTGATCCAATCAGCCAATCAGATTGAGCTCGCATTCTATTGGCTGTTCCGATCAGCCAATAGAATGCGAGCTCAATCTGATTGGCTGATTGGATCAGCCAATCGGATTGAACTTGATTCTGATTGGCTGATTCCATCAGCCAATCAGAATATTCTTACCTTAATTCCGATTGGCTGATAGAATCCTATCAGCCAATCGGAATTCGAGGGACGCCATCTTGGATGACGTCCCTTAAAGGAACCGTCATTCGTCGGGAGACGCCGGAAGAAGAGGATGGATCCGCGTCGGATGCTTCAACATGGACCCGCTCCGCACCGGATGGAAGAAGATCGAAGATGCCGCTTGGATGAAGATGTTTGCCGGTCCGGATGTCCTCTTCTTGCCGGATAGGAGGAAGACTTTGGAGCCTCTTCTGGACCTCTTCAGCACCGGACGCCAGGACGGATCGGTGATACGTGTTGAGGTGAAGACAAGGTAGGAAGATCTTCAGGGGCTTAGTGTTAGGTTTATTTAAGGGGGGTTTGGGTTAGATTAGGGGTATGTGGGTGGTGGGTTGTAATGTTGCGGGGGGGTATTGTATGTTTTTTTTTACAGGCAAAAGAGCTGATTTTCTTGGGGCATGCCCCGCAAAGGGCCCTGTTCAGGGCTGGTAAGGTAAAAGAGCTTTTAAATTTATTAATTTAGAATAGGGTAGGGATTTTTTTATTTTGGGGGTCTTTGTTATTTTATTAGGGGGCTTAGAGTAGGTGTAATTAGTTTAAAATTGTTGTAATATTTTTCTTATGTTTGTAAATATTTTTTTATTTTTTGTAACTTAGTTCTTTTTTATTTTTTGTACTTTAGTTAGTTTATGTAATTGTAGTTATTTGTAGAAATTGTATTTAATTTATTTATTGATAGTGTAGTGTTAGGTTTTATTGTAGGTAATTGTAGGTATTTTATTTAATTAATTTATTGATAGGGTAGTGTTAGGTTTAATTATAACTTAGGTTAGGACTTATTTTACAGGTAATTTTGTTATTATTTTAACTAGGTAACTATTAAATAGTTCTTAACTATTTAATAGCTATTGTACCTGGTTAAAATAATTACAAAGTTGCCTGTAAAATAAATATTAATCCTAAAATAGCTACAATGTAATTATAATTTATATTGTAGCTATATTAGGATTTATTTTACAGGTAAGTATTTAGCTTTAAATAGGAATAATTTATTTAATAAGAGTTAATTAATTTCGTTAGATTTAAATTATATTTAACTTAGGGGGGTGTTAGTATTAGGGTTAGACTTAGCTTTAGGGGTTAATACATTTATTAGAATAGCGGCGAGATTCGGTCGTCAGATTAGGGGTTAATAATTGAAGTTAGGTGTCGGCGATGTTAGGGAGGGCAGATTAGGGGTTAATACTATTTATGATAGGGTTAGTGAGGCGGATTAGGGGTTAATAACTTTATTATAGTAGCGCTCAGGTCCGCTCGGCAGATTAGGGGTTAATAAGTGTAGGCAGGTGTCGGCGACGTTGAGGGGGGCAGATTAGGGGTTAATAAATATAATATAAGGGTCGGCGGTGTTAGGGGCAGCAGATTAGGGGTACATAAGGATAACGTAGGTGGCGGCGCTTTGCGGTCGGCAGATTAGGGGTTAATTATTGTAAGTAGCTTGCGGCGACGTTGTGGGGGGAAGGTTAGGGGTTAATAAATATAATATAGGGGTCGGCGGTGTTAGGGGCAGCAGATTAGGGGTACATAAGGATAACGTAGGTGGCGGGGCTTTGCGGTCGGCAGATTAGGGGTTAATTATTGTAAGTAGCTGGCGGCGACGTTGTGGGGGGCAGGTTAGGGGTTAATAAATATAATATAGGGGTCGGCGGTGTTAGGGGCAGCAGATTAGGGGTACATAAGGATAACATAGGTGGCGGCGCTTTGCGGTCGGCAGATTAGGGGTTAATTATTGTAAGTAGCTGGCGGCGACGTTGTGGGGGGCAGGTTAGGGGTTAATAAATATAATACAGGGGTCGGCGGGGTTAGGGGCTGCAGATTAGGGGTACATAAGTATAACGTAGGTGGCGGTCGGCAGATTAGGGGTTAAAAAAATTTAATCGAGTTGCAGCGATGCGGGGGGACCTCAGTTTAGGGGTACATAGGTAGTTTATGGGTGTTAGTGTACTTTAGGGTACAGTAGTTAAGAGCTTTATGAACCGGCGTTAGCCCATAAAGCTCTTAACTCCTGCTTTTTTCCTGCGGCTGGAGTTTTGTCGTTAGAGTTCTAACGCTCACTTCAGAAACGACTCTAAATACCGGAGTTAGGAAGATCCCATTGAAAAGATAGGATACGCAAATGGCGTAGGGGGATCTGCGGTATGGAAAAGTCGCGGCTGAAAAGTGAGCGTTAGACCCTTACCTACACGACTCCAAATACCGGCGGTAGCCTAAAACCAGCGTTAGGAGCCTCTAACGCTGGTTTTCACGGCTAACGCCAAACTCCAAATCTAGGCCGAAGTATTTTATTTATTTCCTGCAGCTGGATTTCTCTGTATGTGTCTGCAGGGGTGGAAGTGCTGCCTAAACCACGCTACTAATAAACCTATTTCTTTATGGAAACTCTGTATACAGTAATTGATAAAACAAACATTTTTTAAAGCAACATTTACATTAAAGGGACACTAAGCCCACAGCTTTCCTTTAATGATTTGGGTAGAGAATACATTCCAATTTACTTCTATTATCTCATTTGCTTCATTCTTTAGATATCCTTTGTTGAAGAAATATCAATGCACATGGGTGAGCCAATCACACAAGGCATCTATGTGCAGCCACCAAACAGCAGCTACTTGAGCCTATCTAGATATGCTTTTCAGCAAAGGATATGAAGCAAATTAGATAATGGAAGTAACTTAGAAAGTTGTTTAAAATTGCATGCTCTTACTAAATCATGAAAGACAAAATGTGGGTTTCATGTCCCTTTAAAAGTTAAACATTTTATATTACAATCACAAACTGTTTAACATCTACTACAGATGCCCTATGTTTTGGGAAACATTTTCTGGATGGTGTCTACTTGGTAAAATAATATTTTTTTATGACTTTTTTAAAAAAAAACATTGTATTGCTGCGAAAAAGGCAAGTAGAATGCTTGGTTATATTGGTAGATGTATTTGCAGCAAAAATAAGAAGGTTATTGTACCAATTTACAGATCACTAGTTAGGCTTCATCTTGAGTATTGTGTGTAGTTTTTAAGGTTAAGTGTCATAAGGTTTAAGTATCATAAGGTTATTACAGCTAACTGAGGCTGTGAGTATTTTTCTCCAAAAGCAAACTACCCCCAAAAAAGAGCAACAATAATTCTAGAACAAGGGTAGTAGGTTCAGGAGTAATTTGAGGATGTGGTAAGGACAAACATTCACCTAGATTATGAGTTTTGAGCGCAACAAAAGTGGCGTTATTTAACCCCCTATAGTGCTGCCATTACAAGTTTAAAAAAACCCGGCTTGTGCAGACGATATAGAGATTTTGAGCTCCATACCGCACACAAAACAAGCGCTGTGTTTGACATGCTCGTGCACACCTGCGATTGCGGAAACAAAAGCTCCGTAACGCAGCCCCATTGATGTCTATGGGGAAAAGGAAAAGACAGTTTAAACCTAACACCCCAACATAAACCCCGAGTCTAAACACCCCTAATCTGCCGCCCCTGACATCGCCGACGCCTGCCTACAGTTATTAACCCCTAATCTGCCGCTTCCGATATCGCCGCCACCTAAATAAAATTATTAACCCCTAATCTGCCACTCCCGATAATTTAAACTATATTAACCCCTAAACCTAACCCTAACGTAACCTAAACCCTAACGTAACCCTAACCTTAAAGCTAACCCTAACACCCCCTAACTTTAACATAATGAAATTTAATCTAAATTAAAGTTACAATTATTAACTAAATAATACCTATTTAAAACTAAATACATTCTTACCTGTGAAATAAAACCTAAGATAGCTACAATATAACTAATAGTTACATTGTAGCTAGCTTAGATTTTATTTTTTATTTCACAGGTAAGTTTGTATTTATTTTAACTAGGTAGACTAGTTAGTAAATAGTTATTAACTATTTAATAACTACCTAGCTAAAATAAATACAAACATACCTGTGAAATAAAACCTAACCTGCCTTACACTAAAACCTAACATTACAATCTAAAAAAAACTACCATTACAAAAAAAAAAATATCCAAAGAAAAAAAGATTATTCCTATTCTAATACCCTTTTAAAAAAAAAAAAAACACCCCAAAATAAAAAAGCCTAATCTAGAATAAACTACCAAGGGCCCTTAAAAGGGCCTTTTGTAGGGCATTGCCCTGAGTTAAACAGCTCTTTTGCTCCAAACAAAAATACAAACACTCCCTAACACTATACAAACCCCCACCCCCCAAACTACCAAAGGCCCTTGAAGGGCCTTTTGGGGGGCCCTTAAAAGGGCTTTTTGTAGGGCATTGCACTGAGTTAAACAGCTCTTTTGCTCCAAACAAAAATACAAACACCCCCTAACACTATACAAACCCCCACCCCCCAAACTACCAAGGGCCCTTAAAAGGGCCTTTTGGGGGGGCCTTAAAAGGGCCTTTTGTAGGGCATTGCCCTAAGTTAAACAACTCTTTTGCTAAAAAATAACACCCCCTAAAAATATAAATTACACAAAATAACAAACAAATGATCAAAAATAAAAAAAATCTAAAAAAGCCCCACCCCAAAATAAAACACCTAATCTAGAATAAACTACAAATGGCCCTTAAAAGGGCCCTTTGCAGGGCATTGCCCTAAAAATATCAGCTCTTTTTCTTTTTCTGAAAAAAATAATACAAATACCCACTAACATTACAACCCCCCCCAAACCCTCAAAATAAGAAAAACTATCTAAAAAACCTAAGCTACCCATTGCCCTGAAAAGGGCATTTGTATGGGGATTGCTCTTAAAAGAGCATTTAGCTCTTTTACTGCCCAGACCCTAAACTAAAAAAAAACCCACCCAAAAAACCCTTAAAAAAGCCTAACACTAACCCCCTGTCGATCAATTTACAGTTTTTGAAGTCCCGCTTGAACGATCTTCATCCCGGAGTTAAAGTCCCGATCCAGGCGTCGAGAAGTCTTCATCCAGACGGCCTCTTCAATCTTCATCCCGGCGGCGAAGTCCTGATCCAAGTGGCGAGAAGTTGCCGCCATACACTGAATCTTCAATGCAAGGGACACGATTCAAGATGGTGTCCCTTGCATTCCTATTGGATGAAAATTTTTAATCAGCCAATAGAATGAGGGCTGCTAAAATCCTATTGGCTGTTCAAATCAGTCAATAGGTTTTAAGCAGCTTTCATTTTATTGGATGATTTATCAGCCAATAGAATGAGAGCTGCTTAAATCCTATTAGCTGATTTGAGCAGCCAATATGATTTTAGCAGCTCTCATTCTATTGACTGATTCAAAAATTTCAGCCAATAGGAATGCAAGGGACGCCATCTTGAATCACGTCCCTTGCATTGAAGATTTACTATACAGCGGTGACCGTATGAAGAGGATGCTCCACGCCGGATGTCTTCAGGATGGACCCGCTCCGCGCCTCCGGGATCAAGATAGAAGATGCCGTCTGGATGAAGATTGAAGAAGCCGCCTGGATGAAGACTTCTCGCCGCTTGGATCAGGACTTCACCGTCGGGATGAAGATTGAAGAGGCCATCTGGATTAAGACTTCTCGCCGCCTGGATTAGGACTTCAACTCCGGGATGAAGATCGTTCAAGCCGGACTTCAAAAACTGTAAGTGGATCGTCAGGGGGTTAGTGTTAGGCTTTTTAAAGGGTTTATTGGGTGGGTTTTATTTTTTAGTTTAGGGTCTGGGCAGTAAAAGAGCTACATACAAATGCCTTTTTCAGGGCAATGGGTAGCTTAAGTTTTTTTAGCTTTAGGTTTTTTATTTTGGGGGGTTGGTTGAGTGGTGGGTTTTACTGTTGGGTGGGTCTTTGTATTTTATTTTACAGGTAAAAGAGCTGATATCTTTTGGGCAATGCCCCACAAAAGGCCCTTTTAAGGGCCATTGGTAGTTTATTGTAGGCTAGGGTTTTTTTTTCATTTTTATTTTGATAGGGCTATTAGATTAGGTGTAATTCTTTTTATTTTGGATAATTTCGTTTGTTATTTTTTTGTAATTTAGTGTTTGTTATTTTTTGTAATTTAGTTTTTTGTTTTGTTTTTTAATTAGATACTTTGTAATTTTTAGAGTAGTGTTAGTATTTTTTTAATGTGTAGTTTAGTTTAATCTAATTGGTAGTTAGTTTAATTTTAGTTTAATTATTATATTAGTTTAATTGCTAGTTTAAACTTAGTTTTTTTAATTTGACAGGTACATTTTAATTTTATTTAAGATAGTGAAATTGTAAATTTAATATAACGTTAGGGGGTTGTTAGGTTTAGGGGTAAATAGTTTAATTTAGTTTATTTCGATGTGGGGCGCTTTCGGTTTAGGGGTTGTTTAGTTTAGTATATTTCGTTGTGGGGGGGTTGCGGTTTAGGGGTTAATAGGTTTAGTATTGTGGCGGCGGTGTAGGGCTTAATAACTATAGTATAGTGGGGATGATGTGGGCGGATGGCAGATTAGGGGTTAATAATATTTAATTAGTGTTTGTAATGTGGGAGGGCGGCGGTTTAGGGGTTAATAAGTTTATTATAGTGGTGACAATGTCGGGGAACGGCGGAATAGGGGTTTGTATTTTTTTAAAGTGGCGGCGATATATGGAGCTGCAGATTAGGGGTTAAAAACGTTAAAATAGTGTTTGCGATGCGGGAGGGCCTCGGTTTAGGGGTTACTAGGTAGTTTTAGCTGTTAGTGTACTTTTTAACACATTAGTTATGAGTTTTATGTTACAGCTTTGTAGCATAACACTCATAACTACTGACTTTAGATGGCGTTACAGATCTTGTCGTTTTAGGCTGTCGTTTTTTGTAACACTGTAACACGCTTTTTAGCCAGAACGCAAAACTCATAATACCGGTGCTATGGGAATCCCATGAAAAAACTTAATTTTTAGGAGTGGGGTACTGACGTTGCGTTACAGGCTTGCGGTACACCTATACGGACAAGACTTGTAATGGCTGCGTTAGGGAAAATGATGCTTTATGGCCCATAACGCTGCTATTTGACTCATAACGCAAAACTCGTAATCTAGGTGATTGTGGGGTATTTCAAGAATGCCTGGGATTAGCATAAAGCTATCCTACAAACTAAATATGTTTATACTTTTTTAAATTTTGGTCAGCCTTTTTGGGCCTATGGTTCTTATTTGCCTCTAAATCTATGTTTCTATATTTATATAAACAGACCTCCCAACATTGATATTTCCTAAAACAGGAAAATATTTGGGATGGCACCAGTAGGGAAGTGGGTATAACTGAGCATTCATTAATGGGACAGTCAAGTCCAAAAAAAACTTTCATGATTTAAATAGGGCATGCAATTTTAAACAACTTACCAGTTTACTTTTATCACCAATTTTGCTTTGTTCTCTTGGTGTTCTTAGTTGAAAGCTAAACCTAGGAGGTTCATATGCTAATTTCTTAGACCTTGAAGACTGCCTCTAATCTGAATACATTTTGACCACTAGAGGGCATTAGTTCACATGTTTCATATAGATAACATTGAGCTCATGCACGTAAAGTGACCTAGGAGTGAGCACTGATTGGCTAAACTGCATGTCTGTCAAAAGAACTGAAATAAGGGGGCAGTCAGCAGAGGTTTAGATACAAGGTAATTACAGAGGTAAAACGTGTATTATTATAACTGTGTTGGATATGCAAAACTGGGGAATGGGTAATAAAGGGATTATCTTTCTTTTTAAACAACAAAAATTCTGGTGTTGACTGTCCCTTTAACAGAAATACAATTTAAAAACAGCTTTCTGTGCATTGCTAGGACTGTTTACATATTTAAATTGCTTATATCACTACCACTAATGCATTTAATGGTAATTAAAGGGATATGCAAGCCAAAATCAAACTTTCATACAGAGCATGCAATGTTAATAGACTTTTCAATTTACTTTGGTTATTTAATTTACTTTGTTCTTTTCATATCCTTTTTTTAAAAGCATACATAGATAGGCTCAAGAGCAGCAATGCACTACTGGAAGCTGTCTGATAATTGGTGGTTACACGCATTTGCCTGCTGTCACTAGTTTACCAGATTACCCAAAAGTCCATTGTTGCTCTGAAACTGACTTTGATTATGTGTTTAACCCATTTGCAGTTATAAACAAACAATAATGCAATAAAAAAACATTCTCTAACACATTAGAACACTTTATTTTCTTTATTTTATTTATTTTTATTTATCAGCCACGTCTAAATATTTTTAAAACAAATTAAAATCTTGTTTGCTGCAGTTGTTTTTCAATAATTAAACCCCTCACACTATTTGCTTTATTTAGAGGAGCCAGTCCAGGCTTGAGTCTGCAGACAACAGCACATAACTAAACATTTTGTATAAAAATCTCATGGTCTTTGCTGCCTTTTTAAGTATGCATACTATATTAATGCACTTTTTACCTCTGTGATTAACTTGTATCTATGCCTCTGCAGACTGCCCCTTGTCTCAGTTCTTTTGACAGGCTTACATTTAAGCCAATCACTGCTGACTCATAAATTACTGGGAGTGGGCACCATGTTATCTATATGGCACACATGAACTAGCACCGTCTAGCTTTAAAAAAGTGTCAAAATGCACTGAGATAAGAGGCGGCCTTCAAGGACCTAGAAATTAGCATATGAGCCTACCTAGGTTTAGCTTTCAACAAAGAATTCCAAAAGAACAAAGCAAATTTAATGATACAAGTAAATTGGAAAATTGTTTAAAATTGCATGACCTATCTGAATCATGAAAGTTTAATTTTAACTAGACTGTCCCTTTAAACTGCACCTCTCAAGACTTACTCTGCATTATATCTTTCCCTAATTCCCTAACAACTGAAAAACAATTCCCTCTATACCACAAGTTTTTAAACCTGTTCTCAAGCCTCCCTAACAGGCCACATTTTGAGGATATCTGCACTAGAGCACAGGTGAAATAATCAGCTGATTAGTAAACGTGATATTTTACCTGCTCTCAACCAAGGTAATCCTGAAAATCTGGCCTGTTAGGGAGGTATAAGGACAGGTTTAAAAAGCAGTGTTTTATTTTGCACAGATCTCAGAGTGGAGATCTTTTACAGGAATCAATCCAGCTACGAAAATATCTGAAGGGCACTAGCGCTTCTTACTTCCGCATTCGAATCCTCACGAGAGATTCAAATGCATGTCCCTATATATTATACCTGACTCCTAGATTTGTTTGCTGGTTCCTAAATTTTCAACACATTTGTCGAGCACTGTTCTCTTCTGGCTTTCACTTGCGTGCTAACTTGAAGGTGCGCTAGGCCAACTGTTCTAAAAACCAATGAAACATTTTTGTCTATTAGTAGTAATGAGTTGTTCCTTTCTTAACAGCATATTAAGCAGCGTCTTCAAAGACTTCAGGCTGGATGGGTTACAGAAGAAGATGCTTTTCAAAGTCAAACACCTTATGGATATGTGACGTTCTCCAACATAATCAGCACCCTCAATCCTTCAGCCAAACGTCACCTGGTGCTTGCTTGCCATTATGATTCAAAATACTTCAGTCCACAGTGGGATGGCAGAATATTTGTTGGGGCTACTGATTCAGCGGTTCCTTGCGCAATAATACTAGAGCTAGCTCGGGCCTTAGATTCTCGTCTTCAGCTACTAAAGGTATGTGTTCTTTTAAAAAATGTATATGTGTGAACATGACTGGGGGACTAGATTCCTTCAGAAACGTTGTTGCTTATGTTAAACTTGTTCACTTCATGCCTTTTAGACAATATTTGAGCTGGATGTTTTATTTTAGGTATAATATACTTCAGGATTCTTTACGGTGTAAAGTGCATTATGGGTGAACAGAAGTAGAGCAATAGATGGAAAGACAAATAAACCAACAATAGTATAATCACTAAATACATAATAAAAAGACACTGCAAAAGCACATACGCCTAGATTTAGAGTTCTGCGGCCAAAGGGGTGCGTTAGCTACGCATGCTTTTTTCTGGCCGCACCTTTTAAATACTGCTGGTATTTAGAGTTCACAGAATGGCTGCGTTAGGCTCCAAAAAAGGAGCGTATAGCATATTTACCGCAACTTCAACTCTCGATACCAGCGGTGCTTACGGACGCGGCCAGCTTAAAAAACGTGCTTGTGCACGATTTCCCCATTGGAAACAATGGGGCAGTTTGAGCTGAAAAAAAACCTAACACCTGCAAAAAAGCAGCGTTCAGCTCCTAACGCAGCCCCATTGTTTCCTATTGGGAAACACTTCCTAAGTCTGCACCAAACACCCTAACATGTACCCCGAGTCTAAACACCCCTAGCCTTACACTTATTAACCCCTAATCTGCCGACCCCGCTATCGCTGACACCTGCATTATACAATTAACCCCTAATCTGCCGCTCCGGACACCGCCGCAACCTTCGTTATCCCTATGAACCCCTAATCTGCTGCCCCTAACCCCCGCCGACCCCTCTAACCCCTAATCTGCCCCCCCCAACGTCGCCGCTACCTACCTACATTTATTAACCCCTAATCTGCAGACCGGACCTCACCGCTACTCTAATAAATGTATTAACCCCTAAAGCTAAGTCTAACCCTAACCCTAACACCCCCCTAAGTTAAATATAATTTAAATCTAACGAAATAAAATAAATCTTATTAAATAAATTAATCCTATTTAAAGCTAAATACTTACCTGTAAAATAAACCCTAATATAGCTACAATATAAATAATAATTATATTGTAGCTATTTTAGGATTTATATTTATTTTACAGGCAACTTTGTATTTATTTTAACTAGGTACAATAGCTATTAAATAGTGAGTAACTATTTAATAGCTACCTAGCTAAAAGAAATACAAAATTACCTGTAAAATAAATCCTAACCTAAGTTACAATTAAACCTAACACTACACTATCAATCAGCCAATAGATCAGCCAATAGAATGCAAGCTCAATCTGATTGGCTGATTGGATCAGCCAATCGGATTGAACTTCAATCTGATTGACTGATTCCATCGGCCAATCAGATTTTTCCTATCTTAATTCCGATTGGCTGATAGAATCCTATCAGCCATTCGGAATTGAAGGGACGCCATCTTGGATGACGTCCCTTAAAGGAACCTTCATTCGTCGTTAGTCCGTCGGGGAAGAAGGATGTTCCGCGTCGGCGGGATGAAGTTAGATCCGGAAGAAAGAAGATTGAAGATGCCGCTTGATAGAAAGCTTCAGCCGGATGATGGACCTCTTCAGCCCCCGCTTGGATGAAGACTTCAGCCGGATGATGGACCTCTTCAGCCCCCACTTGGATGAAGACTTCAGCCGGATGATGGACCTCTTCAGCCCCCGCTTGGATGAAGACATCGCCCGGATTGGATGAAGACTTCGGACCCTCTTCTGGACGGATCGGTGATACCCGGCGTGGTGAAGACAAGGTAGGGAGATCTTCAGGGGCTTAGTGTTTAAGGGGGGTTTGGGTTAGATTAGGGGTATGTGGGTGGTGGGTTGTAATGTTGGGGGGGTATTGTATGTTTTTTTTTACAGGCAAAAGAGCAGAATTCTTTGGGGCATGCCCCGCAAAAAGGCCCTTTTAAGGGCTGGAAAGGTAAAAGAGCTGTAAAATATTTATTTTAGAATAGGGTAGGGCATTTTTTTTATTTTGGGGGGCTTTGTTATTTTTTTAGGGGGCTTAGAGTAGGTGTAATTAGTTTAAAATTCTTGTAATTTTTTTATTTTTTGTAATTTAGTGTTTTTTTTTTGTAATTTAGTGTTTTTTTTTTTTTGTAATTTAGTTTAGTTGATTTAATTGTAGATAATTGTAGGCAGTTTATTTAATTAATTTATTGATAGTGTAGTGTTAGGTTTAATTGTAACTTAGGTTAGGATTTATTTTACAGGTAATTTTGTATTTCTTTTAGCTAGGTAGCTATTAAATAGTTATTAACTATTTAATAGCTATTGTACCTAGTTAAAATAAGTACAAAGTTGCCTGTAAAATAAATATAAATCCTAAAATAGCTACAATATAATTATTATTTATATTGTAGCTATATTAGGGTTTATTTTACAGGTAAGTATTTAGCTTTAAATAGGAATAATTTATTTAATAAGAATTATTTTATTTCGTTAGATAAAAATTATATTTAACTTAGGGGGGTGTTAGTGTTAGGGTTAGACTTAGCTTTAGGGGTTAATACATTTATTAGAGTAGAGGTGAGGTCCGGTCGGCAGATTAGGGGTTAAGAATTGTAGGTAGGTAGCGGAGACGTTGGGGGGGGGCAGATTAGGGGGAAGCTGAAAAAAACACATAGACATCCATGTTTTCTTTGGGGGTTTTTTGCACATAAGTTAGTTTTAAGAAGTTTTAGCAGACAGGTGTTATGGGTCCCTTTAAGGCTGGAGGAAAAAAAGATTTAATCTCCATCAATTTAAAGGGACACTGAACCCAAATTGTTTCTTTCGTGATTCAGATAGAGCATGCAATTTTAAGAAACTTTCTAATTTACTCCTTTTTTTCATTCTCTTGCTATCTTTATTTGAAAAAGAAGGCATCTAAGCTTTTGAATGTATCCACCAATCGGCAAGAAAAACCCAGGTTGATCACCAAAAATGGGCCGGCATCTAAACTTACATTCTTGCATTTCAAATAAAGATACCAAGAGAATGAAGAAAATTTGATAATAGGAATACATTAGAAAGTTGCTTAAAATTTCATGCTCTATCTGAATCATGAAAGAAACAATTTGGGTTCAGTGTCCCTTTAAACATGTTTTCACTGTAAAAGCAATCAAATTGTGGAACTTGTTGCCTAAGGAGGTAGTGAATGCCAGTACCAGGGATACATTTAGAAATGGTTTAAATACATTTCTGGCTAGAAACAGAATTCAGGGATATGATTGCTTGTGTTCTCGGTCATCTTTTTTTTTCCATTTATAATCTGTATAAGTTGAACTCTATGGACTTCTGTCTTTAAAATTCATCTACAATGTTACTATCCATGTTAGGGTGCACACTGTACTTTTGTATTTATTTTAGCTAGGTAGTTATTAAATAGTTAATAACTATTTAATAACAATTCTACCTAGTTAAAATAAATACAAACTTGCCTGTAAAATAGAAATAAACCCTAAGCTAGATACAGTGTAACTATTAGTTATATTGTAGCTAGCTTAGGGTTTATTTTACAGGTTAGTATTTAGTTTTAAATAAGAATAATTTAGTTAATGATAGTAATTTTATTTAGATTTATTGTAATTATATTTAAGTTAGGGGGTGTTAGGGTTAGACTTAGATTTAGGGGTTAATAACTTTAATATAGTGGCGGCGATGTTGGGGGCGGCAGATTAGTGGTAAATAAATGTAGGTAGGTGGCGGCGATGTTAGGGACGGCAGATTAGGTGTTAATATTTAACTAATGTTTGTGAGGCGGTAATGCGGCGGTTTAGGGGTTAATATGTTTATTATAGTGGCAGCGACGTTGGGGGCGGCAGATTAGGGGTTAATAAGTGTAGGTAGGTGGCGGCGACATTGGGGGCGGCAGATTAGGGGTTAATAAATTTAATGTAGGTTCCGGCGATGTTGGGGCAGCAGATTAGGGGTTCATAAGTATAATGAAGGTGGTGGCGGTGTCCGGATCGGCAGATTAGGGGTTAATAAATATAATGCAGGTGTCAGCGATGTCGGGGGCGGCAGATTAGGGGTTAATAAGTGTAAGATTAGGGGTGTTTAGACTTGGGGTTCATGTTAGGGTGTTAGGTGTAAACATAAAATGTTTTTCCCCATAGGAATCAATGGGGCTGCGTTACTGAGTTATACGCTGCTTTTTTGCAGGTGTTAGACTTTTTTTCAGCCGGCTCTCCCCGTTGATTCCTATGGGGAAATCGTGCACGAGCACGTTACACCAGCTCACCGCTGACTTAAGCAGCGCTGGTATTGAAGTGAGATTTGGAGCTAAATTTTGCTCTACGCTCACTTCTTGTCTTTTAATGCCGGGTTTGTAAAAACTCGTAATATCAGCGCTGTATGTAAGTGAGCGGTGAGAGAAAACTGCTCGTTAGCACCGCACCCCTCATAACGCAAAACTCGTAATCTACCCGTATGTAGTTTATTGCCTACTTCTTAATCTTGCTATGTTCTAAAGCTAACTTTCTGTTACTTCCTTTGTTTGCATTTAAATTCATGTAGGCACAGAAAAATTTCTGTTTCATTTTTCAGTTTATAGCTATCTATTTTACAATTGTATAAAATATTTCCATAGATTCTTTAATTAAGAGATTTGTACATTTGTATTTCACCAAATATCCTTTAAATTATTTTGTTCTAAAATAGACTTTAAACTTCTATATGGGGAAAGTGATTTGTGTTCTTGATAAAATTACTTTTTCTAGTAGGTGGTCTTGTGTTTTACCCAGTGTTTATTCAAGAGGATTTAACAATGGGGGCTGTCTGATTATATGTTGTAATGAAATTCTCAATATCATTATTGTCTTTTTATGATGTGCCATAGTGCTGTATAAGGGATGTAATAAAAATTCTCAGACAGACACCAGGCCAGCATGATGCCAAGAAAATATGACTTGGTGACTAATATGTCTTGTAAAGATAATGTGGGTGGAGAGTACACACCTGCAGAAGGGTCAGAGTGTGCCAGAGACTCCCTATCCTCTCATGGACTCAGAATGTGTTAATCCACAGCAGGTACAGGCTATGAGGGAATTAAAGGGACAGTGTACTGGGATTTCCCCCCCCCCCTTCCTGTTAATATGTGCGCAATTATCCAATAAACTTCCAAAAAGGTGGTTAACACTAGGGATGGGCGAATGTGTAAATTTCCGAATTCGAATGTTAGAACGAATGTTATTACCGAAATTCGAATTATAAATCCGAATGTTGATAAGAACGAATATTCTTAAAAATTCTATAATCGAATGCTATTTACAGTTTTCGAATGTCACTTTCGAATTCGAATGTTTATAATTATATCGAATGTCAACATTCGAAATTTCAAATTTAACATTCTATTTAACAAATACTATTCAGAAGTTCAATACTACATGTGGTAGGGAGGGAATCTAGTAAATTGATACATAATAGAAACAAATATATAATTTCGAATGCTTCTATATAGAATATTGCATAGTTTGAATATTACATTTAAATAAAGCATTAGAAATACTATTACAAATATAAATTTGAATTTTTCGAAATGAATATTTTCGAATGTAATCATAAAATTCAAAACCGTACATTCGAAAATTGAATGTTAGAATGTTATGTAAACATTCGAAATTCGATTTGAACGAACGAATGTGTTAAAATTATTTTCATTTTTTGAATGTTGCGAAACATTCGCCCATCCCTAGTTAACACAAAGACTGTAAAAAAACAATAGTGATTTAGTGTGACTACTGTTTTTTAAGAAAATCAGCTTATATAGTGCCATACAAACTAGTATTGATAAAGACGTACATATGTACATTACATATATTGTCATCTGTTGTTCATCTCTCGATAAAAAGACATTTAAAAAAATATGTGAACTACAGAAAAGAGAAATAGACAGTGCAGGTTTGAAGTCTTTACTATCATTTTCCTGAGATTGGTTGAAATCTTGCATGAATGCCAGTGTCTGTTATGGTTCCGCAAGAGACTTTGCTCTCCAGAGATTTTGGAACTACATTTCCCATGATGCTCAGCTAGATAAAATGCTGGCTGAGCATCATGGGAAATGTAGTTCCAAAACCTCTGGAGAGCAAAGTTTGGACACCCCTGCGCAAGACTATCATGATGAAATAGAAAATGTAATTTATTTATTTAAGTATTGGATTATACATATGTTTGTATTATTTGAAAAAAAATAATGTATTAAATGTTCAATAAATATATATTTATATATATATATATATATATATATTTTTTTTTTTTTTGCAGAAAACACCGTCCCAAAAAGCAGACCTTTCACTTAAGCTAATTTTCTTTGATGGTGAAGAAGCATTTCATTATTGGACACCATATGATTCACTCTATGGCTCTCAACATTTAGCACAGAAGATGGAAAATACCCCTCACCCACCCAATGCAGAAAACACGAATCAACTTCATGGCATTGTAGGTAGTTCATTTTTATTTTGTTATAGTAAAATGTCTTTATTAGTAAAGAAATAACTTACAATATATTTTATGCCCACTTTTCCTGTAGTTTACCTCTATAATATTTTTCCCCACTGCTCCTAGAAAGGCTAAAACAGATTATGCAGACTTCAGTTTCTTTCTTTGCAACAAACATCACACTGATTGCTTCATAGAAGCTTATAGGTAATTTAAACATACTCAAAAGGCAGATGTTCTCCCAAAATTACATATTATTATGCACTCTCTCACTTTTATGGAATTTATTATTTATACTTGTGTGGAATTTATATTACTTAAAGGGACATAAAACCCAACATTTTTCTTTCATGATTCAGATAGAGAATACAATTTTATACAACTTTCCAATTTACTTTTATTTTCTAATTTGCTTTATTATCTTGGTATCTTTTGTTGAAGAAGCAGCAATGCACTACTGGGAGCTAGCTAAATGCATTGGGTCAGCCAATAACATGATGCATATGTGCAGCCACAAATCAGCAGCTTCTGAGCCTACCTAGGTATTATTTTCAACAACGGATACCAAGAGAACAAAACAAATTAGATAATAGAAGTAAATTGGAAAGTTGTTTAAAATCACATACTCTATCTGAATCATAAAGGAGAAAATGTGGGTTCCATGTCCCTTTAATGTTTTATGGTGTTAAAATTGGGTTTTTGGTATAGTTTAGTCTAAATAACTAAAGAAGGCATTTTTTGGTTCTGTCATCAAAATACTATGCTTTTTAGACATATGGAACAAGGGGGACATTTTCTTGATAGAACTTTGCTTTTTTAAAAAAAAGCCAGTTTCCATCTTAATATGGGAAGAGTCCCCAATTGCATTCCCTACTTGTGAGAAATACTAAACCTGGCCACCAGGAGGAGGCAAAGAAACCCCAGCCAAAGGCTTAAATACCTCCCCCACTTCCTCATAACCCCAGTCAATCTTTGCCTTTCGTCACAGGAAGCTGGCAGAGAAGTGTTAGAAGATTTCAGAGTAGTCTCTTATAGAGGGTAGTACTCTTCAAGATGGGACTGGAGTTTTAAGTAGTCCTGTCATCCTCTCAGTGAGAGCATGGATGAAAGTTAGAGTCCGGAGATGCAGGGAGAGTCTTTCTGCGAAACCATCCCGACTCATATTAACAGCTCCATAGGCAATCAGCGTTGACGAGTTTTGCTGCCTGCTTTCTTCACTCAAGTCCATGTCAGAAGCGATGTTACTATCTGTCACACTTGAAGGGCCGTGTTCCTGTTCCACGGCGTAGATTCTGGTAAGATCATTTCATTTTTTATACATGTATGATAACGCAAGAAGACAGGGGGACCGCTGCTCCATAACCCTGTCTGCCTGCTCTGATGAGGCGGACAGGAATCGCCAGAATTCAATCCAATCGAGTACGATCGGGTTAATTAACACCCCCTGCTGGTGGCCGATTGGCCGCGAGTCTGCACTGGGTGGCGTTGCACCAGCAGCTTACAAGAGCTGCTGGTGCAATGCTGAATACGGAGAGCGTATTGCTCTCCGCATTCAGCAATGTCTGTCTGATCTGATCCGCACTGTCAGATCAGGTCCGACAGACATATGATAAATATCTCTCTATATAGAATCAAAGGTTAATATCTCCTTAGGGGGATTATTGAACAGGGGGAATAATCTTATATGTTTATTTGATTTTATTCTGCTTTTACCTGTGAGATGTTATGGGCTCATAGGCTTTTATGGAATATACAGGTTTCACTTTCACTTTGAGAGCCATGCAGCTTACAAGCTTGGCGTGCTTTCTCATAGCAGGGACGGTCCTGCATTGTGCACCATGTGATTCATTCCCTTTTTCCTGACCGGGTGTCTATCAGAGAGGAGTCATAAATCTCTGTACTGTCTGGGTCATAGGAGGTGGTAAGTGCCCCAGCCATTGGGGTATAAGGGTGCCATTTTTTTTAAAATAAAATAAGATGTTTTATTTCTCTAGTTCTCCGGTTATTGCACTAGCGATGGAGGATTCTGTTACTTTAGAGGGCACTCCCTCTATTCCTAATGAGTAATTCCTGTTTATATAGTGAGGAGGCCTTAGTTCCGCCCTCTCAATTATGTTCCATATGCCTTGATAATGTGATAATATCGAACATATTTGATACCACAGAGCCGTCCACCTCTGAGGAGTGGCCGTCCAGTGATGTGTGTACCCTACATTCTTATATCTCTACACATGCAGTTTTCACGTAGCATTGCTGATCCTCCATCTGGAGGGGGGCTTTTTTCACCAGACATTACTGCACAGTTCAGACGGTGGTGTCTGCGGCCTTTAATGCTTTACCTCGCCCTGCTAAGCGCAAGCGAAAGGTTACATATTGCACTCCTTCCCTGAGTACATCAGATAATTTATTGGATTTAACTGATGATTACCCGAGGATGAAGTTCTTTCTGAGACTTCAGAGTATGAACATTCTGGGTCGGAGTCTGCTGCCTTTAAACCTCTGACTGCGGAAGAACCAGGCTTTACGATAGGAATCTGCGCTTTCTTCTAAAGGAAGTTTTTGGAGAATTCAGAGGTTCCAGAGGCCAAATTGCCTGATGAACCTTTAATTCCAAATTGGATAGAGTTTGAGGACAGGTTAGTACCTTATCCTTCCCTTCTCCTGTTAGATGGCGAACATTATTAAGAATGAATGGGACAGGATTGGATTCCTTTTCTCCCTCTTCTCCCTTTAACAAATTTTCCCCGGTCCTGGACTTTAAATGGAGTTGTGAGGTTCCGTCCCTAAATGGGATGGCGTTATCTTCGCCCTTGCTAAACGTACTACTATCCCGGTTGAGGATAGTTCTTCGTTTGAAGAGCCCTTCGATAAAAGATGGAAACTCTGTTAAGAAAGATGTTTTAACATACCGGATATTTGTTTCAACTGGTGGCGGCTGTTGCCGTGGTTACTAGAGAAACTACCTTCTGGTTTGACTCCTTATAGGATTTGATCTGGGTGGAGGATCCCCTCGACGTTACTCAGGAAAGATTTACGGCCTTGAGGGTTGTTAATTATTTTATCTGTGCTGCTATTAAGCAGTTTATTCGCTTGAATACTATGGCTTCAGCTTTTTCTGTTCAGGTCCGTCGGGCTCTGGCTGAAGTCATGGTTTGCCGATATGACTTCTAAGTCTAGACTTCTTCCCTCCCTTTAAGGGAATGATTTTGTCTGGTCCAGGCCTGGACTCAATTATCTCCATGGTCACAGGGGGCAAGTGTGCCCTCCTACAGCAAGAGTATATGAACTAATCTAAGGGACGATTTTCGTTCTTTTCATTCTGATAAAGCCCATGCCAGCAGTCCTCCGCTAAGCCAGAGCAAACCAAGAGCTCTTGGAAGCCGGCTCAGTCCTGGAATAAATCCAAGCAGAGCAAGAAGACCACCAAGTCTATGTCGGCATGAATGGGTGGTCCCCGATCCTCTTCTGGATCATGTAGGGGGCAGTATGTCGCTCTTTTCAGTCACTTGGTTCAGGGACGTGCAGGATCCATGGGTCCTGGAGGTCATAGCTCAGGGTTACAAGATAGGTTTTAAATCTCAGCCACCCAAGGGCAGATTCCTCCTGTCTTCCTGACCGAAAGGAGGGAAGCCTTTCTGGGGTGTGTATGGGATCTGTCCTCTAGGAGGTATTGTCTCGGTGCCTATCACAGTGAGATGTTTGGGATACTATTCAAACCTTTTTTGTGGTCCCGAAGAAGGAGGGAACTTTCCGTCCAATTCTGGACCTAAAGTGCTTAAGCAGGGTTTTAAATGTCCCCTCATTTAAGAGGGAGACAATAAGGGCCATTCTTCCCCTCGTTTAAGAGGGGTAGTTCATGACCACAATAGATTCCTGGACTACCACTTCCAGTTTATTGCTCTTCCGTTTGGTCTAGCTAAAGACATTTTTCGAAGAGTGGACCATTCGGAATATCTCCTCTGTCTTCTTTGATCCCATGGATGACAGATAATCTAGAGAGATTTCTCTTGTATCAAGTACCAGGGTAGAATTATCGGGTACTATAATAGTCTCCATATACATGAGAATATTTCTAACAGACCAGAGACGTTGCAAGCTAGCATTAACATGTCTTGCCCTCCAGATCTCCTTAACGCCATCTGTGGCTCGGTGTATGGAGGTGATTGGTCTCATGCTGTCCAGCTTGGACATCATTTCCTTTGCCAGGTTTCACCTCAGACTGTTGCAACTGTGCATGCTGAACTAGTGGATTGGCGATCATTCAGATCTGTCTCAACAGATTTCTCTGGACAACCAATTGGGAGAGTCGCTTTTTTGGTGGTTTTGTCCGGATCACTTGTCCTGAGGGTCGTCCGTCTCAAGACCATCCTGGGTGATTGTGACTATGGTTGCGAGTCTGTCAGGATGGGGAGCCGTTTGGGGTGCCAGGAAGGCACAGGGCATCTGGTCTCAGGAGGTAAAGCTCCTGATCTCTTTTTGGATCTTCGGGCAATATACAATACTCTGAAGGCTTGGCCTCTGCTGGGTTCGTCCCAGTTAATCAAATTCCAACCAAACAATATATCCTCGGTGGCTTACATCAACCATCAAGGGGAAACGTGAAGCTCCCTAGCTATGAGGGAAGTATCTCGGATTCTGATGTGGGGGATACCCACATTTGTTCGCTGTCAGCGATCCACATTCTGGGTGTGGACAACTGGAAAGCGGATTTCCTCAGCAGACAATCATTTCATCCGGGAGAATGGTCTCTCCATCCCAAGTATTTGCAGAGATTTGCAAGAGAAAGATCTTATAATGTCTCAATACCAAGCTACCCAGATTGGGGTCGAGGTACAAGTATCCTCATGCGGAGCTAATAGATGCATTAGCGGTGCCTTGAAGGTTACATAGTAACATAGTAACATAGTAGATAAGGTTGAAAAAAGACTGAAGTCCATCGAGTTCAACCTATACAAATCTAAAATACTTACAAAAAGCTCCCGTTAAGCTTAAATAACCCCACTAAAAGGTGACTCATTTAATACTATCAATCATATCCATGAATTTTTTTTATATACAGAAATGTATCCAGACTATTTTTAAATGTATCTAGGGTATTGGCATTAACTACCTCCTTTGGTAATGAGTTCCACAATTTTATTGCTCTTACAGTGAAAAAACTTTTCAGTTGCAGGAGATTAAATCTCCTTTCCTCCAACCTTAAATTGTGACCTCTTGTCAGAATCAATTTTCTAGGAATTATTATTATCGGTTATTTGTAGAGCGCCAACAGATTCCGCAGCGCTAATATAAACAGAGCTTCTACCATCTCTGAATATGGGCCTTGAATATATTTATATAAAGTAATCATGTCACCTCTCAAGCGCCTTTTTTCTAAAGAAAACAGACTCAGTTTGGCTAGCCTCTCCTCATAGGTTAATTTCTCCAATCCCCTTATTAGCTTTGTGGCCCTTCTCTGAACTTTTTCTAGTTCTGCAATATCTTTTTTTGCGATCGGTCCCCAGAACTGCACCCCATACTCAATGTGAGGTCTTACCAGGGCTTTATATAGTGACAGAATTATGCTTTCCTCCCTTGAATCAATGCCTCTTTTAATACATTCTAGTATCTTATTAGCCTTTGAAGTCACTGCCCTGCATTGTGCACCCATCTTTAGCTTGTTATCTATTACTACTCCCAAATCCCTTTCGTCCTCTGTTTGGCTAAGTCTTGTCCCATTTAAAAAAATACGTTGCCTGCTTATTTTTACTTCCAAAATGTAGAACCTTGCATTTTTCCGTATTAAATCTCATTTTCCATTTACTTGCCCATACTTCTAATTTTTGCAGATCCCTTTGTAATGAAAGTTCATCCTGCTCTGACCTAATGACCTTACTTAACTTAGTATCATCTGCAAAAATAGAGATGTCGCTATTTAATCCTTGCTCCAAGTCATTTATAAAAATATTATAAAGAACGGGGCCCAGTACTGATCCCTGGGGTCTCCACTGATTACCTTTGTCCAATCTGAGTATGATCCATTTACTACTACTCGTTGCTCCCTATCTTTTATCCAGTTATTTATCCATGAGCTAACATTTTTAGCTATTCCCAGTTCCTTAATTTTGTGCATTAATCTCTCATGTGGCACTGTATCAAATGCCTTTGCAAAATCTAAGTATATCACATCAACTGATTCCCCTTTATCTATATTTTTACTTACTTCCTCGTAGAATCTAATTAGATTAGTTTGACATGATCTATTTCTCCTAAAACCTTGCTGATTAGAACTCATAATCTTGTTTACACGAATATGATCATCAATATAATCCCTTATAATCCCTTCAAATATCTTCCCCACTATTGATGTCAGACTAACTGGTCTATAGCTTCCTGGATCATACCTGCTTCCCTTTTTGAAGAGTGGCACCACATCAGCTTTACGCCAATGCTGGGGTACCATGCCTGAGCATAATGAGTCTTGTAAATTAAGAGTAGAGGTTTGTCTATAACAGTGCAAAATTCTCTTAACACCCTTGGGTGTATTCCATCTGGGCCTGGAGTTTTTTTTACCTTAATATTATCTAATTTATCCTTTCCGACCGCTAACACTACTTCCTAGTGTAGTGGCTCGATTCAAGCAGGCGTCAGTGATACTGATTGCTCTGTCTTGGCCACAAAGGATATGGTTTGCGGATCTAGTGGGGATGTCATCATCTCCTCTGTGGAAGTTACCTTGTCACAGGGATCTGCTGACCAAGGTCTCTTTGTTCATCAATGTCTAGATTCTCTGAGGCTGACTGCGTGGAGATTGAACGTTTAGTCCTAGACAAGAGAGGGTTTTCTGAGAAAGTTATTTTTACTCTCATTGAAGCTCATAAGCTGGTTGCTTGTTGCATCTATCATAAGGTGTGGAGGACCTACTTATTCTGTTTTCCAGGATGAACTGGAGAAGGACTTTTCTGCAAGTCCCCTGAAGGGACAGTTTTCGGCCCTGTCTGTGTTACTGCACAAGAGGTTTGCCGAGCTTCCAGATGTGCAGCCATTTCTTAAGGCTCTGCTGGGATCAGACCTGTGTTTAGATTGAACGCTCCTCCTTGGAGTTTAAATCTTGTCCTTAAGGTTTTGCAACGGGCTCTGTTGGAGCCTATGCATGAAGTAGACATTAAATTGTTGTCTTGGAAGGTTCTTTTTCTATTAGCTATTGCTTCTGCGTGCAGAGTCTCTGAGATTGCTGCCTTGCAATGCGACCCTCCTTATCTGGTGTTTCATGCCGATAAGTCTGTTCTACGAACCAAGTTAGGTTTTCTTCCAAAGGTTGTGTCAATTTGCATAATCAATCAAGAGATTGTGGTTCCCTTCTTATGTCCTAATCCTTCTTCGTCGAAGGAATGTTTACAACGTATTTCTGGATGTGTTTTGTGCCTTGAAGTTCTATCTTCGGGCCACAAAGGAATTTAGACAAACCTCTTTCCCAAAGGGCCTCTTCAACTTCCTTATCTTTTTGTCTGAGGAGTGTCATTCGTTTAGCATAGAAATGGCAGGACATAAGCCTCCTCTGAGGATTACTGCTCATTCTACGAGAGCAGTGGTTCCTCTTGGGCCTTCAAAAATGAGGCCTCTATGGATCAGATTTGTAGGGCGGCTATCTGGTTCTCCTTACATACTTTTCCCAAAATTTTACTAGTAGCCTTCAGGAGAAAAGTTTTGCAGGCTGTGGTGCCCTCAAATTAGGGTCCACCTCTCTTTTTCCCCTCCCGTTAGCATTCCGTGTACTCTAGAGCTTGGGTATATGTTTCCCACAAGTAAAGAATGCAGCTGTGGACTCTTCCCATATTAAGATGGAAAACATAAATTATGCTTACCTGATAATTTTATTTCCATCTGTATGGGAAGAGTCCACAGCTCCTGCCCGTGTTCTCTGATGGATGGCCCTAAATTAGATTTTTTTTTTCTTCTGGCACCTTTTTCACTGTGATATTTCTCCTACTGTTCCTTGTTCCCTCGTCAAAATGACTGGGGTTATGAGGAAGTGGGGGAGGTATTTAAGCCTTTGGCAGGGATGTCTTTGCCTCCTCCTGGTGGCCAGGTTCAGTATTTCCACAAGTAAGGAATACAGCTGTGGACTCTTCCCATACAGATGGAAATGAAATTATCAGGTAAGCATGATTTATTTTCTGGGCAAGTGTTTCCATGGATAGAGACTGTTTTGTAAAATGTTATTTTCCCTGTTATTCACATTTGAGAAATATATACATTTAGTCGATTAAAACTGATATGAAGGATAATTCAGGCTGATCTCAGGATCTGTGGCGAATTTGCATTCTGCAATGGATGGAGAATTTAGTGACTCGGGACAAAACTAGCACCTTGCTTTTTAACCACTTGCCAGAATAGGTGTGTGTTTAGGGTATTTTAGTCACTATAGTGACCTGGCACCCAGTGTTTGTTGAACCCTGATTATAACATTAATCTTAAAGGGACATTCCAGCCATAATTGGAATCCACATGGATGCATTTCAGTATTGAATAGAGGCATTTTTGTAATATACATGTATTAGCAAAAATTATTCTTTTAAAAGCTATAGCTGTTTTAAAAGTGTATTCAAGTATGCACAGTGCACACGTATTTCTTTCATGTAATTGGCAAGAGTCCATGAGCTAGTGACGTATGGGATATACAATCCTACCAGGAGGGGCAAAGTTTTCCAAACCTCAAAATGCCTATAAATACACCCCTCACCACACCCACAATTCAGTTTTTACAAACTTTGCCTCCTATGGAGGTGGTGAAGTAAGTTCCTTAGATTCTACGTTGATATGCGCTTCTCAGCATTTTGAAGCCCGACTCCTCTCAGAGTACAGTGAATGTTAGAGGGATGTGAAGGGAGTATCACCTATTGAATACAATGGTTTTCCTCACGGGAGATCTATTTCATAGGTTCTCTGTTATCCGTCGTAGAGATTCATCTCCTACCTCCCTTTTCAGATTGACGATATACTCTCATTTACCATTACCTCTAATGATAACCATTTCAGTACTGGTTTGGCTATCTGCTATATGTGGATGGGTGTCTTTCGGTAAGTATGTTTTCATTACTTTAGACACTCTCAGCTATAATTTGGCACTTTATGTATTAATATAATGTTCTAAATATATGTATTGTACTTATATATGCCATGAGTTAGGTTTAAGTATATTTCCTTTTACAGACTGTCAGTTTCATATCTGGGAAATGCATTTTTTAGGATTTTTTTTTTCTTACCTGGGGTATAGTCTTTTTTCAATTGACTGTTATTTTAAATTCGCTGGCAAAATTAGGCTCGCGAGGGCGCAAAATGCCTAAGTATATTGAGTCATTTTTGGAGCGGGATTTTTTGGCACAAAGTTACGTTCGATGACGCAAATTTGTCATTTACGGCGCCTTAGTCGACGTTGAGTCCTTTCACAAGGTTGCGTCTTCATTGATGCAAGTGTGTCATTTCCGGATGCTGTTAGCGCCAAAAAAAATATTTCTTTTTGTGTTGTGCGTCATACTTGCCGCCAAATATTTTCATTATTTAAAGCCCCATTCCTATATGCCTCTTGCCTTTTTCTCTATCAGAGGGCTATGCTGTTTGCATTTTTTTCCCATTCTTGAAACTGCCATATAAGGAAATTGATCATTTTGCTTTATATGTTGTTTTTTCTCTTACATTTGCAAGATGTCTCAATCTGATCCTGTCTCAGAAATCACTGTTGGAACCCTGCTGCCTGATAACAGTACTACCAAAGCTAAGTGCATTTGTTGTAAACTTGTAGAGATTATATCTCCAGCTGTGGTTTGTAATAGTTGTCATGATACACTTTTACATGCAGAGAATGTGTCCATCAGTAATAGTACATTGCCTGTTGCTGTTCCTTCAACATCTAATGTACAAGATATACCTGTGAATCTAAAAGATTTTATTGCTGATTCTATTCAGAAGGCTTTGTCTGCCATCCCGCCTTCTAATAAATCTAAAAGGTCTTTTAAAACTTCTCATAAAGTTGATGAAATTTCAAATGACCGACAACATACTGAATTATCCTCCTCTGATGAGGATCTATCTGATTCAGAAGATCCTTCCTCAGATATTGACACTGACAAATCTACTTATTTATTTTAAATGGAGTATATTAGTTCTTTGCTAAAAGAAGTGTTGATTACATTGGATATTGAGGAAACTAGTCCTCTTAATACTAAAACTAGTAAACGTTTAAATTCTGTTTATAAATCTCCTGTGGTTACTCCAGAGGTTTTTACAGTTCCTGATGCTTTTTCTGATATGATTTCTAAGGAATGGAATAGGCCTGGTACTTCTTTTATTCCTTCTTCAAGGTTTAAAACATTGTATCCTTTGCCAGCAGTTACATTGGAGTTTTGGGAAAAGATCCCCAAAGTTGATGGGGCTAGCTCTACTCTTGCTAAACGTACTATTATTCCTATGGAAGATAGTACTTCTTTTAAAGATCCTTTAGATAGGAAACTTGAATCTTATCTAAGGAAAGCTTATTTATATTCTGGTCATCTTCTCAGGCCTGCAATTTCTTTGGCTGATGTTGCAGCTGCATCAACTTTTTGGTTGGAAAATTTAGCGCAACAAGAATTGGATTCTGATTTGTCTAGCATTGTTTGCTTGCTTCAACATGCTAATCATTTTATTTGTGATGCCATTTTTTATATACCGTATTTTTCGCTCCATAAGACGCACTTTTTTCCCTCTCAAAAGTGAGGAGAAATGTATGTGCGTCTTATGGAGCGAATGCAGGCCCTGTGCTTGCATTTTTAGGCTTACTTGTACAGCTGATTAAGATACTGTGAGTATATGATACGTTCTCAGAGGTAGATAATTGTAGCACAATTGAGTAAGCAATGTCACTGCCTTAAAGCGTGTGTAATAATTGCTGAGTTGAGGAAGAGAGGGAGCGGATAACTCACCAATCGGTTCTGAGGAACTGCTGACAGCCAGTTGCTGTGATTCAGAGGAGAGGAGAAGTGCTTCGCTTGCAGCGATCGATGAGTCTGAGGGGGTGTGTAACGGATGTCCAATCAGGTGCGCGGATCTGCTGACAGGCAGAGGAACAGTGCAGAGCTTACACAGACCCGGTGTTCACAGAGCGGAGAAATCCCGCGACGGTCTTGGTTTGTTCTTTTGTGTGGGGAAAGTATACAGAGAGACTACTGTTATAACTCCCTATGAGGGAGGAGGTCCGGTGACCTTACTTGATTTAGTCTGTGCTGTGCGGCTGGTTCAGAGTAGTTAGGAAGACGAGCGGCAAGTCTGTAAAATCCTTGGAAACACCATAAGCTGTAGTAGAGACTGCGAGTTATGCAGAGAGGATTTTCGTTATTCCATGATAGTAAGAGATTCCTTAGAGTCACTTCCAGGTACTGGATTTGCCAGGAGGTTTAGAAATTAGTTTCCTTTGTGTGGGGAAAGTATACAGAGAGACTACTGTTATAACTCCCTATGAGGGAGGAGGTCTGGTGACCTTACTTGATTTAGTCTGTGCAGCTGGTTCAGAGTAGTTAGGAAGACGAGTGGCAAGTCTGTAAAATCCTTGGAAACACCATAAGTTGTAGTAGAGACTGCGAGTTTATGCAGAGAGGATTTTCGTTATTCCAGGATAGTAAGAGATTCCTTAGAGTCACTTCCAGGTACTGGATTTGCCAGGAGGTTTAGAAATTAGTTTTCCTCCTCTAAAAACTAGGTGCGTCTTATGGTCAGGTGCGTCTTATGGAGCGAAAAATACGGAACTCAAAATTGATGTTAAATCTATGTCTTTAGCTATTTTAGCTAGAAGAGCTTTGTGGCTTAAATCTTGGAATGCTGACATGACTTCTAAGTCTAGATTGCTATCTCTTTCTTTCCAAGGTAATAAGTTATTTGGTTCTCAGCTGGATTCGATTATTTCAACTGTCACTGTGGGAAGGGAGTAAATCTAAGGCTTCTAACAGTTTTCGTTCCTTTCAACAAATTAAGGAACAGAAACCTAATCCTCCCCCCAAGGAGTCTATTTCCAGTTGGAAACCTTCTTCAAATTGGAATAAATCCAAGCCATTTAAGAAACCAAAGCCGGCCCCAAGTCCACATGAAGGTGCGGCCCTCATTCCCGTTCAGCTGGTAGGGGGCAGATTAAGATTTTTCAAGGATGTTTGGACAAATTATGTCCAAAATCACTGGATTCTGAGTATTGTCTCTCAGGGGTACCGAATAGGATTCAGAGTAAGACCTCCTGTGAGAAGATATTTTCTCTCACGCATCTCAGAAAATCCAGTAAAGGCTCAGGCTTTCCTGAAGTGTGTTTCAGACCTGGAGTTTTCAGGGGTAATCATGCCGGTTCCGTTTCAGGAACAGGGTCTGGGGTTTTATTCAAATCTATTCATTGTCCCAAAGAATGAAAATTCATTCAGACCAGTTCTGGATCTTAAAATTTTGAATCATTATGTGAGTGTACCAACTTTCAAAATGGTGACTATAAGGACTATTCTGCCTTTTGTTCAGCACAGGCATTATATGTCTACAATAGACTTACAGGATGCATATCTTCATATTCCGATTCATCCAGATCATTTCAGTTTCTGAGATTCTCTTTTCTAGACAAGCATTACCAATTTGTCGCTTTTCCTTTTGGCCTAGCAACAGCTCCAAGAATTTTTTTAAAGGTTCTCGATGCCCTACTCTCTGTAATCAGAGTGGGGTATTGCGGTGTTTCCTTATTTGGACGATATCTTGGTACTAGCTCAGTCTTTACATTCTGCAGAATCTCACACAAATCAACTAGTGTTGTTTCTTCGAAAATATGGTTGGAGGATCAATTTACCAAAAAGTTCTTTGATTCCTCAGACAAGGGTCACCTTTTTAGGTTTCCAGATAGATTCAGTGTCCATGACTCTGTCTCTAACAGACAAGAGACATTTAAAATTGGTTTCAGCCTGTTGGAACCTTCAGTCTCAATCATTCCCTTCAGTAGCTATGTGCATGAACGTTTTAGGTCTCATGACTGCAGCATCGGACGCAATCCCCTTTGCTCGTTTTTAAATGAGACCTCTCCAGCTTTGTATGCTGAACCAGTGGTGAAGGGATTATACAAGGATATCACAATTAATATCCTTAAATCCCAATGTTCGACTATCTCTGAATTGGTGGTTAAAACCTCTTTTGTTTGTCCAACCTAGACTGTGATCACAACAGATGCAAGTCTTTCAGGTTGGGGAGCTGTTTAGGGATCTCTGACAGCACAAGGGGCTTGGAAATCTCAAGAGGCGAGATTATCAATCAATATTTTGGAATTCCGTGCGTTTTTCAGGGCTCTTCAGATTTGGCCTCTGTTGAAGAGAGAACCGTTCATTTGTTTCAGACAGACAATATCACAACTGTGGCATATGTCAATCATCAGGGTGGGACTCACAGTCCCCAACCTATGAAAGAAGTATCCTGGATACTTGCTTGGGCAGAATCCAGCTCCTGTCTAATTTCTGCGGTTCATATCCCAGGTATAGACAATTGGTAAGCGGATTATCTCAGCCGTCAGACTTTACATCCGGTGGAGTGGTTCCTCCATCCAGATGTGTTTTCTCAGGTTGTTGAGAAATAGATCTGATGGCTTCTCATCTAAACAAGAAACTTCCCAGGTACCTGTCCAGGTCCAGGGACCTTCAGGCGTAAGCAGTGGATGCGTTGACACTTCCTTGGTAATATCAACCTGCTTATATTTTCCCGCCTCCAGTTCTTTTTCCAAGAGTGATCTCCAAAATCATCATGGAGCAATCGTTTGTGTTGCTGGTGGCTCCAGCATGGCCTCACAGGTATGTGGATCTTGTTCGGATGTCCAGTTGCCAACCATGGCCACTTCCATTAAGGCCGGACCTTCTGTCTCAAGGTCCGTTTTTCCATCAGGATCTCAAATCATTGAATTTGAAGGTATGGAAATTAAATGCCTAGTGCTTAGTCATAGAGGTTTCTCTGACTCAGTGATTAATACTATGTTACAGGCTCGTAAATCTGTTTCTAGAAAGATTTATTATCGAGTTTGGAAGACAATCGCCTAGATTACGAGTTTTGCGTTAGAGGCTATGCGATGCTAACGAGCAGTTTTCCCTCACCGCTCACTTACATACAACGCTGGTATTACGAGTTTTCATAAACCCATCGTTAAAAGACAAGAAGTGAGCGTTGAGCAATATTTTGCTCCAAATCTCACTTCAATACCAGCGCTGCTTAAGTCAGCGGTGAACTCGTGTAACGTGCTTGTGCACGATTTCCCCATAGGAATCAACGGGGAGAGCCGGCTGAAAAAAAGTCTAACACCTGCAAAAAAGCAGCGTATAACTCAGTAACACAGCCCCATTGATTCCTATGGGGAAATAAAATTTACGTCTACACCTAACATCCTAACATGAACCCCGAGTCTAAACACCCCTAATCTTACACTTATTAACCCCTAATCTGCCGCCCCCGACATCGCCGACACCTGCATTATATTATTAAACCCTAATCTGCCGCTCCGGACACCGCCGACACCTGCATTATATTATGAACCCCTAATCTGCCGCCCCCAATGTCGCAGCCACCTACCTACACATATTAACCCCTAATCTGCCGCCCCCAACGTCGCCGCCACTATATTAAAGTTATTAACCCCTAAACCAAAGTCTAACCCTAAACCCAACATCCACTAACTTAAATATAATTTAAATAAATCTAAATAAAATTACTATCATTAACTAAATAATTCCTATTTAAAACTAAATACTTACATGTAAAATAAACCCTAAGCTAGCTACAATAGACTGCGGTACCAGTCTTGACATGAGAGGGTCTACCGCTCACTTTTTGGCAGACTCGTAATACCAGCACTATGCAAGTCCCATTGAATAAAGAGAATATGCAATTTACTATAGTGGATTTGCGGTATTGCCAAGTCTGGCCAAAAAAGTGAGCGGTAGACCTGTGACTGCAAGACTCAAGTCGTAATACCAGCGGGCGTTAAAAAGCAGCGTTAGGACCGTAAACTCGTAATCTAGCCGTTATATTTCATTGTGTTCTTCTTATAAATTCTCTTGGCATTCTTTCAGAATTCCTAGAATTTTACAGTTTCTTCAGGATGGTTTGGATAAGGGTTTGTCTGCAAGTTCCTTGGGACAAATCTCTGCTCTTTCTGTTTTATTTTACAGAAAGATTGCTAAGCTTCCTGATATTCACTGTTTTGTACAGGCTTTGGCTCGTATTAAGCCTGTCATTAAATCAATCTCTCCTCCTTGGAGTCTTAATTTGGTTTTGAAGGCTTTACAGGCTCCACCATTTGAGCCTATGCATTCTTTGGACATAAAACTACTTTCTTGGGAAGTGTTTTTCCTTTTGGCCATCTCTTCTGCTAGTAGACTTTCTGAATTATCTGCTCTTTCTTGTGAATCTCCTTTTCTGATTTTTTTTATCAGGATAAGGCGGTTTTGCGGACTTCATTTAAATTCTTACCTAAGGTTGGGAATTGTAACAGCATTAATAGAGAAATTGTTGTCCCTTCCTTGTGTCCTAATCCTAAGAATTCTTTGGAGAGATCCTTACATTCTTTGGATGTGGTAAGAGCTTTGAAATATTATGTTGAAGCTACTACAGATTTCAGGAAGACTTCTAGTCTATTTGTTATCTTTTCTGGTTCTAGGAAAGGTCAGAAGGCATCGTGGTTAAAACTTTTGATTCATCAAGCTTATTTGGAGTCGGGTCAAGCCCCGCCTCAGAGAATTACAGCTCATTCTACTAGATCAGTCTCCACTTTGTGTGCTTTTAAGAATGAAGCTTCAGTTGATCAGATTTGCAAAGCAGCAACTTGGTCTTCTTTGCATACATTTACTAATTTCTATCGTTTTGATGTATTTGCTTCTTTGGAAGCAGTTTTTGGTAGAAAAGTTCTTCAGGCAGCTGTTTCAGTTTGATTCTTCTGCTTATGTTTTAAGTTTTTCCTTTTCATTTATGAGAATAAACTTATATTTTGGGTTGTGGATTAATTTTATTTCATTGAAAAATGGCTGTTTTTATTTTATCCCTCCCTCTCTAGTGACTGTTGTGTGGAGTTCCACATCTTGGGTATTGCTATCCCATACGTCACTAGCTCATGGACTCTTGCCAATTACATGAAAGAAAACATAATTTATATAAGAACTTACATGATAAATTCATTTCTTTCATATTGGCAAGAGTCCATGAGGTCCACCCTTTTTTATGGTGGTTATGATTTTTTTGTATAAAGCACAATTATTTCCAAATTCCTTTGTTGATGCTTTTTACTCCTTTCTTTATCACCCCACTACTTGGCTATTCGTTAAACTGAATTGTGGGTGTGGGTGTGGTGAGGGGTGTATACATAGACATTTTGAGGTTTTGCCCCTCCTGGTAGGATTGTATATCCCATACGTCACTAGCTCATTGACTCTTGCCAATATGAAAGAAATTAATTTATCAGGTAAGTTCTTACATAAATTATGTTTTTAAAGAAAACACTTGTTCATAGAGCCTAAGGTGCTGGTAATGACTCAGTTTTTTCATTGCTGACATTATACAAGCCCCACTGGTGCTCTGAGCAGCTTCACTATTTAAAATGCTGGTGCACTGGTGCTATTCTTCACATGTACGTGCAGAGAAACATGTTAACACCAAAATAGAAATAACTTTTACTAGAAGCTTTTTTGCTAATACGTGTATAATACAAATATGTTTCTATTCAAAGATGTAATTCAACTATGCACTTTTTAATTTTGACCGGAATGTCCCTTTAAATAGGTAAATCCGTTTTGCCATTAGCTTTAATTTCCATTTAGAAATACTCAGTTTTTACCTCCAACATCTAAATCAGCTTTTCGTGATTATACTACCAAAAAATTCAGTTTAAGAAACATAAAATTCATAAATTGCTACATTATAATTGTTTTCCATGTTCAAAATTAGATTGCTAACGCTTTGAAAACACAATTTTCAAATTAAGTTCAAAACAAACTCAATTCCCTCAGGCTGTTTGTATGAGTAGTTTGTATGCATATGATTTGCTTCTGCAGCTAACATTCATTTCTGTATAACATTAATTTAATCCCCAACAATGAGCTGTTATATGAATGAATTGGGAAGAAATGTTGTATACACAACTATAAAGTAATTTAAAAAAAAATGAAAATCCAAGGGAACGTTATGTTATTAAATGATGCACATATAACATACAGGGCCAGATTACTAGTGCGCTCCCGCTCGTGCACTAACTTTCGGCAAAATTACAAGTTTTGTGGTACGGCTATACTGCTGAAAAATTGGCCATTGCATGCGGAATATGCAGGTCTCCCGTATTACATGTCGCGGCGGTATGCCTATACCGCTAGCATTTTAGCTGTTACGCAACTCTCCATTCCACACTCAAAAATTAATTTTGAGTGCAGGATTTTCATTGCGCCTGTATTACAGGTTGTGCGGTCCGGCTATAACGCTAGCGTTACAGCCTACACCACCGTGATCCATTCCGCGATCTGAGACCAGTAGCTATGGATTTTGCAAAACAAAAATGTTTTACAAAACTCATAACTAAAATGTTTCAAAGTACACTAACACCCATAAACTACCTATTAACCCATAAACCGCCACCCCAACATCGCAAATATTAAATGAAACCTATTAATCCCTAAACCGCTGACCCCCCCACATAGCCAGCGCTAAATAAACCTATTAACCCCTAAACCGCTGCCCCCCCATCGCCAACACTAAATCAACCTATTAACCTTTAAACTGCCGACCCCCCCACATCACTACTACTAAAAATAAAACTATAAACACCTAAACCTCCACCCCCACAACGCAATAAACCTAATTACACTATTAACCCCTAAACCGCCATTCCCCACAACTCAATAAACCTAATTAAACTGTTAACCCCTAATCCACCATCCCCCCACAACGCAAATAACTAATTTAATCACTAAGCGCCCTAACATAACATCCCCTAAATTAACCCCAATTACATCAAATAAAAAATTACTAAATTAAAATTAAAAATCCTAACATTACTAAGATTAAATTTCAAATAAATAAATCTAAAATTACAAAAAAAATAACCAAATTATAAAAAACAACAACAAAAAAATAATCTAATATCCCTATAAAAATAAAAAAAGCCCCCC
This sequence comes from Bombina bombina, assembly GCF_027579735.1. Classification (NCBI taxonomy): domain Eukaryota; kingdom Metazoa; phylum Chordata; class Amphibia; order Anura; family Bombinatoridae; genus Bombina; species Bombina bombina. The sequence continues at coordinate 749,008,336 of NC_069502.1, forward strand.
CAAATAAAAACATCTCCTAATCTAACACTAAGATACAAATAGCCCTTAAAAGGGCCTTTTGTAGGGCATTGCCCTAAGTTAAACAGCTGTTTTACCTCAAAAATATAAATTAACCCCTAACAGTAAACCCCCCCAACCCACCAAACCCCTCAAAAAAAAAAAAACTAACACTAAAAAAACCTAAGCTACCCTTTGCCCCTAAAGGGGCATTTATGAGGGCATTGCCTTTGAAAGGGCAATCAGCTTTTTTGTAGCCCGTTAAAATAAAAAAATCCCTAATCCGAAAAATAAAAAAAGTCTAAGTCTAACCCCCAAATAGGTACTCATCGTTCCTGAAGTCCGGCGGAGAAGGTCTTCTTCCAGGCGGCGACATCTTCATCCAGCACGTTGATCTCTTCAATCGTCATACAGGGCGAAAGCGGCACAGAGTGGAGACATGCAGCATAGAGGATCCTCTTCATGCGGTCACTGCTGCACACTGAAGATTGAATGCAAGGTACTCAGTTTATATTTGGGGTACCTTGCATTCCTATTGGCTGGAAAATTCAAATCAGCCAATAGGATGAGAGTTACTGAAATCCTATTGGCTGATTTGAACAGCCAATAGGATTTCAGTAGCTCTCATCCTATTGGCTGATTTAAATATTTCAGCCAATAGGAATGCAAGGTACCCCAAATATAAAACGGGTACCTTGCATTCAATCTTGAATGTGCGGCTATGACCGCATGAAGAGGATCCTCCACGCTGGATGTCTCCGCGGCCGGCGTTCTTGCTCCACGGCCACCTCCGCTCCGTTCCGCCTTTATCCTGGATGAAGATAGAAGTCCCTGTGCTGGATAAAGAAGTCGCCGCCTGGAAGAAGACCTTCTCCGCTGGACTTCAGGAACGGTGAGTACCTATTTGGGGTTAGACTTAGATTTTTTTTTATTTTATGAGGTGTTTTTTTTTTTTAGTTTAGGGATTTTTTTTATTTTACTGGGCTGCAAAAGAGCTGATTGCCCATACAAATGTCCCTTTAGGGGCAATGAGAGGTTAGGTTTTTTTTTATTTTGAGGGGTTTGGTGGGTGGGGGGGTTTTACTGTTAGGGGGAACACAGTATTTTTTTTGGGTAAAAGAGCTGTTTAACTTAGGGCAATGCCTTTTTTTTTATTTTTGTAGGGGTATTAGATTAGGTTTCATTTTTTATTCTTGATAATTTGGTTTATTTTTTTCTGTAATTTTAGATTTATTTATTTAAATTTAATCTTAGTTTTTTTTAAGTAATTTTAGGATTTTTTATTTTAATTTTAACTTAGTATTTTTTTTATTATTTTATTGGGTTTAATTTAGGGGGTGTTAGGTTAGGGGGCTTAGTGATTAAATTAGTTATTTGCTTTGTTTGGGGATGGCGGTTTAGGCGTTAATAGGTTTATTTTATTAGTAGCGATGTAGACGGCCAGCGGTTTAGGGGTTATTAGGTTTATTATAGTAGTAGCGATGTGGGGGCCGGCGGTCTAGGGGTTAATAGGTTTATTATAGTAGTAGTGATGTGGGGGCAGCGGTTTAGGGGTTAATAGATTTATTTAGGCTTTAGCGATGCGGGTGCGGCGGTTTAGGGGTTATTAGTTTTATTATAATAGTAGCAATGTGGGGGGCCGGCGGTTTAGGAGTTAATAGGTTTATTTAGGTGTTAGTGATGTGGGGGGTTAATCACTTTATTTAGTGTCGCAATGTCGGGGTGCGGCGGATTAGGGGTATTTAGACTAGGGTTTATGTTCCGGTGTTAGGTTTTTACATAACTTTCTTTTCTCCATAGACACCAATGTGGATTGCGTTACAGCGATCGCCATTCAGTGATCGCAGGTGTTAGTTTTTTTTCGAACACTTTCTCTCCATTGATGTCAGGCCTTGGGTTTTGTGCGGTATGGAACTTTTCACACCATACACACAACAAAAGAAGGTTTTTCAGCAACTTGTAATGTCAGCGCTATGGTGAGTGCATTATCGCTCATTTTGTTGCTTTTTTCCCGCACCTGGTTTAGCGCACAACTTGTAATCTTGGTGTTTACTAGAAGTAAGCTTTTTGCACGCACCGGGTAGCGCTTGTATTACAAGTTGAAAGTAAACGGTTTTCACTTGCGTGCTAACCCAATGCACTTAAAAAGCCGAACTTCAAAAATCGTGCACGCGATAACATATTCCTCCATAGAAGTCCTCAATGCAGCAAAAAAAGTGAAAAAAAACACCCTACTCGCTAGCAAACCCAATCGCATATTCTCAAGTGCGCTAACCCAACATGAAAATATGAATATTTCACATTCCATTGTTCTTCGCATTGCAGAATATGTTCATTTTATTCATAAATACATATTTCTACATATATTTGATGGTATTTTGGTATTATATATATCTATACTTGCATAGACATGCGTTTTCATCTACTTAAAGGGACAGTCTACACCAAAAATTTTCTTATTTAAAAAGATAGATAATCCCTTTATTACCCAATCAGTTTGAAGCTAGCTAGGTTTAGCTTTTCAAAAATACCACCAAGGGAACAAAGCAAATTTGATGATAAAAGTAAATTGGAAAGTTGTTTAAAATTGCATGCCCTATCTGAATCATGAAAGTTTAGTTTTGACTTTACTGTCCCTTTAACTTCAAAGGGCTCCAATGCACTTATATTTACGTATATATGTCTATATGTGTTTACATATTTATGTGCTTATACGTGTATATATGTCTGTAAATACATAAATACACATATAAATACATAAATACACATATAAATACATATATATATATATATATATATATATATATATATATATATACACATACACACACACAATCATATGTAGATATCTTTATGTTAAAGCCCTTTGTCTGCCTTTTTTTTTACTAACACCTGAAATCTCATATCTTTGAGCCCTTAGTTTTTTGTACAAAATTGTTTTTGAATAATTTTTATTAAATGGTGTTATAATGAGTATAACTGTACTTCATAATGTATTTTTGGTGGCTAAATGTAGCCACTAATCAGCAAGCACTACCAAGGGTGCTGGACCAAAAATGGGCCAGCTCCTAAGCTTACATTCCTGTTGTTCAAATAAAGATACCAAGAGAACAAAGAAAAATTAATAGTAGGAGTAAATTAGAAAGTTGCTTAAAATTGCATGCTCTTTCTGAACCATGAAAGAAAAAAATTGTGTTTCATATCCATTTAAATCCCTCTGCAGACTTTTTTTTCTAACACCTAAGAACTCATATCTTTGAGCACTTATAATGTTTTTGTGCAATTTTGTTTTTAAATAATTTTTATTAGATGGTGTTATGAGTCTGACTGTACTTTTAAATCTATTTTTTATGTGTTTTGTGAAACTCTTTTGTCTTGCGTAACAGTTAACCGGGGCTCTGAATTCACGGTAATTATTTTCACTGTAATTTGCGAGTGCACTCAAGTGTTCACGTTTACTTTCAACTAAAAACCCGATATCGCTCTTGCGCAAACAATAGCTCCACTCGTAATTTAGCTCTGTCTAAACAGTGCCCTGCAAAAGTATTCAGACCCTTGACAAATTCCCGCATTTTACTGAAAAACATTATATTGAACTGTTGATTTTTGTGATATTTTATATAAAAACATTTAAAGGGACAGTAGAATTTTATATAAAATATATAAATATATAAAGTATAAGATGTTTATTGTGATTTGAATGTCAAGAACAATTATTTTAAGGTGAAATTAATTTTAAGTTGATAAGGAACTGAATCTTTTAAAAGAAGAGTTCTTTGAGCATGTACATTATTTAGAACTTCCCAAAAGTCTTCTGGTCCGTATCCTTTCCAGTAGATCAGGTATTGTAGCTTCTTCCTATAAAATTAAGAGTCAAGTATCTGCTCAACTATGAACTCCTCATGTACCTCAATCTGAATAGGTGTTGGTGGTGTGATATGCCTGTCAAGGAACTTATCACAATGTGGTTTTAGAAGAGATACATGAAACTTTGGGTGTATTCTGTACGTTTGTGGTAGATCCAGTTTTACTGCTTTAGGAGTTATAATCTGAAGAGGTCAGTTGAAGAGAGCCAGACTAAGTCCCCAACCTCATAAGAAGGGGAGTGTGATATACCTTTAATGTATATCCCCTCCTACCCACTTCCTATGGCTACTTAAACACCTTTCCTACTGAGTTTGTTGCCTGAAAATTAAAGTTCATTCACACAGGTGTTCTATGTGAGTCTCTTGTTTCCATCAGGTCATTCTGGCTTTTACCATTTGCAAAGTCAGCTGTTATTTTCCTGACCTACAGACCTCACCAGCTATCTCTGGAGTTCAGCTCGTAATTCCACTTCCACCATTTTTGGAGCTCTCAGACAACTCTCTCCACATTCCTGATCCCAGTTACATCAGATTCAGAGCTCAACCTTACCGGAACCTTCCGCTCCTCTTTCCGGTTCCATGGTCAGCACTCTGCCTTCTCGGCTTGTTTCATCCTTCGTTCCGGATCTTAAGGAAAGTACATTTACTCTTTCTCTACAGAACTGCAACTAAGCTATCAAGGTACTGTACATATTTAGTATTTTAATTAGAGTTTATTTCCTAAAACATACCAAAGTAGTATTACTACCGCAAGAGTATAACTTATTTAAATTGGAGTACAGATATACTTGAATTATCATCTGAACTGGGTTTATGTGTTTTTATGGAAATCTGTATAAACATCATATCAGACTGCTGATCTTAATCACGCTACTGAGAACTCCCCTGGGATTTATACAATCATACTCCATGTATAAATTATAAAACCATACTGCATAAGTATTTCTTACCTGAATATAATTAATGAAACTTTTCATACTTCTTAACCTATGTCCAATACAGAAAAGCTAACCTCTATATTTTTGCTGTATTTGGGTACATTCTCACATGATCAAACCCAAACTTAGCTGGCATAACAACTATCTAAGCAATTTGCTCATTCTATTTTACCCACATATGCTAACCTTGCTTTCTGGGTTTATATATAAGAGCAAAATGGTTTTCACAAAATCTGCTCATTTTATTAAATGGTTAAGTGAGTCATTACATAATTTTCAGGCCAAAAGTTATAAATCTATTCTCTTGTAGACATGGATACAAATGAGATCAATAACCAATTTGCCAGCCTTAACCAGAAAATTGACTACCTAGCCCGTGGCTTGACAGAGGTACAGGCCGAAAACACTGTTTTGAAAGCTTTAATAAAAGATTGTATGACTCCTAAACAACTTGACATCCCAGAACCTCACATAAACGTACCAACTCCATTCTCAAGTAAACGTACAGAGTTTCGGGACTTTAGAAATGCATGTAACCTTTTATTCACCCTCAAACCTCGCACTTACCATACCGAGAGAATTAAGGTATGCACTACCATCTCATATCTGCTTGGGGAGCCCAGAACCTGGGCTAATAGGTTTTCGAGTCCAATGACCCTACACTAGATTCATTACAAGATTTTTTTTTAGCTATGGCAAGCCTATATAAAGACTCCATACGTAAAATCTATCCTTTATCACAAAAAGAGCTTACGCATCTTCGTACGTACTTTGATGATAATTTAAGAAAAGGCTTTATTACACATTCAACTTCTCCAGCTGCTGCTGGAATATTTTTAGTTAAAAACAAAGACGAGACTTTAAGGCCAATAATAGATTACAGAGCCCTCAACGCCATTACTGTCAAAAACCGCTATCCCCTACCTCTTATACAAGAGTTACTTGAACGTCTCACAAATGCTACAGTATACACAAAATTAGATTTGAAGGGTGCGTACAACCTCATCCGAATCAAAAAGGGTGACGAGTGGAAGACGGCTTTTCTAAATATGTATGGTTTATTCCAGTACAATGTTATGCCTTTTGGGCTCTGCAACGCTGCAGCAACTTTTCAGCATTTCATCAATGAGATATTCCGAGATCTAACTGACATATGTGTAATCATATATCTAGATGACATTCTTATATATTCCACAAATCTTCAGGAACATAAGAAACATGTACAATGGGTTCTCACAAGGTTACGAGAGCATAAACTTTTTGCAAAGGTTGAAAAATGTTATTTCCATGTTAATAAGATCAAGTTCTTTGGATACATTATCTCTCCCAACAAGATTCAAATGGATCCTGACAAGATCACAGTTATTGATTGGCCTCAACCTACCTCAGTCAGGTCTCTCCAGAGATTTTTGGGGTTTTCTAATTTTTACAGGAACTTTATTAAAAACTTCTCCTCTATAATTAAACCCTTAACACAACTCACAAGCAAAAATCGCAGATTTTACTGGTCACCTGATGCTCAAGAAGCATTTACACATCTTAAACAAAGTTTCACTACAGCTCCCATACTAAGGTTACCCAACTATAACCAACACTTTGTCTTAGAAGTAGACGCATCCAATTCTGGGATAGGAGCTGTTCTCTCACAACAAGATAAACTAACTTCTGAATTACATCCTGTATCATTCTATTCAAGAATATTACTTCCAGCAGAATGTAATTACAGCATTGGAGACAAAGAATTACTGGCTATCAAATGCTCTTTGGAACATTGGAGGCATCGTTTGGAGGGGTCCACGATTCCTTTTTTGATTTACACAGATCACAAAAACCTTGAGTATTTGAAAAGGAATAAAACCTTGTCTTCTCAACAAGTGAGATGGGCTCTGTTTATGGACAGATTCAACTTTCGCATCACTTACAGACCCGGGACTCACAATACAAAAGCTAATGCTTTATCTAGAATCCATGATATTCTACCTGAAAACCCCCCATTAAACTTCATAATCCCACCTGAAAAGTTTTTGGGAGTCCTTTCTACTTTTGAAAAGGAAGTACTTGAAGCTTCAAAATATGAAGATCAACTTCCTATAATTTGTACTATGGATTCATTGTCTGGTTTATACTATCATGAAAATAAACTCTACATACCTAAAACCCTTAGGAATCTCATACTAACCCATTTTCATGATAATGTTCTTTCTGGACATACAGGTGTACAAAAGACTATAGAACTAATTAAGAGGTATTTTTGGTGGCCTCAAATGGAGAAATTAATTCATGAATATGTCACTTCCTGTGATACATGAGCTTGAAACAAACACATTCACAAAAAACCCATTGGGTATTTAACGTCTCTACCAATTCCTGATATAACATGGTCTATTATCTCAATGGATTTCATAGTCGAACTACCTATCTCACAACAAAACAACACAATGCTTCTAGTTATCGACCATTTAACCAAATTAACACACTTCATACCTCTCAAAAAACTACCGACAGCCATCACCACAGCAAAAGTTTTTCTTAATTCTATTGTACGTTTACATGGTCTACCAACAACCATAATTACTGATCGAGGTACTCAATTTACTTCATCTTTCTGGAGGTCCTTATGTAAAATATTAAAGATCGATTCCAGACTATCCACCTCCTATCACCCACAAATAAATGGTTTAACGGGAAGGTTAAATCAAACTTTGGAACAATACCTAAGATGTTATGTAACTCATCTACAAGATGACTGGGTTTTATACCTTCCAATGGCAGAGTTCTCTTATAATAACTCTATTTCATCATCTTCTAAAATGACTCCGTTCTTTTCTACCTATGGGTACCATCCATCCACTATATCCATTACCAAAACTACAGTAAACTCCCCAGTAGCTTCTGAATTCTCCATGACTCTGAAACAAAGATTGGAACTACTTAAGACACACCTTTCAGAGGCGAAAGAGCGACAAAAGCTTTATTACGACTTACGACATAGACCAAGTCCTGTCTATAAGATTGGAGACTTGGTTCTGTTGTCCACAAAACATCTTAATTACAACTATCCAGTAGGAAATTGGCCAATCAATACATTGGTCCCTTTTCTATCAGTAAAATTATAAATCCGAATGCAGTCATTCTGAATCTACCTGACACCTATAGAATGCACCCTTCATTCCATGTTTCCTTACTGAAACCGTATAAAGGTAATGCATATTCATCCTCAAGCTCCACCACCTCCTCCTTCCATCATAGATAACCAAGAAGAGTACGAAGTCGAGGAATTACTTGATTCCCGAATTAGATGTCACAGGCTTGAGTACTTAATTAAGTGGAAAGGGTACGGACCGGAGGAAAACTCTTGGCAACATCACTCTGATTTGCATGCACCTCTTTTACTACTTGCTTTCCATCGCAAGTACCCTTCAAAGCCTCACATGAAGTCCCCGGGGGTGGTTCCTTGAGGAGGGGGATATGTGATATACCTTTAAGGTATATCCCCTCCTACCCACTTCCTATGGCTACTTAAACACCTTTCCTACTGGGTTTGTTGCCTGAAAATTAAAGTTAATTCACACAGGTGCTCTGTGTGAGTCTCTTGTTTCCATCAGGTCATTCTGGCTTGTACCATTTGCAAAGTCAGCTGTTATTTTCCTAACCTACAGACCTCACCAGCTATCTCTGGAGTTCAGCTCGTAATTCCACTTCCACCATTTTCTGAGCTCTCAGACAACTCTCTCCACATTCCTGATCCCAGTTACATCAGATTCAGAGCTCAACCTTTCCGGAACCTTCCGCTCCTCTTTCCGGTTCCATGGTCAGCACTCTGCCTTCTTGGCTTGTTTCAACCTTTGTTCCGGATCTTAAGGAAAGTACATTTACTCTTTCTCTACAGAACTGCAACTAAGCTATCATGGTACTGTACAGAGTTAGTATTTTAATCAGAGTTTATTTCCTAAAACATACCAAAGTAGTATTACTACCGCAAGAGTATAACTTATTTAAATTGGAGTACAGATATACTTGAATTATCATCTGAACTGGGTTTACGTGTTTTTATGGAAATCTGTATAAATATCATATCAGACTGCTGATCTTAATCACGCTACTGAGAACTCCGCTGGGATTTATACAATCATACTCCATGAATAAATTATAAAACCATACTGCATAAGTATTTCTTACCTGAATATAATTAATGAAACTTTTCATACTTCTTAACCTATGTCCAATACCGAAAAGCTAACCTCTATATTCTTGCTGTATTTGGGTACATTCTCACATGATCAAACCCAAACATAACTGGCATAACAACTATCTAAGCAATATACTCATTCTATTTTACCCACATATGCTAACCTTGCTTTCTGGTTTATATATATATATATATATATATATATATATATATATATATATATATATATATATATATATATATATATATATATATATATATATGAGCAACAAAGCTGGTTTTCACAAAATCTGCTCATTTTATTAAATGGTTAAGTGAGTCATTACAGGGAGTTATGTCTATGTCGATCATAATAACATTTTTGTCGATCAATTTTAATATTCTCCTGTATAATTCTGAAACCATCTTAAATTGATTGCAATAAATTTATCATGGCTGGATAGTATGAGGAAGCAGGAATGTTCTGTATAAAAGTAGGTTTGAAGCCATAATTGGAGAAGAAGGTGGTTTTCTTATTAGTGGCACTAACAGTGCCTTCTAAATAAGGCAACTGTGGGTGGAGTTTGGCTACTGACATAAGCGAAATCTGCCATAGGTAACAAAGTTAACCAGTCATCTTGAGAATGTGAGTAGTAGCACCTGAGATACTGCTCAAGATATTGATTTATACCTTCGGTTTGGCCATTTGTTTGAGTATGATATGAGCTTTACAGTTTTCTTTCTATTTTTAATATTCTACAAATTTCCTTTCAGAATTTAGAGATGAACTGGGATCCTCTATTGGTGATAACACTTGAAAGTAACCCATGTTATTTCGTAATAGAATAGATAAAAGCTGTTTTGTAGGCATTTGGTAATTTAATTAGTGGTATGAAATGAGCCGTTTTGGTAAGGTGATCAACAACTACTAAGATAGTATCATGGAGTTGAGATTTTGATAGATCTACCATGAAATCCATTGATATTGTTTGCCAGGGATGTTCTGGTATTGGTAAAGGGTTAAGTAATACAATTTTTTTTTTTCTCTCTTGCATCTGGCACACGTGCTACAAGTGGTAACATATTGGTATACTGTCTTTGCTTGACAAGGCAACCAAAAGTCCCTTCTAATTAACTTCAATGTACTAGACACAACTGGATGACCTGCAAGTGGTGTATCATTCACTTGTCAAAGAATATGTGTACGTAAGGCAGATGGTATATATGTTGATAGGGAATATCTTTATCCTTGGTAAATGACATTCTGAATTCTTCTTTGAGATTCATGGCAATACCAATGATTTTACAATGTGGTATGATAACTGTTGGACAGGGTGGAAAGAGACAATTTCATCTTTACGAGAGAGTGGATCAGCCGTTTTTTTGTGTCTGGATGGTACATAATGATGGAATTGAACCTATCAAAAAATAAGGTCCATCTGACTTGCCTGGAGGACAATGTTTTATTGGTTCTTAGGTATTTCAGATTTTTGTGGTCCGAGTATATAATGGGTAACACAGTTCCCTCAAGCAGATGTCTCCAGTTCTCTAGAGCTGCTTTGATGGCAAATAATTCTTTATCCCCAATGGAGTAATTCTGTTCTGATGTATTCAGACTTCTGGGATAAAATGCTATAGGCGAATTAGATTATTTGGTGATATTCTTTGCAAGATAATAGCTCCTAAACCATATTGAGATACATCAACCTCCAAAATGTACTGCAATGTTGGGTCAGGAAATCTTAAGATGGGAGCAGAGATTAATTTGGTTTTCATGGTTTTAAAGGCTTCCTGAGCTACTTCTGACCATTTTGAACTTATTGGTGGTTCCAGTAAGTGTTGTGAGAGGTTTTACTATAGTTGAGACAAGTTTTATAAACTTTCTATGGACAATTCCAAGAATCTTTGTAAAGCTTTTCTAGTGTGGGGTATTTTCCATTCTTTGATTGTTTGTACTTTTGATGGGTTCATTGAAAATCCCTGTGGAGTAATAATATATCCTTGGAAGGAAATCTCAACTACTTCAAACTTACATTTCTTTAATATTGCAAAAATATGGTGTGTTCTTAATCTGGATAAAATCCATTTTACATGCTTGCTATAATCTGTGAGATTTTATAAATAAATATATAGATATAGATGTGTTGTTTTAGCAAAGTTTTAATGACTTTCCATATTTATTCCCCCCCCCATATTTTTTCAGTACAAAATGGCTTCTTCAGGAAAAATTCAGCATTTAGTGCAACCTCCTCTTTTGGGGAGACTGTCTCGACGTTTTCTGAAGTAATCTTCTGGTGTATTATACCAGGCTTCTTTCAGCACTTCCCAGAGTTCTTCTTTAGAGTTAAGTTGTCTTTTATTTTTTTCTCTGTCCAGGTGATCCCATACTGCCTCTATAATATTCAAGTCTGGACTCTGTGGATGCCAGTCCATGACTGTCAGTGTTTTATCAGCTGTTTTTCCTCTCCAAATATGATTTCACTGCATTAGCAGTGTGCTTGGGATCATTATAATGCTGAAAAATAAAAACATTCCAAATCAGGCGCTTTCCAGGAATGGCAAGGAATGGCATGATGAATTAAAACCTGTCTGTACTTTTCAGCATTCATGATCCCATCAATTTGAACAATATCGCCAACACGAATGCAGCCCCAAACAAGGACAGACCCTCCACCATGTTTCACTGAAGGCCGCCAACACTCATTCTTCCATTTTTCTCCAACTCTTCTTCTCACATATTGTCGACAATTGGACCCAAACATTTCAAACTTGGATTCTTCACTCCCTAATACTATTTTACCACTGATCTTCATTCCAGTCTTTGTGAGGTTTAGCATATCTTAACCTTTTCACCCTGTTCCCCTTCTAAAAATGTGGTTTCTTGGCTGCTTCCTTTCCACAAAGACCACTCCTGATCAAGCTTCTTTGGACTGTAAAAGGGTCAATTTGGCATCCTGATGAAGCTGCCAGATGCTGAGCCAGGTCCTTGCTGGACTTCTTCCGGTCTCTCAAAGAAGAAACTCTGAGAAACTTCTTATCAGATTTGGAAAGTTTTCTTGGCATTCCATTCCAGTCCTTTTTTTGTCCTTGACCTCTCCTGATTCTTCAAATTTCTTTATAACAGCTTGAATACCACATCTTGAGTATCCAGTTTGTTTTGTAGATTTCCCTTTGAAAGTGGGTGATGCAAAAGTATGATTTTCTGTGTCAAAACCTCTGATCTTTGACATTTTGAATGGTATGGTGTGATTACAAGTTGGTCTTATTAGCAAGCTTCCAATGAATTAAACTCATATGTGTATGTAATTCTTAAGCATGTCTTGCACAAACCTTGTGTAATAGACCTTCCACAGCAGTCATTTTGACATGAAATAGTAGGGCAAATACATTTAGGTTTAAGAGATCCAGGTTCCTGCCATTGCTTAGATGTAAGGGGAGGTCACACTAAATACTTGCCACTTTAGCCTATAGAAGTTGTTTTTTTCTGATTGTGTTTCTGTTTTTTAATACTGCATACAAATATCCTGTATTTTCTAGTTGTATTCTAATAAAGAGACTGAGAAATAATTATATATTTCATTGTACCATTTCTAAAACATCAAATCTAATAGTGGCCTAAGACTTTTGCACAGTACTGTACATCAAGTAATTCCTTGAAAATGTAATGAATAAAAAAATGGAAAGTGGCAGAAGCATTGCATAATCCAAAAGGCAGGGCATTATACTCATATAATTTATAACTCGTTCTTAAAGCCTTCCACTCATCTCCAGGTCTCATCTCCATGATAATGATTACATTGTAAGCTGCTTTTAAATCAAGCTTTGTGTAGATGGTAGCATCTTGAAGCCTTTCTATTAACTCTGGGATAAGTGGTAGTGGGTATCCATTTTTTATTGTAATTTCATTTAATTCCCTGTAATCTGTAATAGGTTGTAAGGAGTTGTCTTTATTTTTAAGAAAGAACATACTTGCACGTGCAGGTGAGGTAGACAGTCTTGGGAATCCCTTTTGTAAGTTCTCATCTAGATAAGTACGTAAGTATTGTAAATCAGGTTGTGATAGTGGATATGCATGACCAAATGGAATGGGAGCATCCTGATTATTATAAGGAACTGAATCTCTTAAAGGTAGAGTTTTTAATTAAAGGTACATAGCAGTCATGATAATTTGTCAGGTTAGAGATCTGAAGGAAAGCTTTGACAGTGAAAAAGGAAGAGCATTCTACAGCAGTAGGAGATTAAATACTGAAATTGGATCAGTTAGCAAGTGTTTGGACCTCCCAGTTGACAATGTTGGATCAAAAGTAGCTTTTTTGTTTTGTTAAGTAGCAAGTAAATTTTCACTTACGTATTACACAACACTTGAAGGCTTAATCCCTTGTTCTTTTTACGTACATGTTATCATAAGTAGTGACCGATTTCTAGATAATACAAAGTTGTATGGATTTGTAGTTTTAAGGAGCTTCTGACCCATATTTTGCTTACATAACCATAACAGCTTCAGTTGCTACAAGTCCATGTGTTCGAGTCAAGTAGCTACAGGCGCAAAGTAGCTTTAGTAGCGTTTTTCCCTTCCCTTGTTTATTTTTTAAGTTACAAGAAATAATGAATGTATTTATAAAAAAGATCAGTTATACTTGCAATACCATATTGTATACATAACATTTTCCTGAATTTAAAAATCTTAATATAATAACATATCACACAAATATATATTTGAAAAGTACATTGCAAAGATTAATATTCATATATTGTATTTCTTTTAAAACCATAAGTACATTTTTCCAGTGCTCTCTGTAATTACTATAAACTCTATTATAGTGAATGTCTATTAAATTAAATTTGGTTTTGGTAATATTTAATGGTGTCTATATATAAACTAAATAAAACCCAGTGCAATGTTATATAGTTTACCAACACAAACATTCCATTAGTTTGAACTTACAAGTTTTGAATCCACCTGTAACAAGAATGTTTCAACAGCTTATAAATTTGTAGCAAGCCTTGTATGATATGTTAGATACAATGCGCTCAGAAGTCCCATTAAAAGTACAGGCAGCCACAACCTTTGGCTACTCTACAAGAGCTTTTGCTACCATTTGTAGCAAGTGAAGTGTGATAGCTGATGATTCACTACTTGTAACTAGTGCTGGTAATAAACTCTTGCTATAGGTAGCTAACATTCAGCTAGATTACAAGTTTTGCGTTGTGGCTTGTAACGCTGAAAATATGGCATTTTCAGTGTTAAAACAGCACCCCGACTATTACAAGTGTTGTTGGTATAGGTGTACCGCACACCTTTTAGCCTGTACCGCAACGTCAGTCCCGCACACATAAAAATTATGTATTTTCATGGGATTCCCATAGCGCTGCTATTACGAGTTTTGCTGTGAGGCTAAAAAGTGAGCGTTACAGCCTAAAACAAGATCCGTACCACCATCTAAAATCAGTAGTTATGACTTTCATGCTACAAAGCTGTAACATAAAACTCATAACTAAAGTGTTACAAAGTACACTAACACTCATAAACTACCTATTAACCCCTAAACCGAGGCCCTTCCGCATCGCAAACACTATAATAAATGTATTAACCCCTAATCTGCCGCTCCCGACATCGCCACCATTAATTTTTTTTATTAACCCCTATTCCGTCGCTCCCCAACATCATCACCACTATACTAAAGCTATTAACCCCTAAACCGCCGCCCTCCCACATCAAAAACACTATTTAATTATTATTAACCCCTAATTTGCCGTCCGCCCACACCGCCACTATAATAAACCTATTAACCCCTAAACCACAAGCCCCTCACAACGAAATGAACTAATTTAAACTAGTAACTCCTAAACCTAATGACCCCCTAACTTTATATTAAAAATACAATTTCCCTAGCTGAAATTAAATTTAAACTTAGCTGTCAAATTAAAAAAAATTGTTTTAAACTAACAATAAAACTATTATAATTATTAAACTAAAATTAAACTAACTACCAATTAAATAACTAAACTACCAATAAAAATCCTAACACTACTCTAAAAATTACAAAAAATATTTAATTACAAAAAAAAACAACTAACTAAATTACAAAAAACAAACAAACACTAAATTACAAAACATAACAAACAAGTTATCAAAAATAAAAAAGAATTACACCTAATCTAATAGCCCTATCAAAATAAAAAAGCCCACCCAAAATAAAAAAAAACCTAGCCTACAATAAACTACCAATGGCCCTTAAAAGGGCCTTTTGTGGGGCATTGCCCCAAAGATATCAGCTCTTTTACCTGTAACAAAAAATACAAACTCCCCTCAAAAGTAAAAACCACCACCATTTGCATGGGCATTGCCCTTAAAAGGGCATTTAGCTCTTTTACTGCCCAGACCCTAACCTAAAAAATAAAACCCACCCAATAAACCCTTAAAAAGCGTAACACTAACCCCCTGACGATCCACTTACAGTTTTTGAAGTCCCGCTTGAACGATCTTCATCCCAGCGAAGTCTTCATCCAGGCGGCCTCTTCAATCTTCATCCCGGTGGCGACGTCTTCATCCAGGTGGCCTCTTCAATCTTCATCCAGGCGGGTTAATAAATGTAATATAGTGGCGGCGATATCGGGAGCGGCAGATTAGGGGTTGTTGATAATTGTATTTAGGTAGCGGCGATATCTGGAGCGGCAGATTAGGGGTCAATAACTGTAGACAGGCGTCAGTGATGTTGGGGGCAGCAGATTAGGGGTGTTTAGACGTAGGGTTTATGTTAGGGTGTTTAAACTGTCTTTTTATTTCCCCATAGACATCAATGGGGCTGCGTTACGGAACTTTTGTTTCTGCAATCGCAGGTGTTAGTTGTTTTTTTTGCCGGCTCTCCCCATTGATGTCTATGGGGAAATTGTGCACGAGCAGCGCTCTGATTGTGTGCGGTATGGAGCTCTGCGCAACCATATCGCACGCAAAAGGCGTATGTTTGAAAACTTGTCATGGCAGCGCTATAGGAAATGAAATAACGTAACTTTTATTGCATTCGTTAATTTCTCTATAGCGCTCCTAGATTGGCCTAGATTACAAGTGGAGCGTTATTGTGCTAGAGATATGTAACATTAATTGTGTTCAAGGTTAAATTGATACCTCAAGCATAATGTGAGCATCTGTGTGCTTGTATTGCAAGTTGAAAGTAAAGTTTTTTTCGATCAAGTCCAAATATCATTTGTGCGTGAATTATAAGATTTTTAAAGGGACAGTATACACCAATTTTAATATAACTGCATGTAATAGACACAAGTATAAAGCACAATATGCACAGATACTGATATAAATATCCAGGATAAAACCATTTAAAATCTTACTTAGAAGCTCCAAGTTTAGCTCTGTTGAAAAGGTTAGCTGGAACACCCACTGAAAGTGGTTGTATAGCTAAAAGAGAAGACACTCCCTCCCCCTCCCCCTTCCTCTGCACATGAAAAGACTCTTTACACAAACAGGAGCAAGCTGGAGTAAGTATACTTCTAAAACTTTGGGCTTGGTTAAGAGTCTGAAAATCAGCGCAATATTATTAAAAAATAAGCAAAATTATAAAAAAAAATTTAATAAGAAAACCTGTATAGGCTATATAAATGGATCAACTACAAAACATTTATGCAAATAAAAATCTAGTGTATTATGTCCCTTGATGTCTATGGGGAAAAAAAATATGTTTAAACATAACACCCTAACATAAACCCCATGTCTAAACACCCCTAATCTGCTGCCCTCGAAATTGCCGGCACCTACATAAATTTATTAACCTTTATTCTGCCGCTCCTGATATTGCCGCCACCCAAATAAAGCTATTAACCCCTAATCTGCCGCTCCCGATATCGCAGCTACTATATTAAAGTTGTTAACCCCTATTCCCCTGCACGCCAACATCACCCACACTATAATAAATCTATTAACCCCTATTTTGCCACTCCCAACATCACCGCCACTAAATAAAGTTATTAACCCTTAAACCTCTGGCCTCCCACATCACTACTACTAAATAAACCTATTAACCCCTAAACCGCCAGCCCCCCACATCGCCACAACCTAAATTAAACTATTAACCCCTAAACCTAACCCTAACACCCCCTAACTTTACGTAATTAAAATAGAGCTAAATTAAAGTTACAATTATTAACTAAATACATACTTACCTGTAACATAAAACCTAAGCTAGCTACAATATAACTAATAGTTATATTGTAGCTAGCTTAGGTTTTATTTTTATTTCACAGGTAAGTTTGTATTTATTTTAACTAGGTAGACTAGTTAGTAAATAGTTATTGACTATTTACTAACTACCTAGTTAAAATAAATACAAACTTACCTGTGAAATAAAACCTAAGCTGTCTTACACTAAAAACTAACATTACCAAAAATAAAAAATACTAAAATTACAAAAAATAACAAACGAAATGATCCAAAACAATAAAAATTATTTCTATTCTAATACCCTGTTTAAAAAAAAAAAAAACACCTCAAAATAAAAAAGCCTAATCTATAATAAACTACCAAGGGCCCTTAAAAGGGCCTTTTATAGGGCATTGCCCTAAAGTTAACAGGTCTTTTGCTACACAACAAAACAAACACCCCTAACAGTATACAAACCCCCACCCCCCAAACCCACAAAATAAAAATAAAGTAAAACCTAATCTACCCATTGTCCTAAAAAGGGAATTTGTATGGGCATTGCCCTTAAAAGGGCATTCAGCCCTTTTATGAAATGCCCAACTCCTAATCGAAAAATAAAAACCCACCCCAAAATGAAATAAAAACATTACACAAAATAAAAAACGAATTATCAAAAATAATAGAAATTGGGGGGCGGAGTCAACCGCCGAGGTGGATGGTCGCATACCTTTAGAGCTCCGGCTCCAAATATTCTAAAAGGGGATTAAGTATCTTTTTACATAGCCCAAATTTATTCAGTGGCGAGCTCCAGTACTATCAGCTACTCTAAGTCTAAGTTTGAGAGTCAACAAGGACTTTTTGGCGTTTATTCTGTCACTCTGTCAAGACAAGCTATTTGAGGATCATGTTACCCGAGTCAGCCAAGATGGCGACCACCTCGTGGGATAAAGAAATCCTGAGTCTGCTAGAAGATCATTTTGCACAGTTAAGACTGGCACTTATAAAGGTGTTTGACCAGAAATTGCAGACCAACACAGTTATAAAGGATACAGGGAAGCTTCATGACATCCATGAGGACAATCAGCAGGATAACTCGGCGTCCTCCATATACCGGAACAGCTGCGATAGGCCTGATCGGAAGCGAGATGAAGGGGACTTTGTTGACTCCTTAACCATTGCTTCCACCTACTGTGAGTCACCCTTTGCCCAATGGATATCTCCCCGGCAGTAGGGCCTGATATCTTTTCGACCCTACTTACATCTACCTTTGTTTTCACCTATCTCACTTTGCACCAGTGAGCTGCACGACACAGGGGGCCGAGCAGGAGGAAATTATTTTGCTAAGCCCCATTGCCGAAGCTCAGAGAAGCAGATCTTAGAGGATGAGGATCAACTTAAGCTTACCTGGTACGCTGTTCCTAGACTAGGAGTGAAAGGGGAATTCTCCCTATTTGATCCGGTGAGCTCTTTTTCAGGGTCGGGGAACATGCGGCTGTGGAAGTTGTGTGGTTCCGGTCTGGAATGTCTTGTGGCCGGGGGACGGCCTCTACGACGGATGGACTATATACTTTGGCAATTGCTGGACACTATACCTTATTGTACGGATGAAACCCTGGAGGATGCGGCTTTTAAGGATCTCCTAAGAGACATATTACTGTTCTATAAAGCAATATGCTCAGTTGGTGTGGGTTAGACCGCCTGGCTGATGCTAAATGTGGTCTCATGTTAAAGAGTTTGGGGACTTCATCTTTGTGCAATCTGTACCTTAAGGACATAGACTTGTCCACTCCTCCTTAAGAGACTTTTTTCTCCAAATACAGTTAATTTCTTGTTTAATAGTTTTACAGTTCTTAGGTTATCTCTGGTTTTTACTTATGCTGATTGTTTGATATACTATTTGCGACAGGTTTATATATATTACTAGTTCATACAGATAATTCATGTTTACTTAAGGGGACTGTGTATCCTGTCATATTGCTTTTGTCTTTGTGACATGACATATCATTCATCCATGTTTGTTATTCTATGTTACTAGCTACAAGTTAGTACTCTTATAGGCTATGCCATTAGGTTAGGTCTCTTGGGAAAGAAGATTCCTATGGTCTTTTGATTGTGTGGCTGTGCCGCCGGTGGCCGAGGTGGCGCAGTAGTGAGCCTAGATCTCCCGGGCGACTGTAGTTTAACATGCTATCTTATATTTGTTAATGAAAATGTATACCTGAGACATACTGTAACGTTATCATTAGAGCACTATGCTATGCTTGACAGGATCCTATTGATATGTCTCGGTTGGTAATTTGGGGCATTATATGATTTAATGTTGATATCATTTACCCCCCCATGATCTGCTTTGCATCTCATATATTTTTTTTCATTCAGTACATGTGTAAACCTTTCAAAACTAATGATATGTGTCTATACTTCTGTAAAACATCAAGGATAGCCCTTAATTGTTTATATTTGGTTTGTCATTAGCCATGGTACATAGTTTAGATGTGTGCGATCTACCCTCATAGTCCCATTTGCCTAGTTATATATTATAAGTTGGTTGGCTCTTATTCCCCCCCTAGGGCTCCCACCTTAGTATTTGTTTACTTAGTAAACTTTAAGATGATATGTCATATTGTGTAGAAATGTGTTAAATGGGTCACAGAGGTTCAAAGTATTTGGTAGGCATGATAGCATTTCTGAGCATTAAGTAAGATACAATAAAATGTGAAATCTTTACTAAAAAGGGAACATCAAAGAAGCTCACTTTGGACAAGAGCAGGCAGATTTTTGACATCTTACAGAGGAAAAGATGATAATCATGAGCTAGACAGATTAGACTGAAAACTCTAAATAAATATTGATTATAGATAGATATTGATAGAATGATATTGAGATAGATAGATAGGTAGATGCATAGATAGTTATAAATAGATGAATTAATGGATAGATAGATAGATATAGATAGATTAGTTCCCACGTAAATAGGGCCCTCCATTCCTCCTGTATTTGTTTGCTAAATTTTGTCTTGTCTCTTACAAATATTGTATCATTGTTGTACTTTTATCATTTGTACCCATGGGCAGAGCTGCAGAATTTGTTGCAGCTTTATAAATAAAGAATAATAATAAATAGATAGACAGAGGCTGGTGCTGAGGATATGTAGATATAATTTTCTACAAATTATACTAAAATAACAGACAATTTGATAATATAAGTGAATTTAAAGGGATATTCCAGCCAAAACTGAAAACCAACTAGGTACATTTCGGTATTGAACAGAATTTTTTTTGTAATATCCATGCATTAGCAAAAATGCTTCTAATAAAAGCTATAGCTGTTTCAAAAGTGTATTTAAGTATGCACTGTGCACCAGCATTTTAAACACAGCTCTCGCTCAGAGAGCATAAGGTGCTTGTTCCATCTGTTAATGACTCAATTTGTTAATTCCTGACATGATACAAGCCCCAATGATGATCTGAGCAGCTGCAGTATTTTAAATGTGGGTGCAGTGACAATATCTAGCTATGCTTCACATGCACCTGCAGAGAAAAATGTTAACACTAAAACAGTGATAACGTTTACTAGAAGCATTTTTGCTAATACATTTATATTGCAAATATGTTTCTATTCAAAGATGTAATTCATCTATGTGCATTTACATTTTGACTGGAATGTCCCTTTAAGCTTGTCTTAAAATTGCATGTTCTGTCTGCATCATGCAAGTTTAATTTTGGCTATGTCCTTTAGCCCTTTCCGGTCCTTTAAATGTTTAACTTGTGCGGCCAGCAGGTCTTATTTAATTTTTGCGCCAATATTTTTGAATTACACAGCTAGATAGCAAGTCGCTATTTAGCTGTGAAATTCAAAAGCGGCAAAGTCGGAATATATCCGACATTTGAGCATGCGCTAAAACCCTTTGTCGGATATATTCCGACAAAGGACCGCAAAGGGTTAAGAGTTCTGTTCTTTCAGTATTTGTTACTGTATTGTGAGGTGTGCCACTGTTTATCTGCCCACTTTATCAAGGCAATGGAAACTAGATCATGGGGACTTAAAATAATGGCGTTGCTGCAGACCAGCGCTATTTAGGTTTACATATTTTATTTATCTCATTCAATCTGAATCGCCAGGGAAAATAAATAAGCATATATTATGGAATAGCCACACTCCCAGACGTGAAAGTATCTTCCACCAGTGAGAAGTGTCATGTGCTTAAAGGGACACTAAACCCAAATTTTTTATTTCATGATTCAGATAGAGCATGCAATTTTAAGCGACTTTCTCATTTACTCCTATTATCAATTTTTCTTTCTTCTCTTGCTATCTTTATTTAAAAAGCAGGAATTTAAAGCTTAGGAGACAGCCTATTTTAGGTTCAGCATGATGGATAGCGCTTGCTTATTGGTGGCTGACATTTAGCCACCAATAAGCAAGCATAACCCAGGTTCTGAACCTTTTGGTTGGGCCGGCTCCTATGCTTTTCATTTCTGCTTTTTAAATAAAGATAGCAAGAGAACAAAGAAAAATACATATGAGTAAATTAGAAAGTTGCATAAAATTGCAATCTGAATCATTAAAGAAATAATTTGGGTTTAGTATCTCTTTAAGTTCCTTTCAATTTGATTTGACATATTACAGTTCCTGGTATTATACAGATTTTATAGCTATATTTTAGAATTTATTAATAATATTCATAATAGAATGTTAAAGGGACACTAAGGGCCAGATTATGAGTGGAGCGCTAACAGTTACGTGCAAGCGAAAAGGGGTTTATTGCAGGTGTTTGCACGTGTCAGGTTCACCGCTCGTACTAATCGCGATTTACGCTAGAATGATTACCATGTCCTCAGAGCTCTGGTTAACTGTTTTGCAAAACAAAAAAAGTGTCACAAAACACATCAAAATACATTAGAACGTACAGTTACACTCAAAATAACACCATCTAATAAAAATCATTTAAAAAAATTGCACAAAAACATTTATAAGTGCTCGAAGATATGAGATTTCAGGTATTAGAAAAAAAAGGCAGGTATAGGGCTTTAACATAGACATATACATATGTCTAAAAATATATATATTTGTATGTATTTTTGTGTCTATATATGTATTTACATATATATATATATATATATATATATATATATATATATATATATATATATACAGTGGATATAAAAAGTCTACACACCCCTGTTAAAATGTCAGGTTTTTGTAATGTAAAAAAATGAGACAAAGATAAATCATTTCAGAACTTTTTCCACCTTTAATGTGACATAAACTGTACAACTCGATTGAAAAACAAACTGAAATCTTTTAGGTAAAGGGAAATAAAAATAAAAAAATAAAATAATATGGTTGCATAAGTGTGAACACCCTTAAACTAATACACCTGTACTTTATTTAAGCACCTTTTGATTTTATTACAGCACTCAGTCTTTTTTGTTTATGAGTTTTTCAGCATGGCACATCTTGACTTGGCAAGATTTGCCCACTCTTCTTTGCAAAAACACTCTAAATTTGTCAGAGTGCAAGGGCATCTCCTGCGCACAGCCCTCCTCAGATCACCCCACAGATTTTGAATTGGACTCAGGTCTGGGCTCTGGCTGGGCCATCCCAAAACTTTAATTTTCTTCTGGTGAAGCCATTCCTTTGTTGATTTGGATGTATGCTTTGGGTCGTTGTCATGCTGAAAGATGAAGTTCCTCTTCATGTTCAGCTTTCTAGCAGAAGCCTGAAGGTTTTGTGCCAATATTGTCTGGTATTTGGAACTGTTCATTATTCCCTCTACCTTGACTAAGGCCCCAGTTCCAGCTGAAGAAAAACAGCCCCAAAGCATGATGCTGCCACCACCATGCTTCACTGTGGGTATGGTGTTCTTTTGGTGATATGCAGTGTTGTTTTTGCGCCAAACATATCTTTTGGAATTATGGCCAAAAAGTTCAACTTTGGTTTCATCAGACCAGAACACCTTTTGCAACATGCTTTTGGGAAACTTCAGATGTGTTTTTGCAAAATTTAGCCGGGCTTGGATGTTTTTTTTTATAAGAAAAGTCTTCCGTCTTGCCACTCTACCCCATAGCCCAGACATATGAATAATATGGGAGATTGTTGTCACATGTACCACACAGCCAGTACTTGCCAGATATTCCTGCAGCTCCTTTAATGTTGCTGTAGGCCTCTTGGCAGCCTCCCAGACCAGTTTTCTTCTCGTCTTTTCATCAATTTTGGAGGGACATCCAGTTCTTGGTAATGTTACTGTTGTGCCATATTTTCTTCACTTGATGATGACTGTCTTCACTGTGTTCCATGGTATATCTAATGCCTTGGAAATTCTTTTGTACCCTTCTCCTGACTGATACCTTTTAACAATGAGATCCCTCTGATGCTTTAGAAGCTCTCTGCGGACCATGGCTTTTGCTGTATGATGCGACTAACAAAATGTCAGGAAAGACCTACTAGAACAGCTGAACTTTATTTGGGATTAATCAGAGGCACTTTAAATGATGACAGGTGTGTACTGACTCCTATTTAACATGATGTGATTGCTTCATTCTGAACACAGCTACATCCCCAGTTATAAAAGGGTGTTCACACTTATGCAACCATATTATTTTAGTTTTTTATTTTTATTTCCCTTTACCTAAAAGATTTCAGTTTGTTTTTCAATTGAGTTGTACAGTTTATAGGTCACATTAAAGGTGGAAAAAGTTCTGAAATGATTTATCTTTGTCTCATTTTTTTACATCCCAAAAACCTGACATTTTACAGGGGTGTGTAGACTTTTTATATCCACTGTATATACATATAAATATATATGTACACACATATAAACATATATAAGTGCATTAGAGCCCTTTACAGTTACGTAGATGAAAACATGTAAAAGCATATTTATGCATTATTCATATGTAATAAATGTTTTAACTATGTATTTACTGTAAATAGTTCACATTCCAATGTTCTGTACATAGCAGAATATGTTCTATGTATTAATAAATAGATAATATAAATGGTAAATGGTTTTCTTCTTACTAGAGATTACCGCAATCATATGAGGTAATGTTTGCACACGAGAAAGCCAATGATGTAGTGATCTTCTGGTCTGTAATTGTTCTCCTCAGTTGTTTCCTGTGGTAGATGAATCTTATAGGGCACTCTTAGCCGGTGGATTCAAAGAAGCTTCTTGGTATATATCTTGGGAAGCTTCTTGGTATATTTCTTGGTAAGCTTCTTGGTATATATCTTGGGAAGCTTCTTGGTATATTTCTTGGTAAGCTTATTGGTATATATCTTGATATATCTTTGTATCTCCTAGGAGTATGGTTTTATGGTGGATGTTCTCAACTTTACACTTACATTTATTGCCCTCAATCCTTAATGAGGTAAGTATTAAAGCATATAGATAAAAGTAAATTGATACATAGAGGCCTATTTATCAAATGTCTGTCGGACCTGATCCGACAGTGCGGATCAGGTCCGACAGACATCGCTGAATGCGGAGAGCAATACAGCCGCCAGCAGGGGGGTGTCAATCAACCCGATCGTACTAGATCGGGTTGAATTGTGGTGATCTCTATCCGCCTGCTCAGGGCAGGCGGACAGGGTTATGGAGCAGCGGTCTTTAGACCGCTGCTTTATAACTTGCGTTTCTGGTGAGTCTGAAGACTCGCCAGAAACACAGGCCCACAAGCTTCATATGGAGCTTGATAAATGGGCCTCTATGTTGGTAGTATTCAAAGCCGGCTAATCTGTACACAAACTTGCCTGTGACAAAGAAGTAGATAGATACTTTGAAACGCGTAAGGAATTTGAAGTGGGTGTACAGATCTTCTCACCACAATACCGGCAGCCTATAGTGGTATTTAGCTTTCACTTAAACTCTTTGCTCTTAAGCCGTCTTTTTCCTTGGGCAACTTTTTGTATCATCATATTATTGCATGTGCACTGCATTACTATATACAAAGAACAGACCCTTGGGAGACTACCACTCTGTACATTTTTTGAACATATCTATTGTTTCTATAGTGGCACCTTTTTAAAGGAACACTACAAAGGATAGTAATATAGCACAAGATACGGTGCAATTTTTATACAACAACTCTGACTAAGAGAAAATATTGTTGGGCTTGAATAACCCACATATTGGAGGAGGGGACAACAACTGACATACCAACATAGTATCTATTTACTTTTATGTATATGCTTGAATGCTTACCTCATTAAGGTTTGAGGGCAACAAATGTAAGTGTAAATCGTTTTACTTTAAACAAAATAAACCACTTTTATGACAGAGTTACACTATGTGATTTTCCCTTGTCTTTTTCATAATACTTTGCTGAGAACATTCACCATAAAACCATACTCCTGGGAGTTACAAAGATATATCATCACAGGGAGAGCTGGAAGTTTCTATCAGAAAGGTGTTACCAAGAAGCTTCTTTGAATCCACCGGCTAAGAGTGCCCTATAAGATTCATCTACCACAGGAAACAACTGAGGAGAACAATTACAGACCAGAGGACCACTACATCATTGGTTTTCTTGTGTGCAAACATTACATTCCTCATATGATTGGGGTAATCTCTGGTAAGAAGAAAACCATTTACCATCTATATTATTTTTGCTTTATGCGACTCTTGAGTTCATAATTATATGCATAAAGACTTTTATCTGTGCGCTGAACTATACTGATTTTTTCTCTTGACTATTACAATTCTTAACAGTGTTAAGGGTACACTGAATCTTTTTTCATGCAGCACGATATATTTATATAACACACCAATATAACACATTGATTGGGACATTTGGCCCTCCAACGGGTATAAATACTCCAGGTAGGTATAAAATAATACCGTATATAGACATATATATTTGATCCAAGTTTTAGCGCTGGTATTCCATCTTCACTTACATACATTAATAAATAGACATTCCTAAATATATCTGTATATATCTATACCTATATATGTAGAAATATGTATTTATCAATAAATAGAACATATTTTGTTATGTGAAGAACAATGGAATGCAAAATATTCATATTTTCATGTCAGGTTAGTGCACTTGAGAATATGCAATTGGGTTTGCGTGCGAGAAGGGTGTTAGTTTTTCCCCCTACTTTTTTGCTCCATTGACTATAGTTGAATAAGTTATTGCACACGCGATATTCTACGTTTGTTTTTTTACGCGCATCGGGTTAGTGCTTGAGCGATAACAGTTTAATTTCAACTTGTAATACATGCGAGCGGGAGCATTAAAATACTGCACCACTTGTAATCTTGCCCTAAATAAATGCTAGATTGAATAAGGTATTCAAAGTATCCAAAGATTATCCTGAGAATAATTTGCACATGCATTTTTTAAAAATATTGTAGTTGTTTAAATATAGTAAAAATAAGTGTTAAGCGTTAGTGGGGCTGCCATGTTGTAACCTAGGTTTTCTTCTTAAAACGGGGAGAGGCCACAGCTGCATTCATTACTTTTGGGAAATATAGAACCTGGCCACCATGTAATGATAGAACACATGGTCTCAGTGGGACTCCTTTATCTTTATGGAATTTAGGGTTAATATCTCCTGAGGGGGGTTATTGAACAGTGGGGGACTTTAATCATATTTGTTATGTGATTCTGTCTGCTTATGTGTAGTGATGTTGGGGCTCATGGCTTTTACGGGAACGTACAGGTTTTTCGAGCTACGCAGTTCTTGATGGGACTGGCGCGCTTTTCCTTGGTCTGTGGGTTGCACCTTGTGACCGTGCGTGTTCACGTTTTCGTCTCCATTTCCGTATTCTTAACCGAGTGTCAGTGGAGAGGGTCTGTCCTCTACTTTTCTGGGTCATAGGAGGTGGTGAGTGCCCCAGCCATGTGAGGTGCCAGTTATTTTTGTCCAAAATTTGTCCGGTCAAGTTATGGAGGATTCTGATTTTTCTGAGGAGGATTTCTCTGATTCAGAGTCTGTTTCCTGCTTAAATTGTATGGAGGCCTGGGTAATCCAGCCCAATCAATTATGTTCTGTATGCCGTAATAGAATGCTCTTTTCTTCCTCTGGAGAGAGATTAGAGACCTCTGAGCTGTCTGCCTCTGAGGATTATGTGTCCCGTGAGGTGCGTTCCCTGGAATTTTCTTTTCCTACACAGGCAGTTGTCCCAAATACTGTTACCCCTTCTCCGGAAGGAGGTTTATTTCCACCAGAGGTTGCTGCTCGATTGCGCATGGCCATATTTTTGGCATTGGCGCATTTACAGCTTCCTGAGGGCCATCAAAGAGCTTATCCATGTCCTCTTAACCTGGGGGCGCCAGGTGAGATGGGTCTTTCCTCTGGGGGAGCGGTTCCCTCTGAGGCTTCAGGGGTACAGCCGTCAGGGTCGGGGCCTTCAAATGCCCAGCTGGAGATGATTTTCGCCTTTAGATTAAGACTGATGCTCCTGCGTGCACTGCTGAGGCAGGTATTGGAGGCATTGGAGGATTTCAGTCTTTATTTGCCAATGGATCCTCAGTCTTCTGATTCTGATGGCGAACAGCGCTAGACGAGTGGAAGGATTTGGATCCTACTCTGATTGTCTTTTGTTTGTGTATCTAATCCCAGCTCTAAGCTCTTGAGGAATCAGGTCTCGGACAGACTGGCCCTGTTGGTGTTTCCATTCCTCTTTGGAGTTCACCTGTGGGTGCGGCCTATTTTATTTGGATCCTGTTAGGATGTGTTTTATTTCTTTACTTTGGAGCTCGTGGCTGTTGTATTCTTTCCTTGTTAAGGAAATTCCTTTTTCTCTGGGATTTTGATGCTAGCGATTTTATGGTCACTATAGATGTTACCATAACATTGTCTTAAAATTTATTTTAAGACAATGTTTAAGCCTCAGAGCTTATTTGTCTGTCATTTGTCTGTTTTTGTTTAGTCTAGCCCTGCTGGGGTTTAGAACTTTCAGTTAGCCCTTGAACAGTTCAGTTGTACCCTGGTCAGCAAGCTGGTCCCAGTTGGGTACTAGTTCACTCTGTTCTTTTGAGGTTATCGCAGACATTTTGTATCCTTGACAACAGGCTGGTCCTGTTTGGGTACTGTTTGCTAACCTCTTGTTTCGAGGTTGTTTTTCTTGTTCTACAAGTTATAGGAGGCCTTTCTATCCTAGATCTCAGGCTGGTCCTATGTTTTTTTCTTCTTGGTGAGGTGTCCGATGTTGGTCGTACTCAGGGCCGCCACTAGAAATTTTAGGGCACCTGACTTAACCATTAATCAGCCCCCCCCCCCCCCAATTTTTGACCAAGTGACTAAAACCTATATGCACTGTATTCTTAAGTGTCTATTTAAACTTGGAAATGTTGTAAAGGTAGTAACATACAAACACACTCATAGGGGCCCATTTATCAAGCTCTCAACGGAGCTTGTGGGCCCGTGTTTCAGCTCCATTACCCTGTCCGCCTGCTCTGAGCAGGCGGACAGGAATCGCTGGAATTCAATCTGATCGAGTACGATCGGGTTGATTGACACCCCCTGCTGGCGGCCCATTGGCTCTTGTGAGCTGCTGGTGCAATGCTGAATACGGAGAGCGTATTGCTCTCCGCATTCAGAGAGGTCTTGCGGACCTGATCTGCACTGTCGGATCAAGTCCGCAAGACCTTTGATAAATAGGCCCCATACACTGAAACACACACACACACTCACACATAAGGATTCACATATAGATAGACACTATAGCAGACACGCAAAGAAACACACAAACACACTCAGACACAGACACCCAAACAGACACTCAGCACTTGATTACATTGACCTGACAAGTAATGAGGTAGACTACAGTTTTGAAAACAAAAAGGAGATTTAGAAAACAAAATATGGAGTTCTGATTATCTTTTTGTAAAGGAAGATGCCAACTAAATGATGAAAACAGCATGCAGTGGCTGAAAGGAAGGGCGCTGAACTGCCTAAACAATAATTTAAAGGTTAAATGGTGGATTGGTGACTTCCGTAAAGGTCTCATTAGTCTCAAAGTCTGTAGAAAGATGTGAATAATCAGTAGTAAGGTCAAAATGTCCTAAAAAGGACCAGATAATGGACACACACACACACAAACTCAAACTTGCACATACACCCAAGGAAGCACCGACAGAGACAGTCTCAGAAAACACACAAAGACATACTCACACATACACACACACAGAGAGACACCCACAGAAAACACACAAAGACATACACACACAGAGAGAAGACCACATAAAACACAGAGAGACATACATACACACACCCTCACTGAGACATCCACAGAAAACACACAAAGACATACACACACCCTCACAGAGACACCCACAGAAAACACACACCCTCACAGAGACATCCACAGAAAACAGACATACATTCATACATACACACACAATCACAGAGACATCCACAGAAAACACAGACACACCCACCCTCACA
The DNA here is from genome assembly GCF_027579735.1 of Bombina bombina. Taxonomy (NCBI): domain Eukaryota; kingdom Metazoa; phylum Chordata; class Amphibia; order Anura; family Bombinatoridae; genus Bombina; species Bombina bombina. The sequence continues at coordinate 749,037,856 of NC_069502.1, forward strand.
GAGGCATCTAGAGAAAATACAGAAAGGCAAACATACACACACCCTCACAGAGACACCCATAGAAAAAGCTCAAAGACATATGCACACACCCTCACAGACATCCACAGAAAATGCACAAAGACATACACACCCACCCTCACAGAGAGACCCACAGAAAAAAAATACATACACACTCATAGAGACACAAACTAAAGCACAAAGACATAAACACAGACACCCACAGAAACAGGAGGAAACATTTATGCACCTTGCATCCCCTAAATCAACAGTGTGTGACATGCATGATAAAAAATAAGAGATCACTTTTTAAAGAATCATATTTGTAAATGTGTAAACAAAAATAATTCTGTGAATTCAAAATTGAACATTAATGATCTGGGTACATGGCTAGATGAAGAAAAGTACTTTTAAAAGGTTGAAATATGTTTGTTTGTTTTTTCCCCAACCAAGAGCACCACTTCAAATATAGTGTACAAATGTTCCCATCTGTCAGCTGTTCTTATGGATTTTGAAAATGCTGTACTCTATATGGTCTTGGTGGAACCATAAGCTGTGGTACTCATACCATTAAATCTGGTTAAATGCAGGATTTAGGCTTGTTGGTATGTATTTCAAAATTAAGTCAGCTGTAGTGTAAACTGAACAGTTTTAAGTTATCCTGTCTCATTTCAAACACTGAGCAATCTTAGTCTGAGAGTATAACATTTTATGCAGATGTAAAAATCTTAGCTAAAATGCCTCCTTGCATCTGGAAAGTCCTTGCATAAAGGGGCAGTAAACTGGAATGTAATATATATTACATAGGCCTTGCAGTTGGTTCGGGAACCTTCCCTTAGCGGGTAGTTGGTTCTTTCTTATTGGTCAGGGTGTTGTCCTCCCTTACCCCTTTTTCTAGTAGGGCGGGAGTTGGTCCGCCATGCTTTCTGAGTTTTTTCTCTTGTTCCTTTCCAGGAATGTCCTGATGCTAGTCTGCTAGCTACTCGGTTGGCTAGTTACTATGGTTTGGCATTTTGTCTGGCTGCCTAGCCGATGGAAGCCAGCAGCTTTCGTTTGTGGCATGAACGGATGTTACTATTCCATTCCTGTTCTGCTCCTGGGGTTTTTTCTGACTTACGGGTGTTCAGTTTCTCTGTGCTAGTTAGCTGTCTATGTTAAGGTAGTCTTGTTCTAACTTCGGTTCCGTTTAAGGCTTCACTTTGGTTCCTTTTGGATCCATGTAGGAGGTGATCTGGAATTTTTTCTTTCTCTGCTCTCCTCCGTCGGTAGCATATTTTTTACGCGACTTTGTCTTCTTGCAGCCTGGTAGCCACTCTTTTTCGAGTTCTGCTAGGGGCTTCTCTCTCTGTTTTGTCCTTGAATCTTCGGGGATTGTTTCTGGAGGTTCTTTCTGACCTTCTTGTCTGATTCTTCCCTTCTTTTAGTTAGGGAGAATGTGGTGTGGGAGTTAATTTGTTGTTTCCCTTGCAATTGTTCATGGAGAGAATTTTCTTTGTGTGCTTCTAGAGAGTGGGACTTTGTCTCCTTAGAGGCTTTTGTGCTCAGTGGAGTCCAAAATTTAGAGTGATCTTTAAATGGGATCCTTATGGTTCTAATTGATGGGTAATTACCGTGTCATCTTTCCATATTTTGGTTCTTTCTGCTTCTGTTTAAGTAGTTTTTTTATCGGGAATCCGGGTTGTGTCATGCTGTGGTGCCATCAGAATGGGCTGCCTTTTTTTTGCTGCCCATTTATATTCAGTGTCCTCTATAAGCTTGGGTTTTGATTTCTCAAAAGTAATGAATGCAGCTGTAGACTATCCCAGTTTTAAGAAGAAAAACTAGGCTTACTGATAATTTTCTTTTCTTCTGTTCGGGGAGAGTCCACAGCTCCCTGTCCGTTTTTTTTTTCTGTGGGCGGCCTTAAATTATTTTTTCTCTGTTCTTCTGGCACATTTTTTCACCCTGATATTTCTCCTACTGTTCCTTGTTCCCTTGGCAGAATGACTGGGGGATGAGGGAAGTGGAGGAGGTATTTAAGCCTTTAGCTGGGGTGTCTTTGCCTCCTCCTGGTGACCAGGTTCTGTATTTCCCAAAAGTAATGAATGCAGCTGTTGACTCTCCCCGTACAGAAGAAAAGAATATTATCGGTAAGCATAATTTAAGTTTTCCTTCTTAGATGGGGCCAATTAAGGTCAGTTATAAATGGCTCTCTGGAGTGAGCAGCCAATGACTGTGTGAAATATAAAGTCTGCTTTTAACAGGAATTAGAAAGCTGACAATTTTAATTTGAATTACAGTGGATAAAATTACAAAATAATGTGAAATATATTGCAAATTGGTTTTTACTATATAATTAAACCATTTATATAAAAATCTCAGTGTTTAATTTTCCTATTACTATCATTACTTTTTACGGAGGATGGAATAGTTTTGTTCATTAATCACATAAATCTTTGTTTCACAAAGCTAACAGTTCTAATACAAACATACATTTTTAGTCATTGCATACTTGCTTACACTCTTCATATATTGCTGACCTCCAGCTCACTCAGATGAGCTTTATTAAGAAGTTTATTCTAACAGATTAGTTTGACAATTTTAAATAAATATTGGTTATAGATAGACAGATAGGCAGATAGATAGATAGATAGATAGATAGATAGATAGACAGACAGATATATTGATAGACAGACAGATAGAGGTTCAGATAAATTAAACCCCTTGTGAAAAGTAGTTTCTGATTGGTTTAGATAACTTTGTTGAGGATTCTTGTGACACAGTACCTGACAGGTCTCCTTATTGCTGATGAAAAAAATAATAAAAAAATATGACAAATTGGGTTTTCTAATGGATTAAGATGTTTTTGAAACTGAAAACATTGTGAACATTTCTGTGAACTAGACCCCGCTGTGTTAATACATTACATTTAAAATGTTATACTCCATAAATGTTTTAATACTTATGCATTATTATGCCATTATTTATTTTCCCTGATTTAAACATAAAAATTGTAGTTTTTTACAACCTCCAGTAAGGCTAGAGTGTATTCCACAACATTTAGACCTCTGACGTGACCCTACATGCTGCACAATAATTGCTTGACATTTGCAGGAGTTCATTTATACCTTTCCCTGATAGGCCCTATCTAAGGAGATAAGATAAACAACACTCAAAAGGCTTTTCCAAGGGGTGTGTCCCTAGACTGCAAAACGTGCAAATTTTACTGAGAAAACTATATTTATTTTGTATGCTGATCTTTTACAATGCATTGAATGATTTCTAATATATATAAAAAACATGACTTGAATAACCCTTTTGATTCTTTAATAAGTTTTTTCCTGACAGAATATAATTATTGACAGGATTTTATCTAAACTTTAAAAAAATATATTTACAGAAAAAAATAAGTAGATAAGTTGAAATCTACTGCATTGTCTGTTATCTGTATTGTATAGTTACATATCATAGAAAAATACATTCTAAGTGTGAAGTAGCTGTAAACGTAATTCAGTGAAGCATATTCCCTTTGGTTCCGTTTTGCTCTAAGCTGACCTACTTTCTAAACCTCACAGTAACCATAGTGATTAATAAAAGTATAAATTGGCTCTTTTGACTTTTTGCTGTCAGAAATAATTGGCTCGCCACAGTTAGATAATACATGTGAATCACACATTTTTCCAATGCGGATGTTGCACCAGAATGCAGCAAAGACAGAATAATAAACATATGTAAGCTAATGTTGTTTTTACATAGAGGGTTTGTAAATTGTTGTGTGATATTAGATATGTGTTAAAAGAAAGTGTGCTTGATATTTGGGAAACCCTGGATGTAAAGGAAATGTTTCAAGGGTAATAAAATCTGTAATGTTGCAGCAAAATGTTGTCATACGTCAGATGACTGTAGTAGAGATGAAAAGGAACAAAATAAATTGTGTTTTTTTTCTTTAAAAAGACATGAAACCTAAACATTTTCTTTCATGATTAAGATAGATCAAAATTTTAAACAACTTTCCAATTTATTTATATTATCAAATGTCCATCATTCTCTTTGTATCCTTTATTGAATAAGCAGCATTGTACTACTGGTAGCTAGCGGAACTCATTGGGTGAGCCAATGACAAAAAGGCATATGTGTGCAGCCACCAATCACCAGCTAGCTCCCATTAGTATATTGGCACTCTTGACCCTACCTATGTATGCTTTTCAACAAAGGATACCCAGAGAACTAATCAAATATATAATAGAAATATATTGGAAGGTTCTTTAAAATTGCATGCACTATCTGATTCATGAACATTTAATTTTGACATGACTGTCCTTTTAACTGGAATCTATCAATGTGACATAAAACATAGTAACATAATAGATGAAGTTGAAAAAAGACAGAAGCCCATTGAGATCAACCTAAACAAATCTTAATATATTTACAATAAAAGCTCCAGTTGATCGTAAATGAATCCCATTAAAAAAGGGTGACCCATTTAACACAAGCAAGCATATCCCTGAATTCTGTTTCTTGCCAGAAATGTATCTAAACCATTATAAATGTATCTAAAGTATTAGCATTTACTACCTCCTTAGGTAATGAGTTCCACAATTTTATTGCTCTTTCAGTGGAAAAAACGTTTATGTTGTAGGATATTAAATTTCATTTCCTCCAGCCTTAAATTGTGACCTCTTGTCACAATTTTTTTTTCTCCGAATGAATAGAGCTTCTGCCATTTCTGTATATGGGCATTGAATATATTTATATAAAGTAATCATGTCACCTCTCAAGCACCATTTTTTTTCTAGAGAAAACAGACCCAGTTTGGCTAATCTCTCATACTTAAATTCTCTATTCCCCCTATTAGCTTTGTGGCCCTTCTCTGAACTAGTTCTGCAATATCTTTTTTTGCGATCGGTCCCCCGAACTGCACTCCATACTCAAGGTGAGGTCTTAACAGGGATTTATATAGTGATAGAATTATTTTCTCCTCCCTTGAATCAATGCCTCTTTTAATACTTGCTAGTATCTTATTAGCCTTAGAAGCTGCTGCCCTGCATTGTGCACCCATCTAAAGATGGGTGCACAATGCAGGGCAGCAGCTTCTAAGGCTAATAAGATACTAGCAAGTATTAAAAGAGGCTTGTTATATATTACTACTCCCAAATCTCTTTCTTCCTCTGTTTTGCCAAGTCTAGTCCCATTTAAATAATAGATTGCCTGCTTATTTTAACTTCCAAAATTTTGAACCTTTCATTTCCCAGTATTAAATCTAATTTTCAATTAACCTGTCCATTCTTCTAATTTTTGTAGATCCCCTTGTAAAGCAAGTTCATCCTGTACTGACCTAATGACCTGTACAACATTATATCATCTGCAAAAATAGAGATGTTGCTATTTAATCCTCGTGTAATCAATAAATATTATACTTCTTTTTATTGATTGAAATCTCCACTTTTTATTTTCACAGTTTCTTACTTAGCTTGGTTGAGTTTTGAACTGCTCTAAGTTTAACCAAGAAAATACCCCTAAACATTCCTCTTGTAAATGCAGAGACACGTGGGGCGCGATCCGATATCGATCGCAGTTTGCGGCGCAAGCGAGGGAACCGGCGTCGCCCGCAGTTTCAGCTCGCAACTCGAGCCATCCCATATAAGTCGCCGTCAGATGCTAACGTGCCGTAAGTCTGACAAACCAGCGATGTCCAGAAATCTGCGTAAGTACAAATTTCTGGCGTCGCCAGTGACTTGCGCCACGTTAGAATCTGCCGGCGCCTATAAAACCTGACTAAAGTCTAAAACACCCGCACTGTCTAACACGCCTCCTAAACATAGCCCGCACTGTCTAACACGCCTCCCTAACATAGCCCGCACTGTCTAACCCTCTATCCGCTATCCCCCCTCACTAGCCTAACAATAAAAATGCTATTAACCCCTAAACCGCCGCTCCTTTACCCCGCCGCAACCTAATAAAATTATTAACCCCTAAACCGCCGCTCCCGTACCCCGCCGCCAGCTATATTATATCTATAACCCCCTAAAGTGAGCCCCTAACACCGCCGCCATCTATATTAAAATTATTAACCCCTAATGTAAGCCCCTTACACCGCCGCCATCTCTATTAAAATGATTAACCCCTAATTTAATCTACCTACCCCGCCGCCAGCTATATTATCTATATTAACCCTAAGTATATTATAGTTAATATAGGTATTACATTATATATATTAACTATATTAACCCTAATTATATTAGGGTTAATATAGTTAATATAGTTACTATAGTATTTATATTAACTATATTAACTCTATCTAACCCTAACTAAATTTATATTAAATTAATCTAATTCATTTATAAACTAAAATGTTCCTATTTAAATCTAAATACTTACCTATAAAATAAACCCTAAGATAGCTACAATATAATTAATAATTACATTGTAGCTATGTTAGGGTTAATATTTATTTTACAGGTAAATTGTTAATTATTTTAACTAGGGATAATAGCTATTAAATAGTTATTAACTATTTAATAGCTACCTAGTTAAAATAATTACCCAATTACCTGTAAAATAAATCCTAACCTAAGTTACAAATACACCTACACTATCAATACATTTAATAAACTACTAACATCTATCTAAAAATACAATTAAATTAACTAAACTAAATTACAAAAAAAAACAAACACTAAATTACAAAAAATAAAAAAAAGATTACAAGATTTTTAAGCTAATTACACCTATTCTAAGCCCCCTAATAAAATAATAAACCCCCAAAATAAAAAAAATTCCCTGCCCTATTCTAAATTAAACAAATTTCAAAGCTCTTTACCTTACCAGCCCTTAAAAGGGCCTTTTGTGGGGCATGCCCCAAAGAATTCAGCTCTTTTGCATTCAACAAATACAATCCCCCCCCCCCATTACAACCCACCACCCACATACCCCTATTCTAAACCCACCCAAACCCCCCTTAAAAAAGCCTAACACTACCCCCCTGAAGATCTCCCTACCTTGTCTTCACCACACCGGGCCGAACTCCTGATCCGATCCGGGCGATGTCTTCCTCCAAGCGGCAAAGAAGAATTCTTCCTCCGGCGACGTCTTCCTCCAAGCGGCAGCAAAGTCTTAATTCTTCCGGCGGCATCTTCAATCTTCTTTCTTCGCTCCGCCGCCGCGGAGCATCCATCCCGGCCGACTGCTGAACTTGGAATGAGGTACCTTTAAATGACGTCATCCAAGATGGCGTCCGCCGAATTCCGATTGGCTGATAGGATTCTATCAGCCAATCGGAATTAAGTTAAAAAAATCTGATTGGCTGATTGAATCAGCCAATCAGATTCAAGTTCAATCCGATTGGCTGATCCGAACAGCCAATCAGATTGAGCTCGCATTCTATTGGCTGATCGGAACAGCCAATAGAATGCGAGCTCAATCTGATTGGCTGATTGGATCAGCCAATCGGATTGAACTTGAATCTGATTGGCTGATTCAATCAGCCAATCAGATTTTTTTAACTTAATTCCGATTGGCTGATAGAATCCTATCAGCCAATCGGAATTCGGCGGACGCCATCTTGGATGACGTCATTTAAAGGTACATCATTCCAAGTTCAGCAGTCGGCCGGGATGGATGCTCCGCGGCGGCCGAGCGAAGAAAGAAGATTGAAGATGCCGCCGGAAGAATGAAGACTTTGCTGCCGCTTGGAGGAAGACGTCGCCGGAGGAAGAATTCTTATTTGCCGCTTGGAGGAAGACATCGCCGGAGGAAGAATTCTTCTTTGCCGCTTGGAGGAAGACATCGCCCGGATCGGATCAGGAGTTCGGCCCGGTGTGGTGAAGACAAGGTAGGGAGATCTTCAGGGGGGTAGTGTTAGGCTTTTTTAAGGGGGGTTTGGGTGGGTTTAGAATAGGGGTATGTGGGTGGTGGGTTGTAATGGGGGGGGGTATTGTATTTCTTGTATGCAAAAGAGCTGAATTCTTTGGGGCATGCCCCACAAAAGGCCCTTTTAAGGGCTGGTAAGGTAAAGAGCTTTGAAATTTGTTGAATTTAGAATAGGGCAGGGAATTTTTTTTATTTTGGGGGTTTATTATTTTATTAGGGGGCTTAGAATAGGTGTAATTAGCTTAAATATCTTGTAATCTTTTTTTTATTTTTTGTAATTTAGTGTTTGTTTTTTTTTGTAATTTAGTTTAGTTAATTTAATTGTATTTTTAGATAGATGTTAGTAGTTTATTAAATTTATTGATAGTGTAGGTGTATTTGTAACTTAGGTTAGGATTTATTTTACAGGTAATTGGGTAATTATTTTAACTAGGTAGATATTAAATAGTTAATAACTATTTAATATCTATTATACCTAGTTAAAATAATTAACAATTTACCTGTAAAATAAATATTAACCCTAACATAGCTACAATGTAATTATTAATTATATTGTAGCTATCTTAGGGTTTATTTTATAGGTAAGTATTTAGATTTAAATAGGAACATTTTAGTTTATAAATGAATTAGATTAATTTAATATAAATTTAGTTAGGGTTAGATAGAGTTAATATAGTTAATATAAATACTATAGTAACTATATTAACTATATTAACCCTAATATAATTAGGGTTAATATAGTTAATATATATAATGTAATACCTATATTAACTATAATATACTTAGGGTTAATATAGATAATATAGCTGGCGGCGGGGTAGGTAGATTAAATTAGGGGTTAATCATTTTAATAGAGATGGCGGCGGTGTAAGGGGCTTACATTAGGGGTTAATCATTTTTATATAGGTGGCGGCGGTGTAAGGGGTCAGATTAGGGGATAGATAAGGTAGATGGCGGCGGTTTTAGAGGCTCACAGTAGGGGGTTAGTTTATGTAGATGGCGGCGGGGTCCGGGAGCGGCGGTTTAGGGGGTAATAACTTTATTAGGGATTTCGGGGGGGGGGGGGATCGCGGTTGACAGGTAGATAGACATTGCGCATGCGTTAGGTGTTAGGTTTATTTTAGAAGATCGCGGTTGACAGGGAGATAGACATTGCGCATGCGTTAGGTGTTAGGTTTATTTTAGCAGATCGCGGTTGACAGGGAGATAGACATTGCGCATGCGTTAGGTGTTAGGTTTATTTTCTAGTTAGTTTAGGGAGTTACGGGGCTCCAATAGTCAGCGTAAGGCTTCTTACGGCTGCTTTTTGTGGCGAGGTGAAAATGGAGTAAGTTTTCTCCATTTTCGCCACGTAAGTCCTTACGCTGCATATTGGATACCAAACTGCGCGGGTTTGGTATACGTGCCTATGGCCCAAAAAACTGCGGGCGACGGCAGAAATATACGCGCTTAACTTCTAGGTTACGCCGTATATGTGATACCAAATCCGCGCAAATATTGGCGTCGCCGGCTTTTGCGGGCGACGCTTTATATCGGATCGACCCCGTGCAATATGTTAATGTATCCTGTGGTTAAAAAATATATTGGGGCCTATCTATCAAGCTCCGGATAGAGCTTGAGGCCCTGTGTTTCTGGCGAGCCTGCAGGCTCGCCAGAAACACCAGTTATGAAGACCGCTGCTCCATAACCTGTCCGCCTGCTCTGAGCAGGCGGACAGACATCGCCGCAATTCAACCCGATCGAGTACGATCGGGTTGATTGACACCCCCCTGCTGGCGGCTGATTGGCCGCGATTCTGCAGAGGGCGGCGTTGTGAGCTGCTGGTGCAATGCTGAATACGGAGAGCGTATTGCTCTCCGTATTTAGCGAGGTCTGGCGGACCGGATCCGCACTGTCGGATCAGGTCCGCCAGACTTTGATAAATAGAGGCCATTGTCTTCAGTGACTGTTCTACATGGGTTTCAGATGTCACCCCTGTTTTGCTGAAGAGGAGGGACAAAATGAACCCTCCCTGCCACATCCATGAGATCAGCCATAGCACATAAACTCCCACTCAAGTGTCACCCATAGACCACCTGCGACTATGCCCTTTTCCCCCTTACATATATTTTTTGCTGGAACCATCACTGATTGGCTGATTTAGTAATTGCTACATTTTATTTAGACATTCCTGGAGAGGAAAAACTCAGAGGAGTAAACAAAATTATGTATTCTTGAGCAGCCAGGTAAAATGTACTTTAAAAAAAGTTATGGAGCACATAGGTAAATGGCTTTTATCTGATACTGAGTACTCCTAGATCCATTAAAGGTCTATTCATTGCTATTGTATAGTCCTTCTGCAATAGGCAGGACACACATTTACATATGTAAATGTATTGAGTATGTGATATTCTGTACAACTAAGTTAGGCTGATAGGAGATTAGAAGCGTTCACGTGTCTATAGCAGTCTATGATAGCAGTCTTTGTAAGTATGTATAACATCGCTATAAACAATGTTGCAAACACTGCTGCCAGATGGCTATAGACACGTGCATGTACCTGAGTTCACCTGGGATTACTCTTTAACAAAGGATAACACGAGAACTAAGCAAAACATATAATATAATTTAACTGAAAAGTTGTTTAACATTTCATGCAATCAATTTAGCTTTAATTTTGACTTTATTGTCCTTTCTTTCATGTAATTGGCAAGAGTCCATGAGCTAGTGACGTATGGGATATACAATCCTACCAGGAGGGGCAAAGTTTCCCAAACCTCAAAGTGCCTATAAATACACCCCTCACCACACCCACAATTCAGTTTTACAAACTTTGCCTCCTATGGAGGTGGTGAAGTAAGTTTTGCGCTTGATTTTTACGATTTCTTCTGTAATAAGCGCTTCTAAGCATTCTGAAGCCCAATTCCTCTCAGTACTGGTTTGGCTATCTGCTATATGTGGATGGGTGTCTTTCGGTAAGTATGTATCATTGTTTTAAGACACTCTAAGCTATGGTTTGGCGCTTTATGTATTAATGTAAAGTTTTAAATATATGTATTTTACTTATATTTGCCATGAGTCAGGTCTATGTGTATTTCCCTTTACAGTCCAGCAGTTTCATTATCGGAATCATGTTTAGGAAGATTGTCTTGCCTGGGGTATAGTCTTTTTTCAATTTGACTTGCTTTTTCGTGGAAAACTTGCGGGCAAACTAAGCTTGTAAGGGCGCAAAATGCTGTTATAATTTTTTTGGGCACGAATGTGCATCAGTCATGACGCAAGTTTGTCATTTCCTGTGTCATGACGCAAGTTCATAATTTCCTGCGTCTTAGTTGACACTAGGTTGTTTGGCGCAAAGTTATGTTATGACGCGAGTTTGTTGGTGCCAAAGAATGTCTCAACTTTCTTTTGCGTTGTGTGTCATACTTGTCGCCAAAAAATGTAGTTTTATTTTACCTCACTTCATATATGCTCCTTGCCTTCTTTATGCTCAGAGGGCTATGCTATTTGCTTTTTTGCCAAATTTAGCACTTGCATTTTTTCCCATTCCTGAAACTGCTATATGTGGAAATAAGATATTTCTGTTTAATGTTATTTTTTATTTTTTTACATTTTACAAGATGTCTCAATCTGATCCTGTCTCAGAATCTGCTGTAGAAACCGACACAGTTCTACCAAAGCTAAGTGTATGTGTTGTAAGCTAGTGGAGATTATATCTACAGCTGTAGTATGTAACAGTTGTCATGATAAGCTTTTGCATGCAGAAAAGGTTTATGTTAGTGCTAGTACAGTATCTGTTGTTCCTTCAACATCTAAAGTACATGATATCCCTGTTGATATGAAACATTATATTGCTGATGCGATACAGAAGGCTATGGCTGCTATACCGCCTTCAAATAAACGTAAAAGGTCTTTTAAAACTTCTCATAATACTGATGAAATTTGTAATGACCGACAACCTACTGATAAATACTCCTCTGATAAGGATCTCTCTGGTTCAGAGGATCCTACTTCAGACATTGACACTGATAAATCACCTTATCTTTTTAATATTGAGTATATTCGTTCTTTGTTAAAAGAAGTGTTAATAACTTTGGATATTGAGGAGTCTGGTCCTCTTATAATAAATAGTAAAAATGTGGTGAACTGAGCGCTGTAGTGTCCTAAGTCTTGAGAAAGGCCTTGTTATAGGCCAAAACGCGTAGACACAGACATACTGGTAAGCTTATCTCCTATTTTCTACAAAGTGTAAAAACTTTATTGCACCATTGTCTGTTTGTTTTTATTTACAGGTCACAGGATCTTCCACATGGTTAATATATATTTTTTCACCGATAATATTATTTTTTCACTGATCATATTGTTCCCAGCATTTTTATTGACACTATTTTTTTAATATTATCACGAGGGACTATTTGGATACACGTTTGATATTGTATATGGCTCCACCCACAGCTATTTGCTACAACTTTCTTTTATGGATTAGCACTTGAAATTATTTGATATTTCTTTCATATTGAGGATTGGACTATCTCCGTGGGATCATCTTTGTACCATATTTTGGACTATTGTTTTATACACCATTTTGAACACTATTTGCGCAATATATTTTTTATTTTTTATTGGCCACTTTTTATATTTTTAATTGACACATCACTGTATCATCTTTTGCTGCTTTATTGTATACAATTTTTGCCAGATATCCAGGCCGGCTTAGCAAGTCCGTGTACTGTTTAGTTAGACATCTATTGTTTTTAAGTCTCTTTTATGTATCATGGATCCATGTTACTATCGTATGTGATTTTACATTTATTAGAATGTTGTATTAAATTTTAAACTTTACCTATATTTGATTATATTTAATTATATTTTTCACTGCGATCTTCTATATGCAGCTAGCATTGCCGCACTATCCTACATCCTATTAAGCTTTTAGCGCTCCCTCCGTTACCTATTTCCTCTTATAATAAATATAATAAATCCAGTAAACGTCTAAATTCTGTCTATAAACCTCCTGTGACTACTCCTGAGGTTTTTCCTGTTCCTGATGCTATTTCTGATGTGATTGCTAAGGAATGGTCTAAGCCTGGTACTTCTTTTGTTCCTTCTTCAAGGTTTAAAAAGTTGTATCTTTTGCCAGTGACTAGATTAGAGTTTTGGGAAAAAGTCCCTAAAGTTGATGGGGTTATTTCTACTCTTGCTAAACGTACTACTATTCCTATGGAAGATAGTACCTCTTTTAAGGATCCTTTAGATAGGAAAATTGAATCTTATCTAAGGAAAGCTTATTTGCATTCTGGCTATATGCTCAGACCTGCCATTTATATGGCTGATATTGCGGCTGCATCAACTTTTTGGTTGGATAGCTTAGCACAATGGGAAAAAGACTCTGATTTGCATAGCATTGTTCGTTTGCTTCAACATGCTAATTATTTGATCTGTGATGCTATTTTTGATATTATCAAGATAAATGTTAAATCTATGTCTTTAGCTATTTTAGCTAAAAGAGCTTTATAGCTCAAATAATGGAATTCTGACATGGTATCTAAATCTAAGTTACTATCTCTTTCATTCCAGGGTAATAATTTGTTTGGTTCTCAGTTGGATTCAATTATTTCCACTCCAAAAGGGAGTTTTTTTGCCTCAAGGTAAAAAGACAAATCTAGAGCTTCTAATCGGTTTTGTTCCTTTTGACAGAATAGAGAACAGAAAGCCACTCCTTCCCCTAAGGACTCTAGCTCCAATTGGAAGCCTTCCTCGAGTTGGAATAAATCCAAGCCTTACAATAAACCAAAGCCAGCCCCCAAGACTGCATGAAGGTGCGGCCCTCAATCCAGTTTTACTGGTGGGGGGCAGATTGAATTTATTTCAAGATGTTTGGGCAGGTTCCATTCAGAATCATTGGATTCAGAATATTGTATCTCAGGGTTATTTAAAAGGTTTCAGAATAAGACCTCCTGTGAGAAGATTTTTTCTCTCTCACGTTCCAACAAATCCTTTGAAAGCTCAGGCTTTTCTGAAATGTGTTTCAGATCTAGAGCTTTCAGGAGTGATTGTACCAGTTCCAATTCTGGAACAGGGCCTGGGTTTTTATTTAAATCTATTCATTGTCCCGAAGAAGGAAAAGTCTTTCAGACCAGTTCTGGATCTGAAGTTTTTGAATCATTTTGTAAGAGTCCCTACTTTCAAGATGGTGACTATAAGGACTATTCTGCCTTTTGTTCAGCAAGGTCATTACATGTCCTCAATAGACTTACAGGATGCGTATCTTCATATTCCGATTCATCCAGACCACTATCGGTTTCTGAGATTCTCTTTTCTAGACAAGCATTACCAGTGTGTTGCTCTTCCATTTGGCCTAGCAACAGCTCCAAGAATCTTTTCGAATGTTCTCGGTGCCATTCTATCTGTAATCAGAGAGCAGAGCATTGCAGTGTTTCCTTATTTGGACGATATCTTGGTACTGGCTCAGTCTTTTCATTTAGCAGAATCTCACACAAATCAACTTGTGTTGTTTCTTCGAAGACATGGTTGGAGGATCAATTTACCAAAGAGTTCCTTGATTCTTCAGACAAGGGTCACCTTTTTAGGTTTCCAGATAGATTCAGTATCCATGACTTTGTCTTTAACAGACAAGAGACAAGTTAAATTGGTTTCTGCCTGTCGAAACCTTCAATCTCGATCATTCCCTTCAGTGGCTATGTGCATGGAAGTTTTAGGTCTCATGACTGCAGCATCGGACGCGATCCCCTTTGCTCATTTTCATTTGAGACTTCTGCAGGTTTGCATGCTGAATCAATGGTGCAGGGATTATACTTGGATATTACAGTTGATATACTTAAATCCCAACATTCAACTCTCTCTGTCCTGGTGGTTAGTCCATCATCGGATTATTCAAGGGGCCTCTTTTGTTCATCCTTCCTGGACTGTGATTTCAACAGATGCAAGTCTCACAGGTTGGGGAGCTGTCTGGGGGTCTCTGACAGCAGAAGGAGTTTGGTAAACTCAAGAGGCGAGGTTACCAATCAATATTTTAGAACTCCGTGCTATTTTCAGGGCTCTTCAGGCTTGGATACTTTTTTGGGTGGAATCCAACTCCTGTCTAATTTCTGCGATACATATTCCAGGTGTAGAAAATTGGGAAGCGGAATATCTCGTTGTCATTCTTTACATCCAGGGGAGTGGTCTCTCCACCCAGATGTATTTTGTCAGATTGTACAGATGTGGGGTCTCCCTGAAATAGATCTTATGGCTTATCATCTAAACAAGAAGCTTCCCAGGTACCTTTCCAGGTCCAGGGATCCTCAGGCGGAGATGGTGGATGCGTTAGCAGTTCCTTGGTTTTACCAACCTGTTTACATTTTTCTGCCTCTAGCTCTACTTCCAAGGGTGATCTCCAAGATTATATTGGAACAATTGCATGTGTTTCTGATAGCACCAGCATGGCCTCACAGATTTGGTATGCGGACCTTGTCCAGATGTCCAGTTGCCAACCTTTGCCGCTTCCTTTAAGGCCAGACCTTCTGTCTCAAGGGCCATTTTTCCATCAGGATCTCAAATCACTAAATTTGAAGGTATGGAAATTGAACGCATACGGCTAGATTTGGAGTCTTGTCGGTAACAACCCGAAAAACTAACGCCGGCTTTTTTCTGGCCGCACCATAAAAATAACTCTGGTATTGAGAGTCCACAGAATGGCTGCGTTAGGCTCCAAAAAAGGAGCGTAGAGCATTTTTAACGCAGCTTCAACTCTCGATACCAGAGTTGCTTACGCAAGCGGCCAGCCTAAAAAACGTGCTCGTGCACGATTCCCCCATAGGAAACAATGGAGCTGTTTGAGCTGAAAAAAAACCAAACACCTGCAAAAAAGCCGCGTTCAGCTCCTAACGCAGCCCCATTGTTTGCTATGCGGTAACCCTTCCTACGTCTGCACTTAACACTCTAACATGTACCCCGAGTCTAAACACCCCTAACCTTACACTTATTAACCCCTAATCTGCCGCCCCCGCTATCGCTGACCCCTGCATATTATTATTAACCCCTAATCTGCCGCTCCGTAAACCGCCGCTACTTACATTATCCCTATGTACCCCTAATCTGCTGCCCTAACATCGCCGACCCCTATATTATATTTATTAACCCCTAATCTGCCCCCCACAACGTCGCCTCCACCTGCCTACACTTATTAACCCCTAATCTGCTGAGCGGACCTGAGCGCTACTATAATAAAGTTATTAACCCCTAATCCGCCTCACTAACCCTAAAATACATAGTATTAACCCCTAATCTGCCCTCCCTAACATCGCCGACACCTAACTTCAATTATTAACTCCTAATCTGCCGACCGGAGCTCACCGCTACTCTAATAAATGTATTAACCCCTAAAGCTAAGTCTAACCCTAACACTAACACCCCCCTAAGTTAAATATAATTTACATCTAACGAAATTAATTAACTCTTATTAAATAAATTATTCCTATTTAAAGATAAATACTTACCTGTAAAATAAATCCTAATATAGCTACAATATAAATTATAATTATATTATAGCTATTTTAGGATTAATATTTATTTTACAGGTAACTTTGTATTTATTTTAACCAGGTACAATAGCTATTAAATAGTTAAGAACTATTTAATAGCTAAAATAGTTAAAATAATTACAAAATTACCTGTAAAATAAATACTAACCTAAGTTACAATTAAATCTAACACTACACTATCAATAAATTAATTAAATAAACTACCTACAATTACCTACAATTAACCTAACACTACACTATCAATAAATTAATTAAATACAATTCCTACAAATAAATACAATTAAATAAACTAGCTAAAGTACAAAAAATAAAAAAGAACTAAGTTACAAAAAATAAAAAAATATTTACAAACATAAGAAAAATATTACAACAATTTTAAACTAATTACACCTACTCTAAGCCCCCTAATAAAATAACAAAGCCCCCCAAAATAAAAAAATGCCCTACCCTATTCTAAATTACTAAAGTTCAAAGCTCTTTAACCTTACCAGCCCTGAACAGGGCCCTTTGCGGGGCATGCCCCAAGAAGTTCAGCTCTTTTGCCTGTAAAAAAAAACATACAATACCCCCCCCCAACATTAAAACCCACCACCCACATACCCCTAATCTAACCCAAACCCCCCTTAAATAAACCTAACACTAAGCCCCTGAAGATCTTCCTACCTTATCTTCACCCTGCCAGGTTCACCGATCCGTCCTGAAGAGCTCCTCCGATGTCCTGATCCAAGCCCAAGCGGGGGGCTGAAGAGGTCCATGATCCGGCTGAAGTCTTCATCCAAGCGGGAGCTGAAGAGGTCCATGATCCGGATGAAGTCTTCTATCAACTGCATCTTCAATCTTCTTTCTTCCGGATCCATCTTGCAGACCTCCGACGTGGAACATCCTCTTCTCCCGACGCCTACTAGCCGAATGACGGTTCCTTTTAGGGACGTCATCCAAGATGGCGTCCCTCGAATTCCGATTGGCTGATAGGATTCTATCAGCCAATCGGAATTAAGGTAGGAATATTCTGATTGGCTGATGGAATCAGCCAATCAGAATCAAGTTCAATCCGATTGGCTGATCCAATCAGCCAATCAGATTGAGCTTGCATTCTATTGGCTGTTCCGATCAGAATCCTATCAGCCAATCGGAATTCGAGGGACGCCATCTTGGATGACGTCCCTTAAAGGAACCGTCATTCGGCTAGTAGGCGTCGGTAGAAGAGGATGTTCCGCGTCGGAGGTCTGCAAGATGGATCCGGAAGAAAGAAGATTGAAGATGCCGTTGATAGAAGACTTCATCCGGATCATGGACCTCTTCAGCTCCCGCTTGGATGAAGACTTCATCCGGATCATGGACCTCTTCAGCTCCCGCTTGGATGAAGACTTCAGCCGGATCATGGACCTCTTCAGCCCCCCGCTTGGGCTTGGATCAGGACATCGGAGGAGCTCTTCAGGACGGATCGGTGAACCTGGCAGGGTGAAGATAAGGTAGGAAGATCTTCAGGGGCTTAGTGTTAGGTTTATTTAAGCGGGGTTTGGGTTAGATTAGGGGTATGTGGGTGGTGGGTTGTAATGTTGGGGGGGGTATTGTATGTTTTTTTTTACAGGCAAAAGAGCTGAACTTCTTGGGGCATGCCCCGCAAAGGGCCCTGTTCAGGGCTGGTAAGGTTAAAGAGCTTTGAACTTTAGTAATTTAGAATAGGGTAGGGCATTTTTTTTATTTTGGGGGCTTTGTTATTTTATTAGGGGGCTTAGAGTAGGTGTAATTAGTTTAAAATTGTTGTAATATTTTTCTTATGTTTGTAAATATTTTTTTATTTTTTGTAACTTAGTTCTTTTTTATTTTTTGTACTTTAGCTAGTTTATTTAATTGTATTTATTTGTAGGAATTGTATTTAATTAATTTATTGATAGTGTAGTGTTAGGTTAATTGTAGGTAATTGTAGGTAGTTTATTTAATTAATTTATTGATAGTGTAGTGTTAGGTTTAATTGTAACTTAGGTTAGTATTTATTTTACAGGTAATTTTGTAATTATTTTAACTATTTTAGCTATTAAATAGTTCTTAACTATTTAATAGCTATTGTACCTGGTTAAAATAAATACAAAGTTACCTGTAAAATAAATATTAATCCTAAAATAGCTATAATATAATTATAATTTATATTGTAGCTATATTAGGATTTATTTTACAGGTAAGTATTTATCTTTAAATAGGAATAATTTATTTAATAAGAGTTAATTAATTTCGTTAGATGTAAATTATATTTAATTTAGGGGGGTGTTAGTGTTAGGGTTAGACTTAGCTTTAGGGGTTAATACATTTATTATAGTAGCGGTGAGCTCCGGTCGGCAGATTAGGGGTTAATGTTTGAAGTTAGGTGTCGGCGATGTTAGGGAGGGCAGATTAGGGGTTAATACTATTTATTATAGGGTTAGTGAGGCGGATTAGGGGTTAATAACTTTATTATAGTAGCGCTCAGGTCCGCTCGGCAGATTAGGGTTAATAAGTGTAGGCAGGTGGAGGCGACGTTGAGGGGGGCAGATTAGGGGTTAATAAATATAATATAGGGGTCGGCGGTGTTAGGGGCAGCAGATTAGGGGTACATAAGGATAACGTAGGTGGCGGCGCTTTGCGGTTGGCAGATTAGGGGTTAATAAGTGTAGGCAGATGGAGGCGACGTTGAGGGGGGCAGATTAGGGGTTAATAAATATAATACAGGGGTCGGCGGTGTTAGGGGGAGCAGATTAGGGGTACATAAGGATAACGTAGGTGGCGGTCGGCAGATTAGGGGTTAAAAAAAATATTCGAATGTCGGGGATGTGGGGGGACCTCGGTTTAGGGGTACATAGGTAGTTTATGGGTGTTAGTGTACTTTAGAGTACAGTAGTTAAGAGCTTTAGAAACCGGCGTTAGCCCAGAAAGCTCTTAACTACTGACTTTTTTCCTGCGGCTGGAGTTTTGTCGTTAGATGTCTAACGCTCACTTCAGAAACGACTCTAAATACCGGAGTTAGAAAAATCCCATTGAAAAGATAGGATACGCAATTGACGTAAGGGGATCTGCGGTATGGAAAAGTCGCGGCTGAAAAGTGAGCGTTAGACCCTATTTTGAGTGACTCCAAATACCGGCGGTAGCCTAAAACCCGCGTTAGGAGCCTCTAACGCTGGTTTTCACAGCTAACGCCAAACTCCAAATCTAGGTCTTAGTGCTTAGTCATAGAGGTTTCTCTGACTCAGTGATTAATACTATGCTACAGGCTCGTAAGTCTGTTTCAAGAAAGATTTATTATCGGGTTTGGAAAACCTATATTTCATGGTGTTTTTCTCATAAATTTTCTTGGCATTCGTTTAGAATTCTTAGAATTTTACAGTTTCTTCAGGATGGTTTGGATAAAGGTTTGTCTGCAAGTACTTTGAAGGGACAAATCTCTGCTCTTTCTGTTTTATTTCACAGAAAAATTGCTAATCTTCCTCATATTCACTGTTTTGTTCAGGCTTTAGTTCATATCAAGCCTGTTATTAAATCAATCTCTCCTCCTTGGAGTATTAATTTGGTTTTGAAGGCTTTGCAGGTTCCTCCTTTTGAGCCTATGCATTCTTTGGATATTAAACTGCTTTCTTGGAAATTGTTGTTCCTTTTGGCTATCTCTTCAGCTAGAAGAGTTTCTGAATTGTCTGCTCTCTCTTGTTAGTTTCCTTTTCTGATTTTCCATCAGGATAAGGTTGTTTTGCGGACTTCATTTACATTTCTTGCTAAGATTGTGAATTCTAACATTAGTAGGGAAATTTTTGTTCTTTCCTTGTGTCCTAATCCCAAGAATACTCTTGAAAGATCTCTACATTCTTTGGATGTTGTAAGAGCTTTAAAATATTATGTCGAAGCTACTAAAGATTTCAGAAAGACTTCTAGTCTATTTGCTGTTTTTTCTGGTCCTAGGAAAGGTCAGAAAGCCTCCTCCATTTCTTTGGCATCTTGGTTAAAGCTTTTGATTCATAAAGCTTATGTAGAGGCGGAACAGTCTCCGCCTCAGAGAATTACAGCACATTCTACTATATCAGTCACCACTTCATGGGCTTTAAAGAATGAAACAGCAGCAACTTGGTCTTCTTTGCCTACATTTTTTCTAAATTTTACCATTTTGATGTATTTGCTTCTTTTGAAGCAGTCTTTGGTAGAAAAGTTCTTCAGGCAGCTGTTTCAGTTTGATTCTTCTGCTTATGATTTCAGTTTTTTCTTGAAATTTATGTGAAATTTTTAAAGAAAGACATTTTTTTGTGGATTTAATTTTTTCAGAGGAAATAGCTATTTTTATTTTATCCCTCCCTTTCTAGTGACTCTTCTGTGGTCTCCCACATCTTGGGTATTTCTATCCCATACGTCACTAGCTCATGGACTCTTGCCAATTACATGAAAGAAAACATAATTAATGTAAGAACTTACCTTATAAATTAATTTCTTTCATATTGGCAAGAGTCCATGAGGCCCACCCTTTTTTATGGTGATTATGATTTTTGTATAAAATGCACAATTATATTTCCAGTTCCTCTTTTTGTATGCTTTTTTACTCCTTATTTTATCTCCTTATTTCATCACCCCACTACTTGGCTATTCGTGAATTGTGGGTGTGGTGAGTTGTGTATTTATAGGCATTTTGAGGTTTGGGAAACTTTGCCCCTCCTGGTAGGATTGTATATCCCATATGTCACTAGCTCTTGGACTCTTGCCAATATGAAAGAAATGAATTTATCAGGTAAGTTCTTACATAAATTATGTTTTTAATGCTTTATTTTTTAAAGACCACCTATATTTGCTTCTTTTGTCATTTGATCAGTGTGAGTGAAATAAAATTTAACATGTTAGTTTTTTTATGTATGTCTTAGTTTTTCCCCTTTTATTTATTAAAATGTGGATTTTTTTTCTCTCTCTCTAGGATTTATTTGTTTTACTTGATTTGATTGGAACAGAAAACCCCTTTTTCCCAAACTACTTTCAAAATACTATTCGATGGTATAGCAGACTTCAGTCTATTGGTAAGTGTTATATGCTATAATCTTGATGGAAATGAAGAAATTACTGAACAAAATAATACTGTTAATAAATTGTAATGGGTGCTATATACAGTACTGTGCAAAAGTTTTAGGCCACTATTAGATTGTTTTTTTAAGAAATTTTAATGACCATCCATATTTTTTTTTTGGTCTGCTACCCTTCCAAGACTATTCTTGATCAAGCTTCTTCGTACTGTAGAAGGGTCAACTTGGCATCCAGATGAAGCTGCCTGATGCTGAGCCAGCTCCTTGCTGGACTTCTTCTGGGTCACTCAAAGAAGAAACTCTGAGAATCTTCTCATCAGATTTTGAAAGTTTTCTTGGCCTTCCAGTTCTTTTTTTTGTCCTTGACAAAAATTCTTCAAATTTCTTTATAACAGCTTTAATACCTCATCTTGAGTATCCAGTTTGTTTGCTGATTTTGCTTTGAGAGTGGCCTTGCTGATGCAAAAGTATGATTTTATATCTGTCAAACTCTGTGATCTTTGGCATTTTGAATGGAATAATGTGACTGAAAGTTAGTCTTATTAGCAAGCTTCCAATTAATTAAACGCATACCACGTGTATGTAATGCTCAAGCATGTCATGCACAAACCTGGTGTAATAGACCTTTTTTACAGCAGTCATTTTGACATGAAATAGTAGGACAAATACAGGTGTTAGCAATGACATTAATTAGGGTTCCATTCCATTTAGGTTTACAAGAGCCAGGTTCCTGCTCTTGCTCAAGTGTATGGGGAGGTCACACTAAATACTTGCCACTTTAGCCTATAGAAGCTTTTTTTCTGATTTTTTCCCCCTGTTTTTTTAATACTGCATACAAATATCCTGTATTTTCTGGTTGTATTCTAATAAAGAGACTGAGAAAGACTTTTGCACAGTACTGTACATTTTTAATTTGGCCATACTCTCATTAAAGGGATTTAATAAAAAAATGATATGTGCATGGATTGAGTGCAGGAATTTTCAGAACCAAACCAGAGCCAATATACTCTATGTAAACAGAAATTAATAACCAAAAATTGTGAATGTGATCGACAATCATATACAAATATATAGATGATACAAATGATACAAATAATGCAGTTATAAAATAATTAATGTTCGACATCTGTCTGTGCTGACTCGTTTCAACCTGATTCTTGGTGGAGCGGATACACTCTCAAGCCAATTCAAGGCTCGAGGCCCTATCATAAAGTGGGGATTCATTTATAAACCAATCTAACTACATATTTTTGCACAGCCTGACTTTTGCTTTTGTCCATCAACATAGTGATCACACCAAAGCCTCAGGTGTGAGTTTCCAAGTTAATTAACATCAACAGTGGATTTGTAAACACATGAACAGGGTACAAATTTAATCTTTGGCTTTTAATAACTGTCTCACAATAATGTAAATTATACGTCATTTCAAAAGGTTCACATTATTTTGAGATAATTTGAGCACTAATTAGAAGATTCTACATATTGATTATTTTTTAGGGTTGCATTATTTGTATCATTTGTATTTTCTGTATACATTTGTATACGATTTTTTATCACATTCACATTTTTTGGATATTGGTTTTTCTGTATGCATAGTGTATTTTATATATATTTGTTTTGATTGATAAATACAGATATATTTTAAATATTTTATCCCTTGAATAACTTGATTATGTTCTTTGCAATTTTGTGTCAATAAATGTTTTAGCGATATATTTACTATCCATCCCACACCATAGACTTTTTTGGCCTCTATTTTTTCTTACTTGTTGAATTTATTAGATCTAATTAGAAGAACTTCTTTGGGCTCGATTTATCAAGCGAGGGCAGACAGAGGTGTACATATTCGACCCTGTTCGCCCCAGCTCGCCTCTGGCGGGTAGCAATCCGCTGCTGAATATTACCATTGCACTGGAGTGCTATTTTGCGCTTGCGTGCAACACCGCCCCCCTGCCCTGCGCACAGTCAATCACGTGCGGGCAGGAGCTGTTAATCTCCCCCGTCGGACTAGACCGGGAGATTTAAATTCTCCACCTAAGAGGTGTAGAAGAGGGTAGGGAAGCAGCGGTCTGATGACCTCTGCTTGATAAATCCTGACTGCAGGTTCTCATGTGCGTAATTGCAGTCAAAGGGATTAGAAGGGCTTGATAAATCGAGCCCTTTATGTGAATTTAATGAGCTGGATTATAATACCCTATTAAAGATACAATACTGAATAAGCACTGGGAAGTGGTGAAGGCAACATTTCCTTTTGATGCTTTCAGAAGAAGGAGCCTTTCTTATTTTTATGCTGTTAAGCAACATGTGTTTCTTAGGATTGTTATAGACATTTTCTTAGGACCATTGTAGACATTTTTATTTCTTATAAAAGAGGACATTGCAAAATGTAATTAAAGCATTTTAATGTTTTCTGGGCCTGGATAATCTAACCTATTCTTGTCATGCTCTTTACTAATTAAAGGGACATGAAACCCCCTATTTTTTTTCCTTTTATGAATCAGATAGAGCACACATTTCTAAACAACTTTACCGCTTAATTTCTATGATCAATTTTGCATCATTCTCTTGGTATCCTTTGTTGTAAGTGCAGCAATGCACTACTAGGAGCTACATGAACACATCAGTAAGCCAATCACAAGCGGCATAAATGTGCAGCCACCAATCAACAGGGATTGTCATTGATTGTGAGGTATGGCCTGCTTCCTGCCTTTATCCCCGGTGTTCTGAATCACCCAGAAGACGACAGTGATTCAGCAACCCACTCTTTTATTATTCTAAACTCAAAGGGATGTAAAAACCAAAACATCTCTTTTGTGATTCATACAGAACATATAGTTTAAAAAAAGTTTCTAATTTACTTCTATTATCAAATTGGCTTTGTTTTCAATGGTATTATTTGTTGAAGAGATACCTAGGTAGCTATCTGGAGCCAAGCCTGGTCTGGCCATAGGGCATGCAGGGCAAATGTCTTATGTGGGCCTTGCTGCTATATACCACCCTTTCTAAATATGGGTAACAATAGGAAAGCTGTTACAGTCTGCCTATTTTTTTTAAAGCAGAAATTACATTTTCTACCTGGCTGTTAAGCAGAGGTTCTGCAGGACAAGTGTTCTGGTGTCTTCTGGCTTCCTAGCTGGATGAGGGACATAACAGAATGTGGGCTGCTCTGCCTTTAACCCCTTAAGGACCAAGGCCTTTTTTCAATTTCTTTCCCTTAAAGACCAGGGCTTTTTTTTTTACATTTCTGCAGTGTTTGTGTTTAGCTGTAATTTTCCTCTTACTTATTTACTGTACCCACACATATTATATACCGTTTTTCTCGCCCACTAAATGGACTTTCTAAAGATACCATTATTTTCATCATATCTTATCATTTATTATTAAAAAAATTATAAAATATGAGGAAAAAATGGAAAAAAACACACTTTTTCTAACTTTGACCCCAAAATCTGTTACACATCTACAACCACCAAAAAACACCCATGCTAAATAGTTTCTAAATTTTGTCCTGAGTTTAGAAATACCCAATGTTAACATGTTCTTTGCTTTTTTTGCAAGTTATAGGGCCATAAATAAAAGTAGCACTTTGCTATTTCCAAACCATTATTTTTCAAAATTAGCGATAGTTAGATTAGAACACTGATATCTTTCAGGAATCCCTGAATATCCATTGACATGTATATATATATTTTTTTAGAAGACATCCCAAAGTATTGATCTAGGCCCATTTTGGTATATTTCATGCCACCATTTCACCGCCATATGCGATCAAATACAAAAAATTGTTCACTTTTTCACAATTTTTTTCACAAACGTTCGGTTTCTCATTGAAATTATTTACAAACAGCTTGTGCAATTATGGCATAAATGGTTGTAAATTTTTCTCTGGGAACCCCTTTGTTCAGAAATAGCAGACATATATGGCTTTGGCGTTGCTTTTTGGTAATTAGAAGGCCGCTAAATGCCACTGTGCACCACACGTGTATTATGCCCAGCAGTGAAGGGGTTAATCAGGGAGCATGTAGGGAGCTTTTTGGGGTAATTTTAGCTTTAGTGTAGTGTAGTAGACAACCCCAAGTATTGATCTAGGCCCATTTTGGTATATTTCATTCTACCATTTCACCGCCAAATGCGATCAAATTAAAAAAAACTTTAAATTTTTCACAATTTTAGGTTTCTCACTGAAATCATTTACAAACAGCTTGTGCAATTATGGCATAAATGGTTGTAAGTGCTTCTCTGGGATCCCTTTGTTCAGAAATAGCAGACATATATGGCTTTGGCGTTGCTTTTTGGTACTTAGAAGGCCGCTAAATGCCGCTGCGCATCACACGTGTATTATGGCTAGCAGTGATGGGGTTAATTAGGTAGCTTGTAGGGAGCTTGCAGGGTTAATTTTAGCTTTAGTGTAGAGCTCAGCCTCCCACCTGAAACATCAGACCCCCTGATCCCTCCCAAACAGCTCTCTTCCCTCTCCCACCCCACAATTGTCCCCGCCATCTTTAGTACTGGCAGCAACTCTGTCAGTACTAAAATAAAAGGTATATTTAGGCATTTTTTTAAAGCATATTTACATATGCTGATGGTAGGACCCCCCCCTTAGCCCCCAACCTGACTGATCCCCCACCAAACAGCTCTCTAACCCTCCCCCTCTGCCTTGATGGGCGCCATCTTGGGTACTGGCAGCTGTCTGCCAGTACCCAGTTTAGAATAAAATTATAGTTTTTTTTTAAAAAAATCCCATTTTCTGTAGTGTAGCTCCCCCCCCACCAAAGACCAACCCCCCACCCCCTCCTAGATACCTTGGATTGTTTGTTTTAAAACAATAAAATACCCCTTTCTCCCACTAATATAAACAAAACTTTTTCTGTAGTGCAGCGGTTCCCACCCGCTCCCGCCCCGTGCACGGCGCCGCCCGCCGCCCCCCGTGCACGCCACGCGCGCCCGTGCGCGCCCCCATCGGTCACGCCCCCGATCCCGCCCCCTCTACATTACCCGGCCCATCGATGGCCGCCCACCCGCCTCCCCAGTCGGCTCCCCCCCACCAACGATACCGGCCATCGATGTCCGGTGCAGAGAGGGCCACAGAGTGGCTCTCTCTGCATCGGATGGCCCAGGGGCGATATCGAGGCGATATCGAGGCATCCTGCAATAACCGGAAAGCGGCTGGAAGTGAGCAGTATCGCTTCCAGCCGCTTTTAAACCCCCTAATGTCGTACAGGGTACGTCGCTGGTCTTTAAGACCAGGTTGTGTGCGACGTACCCTGTACGACATGTGTCGTTAAGGGGTTAAATGCCTGGGCCTATTTTTGGTTCCAGTCCTGTCCGAAGCACTACATGGCAGGAAAAAAAGTGCTTCTATCTAGTGCTCTTGTAAATGGATAACATTCTTGCAAAACTGATGCATGCTTCAGAGCTTAATTCCCTGCTTTTCAAAAAAGTTACCAAGAAAATGAAGAAAAATTTCGATAATAGAAGTAAATTAGAAAGTGATTACATGCTCTATCTGAATTATAAAAAAAAGGTTGGGTTTCATAGCCCTTTATTATCTCATGTCTGAAGACTGCCATTTTTACATCCTGTGATAGAGAGTCACGTGACCACTGACCACTTGCCACAGAGGTTCTCTTACCTCCCATATCCAAGTACGGAACCCATGACATAGTAATAATTATACTTTTACAAGAGCACCGCCTAGGTATGTAACAACTTATTTACTAAAATAGAATGATCTAAAAACGTGCTGTTAAATACCAGGCGTCAGCATTCACACTGCACCATATTAGTCAAATTGCAGGGAAAGCTGCCTTTAAGGTTTTATGTCAAGCCATATTTTGATATACTCTCTGTTTATATAGGCAACACCACTGGACAGGCAAATATTGTTTGTGTCAACAAGCTATAAAGAGATGTTAACTTGAAATGACACATAAGACTTGCATGCTGAGACTTTATAGTAGAAATGAGGCATGTATTTTATTTATTCTTTGTTTTACCGCTATAAGGTGTAACTGATACAAAAATATCAAAGTATTAAAAATAATATTTAAAGGGACACTAAATACATTTCATGTACCTCCCTCTAATTATTGGTACCACCATGTTGGAACTTACACTGCAGGTATCTAAAGGAGAGATGCTGCACATGTGCAAACATATGAACACTGGATGTAATAAAAGGTACATTTCAACATGTATTTAGTGTCGTCCCTTTAACTAGCATGCACATATATTACTGAATAAGAAAATCGGCTAAACATTTTTTTGTAGATGACACAACTAAATATATATAAATTAAATTCAAGATATCAAAAAAGAAATAACATAGGGTTTGATCACAATCTATTATAATAATAATTATCAGCAGGTTAATAGCTGCAGATGAGCTGTTTTTTTCATGTCAATCACAATCAGCCATTTCCGTTGCTTATCAGAAGCACTTTTTTCATTACCATTTTGGTGAACAATTAACCTATACTTAACATGTGCCAGTCCTGTTTTTCTGATCACTGCTCAAATTCTCAGCACTTAAAGGGACATAAAACACAAAATTGTACTTTCATGATTTAGATAGAGCATGTGATTTTAAATAACTTTCCAATTTACTTATTATGAAATTTGCTTCATTCTTTTGGTATCCTCTGTTAAAAGAGCAGCTATGCACTGCTGAGAGCTAGGTGAACATATCTAGTGAACCAATGAAAAGAGGCATTTATGTGCAGCCACCAATCAGCAACTAGCTCCCA
The DNA here is from genome assembly GCF_027579735.1 of Bombina bombina. Taxonomy (NCBI): domain Eukaryota; kingdom Metazoa; phylum Chordata; class Amphibia; order Anura; family Bombinatoridae; genus Bombina; species Bombina bombina. The sequence continues at coordinate 749,065,990 of NC_069502.1, forward strand.
GCAATGCACTGTTGTTCCTGAGCCTACCTAGGTATGCTTTAACAAATAAGGATACCATGATAATTATGCAAAATATATAATATAAAGTAAATTGGACAAGTTGTATAAAATTGACATGGTCTGTATGAATCATGAAAGACAAAGTTGGGGTTTCATGTCCTTTTAAAGAGCCATATAATACAGCTGAATTGCATAATCAAAAAAGTACACTAATAAAAAGACAATGCAATAGCACTCCAGATTTTAACTTAACAATTTAGTTTTTTTGTAACAAATTTAAACTTTTGATGAACAAACAAAAAATAGAGCACAATACCACTCTGAGGGGTAGATTTAACAAGGGCCAAATGGCCCTTGTTCCCGCGCGAGCCTTAAGGCTCGTCGGAAACAGCAGTTATGAAGCAGCGGTCTAAAGACCGCCGCTTTAAAACTTGTCCGCTGCCTCTGAGGCTGCGGTCTTCAATCCGCCCAATCCTATACAATCGGGCTGATTGACACCCCCTGCTAATGGCCAAATCTGCAGGGGGCAGCATTGCACAAGCAGTTCTGGTGAACTGCTTGTGCAATGATAAATGCAGCAGCGTATGCTGTCGCCATTCAGTGATGTCTGTCGGACATGATACGCTACACCGTATCATGTGGACAGACATTGGGTAAATCTACCCCTGAGTGTGAATCAGCAACCCCTAATTTAATATTGAAAGAAAAGCACTCACATTTAAAAACCTCAACAATTAATAGGTATATAAAAGTATTACCGGTACCGTCCCTGGGTTTAGCCTTGGTGCTATATCACATCAGTGATTCTCACTAGAAGCCTCTGATGAAATGAGGAGGACCTCACAAAACGCTTAGGCCACACCCACTTGATGCGCAACTATCCAATATAGTTTTCCTTTGCCGGCATTATCAACGCATGGTGGAAGGCGTGTTGTATACTTTTGAAGCGAGCAGTATTCCAGGAACCGATTGGAGATGGGAGATGGTGTACCACTGAAGGGCGTCGTTCGCAGTGATAACTGTTGACATGATTTAGCATCAAGACTAAATCGAGATACAAAACTGGTGGATATATATCTCATAATTGTTGAGTTTTTTTTTAATGTGAGTGCTTTTCTTTCAATATTAAATTTGTGGTTGTTGATTCACACCCCAGACAATAGTTTCTTCCTCTTTTGGGCCTCGTCAGTGAGGTGCAGCCATATCCCTCTAAGCACATTGGGCAAGGAGTCCCACCTCTGGTTTCCCTCATCATCCTTAGGGAGATTTTCCCCAGGGTCTCCCAAGAAACACACATGCCCACTATACTGATAATTTCCTTGTTCAAACCCCCTTAAAGGGCAGTATACACCAATTTTTATTTAACTGCATGTAATAGACACTACTATAAAGAATAATATGCATAGACACTGATCTAAAACTAGTATAAAACCTTCTAAAAACTGACTTAGAAGCTCACAGTTTAGCACTGTTGAAAAGGTTAAAGGGACATTCCAGTCAAAATATAAATTCACATAGATTAATAACATTTTTGAATAGAAACATATTTGCAATATACATGTATTAGCAAAAATGCTTCTAGTAAAAGTTATCACTGTATTAGTGTTAGCATTTTTCTCTGCACGTGCATGTGAAGCATAGCTAGATATTGTCACGGCACCCACATTTTAAATAATGCAGTTGCTCAGATCATCAGTGGGGCTTGTATTATGTCAGCAATTAACAAATTGAGTCATTACCAGATGGTACAAGCACCTTAGGCTCTCTGAGCACGTGCTGTGTTTATAATTCTGGTGCACGATGCATACTTAAATACACTTTTGAAACAGCTATAGCTTTTATTAGAAGCATTTTTGCTAATGCATGTTTATTACACAAATGCTTCTGTTCAATACTGAAATACACCAATGTGGTTTCCTATTTTGGCTGGAATTTCCCTTTAACTGGAAAACCCACTGCAAATTGTTCTATAGCAAAAAAAGCAGACAATCCCTTCCTCTGCATATGAAAAAACTCTTTACACAAACAGGAGCAAGCTGGAGTAGGTATACATCCGTATTCTCCTAAAACTTTGGGGCTTGGTTAGGAGTCTGAAAATCAGCGCAATGTTATTTAAAATTAAGCAAAACTACATTTTTTTTAAAAAAGAAGCTGTATAGTTTATAAAATGGATACAAAAAATGTGTGGGTAAAAGCTTCCACTCTAGAAGGTCTGCTATGCAAAACTAACAATCCTGCTTCTTAGATGAAGGTAGAATTAAAACAGTCCATATAGGAGCCAGGCTGGCTTAGGTTTAATGGGGATGTCCCGTTGTAATTACCCGATGTATGTAGCATGCGCCAAGGCACAACTAGGTGATGGTTTTGATTCTCTAGCTACAGGGGAAAGGTTTCAAATTAAATCTTGTCTGAACTGCCGTTCAACATACATTGTCTATATGATCTCTTGTACCCAGTGCGGATTCAGTATGTAGGTCTTAGCTCAAGGGAAGCACAGGTCAGAATTAAAGAACATCTTGCTGATATCAGGTCAGGCACCCTTACCACGCCCATTAATCAATCATTTCTCTGAGTTCCACAACAAAGATGTAAGTAGTTTCAAGTGGAATATTATTGAGAGGATTCTCCCTGTGAAACAGGGGGAGAACAGGGCCAGAACATTGTCAGAAAGAGAGGCCTTCTGGATATTCAAGCTTAAAACCAGAATACCAGAAAGCCTCAACTCCGAATTTGATCTAATTAATTTCTGGTGATAGCATTCTTTGCAATTTACAAATTCTAATATTTTGTGATTTTTATCTTTATGATTACTATCATACTATGTTCAAGGTGGAAATTAAGTCTTTTATTGTGGTAGTACAAAGGGGTATATTCAAATCTTTGTGCAAGGGGGCAATCATTGTTTAATATATAACCACCAATAATGTAAATAAGATGATTTAAATCAAATTATGTACATATGTACAGTAGCAGGGGATCATTTACTATTTACAATATAGGTGCTGATCACTTTGGTGAAAATTGTAACCCTATTAAAACATATTAATTTCCATCTCTCCACAACATTCAGCTACCTCTATTGTCCACCTTTAGTTTAGTTTAGCTCAGTTTAGCTTAGTTCAGCTAAGCTTAGTTAGTTTAGTTTAGCTTACTTACTTTTTAATCCTGAATACACCCAGTCCACAGAGATACCCTTTTGTCTATGTTCATTTCTCTGAGTAATGGGTCTTTAGTACACAACGTAGCAGCTTAATTGAGAAGACGTAGCAGTTAGCACATAGTGCTTTTATATCAGGCACATATTAGAGAAATATATGAATTGGGTTCACATAATAAAGTAAACCCTCCCTGTGCACAATAGGTTGCTTTTATTATTAACAATGTGTAGTAAAGCGAGGTCTAAGTAGTTAATATTACACCCAGTTATACCCTTGATATTATGAATTGAACAGCGCATAGAGGGAGGGACAGCAAATACCACTTGTCTCACGATTGGTCTAACAAATAGAAGGTGTGTACCTCGTGACCAATGGGAGCATGGGGAATTGGTTTTAACTTAATCCTATGTTAAAAATGTTTACATGTGGCTAGGAGTACGGCGTTTCAGCCAAAGTATGTCAGCCAGCATATCTTTTCCTAAGTTTACCTCAGTTTTACACCGGGGTCACTGGACCCTGTGTGAATAAATATTTTCAATAAAGTATTTTTAAAACTTGTTTCTGACTCGGTGCTCCTATATTCCCTTTTTGAACTATATAAATGGATAATCCACAAAACATTTATGCAAAGAAAAATCTAGTGTATAAAGAGAAAAGTAATATAAAATAAAAAAACACAAGGTGTAAATGTAACACAACTCTAATGTCATGCAGTGTTATATTGTACATATCCTTCTTACTTTCGTACAAATTATAAAATGCTCATTTTTTGTCAGGAGTATCTTGTTCTGATTAAATGTGCTGCTGTGACAGCAGCAGTAAATGGCCAAATCGCTATGCTATATAGGATTCGCTGTTTACATGAAGCTGCTGTTGGATCTGTCAGTAGAAACTGCAACTGCACAGTTGAAACTCTAACAATCTGGCCTAAAACAGCAGTGCGTGAGCTTACTGCTGGATAAAATACATAAGGCGTGTGGTACACATTACCACACGCCTCTCACATTGTGAAAAAAAATTGATCTGTGACGGAGGTAAAGGGGCTATATAAATTATAAAAATTAAAAGCTTCATGTATATAAACGTAATAAAGGTTTAATAAATTAGACTATACTACAATTGAATTTCACTAATAGAAAAGTAATGTATACTAAACTAGAGGCAAATGCAAGTTAAAATGTAGTGAGCACATTTCAGTTAAACTTGTATTTGTATCAGGTTATCCACTGTTAACTGCACTCTCCCTTGTGAGATTCTGTATGCCAGGGAGCTTCAATACTTTATATGGAAGGTATCTCTAATCTCTCTGGAACTTACAGGTTCTGCCCTTTTTCTTTTCAGCGATTTTCAGGCCCCTGAAAAGTCTGCACTATACTTTCACTCCAAGCTTGAGAAACTTTGATCTTCTAGGCCCATAGATAGCAATGAAGCTGTCTAGGAGTCAGAATCTCACAGGGGAGAGTAAAGTTAGCAGTGAACAAACCTGACACTAATATAAAGTTTGCAAATGTTTTCACTACAATTTAAACTTGCATTTGCTTCTAGTTTAGAAATTAGTGAGACCTGAAGCTGTAAAATGCTTAGAGCATATCATAAGAATTGTAAGAGAAATTCAGACAGACTACAAATACAAGTGCAACGTAATATTTGTAAAAGATACACATAAATATACAAAGTATGATCCTAATTTGCTAAAGTTACACAAAAAACTTTTAAAGCATAATCAGCACAATCCTAAATACACTGTTTTTACATTTGCATTAATATGCTAAATATATGGTGCAAAGCCTAAATGTAATAAAACTTAAAGGATACAATCAGGGTCTAAAGTTATTTAAAATCCAAAAGCACAAAGTGTAAATATAACAGAACTCTCATGTTATGCATTGTTATATTTCGCTGGGCTTGTCTCTCCTTCACATACAGAAATACAAGGGAACACCCCTTAGAGAAGTATAATAAAATCTGCCTGTCTAAAATCTTGTGAGGGGTCTTTCAGTACTGGGAGGATTATTTTAGATCAAACTCATCTAAGCAGAGAGCCTTAGAACACCTTTTGCAGCACTCTCCATTGAACTAAATGGTTCTGGCGATACAGATTCCTGATTGGCTGTATATTCCTAAGTTTCTTTATTAGAACAGCAGATGTGTGTGAGCAGATGAGTGCACACAAATGATAGTTACATAAAATAAATTTACCACTACCATATCTCTTATGCAATCTTCATGGCATAATTATTTGTTCCTGTATACATTCTAAGTTTTTCAATTTATTTACTCCAGTATTGACAAGGCACAATGACAAAAAATAATATTATTACATTAAAGGGACACGAAATTTAAAAATTTTCTTTCATGATTCAGATAGAAAATACAATTTTAAACAACTTTCCAATTTATTTCTATTATCTAAATTGCTTTTTTCTCTTGGTATCCTTTGTTGAAAAATCAGCAATGCTAGTTAATGCATTGGGTGAACCAATAACATGAAGCAAATATATGCAGCCACTAATCAGCAGCTCCTGAGCCTACCTTGGCATCCTCTTTAACAAATGATAGCCAGAGAACAAAGCAAATTAGATAATAGAATTACATTGAAAATTTGTTTAAAGGGACAGTTTCTGCTGCAGGTTTTGCTTTGTTCTCTTGCATTCTTAGTTGAAAGCTATACCTAGGAGGTTAATATGCTAATTTCGTAGACCTTGAAGGCTGCCTCTAATTCTAGAATGCATTTTGATAGTTTTTCACCACTAGAGGGCGTTCATGTGTTTCATATAGATAACATTGAGCTCATGCACGTGAATTTACCATGGAGACAGCTCTGATTGGCTAAAATGCAAGTCTGTCAAAAGAACTGAAATAAGGGGGGGCAGTCTGCTAAAACTTAGATACAAGGTAATTACAGAGGTAAAACATGTATAATTATAACTGTGTCGGTTATGCAAAACTGGGGAATTGGTAATTAAGGGAGTATATATCTTTTTAAACAACAAAAATGCTGGTTTTGATTGTCCCTTTAAAATCACATGCTCTATCTCAATCATGAAATTAAACATGTGGGTTTCATGTCCCATTAACCTAAATGGTTCTTTTAAATCAAACAAGTAAAAACTATAAGCACAAGTCATATTATTCACAGATCCTTCCAGTTCTTATAAATTATTTAATACTTCTACAAAATAAATTCCACAAAACATGTGCACCTGCATGTACCATGTCCCTATTGTGTTCATACACCTCTGTGCTTTGGAACCCAGCCTAGAAACATAACTAAAAACAAGAAGATCCTATTAGTCTGTCCATTATCCCCAGGATGTACCTTATGTATTTTTTTATTAATTTATTATATTTGTTTCTGCTTGTGGGCTATTCTTTGATCCTACTGCCATTTATGTAAAGTATAGTGTTAAGAAACTGCTTTTAAACCTGCCACTTACCAATTGTGAATCGTGATTACTGTTCTGGTGTTGTTGTTTTTGTGGAAGGTTTTGTTAAAGATGAACAAGTTATTCAGACTATAAAATAGAAGAAAGAGAGGGGCGCCTCATGTGTAGAATCACCAAACCAAAAAAGTCAAAGCTTATGCACTCAAGCCAAATTGGTACTCACATTTGAAATAAGCACCCCAATGTGCTAATGGAAGCAGACTGACATAATATGTTGTGTCAGACACCCACTCCAGGATATCCCCGCCAGGTGGTATCGGTAATGGAGAGCCAAGACAACAAAGGAAACCACATATGAAGATCAACCAAATAGATGGAACAATGGAGATAATTATGCCAAATGGGTACTCACAATGTCCAATAAGCGCACCTATGTGCTGGTAGATGCAGACTGATAATTTCAGGTTCGGGCGTATCAGCTCACCCACTCCAGGTGTTGCCAACGATACGGTCCAAAAACAGGATAAATTCACAAACAGCCCCAATATTGGGAAATGAGAGGTAAGGTAAAAACCACTATACTCGTGTTATAGTAAAAAAACATTTTTATTAAAAAAAACCTGAAAACAAAAAATTGAAATGTAAAAATTAAATATTAAAAGAATATAATAACAACAGTAGTGGTCAAGGGGGGTAATCCCCTCTAATGCAATGTGTTTCTCTGCACTGAAGGGCTGTTTCTTCAGGCATGTATACAGCCCTTCAGTTTTTAAATTTAAATTTTTGTTTTCAGTTTTTTTAATAAAAATGTTTTTTACTATAACACAAGTATAGTGGTTTTTACCTTACCTCTCATTGCCCAAATATTGGGCTGTTTGTGAATTTATCCTGTTTTTGGACCGTATCGTTGGGCAACACCTGGAGTGGGTGAGCTGATACGCCCAAACCTGAAATTATCAGTCTGCATCTACCAGCACATAGGTGCGCTATTGGACATTGTGAGTACCCATTTGGCATAATTATCTCCATTGTTCCATCTATTTGGTTGATCTGCATATGTGGTTTCCTTTGTTGTCTTGACTCTCTATTACAGACACACCTGCGGGGATATCCTGGGAGTTGGTGTACTGACACAACATATTATGTCAGTCTGCTTCCATTAGCACATTGGGGTGCTTATTTACATGTGAGTACTCCAATTTGGCTTCGAGTGCATAAGCTTTGGCTCTTTTGGTTTGGTGATTCTACACATGGGGCGCCCCTCTCTTTCTTCTATTTTACAGTTTATTCAGTATCTTCTGTGAAGAGGAGTGCAGCCATCATTCACACTGAGGAAATAGTTGATTTTTTGCATTTTTGCACTATCACAGTGACTTTCAACATGGGACTTTGATATAATTGTGTGTTAATAGGTACAAGTGCCATATATTGAATGAGCTGTGTATGTTGTTGGTTTTTTTGTATAGTGTATATATAGTATATGTGCCCTCTCTTATTCAGACTATAATGGGTAGAATTAATTTTTCATCCACAGAGTTAATATATTTTACCATATGTTAACTTACATAATAGAAATGGCTTTTGAGAAAAGAGAGGGGAAATTTGAGAGAAATTAAACTGAAAAAAATAATTTCAAATAAAATAAAATGTTATGCCTTTATGGAGAAATGATTATTTAGGGAACACTTGCATTTTATTTTTATTTATTATATCACATACATTTTCCCAGCTGCATCAAATATAAAACACACAATTAACAAAGTATAATGTGCTTGATTACAATTCAGCTGGTAGTTTGTTTTGTTTTTTTGAACTACAATACTTCATTTGAAACATTCCTTTCAGAGCTTAGTTATAAATGCATAGCTAAAAGCAACCCTACCCCCACCCCACCCCCCACGCTACTCTCTATGATGAAAGAGGGCACTTTTGGTCCTCTGCCTCAGGATGATATGTCAAAAATAAAGGGTTTATTAAAGGGACAGTAAAGTCAAAATTAAACTTTCATGATTCAGATAGGACATGCAATTTTAAACAACTTTCCAATTTACTCCCATTAACAAAATGTGCACTTTTTATATTTACACTTTTTGAGTCACCAGCTCCTACTGAGCATGTGCAAGAATTCATAGAATATATGTATATGCATTTGTGATTGGCTGAGTGCTGACACGGTACAGGAGAAGTGGAAATAGTCATAACTTTGAAAATTAAAAAAAATCTACTACTCATTTGAAGTGCTATTGCATTGTATTTGTATTGTGTATGTGTTCATTATGCAAATCTACTGTATTTACGGGTTCTTTAACGGACACCTCATGGACATGTTGCTAATGATAACACTAGAATTTTGTTTGTAGATTTATTTAAGCTCTAGTTTAACATAAAAAGGAAATTAAGGTAAAGGCCACCTCTGTATCATTTAGTTGTGTTTATCAAAATGAAAGAGAAAAACAAACCTATATATATGTACTACAGTAAGGAAGTTTATAAATGGTTTCTCTATAAAGGGAGGGTAAAAGACTTGCATTCCAAAGAAGATCGCTAAATGATGGCAGGTGGAAATTAGTCAAAGTCTAATGCATTGATGGAGTTGCAATAGGTATGTAATAAGATATACCTCCAGTTATATAGAGGTCATTGTGAGGGAAATACCCATATATAGATGGAATAAGCTGTTATTATATTATATTAAAGACTATTATACAGAGATTAAGCAGTCTTAATGTTCAATGGCGGTTACAAAATGTTATGTGAAAAATACCCTGAAGCGTTCAGGTCAGTTGTAGTCTATGGGCCTCTGCCGCTGGCCGCAAGACACAAACCTACCAAGATGAAGCGATACAGGACCAAAGAAGAGGAGGGAACAAAAAAGGCAACAGAATTTGGCCTGGCATCATATATCTAGTATTTAGGGTAAGGGTGTGTAATTAATGTTGTTTCAGTGTCCAATTCTCTGTTGCTCCGAACATGAACGTATACTATGGGAGTTATAAGTAAATAAGTGATATCTATAGAGAAATATATTTAAGAGGTAATATATAATGCTATGGAGCTTATCCTTAGTTTGCAAAACTGTTAATTAACTGCACAATCATTCATAATCTAGTTATAAACCTAAACCTGTTTAAGAGTTAACAATGACTGGTGGTGGAAACTTTCATCTTAGGCTAATTCCAGCTTGAATCAAACCCATTACAGATACCTAGGGATCTACATTTTAGTCATATAACTATAAGGTAACGTGAGGCAGGAAACCCGTCAGCAGTGGAGATTTCTATGTGCTGTGCCAGGTCTGTTTTAACGAATTCAATAAAATGATATTTTAATATATACCAACTCTCTCTCTCTTTAACTCCTATTGACTGAACTGTGAAATCTTGTTGTACTATTAGGTAACATACACAAAGCATATTGTGAAGATCTAAGCACAACATTTTGTTGGAAAGAAGATTAGGTGCCACAATTATCGGCTCTGTAGCCCACAAGAGATATCAGGCACCGCAGTTGGAGACATGTAAAGTTGACTAACTTGGCTAATCAGCCGATTCTGACTTTGTAGATAGACCATTGCACCAATCCATGTATCAAGCACTGACTCTTTTTATCTGGGGTATAATGTAAGTACATAATAAGTCTCTTTTCATGTCATAGAATATAGTTATCAGCATAAGATCTTTGTTCACTACCTGCAATGATGAATGTAGATCGACGTATTGTGATCCTGCTGATAGATCAGTAGCAGAGAAAATCCTCTTCACAGTTGTAAAGTGCCGAAAGATAGTGAAGCAGGTGCGAGATTACTTAAGTTTAGCTCTCAACGATGCCGCCAGTCCTGCTCCTTGTCAGTAAAAGCTTTGTTCTGTGGAGATCAGCACACGTTGTGATTGACTGAGCTGGAGCCATGGGCCCATTACCATTATGTGAAGGTTGTACTTCTATAAGTATGGGTTAGTCGGTGCCCCTGGGTTCTGTTAGAGTAGGTAATCGGGTAGTGATCTCTCAATCAGAGCTAATAGTAGGTTCTTCAATCTTTTAAAAAGCATGTTGAGTCTGGTTGGTAAAGTCTTGGTTTAAGTATAGGTAATGTTCAGTAGTAGCGTTATGAGCGTTTGTCCAAACGTGTAAGAATAATCCGGAGTACCAGGGTGGGGGTGGGGGTGAGATGGTCATGGCCCTACGCAAAACTGCCACATTAGGCCTAATTTGACTGATCCTCAGGTCATGAGTCATGTAAACAACAATAAGACTTAGACAGTGTCCCACAAAGTGAAATATCAATAAAGTAGTGATTTGAAACATAAATGCTGTAAGTTGTATTAGATAACCGGCGGATTACTAAGATTTTGTCAGGAGCTGCATGGATATGTGTCCTCTCCGAATTGCAGGTTGGACACGCCCCCCAGCTGGTAGTTTCTAATTAAACAAAACAATAAAAATACAAAAATTAAAGAAATAACGCTACCGAAACTCTTGTCAATATATTACCAAATGCGTTAAAAATTGTCCATGCATAGTGTGACAAGTTTCAGAGACGTGCAGAATGATATATACACCAAATGCGATATCTAAAATTCTAGAAATATACAATCGATTGCACATACAACTTTATCTTAAGCATATAAAACATGTTTTTTACTGTAATGCAGTCCAGCAACCACATATACATATACAATCTTCAGGTCGAAATACTCCGTAATCATGTGCAGCTCCTTCAAACCAATTTCCTCTCAATTTGGTTCTTTAAGATACTTCAGAGCATGACAAACAAACAGAAGAGCACAACTCCATTTAGGTAGTATTTAATAAAAACATATAGCAGCAAATACAAACACTTACATAAAAAGCAAGGTATCGGCAGTCCTTCACAAGTGTTAAAAGGGTACATGCGCCTTTTAGCTATGCCCAAGATAGAACGCCACCCACCACAAGTCTAACCTCCGCCTGATCACCACCAAGCATTGCTAGTCTATGGTAGGTATGACAATCCACGTAGTAAGCACTACGGGTACTGCTTGAGGGACACCGTGCTTACTACGTGGATTGTCATACCTATCATAGACCAGCAACGTTGTCGGCGATCAGTCAGAGTGTTTTTATCTGCAGCTATGTATACCATGTTCTAAAAGGGTGCAATGGGGTAACTTTCATTTGGTATAGCAGAACTGCCCAAATTCTCAAAATTGACCCCCAAAACTATATGATATATTTATAAAGTAGACAACCCTTGGTCCATTTTGGCATATTTCATGTGACCAGTTTGCAGTCAGATGGTGTACCAAATGCAAACATATAAAAAAAAAAATCATTAACTTTTTCACAAACTTTGGGTTCCTCACTGAAATTACACATAAATTGTGCAGTCATAAGACAAATGCTTGCAAAAACTTCTCTAGGATCCCACATGAATTAGCAGACATTTATGGGTTTACCGTTGCTTTTGGTAATCAGAAGGCCACTAATTGCCCCTGCACACCACACCTCTGAAAGAGGATTTTTAGACACATTATGGCAAAGGGTGTAGGGCCCAAATGGAATGACATAAGGGCTCAAATTCTCAAAATTGACTCCAAAATGTATATATATTTATAAGTAGACAACCCAAGGTGTTGATCTAAACTTATTTTGGCATATTTCATGTGACCAGTTTGCAGTCAGATGTGTGCCAAATGTGATCATATAAAAAAAATCATTAACTTTTTCCACAAACTTTGGGTTTCTCATTGAAACTTTTTATACATAATTTGTGCAGCCATAAGTGAAAAGGTTGATAAAGCTTCTCTGGGATCCCCTTTGTTTATAAATATGCATGGGATGTTATTAGTTTTGATAATTAAAAAGCAGCTAATTGCAGCTGTAAATCACAATTTAGAAAGGGAATTTTTATATATGTTCAGGCAAAGGGTTAAAGTGATTGTAATTTATGCACTTTAAGACATAGTATATAAAATGAATCTTAAAAACAGGTGCACTTTCATTCATTACATTTTTTAAAGATGGGTTCCTTAGTAAAATAGTTATCGTTTAGTTATGGCAAACATTTCCGCGGTTTCTCGGCCACATCTCATACTGTATTTAGTTGATCAATCACAAATCTGGCTTCATCCAATTGTTGCATGCCCTCTTCGATGTCCAGCTTGTGGAGCATGCAACGATTGGATGAAGCCAGATTCGTCATCAATCAACTAAATACAGTATGAGATTTGGGCTGTACAGTAAAGTGGAGTGCACTTTGTAAGGTTTCTGCTGGAAACTGAGGTGTTGAAAATACAGGGTGGGTAGACCAATATAACTTGATGCTTGGCTTATGTATTGATGACCATAGTAAGAGTGATACCCCAATTTTTTAACTCTGTAATATTTGTTGGGATCCAATTATAGTTTTGCAAATCTGTAGGGGATTTCAGGGGACTAAGCACTGCTCTGTGTAAATGTTAGTCTGCAAGTGATTTCTTCCAAAATTACATCTGAAAAAATATTTTGAAAATGTATGCTGGATTGAAATTGGATATGTCTACATTAATACCAGGCAGGCTTAGTAAAATTGGGAATTTCAGGTCTATAAAAATTTGGGTATTCCAAATTAACCCCTTAATGACCAGCACAATAACCTGTACGTTGCTGGTCTTTCTATAGGGGTGTGTTTTTTTAATAGCGCAGTCTCAATGTCAGGAGGGTGGGTCTAATAGTGCGGCCTTTCCGCTTTGCGGCAAGACCCGCACTATTACAACCAGACAAACCCTTAACTACCAGTGACGTACAGGGTATGTTAGCGGTCATTAAGATGTTAAAATTGTCACCTTGTTCTTGTGGAGATTGTTTTTTTTTTGTGGGGAATATAGGGGTCGGCATCAGTGTAACATGTTTCCTCGCTGTCTGAATTAGGATGGTAAGACTGGTTCATAGTGTTTAATATCAGAGTCTGTATAATTTACAATTTGGTATGTTTCCTCAACATTATAAATCTTTTTGCCATTTTGCCAGATCTATAGTATATATCTTGCCGCCAGAAACCCCAAATCTGGTAGTATAGAATTGTACAGATTACTTCTGCATTCTCTCTCACTAAGGACTATAACATTTTTACAAAAATATTAAATTACAAAGCTTATTTTTAAAATGTTTTTGTTTATTATTTTTTTCTTCCCTTAGTGGGTCACCCTATTTTGGGCTGATAATAGGAACAGAAAACGTCGGTATCAACAGGATTTTTGTAAATCTATACATCTGAGAACCTTCATTTTGTTATTTAGTTTTTAATATAAGATTATAGCTGAATTGCTCATCAGTGATGTCACAAAGCAAAAAAAAAACAACAAATTTTGGACTAGTTATTTAGAAGAAATTAGAGAGGCAGGAATGAAGCACATTTATGTGGAAAGACATAAATAACAATTTAAATCTGTGGTAAAAAAAAAATATTCTTCCACGGAAAAAATCTCCAAGTTTGACTTCATTAAATTGATTTACAGATGAAGTAAAAGTGATATTTATCAAAAATATAGAGCTTAAGGTATTTTTCTTCTTAAATGGACAGAGTCCACAGCTGCATTTATTACTTTTGGGAAATAAGAACCTGGCCACCAGGAGGAGGCAAAGACACCGCAGCCAAAGGCTTAAATACTCCTCCCACTCCCCTTATCCCCCAGTCATTCTTTGCCTTTCATCCCAGGAGGTTGGCAGAGAAGTGTCAGAATTTAATTGTCTCTTATGGAGGGTAGTACTCTTCAACATGGGACAGGAGTTTTAAGTAATCCTCTCAGTCTCTCAGTGAGAGCTTGGATGAAAGTTAGAGTCCGGAGATGCAGGAAGAGTCCTTTCTGCGAACCATCCTCAAGCTGCCTGCTTTCATCTCTCAAGTCCATGCGGAGGCGATGCTACTATCCATCACACTTGAAGGGCCGTGTTCCTGTTCCACGGCGTAGATTCCGGTAAATCGTTTCATTTTCTTTCTTCGTGAATGTACTGTACTAATGTTCTTCCCACAAAACATTGCGGGGACTAACTTAACATAAGGGTCTCAGTGAGTCTCATTTAGTATCTTGAATCAAGGGTTAATATCTCCTGATGGGGGGTTATTGAACAGGGTTTTTTTAATCATGTTTGTTATGTGATTCAATTCTGCTATGTGTAGTGTTAAACGGGCTCATAGCTGGAACATAAGGGCTTTGGAAGTGACACAACCTTATTGTTGGGCACGCTTTTTTGGACTATACAGTTTACCTTCTGGCCGGGCGTGATTTACGTTCTGTACTCCATTTCCGCATTCCTGACTGTGTGGTGACGAGAAATTCTAGTTCACAGGGGTCTGGTTCATAGGAGTGTGGTGAGTGCCCCAGCCCTTGTGGGTGTCAGGTGCCGTTTTGTTTTGTCTACAAAATAGTCCATATTGGCTTATTCTCTATCCGTTTATGGAGGTTCTGATACTGAGAGTGATTTAATTTCAGATTCTTCGTCTGGGGAAGGAATCCGGATTGGCCTCGTTGGACACATGTCAATCATGTTATGTTCGGTGTGCCGATATTAGAGCGCCTGGCTCCTCAGGCTCGGGAGGGAAATCAAGGGGTCAGCTGAAGCCATCCGCCTCTGGGGGTCCTGTCCTCCAAGAGGTGAGTTTCCTACCTCTCCATACTTCTACACATGCGGGTAACCCAGATTTTGATTATTCCTCCACGCAGGATGGCTTGTTCCCCCCCCTCTTTGGAGGTTTGCAGCACGTTTTCGCTTCCACATATTCTTGGGCGATTATTCGTCCACTGCAGAGTCTGGACGTTATGCGCGATTGTGCTTGTCGCCCTATTGTCCCAGGTCTACTGCCTTGGGAGGGCCTGTACAGTTCCCTGCAGGTGTAACTATCCCTGAGTGTTGTGCCTTTCGTTGCAGAGTGGCGCGCCTTCGCGTCTTACTCAGACATGTTTTTCATTTATTAAATGATCCTATCCTTGGATACGGGAACTTTCAGTCAGCTTTGAATGGTACGCCTCATTAGACATTGTGGAATGACGTAATCTCTTGACTGTTCTTTTTTAAGATCCTTTCCAGTTTTTTTCCGGAAGATTAGGGCTTTGTTTGACTGTCCTGCGGTAAGGCCTGTTTTCTTATTGGGCGTTAACCTATGGGTTGCCTTATATTTTCTTTTATCTGATTAGGATGTCTTTTATTTGTTTATTATTTTCCTTCGGGAATCTTAAACTGGGATCGATACTCTCTGTTGCTTCTGCGGAAGTGTTTTTGGGAACATGTTAGTCCTCTGTCTGTTTTCCCCTTCTTCCCCCCCTGAGGGAGGATTTATGCAGCTTGATGGTTAGGACCCGGGTGCAGGCTGGTCCTGTTGGGTTCGGTTCTGTCTTGTGCTGTTCAGACACGTGGCGCTGTTCTGATTGGCTGGTGCCGAGTGCTTATGTTATCATTTGTTTTACATTTAACTAGGCATTCTAGGAGGACCTGTGGGTCTACAAGGCAGGAAGGATTGTCTCAGTCCTTATAACCTTCAATTTAGATTACTGGGTCAGTGGAGTTTCTGCTGCGTCATTATCTCTGGTGTCTGGTATTGTCGGACCCTAGAGTTCCTCCCCCACGTGGTGGAGAGTTGGAGGGTGTTAGAGCCTTCTTACCGCCAAGAGAGCGTTTGGCCTTTTTCTTTTGAGGCTCGGGGATTGTCCTTTGGACTTGGTCCTCAGCAGCTAGTAGTTTGAAGGGTAGTTTGGCTGCCTTGCAGCGGTTAGGTTGCAGATGTAACCAGTTGCAGCTTTTGCACATTGACTGTGTACTGTCTAGCTGTTTTTCTGAGACTTTTTGGTCTTCCTTTGTGATCTCCATGTTAGGTCTCCTTTCAGGGGCCTGAGAGATGTTTGTTCCCTGTTAAGGGACACTGGGTGTGGTCTCCTTGGGTTTGCTTGGGCCTCCTGGAACGGGGGTTGGTTTGTGCCCTTTTCTCCCTGTGATCAATCCGCTTGTATGGAGGTAATGTGGAGACCAGCCTTTGCTCGAGTGGTCTTGACCTCGAGGTAACCCCTTGCCTTATTGTCCTGAGGCTGTTGGTGAGTCTAGAAGTTCTAGCATCGTTGTATGCACTTTTTCCACCTTGGCTCCTTTGGAGAGTGGGACTTCGGCAAGGGGTGGTCTCTTCCTTAGGTCGGGACTTGCGAGTTTTTCTCATTATCCAGGTTGCTCTGGATATTGCATTTTATCCCCTGTGGTCTGGGTTGTTATTCAGATGGGGGTGTTAAGTTTGCGGGTATTGGTTTGTCTAAACAATTGGGGGTTCGGACCTGTTCTCCCTGTGGCTTCCGATTGCTAGGTTTCATTCAGCATTTTCACTTGTGGATCCCATTGTGGGTTGTTATCGGGCCCTCTAGGCTCCAGGGTTGGTTTGGGGTTCCCCAGTCCCTGGAAACTTTGGTTATGTCCTTTTACTCGGATTACTTTCTGAGTGTAGTTGCTCATTGGGCTTGTTTTGCACCTTAGGCGGTTTCTCTTGGTCAGCTTGCTTTAGTATCCATTAAATCACTGCTGGGCAGGTGAATGGACTTGCAGTGTCACTGCTGCTGCCTATTGCACATTAGTTGCTTGTTAGCAAGCTAGTTTTTAGGGGAATCACCTTCAACAGGGCTTCTGAGTTGGGGATTAAGCTCTCCATTAGCCTGTGGCTTTGTGGCTTGTGGAAGGTGCTGCTTTTTAGCCTTTTCCCCTTCTTGGGTGAGAGCTTAGTCTACCTTTTATGGAGATGTGGTCCCTTTCTTAAGGCCTTCTCATGGATCAGGAGATGGGACTTGTGAGTTTCCCTAGCTGAGAGGGATATTCTCTCTGGGGTTACGTTTCCTTTGGAGTCTTGCTGTATCCATTTGAAGACTACGTTGGACCTTTTTGCTAGATCCTTTGGGTCTACAGTCCTGTTGTCTGTTCTAAGGAGTTGGGTTGCACCCGTGCTCTGTTGGATTGGCTGTGGCCTATTCTTCCGCTCATTTTTAAGCTGGTTTTGGGGTTCTTCTGTTCCCCTGTTTCAGACCCTGCCGCTGCTGGAGCTGGCCCAGCTGTGAGTGGGTTCTGAGAGACATTGTCATCTCCAGGATCTAGGTGGGCATAGTAGCTAGCTAGCTCCCTAAGCTTACAAGCAGAGGGTCTAGGATTGTTCCACCTCTGGTTCTGGGTGTCGCTTCTCTTTCTTGGGGGACCTCGTGGAGGTTATGATTCCCCCCTTTTTTGGAAGACCTGTGTGTAGGTCTGGCAGCTTGGATTGCCTAAAGTGTGCCTTCTGTCTGGGAGTTGTTTTTGCAATCTGTTCTTCTGCTGGCCACTTTTGCTCTCAGCAAGTATTCTCTGTGTCATCCTGAGGATGGCGGTGTGTTCTTGACTCAGGGTTTTTCGCCTGGGTCTGTTACACATTTTTCTGTAGTGGAATACTTCAGTGTTCCAAGTTCGGACTATGTGAGGAAAGAAGAGAAAAAGTTTTCTCTGTTTCTATGCCCGGTCCTATACCTCTGGTTTCTCCCGGTCTAGGCGTAGTCTCCCCTTGTCTTTCGGGGCCCATTTGGCCATGTGTGAGCTGGGCTCGCTCTGGGTTTTTTTTCTTATGGATTTGTGTCCTTTCGTTTTTTTTCCTTCGGTCTCCTCTCTTTGGGAGTTTAGGCTGGTGTTCCCTTCTTTAGTGAGGGGTGAGTGGTGAGGGGACCGACTGTTGGGCGACGGTGTCCTCCTGGAGGCCTGTTGGCTCAGTTGAGTCCGATTTTGCGGTCTCTAGCTAGGCTCTGGACTAACTGTGGGTCAGTGTCCTTGGGGTTTTTTCCTTTTAAAGTTTTCTTGGCTTCGGATGAAGCTGGGTTTTTTTGTGGGCAGTGGTTTCAGGCTTGGTGTCCTCAGAATGGGCCGCCTATGGTACCCTCCCATCTTGGCATTCACTGTCCTCTATAGCTTGGTTATTGTTTTCCCAAAAGTAATGAATGCAGCTGTGGACTCTTTCCATTTAAGAAGAAAAACATAAATTATTCTTACCTGATAATTTTCTTTTCTTCTGATGGAAAGGGTCCACAGCTTCCCACCCATAATTTTTTTATGTGGGGTGTCCTTATTTTATTGTTCTGGCACCTTTCACCCTGATATTTCTTCTACTGTTCCTTGTTCCTCGGCAGAATGACTGGGGGATGAGGGGAGTGGGAGGAGTATTTAAGCCTTTTGCTGGGGTTTCTTTGCCTCCTCCTGGTGGCCAGGTTCTTATTCCCAAAAGTAATGAATGCAGCTGTGGACTCTTCCATCAGAAGAAAAGAAAATGATCAGGTAAGCATAATTTATGTTTTTATTGTTTGACAGTTTGTGTCAGGTTTTTGTTGTGTTTGTTTCATTTGGGGATTTATTATAAAATTTATGTTCCTATTTCTCTCTCTCTTCTCCTTTTTTTCTCTTCTTTTTTCTGTTCTTATCTTCTTTTTTCTCATCTTTCTTTTCTTTTTTCTCTTCTCTCTCTTCTTCTTTCTCTTTCTTTTTTTTTCTTTTTCGTTTTTTTTTTCTTTTTTCTTTTTTTTTTTCTTTTTTCTCTTTCTTTTTTTTATTCTTTTTTTTTTTTTTTTTCTCTTCTTTTTCTCTCTCGTGATCCCTTTTTATTGGACTAATATATAGTGTCTGAAGCAATACTGATTAATATTATACAATTTTCCTAGATATCTTGGGAAGAAAGGGGGCAGTGGAGACATGAGGTGTGGGAGATCAGTGAAAAATATCTATATTTATTTTTTAAACTGATGTTCCTGTGCCGAAAAATATATATATTTTATTATAGTCTGGGGAAGTTGACTATATCAGTGAGTGAGCAATCTAGCTTACAGACTTGTGCACAAATATGAACCTCCTGATTAAAAATCCAAAAAACTGTAAATCAGCAGCTTTCACTTTTTTCAAGACAATGTAGTTTAAACTTTTCAGTACTGCTGTATTCAGATATATATACTGTGTGTGTGTCTATATATATATACACATTTGTCCCTTTAGTACATTATCATATTTCTTTATTTCTTGTCTATAGTGTTATATATATGTGATTGTTTATATGCATGATGTTGTTTATTACAGAGCGAAGACTCCATAGTCTGAATTTACTTAAGAACCATCCTTCTGAAGTCCAGTATTTTCAGAGCAGCCTTCGAGCAAGACCAGTTGAGGATGACCATGTTCCATTTTTACAACGCGGTAAGATCAAAAAATGTATTATATGGAGAGTAGAGACTACTTTATTGAGAATTAGTGCGGCCCATAAATACAACACTTCTATTTTAACCCTCTGGGGCCAATTTATCAAGGGTTGAATGGCCCCTGATGCACCTGTTTCCTCGCAAGCCTTCAGGCTCAACGGAAACAGCAGTTATGAAGCAGCGGTCTTAAGACCGCTGGTCCGCCGCTTTTGAGGCTGCGGGACATCAATCTCATATGACCAGGTTGATTGACACCCTCTGCTAGTGGCCTATTGTCCGTGAATCTGCAGGGGGCGGCATTGCACAAGCAGGTCACCAGACAGTGTATGCTGTTGGCATTTAGCGGTCTGTCGGCCATGATCTGCTGAGCGGATCATGTCGGACAGACATTTGATAAATCAGCCCCTAAATATCTAAAGCATCCAGAAATATGTTTGTTTACAAACAACTAAGCTTAAAGAGACATGAAATGTTTCCAATTTACTTTTATTATCTAATCTGCTTAGTTATTTTGGTATCCTTTGTTTAAAAGAATATCTAGGTAGACTCAGGAACTGGGTGCTAGCTGCTGATTGGTGGCTGCACGTATATGCCTCTTTTCATTGGCTTACCTATCTCTTCAGCTAGCTCCCAGTAGTGCATTCCTGCTCCTTCAAAAGAGGATACAGAGAGAATCAAGCAACATTGATAATAGAAGTAAATTGGAAAGTTGTTTAAAAATGTATGCTCTGTCTGAATCATGAAAGAAAAATATTTGGGTTTCATGTCCCTTAAAGGGATATATTAGCTTTGGTCATACTTGCAGAACCACTAATAGATAACTCATTCTAGACCTAGCAACATTCCACTGTAAATTTAGAATATATAGTTATAGCTAGACATTGGAAAGAACAATAAATATGGTTAAATTGTGTTAAGACACTTATTAAGCATTTGGGCGCTGAAGAAACCAGTTGTTTAAGTTTAGCAAGTGGAATTTCCCCCCATTCATCCATTATGCATGCCTTTGTTTACGCAAATGTACGGGGCCTTCATTGCCTTATATTGCGCTTCATAATGCGCCACACATTCTCAATCGGAAACAGGTCAGGACAGCAGGCAGACCATCCTAGCACCCGCACTCTCTGCTTAAGCAACCTTGTTCTTTTAATCCAGGCAGAATGTAGTTTGGCATTGTCCTCCTGGAAAATGCAGGGACGTGTCTATATGGCAGCCTATGTTGCTCCAAAATGTATACATATCTTTCTGCATTAATGGTACCCACACAGATGTGAAAGTTACTCATGCCATGGGCACTGACACACCCCATACCATGACAGATGCTGGCTTTTAGACCTGACGCCGATAACAGCTTTTATGATCCTTTTCCTGTTTGGCAAAGAGACACGACGGCTGTTTTTTTCAAAAACTATTTGAAATGTTGACTCGTCGGACCACAAAACACGATTCCACTGTGCTACTGTCCATCTCAGATGAGACTGAGCCCAGAGAAGTCGACAGTGCTTCTGGACAGTGTTGATGTATGGCTTCTGCTTTAAATAGTAAAGCTTTAACTTGCATCTGTGGATGCAGCAGCAAATGGTGTTGACTTACAAAGGTTTACCAAAGTATTTCCGAGCCCATGTCAGGATATCCATTACAGACTCATCTCGGTTTTTGAGACAGTGACGTCTGAGGGATCGGAGATCACGCGCATTCAGAAGTGGTTTTCGGCCTTGCCCTTTATGCACTGAGATTTGAGCGGATTCCTTGAACCTTTTAATTATATTGTGCACTGTACAAGGTGAAATGTCCACAATCCTACCAATTTGTCTTTGGGGAATGTTGTTCTTAAAGTGTTAGATTATTCGCTAACGCATCTGTTAGCAGATTGGTGAGCCTCGACCCAACCTTGCTCGTGAAGGACTAGGACTTTTTTAGAGGGTCCTTATATACTTTGATTACACCATTGCCTCACCTGTTTCACATCACCTTCTTATTTCAACTTGTCACATCACTATTAGTCCTAAATTGCCCCTGCCTCAACTTTTTTGGAATGTGTTGCAGTCATAAGATTTGAAATTAGTGTATTTTTTCAAAAATACATTAAATTCACAAAGTAAAACATCAAATAATGTGTTAATAATCGGCTAGATTACGAGTTTTGTTGGTAAAGACGTGTGGTGCTAACGAGCAGTTTATGCTCACCGCTCACCTACAAACAACGCTGGTATTACAGGTTTTTTTCAAACCCGGCGTTAGCCGCAGAAAAGTGAGCGGAGAGCAAAATTTAGCTCCACATCTCACCTCAATACCAGCG
Source organism: Bombina bombina (assembly GCF_027579735.1). Lineage (NCBI taxonomy): Eukaryota > Metazoa > Chordata > Amphibia > Anura > Bombinatoridae > Bombina > Bombina bombina. The sequence continues at coordinate 749,088,014 of NC_069502.1, forward strand.
CTGCTTACGGTAGTGGTGAGCTGGCTAAACTTGCTTGTGCACGATTTCCCCATAGGAATCAATGGGGCAGATCAGGCTGAAAAAAAAACCTAACACCTGCAAAAAAGCAGCGTTCAGCTCCTAACGCAGCCCCATTGATTCCTATGGGGAAATACATTTTATGTCTACACCTAACACCCTAACATGAACCCTGAGTCTAAACACCCCTAATCTTACACTTATTAACCCCTAATCTGCTGACCCTGACATCGCAGACACCTGCATTATATTATTAACCCCTAATCTGCCGCTCCAGACACCGCCGCCACCTACATTATACTTATGAACCCCTAATCTGCTGCCCCCAACATCGCTGACACATACATTATAGTTATTAACCCCTAATCTTCCGCCCCCAAAGTCGCCACAACCTACATTATATTTATTAACCCCTAATCTGCCCCCCCATGTCGCCACAACTATATTAAATGTATTAACCCCTAAACCTAAGTCTAACCCTAACACCCCCTAACTTAAATATAATTTAAATAAATCTAAATAAAATTACTATTATTAACTAAATTATTCCTATTTAAAACTAAATACTTACCTATAAAATAAACCCTAAGATAGCTACAATATAACTAATAGTTACATTGTAGATATTTTATGGTTTATTTTTATTTTACAGGCAACTTTGTATTTATTTAAACTAGGTAGAATAGTTATTAAATAGTTATTAACTATTGAATAGCTACCTAGTTAAAATAAATACAAAAGTACCTGTAAAATAAAACCTAACCTAAGTTACAATTACACCTAACACTACACTATCATTAAATTAATTACCTAAATTAAATTAATTACAATTAAATAAAATTAACTAAAGTACAAAACCCCCCCACTAAATTACAGAAAATAATAAAATAATTACACGTTTTTTAAACTAATTACACCTAATCTAATCCCCCTAATAAAATAAAAAAGCCCCCCAAAATAATAAAAAGCCCTACCCTATACTAAATTACAAATAGCCCTTAAAAGGGCTTTTTGCGGGGCATTGCCCCAAAGTAATCAGCTCTTTTACCTGTAAAAAAAAAAAGTACAATACCCCCCCAACATTAAAACCCACCATCCACACACCCAACCCTACTCTAAAACCCACCCAATCCCCCCTTAATAAAACCTAACACTAACCCCTTGAAGATCACCCTACCTTGAGACGTCTTCACCCAACCGGGCCGAAGTCCTCAACGAAGCCGGGAGAAGTGGTCCTCTAGACGGGCAGAAGTCTTCATTGAAGCCGGGCAGAAGAGGTTCTCCAGACGGGCAGAAGTCTTCATCCAGGCGGCATCTTCTATCTTCATCCATCCGGCGCGGAGCGGGTCCATCTTCAAGATATCCGACGTGGAGCATCCTCTTCATCCGACGGCTACTGGAACAATGACGGGTCCTTTAAATGATGTCATTCAAGATGGCGTCCCTTGAATTCCGATTGGCTGATAGAATTCTATCAGCCAATCGGAATTAAGGTAGAAAAAATCCTATTGGCTGATGCAATCAGCCAATAGGATTGAGCTCACATTCTATTGGCTGTTCCAATAAGCCAATAGGATTGAAATTCAATCCTATTGGCTGATTGCATCAGCCAATAGGATTTTTTCTACCTTAATTCCGATTGGCTGATAGAATTCTATCAGCCAATCGGAATCGAAGGGACACCATCTTGGATGGCATCATTTAAAGGACCCGTCATTGTTCCAGTAGCCGTCGGATAAAGAGGATGCTCCACGTCGGATGTCTTGAAGATGGAGCAGCTCCGTGCCGGATGGATGAAGATAGAAGATGCTGTCTGGATGAAGACTTCTGCCCGTCTGGAGGACCTCTTCTCCCCGGCTTCGATGAAGACTTCTGCCCGTCTGGAGGACCACTTCGCCCGGCTTCATTGAGGACTTCGGCCGGGTTGGGTGAAGACGTCTCAAGGTAGGGTGATCTTCAAGGGGTTAGTGTTTTATTAAGGTGGGGTTGCGTGGATTTTAGAGTAGGGTTGGGTGTGTGGGTGGTGGGTTTTAATGTTGGGGGGGTTTTGTACTTTTTTTTACAGGTAAAAGAGCTGATTACTTTGGGACAATGCCCCGCAAAAAGCCCTTTAAAGGGCTATTTGTAATTAGGATAGGGTAGGGCTTTTTATTATTCTGGGGGGCTTTTTTATTTTATTAGGGGGAATAGATTAGGTGTAATTAGTTTAAAAAAAACTTGTAATTATTTTATTATTTTCTGTAATTTAGTGGGGGGTTTTTGTACTTTAGTTAATTTTATTTAATTGTAATTAATTTAATTTAATGTAGGTAATTAATTTATTTATAGTGTAGTGTTAGGTGTAATTGTAACTTAGGTTAGGTTTTATTTTACAGGTAAATTTGTATTTATTTTAGCTAGGTAGTTATTAAATGGTTAATAACTATTTAGTATTTATTCTACCTAGTTAAAATAAATACAAACTTGCCTGTGAAATAAAAATAAAACCTAAGCTAGCTACAATGTAACTATTAGTTATATTGTAGCTATAAATACAGGAGTACCTGTAATACTTTATATCACAGATCTCCTATAGGAGGCGCTAAAATGCAATGATAGATATTACCAAAAAATTAATGTATATGAATCTCATAACACAATGTAAATATACAAAATGTAAAGACGTTAAAATTGTGAAATATAAAATATATATACAAACGTAGCACTAGTCGTAACCAGTATGGCTATAGAAAAGTCCAACAAATGTCAGGCAAGAGTGGCAGTTTGGAGACCTGAAGCCACAGGATACCAGTGCTGTTCGCTACGACGGGGATTCCCTTGTACAGCCAGCTGGTTTGCTGTTAGAATACCAGCCTGCTCCCATAGGCACAACAGAGTGCCTCCACGTTTGTGAGTACCCTGTGTCTTGTTTTGCTTGGATTTTGTGGTCCTTATTGATCTACACATGTGGCGCCTCTGTTTCTGTTACAGTTACCCATTATATTGTAGCTATCTTAGGGTTTATTTTATAGGTAAGTATTTAGTTTTAAATAGGAATTATTTAGTTAATTGTAGTTATTTTATTTAGATTTATTTAAATTATATTGAAGTTAGGGGGTGTTAGGGTTAGGGTTAGACTTAGATTTAGGGGTTAATACATTTAATATAGTGGCGGCGCCGTTGGGGGCGGCAGATTAGGGGTTAATAAATGTAGGTAGGTGTCTGCGATGTTAGGGACAGCAGATTAGGGGTTAATAAAATTTAACTAGTGTTTGCGAGGCGGAAGTGCGGCGGTTTAGGGGTTAGCACTTTAGTTAAGATTTTAATGCTACGGCGTTAGCCCATAAAACTCTTAACTACTGACTTTTAAATGCGGTACCAGGCTTGACAGGAGAGGCTGTACCGCTCACGTTTTCCAAGACTCGTAATAACGGCGTTAAGAAAATCCCATTGAAAATATGGGATACGCAATTGATGTAAGTGGATTCGCAATATGTTCGAGTCGCAGAAAAAAAGTGAGCAGTACACCTGTACCTGCAAGACTCGTAATACCAGCGGGCATTAAAAAGCAGCATTGGGACCTTTCAACGCTGCTTTTTAACCCTAACGCAATCGTAATCTAGGCGAATGTGTTTTCAATACAGTACAGGGTGAATGGAATTTTAAAATTACTCTTTTTGTTTGTTTTTTTTGCATTTTCCATACTGTCCCAACTTTTGTCGGAATTGGGGTTGTATTTGTACAAATGTTTCTGTTATCTACCGCTGCTAAAATAACTTTTAATGTGCATGTAGCCTGCTGCCACAGTGGCTGTAGGCTTTGTGCACTCTCTTAGTCATTCATCCTTCTTAGGGAAATGACTTGATGCTATCAACACTTAGAGCATAATCCAGTATTTCATCCATTAAACAACATTTTAAAAGAATGTTTTGCAAATGCACTGAACTGTAGCTGAAATGTGTTAAAAGTATGTTTTGATCATTCTAATATGCAAGATTATGGCCTTTTCAAACAATTTACCTGTTTATTACTTTGCAAGTCTGATATTATGCTGTTGATTTGGCAGGTACCGGTGACTTTGGGGCCCATTTATCAAGCTCCGCCAGAAACACCAGTTATGAAGCAGCAGACCGCTGCTACATAACCTGTCCGCCTGCTCTGAGGAGGCGGACAGACATTGCGGGAAATCAACCCGGTCGGCCGCAAATCTGCAGGGGGCGGTGTTGCACCAGCAGTTCACAAGAGCTGCTGGTGCAACGCTGAATGGTGCATCCGCTGATCGGATCATGTCGGAAAGAGATTTCATAAATAGGCCCCAATATCTCTGTCTAGTAGTGTAAGGTACTTGTGTAATTGTGATGACCAAGGGCCCAATTATCATTATAATAAATGTAACAAAATAATATTCTGTGGACACAATAAAGGCAGAAAGGCACAGAAATGCTAATAAAGTTCAGATACAAAATTGTCACAAGATATCTAGTAAGAACAGGAGAAATAAAATACACTTTAACAAATGGAGTGTCAATTGGAAATTACACCTGCAACAGAAAACAAATCTAGCACAATAGAAGTATTCAAAGATATATAGCACTGTAATAGAAACAAGTTCGTTTTTGGATAGACAAATTCCACATTTAACTTGAATGTATGAAATACCCAAATGGGCAAACAATCTACTTACATGCAACCACCTCAATCATATGAGGTAAGTGTAGAGCCGATCAGGTGTTGTGACAACGGTCACCAGGGATCTGTGCGGATTGGAATCAACCGTAAACTGTGTCTCCCTTTGTTGTTGGGACTCTGTGTAGAAGGTAATCGCACTCTCAAGGCTCATCCGGTGGGGGATAAAACTCTCACGTAAAGAAAAAGAATAGAGAACAAGGCGAACTCATAATTAATTGAGGTTTTCCTTGTGAGTGCAATTTTTTACTTTGTTACTACATTTTAAATAAACAATATTATGCTATGTTCGCCTTGTTCTCTATTCCTTTTCTCTATGTGAGAGTTTTATCCCCCACCGTATGAGCCTTGAGAGTGCGATTACCTTCTACACAGAGTCCCAACTACAAAGGAGACACAGTTTACGGTTGATTCCACTCCACACAGATCCCTGGTGACCGTTGTCACAACACCTGATCGGCTCTACACTTACCTCATATGATTGAGGTGGTTGGATATAAGTAGATCGTTTGCCCATTTGGGTATTTCATACATTCAAGTTTACTGTGGAATTTGTCTATCCAAAACAAACTTGTTTCTATTACAGTGCTATATATCTTTAAATACTTCTATTGTGCTAGATTCGTTTTCTGTGGCAGATCTAATTTCCAATTGACACTTCATTTGTTAAAGTGAATTTTATTTCTCCTGTTCTTACTAGATATCTTGTGACAATTTTGTATCTTAACTTTATTAGCATTTCTGTGCATTTTATTATAATGAGTACACACACTATTTTTATAGTTTAACGCTGTGAAGGTTTTTTACCCCTTGCATATTTAATTTCTAATTGGAGCCAGCAGTGAGGGTTCACTAGCTACTTTATTAAAGGGACACTGAACCCAAATTTTTTCTTTCGTGATTCAGATAGAGCATGCGATTTTAAGCAACTTTCTAATTTACTCCTATTATCACATTTTCTTTGTTCTCTTGCTATCTTTATTTGAAAAAGAAGGCATCTAAGCTATTTTTTTTGTTCAGAACCCTGGACAGAGTTTGTTTATTGGTGGGTGAATTTATCCACCAATCAGCAAGAACAACCTAGGTTGTTCACCAAAAATGGGACAGCATCTAAACTTACATTCTTGCATTTCAAATAAAGATACCAAGAGAATGAAGAAAATTTGATAATAGGAATAACTTAGAAAGTTGCTTAAAATTGTATGCTCTATCTGAATCACAAAAGAAAAAATGTATATATATATGTACAAAGAAAGGTAATAGGCGCGGATTGATTCAAGGTCTAAAATTGAGGGATAATATATGCATATAAATGTATGTGTATATACCAGACTCAGAATCTATCTGACTAGTACACGTATGTTAACACTTTTGTGAACACTCTGTATGTAATGCAACAATGATCACTTATAATTAAATAAAGCACTTCTTTATTAAGAAGCTATAGAATGTCAAAAAGTTAATCCATAAAATAACATACAATGACATATAGAAAAGTCTCCTTTACAACAGATATAGTTCATCAACAGTCCAGGTGCAACTAAATATCTGTCATCAATATCAGGAAAAATAAATGTAGATGGTGAAGTACTCAATCTCAAGGTTCCCAGGGGAAGGAAAGAAACTGATCCAATATTCAAACCAGTTGGAGTGCCCAAAACCAGTGATAATAGGTAAAATTCCTACTTACAAAAAGAAACCTCAATCAAATGCGGTAAGTGCCCCATGAAAAGTGAAATTATGAGCTCTACAGCTGGATAGTGATCCACTATCTGCACGCTCCCTGGTGTAAATCAACTCTCCACTCTTTCCCCACACCTCTCAGCTCCAACGTATGGATATGGGGAAAAGACAAAACACACACAAGATAGTGCAATATCGTTTTGGAAAGAGTAGATCAATTTTATTGTTACTAAAAACACATAAGTATAACTCGCTTACACTTTCAAACCTCCATTGGCATATGAGGTATCAATAACACATCTTGTAAAACAGTCAAACAGTTCATCAAATATTAAGAACCATTCATCAAAATAGCCTGATGTGTGGATGTTTTACACAACATCTTGGCTATCACTGATCCCTCATATACATCCACACATCAGGCTATTTTGACGAACAGGGGGAAAGTGTATGTTTTGTCTTTTCCCCATATCCATCCGTTGGAGCTGAGAGATGTGGGGAACGAGTGGAGAGTTGATTTACACCAGGGAGCGTGCAGATATTGGATCACTATCCAGCTGGGGAGCTCATAATTTCACTTTTCATGGGGCACTTACCTCATTTGATTGAGGTTTCTTTTCGTAAGTAGGAAGTTTACCTTTTATCACTGATTTTGGGCACTCTAACTGGTTTGAATATTGGATCAGAGTTTCTTTCCTTCCCCTGGGAACCTTGAGATTGAGTACTTGGTCTCCTATTTGTTATCTGAGGGGAATTCCTTCACCATCTACATTTATTTCTCCTTTGAGAACTGATATTGATGACAGATCTTTAGTTGCACCTGGACTGTTGATGAACTATATCTGTTTTAAAAGGAGACTTTTCTGTATGTCATTGTATGTTATTTTATGGATTAACTTTTTGACATTCCATAGCTTCTTAATATAGAAGTGCTTTATTTATTTATAAGTGATTATTATTGCATTACATACAGAGTGTTCATAAAAGAGTTTACATAGGTGTACTAGTCAGATTCTGAGTCTGGTATATACACATACATATACTGTTATACTAAAATTTCATTAAACTATATTAAACTATTAATTCATCTATCCTAACTATTATACTAAATTACATTAAACTACAAATTAAATTAACTATATTATATATTTAAACACCTAACCCTACTCAAATAATTTAAATCTACACTAAAAAATTACTAAGTTACAAAAAACTAACAACTAAGTTACAAAAAATAACAAACACTAAGTTACAAAAAAATAAATAAACACTAAGTTACAAAAAATAAAAAATAAATTATCATTTAAACTAATTACACCTAATCTAAGAGCCCTATGAAAATAAAAAAGCCCCCCAAAATAAAAAAACCCCTAGCCTACAATAAACTACAAATAGCCCTTAAAGGGGCCTTTTGCGGGACATTGCCCAAATAAATCAGCTCTTTTACCTGTAAATAAAAAATACAAATACCCCCCAACAATAAAACCCACCACCCACACAACCACCCCCCCCCAAATAAAAACCTAACTAACAAAAACCTAAGCTCCCCATTGCCCTGAAAAGGGCATTTGGATGGGCATTACCCTTAAAAGGGCATTTAGCTCTATTGCAGCCCAAACCCTAATCTAAAACTAAAACCCACCCAATAAACCCTTAAAAAAAAACTAACACTAACCCCTGAAGATCCACTTACAGTTTTGAAGATCCAACATCCATCCTCCAAGAAGCCGGCAGAAGTCTTCATCCAAGCAGCCGAAGTCTTCATCCAAGCCCGCAGAAGTCTTCACCCAGACGGCATCTTCTATCTTCATCCATCCGGCGCGGAGCGGCTCCATCTTATAGACATCCGACGTGGAGCATCCTCTTCTTACAACGTCTTCTTCTTGAATGAAGGTTCCTTTAAATGACATCATCCAAGATGGCGTCCCTTAGATTCCGATTGGCTGATAGAATTCTATCAGCCAATCAGAATTAAGGTTGAAAAATCCTATTGGCTGTTGCAATCAGCCAATAGGATTGAGCTTGCATTCTATTGGCTATTCCAAACAGCCAATAGAATGCAAGCTCAATCCTATTGGCTGATTGGATCAGCCAATAGGATGAAAGCTCAATCAGGTACGCTGGGCCGGAATAGTGGCGAGCGTACCTGGTAGATATTTGTTAAATAGCAAAAGTAGTCAGATAGTGCTGAATTTGCATTAGGAACATCTGTAGTAACGTAAGCATCGATCTGTGTCGGACTGAGACCGGCGGATTGTATGTTACGTCACAAATTTCTACTTTTGTCGGTTTGTAGGCTTTGATAACTAAGGGGAATCAGGCTCTCCACAATTATGCTGCGGAATTCCAGCGTATTTGCAGTTGATGGCTTGATAAATAGGCCTCATGATCACAAGATCTGATGCTTCACAAAAGCAATAGAGTCTTTTAGAAATACTTCATGTTTGACGTTAGTGTAGGTAAAAATTCCCAACCACAGTCAGCACCTCATTTTTGTTTGCGGGGTCTCCAGACACTTTTTGTCCTATTCAGTGACACTGCTGTCCTATAACAAACCAGACATGCAAATATTTTACTCTCAAAAACTTTTAGGGCCTGGTATTACAATTTTGCGCAATGCGAATGTGAGCTCGCGTTCACATTGCTAGGAAGCATTGGGCTCACGAGAGCACACTTCCACAGGCTCCAATGGGAGCCTCACTCTCATGCCGTGAGATACAGCGCAGCAAAGGGGGTAAGTAGCGCAGCGATGGGCAGCATTTTTAAATGTATATAAACATATACATATAAATGTACTGGGAGCACACAGTTCCCATAGACCGCAATGTAAAGGCACTTTTCAGTGCTGTTTTTTTCTAACACCCCACCCCCAAAGATTGCCTAGTGCAGATGTTTTTTATTTTAAAAAAATGCTAATTTTTTTTAAATAAAAAATTATAATAACCTCTATTTTTAGGGCGTTTGGAGCACTTTTAGAAGATTAACCAGAGATCGAATTGCTACCGCAAACTCGCTGTAGAAATAACCAGCCACTTGTAATGGCTGTTTATTGATCTCTTGCCCGCGAATGGGAACATTTGACCGTTTGTGGGTGTGCGATTAAATTAGCGCTCCACTTGTAATCTAATCCTTACTGTCTTTCAGGCGTCTTTTTGAAGTTGTATTTGTTTTAGCGGCTTAGACAATAGCTTCTCATTTTCTATGAGCCTGATAAGCTAAAGCTCTTTGTACAGTGCTGCAAGGTCCCTCAATTTTTTTTAGAAAGGCAAAGATAACGGTTTAGCTATGCAGGATCCTTAAAGGGACATAAAACCCAATTTTTTCTTTCATGATTCAGATAGAGCATACAATTTTAAACAGCTTTCCAATTTACTTCTGTTTTAACATTTTCTTTGTTTTCTTGTTATCCATTGTTGAAAAGCTGGGATGTAAGCTCATGAGTGTGCACGTGTCCACAACACTATATGGCAGCAGTTTTGCAACAATGTTATACATTAGCAGGAGCACTAGATGGCAGCATTATTTCCTGTCCTGTAGTGCTTCAGTCATGTGCACGCTACCTACCTAGGTATCCCTTCAACAAAGAATAACATGAGAACAAAACAAATTTGATAATAGAAGTAAATTGGAAACTTTTTAAAAATTGTATTCTCTATCTAAACAATGAAAGAATTATTTAGGGTTTACTGTCCCTTTAATGTGAAGGAGAGACACCTACTTACCATATAATGCTCACAAATAGCCTTCAAAGATTTTGCGTGATTTCTTTCCATGCTAGCAAATTTTTGATCATCAAGTCCCTAAGTGTATGCAAGATGATATAAGTAATTTGTTAAACATCCAGAAACATAAAAGACTTTATTAAGAAGCATGTAATTTCTTATAAAAAAAACTATACAGATCCTACCTGATTTACAATAAAAAGCGTCACTTGAGCTTAACTTAATTCCATTAAAAGGGTACCATTTAACACAAGCAATCATATCCCTGAATTTTATTTCTAGCCATAAATGTACCTAAGTCATTTTTAAATGTATCTTATATATTGGCATTCACTACCCCTCAGGCAATGAGGTACACAATCTGATTGGCCTTACAGTAAAAAAACATTTACTTTGCTGGAGATTAATTGTGACCTTTTGTCACAAACTGTTTCCTTGGAATAAACCGAGCTTCTGCCAACTCTGTATATGGAACTTGGATATATTTATATAAAGTAATTATATCACTTCTAAAGCACCTTTTTTTCCAAGAAAAAATAAAAGCAGTTTGGCTAACATCTCATCAAAGTTTAAATTCTACATCCACCTTATTAGTTTTGTGGCCCTTCTCTGAACTTTTTCTTACTCTGCAATGTCTTTTTTGAGATTGGTCCCCAGAACTCCATACTCAAGGTTAGGTCTTACCAGGTATTTATATAGCGACAGAATTATGTTTTCCTCCCTTGCATCAGTGCCTCTTTTAAAACATGGTAATATCTTATTTTCCTTAGAAATGACTGCCCTGCATTGTGCACCCATTTTTAGCTTATTTTCTAGAAATACACCCAAATCCCTTTCCTCTCCTGTTTTGCTAAGTCTCGTCCCATTTAATTAATAGGTTGCCTGCTTATTTTTACTTGCAAACTATAGAACCTTACATTTTCCAGTATTAGATCTAATTTTCCATTTACCTGCCCAATCTAACAATTTTTGTAAATCCCCTTGTAAAGCAAGTTTATCCTGCACTGACTTAATGGCCTTACAGAATTTTTATCATCAGGAAAAATAGAAATGTTGCTATTTAATTCTTGCTCTAAGTCATTAATAAAAATATTAAAAAGAACAGTGCCCAGTACAGATCTCTGGTCAGTAATTACCTTTGACCAATCTGAGCATGATACATTTACTACTGTAGTACTTGCTGCTCCCTGTCTTTTATCCAGTTATTTGTCCTTGATCTTACATTTTCAGATATTCCCAGTCACATAATTATGTACAATAATCTCTTATGTGGCACTGTATCAAATGCCTTTGTAAAATCCAAATATATCACATCAACTGATTTCCCTTTATCTATACTTTTACTTACTTCTTCATAGAATCTAATTAGATTAGTCTGACATGATCTATTTCTCATAAAACCATGCTGATTTGAGCTCATAATCTTGTTTATGTAAAATGATTATAATTCCTTATTATCCTTTCAAGTATCTTCCCCACTACCGATGTCAGACTAACTGGTCTATAGCTTCCTGGATCAGCTCTGCTTCTCTTTTTGAAATGTGGCACCAGATCAGTTTTACACCATCTGAATCTGGAATTTAATTTACCTTAATATTATCCAGTTGTTTCCTGATATCATCTAGAGATAACCAAGTTATTGATATAGACTTGTATGTTTTTGTTTGTTTCAATGTATCTCATATTGGTTCCTCTCTTGTGTATATTGAATAAAAGAACTGGTTTAGTATTTTAGATTTCACCCTGTCACTGTTAATCATGGTATCCTTCTCACATTTTAATGTACCTATATTTTTTACATTGATATACTTAAAACACTTTTTAGGCTTTGACTTAGAATCATTTGCAATGAATCTTTCATTTTCAATTTTGGCTAATTTCACAGCTTTTTTTTTTTGCATGCTTTGTTCGCATTTGCATTTTGTTATGGTGGACTAGTTTCACTCAGTAGAACAAAAGGCGACTTAAAGGGCTATCATTCAACATTTTGGGGTGTTCTAGTTAGGATGTTTTACCTATATGTAGAATTCATAAAGACTCCATTACCCTTGTGAAGTATCTCGAATGACAGTTATGGCTCGTTATGAACTTAAAGGGACATTATATACTAGATTTTTCTTTGCATAAATGTTTTGTAGATGATCCATTTATAAAGCCCATACAGTTTTTTTTTAAATTGTATAGTTTTGCTTATTTTGAAATAACATTGAGCTGATTTTCAGACTCTTAACCAAGCCCCAAAATTTTAGGAGAATACTGAGGTATACCAATTCCAACTTGCTCCTGTTTGTGTAAAGAGTCTTTTCATATGCAAAGAAAGGGGGAGGGGGGTGTCTCATAATTCCCACTTGCAGTGTGTGTTCCAGCTACCTTTTTAACATAGCTAAACTAGGAGCTTCTAAGTAAGTTTTTAAACGGTTTTATACTGGATTTTTAGATATCTGTGCATATTATTCTTTTGGTCTATGTATTGAGAGAAGAACAGTTATGAGAAAGATGTTACTCCATTGGTTATAATGAGATTGACTTGTAACGCTTTTTTCAAGTTGAATTTTTCTGCGAGATATCAGTCTCACTAACAGGTTATATTGAACCTAGGCCATTGATCATTGATATGATTGTTAATGTCAAATATGATGTGTAATTCAGAGGTTACATTTTTAATTTCTTGGCTTTTGTGTTTGTGAGTAAACACATAAAACCAAACGTTTAGGATGTATGGGCATTTAGAGGACCATTTAACACACATATTTTAAAATAAATATATGCTTTTGTCACCCTAACCTTTTAATTTGATATCATTTATTTCTACCTTCTTCTTCACTTTATATAATTATTATCCTGTATTCAAAGATTAATATTCAGTTTCATTACATGTATCTGAGTATTGTTGGATCTTGAAAGAGAGAATATGTCTCTCAAAACCTGGTGTCTTTTAAGGCAGTGTTTCTCAACTCCAGTCCTCAGGACATTTAACAGGCCAGATATACATTATATCTTAACTTTAGCACAGGTGAAACAATCAGCTGATCAGTAACCATGGTTACTAACCTGCTCTCTCCCTTCAGATGATTATTTCACATGTGCTCTAGTTAAGATATAATGAAACTCTGGCATGTTAAGGGTCCTGAGGACTGGAGTTGAGAAATACTGTTTTAAGGTTTGTTCAAATCCAGCTATTAGTATTTCTCTTGTTAGGTGTATCCAGTCCACGGATCATCCATTACTTGTGGGATATTCTCCTTCCCAACAGGAAGTTGCAGGAGGATCACCCACAGCAGAGCTGCTATATAGCTCCTCCCCTAACTGCCATATCCAGTCATTCTCTTGCAAGCTCTCAACATAGCTGGAGGTAGTAAGAGGAAAGTGGTAAAATATAGTTAGTTTTTTCTTCAATCAAAAGTTTATTGTTTTTAAATGGTACCGGAGTTGTACTATTTTATCTCAGGCAGCATTTAGAAGAAGAATCTGCCTGCGTTTTTCTATGATCTAAGCAGAAGTAACTAAGATCCACTGCTGTTCTCACATATGTCTGAGGAGTGAGGTAACTTCAGAGGGAGAATGGCGTGCAGGGTATCCTGCAATAAGGTATGTGCAGTTAAGTTTTTCTAGGGATGGAATTTGCTAGAAAATGCTGCTGATACCGGATTAATGTAAGTTAAAGCCTAAATACAGTGATTTAATAGCGACTAGTATCAGGCTTGCTATCAGAGGTATATACTCTGATTAATGTGCAATATAAAACGTTTGCTGGCATGTTTAATCGTTTTTATATATGCTTTGGTGATAAAACTTATTGGGGCCTAGTTTTTCCACATGGCTGGCTTTATTTTTGCCTAGAAACAGTTTCCTGAGGCTTTCCACTGTTATAGTATAAAAGTTACAGTTGGTGCAGTTAAAATTACAAACTGTGACATTCAGCTTCCCTCAGCAGTCCCCTGCATGCTATAGGACATCCCTGAAAGGCTCAAAAGGCTTCAAAAGTAGGAGCTGTGGCAGTTGTTATGACTGTTTAAAAAACATATTTTTTGTTTTGTTAAACTGTTTTTTGTATTAAGGGGTTAATCATCCATTTGCAAGTGGGTGCAATGCTCTGCTAACTTGTTACATATACATAGGAGAGTGAGAGTTCAAGGACTGAGCGGTAAGGTCTATACAGGAGCACACAGGAAACACTGCGTCGGCGCCTCTCCCGGCACAAACCCAGACTTGCAGACCAGGCTGCCTGTTCCAGGAATACAATAAACAAAGAAACGTTTCCTTATAAGTTGCTCCCAGACCAAAATATCCACTATTTAAGGCACAACACAGACTCATGAATCAAAGTTAAACAAATTGATCATACCTTTATTATGGCATGTTGGACAAACACTCAGCAAATACTGGCGTTGTGACTACCAGGAGACACAGGTGTGTGGAGTGTGACGTCATCCGACGCGTTTCACGCCCTTCTGGCGCTTTGTCAAAGATGTGGAGGTTTGTGTGATTAGCATACTTTTAAATGGTTATCTAAAAAACTCCTCCCTTAATGTGATGTCACAGTAGCAAACTGTGTTTTCAAAATTGTTGATACATATATGTGATAAAGTGTGTTGAAAAATGTTAATAAGTGTATATTTTAAATAAAACACATTGCGTGTATTAAATTAAAGTGAGTTACTATTTAAAAATTTATTTTTAAAAACAATAACTTATGATACTATGCGGCTCTTAAATATTTGTGACAAATAACAAAGAACAAAAGAATTCCTATAGTTATATTATACTATATTCGTTTTACTGGAATTTCACTGCAATAATATTTTTTGGTTACTATTGTAATGCATTGATATATGCATATGATATATCAATGCATTACAATAGTAACCAAAAAATATTATTGCAGTGAAATTCCAGTAAAACGAATATAGTATAATATAACTATAGGAATTCTTTTGTTCTTTGTTATTTGTCACAAATATTTAAGAGCCGCATAGTATCATAAGTTATTGTTTTTAAAAATAAATTTTTAAATAGTAACTCACTTTAATTTAATACACGCAATGTGTTTTATTTAAAATATACACTTATTAACATTTTTCAACACACTTTATCACATATATGTATCAACAATTTTGAAAACACAGTTTGCTACTGTGACATCACATTAAGGGAGGAGTTTTTTAGATAACCATTTAAAAGTATGCTAATCACACACACCTCCACATCTTTGACAAAGCGCCAGAAGGGCGTGAAACGCGTCAGATGACGTCACACGCCACACACCTGTGTCTCCTGGTAGTCACACCGCCAGTATTTGCTGAGTGTTTGTCCAACATGCCATAATAAAGGTATGATCAATTTGTTTAACTTTGATTCATGAGTCTGTGTTGTGCCTTAAATAGTGGATATTTTGGGCTGGGAGCAACTTATAAGGAAAAGTTTCTTTGTAACTTGTTACATACACTGTAAAAATTTCATTAGTTTAACTGCCTTTTTTCACTGTTATTTCAAATTTTGGCAAAATTTGTTTCTCTTAAAGGCACAGTAACGTTTTTTTTATATTGCTTGTTAACTTGATTTTAAGTGTTTTCCAAGCTTGCTAGTCTCATTGCTAGTCTGTATAACCATGTCTGACATAGAGGAAACTCCTTGTTCATTATGTTTAAAAGCCATGGTGGAACCCCATAGGAGAATGTGTACTAAATGTATTGATTTCACTTTAAACAATAAAGATCAGCTGTTATCTTTAAAAGAATTATCACCAGAGGATTCTGACGAGGGGGAAGTTATGCCGACTAACTCTCCCCACGTGTCGGACCCTTTGACTCCCACTCAAGGGACTCACGCTAAAATGGCGCCAAGTACATCAAAGACGCCCATAGCGATTACTTTGCAGGACATGGCGGCAATCATGGATAATACCCTGTCAGCGGTATTAGCCAGACTGCCTGAATTCAGAGGAAAGCGCAATAGCTCTGGGGTTAGACGTAATACAGAGCGCGCAGATGTTTTAAGGCCCATGTCTGATACTGTGTCACAATATGCAGAAGCTGAGGAAGAGCTTCAGTCTGTGGGTGACGTCTCTGACTCGGGGAAACCTGATTCAGATATGTCTACTTTTAAATTTAAGCTTGAGAACCTCTGGGTGATGCTTGGAGAGGTTTTAGCTGCTCTGAATGACTGTGAGACAATTGCAGTGCCAGAGAAATTGTGTAGACTGGATAAATACTACGCGGTGCCGGTGTGTACTGACGTTTTTCCAATACCTAAAAGGTTTACAGAAATTATTACTAAGGAGTGGGACAGACCCGATGTGCCGTTTCCCCCCCCCCTCCTATTTTTAGAAAAATGTTTCCAATAGACGCCACCACACGGGACTTATGGCAGACGGTCCCTAAGGTGGAGGGAGCAGTTTCTACTTTAGCAAAGCGTACCACTATCCCTGTCGAGGACAGTTGTGCTTTTTCAGATCCAGTGGATAAAAAATTAGAAGGTTACCTTAAGAAAATGTTTATTCAACAAGGTTTTATCCTGCAGCCCCTTGCATGCATTGCTCCTGTCACTGCTGCTGCGGCGTTCTGGTTTGAGTCTCTGGAAGAGGCCTTTCAGACAGCTACTCCATTGACTGAAATACTTGACAAGCTTAGAACACTTAAGCTAGCTAATTCTTTTGTTTCTGATGCCATTGTTCATTTGACTAAACTAACAGCTAAGAATTCTGGATTCGCCATCCAGGCGCGTAGGGCGCTATGGCTTAAATCTTGGTCAGCTGACGTGACTTCAAAGTCTAAATTACTTAACATTCCCTTCAAGGGGCAGACCCTATTCGGGCCTGGTTTGAAGGAAATTATTGCTGACATTACTGGAGGTAAGGGTCATACCCTTCCTCAGGACAGGGCCAAATCAAGGGCCAAGCAGTCTAATTTTCGTGCCTTTCGAAACTTCAAGGCAGGTGCAGCATCAACTTCCTCTGCTACAAAACAAGAGGGAACTTTTGCGCAATCCAAGATGGCCTGGAAATCTAACCAGGCCTGGAGCAAAGGCAAGCAGGCCAGAAAGCCTGCTGCTGCCTCTAAGACAGCATGAAGGAACGGCCCCCTATCCGGCAACGGATCTAGTAGGGGGCAGACTTTCTCTCTTCGCCCAGGCGTGGGCAAGAGATGTTCAGGATCCCTGGGCATTGGAGATCATATCTCAGGGATATCTTCTGGACTTCAAAGCTTCCCCCCCACAAGGGAGATTTCACCTTTCGAGATTATCTGTAAACCAGATAAAGAAAGAGGCATTCTTACGCTGTGTGCAAGACCTCCTAATAATGGGAGTGATCCATCCAGTTCCACAGATGGAACAAGGACAGGGATTTTATTCAAATCTGTTTGTGGTTCCCAAAAAAGAGGGAACCTTCAGACCAATTTTGGATCTAAAGATCTTAAACAAATTCCTCAGAGTTCCATCATTCAAAATGGAAACTATTTGGACAATCCTACCTATGATCCAGGAGGGTCAGTACATGACCACAGTGGATTTGAAGGATGCTTACCTTCACATACCGATTCACAAAGATCATCATCGGTTCCTAAGGTTTGCCTTTCTAGACAGGCATTACCAGTTTGTGGCTCTTCCCTTCGGGTTAGCTACAGCCCCAAGAATTTTTACAAAGGTTCTGGGGTCTCTTCTGGCGGTCCTAAGACCACGGGGCATAGCAGTGGCCCCTTATCTAGACGACATCCTGATACAGGCATCAAACTTCCAAATTGCCAAATTTCATATGGACATAGTGTTGGCATTTCTGAGGTCGCATGGGTGGAAAGTGAATGAGGGAAAGAGTTCTCTATCACCCCTCACAAGGGTTTGCTTCCTAGGAACTCTGATAGATTCTGTAGAAATGAAAATTTACCTGACGGAGTCCAGGTTATCAAAGCTTCTAAATTCCTGCCGTGTTCTTCACTACATTCCGCGCCCTTCGGTGGCTCAGTGCATGGAAGTGATCGGCTTAATGGTAGTGGCGATGGACATAGTGCCATTTGCGCGCCTACATCTCAGACCGCTGCAATTATGCATGCTCAGTCAGTGGAATGGGGATTACACAGATTTGTCCCCTCTGCTAAATCTGGATCAAGAGACCAGAGATTCTCTTCTCTGGTGGCTATCTCGGGTCCATCTGTCCAAAGGTATGACCTTTCGCAGGCCAGATTGGACAATTGTAACAACAGATGCCAGCCTTCTAGGTTGGGGTGCAGTCTGGAATTCCCTGAAGGCTCAGGGATCGTGGACTCAGGAGGAGAAACTCCTCCCAATAAATATTCTGGAGTTAAGAGCAATATTCAATGCTCTTCTAGCTTGGCCTCAGTTAGCAACCCTGAGGTTCATCAGATTTCAGTCGGACAACATCACGACTGTGGCTTACATTAACCATCAAGGGGGGACCAGGAGCTCCCTAGCGATGTTAGAAGTCTCCAAGATAATTCGCTGGACAGAGACTCACTTGCCATCTATCAGCGATCCATATCCCAGGTGTAGAGAACTGGGAGGCGGATTTTCTAAGTCGTCAGACTTTTCATCCGGGGGAGTGGGAACTCCATCCGGAGGTGTTTGCTCAATTGGTTCATCCTTGGGGCACACCAGAATTGGATCTCATGGTGTCTCGCCAGAACGCCAAGCTTCCTTGTTACGGATCCAGGTCCAGGGACCCAGAAGCGACGCTGATAGATGCTCTAGCAGCACCGTGGTTCTTCAACCTGGCTTATGTGTTTCCACCGTTTCCTCTGCTCCCTCGACTGATTGCCAAAATCAAACAGGAGAGAGCATCGGTGATCTTGATCGCGCCTGCGTGGCCACGCAGGACCTGGTATGCAGACCTGGTGGACATGTCATCCTTTCCACCTTGGCCTCTGCCTCTGAGACAAGACCTTCTACTACAAGGTCCTTTCAATCATCCAAATTTAATTTCTCTGAGACTGCCTGGAGATTGAACGCTTGATTTTATCAAGGCGTGGCTTCTCCGAGTCAGTCATTGATACCTTAATACAGGCCCGAAAGCCTGTTACCAGGAAAATCTACCATAAGATATGGCGCAAATATCTTCATTGGTGTGAATCCAAGAATTACTCATGGAGTAAGGTTAGGATTCCTAGGATATTGTCCTTTCTCCAAGAGGGTTTGGATAAAGGATTATCAGCTAGTTCTTTAAAGGGACAGATTTCTGCTCTGTCTATCCTTTTGCACAAGCGTCTGGCAGAGGTTCCAGATGTCCAGGCATTTTGTCAGGCTTTGGTTAGAATTCAGCCTGTGTTTAAACCTGTTGCTCCTCCATGGAGCTTAAACTTGGTTCTTAAGGTTCTTCAAGGAGTTCCGTTTGAACCCCTTCATTCCATTGATATCAAACTTTCATCTTGGAAAGTTCTGTTTTTGATGGCTATTTCCTCGGCTCGTAGAGTCTCTGAGTTATCAGCTTTACAATGTGATTCTCCTTATCTGATTTTCCATACAGATAAAGTAGTTCTGTGTACAAAACCTGGGTTTTTACCTAAGGTAGTTTCCAACAAGAATATCAATCAAGAGATTGTTGTTCCATCATTGTGTCCTAATCCTTCTTCAAAGAAGGAACGTCTTTTACATAATTTGGACGTAGTCCGTGCTTTAAAGTTTTACTTACAAGCGACTAAAGATTTTCGTCAAACATCTTCCCTGTTTGTTGTTTACTCTGGACAGAGGAGAGGTCAAAAGGCTTTGGCAACCTCTCTTTCTTTTTGGCTTTGGAGCGTAATACGCTTAGCCTATGAGACTGCTGGACAGCAGCCCCCTGAAAGGATTACAGCTCATTCTACTAGAGCTGTGGATTCCACCTGGGCCTTTAAAAATGAGGCTTCTGTTGAACAGATTTGCAAAGCGGCGACTTGGTCTTCGCTTCATACCTTTTAAAAATTTTACAAATTTGATACTTTTGCTTCTTCGGAGGCTATTTTTGGGAGAAAGGTTCTACAGGCAGTGGTCCCTTCCATTTAAGTACCTGCCTTGTCCCTCCCTTCATCCGTGTACTTTAGCTTTGGTATTGGTATCCCACAAGTAATGGATGATCCGTGGACTGGATACACCTAACAAGAGAAAACATAATTTATGCTTACCTGATAAATTTATTTTTCTTGTGGTGTATCCAGTCCACGGCCCGCCCTGTCCTTTTAAGGCAGGTCTAAATTTTAAACTACAGTCACCACTGCACCCTATGGTTTCTCCTTTCTCGGCTAGTTTTGGTCGAATGACTGGATATGGCAGTTAGGGGAGGAGCTATATAGCAGCTCTGCTGTGGGTGATCCTCTTGCAAATTCCTGTTGGGAATGAGAATATCCCACAAGTAATGGATGATCCGTGGACTGGATACACCACAAGAGAAATAAATTTATCAGGTAAGCATAAATTATGTTTTTTCATGTGTTCTTTTTGATGTGCATTACAAGACTAACTGGACAACTCTGCTAAATATAAAATCTAGTGTTTATCTCGGCATGCACTAAATAAATTGTTGTTTAATAGTTTGTTTGTTTTTGTTCTAGGTGTTCCAGTTCTCCATCTTATTCCATCACCCTTTCCAGATGTTTGGCATACAATGGAAGACAATGAAGAAAATCTTGATTCTGCAACTATTGACAACATGAACAAAATTTTACAAGTCTTTGTTTTAGAGTATCTCAACATATGATTTACCGATGTATAAGAAATGGTGGTCATGAAGCTTGAAATATGCTGGGAGTTTGATTTTTTTGAGATTGTTATAGCACACCATTAAAGGGACGCAAAACCCAAAAATGTTCTTTCATGATTCAGATAGAGAATACAATTTTAAACAACTTTCTAATTTACTTCTATTATCTAATTTGTTTCATTCTCTTGGTATCATTAGTTGAAGGAGCAGCAATGCACTAATGGTTTCTAAATGAACACATGGGTGAGCCAATCACAATCAATATATATATCTGCAGCCACCAATCAACAGCTAGAACCTAGGTTCTCTGCTGCTCCTGAGCTTGCCTAGATAAACCTTTCAGCAAAGGATAACAAGAGAAGGAAGCAAATTAAATAATAGAAGTAAATTGGAAAGTTGTTTAAAATTGTATTCTCTATCTGAATTATGAAAGAAAATGTTTGGGTTTCATGTCCCTTTAAGTCTTCGAGAAATTCCCTCCAACTAGGCTAAACTCATACTTTTTTTGTTGTTTTTCTTTTAAGTGATTTATAAAACATATCAATATACCTTTTTGGGGAAAATGTACTTTTTTATCAACTATCCAAAGAATTGATTCTAATGAGTAATGTATTAAAATGTTCTCTTAAATGTTGTAGTTTTTATATGGTGCAAAAAAGTACATAAATTTGTCATATTATATATACATATAACATGCTATACTGTATGTGTTTTGAATGGAAAATAGAAAATGTCTCAATAGGTAGAGATTAAATGTGAGAAATATAATTAATATTATTTAATTTTACTCAAGTTAAATATACAAAAGGCAATAATTTTAATAACTTTACAGGCTATTGATTTGTTAATTTATTGATGTTTTGCCAGATTATTTTAAATTTGCATTCCATTTTTTAATTTTAATTCCTGTTGCAAATAGTAGCCATTATAAATTATTTTCTTAAAATACAAAATATTATAAATAATTAAGAAACTATATTTGATTGGTCTGTTGTACTGTAAGTATTACTTGAACAAACATTATAGACCACTGTATGACAGATTATGTTTTATTGTTTACTGTTTGTTTCAAAATGCTTTATACATTTTACCAAAATATTTACATGTTTACCTAAATTACTGATGGAAAATTAATTATCTCAGGCTGTCACTAAAATAGATGTATGGTGAAATAAATGTATATGCTGCTTTTCACTTGTGTTGATTCGAATTTCCACTTAATGACTTTGTACTCTGAGGTTAAGAATAACTCATAAGTACTAATTATCATACCTTAAAGGGGCATTAAACCAAAAAAATTTCTTTCATTATTCAGATAGAGAATACGATTTTAAACAACATGGAAATTTACTTCTATTATCTAATTTGCTTTATTCTTTAGACATCCTTTGTTTAAGAAATAGCAATGCACATGGGTGAGCCAATCACACTTGGCATCTGTGTGCAGCCACCAATCAGCAGCTTCTTAGCCTATCTAGATATGCTTTTCAGCATAGAATAACAAGAGAATGAAACAGATTAGATAATATAAATAAATTAGAAAGTTGTTTAAAATTGCTTGCTCTTTCTAAATCATGAAAGAAAAAAATTAGGTTTAATGTCCCTTTAAACCCTTAACACCTTTGGGATGTTCCATTCCATCCTAAGAGTGCTGGGCTTTAACACTGTTAGGACGGCATGGAATGTCCTACCATATATGGCATTTTGCAGCTTCCCCCTTTGACGAATGCAAGGATTGGTCTGAGAGGGTGTTCCTAGAAGTGTAGGCAGTCCCCCATGATCCAACCCCGACCTTGAAATCACGCAATCGTAGTGATTTTTACTTAATAGTGTTTACATTGATGTGAAACACTTATTGTTCTGCCACAAAGGGGTTCAAAAACATGTGCACATTCCACAAACCTATTATAAGGGTACAATAAATATACCATGCAAAACATATATTAAAATATTGATTCAGTAAGAATCTAAAGCCCTGTTCGTGAAGATACATATAATTTAGCGGTAGGAATAGGCCAATGTTTTGCGCACATTTGGCCATATTAGTTCCAAAAAAATGTTCTTTTTTTTTTTGCAAATATTAAATATTCTAACTTTGTTTTTGCAAAAATAAAAAAGAGGAAATATCTCCCTTTATTAAATGTAACATTATCGAATATTACACATATTACGTTTGGATGTTGATTCTCATAGATTTCAAAGTAAGTCTGTGGGAATCAATAATGAAATATAATATTCAAATGTTACATTAGAATATTAATTTGTAACAAGATTTATTTTTTACATTTTTAAGTGCTTTAAAAAATATAATCAAAAAACAATACTTGTGTCCATAAGTAAAATTTTATTGGAAACAGCCAATCTCATTTGTTTTTGTATTGTCTATGGCTAATTTGAGCTACAATAGCAGAGATTGTATGTGGAGCTCTCATTGGTTTGTACTGCTGCTTGCAGCACTACAATATACTGAATGTCAACACAATATTTACAACTCAAATGAAAGCATCAGTCAGAAAAATTTAAAACCTTCAAATCTAATCTCATCACAGCAGAATTTCTTTAGAAAAAAAAAATGACGCTGCAGCCAAAGTAACTTCCAGAGAGGCTAATTTATTTCTGTTATATTTTGAATTTTGTCAATAAAACCTAAAACATTTACTATCTGGTCCTTTAATGTAAATGTTTTCTGACCACTGTTCTACCATTAACATTTAGTATTCAACTATTAACATTTAGTATTCAACTGTTAACATTCAAATATTCAAATGATAACATTTTATTTATAGAAATGTTTGAATGTCAGAATGAATATCAAAGGAAACATTTGTTTTTCCATTTTAGCATCAGAATACAGACCTTCTCCTTTCCCTAACTAGGGGTTAAGTGTAGGTGTTACTAACATTTATTGATTTATGAGCAAAACATAGGTGATATAAAATTGCGATTTTTAGGAGAGATACGAATCTGTAGAACAACTGATCTCATTGGTGGAATATTTTAACTGTGATATATATTTTTTGATAATTAAATAAAATAACCATTTGCTAGTTCCAGCATTGCTTGCTGAGATCCTTCAGTTGTTTACAAATGGTTTACTCGATGGACTTATTTACAGTTTTCACACAAAAAACAATAATAAAATCAATTAAGAAACCAAGTAGTAATTAGCGCAAAATATTGATCTCATATTGTTCATAACTTAAAATGACAATATCTCATTCACATAAGAATTTACCAAAGTAAAAAAACAACATGTAAGTATTGAAAATCAAAACCAAGTGTTTATATGTGTATATGTCTGTAACTATATCTAAACACACATATAAATACATAAATACAGTACATCTGTACACAAATATAAACATATACATATACATGTATATGTGTGTATCTCTGTGTTAAAACCCTTTGTCTGCTTTTTTTCCCCCAATACTTGAGACCTCATATCTTTGAGCTCCTATAACTTTTTTTAATTTCATTTTATTGAGGTAAGCAAATAATCTATTAAAGGCATTTTACAATAGGATGTGTACAATTAAACAATGATAAAATCACCTGAGAAAATCAACATTCATAGTACATCTTCTACCAACAATATTCAGAATAACAATTATCATAATATCGGAATTTAGTGGAAAATCTGACTAACATAGTCAACATAACTATACCTGTCTTTCTTTTGTAAGAAAAAAGAAGTTAGTATTACCTCATATTATCTTTCAAATGGTATTCCATAAAATATAAGAATAACATGATAAAAGATTTTCTAAGGTAATAAACAATAATCTCTTATAAACTATATAAGAAGCATAAAGGGAAGCCATTTAGGGACCCAATACTTATATTAACAGGGAAGTTATAGAGTGGTTTTAGGTCCATAGTCTATATAAGGTTCTAAGGATAGACATAAGCGTGTAGAATCGGAAGTCTAATGAATGTAATGAGTTAAGTATATTGTTTTATTGATAAAGTAGTCAAACATAAGAGTAATAACTCAATACTACTAGATGTTGGCGGGTAAAGAGAGAGAGAAAAAAAAGAAGACAGGAAGACAAGGCCAGTGTTTGTATAATTATATGGTTCATTTGATCTTTCTCCAGGAGTCCCATATCTGTCAGTGAAGGTTTGTTTTGTTATGAAGGGAGAATACATAACGTTCCATTGTTTCAAGGTAACCCATTATATTTGAGACCTCTCTCCACGATGGCTTGATAGGTTGTTTCCATAACCTAGCAATAGATAATTTTGCAGCTGTAAAGAGAGAAATGCTAAATAGTTTGTCAGCAATGAAAGATGCTTCAAGCATAGGCAAAACAACATGATTTGAGCTGTATTTTGAATCTACAGTCCCAATATAGAGCATTTACGAAACAGAGTATTCCAAAAAGTTTGTAGCATTGGACTGTCCCACCATATATGAGCTGGGGGTTTGAGCACATCTCTATATTTCTGGAGAGGAGTGGATTCTGTCCCAAAAGTGTAAAGCAAAAAGAACTATTGGGTTTTGAAGAGTGTAAAGGGTTCTGACATGTTTGGGAAGCCAAATGATATCTGTAAGAGATCGCTAATTAGGTAATGATATTTAACCTTTAGAGGAAGAGGCATTCCACTGAAGTATTTGTGCTAGCCTGGCCGCTTCATGGTAGTAGGCTATGTATGGGCCACCCCTGCATATGAATGGCTGCAGCAGAATCCTCGTAGCTACTAAAGGATGCTTGTCTCTCCATATAAACTTATTGCAGATTTGTTAAAACTTTCCTATTAGGGACTTGGGTATAGGAATAGGCAAGGCTCTAAATAGATAGTTACATTTGGGCAATAGGCTCATCTTAAAAGCTGCCATTCGACCAAGCCAGGAGATACATGTGATGTTCTATTTTTCAGCACTTCTTTGAAAAAGATATAATTACGGGTAGAAGTTTGACTCTACGATGGTAGAAATGTTGCAGCAAAGGTAAACACCAAGGTGCTTTATTTTTGAGTAGATAGAATAAGCATTTGTTTTAGTATGGTTCAGTTTATAATAGCTTAGTGACCCAAAGGAATGTAGGAGTTTAAAGAGTGATGGAAGAAAACTGAGAGGTTCCCCAACAAATACTGTAAGATCAGCAAAAAGAGCTGTCTTCTGTACAATGCCATATATTTCAACTCCTTATATATAGTTATCACTTCTGATTGCTTCTACCAGAGGTTCCATAAGCAAAGCAAATATTAAAGGGGACAGGGGACACCCTTTGTCGAAGTCCCATTAGTAATGGGAAATTATGGGGAACAAAACCCTAGTCCTCTCACTGACGCTGAGGGGGAGGAATAGAGCGCTTTAACACACATAAGAAAGTTGTTCAGAATGTTGAACTTGGCTAGGACCTCAAATAAATAACACAAATTTACTTGATCAAATGCTTTTTCTTTGTCGAGTGCTACAGTAGTAAATTTAGTTCCCAAGTATTTGACTAATAAATATATATTTAAGATACATCTAGTATTATCAGGTCCTTTTCTCCCAATGGTAAATCCGACCTGATACCAGTCAACTAGTGAGAAGATGACAGAGTTTAACCTAGATTTTGGCAAATAATTTCATATCTAAGTTGCTTAAAGAAATAGGGTGAAAGTTTTTGCAAAGATTGGGTTCTTTTCCTGGTATAGGGATTGCCACTATTGAAGCCTCAAGAAATTCAGGAGGAAAGGCTTTGGCTAGCTGCTGTAAACATGCGAGTAAGTAGAGGCAGTTTATGTGTGCTAAATGTTTTATAAATAAGGGCTGTATAGCCGCTTGACCCAGTGATTTAGGTAATTTAAGGGATTTAATGGCAAAAGCCACTTCTGCAGTGATGATAGGGGAGTCTAAGGAGTCTCTTTGTTCAGCTGTTAAGGATGGAAGGGTTAGGAGACTAACGGCTAGATTTAGGGTTTTGTCGGTAACGACCCGCGTAGCTAACGCTGCCTTTTTTCTGGCCGCACCATAAAAATAACTCTGGTATTGAGAGTCCAAAAAAATGCTGCGTTAGGCTCCAAAAAAGGAGCGTAGAGCATTTTTAACGCAAATGCAACTCTCGATACCAGAGTTGCTTACAGACGCGGCCAGCCTCAAAAACGTGCTCGTGCACGATTCCCCCACAGGAAACAATGGGGCTGTTTGAGCTGAAAAAAAACCTAACACCTTCAAAAAAGCCGCGTTCAGCTCTTAACGCAGCCCCATTGTTTGCTATGGGGAAACACTTCCTATGTCTGCACCTAACACCCTAACATGTACCCCGAGTCTAAACACCCCTACCCTTACACTTATTAACCCCTAATCTGCCGCCCCCGCTATCGCTGACCCCTGCATATTATTTTTAACCCCTAATCTGCCGCTCCGTAAACCGCCGCTACTTACATTATCCCTATGTACCCCTAATCTGCTGCCCCTAACACCGCCGACCCCTATATTATATTTATTAACCCCTAATCTGCCGCCCCCAACGTCGCCTCCACCTAACTACACTTATTAACCCCTAATCTGCCGACCGGACCTGAGCGCTACTATAATAAATGTATTAACCCCTAATCCGCCTCACTAACCCTATAATAAATAGTATTAACCCCTAATCTGCCCTCCCTAACATCGCCGACACCTAACTTCAATTATTAACCCCTAATCTGCCGACCGGAGCTCACCGCTACTATAATAAATGGATTAACCCCTAAAGCTAAGTCTAACCCTAACACTAACACCCCCCTAAGTTAAATATAATTTAAATCTAACGAAATTAATTAACTCTTATTAAATAAATTATTCCTATTTAAAGCTAAATACTTACCTGTAAAATAAATCCTAATATAGCTACAATATAAATTATAATTACATTGTAGCTATTTTAGGATTAATATTTATTTTACAGGCAACTTTGTATTTATTTTAACCAGGTACAATAGCTATTAAATAGTTAAGAACTATTTAATAGTTACCTAGTTCAAATAATTACAAAATCACCTGTAAAATAAATCCTAACCTAAGTTCTAATTAAACCTAACACTACACTATCAATAAATTAATTAAATACAATTCCTACAATTACCTACAATTAAACCTAACACTACACTATCAATAAATTAATTAAATACAATATCTACAAATAACTACAATGAAATAAACTAACTAAAGTACAAAAAATAAAAAAGAACTAAGTTACAAAAAATAAAAAAATATTTACAAACATAAGAAAAATATTACAACAATTTTAAACTAATTACACCTACTCTAAGCCCCCTAATAAAATAACAAAGCCCCCCAAAATAAAAAAATGCCCTACCCTATTCTAAATTACTAAATTAAAAGCTCTTTTACCTTACCAGCCCTAAACAGGGCCCTTTGCGGGGCATGCCCCAAAGAATTCAGCTCTTTTGCCTGTAAAAAAAAACATACAATACCCCCCCCCAACATTACAACCCACCACCCACATACCCCTAATCTAACTCAAACCCCCCTTAAATAAACCTAACACTAAGCCCCTGAAGATCTTCCTACCTTGTCTTCACCCTGCCAGGTTCTCCGATCGGTCCAGAAGAGCTCCTCCGATGTCCTGATCCAAGCCCAAGCGGGGGGCTGAAGAGGTCCATGATCCGGTCGAAGTCTTCATCCAAGCGGGGCAGAAGAGGTCTTCCATCCGATTGAAGTCTTCATCCCGGCGGCATCTTCTATGGTCTTCCATCCGGAGCGAAGCGGCAGCATCCTGAAGACCTCCTACGCGGAACATCCATCCGGCCCGACGACTGAACGACGAATGACGGTTCCTTTAAATGACGTCATCCAAGATGGCGTCCCTCGAATTCCGATTGGCTGATAGGATTCTATCAGCCAATCGGAATTAAGGTAGGAATATTCTGATTGGCTGATGGAATCAGCCAATCAGAATCAAGTTCAATCCGATTGGCTGATCCAATCAGCCAATCAGATTGAGCTCGCATTCTATTGGCTGTTCCGATCATGGACCTCTTCAGCCCCCCGCTTGGGCTTGGATCAGGACATCGGAGGAGCTCTTCTGGACCGATCGGAGAACCTGGCAGGGTGAAGACAAGGTAGGAAGATCTTCAGGGGCTTAGTGTTAGGTTTATTTAAGGGGGGTTTGGGTTAGATTAGGGGTATGTGGGTGGTGGGTTGTAATGTTGGGGGGGGGGTATTGTATGTTTTTTTTTACAGGCAAAAGAGCTGAATTCTTTGGGGCATGCCCCGCAAAGGGCCCTGTTCAGGGCTGGTAAGGTAAAAGAGCTTTTAATTTAGTAATTTAGAATAAAGTAGGGCATTTTTTATTTTGGGGGGCTTTGTTATTTTATTAGGGGGCTTAGAGTAGGTGTAATTAGTTTAAAATTGTTGTAATATTTTTCTTATGTTTGTAAATATTTTTTTATTTTTTGTAACTTAGTTCTTTTTTATTTTTTGTACTTTAGTTAGTTTATTTCATTGTAGTTATTTGTAGATATTGTATTTAATTAATTTATTGATAGTGTAGTGTTAGGTTTAATTGTAGGTAATTGTAGGAATTGTATTAAATTAATTTATTGATAGTGTAGTGTTAGGTTTAATTAGAACTTAGGTTAGGATTTATTTTACAGGTGATTTTGTAATTATTTGAACTAGGTAACTATTACATAGTTCTTAACTATTTAATAGCTATTGTACCTGGTTAAAATAAATACAAAGTTGCCTGTAAAATAAATATTAATCCTAAAATAGCTACAATATAATTATAATTTATATTGTAGCTATATTAGGAGTTATTTTACAGGTAAGTATTTAGCTTTAAATAGGAATAATTTATTTAATAAGAGTTAATTAATTTCGTTAGATTTAAATTATATTTAATTTAAGGGGGTGTTAGTGTTAGGGTTAGACTTAGCT
This sequence comes from Bombina bombina, assembly GCF_027579735.1. Taxonomy (NCBI): domain Eukaryota; kingdom Metazoa; phylum Chordata; class Amphibia; order Anura; family Bombinatoridae; genus Bombina; species Bombina bombina. The sequence continues at coordinate 749,117,664 of NC_069502.1, forward strand.
TTAGGGGTTAATCCATTTATTATAGTAGCGGTGAGCTCCGGTCGGCAGATTAGGGGTTAATAATTGAAGTTAGGTGTCGGCGATGTTAGGGAGGGCAGATTAGGGGTTAATACTATTTATTATAGGGTTAGTGAGGCGGATTAGGGGTTAATACATTTATTATAGTAGCGGTGCGGTCCGCTCGGCAGATTAGGGGTTAATAAGTGTAGGCAGGTGGAGGCGACGTTGAGGGGGGCAGATTAGGGGTTAATAAATATAATATAGGGGTCGGCGGTGTTAGGGGCAGCAGATTAGGGGTACATAGCTATAATGTAGGTGGCGGCGCTTTGCGGTCGGCAGATTAGGGGTTAATTATTGTAAGTAGCTGGCGGCGACGTTGTGGGGGGCAGGTTAGGGGTTAATAAATATAATACAGGTGTCGGCGGTGTTAGGGGCAGCAGATTAGGGGTACATAGGGATAATTTAGCTGGCGGCGCTTTGCGGTCGGCAGATTAGGGGTTAAATTTTTTTTCGAGTGGCGGCGATGTGGGGGGACCTCAGTTTAGGGGTACATAGGTAGTTTATGGGTGTTAGTGTACTTTAGGATACAGTAGTTAAGAGCTTTATGAACCGGCGTTAGCCCAGAAAGCTCTTAACTCCTGCTTTTTTTCTGCGGCTGGAGTTTTGTCGTTAGAGCTCTAACGCTCACTTCAGCCACGACTCTAAATACCGGAGTTAGGAAGATCCCATTGAAAAGATAGGATACGCAATTTACGTAAGGGGATCTGCGGTATGGAAAAGTCTGAAAAGTGAGCGTTAGACCCTATTTTCAGTGACTCCAAATACCGGCGGTAGCCTAAAACCAGCGTTAGGAGCCTCTAACGCTGGTTTTCACGGCTAACGCCAAACTCCAAATATAGGCCTAAGAAAAGTTTCAATAGCTAACGGGGTGGGAAGAGAGGTCTCCAAGGATCTCTCCAGGTTATTTAATTTGGTGTAGTAATTTTCAAATTCTTGCCCTATATCTGCTGTTAGATGGACAATGCCTTGTGATGTTTTTTTTTTTTTTATTGAAATACTCTTTTATATCTTTATTTTTTTTTTTTTTATTATTTTTTTTCCAGAAAAAAAACAGAACATATACATCAAATAAAAAATATGAAAAAAAAATTAAACACAGCACATCATAATCAGTGCATAGAGTAACCATACTTGCATATTAATCATAAATCACCTTACTTATTACCGATTTTTTTTTTTTTTTTTCTTTTTCTCTTTCCTTTTCCTTTCTCTTTCTTAACGGTGGTGGAAAAAAGTATAAATACATGCAAATTCTTCCACTTTATTCTCCCTCCCTTACCCCTTCTTCATCTGAGGGAGATGGAGAATCCCTTATTATTTTTCCCCATATAGACTTTGCTTCTGTAGGGATCTCATATTTGTTTATACCAAAATAAAAGAATTCCTCATTTAATAAATTTTCACTAACTTTTCTAACCCATTCTTCTTTTGTGGGAATTTCTACTGTTTTCCATTTACTTATAATTAAACTCTTTGCGCTATTAAGCATAATTTGATATAAGTATCTTCTAGGTGAGTTGCTTTTAAAGTCCAAGTTATTCAAAATTGCTGTCAGGAAATTATTTAGTTTTTTCTTATCTTCCTTAATATCTACTAATTGTAGAAGTTTGGCCCAGAAAGGTTTAATATTTGGACAGAACCACATAATATGGGATAATGAGCCTCTGTCTCCACATAATCTCCAACAGCTCTCTTGAGTGTGTGGATAAATTTTCTTGATTCTAGTAGGGGTAAGATACCATCTAGTTAAGATCTTTAAATTTTGTTCAAGTATTCTAGCTGATATGGAGGATTTAGCAGTACTATGAAAAATCTTTATCCAGGTCTTAGCGTTAATATCCATATTTAATTCCATTTGCCAGTTTTTAGTATATGGAGGGGGAAGATCTAAATTATTTTGTAAGATATTATATGCTTTAGAGAGAATGTGTTTTATATTCATTTTTGAATTGCATAAGTTCTCTAATTTTGTTAAGGGTCTGATTATCTTATCCTTTTCTTTAAAAGTTAAGAGGTAATGATATGCTTGGAAGTATGTATACCACTCATTAAGTCCCTCCATTCCCTTTGCCTGTAGATTATTCTGAGACATTAGTTTCCCCTTTTCTAATATATCTACTATTCAGTATTTATTTTCTTTTTTGTCTCCTTTAAATCGTCCCTCCTGGAATGCTTTATTTTCAGTTAAAGATAATAATGGAGATGGGATAGAGGATATTCCCTCTTTTTTCCTAATCAATTTGTCCCATATCTTAAAATTTTCTTCTAGAATACTATATTTCTCTATATGTATAGATCTCTCTTTAGGATTTATCCAACATTGGTTGCATATTTCTCTGCTATTTAGAAGATCTGTTTCTATTTTCACCCATAATTTCATATCCTTTTTGGTATGCCACTCCACTACTCTTTGTAACATAGATGCTTGTCTATACATTCCTAAATTGGGTAATCCCATACCTCCTGCTTGTCTTTTCTTATGCATAGTGGTTATCCCTATTCTTGGGTGGGTTTTACCCCAAACATAATTATTAATCATTTTTTGGAATTCTTCCATATAGCTATTTGGGAGGTGTATGGGGAGCGCCTGTAATAAGTATAATAATCTTGGTAAGATATTCATCTTGATGATATTTATCCTCCCTATCCATGAAATCTTTTTGGGGTACCATGACAGTAACTCATTTACAATGATTTTTTTAAAATTTCCATAGTTAAGGTCATATATTTTACTTATTGATTCAGACAAATATATACCTAAGTATTTGAGTACCTGGGTTTTTTTAAAGGGTATCCCCCTAATTATATTATCTTGTATCTTCTCATTCATTCCCTCACTCATTATTTCTGACTTATTCACATTTACTAAAAAATTAGATAATGATCCAAATACCTTCAGTTCTTCCAAGAGAGCTGTCATCGAAGTTTCCGGTTCGGTCAGGGACAGGAGGATATCATCTGCAAATAAAGAAGTTTTATACTCCGTATTTCCTATGGTAATTCCTTTAATATATAGATTTTGTCTGATTCGAGCTGCAAGAATTTCTATAGTCAGTGTGAATAAAGTTGGCGATAGTGGGCACCCTTGTCTTGTCCCATTTTGTATTTTAAACCTATCAGAGGATCTCCCATTTATTTTTATCCTTGCTGTAGGGTCAGAATATAGTGCCATTATTCTTTTAATCGTTGTCTGATTAAAGTCAAACAGTTTTAATGTATCTTCCAGAAAAGACCATTTGACCCGGTCGAACGCTTTTTCGGCGTCCACCGAGATGAACGCAGATTGGATTTTATTTATTCGGGCATATTCTAATAAGTGTATATTTTTAATGATATTATCTCTCGCTTCCCTATTCTGTACGAATCCTACTTGGTCTAAGTGTATTATACGTTCTAGGATATGTTTTAACCGATTGGCCATTACCTTAGCATAAATTTTTAGATCCAGATTTAATAATGAAATCGGTCTAAAGTTTTTCACATCTTCCTTATTCTTGTCTGACTTGGGGATCATACTGATACTCGCCTCTTGCATTTCTATGGAAAATTTCTTCCCTTTATCTATTGAAGTAAATAGATTCCATAGAAATGGGGCTAGAATGTCTTTAAAGTTTTTATAATATAGTGCCGAGAACCCATCGGGGCCTGGTGCTTTCCCTTCTGTTAATCCCTCTATAGTTTCCCGTATTTCTTGGAGACTTATTGGCTGTTCTAGTTTTTGGTTTTCTTCTTCTGTTACCTTAATTAGACTGAGATTATTTGTGTAAACTTTCCAATCTATGTCCCTACTTCTTTGATTATCTAGATTATATAGGGTTTGGTAAAAGTTTACAAATTGAGTATTAATCTCTTTCTGGTTCTTACATAATTTGTTAGTCTCATTTTTTATTTTATAAATCCCCCTACTTATTTCTTTTTTCTTAATAGCTCTAGCTAATAATCTACCATTTTTGTCCCCCTCTGTATAATATTTACGTTTTAACCATATTGCTTTTCTTTTATTAATACTCGACCAGTATTCCTGTATGGACCCTCTTTCTTTCCTCAAGTCCTCTAAGATATTTTTTTTTCTGGGTCTTGTTTGTGGTTTTTCTCCAGTATACCTATTCTAGCCATCGTTTCTCGGAACTGTCTTTCTCTTATCTTTCTTTGAGTACTGCTAAGTTTAATTAGTTCTCCACGAATAACACATTTATGTGCATCCCAGAGTATTGATGGTAAAATATCATCTATATTGTTAATCTCAAAATATTCTGTCAATATTCCAGCAATTTTATCCCTATCTTCTTGTTTTTTTAATATAGTATCATCTAATCTCCAATTATGTTGCTTGTCTTCCTTAAATCCCCAGTTTAGCTTCAGGCTTACCGGAGCGTGGTCTGACCACGTCATCGGAAGGATTTCTATTTCCATTATTTTGATTAATCCATTAAGGTCCATACAGAAATAATCTAATCTAGAATAAGATGTGTGGGGGTGGGAGAAGAAAGTATAATCTCTTTGATCCGGATGGAATAGTCTCCATACATCTTGTAGGGCGAGTTGTTCTAAACTTTTATTAACTTGTCTTATTATATATTTTGGCGTAGAGGATCTTTTCTTTGAATTATCTAAATTTGGGTCTAATGTTACATTAAAATCTCCCCCCACTATTATAGTCCCTTCTTGAAAATCCAAAATAAGATTAAGAATCCTCTTAAAGAATATATTCTGTTTCGTGTTCGGGGCATATAAATTAAAGATAGTCACAGGTTCCCCTTGTAGGTTCCCTTTTATTCCTATATATCTTCCCTCTTTATCTTTTAATTGTTCTTTTAATTGGAAGTTCAATCTCTTATGTACTAGAATGCAGACTCCATTCCTCCTGGTCCTGCCCGACGCCGAATAACATATATTATATTTTTCATTACCAAACTTAGGTTCTTTATTTCTTCTAAAATGAGTTTCTTGAAATAATAAAATATCCCCTTTCAACTTCTCCATCTCCCTCAATGCCATGGATCTCTTCTGGGGAGTATTTAGCCCTTTGGCATTTATAGAAATCAATTGTATATCAATCATTTAAAGACTCCCCATAAGAGTATCCATATAACTTTTCCACATCCCCCCCCACCGAAAACATTATATATTTTAAACCACAGGTGATTCTTTTAAACTCTAGCAAAATCAATCTAATTTTTAATTTAAACAATATTAAAAAAAAGAAAAAACAAAAATAAATAAATAAAAACACAAGAAACATAACGACAGAGTTTAGGAATCAGGGCTAGTCATTCCTCCCTGACGGAATTATTACCTTGTCTCTTATAGACAGGGAAAAAAAAATAAAATACTAATTTTAGGGAATTCTTTTCTTCCGAAGTGAAGTGTACCTAAAACCAAGTGTAGCATGTGCTAATAAACCAACAGAGAGGTGTCCTTGTGCTCTATAAAAAACAGTGAGTAAATAAAAGTGAGTATTGTGTTAAAAAAAAAAAACATCCTTAAGGAAGGTCTTGCCTTCTGGGTTGGTGTATGTCTAGTGATGTGAAGGAAAGGGAAGAAGGGGGAAAAGAGAAAAAAAAAATATATATAATTTGAAAGATTTTATCTTCCAAAGTGATGTATCTAAATCTGAATGTAACATGTGCTAATGTGCAAACGAATAGGTGCTCTTTTACAGAATAATAGCTGAGTAAGGGTGAATGTGGTGCTATGGAAAAAAAAAAAAAAAAAAAAAGAATTTGTTCCAGAAAAAACAGGGAAAAATATTTGTACAAAAAAAATATTTGTACAAAAAAAAAAAAAAAATATATAATAAATAAAAATATTTATAGGGAAAAAATATTTGTACCAAAAAAACAGGGAAAAATATTTGTACAGAAAAAATATTTGTACAAAAAAAAATAATAAATAAATCCCTATCTATAATCTCATAAGAAGCTTATCCTCATAATTAAAATGCAAAACAGTGAAACTAGTCAGTCTTTCTTCCAGGTTGGTTCTTCTATGCTTATGTTGTAAGTACTTGTGTAGGATTTTGTCTTGGAGTATCTTTCTTCTTTCTTCTAATCTCCTCCCAATGATTCTTATTTTGTTCCTTACTCATAAGTTGCTTTTGTCTTCTCTCCTCATATGTAGACTCTATGAAATCTTCAGGTATCTCCAGTTGTAAATGTAATTTAGCAATAATTTGGTGGATATCTTCTTTTCTTTTATAAAATAAATTATTCCCATTATATGTAATGAGTAAGCCAAAAGGGTATGTCCACTTGTATCTAATGCCCATTTCTTGTAGAGGTCTAGTAAGAAATCTGAGTTCTCTTCTCTTATTCGTTGTTGACAGGCTCAGGTCTGCAAAGATTTGGAGATCCCATTGTTGAAATTTAAGGACATGCTCTTTTTTTGCAATTCTTAATATGTGCTCTTTTATTTCAAAATCTTGTAATTTTAATATCACATCTCTTGGTCTCTCTGATGTGCCCTGGCTTGCTAATCTATGGATTCTGACTATATTTATTTCTTTACTCTGTAGAGTCAAGTCTAGGGAACTGAAAATTTTTTTGTGTAAAAATCTTAAGCTCATCTATTTTAATCTCTTCAGGTATGCCCTTAATTCTCAAATTTTCCCTTCTGGACCTGTCTTCTAGGTCTGCGAGTTTATTTTGAATATCGTACATAGCATGTGATTGAGCTGTTATTCTTTCATTCGCCTGGGAGAATTTTTTCTCTATCTCTTCCTGTTGCTCTTCTAGTGAATTAACCCTTTGCCCCACATCCTTCAGATCTTTTTTCAAATCTGAAATTTCTGCCACTATACATTCTTTTATAGAAACAATATCTTCTTTAGTAGCTAATTTTCTTATCTCTTCAATATTAATTTGGATATCCTTAATTGCTGAATTATCCATCTCTTTTGCCCCTATGTTTTTGGGGGTATTCTGGCTCTCCATACTCAGATTTTGGAAGAAAGGGTTGTCTTTCATACTTGGCGATTTATTATTTTTGTTTATCTTGTCTGTCTTAGCCGCTTTTCTTGCTGCTGCCATCCCTCTAGAGCCCTTTTTTTTTTCTCTCTTTTTTTTTTTTTTTCTCTTCTCTTCCTTTACTCCTTCCTTCCCTTTTTTCTTCCTTTTCTTTCCCTTTCTCTCTTTGCTTCTTTTCTTTTCCTTTCCTTTTCCTTTCCTTCCTTTTCCCCTTTCTTTTTCTTCTTTTTCTCCTTTTTTCCTCTTCCTTTTTAATGGAAGATTTTTGTTACAGGCCAAACCTTTAGGGGTAGGTTAAAAGTCCTTTTAAAGCGCTCTAAGAGGGATTTATATATATTCGTTATTCCTTGCCCCACCACACCTGGGCACTATCGTTTTTAAGTGTTATGCTCTGTTTAGTTCACTGTTCACAGTTTACACTTTATATCCCCCTTTAAACGTTATCTTTATTCACTCTCTCCCTTCTCTCCTTTTCTTTTTATTGCAAAATTTTAGTCTTTGTTGTTAGTGCTTCCACTAACATTCTCTATTGTGCAGCCCCAATAGTCAGATGTCCCCTAGAGTATATATTAAAATTTACCTGGTCCTTCTATCTCTCCTCAAGGAGGATAGGGTCCGGCTTCAAATTCTTGGCTCATGTATCGAGTGCTGTTTATTAGCCCTTGTCCTCCGAGAGGTTTCTAGTCTTATAGGTAGGTTCCGGCTCCCCATTGCAGTTTTGTAATCACGGCCCGCGTTCTTGATGTGCCGCTTGTCTTCTCTTCTTCTGGGGATCCCTGACGTCACCCACCTCACCGGCTTCTTTCCAGTTCAGGTACTTTGTAAGTCCGATTAGATTTTTAACGCAGCAGGTCTGCTTGTTTACGCAAACCCACTTTGTCTCCGGGCGGGCGCCTCTCGGTTATTCGTCAAAGTATCGGGTAGGTGAACTCTCCTGAGTATCTGTGTCCTTTCCTCCTATCGTCCTGGGGCTTCTCTGCACCTCTGTCGTCCTCCCAGGGATCCGATTTCTGTACCGTTGTTTTGTTGCAGCAATTCCCTGGGTATAATCTACGGGGGCCGCTCGAGTTCTTGCGCTGCAGCTTGCCTTCTCTGTTACCTGAGTCCTCTGACGTCACACGCCAACTCGGCTTTTCCTCAGGTAAAGGTATTTGTTTTCTAAGTCCAGTTTCTTACTATTGGAGAGAAGGGTTATTTTACAGAGAGAAGGGGGGATACAATATTAGCTCCTTGTAACGCATTAAAGCATTTTAGCAAATCTTCATTCCGTCAGGGAGAGTTTTTTTTACGGAGCTTCAGTTCTCTGCTGCCATCCTCACGCATGCAGCAGGCTCCTCCCTTAATGCCTTGTGATGTTTTAATACAAGGTATTTGTTGATAAAGTTTATCAGTGAAGAGGTGCTCTGCTTTATTGCCTTGGGCATAGAAGGTCTGTTTCAAGTTTTGTAACTGTGCTTAAACTCTAATATTTTCTAAGTGTTTGAGTTTTGCTTTAACTTTGTTTATTTGATTAAGAATGGTAGGATGGAGGTATGTTGGGATAATAACTATCAAAGCAACATGTGTAACTGCACTTAAGTCTCACCTTCCTGCCTTTTTTGTTCTGATTTATGTTTTATGAGAACACCTCTGAAATAAGCCTTAAAGGTACCCCATAAGCAGAAGTCAATGGCGATAAAGTAATCCATCTCTTTCTGTAGGCGATTGACTACATCTGTGGAGGAAAGAAGAGACTCTGGTAGTTTCCAATTAGGTATATTGAGTATAGATGCAGATGAGTGCTATTCCATTCAAACTGGGGAGTGATCAGACCAAGGTCAAGCTTGGATTTGTATATAGTGTGAGCGGTCTAAAAGGTGAGGTTCACAAAATATATAATCAATTCTTGTGTAAGTATTATGGACTGTGGAATAATATGTATTATCCCTCTATGTAGGGTGAAACGAACGGCAAGCGTCAAATAGATTATATTGTGATATTAGTTTGGAGAACTGTGCAGATATTTTGTGTGTTGATTAATCACAACGGTTATAGTTAGAGGATCGTCTGTCCAAGGAAGCGTCATATAAGCGTCATGTTGAAATCACAGACTAGAAGAAAACTGTCTAGAGTGCTCGCAATGTACATCATAAACATAACTATTTTGAAAAATGTAGTAAAAATAAAAAAGTGCATATCAACCAGGTTTAATGGAGCTAGAAATTTGACTGGTTTGTTAGTGCATGAATACTCAAACTGAATATCCTGTTCACCAAATAACAAGACAGATTATGTTCTATATTGTTAAAGGGATATGAAACCCAATTTTTTTGTCTTTTTGGATTTAGAAAGAGCCTGAATTTTTAAACAACTTTCCAAATTATTAATTTTCCTATTATCTAATTTGCTTCATTCTCTTGATATCCTTTGTTAAAAAGCATATCTAAATAGGCCCAGTAGCTGCTGATCGGTGGTTTTACATAGATGCCTTGCATGATTGACTCACCCATCTGTATTGCTATTTCTTTTAAAAGATATCTAAATAATAGAAATAAATCAGTATGTTTAAAATTGTATTCTCTGTCTAAATCATGAAAGAAATATTTTGGGCTTCATGTCCCTTTAAACTTACTGGTAAGGTAAACTATCTAGTAAAAAGGCAAATTTATTTACTTGTGAACTGACAAAACGGAACAAAGACTGTAAACATTGGCATCCTTAGCCCATAAATGCCTTCTCTTGCCTGAAAAAGGTTTTCTGTTCAACTCCTGTGCTCTGTCCTTCCTGATCCTGACCTACAGTTCACTTTAGAGGTTGATGCCTCCGAGATAAGGGCTGGAGCAGTTCTCTGCACCCTGTAGCCTTTTTCTCTAAACGCTTTACTCCTGCTGAGAGGAACTACTATGTAGGTAACTATTAAGATGGCCTTGACTGAATGGCGTCATTGGTTAGAGGGCACCACCAATCCTATTCAGATTCTCACTGACCACAACAATCTGACTTACCTGGAGACTACTCCTCAACAGGCCAGGTGGGCCTTGTTCTTTTCCCGTTTTAACTTTGTGGTCTCTTATCTTCCTGGGACCAAGAACAAGAAGGCGGACGCCCTTTCCTGTCAGTTCCCTCACTCAAGTGGTTCCTCTGAAGCTCCTATTGAACACATCATTCCCCCCTCCTGTGTGGTTGCTTAACTCAAAACCACCCTTCTGCAAAGATTGCAACATGCTCAGTCTAGTAAACCTCCTGGTGCCCCCATGGCCTCCGATATCCTCTTTGTACCTCTGAACCTACGTATCCCTGTGCTAGCCTGGGCTCATGATAGCAAACTCTCAGGACATCCTGGTTCGACTAGGACTTTGAAACGTCTTTCCCAACATGTTTGGTGGCTTACTATGAAGTCTGATGCTCAGAATTATGTGAAAGCCTGCACAATTTGTGCTGCCAACAAGACTCCCCGATCCTTGCCTCCTGGCTTGCTCCAACCATTGTCCATTCCCAAACAACCATGGACACACATAACAATGGACTTCATTGTGTACCTTCCTTCTTCCGACTACCAGACTTTATGGCATTCCTGTGAATATTGTTTCCGACAGAGGTCCTAAGTTCATCTCTGCCTTCTGGAGAGTCTTTTGTAAGTTGATTGGAGCCACTGTTTCCTTGTTGTCTGGCTACCATCCTCAGACCAATGGACTAACTGAGAGAGCAAACCAGGATCTTGAAGCCTACCATAGAGCCTTTGTCAATGCTTGCCATGCCAACTGGTCTGAGTTTGCTACCCCTAGCTGAGCTGGCAAGAAACACTCATTGGCACTCTTCTCTTCAATGTTCTCTGTTTCAAACTGCAGCAGGGTATCAACCTTGTGTCTTACCTCTTTCAGCTCAGTCCACTGGGGTCCCTGCCGCAAACCGACACAAACTCACCACTCATTGGCAATGTATTCGCTCTCAGCTGCGTTCAGCTGCCTCTAAATATAAGAAGTTTGCTGATCGTCATAGGGCTTCTGTACGTGCCATTCCAGTGGGTGAACGTGTTTGGATCTCTACTCGACATATTCGTCTACGTCAACCCTGTCACAAATTGGGGCCTAGGTTTATCGGTCCTTACAAGGTCCTGAAAAGACTGTCTTCTGTTGCCTACAAAGTGGCCTTGCCAAAAACCCTACGCGTACATCCAGTCTTCCACATCTCACTACTTAAACCTTACATCAAGAATAGATATACCCGGCTCTGAGCTCCTCCTCCTCCCCTCTTGGTCCATGGTGACCACGAACATGAGGTAGCCAAGATTTTGGACTCCAGATACAGGCACAAACAACTGCAGTATCTAATACATTGGAAGGGTTACTCCGTGGCAGATCGTTCCTGGGTTCCTGCCCGTGATGTGCATGCTCCATCTTTGGTCTCCAGATTCCATGCTGCTTATCCTTTGAGGCCGACTCTGGTTCCCAGAGGGAACCCTTGAGAGGGAGGCTATGTCACGCCGCACCGCTCTAGCCGTTGCTAGGGGCGCAGCATCTTCTTCCCTGCTCGTTGCCAGGGGCAGTGTCGGCTCCGGATGTGTGCGGCGCTGACGTTATTGCCGCATGCTCATGATGCCGGTCCCAACTCAGAGGCACAAATCCTGCTCCTATTTAAATGTGCTGCAACGTATCTGTCACTGCCCAAGTATAGGTGTTACTTTGTGTGTTCCTGGGTGTGACGGATCCTTCTTTCTATTTTGCCTATATACCGTTACTGAACCTGCCTGCCTGACTATTCTACCTGCCTTAACCCTTCAACTGCTGGATTGATTACTGTTGCTGAACTTGCCTGTCTGACTACTCTACCTGCCTTAACCCTTAAACTGTTGGACTGCTTTACTGTTGCCAAACCCTGCCTGCCTGACAATTCTAGTGGTGTGCCCTTGGACTGCTTTACTGTTGCCAAACTCTGCCTGCCTGACCATTCTAGTGGTGTGCCCTTGGACTGCTTTACTGTTGCCAAACCCTGCCTGCCTGACCATTCTAGTGTTTTATCCTTTGACTGCTTTGCTGTTGCCAGACCCTGCCTGCCTGACTGACCATTCTACTGGTTCATCCTTGGATTGCTCTGCTGTTGCCGCTGCGGACTGTCCTGCCTGTGGTGAGTGTCGCCTTCCTCATCTCACTGACTTTCTCTGCTCTGGGATATTCCCTATCATTCCGGCTTGGCGCAAGGATAACAAGACTACTGGCCGAGTTTAGTCTGATAGAGGAGTATCCCACGAGCGTTACACTATGTGTACAATCAAATACATCTTTAGACTTAGTAGTTGGAGGTGCGATATGATGGAATAACTCCTTTAGACAGGGCCTCAAAGTCAGATGAGGTGATAGACTATGGTATGCCACAAATCCTTAGGTTATTACCTAGAGATTTGTCCTCAAAATCAACGATTTTGTCTTCTACTGAGTCAAGATAATCTGACAAATGCTGTGTATGTAAGTTAGGATGTTAGATTGTTCAGTCATCACATCTTTACATTTTCTCCCAAAGTTATCTATTCTCTCGTTAGTGGAATAGATTTCTCTTTTAAGTTCAGCAGTAGAGGCAGAGGCCTCTATTTATCAAGGTCTGTCGGACCTGATCCGACAGTGCGGGTCAGGTCCGACAGACCTCGCTGAATACGGCGAGCAATACGCTCGCCGTATTCAGCTTTGCACCAGCAGCTCACAAGAGCTGCTGGTGCAACACCGCCCCCTGCAGACTCGCAGCCAATAGGCCGCCAGCAGGGGGGTGTCAATCAACCCGATCGTACTCGATCGGGTTGATTTAAAGCGATGTCTGTCCGCCTGATCAGAGCAGGCGGACAGGTTATGGAGCAGCGGTCTCTGTGACCGCTGCTTCATAACTTGTGTTTCTGGCGAGTCTGAAGACTCGCCAGAAACACGGCCCTTCAAGCTCCGTACGGAGCTTGATAAGTATGGGCCAAAGAGTTTAGCCTAGAATGATGCGCAGTGTGCATCTAGTAAGGATTTTAGGGAGTCAAGAAAAAAAGTAGGGGTTACTGATGTAGCAGAAGACCGCTGTAGTTCCTGTAAAGTGGCAGATGTGTGGTCATTAGGTTAAGACCTGGGAGAATCTGTTTTTTTTTTCCTCAGACTGTATTTCAGATGGAGTAGAATTAAAATGATCTAATGATCTCGCTTAATTGGGGGTTGAGGTCTGTGTTTTTTCTTTGTAGATTGTGACATACTTACACAGAGTAAAACTGTCACAATTGAGAAGCACCAGATTTGAATAAACAGCAGTAATGTAGAATCCAAGTCTAAAGCAGCAGACAGATCAGGGGTAGTTGCACTAGTAATATAGGAGTCTTAGATTGCAGCAGTAAGAGAAAAGCAGTTTAGCTTGAACACTAAGGCCCCGATATTCAAAACATCAATGGAGCGTCAGGAAGCTGCTTCGATTGCATTGATCCATGAGAATGTTAAAAAAAGGGTGTGTCCGAGCAATGCTGACGAGGGGCTGGTCTGCATTTTACTGCGCAGGGGCGCCCTATTTAAAGTGTGCTTACAGGGTGCAAACAGTGCGCTCACTGAAACTAAAATTAGTTGCAGTGTAGGTACACTTCAAGTATTGCCATAGGAACCTAAGTTTTACTACAACTACACTAACTACCTCAGGTGATTTTTATCTCAGGAGCTGATAGCTAGCGAGACAAACATAGCCGCTACCTCCCTCGCAACCTGCACTTTGCTGCTTTGAACATATCAATCTTGTGTCAATGTGTCCAAAACAATATTATTATAACTATATAGCTATGTCGCTAAAGTTATAATCAATGTTTAAATAATGAGACACAGAGATGCTCTAAAATGCTGGTGGCACCAGCAAAACCTGCTCGACCAGAATTGAGCGTCGGACCGCCGGCGGTCCCTGGCTGAATTCCGGACCGGCACTGAGTTCAAGGAGCCCTGATAGGCCAAGGAGGTTTTGCTGGTCCACCAGAGGTCAGCCACCACCGGTGGTCCAAGGCTCAATTCCAGTCCGGCACTGAGTCCCAGAAGCCCATATAGGCCGATCAGGTTTTGCCGGTGGCGCCAGTATTTTAGCGCATCTTTGTGACAAAATATGCATTGTTATGTAAGATGTAGATTATTATTAATTATTGGAGATATGTTTTTTAAATTTAAATTCTAATCATCCAATAGAAAAGGAAAATTTGAATTTAGATTTTAAAAAGTTATTTCTATATTGTCCAATTCAATTCAGCCAATCGAAAATAAGGGGTTCCACACTTCCGGGTTTCAGTGTGCGGCGGAGATTGCATGAAGAGAAGGGCTCCACGAAGAGAGCCAAAGAAAAGAAGCTGCAGAGTGGAAGCGGTGGAAGAGGCCATAGAAGTCCGCCTCCGGCGGAAGATGGGCCCTGGTGCCTTGGGGTTGGATGAAGATGGGCCCCACCGTTGATGAAGATTGCGGAGCGGAGGCGGCAGAAGAGGAGCCAGAGTCCTTATCACCTGTGAGTGACACTTTTGGGGTTAGTTAGAGCCTTTTTTGGGGCGGGCTATTTATTTTTAGAATATGCTTCGTTATTTTCCTATTTTTTTTTAGGCTAGGTTTTTAGGTGTGTTTTTTTTTTTTTTATTTTGGAGGTGGGATGTTCCTTTGTGGGGCTTTTGTAATTTTTTTATTTTCAAAAGAGCTGATGGCTTTAGGGCAAACCCCTACAAAAGGCCCTTTAAGGGATATTGTAATTTATTTTAGTGTTAGGGTTTTTTTATTTTGGGGTGGCTTTTTTATTTTATTGGGGAATTAGTTTAGTGTTAGGTATAATTTTTATTTTGGATAATTTGTTTTATTTTCTGTTACTTATTTTCTGGGGGGTTTTCGGTTTAGGGTTTAGTAATTTTGAAATTAGATTTTTTTTAATTTATATATTTTAAACTTAGATTTTTATTGGGGGCATAGGGGGTTAATAGTTAGGTCATGGCATTGGGTTGATGGCGGTGTAGGGGGTTAATAGTTAAGTTATTGCGGTAGGTTGCTGGCGGTGTAGGGGGGTTAGTAGTTAGGACTTGCGGTGGGTATGTGGTGGCATATCGGTTAATAATACTTGCGGTGGGAATGTGGCAGCATAGGGGTTAATAGATAGCACTTGCCGTGGGTTGATGGCAGCATAGGGGTCAATAGATAGCACTTGCGGAGGGCTGGTGGCAGCATAGGGGTTTAATAGATAGCACTTGGGGTGGGTAGATGGTGGCATAGGGGGTTAATAGATAGTACTTGCGGTGGGTATGTGGCGGTTTAGAGGTTAATAGCAATTTGCAGTGGGTATGTGGCGGTTGAGATATTTATTAGTGTAGTGTTAGTGTGCTATCGTGGGGTACTTTAGTTTAATGGTATTAGGAGTAGTGATTAGGCAGACAGCAGTGATATTCCAGGGATGGTTTACTGTACATTGCCAATATGGTCGGCGATCCTGGGTGTTGATTAAGCCAGCATCACCAAACAATGGCGTGTATAGTAAACACCTCTCAGTACTGCGGCTGTGTCGGGAGCTTAGAATATTTCAACATTGTGGTAGGTTGATGGTGGTGTAGGAAGTTAATAGTTAAGTTATTGCAGTGGGTTTATGGCGATGTAGGGGGTTAATAGTAAGGACTTGTGGTGGGTATGTGGCAGCATAGGGGTTAATAGTTAGAATTTACGGAGGGTATGTGGCGGCATAGGGGTTAATAGTACTTGCAGTGGGTATGTGGCAGCATAGGGGTTAATAGTTAGGACTTGCGGGGGGTATGTGGCGGCATAGGGGTTAATAATACTTGTGGTGGGTATGTGGTGGCATAGGGGTTGGTTTAATAGTTAGAACTTGCGGTGGGTTGATGGCGGCATAGGGGGTTAATAGTTAAAACTTGCAGTGGGTTAATGGCGGCATAGGGGTTAATAGTACTTGCGGTGGGTATGTAGCGGCATAGGGGTTTAATAGTTAGAACTTGCGGTGGGTTGATGACTGCATAGGGGGTTAATAGTTAAAACTTGCAGTGGGTTAATGGCGGCATAGGGGTTAATAGTTAGCACTTGCAGTGGGTTGATGGTGGCATAGGGGGTTAATAGATAGCACTTGCGGGGGATTGATGGCAGTATATGGGGTTAATAGATAGCACTTGTGGTGGGTTCATGGCAGCACTGGGGGTTAATAGATAGTACTTGTGGGTATGTGGCGGTTTAGAGGTTAATAATTAGCGATTTGTGGTGGGTAAGTGATGGTTTAGATATTTATTATTGTAGTGGTAGTGTGCTATTGTGAGGTAATTTGGTTTAGGGGTATTAGGAGTAGCGATTAGGCAGACGGCTGTGATATTCCAGGGATCGTTTACTATACATTGCCAATATGGTCGGCGATGCTGGGTGTTGTTTAAGCCAGCATCACTGATCAATGGCGTGTATAGTAAATGCCTTTCAGTGATGCAGCTATGTTGGGAGCTTGGAATATTCTGACAATCTTTTTGCGAGGGGCAATGTCGACAATTTCCGACAAGTGGAATATTGCACCACCACGTAGCACTTTCGAGCATCGGGGCCTGAGTGTGATACAGGTGGGTAAAACCTAAATGTGGATTTATTCCATGCCAGCAAAGATGTTACATTTTAGAAGTGAAAAATAGAGTTTGCACAATGAGTTTTAGGGCAGACCATTATGCCTCTTCAATAGTTCTTATGAGTTGCAAGGACACAGACAAAAGGATGTTTGCACTACTTAATAATCAAGATAGCCCAATGGGTGTATTCAGTAGCTTAGGTTTTGCGTTAAACAGACTGTTGTGGATAGTTATTATAAACCTCTAAGGCAGCCCTTTATTATCAATAAGGTATAAAAATTTATTTTTTTTAATTGTTTTTATTGAGGTTATGTAAGAAACAGGAACAATAAGGTTATACAATATACATATCCAAAGTTGACAATAATGTAAAGGTTACACTGAAACTTTAAGAGTTTAACATGTATTAAAAGTTTGTTCTTAATTGGAGAGTTGATATGAAGTTTCAGCGAGACATAGCTACAGCTAATAACACGTATATATAATTAACATACAATATAAAAAATAAACCTCTTATTTAACCATTTTTTCATAAATGATCACATATCCCCTTTAATTCAGAATGAAGCCGCTCATATATTCCTATCCTCCTGTACTAAGCTAGGGTCACCTATGGGCCCTCAAAGTAGTGCCTTTGTCAAGGGAGGAATTTAGAGGGGATAAAGAAACAATAAAATAGAGTTTCCATAAGATGTATTTTCTGATGCTTATCAAATAAGCCGATGGGGGTAGGGGGGAGGGTTGGGGAGCACAAATTATGTTGGGAGACTAATATTTTCTGAATATTGAAAATAATAAGGTATTCTATCCACTAAAAGGATTGCTGAGTGCCACAAAGCTGACTTTTTTGGGCCAAATTATCACCTAACCATGGAATATATACACCTAAGATCTGTGAGTGCCTCAATTATAGACTTACAGTTCATAGTCATAGGGATTCACCTTTCTATCTGCTGGAGCCTGGGTAAAGGAATGGAAGAATTATGTTGGAGGGTAACAAAGATCATTCCTAAAAATAAAATGGTAGTCTAATCTAGATAATAAGCCGTTTCCCTCAAGATGCAAGGATACCCATTATGGTCAGGATATGGGCAGAGCCTGCCTAGGACTAATGTAGGGAGATACATTTTTGGAGTGACAAAAACTGTTTTTTGGACTCAAAATTAATGATGCGGTCTTAGGCATATAGAATATAGAAAGCTGTGACATAATCTAAAACTTTATAAAATGTTTGTCTAGATGATCCATAGTAATAAACTAATCTAGGACAACGGTAAATTTTCACAAAGCAACCCTGTCATGGGGATACGGGCCCTATACCCCACAACTAGGAGCTAGCTATGTGACTTATAAAATTAACTGAATTGCATCTTCAAGACTACCCAAATTCTAAGAACCAGTCCTCATACAAAAGCAAGGATATCATAGTATATTACACATTCTCTTTTCCCAATTTTAGTATTGTTGGTATATAGACATAGAGGGAGTCAATCCTATATAGAGAGTGCTACTCAGCCATTTCCGTAGCATATTTTCCTTTAAGTTCGCGGGTCTAGCCGTCAAACCGCATAGGTTTAAGTCATAGTAGTCATCTGACATAACTGATTATATTTTAAAAACAGTTCAAAGACACATAGAAAATAGAAGGCTATGAACGTGTTGATACTGCCCTCAACCAAGAAACCAGTGCCTCTAACAAGTAATAAAAGACCAAACAAAGCTGAAGTACCTCTGGCACATTATGGAAGATAAGGGTCTTAAAGGGTATAAAATGGTGACCAGCACTACATATTTAAATTATCCAATGGTCGGTCGCCAATCTCCACTACAGCATTGTATGTATAAATAACAATCAATTCTGTTATACTGAACATTAAACCATCTTTAAAGAAAGGTAGGCTGAAACTGGAGGTTATAACACTTCCACTGTTAGAATATCTCTACCCATATGAAATATATAGTTGGATAGGTCTCAGAACCTAAACATGAATAATAAAAGGATGTATACAAAGCAGAAACACAGGTATGTGTCCCACATGAAGTTTAGTATCTTTATAAATTTATAAATAGTAAAGGAGCTGTGGTGGTTGTCTATTTATAGATAACAATTTTGTCATACTAATCATTTAATCATCTCTAAAGGAAACTAGGCTGAGATTGAAGGGTATAACACATAAATTATTAGAAAATCCTAACCCATATGAAATATATATAGTGGGACAGGTCTCCTAATCTAAACATGTAAATTATAAGTCATAAACCAGGTAGGTGTTTTTCATGACATTTAGTAACTTTGGAAATATTTATAGAATCCCGTGTTAATAACAATAGGCATAACACCAGTAGTAAAATTTATCAAGACATTTCTATTGGGCAAACTAATTCACCAAAAATCTGAGCATAATAATGATTGTGTGTGATAACGTAATGATTAGGAAACATATAGCATTAAAGGAACCTTAAAAATAACCTGTAGCAATAAGAACAACAGTTAACCGATGTCAGCAATAGATAAAGATAAAGTCTCCGTTGAACACAACTATCCCACTCCAATCCTTAGTTCACTGCAGGTCTCCAGATTCTGAATTTTGCGAGTCTGCCAGAGGTTTAGCATGTAAGTTCCATGTGGGGCTTGAACATGAATAGCCCGCTTACAGGGACTTCTTTGTGAGTCTCCTGCTCCACTGCTTACCAATGGCTGTCTAAGGCTGTGTCTCTCCTCGCACAATATAAATGTTGCATCTTCATTGCACTCCGGGAAGCCGGCCGCACCTCCCCAAGTGACACATGCAGGCAGCTTGGCTTCGGGTCCCTTCACCGATCTGACCTCCAAGGGTCTTTCTGTAAAGACCAATGTCCCGTTTTGCAGGGATGTAAATATAATTATTCGTGCTCCGTGGGTACACTCAGGACCTCTAAACAAGTCAGCGTCAGGATTCGATGCAGTGCTCTCTGTTATGGTGAGGTAGGTTTTCTCCATGGTGTCAGAGTTCAGGAACGTAGGCTGTTCACTCAGTGCCTCTCGCACTTTTCAGTAGCTGGCGGCCCCAAGTCTAGTGTTAGAATAGGTTGCCTAGGACATAGGACCGGTCCACCAGACAGCAACGAGACCATACTCTGTTCCAACTCACTGAAATGGCTGCAGATCAGCTGAGACATTTCTGTTTCCCACTTGCTAAGGGTGTCCATGATCTCGACCCTTGCTGTCCTACTATACATTCTCTGCATCTCGGGTAGAGTCATTGCTGTAGGAGGTCTAATTTAGGAAAGTACAGGTTAGTGGAACCAGAATAGAGCATTTAAACGATCCAATTCCTTTTGCTTGTCGCCACGTGGGCAAGAAGATGGCCTCTCTCAGAGGTCTCAAGCTAGTCAGTGCTAAGAAGCAGAGTAGCGACACCAGGATAATTGTCCGTTGTATTACCAGGCTTTAAAGACCTCCAGGCTTTTAGGATGTCAATAATATTGAAGATTTGTAGTCTGGATGGTCGCCAAACTTGACTTTTTATAGGGATATAGCCGGAGCTGCTGAGATATGCGACCATCCAGCTTGAGTGTTAGCTCCTCCCCCTATAAGGTATAACATTTTATATACAGTACACTGTGTTGCTTTAAGGACTCTTTTGTGTAGCACTGAAAGTAAGTGGTTGTGAGGTAAGTATATATAATATGGAGAAAGCTCTGTGAGAGTATTGTGAGTCACTGCCAGTAAGTATGACGGGGTCTGATTGTAGCGCAGGACCACTATACTCACTGCTGTACAGTGATTGTCTGATCCGGACTGGCTCTTGGGAAATCCTATTTACACAGGATCTCAGCGTAACTGACTGCCAAGCCCCTCTGCATACATTAGTTTGTCAAAAGGGAGGCTGTGCACTTCACCAGACTGCCGAGCTCAGCACATGATGAGGCCTCTGTGAAGGAAGAGTGTAGATTTGCGCCACTAAACAAGTGCCGAAGGAAAACTCCCCAGGGACTCCTGGTTTTAGCCACAGTCAAAATCCCATCCAAGTTGGCTTTGGTGAGGTGAGCCACACTTAATTTGCTCCCCGAGGTGGGTATTAAGTCAGGGGCCAGTCTGCAAGTTGGATTCAGAACTCCAAGTGCGTCACAGTGCAGCTAGCCAGAGGTTAGAAGTATAAACAGGCAGCCTGCAGCATATGAGACCCACAGCCAGGTGCAAAGTTAATGCAGGGTGATGGTAGATAGAAAGAATCCCATATGAATAAATTGACCCCACTTCGAGGGAAGAGTGGGTTCACTGACAGGGCAGGGGGTTGGGCAGAAAGAGAGGTTTCAAAAGGGGCTGCACTCTAATTCAAGGCCTCTTTGACAGTCAGGAGCTAACGGCTAAACTTGTGGTTTAGTCTGAGAGGGTGATCAGTGGGCCTACTTACCATGGAGCAGCTGTTTCTTGAGCTGACGGCGGTGGCCAGGGCGAAGGGGCCGGAGTGGATCAGGAAGCAGTTACGGGTGGAGGTTGCGGCAGGTGGAAACCCAGCAACCGGATCTGGTGGCGGCATAACACAGAGGGGAGGGAGGCCTGTGAGGAGCTACAGGCCTCCGGCATGGCTCAGCCCGAGGTGGTGTCCAGTAGCAGGAGGAGGTCTGCGGCAAGGCCAGGTGGGGAGCAACATGTCTCGAGAGGACCGGGATGCTGGGTCAGTCAGGTGACGCCCCGGTAGCTGCGGGAGGCCGGTCACAAGGAGCAGTGGATCTGAGAGGAGGTAAGTAGTGCGGGGGGAGCACGGCTGTGGGGATATGTTGCTTTTGGAAAAGTCACTGTGTTTGGGTTATTTATGGTTGTGCACCAGGGTTTCACCCAGGTAAAGGGTGCTACTTTGGTTAGGCAAAGCAGGTGTTAGGGCCGGAGAAAAAAGGGCAAACATGGGTTAGGAGCTGGCAGGAGGCCTTGTGTGACTGTGAAGGTATATCTGAGTGTGGCATGGGTGAGGGGGTATAGTTCAGGAATGGGGGCCTGTAGGGAGGGGGGCAAATGGAGACTGATGGGGGACCTATTGAGCAGTTGTGGTGGTCTTTGGGATGACAGACTAAATTATGGACCTTGAGACTGGAATCTTCAGGGAGGGCTGTTGGGGGGGGGGGGGGGTTGGAGAGTTGCAGGAACTTTAGGAGGGGGATGGACCCCTCCTAGAAAAGGAGGTTAGAAGTCGACACCTGCAGCAGCAGGGATGTTTGGGGGTTATAAAAGGATGTGGGGGTTCATGATAGGGGGAGTACCCCACTCCCCTACCCTATCATGAACCCCCACATCCTTTTGTAACCCCCAAAATCCCTGCTTCTGCAGGGGGAGCAGTGGGGGTGAGGGTCAGGTATCATGGGGGGAATGCATGTGCTAATGGTTGTGTTTCTCCTGCAGACAGACACTTGGACAGTCACAGCCCTTCTAGTGGGGGGTGTAGTGGTCTCTTTGGCACAGCTTCTGCAATTGCTATCACCACAAGGGGGGACACAGGTTTGGGGATAGGGGGGGAAGGGGGTTAGGTAGTGGGGTAGGTAGGGTAGGGATAGTACAGGTGGAGGCCAGGGGATTGAGTGGGGATGGGGCACTTCCCGTGCATTAAATTCAGCAGCAGCTGGAGCGAGCACGGGGCTTGGTAGGCCCTCGAGAAGGAGGTCACGATCCCCACTGAGGAGGACTAGTAATCTTTCTTCACCAACATGGGCAAGAGTGGAAAGGTCACTGGACACAGGGAGCAGGAGAGAGAGAGGTCCCTGCAAGGGAGGAGTGACTCCAGATGGACATTACAGCAACAGAAACAGAATCGTAGTGGTAAGAGGATGACAGAGAGGGCAAGGTAGCAGCCAGCAGTGGACAGGTTGGATGGACCAGGGACGGTGCTCCAGCCAGCAGGTGAGACGGCTTGGAGTATCAGTGAGGCTGTATGTGATGGTGTGAGTGGTGAACGGGAGGTGATAATACGTGGGTTGAAAGAGTTTCTGGCTAGATTGGAGGCCCCCATGGGCAGGAATTTGGTGGCGCAAGCATGGGTTTCGGCTAGCGGGGGCTCCAGGGGGCCAGGTGCAGGGGTTTCAGTGGTTAAGGAGGGAGCAGGGCCCGGGCCGTGAGTGTTAGTGTGGCAGGGAGTTCTTTGAAGGTGCCGGAGGAAACTTTGCATCGCCCATGCCTGTGTTCAATTGGCTCATTAGGGATTCACCTTATGGCATATGTGCAGGAGAAAATCTGGAAGAGTGAGTTTATGGAGATCTTTTTGTGCTGCCGGTGGTACAGGTGCTGGAGATCAAAGAGGATGACAAAACGGAAAAGGGAAAAAGGAGGAAGAAGAAAGAAAGAAACGTTATCGGAAACTTCCCAAGATGTTGGGTAATTGGTCTTTTGCATTTTGGCGAGCGTGGTGGAGAAGAAGTTCCCGCTGCCCTCTTCTGCTATTTTTATAAAATCCAAAGTGAGTACAGGACATACGGGGTATGGCATGGTGGAGGTATGATGAGAGGTTCCAGCAAAGGCTGGCGGTGAGACCAGAGATGAGGTGGGACTACCGGGATATGGGCATTTGGCTCAAGATTATAACTCTGCTGTGGAGTCAACCCTTTAGAGGGAGCGGGCCAGGTCCGGCCGATGGGTCTGTCAGTGGGAGCTCCGAGATTGCTCTGCGAAAAGGCCTCTGTTTCCAATTCAACGAAGGTCAGTGTAGGTTCGGGGCCTCTTGTAAGTTCAAGCACAAGTGTGCCGGATATGGGGGAAACCACTCGGGGGCACAGTGCTTTAAAAAAGGCAAGGCAGGAGGAAAGCCAAGGGACTCTGCTCTTGCGAGCGTGGACACCGGTGAAAATTGTAAGGATGGTGCCATGGTTAGAGGAGTACGCCAGTAGGCGGGGGAAGCAAGAAGAAAGCTGACCTTCTGCTCTGGGTTTGTTATTCTGTTTCATGAACGGGGGGAGGGGGGTCATTTTTCCGGTAATTCAAAATCAGCAATCGAGTTTCCTGGGGTGGTTCAGGACAAGCTGTCCAAGGAAATGGCTTTGGGCTGTATGGCAGGGCCTTTTGCAGATGCCCCATTTGATAATTTGAGGGTCTCCCCACTGGGAGTTGTGCCTAAGAAGGAGAAAGGACAGTTTTGCATGATTCCCAACTTGTCCTACCCTAAGGGGTTGTCTGTGAACGATGGGTTGATCCCAATTTAGTGTCAGTCCAGTACGCTTCATTTGATAAGGCGGTGGATTTGGTTAGAAAGGCGGGAAAGGGGGCCCTACTGGGCAAGGTGGATGTGGAGTCAGTCTTTCGGCTTCTGCCGGTACATCCCAAGTGTCATAATTATTTGGGTTGTCGCTTTGATGTGGAATTTTTGATTGACTTTTGCTTGCCAATGGGATGCTCCATTTCCTGCGCCTACTTTGAGAAGTTCAGCACGTTTGTCGAGTGGGTGGTGAAAAGTCAGGGTGGCTTGTACTCCATGATTTACTACTTAGACAAATTCCTTTTTGTAGGTCCGGCAGGCTCGGAGGTGTCCCAGCAGTTAATGGGTATGTTTGAGGAGGTAGCAAGAGATTTCGGTATTCCAGTAGCGGAAGACAAAACCGAAGGTTAGGTGACGGCGCTTAGTTTCCTGGGTATCGAAGTGGATACAGAGTTGATGGAATTTAGACTCCCATGAGACAAGCTGGCAGATCTGAAGGCTTTGATTGCTGACGCTCTGGGTGTGGAAAAGTTGAAGTTACGGCAACTCCAGTAGCTGTTGGAGAAACTGAACTTCCCCTGTCAGATTATTCCAGTGGGGTGCATATTTTGCAGACGGCTGTCACTGGCAACAGTGGGGGTCACAAAAAAAAGTCTTATGTTAAAAGTAGGCTGGGTGGGTGAAGTAATTGCTACAGACAGCCCAACAAGAAAAAGAGACAGCCCAACATAGAAATTTGAAGAATAATATTATTCACTCTGAAATGGATACTGAAGGGAGGTATATTATTTTATAAATGGACATACTAGATCAGAGGTATATTTTATGTAATGTATACATCCCCAATATGTCTTGGATAAAAGTTTCTGGAATAAGCTTAAAAAGAAGCTATTAGCATATGCAAATGATAGATTAATAGTTGCAGGGGACCTCAATATGATAGCTCAATTCCCAATTGATCATATGATTCAGGAAAAAAAGGCTCCAAACGACATAGAAATTAATTTCAGGAATACACTAAACTTAAAAGATATATATAGAGGTGACACAAAAAACTATACGTGTGAATCTAAAACACATCGATCATTTTCTCTAAATTATTATTTTTTAGTGTCACGGATACCAGGCTGCCAAGGTTAAACCCCCACCCCCTACTACCTAGCCCCCTGCAATTTCTTACCGGATTTGGACTTTTCAGAGCATTTGTGATCTCCCAGATGTCTGGTTTTATTTGTTTTGTGATCTGTACCTCCTCACAAAGAGTTGATCTTTGATCATCTTACCCCTTCCCAGCTGGCCAGCCTCCTCGAGCTACCGGACTGCCGCGCCTCCCTGAATACCCGATGGCCTTTGCCCAAGGGCACTCCAGTGGCCCTTCACCCCAGAGCTCCACTCTTTTGGTGATTGGTGCCCCCTGAGGCGGGCAAGAGGTGGGGTGATTGCCAGAGGGGAGCTCCTTTGGGAACTTGGGGTTATGGACCCCCCTACACCTCCTCCTTCCCATGGCTTTCCCAGTGTACATTTGATCACCTGTAGCTCCGGCCTCCAGCAATGGATCATGTCGCTTTTTGGACTGTGGCATCTTGGGACTGAGCGCTTTCCAACGACACATTGGAAGTGCCACTGCTCCCCCGGGATCACCCCTGAATGACTTCCTCCATATCACTGGGACTCTATGGGACTGTGGCTGCTATGGGGGGCACCAATCTGTCTGGAGGGGCGGGAATGGTGGGAGATCTGGGTGTCAGATAATGCCCCTTATCAAGATGAGTTGGTGCATAAAAGTGGTGTGTTTCCTTAATAACGTTGTTCTTTGTTTCACCGAATACTGGTTCTGTCTGGTTATTTGGGTGGGCTCCCCTATAATCACTTTGCTACATAGCAGCATATTCCAGGTATAAGAAGGACCCTTCTGGCAGAGCTACCCAGTCAGTGTAGCCGGTGTCCCTCACAATAGGTTGGCAGCGGTGGGGTGCTTCCATCTACCTGGAACATCCAAATCACCAACTGAAGCCCTTTTCAGATGGAGCAGCAGTACGCTGGGTTAAGGAAGAGTACACTAAAAGACTTGCTGGAAGCTTGGGGGAAAGTTGCCGGCAACAAGTCCAAGGCAGCAATCATCGCCGAGCTAATGGAAGGGGACCAGGCTAACAAGCCGGCTGGTGGGTCTGATAGCGACCAGAGCAGTGAGCTGCCCAGTGAGGCGTTCCACGGCAGAGACAGTAATGTCCGAGGTACAGAGGGAGCTCCAGTGGCGACTGACTCTCTATGAGACCACCCCACCCGAGGAGGTAATCACCGACACCACCCGACTCAAAATGATGGATCCCCTGGATCCACCTTCCCAGATGAAGAAGCTACTCCATGAGGCTTTCCGAGCCTTTAAAGACAATGAAGAGAAGATCAACAGCTACCTCCAAGTATTTTGAGACATAGTGCAAGTTGCGGGGTGTTGCCAACACCGACCGAGTCCCCATCCTGCTTGGAAAGCTGTCCGGATGAGCCCTAGAGGCTTTCAACACTATTCCCTCGGGAGACCAAAAGAACTATGACCAGGTAAAGGAGTGCATCCTTGTCCGCTATGGTCTCATGCCGCAGGTTTATCGGCTGAAGTTCCAGGAACTAAAGAGAGAAGAGGGGCAGCTTTTCACAGAGTGGACACACCAGTTTAACCGTTCCTTGGACTCTTGGTTCGCAGACTGCCAAGTAACTACCCTAGCCGAAGCCACCCAGCTCATCCTGTTGGAGCACTTCTATAACCACTCTCCGCCGGAGGTACAAGAATGGGTCCGAGTTAGGGGCCCCAAGACAGCCGACCAAGCTGCCATCCTGGCTGATCAGTGCCTGAATGCCCGGTGTCAGGCCCGCTTTGAGCCATGACCGGTGACCCGCTCCTCTACAACCTCTGCTCACCCCTTCCCTGGGAAGTGATTTCAGACCAGGGAACCCAGTTCACTGCTAAGCTCACCCGTCAGCTGTGGAGGCTTTGTGGGATAAAACCCCTGCAAAGCACTCCATACCATCCCCAGACTAATGGGTTGTGGGAGAGGTTCAACAGGATACTGAAGCAGTTGCTTAGGGTGTTCTCAGCCTCTCACAAAGACTGGGAAAGATACCTGCTGCACCTCCTGTTTGCATACCGAGAGGTGCCCAAGGAATTTTTTTGGGTTCTCCCCCTTTGAATTTGTATATGGCCGGAGGGTGTGGGGGCACCTAGACCTATTGAGAGCCCCTGGGAAGGATCAGTGGGGGTGGAAGGACCCTCTATTGTGGGGTACATCCTAGAATTGAGAGACCAACTGAAGGACCTTGCCGAGAGGGTGCGAGAGAAGGTACGCTCAGGGTAGGCCAAAGTGGTGGTACGACCGGAATGCTCATAACCGGACCCTAGAAGAAGGGCAGAAGGTCATGGC
This sequence comes from Bombina bombina, assembly GCF_027579735.1. Classification (NCBI taxonomy): domain Eukaryota; kingdom Metazoa; phylum Chordata; class Amphibia; order Anura; family Bombinatoridae; genus Bombina; species Bombina bombina. Next base: position 749,144,806 of record NC_069502.1, read on the forward strand.
CCTGAAGCCTGTCAAATCAGACAAGCTACAGGCTTCCTGGCAGGGACCCTATTGAGTGGTAGAACAGTTAAATGACACAACCTATCTGGTAGCCAAATGCTCAGATGACCGGGACCGCCAGACCTTTCATGTGAACATGCTGAAGGCATACCAGGAAAGGGCGGAGGACATAGCCACCATTTGTGCCCCAGCCGTGGAGGACTCAAGCTAGGGCCTAGGCAGAGGGAGCAAGTCAGACAGGTGCTAGGGAACCGGCGAGTTATGTTCTCCACTACCCCTGGGTACACCACAGTAGCGGTGCACCGAGTGGAGAACCTGGGGCAGGAGCCCCTGTGACAGCCAGCGTACCGGGTCCCCAAGGCAGTTAGGGAAAATATGCGCAGCAAGCTCAAAAAAATTACAGACATAACGAGAATATACAAAAAAGGGGTTGATCACTCCAAAAACGGAGTGATCAGAAGGACAGCAACACACTGCATACGCGTTTCATGTGGGGCTACCGCACGTGATCAATGCTACCTACCCTTTTTTGTATATTCTCGTTATGTCTGTAATTTTTTGCTTTTAAGTGCTATATTCCCAATAAACACTGTTCTATTACATCTTTGGAGGACTTTCGTAATTGTTTCCTGTGCAGCCGGATTATTCGTTTTTTACATGTGGCTATTGGCTCTCATTGGTGTCCAAGGTGGAGACACTGCATCCGTAGCTTCTAGATTCTGACATTTTGTAGGAGGGGGCATGTGAGTGTGTACACACCGAAGACACGCTTGTCACAACTTACGGAAGACTGGTAAGCACCGCGCTGTTTGTTTTGTTATTGAACCATCCAACAGTCCCTGGGCATCCATGGTGGTACTGGTACCCAAATGGGACAGGACCACCCGGTTCTGCATACACTACCATAGGCTCAATGACAGAACCATGACCAATGCCTACCCTATGCCCTGGGTCGATGACCTTCTAGAGTGCTTTGCCCGCAGCAACTTCCTGACCACCCTAGACCTTTGCAAGGGGTACTGGCAGATCCCCCTGGACCATGGAGTCCATTACAAAGTCAGCGTTCATCACCCCCTTGTGCCTATACCAGTTTTTGGTCATGCCGTTTGGGATGAAAAATGCTCCAGTGACCTTCCAGAGGGTGGTAGATCACCTCCTGGATGGCCTCCAGGATTATGCCTGTGCATACCTAGATGATATTATGGTCTACAGCTACACCTGGGAGGACCATTTGGTCCATCTAGGCATCGTTCTAGACCGCCGGTCTGACCCTGAAGCCCGACAAATGTACTATAGGATGCTCGAAGGTCCAGTACCTTGGACACTGAGTAGGCTGCAGAAAGCAGAGGCTGTAACCGGCCAAGACTGAGGCAGTCGCAAACTGGCCAAACCCCAAGACCAAGACCCAGATCTTAGCTTTCCTAGGGACTGCAGGGTACTACAGCAAGTTTGTCCCCAACTACAGTGCCCTGGCCAAAACCCTGACCGACCTAACCTTAAAACAGTTGCCTCGATAAGTCCTGTGGTCCCCCGAGTGTGAGGTCACCTTCCAAAGCTTTAAGACAGCCCTGATCTCTGCCCCTATCCTGGCCTCTCCTAACCCAACCAAACGTTTTTGTGTCCATACAGATGCCTCCATGTTCAGGTTGGGAGCAGTGCTGAGCCAGGTGGATGAAGAGGTACATGACCACCCGTAGCCTACATCAGTAGGAAGCATTTGCCCAGGGTGGTAGTCTACGTGGTGGTGGAGAAAGAGTGCCGGACCCTGGTTTGGGCCCTTAAAAAACTACAACCATACCTGTACAGACAGGCCTTCACAGTTCTCATGGACCACAACCCCCTGGTCTGGCTCAACCGAGTTTCTGGGGACAATGGACGCCTGTTGCGTGGGGTTTAGCCTTGCAGCTCTTCAACTTCACTATTCAATATTGGCCGGGAAAAAGCAATGGGAATGATGGACTTTCCCGGCAAACTGAATTGGGATAGCTCTCCGCACAGCCCCTGGCTGATCCGTGCGTGGATCTAGCCGGGTCTGCCAGACTTTTCAAGGGGGAGCACTGTCACCTAGCCCCCTGTGATTTCTCACCGGATTTGGACTTTTCAGAGCATTTGCGATCTCCCAGGCATCTGGTTTTATTTGCTTTGTGATCTGTACTTCCTTACGGAAGAGCTGATCTCTGACCACCTAACCCCTTCCCGACTGGCTGGTCTCCTGGAGCTACCAACCTGTGGCGCCTCCCTGAATACCCACTGGTCTCTGCCCCATGCTGCTCCAGCGGCCCTGCACCCCAGAGCTCCGCTCTTTTGGGGATTGGTGCCCTCTGGGGCAGGTAAGAGGTGGGGTGATTGCTGGAGGGGAGCTTCTTTGGGAACTTGGGGTTTCTGACCCCTTATCAAGATGAGTTGGTGTATAAAAGTTGTGTGTTTCCACAATAAAGTTGTTCTTTGTTTCACCAGAAAACTGGTTCTGTCTGTTTTTTTTGGGTGGGCTCCGCTATTATCACTTTGCTCCGCTACATAGCGGCATTTTCCAGGTATAGAAAGGACCATTCTTGCGGAGCTACCCAGTCGTGGTAGCCGGTGTCCGTCACATTTAGTAAATGAAAAATTAGCTGGACAGGCAGAATCAGACATTTCCTCTATTCACGTTTCTGACCATGCACCAATCTCTTTATCTATTCAAGCAGGCTCTTTCAGGAAAAATCCAAACTCATTCATGTTTCCTTAAGTATTTATATGTAAACATTACATTTAAAAAATGGCTTTTAGATACCTGGCATAAGTATGCAGTGCAAAATGAAAACTCAGAAGCCAGGAAATTTACTGGGAGGCATCAAAAGCTGTATTAAGAAGTGAAATAAAAGCTTTCTTAATTAAGACAAGTAAAAAAAAACCAAGGCAAGGGACTTTCTAACCAGCTAAGCATGGCATATACCCATTAAATACGTGAACCTACACCGATAAATTGCTCAAAATATATTCAGTCCAGGGAAGAAAGGGACATTTTTTTTACAGCAGAATGCTGCTTCAGAAACTATAAGAACACATGCAGGTTATACAGATATGTGGGCATAATTAGGAAATACCTTGCTAATCTAATTAAACAAGCTCGTGGCTCGAATACTATCTCTTAAAATCCAAATAGGGAAAAAGAGCCTAACTCAATCTGATGATATAGGTAAGGAATTATTTAGCTATTATGAAGAACTCTTCTTATCCAAGGAAACAAATATACATAATAAGAACTTATTTTATATTACAACTAAAAGATGAGGAGCTACTTAAACTAAATAGACCGATATCGGAAGAAGAGATTATTAAAGCAATTAAATCAGGCAAATGTAATAAAGCAGCAGGGCCTGATGGCCTCCTAATTGAATACGATAAAATCGTTATTAAAGAACTTGCTAACCCCCTATATAGGTTATTTAATATATATTTTTCCCAAAACTGCCTTATGTCCAAAAATGTTACTAGCTCCCTTATCTCTTTAATCTTGAAAAAGGATAAAAACCCTGAAAAATTGGATTCTTATCGTCCCATATCGCTGCTTAATGCAGACTATAAGATTCTTGCTAGTATTATAGCCACGCTCTTCTATCTCTAGTCTACGCAAATTATTATTGACATTGGACTATTATAATCTCGAATGGAAAAAAGGGGCAAAAAGATAAGGCCATTATTGCCATAGATGCAGAAAAAGCCTTTGATGCTATTAATTGGGAACACATTTATGAATCCCTAGGGCTATATGGATTTTAGAGTCCTTTTATGGGCTTTATTCGCTCATTATATAACAATCCTATATCTGTGCTCATTATCAACGGGTCATGTACCCCCTCATTCCAATTATTTAGGGAAGCATGTCAGGGCTGTCCACTCTCCACTACTCTTTAATTTAAGTATAGAACCCCTGGCCGTGATATTACGTAAATAACTCAAAGGAATTCCTGTAGGAGAGGATAATATTCAAATTGCTTTTTATGAGGATGATCTGCTAGTAATCTTAAGTGATATGGATGAAAATGTACCCAAGTTGATTATTTTAAAAACCTTTGGTTCGTTTTCAGGATATGCTGTTAACACTTTAAAATCAGAATTCTTATGTCCTGCCTTTCAGAATTGTCACACAGCTTAAATACCCGGGAATTGTTGTAAGCAAGTAGCCAGAAGAATGGTATAAGAGACATTTTCATAATATATTTAATAAAATAAAAGCAGATCTCAAGAAATGGTCTACTCTACCACTGTCTCTAGCTGGAAAAATCAATTTAATAAAAATGATAACCCTACTGAAACTTCTATATATTCTTTTTAAAGAATCACAATATTAAAAACTTAAATGCAGCACTTAGAATGTTTTCTGGGGTACAGGTAAGCCTAGACTTTCTCTCTATAGACTCTCACAGCTTAAGGAATTTGCAGGTATGGGCTTGCCTGCATTTCAGAAATACAATACAGTTTGTTTGCTGAAAATTGTCCCAGAGTGGCTATTGGATAAGCCCCACCTTAGAATAAAAGAGATTGAATTCCCTTATTTTAAACCTTATGTTCTTAAAGCATTAGTACATACTGATGTCAAATCATGGCCTCCCGATATGAAAGATCTAGTTACTTTTAGAAACCCTATAATTGCCTGGCAAATATTTTGTAAATTTCTTGGTGTAAATTTTCATACCTCTAAATTTCTTCCTATATTAGGAAATCCTTTATTTCCCTCGGGTTGTGACTAAAAGATATTTAGGCTCTGAAATCAAAAGGACTAGAATTCTTCTCACTATTTGTAGATAACATAAGTTATGTGATTTACTCATTTGAAGATGTAAAAATTATGGGGCTGTCCAAAAGTAAGAAGCTTCTGGGGAAAAGTTATATTCTGACTTTCAAAGATATTGAAGCAGGAAATTGTCCTGCTTGAGGAGGAGTTAGTTTTTCTTAGAGAACTATCTAGTGAGAGGGAAAATGCTGATTTTATTAATTAGATTTGCATAATCAACAAATGCAAGATAACAAGACAATGCAATAGCACTTAGTCTGAACTTCAAATGAGTTTTTTCTGACAATTTTAAAAGTTATGTCTTTTTCCACTCCCCCTGTACCATGTGACAGCCATCAGCCAATCACAAATGCATACACGTACCATGTGACAGCTATCAGCCATTCACAAATGCATACAGACTTATTATTGCACATGCTCAGTAGGAGCTGGTGACTCAATAAGTTTAAATATAAAAAGACTGCACATTTTGTTAATAGAAGTAAATTGGAAAGTTGTTTAAAATGTCATGCTTTATCTGAATAATGAAAATGTAATTTTGATTGAGTGGCCCTTTAATGCACTAAACATATTTTTTTCCTCATGGAAAGACAGAAAGAATCCTAATTTTACAAGCACATGCCTACTATTATATTTAATTAACTTTGAAATATCAACACAGCTCCAGCAGATAATGAGTGTTAAAGTCTTGTATTTTACCAAAGTGAAGGTGGAGATAGATACAGCCATATAATACATTTTGGTTGTGGGATTTAGAGATGTACTATTCTGAAAATGTTAATTGAGGGTAAATGGCGAGGCTATGCAGTATAATTTAGAATTTTAAATAATATCTGTACATATTATTATATGTTGTCTACATAACTTTTGTTATGTCTCTTTTAAGAAATGTTTAGGGTGAATTTGCTAGATTAAAGTGACAGTCTAGAAGATTAATTTTCTATTCTCATTATAATATCTATCATTCAGATTTGTTTAAAATTGTAAGATATTTTTAAAATAAATATAGCTTAGTTATTATGTTATCGTTATTTGCAAGATAACATAGGTAGATTAAATGATCTTTAAAGAAAACATTATAGATACGTTTATTTTCACATTTAGACAGAGCTAGTTTTAGGGCATGTCATTTTAAAAAAACTTTCCAATTTACTTTTATCACCAATTTTGCTTTGTTCTCTTGGTATTCTTAGTTGAAAGCTAAACCTAGGAGGTTCATACGCTAATTTCTTAGACCTTGAAGGCCGCCTCTAATCTGAATGGTTTTTTACCACTAGAGGGTGTTAGTTCATGTGTTTCATATAGATAACATTGAGCTTACGCATGTGAATTTACCAAGGAGTAAGCACTGATTGGCTAAAATGGCCTGTGATTATATATCTCTAAGCAAAGATTTTCAATCATATGCTACTGGACAAAGTTTTTCTACAAAAGGTTGTGTTAACTGCTCCTCTAAATATGTTATATATCTAATTGAGTGTACAGAACATTCGCTTCAATACGTTGGTATGACTATCAGTAATGTTAGATCTAGAATACGTGAGCATCTAGGATATATTAAGCACGATAAACATTGCTCTGCTTTATCAGCCCACTTTATAGATATCCATCACAAGGATGTTAGCTCTTTTAGATGGAGAGCTATAGAAGTAATTAAAACTCCCATTCGTGGGGTGACAGAGATGGACTTTTATCGAAACAGGAGGTATACTGGATATTTAAGTTGGGTACACAGATACCTATGGGCTTTAACTCTGAGTTTGATGTTATCAACCATTGAAGATGAATTCCAGTGTGCCTCCTGTTCAGTCCACTACTATTTCGCATGACCATTGATCAATTTTTGTTCAATTAGGAAGCACAATTAACTAGAAGAGAAAAAATATTTGTGGGATCCTATTATTTATATTTAAGTATATTTTCAAAGAATAGTTTTCTGACTGATCCTCCAAGGTTGCACTACCAATATAATGCATATACATAAATAAGTTAAAAAAAAATTTAATCTGCTAAGTATGCAACTATCTCATAGTGTTTTCTCTTTGGTTGAAGAAATATTTCATATCCAAACATTGGAATTAATTAATGTATCTATGTATGAATTATGGTGCGTGATTACAGATATTTATGTTTGATTGCTTATTTAACTTTATTTGTCTATTTAACTCTATTGGTTCTTTAACAACCATTTTTCAATTCTGTCTATAGGTGTGAGTTTAACACTAAGTGGGATGTTAAGGGTTAAGTTCGTGGGGTGTGTTTACCCACTAACCAATCAGTTTTTAGCACTCCCTGTTTAAAGCATTAAGAATGTCAAGACTATTAGTGTCTATGATTACAGCCTCATAGCCGAAATGCGTAGGAACTGTCTGCCTACCCTTGTCCTGCTGTTTGTATTTGTACTTTTTACCTTTGGATTCGGGACTCCTCTTCCTTTGTGGCTAAAAAGTCTGTCAAAAGAACTGAAATAAGGGGGCAGTCTGCAGAGGCTTAGATACAAGATAATTAAAGAGGTAAAAAGTGTATTAATATAACTGTGTTGGTTATGCAAAACTGGGGAATGGGTAATAAAGGGATTATCTATCTTTTTAAACAACAAAAATGCTGGTGTTGCCTGTCCCTTTAAGGTCAAGCTGTGTAAACACAGCCATCATAAGAAATTACACTCCCAGTGGGGTATAGAAGAGATATAAAAGAGACATGGGCCTCTAGTTATGAAGCTCCGTATTTACTTGCATTCGCCGGCCCAATATGCTCACCTAAGCTCGCCTAACATCGCCGACGCGGACCTGAATACGTTCGCCAAAGTTATCAAAAAAGCTGTCAAGAAGCCGCGTACCAAGTACGGAGTGATGAGACTGTTGTTAACTGACAGTCATCGATCTCGCTGCTCATCGACTTCTTCGCAGCTTTCTTGCTAGCCTGTCACTAAGCACCCATACTATATTATACAGTTATACCCCCTAAACCGCCGCTCCCGGACCCCTCCGCAACAATAATAAACTTATTACCCCCTAAACCGCCGCTCCAGGACCCCGCCGCAACTATAATAAATATATTAACCCCTAAACCGCCGCTCCCGGACCCCGCCGCCACTATAATAAATATATGAACTCCTAAACCGCCGCTCCCGGACCCCGCCGCCACCTACATTATACCTATTAACCCCTAATCTTCCGCCCCCTGTACCGCCGCCACCTACTTAAAGTTATTAACCCGCAAATAAATTAAATGTTTAACCCCTAAACCGCCACACCCGGAGCCCTCCGCCACCTTCATTACATTTATTAACCCCTATCCTGCCCCCCCTACACCGCCGCCACCTACAGTACATTGATTAACCCCTAATCTACCCCCCTACACCGCCGCCAATATATTAAATGAATTAACCCCAAAACCTAAGTCTAACCCTAACCCTAACACCCCCTTACTTAAATATTATTTAAATTAAACTAAATAAATATTCCTATAATTAAATAAATTAATCCTATTTAAAACTAAATACTTACCTATAAAATAAACCATAAGATAGCTACAATATAATTAATAATTAAATTGTAGCTATTTTAGGGTTTATTTTATTTTACAGGCAACTTTGTATTTATTTTAACTAGGTACAATAGCTATTAAATAGTTAATAACTATTTAATAGCTACCTAGTTAAAATAACTACAAATGTACTTGTAAAATAAATCCTAACCTAAGTTACAAATACACCTAACACTACACTATCATTAAATAAATTAACGCCTAGATTTAGAGTTTTGCATTAGAAGGGGTGCGTTAGCTACGCGTGTTTTTTTCCCCCCGCACCTTTTAAACAACGCTGGTATTTAGAGTTCTCTGAAGGGCAGCGTTAGGCTCCAGAAAGGGAGCGTACAGGCATATTTACCGCCACTGCAACTCTCAATACCAGCGTTGCTTAGGGATGCGGCCAGCTTAAAAAACGTGCTTGTGCACGATTCCCCCATAGGAAACAATGGGGCAGTTTGAGCTGGAAAAAAACCTAACACCTGCAAAAAAGCAGCGTTCAGCTCCTAACGCAGCCCCATTGTTTCCTATGGGGAAACAGTTTCTAAGTCTGCACCTAACACCCTAACATGTACCCCGAGTCTAAACACCCCTAACCTTACACTTATTAACCCCTAATCTGCCGCCCCCGCTATCGCTGACCCCTGCATATTATTTTTAACCCCTAATCTGCCGCTTCGTACACCGCCGCAACCTACGTTATCCCTATGTACCCCTAATCTGCTGCCCCTAACACCGCCGACCCCTATATTATATTTATTAACCCCTAATCTGCCGCCCCCAACGTCGCCGCCACCTACCTACAATTATTAACCCCTAATCTGCCGATCGGACCTCACCGCTACTATAATAAATGTATTAACCCCTAATCCGCCTCACTCCCGCCTCAAAAACCCTATAATTAATAGTATTAACCCCTAATCTGCCCTCCCTAACATCGCCGACACCTAACTTCAAGTATTAACCCCTAATCTGCCGACCGGACCTCACCGCTACTCTAATAAATGTATTAACCCCTAAAGCTAAGTCTAACCCTAACCCTAACACCCCCCTAAGTTAAATATAATTGTATTCTAACAAAATAAAATAATTCTTATTAAATAAATGAATCCTATTTAAAGCTAAATACTTACCTGTAAAATAAACCCTAATATAGCTACAATATAAATAATAATTATATTTTAGCTATTTTAGGATTAATATTTATTTTACAGGCAACTTTGTATTTATTTTAACCAGGTACAATAGCTATTAAATAGTTAAGAACTATTTAATAGTTGCCTAGTTAAAATAATTACAAAATTACCTGTAAAATAAAACCTAACCTAAGTTACAATTAAACCTAACACTACACTATCAATAAATTAATTAAATAAACAAATCTACAATTCGTCCCTCGAATTCCGATTGGCTGATAGGATTCTATTAGCCAATCGGAATTAAGGTAGGAAAAATCTGATTGGCTGATTGAATCAGCCAATCAGATTCAAGTTCAATCGGATTGGCTGATCCAATCAGCCAATCAGATTGAGCTCGCATTCTATTGGCTGATCGGAACAGCCAATAGAATGCGAGCTCAATCTGATTGGCTGATTGGATCAGCCAATTGGATTGAACTTGAATCTGATTGGCTGATTCAATCAGCCAATCAGATTTTTCCTACCTTAATTCCGATTGGCTAATAGAATCCTATCAGCCAATCGGAATTCGAGGGACGCCATCTTGGATGACATCATTTAAAGGAACCTTCATTCGGACTTAGGACGTCGTCAGAAGAGGATGGATCCACGTCGGCTGCTTCAAGATGGTCCCGCTCCGCGCCGGATGGAAGAAGATAGAAGATGCTGCCTGGATGAAGATGTCTACCGGTCCGGATGCCCTCTTCTTGCCGGATAGGATGAAGACTTCAGACCCTCTTCTGGACCTCTTCATGCCGGATAGGATGAAGACTTCGGACCCTCTTCTGGACGGATCGGTGATACCCGGCGTGGTGAAGATAAGGTAGGGAGATCTTCAGGGGCTTAGTGCTAGGTTTTTTAAGGGGTGTTTGGGTTAGATTAGGGGTATGTGGGTGGTGGGTTGTAATGTTGGGGGGGTATTGTATGTTTTTTTACAGGCAAAAGAGCTGTTTTCTTTGGGGCATGCCCCGCAAAAGGCCCTTTTAAGGGCTGGTAAGGTAAAAGAGCTGTAAAATTTTTATTTTAGAATAGGGTAGGGCATTTTTTAATTTTGGGGGGCTTTGTTATTTTTTTAGGGGGCTTAGAGTAGGTGTAATTAGTTTAAAATTCTTGTAATCTTTTTTTATTTTTTGTAATTTAGTGTTTGTTTTTTTTTGTAATTTAGTTTAGTTGATTTAATTGTAGATAATTGTAGGTAGTTTATTTAATTAATTTATTGATAGTGTAGTGTTAGGTTTAATTGTAACTTAGGTTAGGATTTATTTTACAGGTAATTTTGTAATTATTTTAACTAGGTAACTATTAAATAGTTATTAACTATTTAATAGCTATGGTACCTGGTTAAAATAAATACAAAGTTGCCTGTAAAAGAAATATTAATCCTAAAATAGCTACAATATAATTATTATTTATATTGTAGCTATATTAGGGTTTATTTTACAGGTAAGTATTTAGCTTTAAATAGGATTAATTTATTTAATAAGATTTATTTTATTTCGTTAGATTTAAATTATATTTAATTTAGGGGGGTGTTAGTGTTAGGGTTAGACTTAGATTTAGGGGTTAATACATTTATTAGAGTAGCGGCGAGGTCCGGTCAGCAGATTAGTGGTTAATACTTGAAGTTAGGTGTCGGCGATGTTAGGGAGGGCAGATTAGGGGTTAATACTATTTATTATAGGGTTTTTGAGGCGGGAGTGAGGCGGATTAGGGGTTAATACATTTATTATAGTAGCGGTGAGGTCCGGTCGGCAGATTAGGGGTTAATAAGTGTAGGTAGGTAGCGGCGACGTTGGGGGGGGCAGATTAGGGGGTAATAAATATTATGTAGGGGTCGGCGATGTTAGGGGCAGCAGATTAGGGGTACATAGGGATAATGTAGGTTGCAGCGGTGTGCGGTCGGCAGATTAGGGGTTAAAAAAATTTAATAGAGTGGCGCCAATGTGGGGGGACCTCGGTTTAGGGGTACATAGGTAGTTTAAGGGTGTTAGTGTACTTTAGAGCACAGTAGTTAAGAGCTTTATGAACCGGCGTTAGACCGGAAAGCTCTTAACTCCTGGCTTTTTTCTGCGGCTGGAGTCTTGTCGTTAGATTTCTAACGCTCACTTCAGCCAAGACTCTAAATACCGGCGTTAGAAAGATCCCATTGAAAAGATAGGATACGCAATTGACGTAAGGGGATCTGCGGTATGGAAAAGTCGCGGCTGGAAAGTGAACATTAGACCCTTACCTATAAGACTCTAAATACCAGCGGTAGGCAAAAACCCGCGTTAGGACCCCCTAACGCTGGTTTTGACGGCTAACGCAGAACTCTAAATCTAGGCGTAAATTAATTAACTACAATGATCTAAATTAAAATACAATTAAATAAACTAAACTATATTACAAAAAAACAAAAACACTAAATTACAAAAAATAAAAAAATATTACAAGAAGTTTAATCTAATTACACCTAATCTAAGCCCCCTAATAAAATAAAAAAGCCCCCCAAAATAATAAAATCCCCTATCCTAAACTAAATTACAAAATAATCAGCTCTTTTACCAGCCCTTAAAAGGGCTTTTTGCGGGGCATTGCCCCAAAGTAATTAGCTCTTTTACCTGTAAAAAAAAGAAATACAATACCCCCCAACATTACAACCCACCACCCACACACCCTTACTCTAAAAACCACTCGATCCCCCCTTAAAAAAACCTAACACTACCCCATTGAAGATCACCCTACCTTGAGCCGTCTTCACCCAACCGGGCTGAAGTCTTCATCCGATGGGGCAGAGGAGGACATTCAGACCGGCAGAAGTCTTCATCCTATCCGGGCAGAAGAGGTCCTCCATCCAGCAGAAGTCTTCATCCAAGCGGTATCTTCTATCTTCATCCTTCCGGCGATGAGCGGCTCCATCTTGAAGACCTCCGGCGCGGAACCTCCATCCAGCACGACTGACTAACAACGAATGACGGTTACTTTAAATGATGTCATCCAAGATTGCGTCCCTCGAATTCCGATTGGCTGATAGGATTCTATCAGCCAATCGGAATTAAGGTATGAAAAATCCTATTGGCTGATGTAATCAGCCAATCGGATTGAAGTTCAATCCGATTGGCTGATTGGATCAGCCAATAGAATTGAAGTCGCAATAGCAAATATTAATAACAAATATTAATATTTAAAAACATACATCATCCCTTTATTTCTAAATACTGTTTTATTTATAAAATCTAATTTTTTTGTAAATATTTATTAAATCTGTGATTAGCTTGTATCTAAGCCATTGAAGACTGACCCCTTAATTATTTCTTTTGTACAGGCTTGCATTTAGCCAATCATGGGCATGGTCACAATGCTGTTTAAAAGTGCAAAATTAATTGAAAGAATATATCCATTTCAATGATATTGATAATAGCATATGATCAGCATTTGTTTTATCTTTCAACAAAGAATAACAAGAGATAAAACACACATTTATGTTACAAGTGAACTTCAAATTATGTCACAATTGCATTCCCTATGTAGTTAGTGAACATTGGATTCTGAATAAACTGCTCCTTTAACATAAGAATGCACACTTCAAATTATAATAAAATAACATGTGAGACTACCTAGGATTAGATTACAATTCCTGATAGCAACATAAATACACAATTATTTTTAAGCGTATTCCATTGGAGGTAAAATATAGAAATCAAAATAATGATTGGAATAAAAATATAGTATTCTTTAATTCACTGTTAATTTAACACATGGGGTCATTGATTCAACCCTCTAGTTTGATAGGGCCTTGATAAATTGATCAAACAGAGATTTAAATCATTGAATGAATATCAATAATTCATAAACATACAATATATACAATTTTCAAAATAGTTGTGATTAAGTTATCACTTAATGGCAAATACAAACTAGGAAATCATCTATGCTCATTTACACATATATTTTACAAAAACTGATCTTGCAAGCATAATTAACCCCTTAATGACCGAGGACGTGCAGGGTACGTCCTCAAAAAAAAGGCAGTTAACGCCTGAGGACGTACCCTGCACGTCCTCGGTGTGGAAAGCAGCTGGAAGCGATCCTGCTCGCTTCCAGCTGCTTTCCGGTTATTGCAGTGATGCCTCGATATGGAGGCATCCTGCAATAACCTCACATGGCCATCCGATGCAGAGAGAGCCACTCTGTGGCCCTCTCTGCACCGGACATCGATGGCCGGTATCGTTGGTGGGTGGGAGCCGAATTGGGAGGCGGGTGGGCGGCCATCGGTGTGCCGCGTGATGTCACGGGGGGCGGGATCGGGGGCGTGACCGTCAGGGGCGCGCACGGGCGCGCGCGCGTGCACGGAGGGTGGCGGGCGGGCGCGTGCACGGGGCGGGAGCGGGTGGGAACCGCTACACTACGGAAAAGTATTTCATAATCATTTCATAAAACCTGGCTAATCATGTTTGTGCAAAAGCACAAAAAACGATCGTGGAGGGGTGGGGGGGTTGGTTTGTGTGTGGGGAAGCTACACTACAGAAAATTTCAACAAATTAAAAAAACAAACCATTTTTTTCTTCTAAACTGGGTACTGGCAGACAGCTGCCAGTACCCAAGATGGCGCCCATTAAGTTAGAGTGGGAGGGGATAGAGCTGTTTGGGGGGGGGATCAGTGAGGTTGGGGGCTAAGGGGGGATAGTACACAGCAGCATATGTAAATATGCTTAAAAAAATCATTAAAAAAAAATATATATAGCTTTTATTTTAGTACTGGCAGACTTTCTGCCAGTACTTAAGATGGCGGGGACAATTGTGGGGTGGGGGAGGGAAGAGAGCTGTTTGGGAGGGATCAGCGGGTCTGATGTTTTAGGTGGGAGGCTGAGCTCTACACTAAATCTAATATTAACCCTGCAAGCTCCCTACAAGCTACCTAATTAACCCCTTCACTGCTAGCCATAATACACGTGTGATGCGCAGCGGCATTTAGCGGCCTTCTAAATACCAAAAAGCAACGCCAAAGCCATATATGTCTGCTATTTCTGAACAAAGGGGATCCCAGAGAAGCATTTACAACCATTTGTGCCATAACTGCACAAGCTGTTTGTAAATGATTTCAGTGAGAAACCTAAAATTGTGAAAAATTTTACGTTTTTTTTAATTTGATCGCATTTGGCGGTGAAATGGTGGCATGAAATATACCAAAATGGGCCTAGATCAATACTTGGGGTTGTCTACTACACTACACTAAAGCTAAAATTAACCCTACAAGCTCCCTACATGCTCCCTAATTAACCCCTTCACTGCTGGGCATAATACACGTGTGGTGAGCAGTGGCATTTAGTGGCATTCTAATTACCAAAAAGCAACACCAAAGCCATATAAGTCTGCTATTTCTGAACAAAGGGGATCACAGAGAAGAATTTACAACCATTTGTGCCATAATTGCACAAACTATTTGTAAATAATTTCAGTGAGAAACCTAAAGTTTGTGAAAAAAATTGTGAAAAAGTGAACGATTTTTTTTATTTGATCGCATTTGGCGGTGAAATGGTGGCATGAAATATACCAAAATTGGCCTAGATCAATACTTTGGGTTGTCTACTAAAAAAAAATATATACATGTCAATGGATATTCAGGGATTCCTGAAAGATATCAGTGTTCCAATGTAACTAGCGCTAATTTTGAAAAAAAAGTGGTTTGCAAATAGCAAAGTGCTACTTGTATTTATGGCCCTATAACTTACAAAAAAAGCAAAGAAGATGTAAACATTGGGTATTTCTAAACTCAGGACAAAATTTAGAAACTATTTAGCATAGGTGTTTTTTGGTGGTTGTAGATATGTAACAGATTTTGGGGGTCAAAGTTAAAAAAAGTGTTTTTTTTTTCAATTTTTCCTCATATTTTATAATTTTTTTATAGTAAATTATAAGATATGATGAAAATAATGGTATCTTTTGAAAGTCCATTTAATGGCGAGAAAAACGGTATATAATATGTGTGGGTACAGTAAATGAGTAAGAGGAAAATTACAGCTAAACACAAACACCGCAAAAATGTAAAAATAGCCTTGGTCCCAAACGGACAGAAAATGGAAAAGTGCTGCGGTCATTAAGGGGTTAAGAATATGTTTTACCTTGTCAAAATATTTAAACATGTATGATTGTTCAAAATTTGAGAAAATACTAACAGCGCTACTGTTTGCAATTGGAGGCACACGTCTATAGTGACCCTGGGTATTATCCAGATAGAGTAATTTAAGATATTTTCAAGTATTAATTTGCAATAGGGTTAGTATAAATGCAAATACCAAGAGAAAATATTGTACACAGCAATTATCGTCAGAAAAATTAATAGAAAACATGGAAATAAAAATTGCTGTTAAAATGTCATACACGTCTCCTAATATAAGCGTGTAGCCACAAACAAAGTTACAATTAGTCCTTTACCGCTCCGTATTTGTACCACAATTGTTCTTTTATAGTTTTTTGGCAGTGGTTCCCAAGGCAAACAAGATACAAAAAAATGATTACAGACCGCACTTGGTTCAGTTCAGGTTGAAGCTGTTTTGCCGACGTCCACAGCGAGTACAAGGAAGGAGCGGGTGTCTCCTTACAGAAACTCCACAGATCTTGCTTGAATCTGATCAGGTGCAGCTGGTGTATCACGGGGCTTCCACTGTGTGCGTCCCGTAGAGGCAAAAACTATGTGTAGGAGAAACAAGAAAACAGCGCATCCACGATTCACAGTAGAGTTTATTCAGGAGACACACCTACATATATAAAATTGCACTTACAAGATAATGATGATAAAAATGCCTGTAGCTCAAAATTAGCTTGATGGTTATACTCCTGAGCAGTCCATACAGAAGTTTCCTCTTTATGCCGACCAGCAGCTTCCAATTCGACCTCCCTGCTCAGGCTTAAATACAGCAACTTTTTTAAATACAAAAATTTAAAACACAATATTCCTCATATCATGGGAATATTGAACACCCAACGCGTTTCCTCTGCTCACAGGCAGACTTTCTCAAGGGACATGTATTGTATGACTGATTCTATTCTCAGACCAAACATAAACTTTCAAATTTTCCCGCACTCACTACCTGTTTGTGGGAGGGTAACTAGTATACCATATTACCCTTAATACATAGGCACTAGTACCACAAACAGTCACAGAGATGTGCATTCTATGTCTTCACTTATTCCCTAACATAAAGAAAAGAGAGAATCACCAGTATGTAAAATATTTTGACATTATAAGACCTATTACGAAACCTATTAAAAGTTCTTTTTTTAAAAAACTAACTTAATCTCACTTATGGTATTTGACCCCCATTTCATATTGCACTTAATTCATACATTTATGCTTCATGAAAATATAAACTTAATAGTAGTAACAGATGGTAAAAAATAATAATAATGGAAAAATTGATGTAAGATAAAAGAACCTAATAAAAGATTATACACACTTCCGTATACTTCTCTATTATTACTCCTGTTTATGAACATTTGAGAAGTATTTGTTTAATTCATGATGCCCTAATTCATAAATGCCTGCAAATCAATATCAATATTCAGGCCTTTTGGTTCCAGGCAATCTAGGCGATGTATCCATTTTGTCTCACATTTTCTAAGTAATAGTAACCTTCTGTTTGGACATGGTCCTGGTTTTATCTGCTCTAATACTCTTATAGACAAGTCCTTGTGATTACTATTATGCACATTATTAAAGTGACTGGATACACTATGCTTGTCAAATCCTGCCTTTATATTTTCAATATGTTCGTACCATCTTCTTTTTATGGTTCTTTTCGTACGCCCTACATATATTTTCCCACATTTACATAGGAGTTGATAAACTACATACGTGGATTGGCATGTTGTTCTACAATTAATGTTGAACTTTTTACTATTATCATAGTTGTTAACCTCTGTTCCTTTAATAATATTGTCACACATACTGCAATTTTTTCTGCCACATCTATATGTGCCTGCTTTCAATTGTAACCAATTAGATAGAGTTGTGGGCCCATTTGTATTTATATTCCTTCCTTTTATATTTTTCAATTTTGAAGGAGCTATCAGGCTTTTTAGATTTCTATTC
The DNA here is from genome assembly GCF_027579735.1 of Bombina bombina. Classification (NCBI taxonomy): domain Eukaryota; kingdom Metazoa; phylum Chordata; class Amphibia; order Anura; family Bombinatoridae; genus Bombina; species Bombina bombina. Next base: position 749,162,363 of record NC_069502.1, read on the forward strand.
TTTTTGAATATTACTTGTGGATTGTTCCCTATATGATTTCTTAGAATAGGGTCACCTGTTAGTATTCCCCAATGCTTTTTTAGTATATTCTTAGCCATTTTTGATCCTTCGTTATATGTTGTAATAAACTTCACTTGTGTATTAATATCTTCTTTCTGTTTATGAACTGAGCTTATGACACCCTGTTCCCTTGGAATTACTAAACATTTTTCTTTTCCTCTTTCTACCAGTTCTTTATTATAACCTTTTTGGATTAGTTTATCCTCTAAAATTTTGGCTTCTTTTAAATAGTCCTCGTCATATGTACAGTTACGTCTTATACGTCTGAACTGTCCATATGGAATATTATCCTTCCAGCTTTTGAGATGCCCGCTTTTGGCGTTTAGGAAGCCATTTCTATCTGTCAGTTTCCTGAAATATTTTGTCGCTACTTTATTATCTTTAATGAAAAAAGTGACATCTAAAAAATCAATAGATTCTTTGTTACTATTGTTTGTAAAATTCAGATTACATTGGTTATTATTCATAAATTTTAAGAACTCTATTGATTCCTCACTGGTTCCTTGCCATATCATGATTATATCATCTATATATCTATAGAAACGGTAAATGTTCTTTTTAAAGGGATTATTGTTCCAGATATATAGGTGTTCATAGTGTGCCATATATATATTTGCATATGAGGGGGCCATGGTAGTACCCATGGCCGTACCCCGAATTTGTTTATAGAAATTTCCCTCAAATAGGAAATAGTTGTACTGTAATACAAATCTCATGGCCTCTGTTAAAAATTCCATATGGATATCAGGGATGTTCCAACCCTCACACATGTGTCTGAAGGCCGATATCCCTAAATCATGTGGGATGTTTGTGTAGAGGGCAGAAACATCACATGATATCCATATGTAGTCAGACCTCCATTCCATTCCTTCTAATTTCTGAATTATATCAGATGTGTCTTTGATATATGATTTGATCGTTTTGACTATTGGCTGTAAATACCAGTCTATATATACTGACAAATTACTACTTATAGAGTCTATTCCAGATATTATAGGCCTCCCTGGGGGCCTATTTCGATCTTTGTGGATTTTTGGTATATGGTAGAAGGTTGGGATCTTTGGGCAGCAATTATAAATAAATCCAAATTCATCACTATTTATTATTTCATTTTCTTTGGCCTTTATCAATTTATTCCTCAGTATTGTATTATACTCCATAGTGGGATCCCCTTCTAATTTTTGATACGTAGAAATATCATTCAATAGCCTATCTGCCTCATCAATATAGTCTTGCCTGTTTAGAACGACAATTCCCCCCCCCCTTGTCAGCCTGCCTAATCACCACATTAGTGTCACTCATCAGGTCCTTCAAAGCCTTCCTTTCTTGGATGGTGATGTTATCATTAAATTTATGTACAAAATGTTTGGCTTTTTTGTCAAATGCTTCATTAAAATCCCTAGTTACAAGGTCATTAAACACTCGAATATGTTCACCTTGAGCATGTATGGGATTAAATGTTGATCTACGTTTCAGATTACTATGTTGTATACTGGGTTCTTCCTCATACGTACTCAAATTTACCAGTTGATCTTCTATATCAGGCTGATCTATTATACATTGGTCTCTTTCTAGAGCCTTCAGAATTGATAGTGATTTAATATCATTAGAATCTAAGATTGACCGATTTCTTGTATATTCATCTTTTAAATAATACCTTTTGAGCGTCATTTTTCGAACAAATTTTTGCAGGTCTATATACATTTCAAACTTGTTGGGGGGATGTTTGGGAGCAAATTTTAATCCTTTTCCTAATATTTTGATCTCATTGTCATTTAATTTTTTACTAGATAGATTAAAAATATCCTGTTTAGCTCTCTCTAGTTCATTCTTGCATTTTTTCTGTCTCTGTACCACTGCCCCTCCTCTACATCCTCTCTTGGTTCCCTTCCTCTTTTCATTGGCTCTCTCCTTATTTCTCTGTCCTGTCTCCAATTCCCCTGATTGTACCATTGGGGTTCTAGGGGGGGGGCCCAATTCTGTCTCTCCCTGGCTAAAAAAGATGATGATGATGATGGTAGACGGGGACCTCTACTTTGGTGTGTGGGATAGTAATCCCTTGGTGTATCACCTTTTGGTTTTGCACCTTCTGTAGTCCATCTATTGATTTCTAATTCATCATTGTTTCTGAACACTTCAAATCTATTTTGTCTTTCCTTATCATACATGCCACTATTTACATTACTCCTATTATGGTTCTCTTTTTTAGGATGATCATTATATACATTACTGCCATTAGGTTTATACATATGTTTATTTTTATTACCTACTAATTCCCACGTATTCTCCTTATTTACTGGTATTTTATTATCTGCTTTTCTATTTTGTTCTAGAGACAATTTTTCTACTGAATCATTTTTGGCTACGATCTTATTTGGTTCTGTTATGCTTCTAATTTTGTTCCCTCCTTTCTTTTTATTTTTTAGAGGAAATAAATCCTCTTTCTTATAGTCCTCTATGTCTCTCTTTAGTTTTTGTGCTTTTTTGCCCCTTATTTCCAAATTAAATGCATTTGTTCTAGCTATTATGTTCTTATGTAATGTACGAACTTTTTCTTCATTTAACTGTGGTGTAATCTTATTTTCTAATTTATCAATTTCAGTTTTTAAGTTTTTTACTCTCATTTCCCTATATTTAATCAAAAGCTTGATTAATTAGACATAGAGAGACATAGAGGACTATAAGAAAGAGGATTTATTTCCTCTAAAAAATAAAAAGAAAGGAGGGAACAAAATTAGAAGCATAACAGAACCAAATAAGATCGTAGCCAAAAATGATTCAGTAGAAAAATTGTCTCTAGAACAAAATAGAAAAGCAGATAATAAAATACCAGTAAATAAGGAGAATACGTGGGAATTAGTAGGTAATAAAAATAAACATATGTATAAACCTAATGGCAGTAATGTATATAATGATCATCCTAAAAAAGAGAACCATAATAGGAGTAATGTAAATAGTGGCATGTATGATAAGGAAAGACAAAATAGATTTGAAGTGTTCAGAAACAATGATGAATTAGAAATCAATAGATGGACTACAGAAGGTGCAAAACCAAAAGGTGATACACCAAGGGATTACTATCCCACACACCAAAGTAGAGGTCCCCGTCTACCATCATCATCATCATCTTTTTTAGCCAGGGAGAGACAGAATTGGGCCCCCCCCCTAGAACCCCAATGGTACAATCAGGGGAATTGGAGACAGGACAGAGAAATAAGGAGAGAGCCAATGAAAAGAGGAAGGGAACCAAGAGAGGATGTAGAGGAGGGGCAGTGGTACAGAGACAGAAAAAATGCAAGAATGAACTAGAGAGAGCTAAACAGGATATTTTTAATCTATCTAGTAAAAAATTAAATGACAATGAGATCAAAATATTAGGAAAAGGATTAAAATTTGCTCCCAAACATCCCCCCAACAAGTTTGAAATGTATATAGACCTGCAAAAATTTGTTCGAAAAATGACGCTCAAAAGGTATTATTTAAAAGATGAATATACAAGAAATCGGTCAATCTTAGATTCTAATGATATTAAATCACTATCAATTCTGAAGGCTCTAGAAAGAGACCAATGTATAATAGATCAGCCTGATATAGAAGATCAACTGGTAAATTTGAGTACGTATGAGGAAGAACCCAGTATACAACATAGTAATCTGAAACGTAGATCAACATTTAATCCCATACATGCTCAAGGTGAACATATTCGAGTGTTTAATGACCTTGTAACTAGGGATTTTAATGAAGCATTTGACAAAAAAGCCAAACATTTTGTACATAAATTTAATGATAACATCACCATCCAAGAAAGGAAGGCTTTGAAGGACCTGATGAGTGACACTAATGTGGTGATTAGGCAGGCTGACAAGGGGGGGGGAATTGTCGTTCTAAACAGGCAAGACTATATTGATGAGGCAGATAGGCTATTGAATGATATTTCTACGTATCAAAAATTAGAAGGGGATCCCACTATGGAGTATAATACAATACTGAGGAATAAATTGATAAAGGCCAAAGAAAATGAAATAATAAATAGTGATGAATTTGGATTTATTTATAATTGCTGCCCAAAGATCCCAACCTTCTACCATATACCAAAAATCCACAAAGATCGAAATAGGCCCCCAGGGAGGCCTATAATATCTGGAATAGACTCTATAAGTAGTAATTTGTCAGTATATATAGACTGGTATTTACAGCCAATAGTCAAAACGATCAAATCATATATCAAAGACACATCTGATATAATTCAGAAATTAGAAGGAATGGAATGGAGGTCTGACTACATATGGATATCATGTGATGTTTCTGCCCTCTACACAAACATCCCACATGATTTAGGGATATCGGCCTTCAGACACATGTGTGAGGGTTGGAACATCCCTGATATCCATATGGAATTCTTAACAGAGGCCATGAGATTTGTATTACAGTACAACTATTTCCTATTTGAGGGAAATTTCTATAAACAAATTCGGGGTACGGCCATGGGTACTACCATGGCCCCCTCATATGCAAATATATATATGGCACACTATGAACACCTATATATCTGGAACAATAATCCCTTTAAAAAGAACATTTACCGTTTCTATAGATATATAGATGATATAATCATGATATGGCAAGGAACCAGTGAGGAATCAATAGAGTTCTTAAAATTTATGAATAATAACCAATGTAATCTGAATTTTACAAACAATAGTAACAAAGAATCTATTGATTTTTTAGATGTCACTTTTTTCATTAAAGATAATAAAGTAGCGACAAAAAATTTCAGGAAACTGACAGATAGAAATGGCTTCCTAAACGCCAAAAGCGGGCATCTCAAAAGCTGGAAGGATAATATTCCATATGGACAGTTCAGACGTATAAGACGTAACTGTACATATGACGAGGACTATTTAAAAGAAGCCAAAATTTTAGAGGATAAACTAATCCAAAAAGGTTATAATAAAGAACTGGTAGAAAGAGGAAAAGAAAAATGTTTAGTAATTCCAAGGGAACAGGGTGTCATAAGCTCAGTTCATAAACAGAAAGAAGATATTAATACACAAGTGAAGTTTATTACAACATATAACGAAGGATCAAAAATGGCTAAGAATATACTAAAAAAGCATTGGGGAATACTAACAGGTGACCCTATTCTAAGAAATCATATAGGGAACAATCCACAAGTAATATTCAAAAAGAATAGAAATCTAAAAAGCCTGATAGCTCCTTCAAAATTGAAAAATATAAAAGGAAGGAATATAAATACAAATGGGCCCACAACTCTATCTAATTGGTTACAATTGAAAGCAGGCACATATAGATGTGGCAGAAAAAATTGCAGTATGTGTGACAATATTATTAAAGGAACAGAGGTTAACAACTATGATAATAGTAAAAAGTTCAACATTAATTGTAGAACAACATGCCAATCCACGTATGTAGTTTATCAACTCCTATGTAAATGTGGGAAAATATATGTAGGGCGTACGAAAAGAACCATAAAAAGAAGATGGTACGAACATATTGAAAATATAAAGGCAGGATTTGACAAGCATAGTGTATCCAGTCACTTTAATAATGTGCATAATAGTAATCACAAGGACTTGTCTATAAGAGTATTAGAGCAGATAAAACCAGGACCATGTCCAAACAGAAGGTTACTATTACTTAGAAAATGTGAGACAAAATGGATACATCGCCTAGATTGCCTGGAACCAAAAGGCCTGAATATTGATATTGATTTGCAGGCATTTATGAATTAGGGCATCATGAATTAAACAAATACTTCTCAAATGTTCATAAACAGGAGTAATAATAGAGAAGTATACGGAAGTGTGTATAATCTTTTATTAGGTTCTTTTATCTTACATCAATTTTTCCATTATTATTATTTTTTACCATCTGTTACTACTATTAAGTTTATATTTTCATGAAGCATAAATGTATGAATTAAGTGCAATATGAAATGGGGGTCAAATACCATAAGTGAGATTAAGTTAGTTTTTTAAAAAAAGAACTTTTAATAGGTTTCGTAATAGGTCTTATAATGTCAAAATATTTTACATACTGGTGATTCTCTCTTTTCTTTATGTTAGGGAATAAGTGAAGACATAGAATGCACATCTCTGTGACTGTTTGTGGTACTAGTGCCTATGTATTAAGGGTAATATGGTATACTAGTTACCCTCCCACAAACAGGTAGTGAGTGCGGGAAAATTTGAAAGTTTAAGTTTGGTCTGAGAATAGAATCAGTCATACAATACATGTCCCTTGAGAAAGTCTGCCTGTGAGCAGAGGAAACGCATTGGGTGTTCAATATTCCCATGATATGAGGAATATTGTGTTTTAAATTTTTGTATTTAAAAAAGTTGCTGTATTTAAGCCTGAGCAGGGAGGTCGAATTGGAAGCTGCTGGTCGGCATAAAGAGGAAACTTCTGTATGGACTGCTCAGGAGTATAACCATCAAGCTAATTTTGAGCTACAGGCATTTTTATCATCATTATCTTGTAAGTGCAATTTTATATATGTAGGTGTGTCTCCTGAATAAACTCTACTGTGAATCGTGGATGCGCTGTTTTCTTGTTTCTCCTACACATAATGTATGATTGTTCGTGTCAAGGTTATAATTTTTACTAATGATATCCAATCTTGATCGAATTTTTTTTTTTCCCAAAAGCTTTATTGAATGTTCAATGAGAGTTACAACATGGAAGAAAATCCACTAGAGACAACTAGTGTTGAGGACCCATCTAACATTCATAAATAAACATTGCTGTCTGACAGGAATAACAGGTCATTTTGCAAACATCGTGATTCCCTCTAATGAACTTAGGGATTAACAAAATCAAAGAGTCGCTGGAGACTGATAGCTACCGGGATTCTAGTTAAATGAATTGGGGTACAAGGGGGGAGGGGGGAAGAAAGAGAAAGGGTGGGTGGGGAAATACTGACGTGCGCATGGGTTTTTTGGAAGGGACGAACTCAACCTACATCTTGTCCGAGGTCAAGGGATTAGGCTTCCAGACTGTGTCATAGATATGTTTCAAATCTGCCCAAGTCAACTCAAAGAGGTCTGAGTTGCCTAGTTTGTAAAGGATATCTTTCTCCGTGGTGTATAAATATGCCATGAAGCTACATATTTTAGACCAGTTAGGTGGGAGCTCTTTTTTCCAAGCGGAAGCTATTGCATTTTTAACTGTCATGAAGAGATAGATGCATATATATGAGTGATGTTTTGGTAGAGTATGTACACCTATGTGTAGTAGAGCTGTGGAAGGGGATCTGTGAAGGGATATACCTAGTTTAGACATAACTGAAAAACAGGTGTTCCATAAAGGGTGAATCTTGGGGCACTCCCACCAACGTGTTACCCTTCTGGCCACAGCCCCTCCAACAATCAGAAGATGCGCTCGGAAACATCTTAGTAAGCTTTGTAGGAACATAGTACCAATGCGCTAAGAGTTTGTAAAAGGTTTCATATAGTGTTATGCAATGAATATAGCAAAGAAAAAGGAACAGCCGCACTAATAAGGCACCAAGGAGAAGGGCTGATAAAAACAAAAATGTATTAGAACAGTTTAAAATAAGGTATGTGGCAGGCAAACATCCTGACTAGTTTTGTGCTCACAGGAGCACTTAATCATAGGATTATGCAATGAATAGCCTTCTGCGTGAGGTCAAGGGTGCGTTTCCATGTATCGGATGTTACTGAGATTCCCAAGAGAGACTCCCATCGTTCAAGGTGGGCCGGCGTGTTTGGGGATGGAGTGTATCCTAATAATGTATAGTGAAGTGATAAGGGTCTACGGAGTCTATCTCCCTGATTCTAGATGGCCTCCCAAGGGGTCAGTGTGGCGGGCTAATGCTGGTTTGAAACCCCAACTTGTTAAGAAGCATTTAATTCTGTGGTATTCAAAAGGTAAATATGGCGGGATCAAGGGGCCAGTTCCAAATTGGGATATGTGTTTAAAGCTAACACTCGGGGTGGCGAGCCAGAAGTCAGAGACAGTGGTGACTCCTAGTTGGGCCCATTTATGCGGGTGGGTATCCTGCAATCCCGTAAGGAGACAGCTATAGAAGTTATAGGGGAGGGGTGAGGGGCTATACAATAGGATTTATGAGGTCTAGACCTCCGCGGCAATGTAGAGGGGTCCATATCAGGTCTCTTAAATCTAAATTATGAGGTAACGAGGCCTGTTCAAGGGTCCTCCATCTACACGTGGAATGTCTAACTCCCCATTGTGCTACATGAGTGAGCATCGCTCCCTCATAATAACGTGTCACTGAGGGTGACACTACGCCTCCCAGAGTCTTAGGGAGCTGGAGTGTTTTGTACGCCACTCTAGGGGGCTTACCTTGCCAGATGTGTTTTGTTAGTTCACTTTAGAATTGCAATAAAATGCATTTAGGGACCCTAACCGGAAGGCATCGAAACAGATACGTAAGCCACTATCCTTCCCAACCATGAGACATGGGCCAGGTTCCAAGAATGTTTAATGTTTCGGAGCTCCAATAGTAAGGGGAGGTAATTATCTTTAACAACTTGATTTAGGTCCCTGGATAATTTAACACCTAACTGAAGGTCAGAGGCCTCTGTCCAGTTAAAGGCAAATTTGGATTTCAGAGGAGCTAGCAGGGTGCTCGGGATGCCCTGTGTATATATCTCGGTTTACGACAAGTTCAGTTTATAAAAGGAGTGGGCCTCAAAAGAATCTAAAATCTTTAGCAATCTGGGTATGGTAAGTTCCGGGTCTGATGAAAAAAGCGTAACGTCATCTGCGAATAAGGCTATTTTGTGTACAGTACCAAATAAAGTGACACAGTTGTTTTGTGAGTCTAATCTGCTCGGCCAACGGTTCTATGGCTAACGCAAATAATAAGGGCGACAGGGGACATCCCTGTCGAGTGCCATTTGTTATATTAAATGAAGGACACTGGAAGCCAAGACCTCTTAACCAAAGCTGAGTGGGATGAATAGAGGGCCTTAATCGACAAAATCAATTCACTAGGGAACCGGAAATTCTGGAGACCTTCCCACAGAAATAGCCAACACACCCGGTCGAAAGCCTTCTCGGCGTCAAGGGAAATGATAGATAATGGCTTATTGAGGCTAGAGGAGAGGGTTAGGATGTTCAACAAACGTCTAGTGTTATCAGGGCCCTCCCGCTTTGGAACAAAGCCCACCTGATCTGGGTTGATGAGATGTGGCAATATACTCGCTACCCGATTAGCCAGCAGTTTAGAATAGAACTTTATATCAGTGTTAATGAGGGATATTGGCCTGTTACTGGTGCACAGCGAGGGATCCTTATTTGGTTTTAGTATAGTTATGATGGTAGCTTCAAGGAATTCTTTTTTAAAAGAGCCCTCTTCTCGAGCCAGATTAAAGAGTCTGAGTAGTAAAGGGGAGAGCTCACGGATAAAAAATTTATAAAAGAGGATTGGGAAGCCGTCTGAGCCAGGGGATTTAAAGGATTTTGACTTTTTAATAACTTGCTGTATTTCCGTAAGGGAAAAAAGGGAATTAAGAAGGTCACGCTGTTCTGAGGAAAGTGTGGGGAGGTTTAAGGACTCCAGGTAAGCGCGTATATTTTCCAGAGAAGTCTCTTGAGGCCTTTCAGAACTACTTATGTTATAAAGATTCGAATAATATTTGGCAAATTCTACCCCTATTTGGGAAGGAATTTTGAGGAGGGAGTGTGAAGAGCATATGCTGTGAATACGTGAGGCTCCAGCCCTGTTTCTAATTTTGTTGGCCAGAAGTGTGTCTGCTTTATTACTTTTATAATAAAACAGTTGTTTCAATTTAGTTAGATTCATTTGGGTCCTATGAAGCTCAATTTGAGATATATGATTCGTAACATTAATAATTTGAAGTGTTAGGGCTGTTGATGAAGAGATTCTATTTTGTGTTTTTAAACCTCTAAGCTTGATATGGGCTTGCGACAGGGTTAATCCAGCTTGCTTCCTAAGGTGCACTTGTTTGCCTATCATGAGCCCCCTAATAGTCGCTTTTGTAGCACCCCATAGGGTGTCATCTCTGACTAGTGTATTTTCATTAATGCGTATAAAATGTGTGAGTTCCTTACGAAGCTCCTCTCTAAACGGTACATCTCCCAGAAGGTTGTGGGGCATGCACCAAGGGGCTCTAGTACGTGGGGTGTTTGCCGAATGTATGTCAGCTAAAACATGATCGTGGTCCCACCAGGCACATAAAGAAATGCTGGTTTGCGTAATAAGGTCTAAGGAGTCAGCCGTGGAAAAGATGTAATCTAGTCTAGCGTATCACTTGTGCAGGTGTGAAAAATGCGTGTAGTCCTTGTCTTTAGGGTGGACAGTTCTCCAAACATCATAATAACCTGAGCAGGACATTAAATTGCGGAACCTACTGGCTAAAAGTTCAGCAGATGAGTGCGTCTTGTCTGTGTCGACAGATTTCCTATCAACTCTAGGGTCCCAGACCATGTTAAGTCCCCCGCTAAAATGACTCTACCCTGTTTGACCTGGTCAATTATATGGAGAGTATGTTGCAGAAATTTGGGCTGGTGGGTATTCGGGAGGTAAACAGAAACCAATGTATAAACCATGTGATTCAATTTACATATCAGAATGATGTATCTAGATTGAGGGTCCTTAATGACCTGGATAGATTCGAATGCAAGTCTCTTGTGGAGTAAAATGGCAGTATCTCAAGCTTTCTTAGTAAAAGGGGCATATTCAATATGAGTATAGAACTTGGAGGAGAGCCTAGTGGGTTTGTTCGCTAACCAATGAGTTTCTTGAAGGAAAACGATGTCAGGGTTATGGTGTTTTAATGAGCGTAGCAAAAGACTACGTTTGTGAGGAGAGTTGAGTCCTCTAACATTATGTGTGAGAAATCTTAAGGAAGGTTGAGCCATGCTTCAAAATGGGGGGATGATGAGGGTGAGGTATAAGAACCTCTTATTATGGGGCAGGTAGAGGGAAGTTAGAAGAGGAGAAGACACTGGGCAAGTGTCTAAGAATGTGGTGGAAGTAGTCCGAGTGGGCTTCTAAGTGGGGGGGGAACACTATGCTTGGAAACAGATGGAGAAGGGCCTAAACGCCAGCCCTGCTCTAAAACAAACAACTTTATGTCAATGATTAAGAAAAAACAGTAAAACTTGAGTTAAACAGTGAGATATGGTGCAAGGAACATTGTTGATAACGCATTTATGAGTATACATAACTAAGAACACGCAGTAACAGTCCAGAAATAGCATTGTTAGGGGAGTATATCTGAACATGAAGGTGCAGGCAAAAAGTAAAATCCCAGATAGAGCATTTAAGCTGCCAGGTTATCCAGACATGTAGAGGAGGCAAAGAAGTATTAACTTAATGCATATCTACCCGCTCAATAAATCAGGAGGTGGCTCTGGGAAGTCTGGCAGAGTCCAGCAGTTGCTGTAACTTAGGGCGCTTCACTCTTTGGTCCTTTGCAGACCATTCAGGAGCTGAGTCACGTAGCTTAGGATTTGGAGGCACTTGCGATGGTGGGGGTTCCTGTAGGAGACCCCAAGACATGAGAAGTGAAAGTCCCTGAGGCACAGTGGAGGCCACACATGTCTGGTTATCCTTAGTGATGATGAGTCTAGTGGGGTAACCCCATCTGTACCTGAGGTTTGCTTTGCGTAGTATAGTAGTGACAGGTTGAAACTGCCGACGTTGCTGGAAGGTGTGGGTAGACAGGTCAGGGAGGAGTTGGACATCTACGAATCTTTCACTAATAATTGGTTTCTTAAAAGCGGCTTGCATCAGACAATCTTTATACAGGAAGCTGTGGAAGCACGCTATGACATCTCTTGGCTTATCCGGGGCCACCATCCTAGAACGGAGGGCCCTGTGAGCTCACTCCATAGTGCTTGTTAACCCCTCGGGGGAGCCCACTAATTCCTGAAACAGAGCATGTAGGTAGCCTTGTAGGTCAGCCAGCGAGATCGATTCTGGGATACCTCTGAACAGTGATGTGCGGTGACTTCAGAGGCTGGTGAGGCAGTGGCTAGCAATCGGATGCGCCTTCATTCTTTAGATATCCTTTGTTGAAGAAATAGCAATGCACATGGGCGAGCCAATCGCATGAGGTATCTATATGCAGCCACCAATCAGTATCTACTGAGCATATTTAGATATGATTCTCAACAAAGGATATCAGATTTTCTTCAGTCTTTTGCTATCCTTTGTTGAAAAGCATATCTAAATATGCTTAGTAGCTACTGAGCATATTTGGATATGCTTTTCAACAAAGGATATCAAAAGAATGAAGAAAATCAGATATCCTTTGTTGAAAATCATATCTAAATATGCTCAGTAGCTATGAGCATATTTAGATATGCTTTTCAACAAAGGAAATCAAAAGAATGAAGAAACTCAGATCTAAATATGCTCATTAGCTACTGAGCATATTTAGATATGATTTTCAACAAAGGATATCTGATTTTCTTCATTCTTTTGATATCCTTTGTTGAAAAGCATATCTAAATATGCTTAGTAGCTACTGAGCGTATTTAGATATGCTTTTCAACAAAGGATATCAAAAGAATGAAGAAAATCAGATATCCTTTGTTGGAAAAAATATCTAAATATGCTCAGTAGCTAATGAGCATATTTAGATCTGATTTTCAACAAACATACCATAGCATAGCAACTTGCAAGTTTTGCTTAATAAATGTATTTTGTGTATGACCTGGTCAGTGTTGTAAGTTACATTTATTAAGCAAATAAGCACAAAATCACAAAATGGCTGCTCATTAAAATATATTTCTTATTTTAATATATTTATTAATAGTAAAAGTTACACTACTAACTCAGTAGTGTAACTTTTACTATTAATAAATATATTAAAATAAGAAATATATTTTAATGAGCAGCCATTTTGTGATTTTGTGCTTATTTGCTTAATAAATGTATTTTGTGTATGACCTGGTCAGTGTTGTAAGTTACATTTATTAAGCAAATAAGCACAAAATCACAAAATGGCTGCTCATTAAAATATATTTCTTATTTTAATATATTTATTAATAGTAAAAGTTACACTACTGAGTCAGTAGTGTAACTTTTACTATTAATAAATATATTAAAATAAGAAATATATTTTAATGAGCAGCCATTTTGTGATTTTGTGCTTATTTGCTTAATAAATGTAACTTAAGTTACAACACTGACCAGGTCATACACAAAATACATTTATTAAGCAAATAAGCACAGCACTAAATCACAAGATGGCTGCTCATTAAAATATATTTATTAAGCTGCCAAAGTTGGGAAGTGAAACAACATAGATATAGATAGCATAGCCAGCAACTTGAAAGTTTTGCTTAATAAATGTATTTTGTGTATGACCTGGTCAGTGTTGTAAGTACTTACAACACTGACCGGGTCATACACAAAATACATTTACTAACTAAGCAAATAAGAGGATCAGACTGCGTCTCACAACACAAGTGTTCCTAGTTGAAAACACACACAGGCACTTCAAATTTAAGCAGAGGGGGGGCAGGCACCCACCACTACCCGGTCCAGTATATTTTTAACTTACAGTACTCTGTACAACTTACAAGTTATACAACGTTAACCCCAAGCCTCACAATAAAAAATATACATATTACAGGCTGTACTAGTACTACTGATCATCACACTATCACACACGGCATGGCTGTCATTCTTGATGACTTACTTGTGTGAGTGTGACAGTGTGACCCGGACTGTGTGCACTTCGGCTCCTTCCTTCAGGTGAGTGCGGTGACAGGCTGAGCTGAGCCGACAGGTCCTCACGGTCAGGCAGGGGCAGCAGCTGCGATATGCGGTGTCTGTGCGATTCTCACTCAGACTCTGTAGAGATCGGGCAGCCTCCTCCTCCACTACTCACTACTTGGCTCAGAGGTGTCAAGCAGGAATGAGTGGCACTCTGTGACTGGCTGTTGTTCCCGCCGCCGCCGCGCTGCTCTTTCCTTGCGCATGCGCAGAAAAACTCAGTCTCAGTACTAGTGCACTACTTGTAAGGCTAAGCAGGGCCAGGGAGTCAATCAACACCAGTGTTGATTGGATGAGCCGGTCTCCCAGGGAACAGTCGAGGCCTCATGAGAGATGCCTCATATAGTTATTTTCTCTGCTGCGCTGCTCCTGCAAATCACCACCGGGTGATGCTGCAGAGCAGCTAGATATTAAAAACACACTAAAAATATTGCGCAATAGAGAAACACCAGAACCCAGTGCCTCTCTATTGCGCAATATTAGTTTGACATGTCAAAAAAAAAAAAAAAAATTCACTTTTTTTTTTTTTTAATAAAATTCTCTATTTGTTTTTATTTTGGCCCAAATGGCAGGTGCGGCACTGCCTCACCTGCCTCCAATGAGTGCACGTCACTGGTCCCTATTGACCCTACCACTCTTATCTAGGTACCCCCCTCTCACCCACCCCCTTCCCTGAGTTATGCGGATGGATTCAGTTAGCTCTCCTTGACAGCCTGGGGAGAGCTTGGATCTTCCAGTGTACTGTGACCCTGTATTTTTTTCTTTACGTGTTCATTCTTTTCAACTTGTACTCCGGTATATTTATGTGATGTTGGACATGTAGTACGCCTTTAGGAGTACAGATGTTGTTGTTTATATATTTTCTGAAAATACAATAAAACATAACTAAAAAAATATATATATATATATAAAAAATATTGTGTTAATAATGTGTTTTTAATATAGTACCGGGTGAATTGAATTTTCAAATGACTCTTTTGTTAGTTTTTTTGCATTTTCCATACTGTCCCAACTTTTTTGGAATTGAGGTTGTAAATTTGTGCTTTTTTTTCTAGCTCATATTTTTATGTGATTGTTACTGCTTTACAATCTGTTCCCTGGTAATTATTACCAGGGAGGGCCAAGATAAAGAGAAATCATCACTAAAAGTACAATTTCTATATTTTGATCATATCCCTATGGTCCCTACCAGGCTCCCTACACTTTTTTCTAGTCCACTTTTTTGGGCTGCACATCTTTAGGAAGAGGAAGGGGTGGTGCTTGAGAGTTACTTTCATGCAGGTAACTAGGGGAGTGGTCAGTTTTGTCCAAACCCTTTGGGGGAGGGTTATTCACTGGTAATTTTTACACAGGGATATGGGCAAAAATATATAAATTGCTTATCATTGTGGTGATAATTTCACATTTTTGCTTGAAATAAATGGTTAGAAGAGTAAAGAATATAATTTTTATGGCAATTTTTCTTATTCTATTTCAATTTCAAACTTCTTTTTTTAAGTTTACTTAAAGGGATATTGTACCCTAAATTTGTATCCCCTTTAATTTGTTCCCAATGATTCAGTTTAGCTGATGGAGTGTATTAAATTGTTTACCTTTATATAGGCATTTGAAATAGCTGATTTTGCCTGCCAAAATCAAACTTTCATAATTCAGAAAGGGCATGCAATTTTAAATAACTTTCCAATTTACTTATATCATCAAATTTGCTTTGTTCTCTTGGTATTCTTTGTTGAAAGCTAAACCTAGGTAGACTCAAACAGATTTCTCAGCCTTTAAAGGCTGCTTCTTATCTCAGTACATTTTGACAGTTTTTCACTGTTAGACAGTGCTAGTTCATGTGTGACACATTGATAAACATTATGCTCACATCTGTGGAGTTATTGATGAGTCAGCACTGATTGGCTAAAATGCACATCTGTCAAAAGAACTGAAATAAGGGGGCAGTCTGCAGAGGCTTAGATACAAGGTAATCACAGAGTTAAAAAGTATATTAATATAGCAGTGTTGTATATGCAAAACTGGGGAACGAGTAATAAAGGGATTATCTCTTTTTTAGCTATAGAAAAGCTGAATAAACGTAGCCAGCAGAAGAAATTAGACTCCCAGTGGGGGTTATGAGAGATAAGTAAGAAAAAAGTAAAATAAAAATGCAAATCTTTAATTGTTTTCTCTATTTATTGAGCTTTGGTTTACAAACAGATAAAAGATAAGAAATAATTTATGTGTATAAAAGGTGATAAAATAAGATCGGATTTCCCTGCAAGTTCAATCCATTTTAATGGGTTGTGTTTTGAAAGAACACTAAAGTGCACCGTTGGATTAAAGGCAGCCTTTTTAGAGAGGTGGACAGGAGCACTAAGACTTTGGATTCCTCACCCTGGCGGTGAGTGAAGGATAACATGTTTCGGTAACACCAAGAATGTAGCTTGTTGAACTCAAGGTGTGGAAGGAAGACAGCATTTGACAGGGTAGAGCAGCAGCATAAAGTCCTAGTAATTGGTGCTAAGACATTGGATCCCTCACCTTGGCGGTGGGTGAAGGATATCATGTCTAGGTAACACCAAGAGTGTAGCTTGTAGAACTCAAGGTCTTAGCCCAAAAATCCATCACACTAAGGGAAGTTGTTGTTACCGGCACCTAGTGTAAAGGACATTTAGCCTGGTACAAGTGCATCACTAATCCTTTTGTGTGTCTGTCCCGTGGGCATATCCATGTGCTGTTCCCTAAGGATCCACACTGTTAGATTAAAGTCAGCATTCTTAGAGTGGTGGACAGGAGCATACAAGCTCAGTAATTGCACTAAGACTTTGGATCCCTCACCCTGCCGGTAGGTAAAGGATATGTATTTGTGTAACACCGACAATGTTTCTTGTTGAACTTAAGGTAGGAAGGAAGGCAGCATTTTTTTGAGTGAGTAGAGCAGCAGGAGCAAAAAGTCATAGTAATTGGTGCTAAGACATTGGATCCCTTACCTTGCGGCTGGGTAAAGGATATCATGTGTAGTTAACACCAAGAGTGTAGCTTGTAGAACTGAAGGTCTTAGCCTTTAAATTAGTAAAACATAAAGGGCTAGATTACAAGCACCGCATGGAAGAGGACCTTCTCCGCCGGACTTCAGGAACGGTGAATACCTATTTGGGGGATAGAGTTAAAAAAAAAAATTATTTTTGGGGATTTTTTTTTTTTTAGAATATGGATTTTGGGAATTGTAAAAGAGCTGAATGCCCTTTTAAGGGCGGTAAAAGACCTGAATGCCCTTTAAAGGGCAATGCACATACAAATGCCCCTTTAGGGGCAATGGGTAGTTTAGGATTTTTTAGTGTTAGGTTTTTTTATTTTGGGGGTTTGGTGGGTGGGAGGACTTAGTATATTTTAAAGTAAAAGCTGGTTAACTTAGGGCAATGCCCTACAAAAGGCCCTTTTAAGGGCTATTGGTAGTTTAGTATTAGGGGGTGTTTTTATTTTGGGGGGCTTTTTTATTTTCATAGGGATCAGGTTTAATTTTTTTATTTTTGATAATTTGGTTTATTATTTTATGTAATGTTAGACTTTTTTATTTTTGTAATCTTAGATTTTTTTTTTTAAGTAATGTTTTTTTTATTTTAATTGTAATTTAGTATTTTTTAATTTAGGTAATTGGGGTTAATTTAGGGGGTGTAAGGTTATGGTTTGTTAGGTCGAGGGGCTTAGTAATTTAATTAGTTATTTGTGTTGTGGGGGTTTGACGGATTCGGGGTTAATAGATTTATTAGGTTTATTGCGATGTGGGTTTGGCGGATTAGGGGTTAATAGATTTATAAAGTTTGTTGCGATGTGGGTTAATGGCGGATTAGGGGTTAATAGTTTTAATAGGTACTTTGCATTTTGGGGGGTTGGCGGATTAGGGGTTAATACTTTTATTAGGTAGATTGGGATGTGGGTGAATGGTGGACTAGGGGTGAATACATTTATTAGGTAGATCCCGATGTGGGTGAATAGTGGATTAGGGGTTCATACATTTATTAGGTAGTTTGCGATGTTGGGGTTGGCGGATTTAGGGGTTAATACATATATTAGGTAGATCGCGATGTGGGTGAATGGCAGATTAGGGGTTAATAGTTTAATTAGGCATATTGCATTGTGGGGGGTTGTCGGTTTAGGGGTTAATACTTTTATTATTAGTTGCGATGTGGGGGGACTGCGGATATAGGGGTTTTTATGTGCCAGGTTTATTTTTTGGGAGGCGTGTTAGACTTTTACGGGAAATTTAACTTTTTTTTAATTTTCTTAGGCGCCGGCAGTTTCTAACGTGCCTGTAAGTCACTGGCGACTCCAGAAATTTGTATTTACGCACATTTCTGGACATCACTAGTTTATTCGACTTACGGCCGGCGCTGTATATGTGAATCCCCGATATGTGCGAGGTGAAATTACGGGCGACGCGGGTTTTAGCAGTTACGCTGAAGCCTGCGCCGCATATGTAATCTCGCCCAGTGTATGTAACAACAGTTCAAAGCAATAGTTCTTAATGAGCCCCGAATTCACTGGTCACTAAATCAGTGACACCTTTTTTTTCAACCCATTTGAGAAATTTTGCACACATTAATGGACTAAATAGTAAACAAAATGACAATTAGAAAAATTTAAAAATAAAAGTGAATATTGTCCCAAGAATGACACTGGCAATTTTTATTTTTTTATAACCCAGAAACCTCCCTTGGCACACATATTTATGTTACTAGATTTCTGAGCCACACACAATATTTGTCAATTCTTAAAGGGACACTGAACCCACATTTTTCTTTCATGGTTCAGATAGACCATTAAATTTTAAGCAACTTTCTAATTTACTCCTATTATCAATTTTTCTTTGTTCTCTTGCTATCTTTATTTTAAAAGCAGGAATGTAAATCTTAGCAGCCAGCCCATTTTAGGTTCAGCACCATGGATAGTGCTTGCTTATTGGAGGCTTATATTTACCCACCAATAAGTGGGCCGGCTCCTATGCATCACATTCCTGCTTTTAAAATAAAGATAGAAAGAGAACGAAGACAAATTGATAATAGGAGTAAATTAGAAAGTTGCTTAAAATCGCATGCTCTATCTGAATCATGAAAGAAAAAAATTTGGGTTTAATGTCCCTTTAACTTCTTTGTGACAAATGTTAGAGTGAACTTGACCTGTTTTGTTATGAGTCAGCCATTTATGGTTCCATTTTTTTTATTATTTTTTTTTTTATTTCATTAACTTTTTTAGTTATTTTTTTTTCTCCCACACATCTCTCTATTATGTTGTTATAGACTTTAATGCTAAACTGAGAGGCATAATTTGATAAAAAACATTATAATGCTGTAACACATTTACTAACTTCTTAATGACTTTTGTTGACATTTCCATATTTCATTTCAAGGTTGCTGCTTTGTGTGCAAAAAAAAGAAAAGAAAAGCACTTTGCTACTTGACATTACTATTTGGAATAAGTTGTCTCACTTCAATTGTATCTAGGGATAAAAATGTATCTCTTAAGTGCATTCATATAACAAGCCTGAATACTCTTCTAAATAATATGAGGTCACTCATTGTAAAACTTTTATTCTTTATGTTTTATCTATTTATTTATTTTTTTGTTTTTTAAAGGGATATGAAACAGCGCTCCTTTAGTACAAAAAAATATGTTAAATCTAAGTTAACATAAAAAAGTAGATTGTGTTAAAACACAGCAAACAACTTACTTGGTTTCTAGCAAAATAAGGCACTTCTGAGCATGGGCAGAACCTGACTTCCTGTCTCTCTAGCTTTCAGTGAATAGTAAACCAGCTCATGTTACACTAGATGATTTATGGCACAGAGCTATATATGCCTTCCTTTAGAGACCCCAGTGAGTAATTTACACTAGACATCTGCAATTCGTTTAGAAGTTTTCAAAGTCTCTAAAAAAAAAAAAGTCCCATACAGCCAAATGCTTGCATGTTCATAAGAGTGAATTTGAAAGTAAAATAGGTTTGAACATTGCTATCTTGGTATTGATGAAGGGTTGACAGAGAGTTCTAGTCTCCTGAATTACCAATCCAATGTACAGCAGGATAGCTTATGTCATACTGTAATTGTATACCATTACATGGTGAATGATCTTACCAATAAATAAACAATTAAACAAAACATGAAAAAGGAAAAAGAAAAAGAGCGTAGAAAACAGCAAAAATAGAGATACTCTACTGGAGACTTAATTAATTGAGTTGTCAGAAAATCTAAGAATTTGTGTTTTTCTGTTTTTTATGGATATATTTTCCTGAGGTTTTATGGTTCTTTGTCACTATATATAAAAGATTCCCAAAGGAATTGCATGTCATGATAAAAGGAAAACGGTCGATTTTAAGATAGTAGTATCTTTCCAGAATTAGGTTGTTGTTAACCAGAGCTCTCCATTATGATATGGTAGAGATTTGAATGGATTTCAAATATCTTGGAATCAGTTGATTGGCAGTGTTAAGCATTATTTGAAAAAGGTGTTTTCTTATTTGCATGTGAGATGGATTGGGTGATTGAGCAGGATCGTTTCTGGATTAGGAGAAAGTTGGGAATTTAGGACTTTATTAATGTTTTCAAATATGTTGGACCAGAATAATTTGATAGGAGCACAGTCCCACCATATATGCATGAGGTGGCCTTCCTGGGGCCAGCCTCTCCAGCAGGTTCCCATCGTCTTTTTGTACATGTATTTTATTATCTCATCATTATTTGATATTTGTTTCTTTCGCATGGGACGAATGTGTCGAATGCATTAATTTTTTGAACCTAAGAGACCAAACTTGGGGGGAAGTGATGTTGTTTAATTCTCTATCCCATCCTCTCGTGTATGTGGGAGGGTGTGGGTAATAGTTTGTTAGGATAGATATATACAACATAGAGATCGATAGGTTGATATTTTCTTTAGAGATACACATTTGTTCAAACCGGGTAGGGGGACGGATGAGATATTTTTTGGATCTGTGTGTGACTATGAAGTGTCTATGTTGGTGGAACCGAAACCAAGATGATAGAAAGGGGTGTTCTAGTGTATCTAATTGCTGTTTGGTCATAATATTGCTATTTTCAGTTAGCAGATATATAGGTAAAAAGTCAGGGAGCACTGGGTGGGAATTTTTTTGAATGATTTGTGGATAAAACTCCAATCTGCCCATGTTTCATTAGTCAGGGAGGATGAGGATATGATTTGTTTGTTAAAAAAAGCAGGGTTCCAACATATTCCGGATATGAGGAATTAAACGTAATGGGTGAGAAATCAGTCCAGTGGGTGGTGACAGATAAATAAGTGGTAACTGACACTGACAGTAGCAGAGATGACAACTCTAATGTTGATCTAGTGCAAACTGTCACAACCCCTGGTAAACAGATGATGCCAAGTGATAGTGAGGACACCTCAATCCCCCTGTCAGGAAATTGGTTTAGAGAAAACACAGACCTTACGGTTACAAAGTTAAATATGGCTAACTGCACAGCAAGTATTAAATGTGTAACACAGTTCTCCAGTCACGGTTGTGCACATACCTTATGCTGCATACATTCTTCCATGGACAACGTCCTTAGGTACCAGACATGTAGTTGTAGCCGTGCCAACAGCCGTCCAGACAACTAGGAGAACAGCGGTCTTCAGTCTAACCAAACCATCCGTTAATGGAGAAGCCAACCCTGCAGCCCCTTGCTAGAAACTCCGTGCTCACTCGGGCCAAAAGTGCAAGTAAAACATTGAAAGATGTGAGAAGCACTCGAGTTGTAGCAAATAAAACAATTTATTGGACAAATCCAGAGTAAAGGTACATACGTTGTGTATGGCTATGAGTAAGGCTTAGGCCGAAACGCGTAAGCCGTTTGTTCTAGTGCTCTTGCACTCACTTTTTTTCACACTTTACTCTGCTCTTTTTACCCGGGGGTATTTTATGACAATTTTATTATCTCATCATTATTTGATATTTGTTTCTTTCGCATGGGACGAATGTGCCGAATGCATTAATTTTTTGAACCTAAGAGACCAAACTTGGGGGGAGGCGATGTTGTTTAATTCTCTATCCCATCCTCTCGTGTATGTGGGAGGGTGTGGGTAATAGTTTGTTAGGATAGATATACACAACATAGAGATCGTTAGGTTGATATTTTCTTTAGAGATACACATTTGTTCAAACCGAGTAGGGGGACGGATGAGATCTTTTATGGATCTGTGTGTGACTATGAAGTGTCTATGTTGGTGGAACCAAAACCAAGATGATAGAAAGGGGTGTTCTAGTGTATCTAATTGCTGTTTGGTCATAATATTGCTATTTTCAGTTAGCAGATATATAGGTAAAAAGTCGGGGAGCACTGGGTGGTGATTTTTTTGAATGATTTGCGGATAAAACTCCAATCTGCCCATGTTTCATTAGTCAGGGAGGATGAGGATATGATTTGTTTGTTAAAAAAAGCAGGGTTACAACATATTCCAGGTATGAGGAATTAAACGTAATGGGTGAGAAATCAGACCAGTGGGTGGTGACAGATAAATAAGTGGTAACTGACACTGACAGTAGCAGAGATGACAACTTAAGTGTTGATCTAGTGCAAACTGTCACGACCCCTGGTAAACATATGATGCCAAGCGATAGTGAGGACACCTCAATCCCCCTGTCAGGCAATTGGTTTAGAGAAAGCACAGACCGTCCGGTTACAAAGTTAAATATGGCTAACTGCACAGCAAGTATTAAATGTGTAACACAGTTCTCCAGTCACGGTTGTGCACATACCTTATGCTGCATACATTCTTCCATGGACAACGTCCTTAGGTACCAGACATGTAGTTGTAGCCGTGCCAACAGCCGTCCAGACAACTAGGAGAACAGCGGTCTTCAGTCTAACCAAACCATCTGTTAATGGAGAAGCCAACCCTGCAGCCCCTTGCTAGAAACTCTGTGCTCACTCGGGCCAAAAGTGCAAGTAAAACATTGAAAGATGTGAGAAGCACTTGAGTTGTAGCAAATAAAACAATTTATTGGACAAATCCAGAGTAACGGTACATACGTTGTGTATGGCTATGAGTAAGGCTTAGGCCGAAACGTGTAAGCCGTTTGTTCTAGTGCTCTTGCACTCACTTTTTTTCACACTTTACTCTGCTCTTTTTACCCGGGGGTATTTTATGACAATTTTATTATCTCATCATTATTTGATATTTGTTTCTTTCGCATGGGACGAATGTGCCGAATGCATTAATTTTTTGAACCTAAGAGACCAAACTTGGGGGGAAGTGATGTTGTTTAATTCTCTATCCCATCCTCTCGTGTATGTGGGAGGGTGTGGGCAATAGTTTGTTAGGATAGATATATATACAACATAGAGATCGTTAGGTTGATATTTTCTTTAGAGATACACATTTGTTCAAACCGGGTAGGGGGACGGATGAGATCTTTTTTGGATCTGTGTGTGACTATGAAGTGTCTATGTTGGTGGAACCGAAACCAAGATGATAGAAAGGGGTGTTCTAGTGTATCTAATTGCTGTTTGGTCATAATATTGCTATTTTCAGTTAGCAGATATATAGTTAAAAAGTCGGGGAGCACTGGGTGGTGATTTTTTTTAATGATTTGCGGATAAAACTCCAATCTGCCCATGTTTCATTAGTCAGGGAGGATGAGGATATGATTTGTTTGTTAAAAAAAGCAGGGTTCCAACATATTCCGGATATGAGGAATTAAACGTAATGGGTGAGAAATCAGTCCAGTGGGTGGTGACAGATAAATAAGTGGTAACTGACACTGACAGTAGCAGAGATGACAACTCTAGTGTTGATCTAGTGCAAACTGTCACGACCCCTGGTAAACAGATGATGCCAAGCGATAGTGAGGACACCTCAATCCCCCTGTCAGGAAATTGGTTTAGAGAAAACACAGACTTTACGGTTACAAAGTTAAATATGGCTAACTGCACAGCAAGTATTAAATGTGTAACACAGTTCTCCAGTCACGGTTGTGCACATACCTTATGCTGCATACATTCTTCCATGGACAACGTCCTTAGGTACCAGACATGTAGTTGTAGCCGTGCCAACAGCCGTCCAGACAACTAGGAGAACAGCGGTCTTCAGTCTAACTAAACCATCCGTTAATGGAGAAGCCAACCCTGCAGCCCCTTGCTAGAAACTCCGTGCTCACTCGGGCCAAAAGTGCAAGTAAAACATTGAAAGATGTGAGAAGCACTCGAGTTGTAGCAAATAAAACAATTTATTGGACAAATCCAGAGTAAAGGTACATACGTTGTGTATGGCTATGAGTAAGGCTTAGGCCGAAACGCGTAAGCCGTTTGTTCTAGTGCTCTTGCACTCACTTTTTTTCACACTTTACTCTGCTCTTTTTACCCGGGGGTATTTTATGACAATTTTATTATCTCATCATTATTTGATATTTGTTTCTTTCGCATGGGACGAATGTGCCGAATGCATTAATTTTTTGAACCTAAGAGACCAAACTTGGGGGGAAGCGATGTTGTTTAATTCTCTATCCCATCCTCTCGTGTATGTGGGAGGGTGTGGGTAATAGTTTGTTAGGATAGATATACACAACATAGAGATCGTTAGGTTGATATTTTCTTTAGAGATACACATTTGTTCAAACCGGGTAGGGGGACGGATGAGATCTTTTATGGATCTGTGTGTGACTATGAAGTGTCTATGTTGGTGGAACCGAAACCAAGATGATAGAAAGGGGTGTTCTAGTGTATCTAATTGCTGTTTGGTCATAATATTGCTATTTTCAGTTAGCAGATATATAGTTAAAAAGTCGGGGAGCACTGGGTGGTGATTTTTTTGAATGATTTGCGGATAAAACTCCAATCTGCCCATGTTTCATTAGTCAGGGAGGATGAGGATATGATTTGTTTGTTAAAAAAAGCAGGGTTCCAACATATTCCAGGTATGAGGAATTAAACGTAATGGGTGAGAAATCAGTCCAGTGGGTGGTGACAGATAAATAAGTGGTAACTGACACTGACAGTAGCAGAGATGACAACTTAAGTGTTGATCTAGTGCAAACTGTCACGACCCCTGGTAAACAGATGATACCAAGCGATAGTGAGGACACCTCAATCCCCCTGTCAGGCAATTGGTTTAGAGAAAGCACAGACCTTCCAGTTACAAAGTTAAATATGGCTAACTGCACAGCAAGTATTAAATGTGTAACACAGTTCTCCAGTCACGGTTGTGCACATACCTTATGCTGCATACATTCTTCCATGGACAACGTCCTTAGGTACCAGACATGTAGTTGTAGCCGTGCCAACAGCCGTCCAGACAACTAGGAGAACAGCGGTCTTCAGTCTAACCAAACCATCCGTTAATGGAGAAGCCAACCCTGCAGCCCCTTGCTAGAAACTCTGTGCTCACTCGGGCCAAAAGTGCAAGTAAAACATTGAAAGATGTGAGAAGCACTCGAGTTGTAGCAAATAAAACAATTTATTGGACAAATCCAGAGTAACGGTACATACGTTGTGTATGGCTATCAGTAAGGCTTAGGCCGAAACGTGTAAGCCGTTTGTTCTAGTGCTCTTGCACTCACATTTTTTCACACTTTACTCTGCTCTTTTTACCCGGGGGTATTTTATGACAATTTTATTATCTCATCATTATTTGATATTTGTTTCTTTCGCATGGGACGAATGTGCCGAATGCATTAATTTTTTTAACCTAAGAGACCAAACTTGGGGGGAAGTGATGTTGTTTAATTCTCTATCCCATCCTCTCGTGTATGTGGGAGGGTGTAGGTAATAGTTTGTTAGGATAGATATATACAACATAGAGATCGTTAGGTTGATATTTTCTTTAGAGATACACATTTGTTCAAACCGGGTAGGGGGACGGATGAGATCTTTTTTGGATCTGTGTGTGACTATGAAGTGTCTATGTTGGTGGAACCGAAACCAAGATGATAGAAAGGGGTGTTCTAGTGTATCTAATTGCTGTTTGGTCATAATATTGCTATTTTCAGTTAGCAGATATATAGGTAAAAAGTCGGGGAGCACTGGGTGGTGATTTTTTTAAATGATTTGCGGATAAAACTCCAATCTGCCCATGTTTCATTAGTCAGGGAGGATGAGGATATGATTTGTTTGTTAAAAAAAGCAGGGTTCCAACATATTCCGGATATGAGGAATTAAACGTAATGGGTGAAAAATCAGTCCAGTGGGTGGTGACAGATAAATAAGTGGTAACTGACACTGACAGTAGCAGAGATGACAACTCAAGTGTTGATCTAGTGCAAACTGTCACGACCCCTGGTAAACAGATGATGCCAAGCGATAGTGAGGATACCTCAATCCCCCTGTCAGGCAATTGGTTTAGAGAAAACACAGACCTTCCGGTTACAAAGTTAAATATGGCTAACTGCACAGCAAGTATTAAATGTGTATCACAGTTCTCCAGTCACGGTTGTGCACATACCTTATGCTGCATACATTCTTCCATGGACAACGTCCTTAGGTACCAGACATGTAGTTGTAGCCGTACCAACAGCCGTCCAGACAACTAGGAGAACAGCGGTCTTCAGTCTAACCAAACCATCCGTTAATGGAGAAGCCAACCCTGCAGCCCCTTGCTAGAAACTCTGTGCTCACTCGGGCCAAAAGTGCAAGTAAAACATTGAAAGATGTGAGAAGCACTCGAGTTGTAGCGAATAAAGCAATTTATTGGACAAATCCAGAGTAAAGGTACATACGTTGTGTATGGCTATGAGTAAGGCTTAGGCCGAAACGCGTAAGCCGTTTGTTCTAGTGCTCTTGCACTCACTTTTTTTCACACTTTACTCTGCTCTTTTTACCCGGGGGTATTTTATGACAATTTTATTATCTCATCATTATTTGATATTTGTTTCTTTCGCATGGGACGAATGTGCCGAATGCATTAATTTTTTTAACCTAAGAGACCAAACTTGGGGGGAAGCGATGTTGTTTAATTCTCTATCCCATCCTCTCGTGTATGTGGGAGGGTGTGGGTAATAGTTTGTTAGGATAGATATACACAACATAGAGATCGTTAGGTTGATATTTTCTTTAGAGATACACATTTGTTCAAACCGGGTAGGGGGACGGATGAGATCTTTTATGGATCTGTGTGTGACTATGAAGTGTCTATGTTGGTGGAACCGAAACCAAGATGATAGAAAGGGGTGTTCTAGTGTATCTAATTGCTGTTTGGTCATAATATTGCTATTTTCAGTTAGCAGATATATAGTTAAAAAGTCGGGGAGCACTGGGTGGTGATTTTTTTGAATGATTTGCGGATAAAACTCCAATCTGCCCATGTTTCATTAGTCAGGGAGGATGAGGATATGATTTGTTTGTTAAAAAAAGCAGGGTTCCAACATATTCCAGGTATGAGGAATTAAACGTAATGGGTGAGAAATCAGTCCAGTGGGTGGTGACAGATAAATAAGTGGTAACTGACACTGACAGTAGCAGAGATGACAACTTAAGTGTTGATCTAGTGCAAACTGTCACGACCCCTGGTAAACAGATGATACCAAGCGATAGTGAGGACACCTCAATCCCCCCTGTCAGGCAATTGGTTTAGAGAAAGCACAGACCTTCCAGTTACAAAGTTAAATATGGCTAACTGCACAGCAAGTATTAAATGTGTAACACAGTTCTCCAGTCACGGTTGTGCACATACCTTATGCTGCATACATTCTTCCATGGACAACGTCCTTAGGTACCAGACATGTAGTTGTAGCCGTGCCAACAGCCGTCCAGACAACTAGGAGAACAGCGGTCTTCAGTCTAACCAAACCATCCGTTAATGGAGAAGCCAACCCTGCAGCCCCTTGCTAGAAACTCTGTGCTCACTCGGGCCAAAAGTGCAAGTAAAACATTGAAAGATGTGAGAAGCACTCGAGTTGTAGCAAATAAAACAATTTATTGGACAAATCCAGAGTAACGGTACATACGTTGTGTATGGCTATCAGTAAGGCTTAGGCCGAAACGTGTAAGCCGTTTGTTCTAGTGCTCTTGCACTCACATTTTTTCACACTTTACTCTGCTCTTTTTACCCGGGGGTATTTTATGACAATTTTATTATCTCATCATTATTTGATATTTGTTTCTTTCGCATGGGACGAATGTGCCGAATGCATTAATTTTTTTAACCTAAGAGACCAAACTTGGGGGGAAGTGATGTTGTTTAATTCTCTATCCCATCCTCTCGTGTATGTGGGAGGGTGTAGGTAATAGTTTGTTAGGATAGATATATACAACATAGAGATCGTTAGGTTGATATTTTCTTTAGAGATACACATTTGTTCAAACCGGGTAGGGGGACGGATGAGATCTTTTTTGGATCTGTGTGTGACTATGAAGTGTCTATGTTGGTGGAACCGAAACCAAGATGATAGAAAGGGGTGTTCTAGTGTATCTAATTGCTGTTTGGTCATAATATTGCTATTTTCAGTTAGCAGATATATAGGTAAAAAGTCGGGGAGCACTGGGTGGTGATTTTTTTAAATGATTTGCGGATAAAACTCCAATCTGCCCATGTTTCATTAGTCAGGGAGGATGAGGATATGATTTGTTTGTTAAAAAAAGCAGGGTTCCAACATATTCCGGATATGAGGAATTAAACGTAATGGGTGAAAAATCAGTCCAGTGGGTGGTGACAGATAAATAAGTGGTAACTGACACTGACAGTAGCAGAGATGACAACTCAAGTGTTGATCTAGTGCAAACTGTCACGACCCCTGGTAAACAGATGATGCCAAGCGATAGTGAGGATACCTCAATCCCCCTGTCAGGCAATTGGTTTAGAGAAAACACAGACCTTCCGGTTACAAAGTTAAATATGGCTAACTGCACAGCAAGTATTAAATGTGTATCACAGTTCTCCAGTCACGGTTGTGCACATACCTTATGCTGCATACATTCTTCCATGGACAACGTCCTTAGGTACCAGACATGTAGTTGTAGCCGTACCAACAGCCGTCCAGACAACTAGGAGAACAGCGGTCTTCAGTCTAACCAAACCATCCGTTAATGGAGAAGCC
Source organism: Bombina bombina (assembly GCF_027579735.1). NCBI lineage: Eukaryota > Metazoa > Chordata > Amphibia > Anura > Bombinatoridae > Bombina > Bombina bombina. The sequence goes on from NC_069502.1 coordinate 749,191,204, forward strand.
AACCCTGCAGCCCTTGCTAGAAACTCTGTGCTCACTCGGGCCAAAAGTGCAAGTAAAACATTGAAAGATGTGAGAAGCACTCGAGTTGTAGCGAATAAAGCAATTTATTGGACAAATCCAGAGTAAAGGTACATACGTTGTGTATGGCTATGAGTAAGGCTTAGGCCGAAACGCGTAAGCCGTTTGTTCTAGTGCTCTTGCACTCACTTTTTTTCACACTTTACTCTGCTCTTTTTACCCGGGGGTATTTACTCCTTACACAACGTATGTACCTTTACTCTGGATTTGTCCAATAAATTGTTTTATTTGCTACAACTCGAGTGCTTCTCACATCTTTCAATGTTTACTTCCAACATATTCCACCTAGATTTCGAGATGTTGACATGAAGGATTCAATTTGGATCTATCTTTTGGAAATTTCTTCCTCATACTTGCACCAGTCTGAAATTCTTTGTAAGGATATAACTAGCTTATAAGAGCGGAGATGGGGAACACCGAACCCCCGTCTTTTGGGAGCTTAAATAAAGTGTTTTTATTAATGCGTGGGGGTCTGCGACACCAAATGTAATTGTTTATAATTTTTTGTAATATATCTAAGTCCTTTGAAATACCCGGGATGGGTAAGATGTATAGGACTTTGGACAGCACAATCGTTTTGGCTGCTTGTATCCTTCCTAACCAAGATATGTTTTTGGAAGCCATGAGGAGGTAAGGGTTTGGAATTCTGTAATTAAGTTTCCATAGTTGAATTTGTGTAAATTTGCCTTTTCTGGTGTGATCTAAGTGCCAAGATATTTTTGATATTTTTTTTGTAATTTGAGGGGACATTGTGATTTTATATTATCTAGAGATTGCTATGATAGGTTGATGGGAAGATATTCCAATATAGACATGTTCACCAAAAAATTGGAGACCTGTCCAAAGTGCAATAGCTCTGAGAGTGTGGTTGGAGAGAGACTTGAGGATTTGTGAGCGTCAATAGTAAGTCATCAGCAAAAATTGCTAGTTTGTGGGTTTGGTGGCCAATCTCTATGTATCTGGTTATTCAGTCTGATCTTGGTAGCAAAAGGTTCCAGTGAGAGAACAAACAAGAGTGGGGAAAGTGGACATCCTTGTCGGGAACCATTCCAGACTTCAAATGGCTCAGACAGAGTGCAGTTAACCTTAACCTGTGCTGTGGGGTTAGAGTATAGGGTGAGGATTTTATGGATGAACGGTAAGGGGAAGTTAAAGTGTTGTAATGTTGTGTAAAGGTAAGTCCAGTCAAGACGGTCGAATGCCTTTTCGGCGTCGGTTAAGAGGAATATGGCTGGTGTCTTAGTTAATGTAATGTGTTCAAGGAGGTTAAGGTTTGACAGTATTGTCTTTTGCTTCTCTGTGGGGAAAAAAGTCAACTTGATCTTGATGTATAATTTGTGGGAGAATTTGGTTCAATCGGGAGGCTAAAATTTGGCATATAATTTTAGGTCTACATTCATTAAAGAAATCGGTCTAAAGTTAGCAGGGGTGTTGAGAGGTTTACATGGTTTTGCCAGGACATTTGCTTGTAACAAAGTATCTGGGAAAGAGAAGCTTTCGGAGATTGTGTTAAATATGGAGGTTTGTTCAGGAGTGAGATACTTTGCAAAGGTTTTGTAGTAGAGGCCTGAGAATTCATCAGGTGGGATTGGTTATTTCTGTGTAGGGAAAAGATTTTAAAGTTTAATGTAAAAGATTTTGAATTTGTCAGCTATAGTTTTGGTGTCTTCAATTTGTTTTCCTAGGGGAGAAAATATTGAATGTACGTATGTTATCTGTTGTTGTTTCTTTAAAGCTTTTGCTAATAATTTATGATTTATTTCCTTCTCTGTAAAAGGTCTGTTGGAGGGGGCGGAGCCAGCTAGCTTTCAGGGCAGACGTGTGAGACCAGAGCTCCTGCTATAATTATACAAAAATCAGCTAAAAATCAATACTTCTACATATAAAATTGCATCAGACCGATATAGGGTCGTTAAGCTCATTGAGCACAGCATGGAGGAGGACTTTTACATTAAAATTCAGGCTCTATTTGCTGAGTCTGAGCGGCAGATGCACCGCAGATTTGATCGGCTCATGAAGCTAATGGAGGCCCCTATGTCGCAGCCTTGTAAGACCGGTATGGTGGAATTGACAGCTCCAAGTACTACTAATGGAGGTCTGCGGCTGAGGGAAGTCTGCACACTCACCGGAACCACTGATGTTTGCAGCCCGGAATCTCCTGGAGTACTGGACCCGCCGAAAATTGGAGCAGCTGCGGCGGTAGTGGCTATTAACGCCACGCAAGAAAACGCAGAGGCCCACGAAGGTTGCCCTAACGGAAATACCCAGAGGGCTAACGTTTACCTGGAACTTGACGACTGCCCTCTTGCTGGATGCTGCGTGGCTGTGCAGGGGAGTGCAGCCGGTTCCCGAGTGTGCAGCTCCGTGGCTTTGGGACGTGACGCTGCGGCGCCTGGGGCTTTGGGGCTAACAGATGAAGAAGTCCTGAGGAGCCTATGCAGGGATGTTGGCTTAGGCCCACAGGTCTTGCACGGAGGTAGCAGGGAGGCTTTCCTATATCGGCGAGAGGGCATCGGATAGGAGCAGAGATACTCATACCAGGCTTGAACGTTTTAGGCAGATTTCTTTCGTTTTGGCTTGGTGGAGTTGCTGCCCTTTCCTCATTAATGTGTCTGGATTTACCATGGTATTGTTTGGAGTAATGCCCCCCGTAAAAGTTAAAAGTTATCAGATGGACCTACTCTACAATGAAGGACTACAATAATGGAACTTTTTATTTGTCTAGTAGGCCGCAGCACACGGGCCGAGAGTTTAGTATTGGGCTGATATAGATGTAAATCCCCTCTGCTTACATTCCTAGCATCACCCTTAATGAAGGAACACTATAATTCCCTGATATGATTAGTGCTGCCTACATAAAACTTTTAGTTCTAGGGATTATAAATGCAGTTGGACATGTTCCTAGACTATTGCTTTCTAGTCTAAGCCATAATAAGGTTTACTTTTTTGGATATGTAAAAATACGCTGTAACCCTATTACTTGTATCCTCACATTTAACTATGTATAGTCTAGAAGCCCATGTTCAGGCTTTGAGCTCCTATGTAATAGTCTATGTACAATGTTATGGCGTGAGTTTCCCCTCTCACTAGTTCTAATACTTATACTTCCTATATACTAGTTTGCCCTGGTCTCACGGGCAATCCTAGATACCCCTCATAACATCTTAGTACTTGTTATTTTTTGATTGTTATATATGTTCAGTGGGCAAGCTCCATATTGCATATTACTCTGAAGTGTTACTGTTTAATTGTGCTGTGAATTTTATTGTATATTCTGCTATAATTTAACTGACTATAACACAAACATCAATGACCGCCTCCATACCAAACAGCCTAACTTATAAAATGAATATAAAGTATGTGGGTGTTCAATATATCTGGAGGAGCTCCATATTTTATTTAATAATATCCCTAAGCCCACTATTGTTTAAACCTGCGGTGACATTGCCAATTGGGGCACTACTCTTACTTTGAAACATAAATCTTGTTTCTCTCTATGACATAACTATTATCATCCCCCCCCATCTAACTATTCTGTTTGTGTTGCTGAGGCCCTAAAGAGGCTTCTAATATCGGGGAGGATGAGCCATGACTAAGAAAGTTGATATTTCTGGTCAAGGGTCCAAGAGTGGCCCTTCTATCTATATAAGCCTACCATTTACGCATCTTATTAGCATCTCACTTCTAAGGAGGCTTCTAATGTTGCTGCCCTATCCCATTCTAACAGAATACATTCAAGTTTAAGTGACCAGACATCCACTACCCCCCCCCATTTATTCCCTTTTGGCAGAGTTAAGCAGCCTCTGCCCTGTCCAGAGAGTCCTGGTTGCTCTCTGGGCCCTAATACGGATAGATTAGCTGTGTCTACATATGCACTATTGGTTACATATAGTTTGCCAGTTGTGGTATTCCTCTTTTACTTGAACCTTAACCTAAAGTTTGCTTACAGTGAGATTTTTCTTAAGTTTTTTCTGTGTGTATTTAATTGTAACTGTTTTTACATACGCACTTTTCTACCCAATGAAGGAATTGAACCCACCCGTGGTTCAGGTAACCTATGTTGGCACACTGCTTTTGTTTAGTTAAACTGATAACATTGTTAATAATTATGTACACTGAAACTAGTCTCTTACTATTAGCTCTATTCACATGCCCTCAGCGGCTTATAGTTGTGTCTGGTCCCATGAGTGGACCTGTATGTCTCGAGGACGTTATAAACTTATAAAACCAAAAAATGAGGTACCTGGATTATCATGTCAGTTTAGATACTTATATGTGGATGTCTACATAGAATGTTTTTGCACTGTCATTCTTTTTTTCCTTTTCTGACAATGGAAAATTGTTACATGTCTGAACTGACTGTTTGTATATGCTATTTTCTCCTCAACAAAAATAAAAAGTTTAAAAAAAAAAAAATAAAAAAAAAAAAAAAAAAAAAAAAGGTCTGTTGGAGGGATAGTAATTGCTTTTGGGATCTGATTTGCAACAGGGTGTTCATCTTGTTTCTTTTGTCTTTAAGTTGCTCAAGTATTTTAGCATCATCAGGATGTGTTGTATGTGTAAAGTCTAGTTCTGCTATTTCTTTGGCTAAATTAATAAATTCTCTCTTTTTTTAGATATCTGGGCTTTTGCTTTGATGAGTTCCCCTCTTATGGTGCTTTTATGTGCATCCCAAAGGGTGGCTATGTCAATATCTGGGGTTTTATTTATTAAGAAATATGATTTTATATGCTTAGCAAATTGTTTTATCTGAAGTTTATCAAGAAGAAGAGTCTCGTCTAATTTCCATTGAAAAGTTTTGAAAGGGGCTGAGGGCCACCTGATAGTGCACATAACTAAGGAATGGTCTGACCAAGAGGTATGTTTTATGCTTGAGTTTTTAATGTATGAGAGGACTAAGTGATCTACTAGTATGTAGTCTAAACTGGAGTAGCTACGGTTAGGGGGGGGGGGGAAATGTGAAATCGGATTTTTGAGGGAGGAGATATCTCCAAGTTTCATGTAAACCAAGCAATTTAAAATGTTGCCATATGTTTTGGAGATGAGGGGTTTTTGGTCTGGTGTCAGGGTTGGTGCAATAAATTGAGGGATTCAACGGGGTGTTTAAGTCTCCTGTAATTATTAAGGAACCTTTAGCTGTATTGATTAGGGAGTTGGTGACTGATGTGATGAAACCGTCTTGATGTTTGTTGGGTCCATACAGATTTACCAGGGTAATTGGTTTTCCATATAGAAGGGCCTTTACGCTCAAGTATCTACCTTCTTTATCCGTTTCTATATGGGTTTTAGTGAATGGGATGGATTTGTGTATCAAAATACTGACTCCATTAATTTTTTCATGTGGGTTTGTACAGTGAAAGTATTAAGGATAATGGGGCGAGACATATTTAGGGATGTGTTTAGATTTAAAATGTGTTTCTTGTAACATTAATATATGGCCCTCTCTCTTTTGGCGGTCTAAGATGGTCATTCTATGCTTGTTAGGACAATTTAATCCTTTAGTGTTCTGTGAAAGAATATTAATATCTTGAGACGTGTTGTTACACATTAGGGTTTAACTGAGAACATTGTATGGATATTATTTTTGATAATGTATAGAATCTTTTAGTATTGTAGTTAGAGTACATATAACAAAAAACAAAAGTAAAAATAAGGAAGTAGAAATACATTTTCCATACCTTACTTACGGCTAGATTTGGAGTTTGGCGGTAAAAGGGCTGTTAACGCTCCGCGGGTTTTTTTCTGGCCGCACCATAAATTTAACTCTGGTATCGAGAGTTCAAACAAATGCTGCGTTAGGCTCCAAAAAAGGAGCGTAGAGCATATTTAGCGCAAATGCAACTCTCGATACCAGAGTTGCTTACGGACGCGGCCGGCCTCAAAAACGTGCTCGTGCACGATTCTCCCATAGGAAACAATGGGGCTGTTTGAGCTGAAAAAAAACCTAACACCTGCAAAAAAGCAGCGTTCAGCTCCTAACGCAGCCCCATTGTTTCCTATGGGGAAACACTTCCTACGTCTGCACCTAACACTCTAACATGTACCCCGAGTCTAAACACCCCTAACCTTACACTTATTAACCCCTAATCTGCCGCCCCCCGCTATCGCTGACCCCTGCATTACACTTTTAACCCCTAATCTGCCGCTCCGTAAACCGCCGCCACCTACGTTATCCCTATGTACCCCTAATCTGCTGCCCTAACATCGCCGACCCCTATGTTATATTTATTAACCCCTAATCTGCCCCCCACAACGTCGCCGACACCTACCTACACTTATTAACCCCTAATCTGCCGAGCGGACCTGAGCGCTACTATAATAAAGTTATTAACCCCTAATCCGCCTCACTAACCCTATCATAAATAGTATTAACCCCTAATCTGCCCTCCCTAACATCGCCGACACCTACCTTCAATTATTAACCCCTAATCTGCCGACCGGAGCTCACCGCTATTCTAATAAATGTATTAACCCCTAAAGCTAAGTCTAACCCTAACACTAACACCCCCCTAAGTTAAATATAATTTTTATCTAACGAAATAAATTAACTCTTATTAAATAAATGATTCCTATTTAAAGCTAAATACTTACCTGTAAAATAAATCCTAATATAGCTACAATATAAATTACATTTATATTATAGCTATTTTAGGATTAATATTTATTTTACAGGTAACTTTGTATTTATTTTAACCAGGTACAATAGCTATTAAATAGTTAAGAACTATTTAATAGTTACCTAGTTAAAATAATTACAAATTTACCTGTAAAATAAATCCTAACCTAAGATATAATTAAACCTAACACTACCCTATCAATAAAATAATTAAATAAACTACCTACAATTACCTACAATTAACCTAACACTACACTATCAATAAATAAATTAAACACAATTGCTACAAATAAATACAATTAAATAAACTATCTAAAGTACAAAAAATAAAAAAGAACTAAGTTACAGAAAATAATAAAATATTTACAAACATAAGAAAAATATTACAACAATTTTAAACTAATTACACCTACTCTAAGCCCCCTAATAAAATAACAAAGACCCCCAAAATAAAAAATTCCCTACCCTATTCTAAAATACAAAAATTACAAGCTCTTTTACCTTACCAGCCCTGAACAGGGCCCTTTGCGGGGCATGCCCCAAGAATTTCAGCTCTTTTGCCTGTAAAAAAAAAACATACAATACCCCCCCCCAACATTACAACCCACCACCCACATACCCCTAATCTAACCCAAACCCCCTTAAATAAACCTAACACTAATCCCCTGAAGATCTTCCTACCTTGTCTTCACCATCCAGGTATCACCGATCCGTCCTGGCTCCAAGATCTTCATCCAACCCAAGCGGGGGTTGGCGATCCATAATCCGGTGCTCCAAAGTCTTCCTCCTATCCGGCAAGAAGAGGACATCCGGACCGGCAAACATCTTCTCCAAGCGGCATCTTCTATGTTCTTCCATCCGATGACGACCGGCTCCATCTTGAAGACCTCCAGCGCGGATCCATCCTCTTCTTCCGACGACTAGACGACGAATGACGGTTCCTTTAAGGGACGTCATCCAAGATGGCGTCCCTCGAATTCCGATTGGCTGATAGGATTCTATCAGCCAATCGGAATTAAGGTAGGAATTTTCTGATTGGCTGATGGAATCAGCCAATCAGAATCAAGTTCAATCCGATTGGCTGATCCAATCAGCCAATCAGATTGAGCTCGCATTCTATTGGCTGATCGGAACAGCCAATAGAATGCGAGCTCAATCTGACAGAAAACATTTTGACAGAAAAAAGGATATCAGTAGATAGGCTGGTCTCATCCTTTTTCCACCACCAGAGAATGGAGAGATGAGCATTGTTTTTGTGTTCTCTTTGCTTGAACTTGCTTCCACTCCTTCCTCTGTGGGAGGGGAAGGGAATTGAGTGCGTTGGATTGCTCCATTGAGCTAGGGTGGCTATCTTCTGTTTGTGGCGGCGTGACGTCAAGTTCCTTGCATATGTTCTGATATCCTTGAGTGAAGAACAAGAGATACGACGGCCCTTCCAATTAATTATCAGATGGAAAAGGAACCCCTATCTGTAAGGAATGTTCATCTTCTGTAATAGCATGGTAAGAGGTTTTAGCTCTTTCCGTCGTGATAGAGTTCTTTTTTTGATGGTTGTTGTTCTCTTTCTATTTTCATCAACTCTTCTTTTACCTGGAAGTTAGTGATGTGGACTAGTGATGTCGCAAACTTAAAAATTTTGGTTCGCGAACTGCGGACTCGAACTTCCGCTATTGTTCGCGAACCGGCAAACCGCGCGACCGCCATTGACTTCAATAGGCAGGCGAACTTTAAAACCCACAAGGACTCTTTCTGGCCACAATAGTGATGGAAAAGTTGTTTCAAGGGGGCTAACACCTGGACTGTGGCATGCTGGAGGGGGATACATGGCAAAACTCCCATGGAAAATTACATAGTTGAGTAGAGTATAACAATAAGACATGCGGTCTGGGACCCGTGGTGCGTTAAGTAGTACTATTCTTAGCAGTTTACTACTACCTGTTACTCCCCCTATCGGGGGAGGTCTATATGGCCTGCATTTTTGGAACAGGGAGATGGAAGAAGATGATTGGTCTGTCCTCCTACTTCAAATTTGTCCTAAACACAAGTGGCTGTCTCAAAACAGTCCGGCCACGAGATAGATAGATTTGATAGATAGATATACATAGATTGATAGTTAGATAGAATCGATAGAAGATAAATAGATCGATTTGATAGATAAATAATTACCCTGGCAAAGTATAATAATAAAACATGCAGTCTGGGACCCATGTTAACTAGGTTGTGCTAAGTAGTACTATTCTTAGCACTTTAATCCCTGTTACTCCCCCTATCGGGGGAGGTCTATATGGCGTCATGATTACCCTGACAAAGTATAACAACAAGACACGCGGTCTGGGACCCATGGTAACTAGGTTGTGTTAACTAGTACTGTTCTTAGCAGTTTAATCTCTCTTACTCCCCCTATCGGGGGAGGTCTATATGGCCTGCATGATTACCCTGACAAACTATAACAACAAAACATGCGGTCTGGGACCCTTGGTAACTAGGTTGTGCTAAGTAGTACTATTCTTAGCACTTTAATCCCTGTTACTCCCGCTATCGGGGGAGGTCTATATGGCCTGCATGATTGCCCTGACAAAATATAATAATAAAACATGCATTCTGGGACCCATTGTAAGGTTGTATTAAGTAGTACTGTTCCTAGCATTTTAATAACTGTTACTTACCCTATCGGGGGAGGTCTATATGGCCTGCATGATTACCCTGACAAAGTATAACAACCAAACATGCGCCCTGGGACCCATGGTAAGGTTGTGTTAAGTAGTATTGTTCTTAGCATTTTAATACCTGTTACTCACCCTTTCGGGAGAGGTCTATATGGCCTGCATTATTACCCTTACAAAATATAATAATAAAACATGCGCCCTGGGACCCATGGTAAGGTTGTGTTAAGTAGTACTGTTGTTAGCATTTTAATACCTGTTACTCACCCTATCGGGGGAGGTCTATATGGCCATCATGATTAGCCTAAAAAAATTATAACAATAAAACATGCGGTCTGGGACCCATGGTAACTAGGTTTATTTCAGTAGTACTGTTCTTATTAGTTTAATACCTGTTACAACCCCTAATGGTGGGAGGTCTACATGGTCTGCATGATTACCCGGACCAAATAAAACATCAAGACATGCGGTCTGGGCCTGGGAACAATGGGTAACTAGGTTGTGTTAAGTAGTACTATTCTTAGCACTTTCATCCCTGTTACTCCCACCTATCGGGGGAGGTCTATATGGCCATCATGATTAGCCTAAAAAAATTACAACAATAAAACATGCGGTCTGGGACCCATGGTAACTAGGTTTATTTCAGTAGTACTGTTCTTATTAGTTTAATACCTGTTACAACCCCTAATGGTGGGAGGTCTATATGGCCTGCATGATTAACCGGACCAAATAAAACAACAAGACATGCGGTCTGGGCCTGGGACCCATGGGTAACTAGGTTGTGTTAAGTAGTACTATTCTTAGCACTTTCATCCCTGTTACTCACACCTATCGGGGGAGGTCTATATGGCCATCATGATTAGCCTAAAAAAATTACAACAATAAAGCATGCGGTCTGGGACCCATGGTAACTAGGTTTATTTCAGTAGTACTGTTCTTATTAGTTTAATACCTGTTACAACCCCTAATGGTGGGAGGTCTATATGGCCTGCATGATTACCCGGACCAAATAAAACAACAAGACATGCGGTCTGGGCCTGGGAACAATGGGTAACTAGGTTGTGTTAAGTAGTACTATTCTTAGCACTTTCATCCTTGTTACTCCCACCTATCGGGGGAGGTCTATATGGCCATCATGATTAGCCTAAAAAAATTACAACAATAAAACATGCGGTCTGGGACCCATGGTAACTAGGTTTATTTCAGTAGTACTGTTCTGATTAGTTTAATACCTGTTACAACCCCTAATGGTGGGAGGTCTATATGGCCTGCATGATTACCCGGACCAAATAAAACAACAAGACTTGCGGTCTGGGCCTGGGACCCATGGGTAACTAGGTTGTGTTAAGTAGTACTATTCTTAGCACTTTCATCCCTGTTACTCACACCTATCGGGGGAGGCCTATATGGCCATCATGATTAGCCAAACAAAGTACAACAATAAAACATGCGGTCTGGGACCCATGGTAACTAGGTTTATTTCAGTAGTACTGTTCTTATTAGTTTAATACCTGTTACAACCCCTAATGGTGGGAGGTCTATATGGCCTGCATGATTACCCGCACCAAATAAAACAACAAGACATGCGGTCTGGGCCTGGGACCCATGGGTAACTAGGTTGTGTTAAGTAGTACTATTCTTAGCAGTTTCATCCCTGTTACTCACACCTATCGGGGGAGGCCTATATGGCCATCATGATTAGCCTAACAAAGTGCAACAATAAAACATGCGGTCTGGGACCCATGGTAACTAGGTTTATTTCAGTAGTACTGTTCTTATTAGTTTAATACCTGTTACAACCCCTAATGGTGGGAGGTCTATATGGCCTGCATGATTACCCGCACCAAATAAAACAACAAGACATGCGGTCTGGGCCTGGGACTCATGGGTAACTAGGTTGTGTTAAGTAGCACTATTCTCAGCACTTTCATCCCTGTTACTCACACCTATCGGAGGAGGTCTATATGGCCATCATGATTAGCCTAAAAAAATTACAACAATAAAACATGCGGTCTGGGACCCATGGTAACTAGGTTTATTTCAGTAGTACTGTTCTTATTAGTTTAATACCTGTTACAACCCCTAATGGTGGGAAGTCTATATGGCCTGCATGATTACCCGGACCAAATAAAACAACAAGACATGCGGTCTGAGCCTGGGACCCATGGGTAACTAGGTTGTGTTAAGTAGTACTATTCTTAGCACTTTCATCCCTGTTACTCACACCTATCGGGGGAGGCCTATATGGCCATCATGATTAGCCTAACAAAGTACAACAATAAAACATGCGGTCTGGGATCCATGGTAACTAGGTTTATTTCAGTAGTACTGTTCTTATTAGTTTAATACCTGTTACAACCCCTAATGGTGGGAGGTCTATATGGCCTGCATGATTACCCGCACCAAATAAAACAACAAGGCATGCGGTCTGGGCCTGGGACCCATGGGTAACTAGGTTGTTGTTACGGTTGCCTCCAGGCTGGCTGGAAGTTGGACCGTAGAAAAGGATGCTCCTAGCGCTCACCAAAGGATCAGCAGCACCGTAGACACTCTAACTGCTGCGTAGCCACCATAAGTAACGCAGACTCCACGAACCACCGCTGCTGGGCTGGTATCTCGCCGTCTGCTCTGCGCCCTGGACCTACGACCAGGCTCCAGTAGGTGAACCTCTTCCTTCTGTAGCAATCCCTGTAGCTAAGGGAGTATGAAAAGAATAGCAATCCCTGTAGTGATTATAGCTGAAGCTGTCCCCTACAAACATGAGTCAAAGCTGCAAGTTAGAGGGTCAGAAATAGGTCTGATGTGCTGGAGCACACAGCCTGCTTTTTATTGAGGTTACATGCAAACAGGACACTCTCAGGGGGAGGCATAAAATCCCCCATCACACATTTGATATTAGATAGAGACACACTCCCTTTGACAGGCCACAACATTACTTCAGCAGATAACATTTTACACACAATAAAACAATGCAGTCCACCTTATCACTACTAGAAGTCTGATTAGACAATGGGAAAGTTTATCACTAAACTTAATTAGAGCTGATCCCAGCAAACTTGTATTTAGAATGCTTCTTGAAGCTGAACAAAGTTATCTCTGTAGTTCTGACCGAAGGGTCTGTCACATAGCACTTAATGGCACACAATGAAACTGAACCAAGTGGGAGAAAGCCAGGGACAAGTCATTTCACAGGTCTGGGGACATAGTCTTAATGGGGCATTGTTCACCAAAGTCACAATATGTCCCCAGACGGTTCTTAAAGGGCCATACACACCCAATAAAAGTTAATATGTTTTTCAGGGGCACAATCTTCCAGGGGCCATAGTCATGTGGAAGGAGGCTGGCAAATAGGCTTCTCCAAAATCCAGGGAAGCAGGGCAATTTTCCATTTAAAGGGCCAGTTACAAATAGCAGTTTGTAACATATCTCCCCTTTTGGAGGGAGACTAACCAGGCACCTGACCTTCTGCTGGTCAGTGCCTAAGTTAGTCTCGCAACCCACCCACAAATAATCGTTAGCAGCAAAGTAGCCCCCCCACAATACGTAGTACTGGCCTGTAGGTTCCAGGTTGTAGGATGAAAGTGTAGCATCCTCGGCCTTCCTGGCGCAGCTGGGCAAATAGCTGATGGTACTTGGGGGGCAGAGGCCAGCGGCACTCTGCCCTGGTGCCAGCGCTTCTGCTGGGGTGAGGGGTTTGCAGGCCAGTCCTGTAACAAGGACAAGGTCTGTAGGGCAGAGGCCAGCAGCGCTCTGTCCTGGTGCCAGCTCTTCTGCTGGGGGGAATTGGGGCATAGTCCTGCCCGGTGGCAAAGGGAACGTGGGGGTCAGTGGGGGTTAACATCTCCACTGTTAACCCTGGGCCCAAGTTAGGAGTTAGCTGGGGAGGGGGAGATTGGCTTACCTCCTCCTCCTGATACTCCGGCGGCCGTTGGGAAGGGAGGTCGATGCTCTCCGCTTCCTGTGGAACATGCTGCGGCTGGGGAGAGAGACCGGTTGTCTCCTCTCCCTGGAAGGCACACTCCGGCTGGGGAGGGAGGTCGATGCTCTCCCCTCCCTGTAGCTGGGTCTGTCGCTGGGGATCTGGGCCGCCTGCCCAGCATCCCTGTAGGGCCGGTAGAGAGACTGCGGTCCCATCTCCACCTGCCTGCTGGGGGTCCTCCCAGGACCAGTCTATGAGGCCTGCTGCCTCTGGTATCTCTGGTTGGGGTTGGGGAAGGAGACCGGTTGTCTCTTCCCTCTGCACAGTATACTGCCGCTGGGGAGGGAGGTCGCTGCTCTCCTCTCCCTGTGGAACATGCTGCGGCTGGGGAGAGAGACCAGGTGTCCATACCCTCAAACTCCACAGTTGGCGCTCAAAGGCTCGTGCCGCTTCGTTCTCAGTAGCCAATTCCCGGATGAGGCGACTGACTACCTCCTGTGCAGGGTCTGGACCATATCGGACTAGCCGCCTCTTTACCTCTGGAACGAAATCAGCGCCCTCATAGCGATGGATCAGGTTGAGGTGCTCTTCACAGGGTTCTGACCAGTGTCTTGTCAGCTCCATGCTGCTGTAGGTAGGGACGCTGCGCAGTGGCTAGCGTTGCCCTCAATTACTCTCCTACGATACCAGTGCTGTTGTGGTGCTGCTCCTTGCGCTAGGACGCGATCCCACCGCTGCCGCCAAATGTTACGGTTGCCTCCAGGCTGGCTGGAAGTTGGACCGTAGAAAAGGATGCTCCTAGCGCTCACCAAAGGATCAGCAGCACCGTAGACACTCTAACTGCTGCGTAGCCACCATAAGTAACGCAGACTCCACGAACCACCGCTGCTGGGCTGGTATCTCGCCATCTGCTCTGCGCCCTGGACCTACGACCAGGCTCCAGTAGGTGAACCTCTTCCTTCTGTAGCAATTACTGTAGCTAAGGGAGTATGAAAAGCATAGCAATCCCTGTAGTGATTATAGCTGAAGCTGTCCCCTACAAACATGAGTCAAAGCTGCAAGTTAGAGGGTCAGAAATAGGTCTGATGTGCTGGAGCACACAGCCTGCTTTTTATTGAGGTTACATGCAAACAGGACACTCTCAGGGGGAGGCATAAAATCCCCCATCACACATTTGATATTAGATAGAGACACACTCCCTTTGACAGGCCACAACATTACTTCAGCAGATAACATTTTACACACAATAAAACAATGCAGTCCACCTTATCACTACTAGAAGTCTGATTAGACAATGGGAAAGTTTATCACTAAACTTAATTAGAGCTGATCCCAGCAAACTTGTATTTAGAATGCTTCTTGAAGCTGAACAAAGTTATCTCTGTAGTTCTGACCGAAGGGTCTGTCACATAGCACTTAATGGCACACAATGAAACTGAACCAAGTGGGAGAAAGCCAGGGACAAGTCATTTCACAGGTCTGGGGACATAGTCTTAAAGGGGCATTGTTCACCAAAGTCACAATATGTCCCCAGACGGTTCTTAAAGGGCCATACACACCCAATAAAAGTTAATATGTTTTCAGGGGCACAATCTTCCAGGGGCCATAGTCATGTGGAAGGAGGCTGGCAAATAGGCTTCTCCAAAATCCAGGGAAGCAGGGCAATTTTCCATTTAAAGGGCCAGTTACAAATAGCAGTTTGTAACAGTTGTGTTAAGTAGTACTATTCTTAGCACTTTCATCCCTGTTACTCCCACCTATCGGGGGAGGTCTATATGGCCATCATGATCTATAATTATACTAACAAAGTACAACAATAGGACATACATGTGGTCTGGGACCGTCTGATTCTTTCAGGTATACCAGAAAGTAGTGGTTCTAACCCTGCATTCTTTCTGCATCTCTACCTGCAAGAGAGATCTGTTACAGAATCTGTGGGCTGGTATGCAAAGAGCTGGCCTGCCTGAAAGGAGCATCGATTTTAGGAACCCGGATATAATTTTTAGGAACCGGGAGATGGAAAAAGATGCTTTGACATCCAGTACAGGTCGTTCTCCTTCAGCCTTTTTATACGAGTGTCCCGGACCCTCAACAGAAACAACAGCATGAAACAACACATATGCCATCCTTTAGCACAATAGAGTACAGGTATGGCATCAATTATAGGAACCCAGAGATAATTTTTAGGAACCGGGAGATAGGAAAAGATGCTTTGACATCCAGTACAGGTCGTTCTCCTTCCGCCTTTTTAGACGAGGGTCCAGGACCCTCAACAGACACAACAGCATGAAACACCACCTATGCCATCCTTTTGCACAATAGAGTACAGGTATGGCATCGATTTTAGGAACCCAGAGATAATTTTTAGGAACCGGGAAATTGAAAAAAAATCATGATTGGACACCCAGTACACTTCGTTCTCCTTCAGCCTTTTTATACGAGGGTCCCAGACCCTCAACAGAAACAACAGCAGGAAACACCACATATGCCATCCTTTTGAATAATCCAGTACAGGTATGGCATTGATTTTAGAAACCCGGAGATAATTTTTAGGAACCGGGAGATGGAAAAAGATGCTTGGACAGTACACCCAGTACAGGTCGTTCTCCTTCAGCCTTTTTAGGCGAGGGTCCAGGACCCTCAACAGAAACAACAGCAGGACACAGCACATATGCCATCCTTTTGAATAATCCAGTACAGGTATGGCATTGATTTTAGAAACCCGGAGATAATTTTTAGGAACCGGGAGATGGAAAAAGATGCTTGGACAGTACACCCATTACAGGTCGTTCTCCTTCAGCCTTTTTATACGAGGGTCCAGGACCCTCAACAGAAACAACAGCAGGAAACACCACATATACCATCCTTTTGAACAATAGAGTACAGGTATGGCATCGATTTTAGGATCCCGGAGATAGATTTTTAGGAACCGGGAAATTGAACAAAAAACCATGCTTAGACACCCAGTACAGGTCGTTCTCCTTCAGCCTTTTTATAGGAGGGTCCAGGACCCTCAACAGAAACAACAGCATGAAACACCACATATGCCATCCTTTTGCACAATAGAGTACAGGTATGGCATCCATTTTAGAAACCCAGAGATAATTTTTAGGAACCGGGAGATGGAAAAAGATGCTTGGACAACCAGTACACTTCGTTCTCCTTCAGCCTTTTTATAAGAGGGTCCCGGACCCTCAACAGAAATAACAGCAGGAAACACCACATATGCCATCCTTTATGAACAAAAAACGTGCTTGGACACCCAATACAGGTCGTTCTCCTTCAGCCTTTTTATACGATGGCCCACGACCCTCAACAGGCACAACAGCATGAAACACCACATATGCCATCCTTTTGCACAATAGATTACAGATATGGCATTGATTTTAGGAAGCCGGAGATAATTTAGAGGAACCGGGAATATTGAACAAAAAACATGCTTGGACACCCAGTACAGGTCGTTCTCCTTCAGCCTTTTTATACGATGGCCCATGACCCTCAACAGGCACAACAGCACGAAACATCACATATGCCATCCTTTTGCACAATAGATTACAGATATGGCATTGATTTGAGGAACCCGGAGATAATTTAGAGGAACCGGGAATATTGAACAAGAAACGTGCTTGGACACCCAGTACAGGTCGTTCTCCTTCAGCCTTTTTATACGATGGCCCACGACCCTCAACAGGCACAACAGCACGAAACATCACATATGCCATCATTTTGCACAATAGATTACAGATATGGCATTGATTTGAGGAACCCGGAGATAATTTAGAGGAACCGGGAATATTGAACAAAAAACGTGCTTGGACACCCAGTACAGGTCGTTCTCCTTCAGCCTTTTTATACGATGGCCCACAACCCTCAACAGGCACAACAGCATAAAACACCACATATGCCATCCTTTTGCACAATAGATTACAGATATGGCATTGATTTTAGGAACCCGGAGATAATTTAGAGGAACCGGGAATATTGAACAAAAAACGTGCTTGGACACCCAGTACAGGTCGTTCTCCTTCAGCCTTTTCATATGATGGCCCACGACCCTCAACAGGCACAACAGCATGAAACACCACATATGCCATCCTTTTGCACAATAGATTACAGATATGGCATTGATTTTAGGAAGCCGGAGATAATTTAGAGGAACCGGGAATATTGAACAAAAAACGTGCTTGGACACCCAGTACAGGTCGTTCTCCTTCAGCCTTTTTATACGATGGCCCATGACCCTCAACAGGCACAACAGCACAAAACATCACATATGCCATCCTTTTGCACAATAGATTACAGATATGGCATTGATTTGAGGAACCCGGAGATAATTTAGAGGAACCGGGAATATTGAACAAAAAACGTGCTTGGACACCCAGTACAGGTCGTTCTCCTTCAGCCTTTTTATACGATGGCCCACGACCCTCAACAGGCACAACAGCACGAAACATCACATATGCCATCCTTTTGCACAATAGATTACAGATATGGCATTGATTTGAGGAACCCGGAGATAATTTAGAGGAACCGGGAATATTGAACAAAAAACGTGCTTGGACACCCAGTACAGGTCGTTCTCCTTCAGCCTTTTTATACGATGGCCCATGACCCTCAACAGGCACAACAGCACGAAACATCACATATGCCATCCTTTTGCACAATAGATTACAGATATGGCATTGATTTGAGGAACCCGGAGATAATTTAGAGGAACCGGGAATATTGAACAAAAAACGTGCTTGGACACCCAGTACAGGTCGTTCTCCTTCAGCCTTTTTATACGATGGCCCACGACCCTCAACAGGCACAACAGCACGAAACATCACATATGCCATCCTTTTGCACAATATATTACAGATATGGCATTGATTTGAGGAACCCGGAGATAATTTAGAGGAACCGGGAATATTGAACAAAAAACGTGCTTGGACACCCAGTACAGGTCGTTCTCCTTCAGCCTTTTTATACGATGGCCCACAACCCTCAACAGGCACAACAGCATGAAACACCACATATGCCATCCTTTTGCACAATAGATTACAGATATGGCATTGATTTGAGGAACCCGGAGATAATTTAGAGGAACCGGGAATATTGAACAAAAAACGTGCTTGGACACCCAGTACAGGTCGTTCTCCTTCAGCCTTTTTATACGATGGCCCATGACCCTCAACAGGCACAACAGCATGAAACACCACATATGCCATCCTTTTGCACAATAGATTACAGATATGGCATTGATTTGAGGAACCCGGAGATAATTTAGAGGAACCAGGAATATTGAACAAAAAGCGTGCTTGGACACCCAGTACAGGTCGTTCTCCTTCAGCCTTTTTATACGATGGCTCACGACCCTCAACAGGCACAACAGCATGAAACACCACATATGCCATCCTTTTGAACAATAGAGTACAGGTATGACATCGATTTTAGGAACCCGGAGATAATTTTTAGGAACCGTGAGATGGTAAAAGATGCTTGGTCGGTCCTCCTACTTCAAATTTGGGGCACTGCGCGTGCAATGTACTGTGCCACCAGATATGAGTGGTGTGTTAAGTAGTACTATTCTTAACAGTTTAATCACTGTTATGTGCCTTTTTTTTGGTTTGAGTTTTGTAGCCACAGTGCAGCACCAGAGGCCAGAAAAATTAAGCATGTACAAATGCCTGAAAAATTCGGTATTGTTGCAGCCGCTGATGTTTGTAAAACAGTTAGAAAGTGCCCTAAAACCTTGCGGCTTGAACACTAGTTGCTGGCGGATAAGTCACGCAAGTCATCCTGCATTCTAAGAAAAAAAAGCCAGCGTGTGTACTATTTGTAGCCCAAGGCAGCTCATCTCATCTCATCATCAGGCCTTTTTTACTCAAATGTATCGCCCAATGTCAGTCCCTTCAGGATCCATCCCTCATTCATTTTAATAAAGGTGAGATAATCAAGACTTTTTTGACCTAGGCGACTTCTCTTCTCAGTGAAAAAACCTCCTGCTGCACTGAAGGTCCTTTCTGACAGGACACTTGAAGCGGGGCAGGCCAGAAGTTCGATTGCAAATTGGGATAGCTCAGGCCACAGGTCAAGCCTGCACACCCAGTAGTCAAGGCTTGACCTGTCAAGCAGAGGTTGATGTGGCTGAAGATGCTGGACCAGGAGGAGGAGGGTGGCTTTGAGTTTGTGTGCTGCCTCTACTCATGTGTTCTTCCCATCGGCACTTGTGATGTGAGACCATGTGCCTTCGCAAAGCAGTTGTACCTAGGTGGGTGTTGGACTTCACACGACTCAGTTTCTTTTGGCACAGGTTGCAAATGGCATCATTGTTGTCAGAGGCAGACACACAAAAAAAATGCCACACTGCTGAGCTCTGCGATGACGGCATTCTGGTGGTGGCAACAGCATGCGTTGAATGGCATCGGCGTGCTGTCTGGCTGACCCCGGGTGCCGATGCATGCTGTCTGACTGTGCCACTAGCTCCTTGCGACGACCTCCCCCTGCTTCCAACTCGTCTCCTCCTCCTCCTCTCTGTCTCCCCATCTGAACTTTCCCCCTCTTCTTCTTCTCTTCTAGCAGGCACCCACGTGACATCCACTGACATATCATCATCAACCGCTTCACTTGTATCTGACACATCAACAAAGGGAGCAGCAGCGGGTACAACATCATCATCACACCGTACCTCCATGTCTGTAATGCTGCCTGACTGAGACATATCACTGTTATCTACATCCTCTGTCAATGATGGTTGCGCATCACTCATTTCTTCCAACTGATGTGTCAATAACTCCTCTGACAGATCAAGTGAAGCGGCTGTGGTGCTAGTGTTGGTGGTGGCGACAGGCAGGCGAGTGGCACTGGTCACTTGAGAGGTGCCCAAAGCACAGCTGGAGGTGGATGGTGCGTCAAAGTTAGGAGGACTAGTAGCGGAAGCTGTAGAAGATTGGGTGTCCTGTGTTAGCCATTCAACTAGGTCCTCCTCAGAACTTTTCGCGTCCCCCCTGGCACCTGGCCTCTGAACAATGTGCATATTTGTAGGGTGTAAAGGAATCACAGCACCACGACCACAACGGCACCTGCAGGGTGGCCTGCCTCTGCCTGTCATTTTTTTTTTAAATGTACACTTACAATACAATTAAACAAATTATGAGTGGTGGCACTGGGCAAGTGGGCACAGTATACGCTGTGAGCCTGACACAAAAAAACAGACTGATGTTTCAAAGTCAAAAATGTTTATTTTTAAAAAATTTAAAGTACTGTGACAACAAATATGATTGGTGGCACTAGTTGGCAAGTGGGCCTGGCTGGCACACACGCTGGGAGGAAGGCAACTGCAATTAGATTACACTAGATGACTGATGCTTCACAGTCCAAAAAGTTTTTTTTAAAATGCCATCCTTTTGAATAATCCAGTACAGGTATGGCATTGATTTTAGAAACCCAGAGATAATTTTTAGGAACCGGGAGATGGAAAAAGATGCTTGGACAGTACACCCAGTACAGGTCGTTCTCCTTCAGCCTTTTTAGGCGAGGGTCCAGGACCCTCAACAGAAACAACAGCAGGAAACAGCGCATATGCCATCCTTTTGAATAATCCAGTACAGGTATGGCATTGATTTTAGAAATCCGGAGATAATTTTTAGGAACTGGGAGATGGAAAAAGATGCTTGGACAGTACACCCAGTACAGGTCGTTCTCCTTCAGCCTTTTTAGGCGAGGGTCCAGGACCCTCAACAGAAACAACAGCAGGAAACACCACATATGCCATCCTTTTGAACAATAGAGTACAGGTATGGCATCGATTTTAGGATCCCGGAGATAAATTTTAGGAACCGGGAAATTGAACAAAAAACTATGCTTGGACACCCAGTACAGGTCGTTCTCCTTCAGCCTTTTTATAGGAGGGTCCAGGACCCTCAACAGAAACAACAGCATGAAACACCACATTTCCCATCCTTTTGCACAATAGAGTACAGGTATGGCATCCATTTTAGAAACCCGGAGATAATTTTTAGGAACCAGGAGATGGAAAAAGATGCTTGGACAACCAGTACACTTCCTTCTCCTTCAGCCTTTTTATAAGAGGGTCCCGGACCCTCAACAGAAACAACAGCAGAAAACACCACATATGCCATCCTTTTGCACAATAGATTACAGTCAGATATGGCATTGATTTTAGGAACCCGGAGATAATTTTTAGGAACCGGGAAATTGAACAAAATACGTGCTAGGACACCCAATACAGGTCGTTCTCCTTCAGCCTTTTTATACGATGGCCCACGACCCTCAACAGGCACAACAGCACGAAACACCACATATGCCATCCTTTTGCACAATAGATTACAGATATGGCATTGATTTGAGGAACCCGGAGATAATTTAGAGGAACCGGGAATATTGAACGAAAAAACATGCTTGGACACCCAGTACAGGTCGTTCTCCTTCAGCCTTTTTATACGATGGCCCACGACCCTCAACAGGCACAACAGCATGAAACACCACATATACCATCCTTTTGCACAATAGATTACAGATATGGCATTGATTTTAGGAACCCAGAGATAATTTAGAGGAACCGGGAATATTGAACAAAAAACGTGCTTGGACACCCAATACAGGTCGTTCTCCTTCAGCCTTTTTATACGATGGCCCACGACCCTCAACAGGCACAACAGCATGAAACACCACATATGCCATCCTTTTGCACAATAGATTACAGATATGGCATTGATTTTAGGAAGCCGGAGATAATTTAGAGGAACCGGGAATATTGAACAAAAAACGTGCTTGGACACCCAGTACGATGGCCCACGACCCTCAACAGGCACAACAGCATGAAACACCACATATGCCATCCTTTTGCACAATAGATTACAGATATGGCATTGATTTTAGGAAGCCGGAGCTAATTTAGAGGAACCAGGAATATTGAACAAAAAACGTGCTTGGACACCCAGTACAGGTCGTTCTCCTTAAGCCTTTTTATATGATGGCCCACGACCCTCAACAGGTACAACAGCATGAAATACCACATATGTCATCCTTTTGAACAATAGAGTACAGGTATGGCATCGATTTTAGGAACTCAGAGATAATTTTTAGGAACCGTGAGATGGAAAAAGATGCTTGGTCGGTCCTCCTACTTCAAATTTGGGGCACTGCGCGTGCAATGTACTGTGCCACCAGATATGAGTGGTGTGTTAAGTAGTACTATTCTTAACAATTTAATCACTGTTATGTGCCTTTTTTTTGGTTTGAGTTTTGTAGCCACAGTGCAGCACCAGAGGCCAGAAAAATTAAGCATGTATAAATGCCTGAAAAATTCAGTATTGTTGCAGCCGCTGCTGTAGCAGCGGCCAGAAAAAATGATGTTTGTAAAACAGTTAGAAAGTGCCCTAAAACCTTGCGGCTTGAACACTAGTTGTTGGCGGATAAGTCACGCAAGTCATCCTGCATTCTAAGAAAAAAAAGCCAGCGTGTGTACCATTTGTAGCCCAAGGCAGCTCATCTCATCATCAGGCCTTTTTTACTCAAATGTATCGCCCAATGTCAGTCCCTTCAGGATCCATCCCTCATTCATTTTAATAAAGGTGAGATAATCAAGACTTTTTTGACCTAGGCGACTTCTCTTCTCAGTGAAAAAACCTCCTGCTGCACTGAAGGTCCTTTCTGACAGGACACTTGAAGCGGGGCAGGCCAGAAGTTTGATTGCAAATTGGGATAGCTCAGGCCACAGGTCAAGCCTGCACACCCAGTAGTCAAGGGGTCCATCGCTCCTCAGAGTGTTGATATCCGCAGTTAATGCTAGGTAGTCTGCTACCTGTCGGTTGAGTCTTTCTCTGAGGCTGGATCCCGAAAGGCTCTGGCGATGCATAGGAGTTAAAAAGGTCTGCATGTCCTCCATCAACAACAAGTCAGGAAAGCGTCCTGTCCTTGCCGCCGTGGTCGTGGGAGGAGGAGGAGGATTACTTTCATCTCTTCCCCTGTTAGATTCCCGTTGTACTGTGACATCACCCTTATACGCTGTGTAAAGCATAGTTTTTAATTTATTTTTGAAATGCTCCATCCTTTCCGACTTGCGGGAATTTGGTAACATTTCAGGCACTTTATGCTAGTAGTGTGGACACCCAGTACAGGTCGTTCTCCTTCAGCTTTTTTATACGAGGGTCCCTCAACAGGCATGACAGCATGAAAGACCCCATTTGCACAATGTTGGATGCCGAGCTAATCATGTCCCGTTCCTCGTCCTCACTGATGTCACTGAGGGTATCTTCTTCCCCCCAGCCACGTACAACACCATGGGTACCAGATAGGTGACAACAACGAGCACCCTGGGATGCCTGTTGTGCTTGGTCTTCCTCCTCCTTCTCCTCAAAGCCACATTCCTCCTCTGACTCCTCTTCCTCACAATCCTCTTCCTGCGTTGCCGCAGGTCCAGCAAGCGATGCTGATAAGGCTGTTTCTGGTGGTGATGGACACCACAACTCTTCCTCTTCACGCTCATCTACGGCCTGATCCAGCACTCTTCGCAGGGCATGCTCCAGGAAGAAAACAAATGGTATGATGTCGCTGATGGTGCCTTCGGTGCGACTGACAAGGTTTGTCACCTCCTCAAAAGGACGCATGAGCCTACAGGCATTGCGCATTAGCGTCCAGTAATTTGGCAAAAAAATCCCCAGCTCCCCAGAGGCTGTCCTAGCACCCCAGTCATACAAATACTCATTAACAGCTTTTTCTTGTTGGAGCAGGCGGTCGAACATTAGGAGTGTTGAATTCCACCGTGTCAGGCTGTCACAAATCAAGCGCCTCACTGGCAAGTTGTTTGGACGCTGGATATCGGACAAGCGCGCCATGGCCGTGTAGGAATGCCTGATATGGCCACACACCTTCCTGGCCTGCTTCAGGATGTCCTGTAAGCCTGGGTACTTATGCACAAAGTGTTGTACAATCAGATTACACACATGTGCCATGCACGGCACATGTGTCAACTTGCCCAATTTCAATGCCGCCACCAAATTACTTCCATTGTCAGAAACAACCTTGCCAATCTCCAGTTGGTGCGGAGTCAGCCACTGATCATCTGTGCGTTCAGGGCGGACAGGAGTGCTGGTGCGGTGTGACTCTCCGCTTTCAGGCAAGTCAACCCCAAGATGGCATGACACTGCCGTATCCGGGATGTTGAATAGTACCTGGGGAGCTGGGGGGTGCCGTTGATGTGGAGCAAGACGCAGAAGCAGAAGAGGACTCAGCCGAGGAAGAGGTTATGGAAGAGGATGGAGTAGGAGGAGTAGAGGAGGTAGCAGCAGGCCTGCCTGCAAGTCGTGGCGGTGTCACCAACTCCTCTGCAGAGCCACGCATTCAATGCTTGTCAGACGTCAGCAGGTTTACCCAATGCACAGTGTAGGTGATATACCTGCCCTGACCATGCTTTGCAGACCAGCTATCAGTGGTCATATGGACCCTTGCCCCAACGCTGTGTGCCAGACATTCCATTACTTCCTTTCGCACAATCGAGTACAGGTTTGGGATTGCCTTTTGTGAAAAGAAATTTCTGCCAGGTACCTTACACTGCGGTGTCCCAATAGATACAAATTTTTTTATAAGCCTCAGACTCCACCAGCTTGTATGGTAAAAGCTGGCGGGCTAAGAGTTCAGACAAGCCAGCTGTCAGACGCCGGGCAAGGGGGTGACTTTGGGAAATTGGCTTCTTACGCTCAAACATGTCCTTGACAGACACCTGACTGTGGGCAGATGACCAGGAACTGCTACGTAAGAGAGACTCAGTGGAGGATGGTTGAGAGGGGGCAAGGAGGACAGCAGTGGTTGACGTGGCTGAAGATGCTGAACCAGGAGGAGGAGGGCGGCTTTGAGTTTGTGTGCTGCTTCTACTCATGTGTTCTTCCCATCGGCGTTTGTGATGTGAGACCATGTGCCTTCGCAAAGCAGTTGTACCTAGGTGGGTGTTGGACTTCCCACGACTCAGTTTCTTTTGGCACAGGTTGCAAATGGCATCACTGTTGTCAGAGGCAGACACACAAAAAAAATGCCACACTGCTGAGCTCTGCGATGACGGCATTCTGGTGGTGGCAACAGCATGCGTTGATTGGCGTCGGCGTGCTGTCTGGCTGACCCCGGGTGCCGATGCATGCTGTCTGACTGTGCCACTAGCTCCTTGCGACGACCTCCCCATGCTTCCAACTCGTCTCCTCCTCCTCCTCTCTGTCTCCCCATCTGAACTTTCCCCCTCTTCTTCTTCTCTTCTAGCAGGCACCCACGTGACATCCACCGACACATCATCATCAACCGCTTCACTTGTATCTGACACATCAACAAAGGAAGCAGCAGCGGGTACAACATCATCATCATCATCACACAGTACCTCCATGTCTGTAATGCTGCCTGACTGAGACATATCACTGTTATCTACATCCTCTGTCAATGATGGTTGCGCATCTCTCATTTCTTCCAACTGATGTGTCAATAACTCCTCTGACAGATCAAGTGAAGCGGCTGTGGTGCTAGTGTTGGTGGTGGTGACAGGCGGTCGAGTGGCACTGGTCACTTGAGAGGTCCCCAAAGCACAGCTGGAGGTGGATGGTGCGTCAAAGTTAGGAGGACTAGGAGCGGAAGCTGTAGAAGATTGGGTGTCCTGTGTTAGCCATTCAACTAGGTCCTCCTCAGAACTTTTCGCGTCCCCCCTGGCACCTGGCCTCTGAACAATGTGCATATTTGTAGGGTCTAAAGGAATCACAGCACCACGACCACGACTGCACCTGCAGGGTGGCCTGCCTCTGCCTGTAATTTTTTTTAAAATGTACACTTACAATACTATTAAACAAATTATGAGTGGTGGCACTGGGCAAGTGGGCACAGTATATGCTGTGAGCCTGACACAAAAAAACAGACTGATGTTTCAAAGTAAAAAATGTTTATTTTTTAAATATTAAAAGTACTGTGACAACAAATATGATTGGTGGCACTAGTTGGCAAGTGGGCCTGGCTGGCACACACGCTGGGAGGAAGGCAACTGCAATTAGATTACACTAGCTGACTGATGCTTCACAGTCCAAAAAGTTTTTTAATTTTTTTTTTACAATACTGTTAGAACAAATATGATTGGTGGCACTAGTTGGAAATGGCAAGTGGGCCTGGCACACACGCTGGCAGGCAGGCAACTGCAATTCAATTGCACTAGCAGACTGATGATTCACAGTAAAAAAAGTTTTTATTTTAAATATTTTCAAACCTGTTAGAACAAATATGATTGGTGGCACTAGTTGGCTTGGCAAGTGGGCCTGGCACACACGCTGGGAGGAAGGCAACTGCAATTAGATTACACTAGATGACTGATGTTTCACAGTCAAAAAAGTTTTTATTTTAAATATTTACAATACTGTTATAACAAATATGATTGGTGGTAGTAGTTGGCAGCAAGTGGGCCTGGCACACATGCTGGCAGGCAGGCAACTGCAATTCAATGGGACTAGCAGACTGATGATTCACAGTCAAAAAAGTTTTGATTTTAAATATTTACAATACTGTTACAACAAATATGATTGGTGGCACTAGTTGGCTAGTGGGTCTGGCACACATGCTGGCAGGCAGGAAACTGCAATTCAATTGCACTAGCAGACTGATGATTCACAGTCTAAATTTTTTTTATTTTAAATATTTACAATACTGTTAGAGCAAATATGATTGGTGGAACTAGTTGGCAAGTGGGCCTGGCACACACACTGGCAGGCAGGCAACTGCAATTCAATTGCACTAGCAGACTGATGATTCACAGTCAAAAAGTTTTGATTTTAAATATTTTCAAAACTGTTATAACAAATATGATTGGTGGCAATAGTTGGCAGCAAGTGGGCCTGGCACACACGCTGGCAGGCAGGCAACTTCAATTAGATTACACTAGCAGACTGATCTTTCACAGTCAAAAAATATTTTTTTAAAATATTTACACTACTGTTATAACAAATATGATTGGTGGCACTAGTTGGCAAGTGGGCCTGGCACACACGCTGGGAAGAAGGCAACTGCAATTAGATTACACTAGATAACTGATGTTTCTCAGTCAAAAAGTTTTTATTTTAAATATTTACAATACTGTTATAACAAATATGATTGGTGGCACTAGTTGGCAAGTAGGCCTGGCACACACGCTGGCAGGCAGGCAACTGCAATTCAATTGCACTAGCAGACTGATGATTCACAGTCAAAAAAGTTTTTATTTTAAATATTTACACTACTGTTATAACAAATATGATTCGTGGCACTAGTTGGAAAGTGGGCCTGTCACACACGCTGGCAGACAGGCAACTGCAATTAAATAACAATAGCAGACTGATGTAAAAGTTTGTTTTTAAAAAAGTTACACTAATGTTACAACAGATAGGAGTGATGGCACTCAGGATAGAAGTAGGCACAGTATGTGCTGGCAGCCTGACACACAGGCTGGCACTAGTGGCAGGCTGGCCTGGCAACTAAAATTAAATAACACTAGAAGACTGATGTAAAAGTTTTTTTTTTTTTAAATTTAAACTAATGTTACACCAGATAGGAGTGGTGGACTGGCGCTGAGGATGGAAGTAGGCACAGTATATGTTGGCAGCCTGACACACAGGCTGGCACTAATGGCAGCCAGGCTGGCCTGGCAACTAATATTAAATAACACTAGAAGAGGACTGATGTAAAAAAAAATTTTAAAAATTTTTTTACACTAATGTTACACCAGATATAAGTGGTGGAAAAAAGAGCTATTAATCACACTATATGATGTGGGCCTGACACACAGGTCTGATGGAAAATGAAATTAGATTACACTAGCAAAATGATTTAATTTTTTTTTTTAATTTACAATAATGTTTATGAGTGGTGGCTGGAGTGGTGGCTGGCACAGCAATTAACCACAGTATATGCTGTGTGAGCCTGAGACACAGGCCTGATAGAAAATGAAATTAGATTACACTAGCAAAATGATTTAATTTTTTTTTTTTTTTAATTTACTATAATGTTAAGCAGATATGAGTGGTGGCTGCTGGCACAGCAATTAACCACAGTGTATGCTGTGTACGCCTGACACACAGGCCTGATAGAAAATGAAATTAGATTACACTAGCAAAATGATTTAAAAGTTTTGTTTTTTAAATTTAAAATAATGTTAAGCAGATATGAGTGGTGGCTGCTGGCACAGCAATTAAACAACGTTGTATGCTGTGTAAGCCTGACACACAGGCCTGATAGAAAATGAAATTAGATTACACTAGCAAAATGATTTAAAAGTTTTGTTGTTTAAATTTACACTAATGTTAAGCAGATATCAGTGGTGGCACTAATCACAGTATATGCTGTGAGCCTCACACACAGGCTGAAAGCCAGGCAAATGCAAATAAAATTACAAATAATAATAAAAAAAACAACTGAAGTTATAGCCCTAAAAAGGGCTTTTTGGGGTGCTGTCCTTACAGCAGAGATTAGATGAGTCCTTCAGGACTGTAGTGGATACTACACTAGCTAGCCTAGATATCTATTTCCCTATAATGTCAGCAGCAGCAACACTAAAGCTCCTCTCACTAAGAAAGCAAGATCGTAATGAATCTAAAATGGCTGCTCCCAAGGAGCTGGGAGGGTCTGTGAGGGAGTGTCTGCTGCTGATCGGCTCAAATGTGTCAGGAGGCTGTGAGATACAGGGTCAAAGTTTCCTCAATGATGACAAATAGGGGGCGGATCGAACATCGCATATGTTCGCCCGCAGCGGCGAACGCGAACAAGCTATGTTCGCCGGGAACAGTTCCCGACATCACTAATGTGGACTATTACATCACTGGGAGGTTGACCATCTTGAGGCTTCGGACACAAGGCCCTGTGGGCTTTATCTATGTCGGTTTTAGATGGCATCTCTTCTTTTTTTTAGTGAGTTGAAGAAGTCTTGCAAGCATTGTTCCAAGCAGAAACAAGGAGGCCAGCGAGTCATTCAAAGCACAAGGTTTAAAAGATCCAAATTCTTTATTGTGGCATAAGATACAAAAAGTAATTAAAAGGTAAGATGCAGCAGGTAGTGGGCTGTCATATGCATTTTGGCCGTTAGGCCTTATTCATAGACATGATGAACACTGATAAATACAAACTTTAAATACATGTAAAATCAAAATGATTGGCTGCTGCACAGGAAGGGCTAAATTGACACCACTGATTTAAAGAAACAGTACAAAGGGGAATAGTGCTAGATTTTTAACCGGCTTATATGCATATAGTTGTACTGCTGCCCTTAATAAGACAATATAATGACTTATGTTATAAATAGAAAACAGAAGGGGGTCGGACATGGCCAATTGTATATATATATATATGAAAGAGAAAAGAAGAAGTATATGGTCAGTTCATAGCTACCATTGAGTAATACTGGCAGTTAATATTAAATATTAATAATTAACGCTATAAGAAGTAAAAATAGAACAAAGCAATTCAAATGTGAAAATATTGTAATTATGTCAATTGGACCCTCTTTGTACAAAACATGCAGTGCCTATAAATAAAGTGACATGTATTGAAATGACCGAGGTCAAATGCATAAATCACTATAAAATTTGTATGGTGAGGAAAACACTACAATAATAATAGGGTTAACTCTGATATATATAAGGGAGACAGGACCATATATATATATATATATATATATATATATATATATATATAGGCAGGAGACATAATTAATGCAGTTTATACGCAAAACATGCATCTGGTTAAGAGCTGACCATTCAATCAGGAAACACGAAAGGAGCACCAGCCGGGAGCCTCTTGTAAAAATTTAATTCTTTATTTCTCACAAAGTAAAAACAAGCCTGTCACACAGACCATAGAGTTGCGAAAGCAATGAAAATGAAGTCAGCATTAGAAGCACAAGCTGACGCGTTTCGGCTGTTGCCGTAGTCATAGCTATGCCGTAGTCGTAGCTATGTTTTTACTTTGTGAGAAATAAAGAATTTCATTTTTACAAGAGGCTCCCGGCTGGTGCTCCTTTCGTGTTTCCTGATTGAATGGTTTGCGATTATGACTATTTCAAGTGCAGCACAGCCGGAGGATACCCCCATACTTTGCTCCGTGAGCATACGAGCTGACAGCTTCACGGAGTGACCGAGGGACAACTTTCACCCAATCCTGAAGCAAGTTGTGGAGCGGACCAATGAACGGAATAGAATCAAGAGGTCTTCCGGTTCAATACTGAGGTCACGAGAGCTCCACAGACGCCTAGGCAGATGGATAAGTGTATAACGGCGGAAAAGGGTTCTTTGGTAAACCGGTGAGAGGAATCAATG
Source organism: Bombina bombina (assembly GCF_027579735.1). Taxonomy (NCBI): domain Eukaryota; kingdom Metazoa; phylum Chordata; class Amphibia; order Anura; family Bombinatoridae; genus Bombina; species Bombina bombina. Next base: position 749,221,783 of record NC_069502.1, read on the forward strand.
CTGGAGCAGGTCATTATAGGAAACAGCCAGCCCAGAGAGACCGGTACCATATACCTTATACAGCAGAAACGTATCTAAAGACTGAGGGTAAGCAATTCATGATCTTACTACCTGAAAATTAACAGAAGTTATTACTATACACTGAACTTTGTCTGAATCGTTTTGACTAGTCCAGGAACACATCAACATATAAACACAGAGACTTTTTTGTTGTGCATTTGGTTAAGAGCTGCCAATAGAAAATGTTAGCAATTGGCATTAGATGACATTATTTAACACCATCAGAATACAAAGTTGATTATAGTGATTTTCAATTATGATATAACTGATATATAATTTCTTTAGGCAATGTATTCAAACTAGTGAGGATATTATTATAGTGTATCAACTCTGATATATACATCATATTAAAACCTAGCGTTGCCAAATGTTAATTATTTCTCTATCTATGTTTAATCCTTTGGGTCTTCTTGTTTGTAAAAGAAAGATCCAAAAGGCCTCCCTGTGGAGGAGTCTATTGATTCTATCACCACCTCTTGCTTTATTGCGTACAAATTCAATGACTTGCCAGCTGAAGGTAGAGACGTCCTGTGCGTGACAATGTATGAAATGTCTAGACAAGTCAGAGCATTCTCTCCCATTACTGATGTCATTGAGGTGTTCTCTGATTCTCACCCTTACTTCTCGGGTGGAACAACCTGTGTATTGTACCATACAGTGTGTGCATTCAATTAAATAAACCAAAAAGGGGGTACGGCAGTTGGAGCAGCAGTCAAGATTGTACACCTTTTGTGTATACCTTGATTGAAATTGTGAACCAATTTTGGTATAAGAGCAGGCTATACATTTGGCAAACTGACACTTAAAGTGTCCCTTTACTGTTAACCAGCTGCTTTGCGCCACCTTGGATTTTTTGAGAACACTGGGAGATACAATATTGCCTATGCTGCAACCTCTCCGAGAGATAAAGTTGTAAACATTGCCTGCATAGTCCTTAAGACTGTCTTCTGCAGTGACTATCGGCAAATGCTTAGCAATGATCCCACAAATGTCATTAAATTGAGGGCTGAATGTGGTGCCAAAAAAGGGTTTTGAATTATCAATTCTCTTATTGAGTTGGCTATTAGAGTTACCGAGCAGAGAGTTTCTATCCAAACGTGAAACCTCTATGTATGTAGGTATGGGGGGGCAGCAGAAGTTTGAGTGCCTAGAGCAGCACAAAACCTAAATACGCCACTCTCTTAGTTGTATTAGAATTACCTATAAGGGTAACATCCAAATAGGGTATATATATATTTTTGGTATTGGTGGGTAAACTGCAAACCATACCTATTACAATTAAGGCATTCAACAAAATTAAGGGATTCCTCCTCTGTACCAGACCAATTGAGGAGAAGGTCATCTATATAGCGTTTATACATTTGGATATGTCCTCTAAATGGGTTTTCCTCTCCAAAGATGTGGGACCTCTCCCAAATGCCCATATAAATATTGGCATAGGCCGGCGCAAATTTAGCGCTCATGGCGGTCCCACGTCTTTGGAGAAAAAACTCTCCTTCAAATTGGAAAAAGTTGTGTTTAAGCAAAAATTCCAATACCCTGCAGATGTAATTTCTCAGGGTAGGATGGTAGTTGCTGTGTTTAGTTAGAAATCTTACGATGATAGTTCAGCGTCATGTGGGTAGGATAATGTGACACCCAACCCCAATAGAACATCAGTACCTGACCAATTAGTGGTGAGACCTAAAACTTCTAGTACAGTTGCACCCTCCATCCTCAAAAAACAACATCAGGGGGGATCAAAATATACCCCTGATGATGTACTTATTGGAGGACAGTCCAATACTGGAAATGAAGACAGACAGGGTTTGGAACAGGATTTTTTCCCTCCCTGACATAAAAACAGAAGAGGGGGGAAGAGGAAGGGGAGGGCAGACAGGTCAACAGGGGCAGAATCGCCAATCAACTAGAAGAGGGAGGTCCGAGAGCAAATACCAATAACCACTAATACCAACGTCATTAACTTATCTGATTACAATCTGTCGGACATAGAAACTAGAGTATTAAATTTGGATTTGGGTGTTGTACCCTCACAAAAGTTTAACTTATTTGACACCTTAATAGATGTTAACTAATTAATCAGAGGTTTAATTATATGAAAGTTTTTTTATAATAAAGACACTGAGGAGTTGGATTATTCCACTCACAGTAAAGACCCTAGACAGAACATCACAGATGACCTCACCTTCAGTGGGGGACGTGATGTAACGACAATGGAAGCATTATTTCAGGAAGGGGTCACAGATGAGTACCCACAAGTGTGTAAAACACCAAAATTCAGGGAAACTTCTAAATTTTACCCTATACAATACAGAGGGAGTTCATTGGAGATTTTTCAGGCAAGGATTGAGAGAGATCTCACGTTGCTCCACCAGGCCACCCCTATGAATCAGCATAACTTAGATTGAAAGAAAGGGAAGCTTTAAAAAAGCTCCAGACTAATGAACAATTGGTCATTAGAAATGCGGATAAGGGGGGCTCGGTGGTAGTAATGTCTAGATCACAATTCATTTTCGAAGCAGAGAGACAGTTACTTGATGTTAGGTACTATCAGGTATTGAGTGGAGATCCAACAGTGAAAAACAAACGAGAACTTGCACATATTCTGGATGATGGTAGAGAATTGGGCATTTTAGATGAGTCTACCTGTGACTTCCTCCTGGTAGACAATCCAGTGACACCTATTTTTAACCATCTTCCTAAGGTTCACAAATCCCTGGAGGGGGTCACTGGTAGACCCATTGTAAGTGGCATAAGGTCACTTCTGGAAAGGGTATCACAGTGGTTGGACAGTATCCTACAGCCCCTGGTAGGGAGTTTAACTAGTTTTTTTACAGGATACAACTCATGTATTAAATCTGATGGAAATATTGAATTGGGAGGAAACAGATATGTGGCTCACAATAGATGTCAGGGCCCTTTATACTTAAATACCACACGATAATGGCCTATTGGCCATAGAATTTTTCCTATGAAGGGACACTGGCTATTCTGAAAAGTTTGTGGAGTATGTGTTGAGGATTGTTGGATACCTCTTAACGCATAATTATTTCACCTTTGAGGGGGTTTTCTATCTCCAGAGATGCGGGACAGCTATGGGCGCAAAATTTGCGCCCTCTTTCACCAAACTCTACATGGGGTGGTGGGAGCTGTCTTGCATCTATGGGGATGGGAACCCCTTCAGGAGAAATATACAATTTTACAGACAGTATATTGATGATCTGCTCCTGGTGTGGAGAGATACTGAAGAGAGTACGAAGATTTTCATAGAATGGTTGAACAATAACGACATGGGGTTGGAGTTCACTTTTGAACTCAATAGGTCGAAGATCAACTTTCTCGATCTAACCCTGAAGGGGATACCCAATGTCGGGATTGAAACCAAAGTTTACAGAAAACCAATTACTGGTAACACGCTTCTCCATGCCAGGAGCAGTCATCCAAAGCAGGTCTTCAGGTCAGTCGCTAAGGGACAATTCACCAGATTGAAAAGAAATTGCAGTAATGCAAAACAATATGAGGTACAAGCAGATCAATTGTCCGACCGTCTCAGGACCAGAGGGTATAAACCCCATGACATTACCAAAGCCAGAAATGAAGTAGCATCAGCCAATAGAAAGAAATTGTTGAATAAAACAGAATCAAAGAATGATAAGAGTGGAGGCATCTTTTTTGTGACTGATTACAGCACACAGTATCACAAAATCTGCCATATAGTGAGAAAACATTTCATATTATTGGCAGTGGATGATGCTTTGGTAGAGACAGTTGGAAAAGGTTGCAAGTGCTCCTTTAGGAGGGGAGTCTCTATGGGTAACATTCTGGCTCCAACATTACTTAAAACACCACAGAGGGAGGAACATAGCTCGTGGCTCAGATTCAAGGGCGTTTACAAATGTAGTAATTTCACATGCAAAGCCTGTGAACATTTGTTGGTGGGAGAGAGCTTCAAAAGCTGTGTCACTAACAAAAGTTACAATCATAAGAAGTGCATGCATTGCAGAAGCAGATTTACCGTGTACCTAGCAGGCTGTACGGCCTGCAGCCTACAATACGTAGGGATGATGACAAGGGAGACATGGGTATGTATCAGGGAAAGCCTCTCTGATATTACGGCAGGATCCCTAACCACCCCACTAGTGCAGCATTTTAACAGAGTCCATAATAAAGATAGCACTAGCTGCAAATGGACCATAATAGAAATTTTGGATGCTGGACGGAGAGGGGGAGACAGAGAGAGAGCACTTGCCAAGAGGGAGGTGTACTGGATATTCCAGTTACAAACCAGATACCCGACAGGACTAAATTCAGCCTACGATCTTATTAACTATTGTTATTAGATGGACATATGGTCATGAACAATTAAACTAACTTTAGCAATCCCAATTTAATTCCTAATATATCAGGACCTATCTCTCAATTATAGAGAATACAGTACACTAGGCAGGATAGGAACTTTTATTAACACTGAGATATAGTCTAGATGTTAATTTGGTGTGGTTACTATATTAGCTAGATAATTGACAAATAAAGCTAATTAAGGGAGTGAGGTTGCAGCATAAACTACTAAAAATCATTTACATTTTAAGAAAAAAACATTTTTGTGAAATGTTCATAGGATTTAGTATATAGCGCACAATTTTTATGATTGTCCAATCCATAGTCGCTATCAAATGTCCAAAACTTTCCCCAATTGTTATTTATGTAGACACAATCTATAATGTCCAAAAATACACACTTAATATGTATAGATTCATATAGGGAATGCAAATAGTAACATGTACCTGTATTAGTAATATAAATATAGGCTCATTACTTAACTTGCAGTTAAGAATCATACCCGTAAAGAATGAGTTAAACAAATCAATGTCCTTTGGCCAATCATATGGTTTTACACCCTTTAAAAAGCCCATTAGTAACAAGAGTAGCTAGAGAGCTAAGAGTACGGCTAGTATGCCAAAACGCGTGAGCTTTTCTTTCAACTAAAGGGCATGTCTTTTGTTACATGTTACTGTTCCCGTTTAATGGATGAAAATAAAGCAACACTGTTTTACTGCGGCTCTTAATCTTTTCATTTTCTCTAGTTAGAAATGTATCCACAGCCTCTACTCCTAGATTGTGGGGAATGGCATAGTAAAGACCCACAATGTCTATTGTTCCAAGTCTGCTGGTGGGATACTTTCGGGAATTCCCCTGATTCGAATGTTGTGGCGTCTGCTTCTATTTTCTGCGTCATCTACTTTGTCTTCTAATTCTAAGATTGTAGAATCTTGCTTTTGGATACGGCTGTGCAGGTCAGATAATGCTGTAGAATAGACTTCTTGATTGTTTTCTAGAGATTCGACTCTATGTCCAATTTCTGAGATTTCCTTCTTGAGGAAATATATTTATATTTTGTCCCTTATGCACTGCTTGACTTGAGTGATTAAAGAAGAAAAGTCAGGGGTGTGTCCAAGCCGCAGCCATGGTCGGACACTATTCTCAGTAGCTCTTGTGCCAACCTTAACAATCTACTGACTATCTCCTTTCTAACAAGTCATCCAGCAACACGCTTTTAACTACTAACTTGGAGGCAGATTCTAAGTTCAATATTACCTATGACATTGTTCTCTCTATAACACCTGATGACATATTCCGACCAGGCATCCACTCGGCGGCCTAATCTACAATTTCAACATGTGTCCCCCCCCCCCCCCCGGTTTAACATCTAGCCGGGTAACAGTGCCTCTGCAATATTCATAGGAATGGAGGAGTTCTAAGCAAACCTAACCTTTTTGCTGGAGGAGCTGAGCTGTAAAGGGTAAGACGATATCACGACCTCTGGACTACCATTAGTGACCTGCGTACCCAAGATGGCATCACCCACCTAATCAGCTATAACACCCATGCTGTGGACCTGACAGAAATCTGTTATTTTATAATACGCAGTCAGCCCCAATATAAACCTATTTCATCCTTACTAATTGGTGGACTTAGTCTTCTAAATCACATATACCTCTTAAGACCCCATCTACATCCTAGTTTGTCCATATAAAGGCACACACACCTGCAGCTTCTCTCCTCCCAAAGCCATAGTTTATTTGCCTCCCTTGCTTTCCCATTCTGTCTGCTCCCTCCCAGATAGCATACACACTCCATTAGCGTTTGCTAACGCTCCTCCATCTCCACTTAACACTTATTACAATTAGACTGTATTTGTTCTCAATATGAGTGGCTCTTGACCGCTGTTTATCTATCTATTTTTTAACAAAAATGGTACTCATATGTCTATCTCCCATTTTTAACAACTACCTCCTTAAGTCCATAGAAATTTCATAACCGACATTCTTCCCATATACAAGCTGTTCCTCCCTACTCTCCATATAAAAGTCAGCCCTACTCTCAACTATCTTTTTATATGCCTCATTTAAGCCTTTCAACCATTGGTACTCCACCCACTAGAGCTCATTTGCTATATTTCCCCTACTACGATATTGACTCAATACTCCAAAGCATCATAATATCACATGCCAAATAATTAACCCTATCAATTCTCACTCCTCCATAATAGACACGGTCACAATTCTTTTCATAAATGATGGGATTTATTACTTTTTACTCACTTCTTATCTAATTGGAGATAGTTGGGAGTTAACTATCAATACGCCATAAAAACTATTTCTAGGTATTTTACTTATCTATTTTACTATTGACTCTCTTAGTTGCTAAACTATTATTATTTGGTACCTGGGAGCGGCTGTATGTACCATTTCAGATTCCCCCCTTTCCAGTCTACCTTTCATTGGGTACGTACGTGACCCTGCTTAATTTGGGGGGTTATGTGATTTTACGTAAAATGAGATTTCTAACTAATGTGTTCGTTTACACCCCAAATGTAAGAACATTCAGACCATTAACCGTCTCTGATGGTTCCCTTTGGGATATTACCTGGTTTACTATTGTGAGAGAGATCTTTGTCATCCTACTATCTACTACTGTACTCTAACGACTTTTTCTTAACGTATGCAGTTGCTGTAAGTATAATTTTACCCAGATCAAACACACGCATTTGTCTGTTAAATCAGCTAGAATGTAATGTTTCTTTGTATCAGCTTCTTTTGTAAACGGACATATACTGTTTTACTATTGTTCATGCTAAAAAATCTCAATAAAAAATGTATTTAAAAAAAAAAAAGGAGAAAAGTATTTTATAGAAGCAATAGACTCAAATAAAGCTGTAGGAATAGTGATAGTACCTGTTGTCTGTTCGTAATCAGATTCTGATGAGGAGAGAGCGTTTTTTAGGATCAGGCTTTACAGAGTCTGCTGTATTTAAGGTTACATAAGGAGTTAGTTAGTAGAGCATTCTGGATGATAGTGTTATGGATATAACTCTAGTTCTTAACTCGCCACTTGTAACACAGGCAACTTAGAAGCACAGGGCACACATAGCCAATTCATTTAGGTAGTTGCGATGTGGGGGGATGGCGGTTTAGGGGTTAATAGCTTTATTTAGTGTTAGCAATGTGGGGGGCGGCAGTTTAGGGGTTAATAGCTTTATTTAGTGTAGACAATGTGGGGGAAGGGCGGTTTAGGAAATAATAGTTTCATTTAGATAGTTGGGATGTGGGGGGATGGTGGTTTAGAGGTTAACAGCTTTATTTAGTGTTGGCGATGTGGGGGAACTGCGGTTTAGAGGTTAATATATTTATTTAGTGTTTGCAATATGGGGGGACGGCAGTTTAGGGGTTAATAGTTTATATTAGGTAATTGCGGTCTGGGGGAACGGCAGTTTAGATGTTAATAGCTTTTTTGTGTTTTGGCGATGTGGGTGGCGTCATTTTAGGGGTTAATAGGTTTATTTAGTGTTGGCGATGAGGGGGGACGGTGGTTTAGAGGTTAATAGGTTTTTATTTATTGTTGGCGATGTAGGGGGACGGCGATGTAGAGGTTAATAGGTTTTTATTTAGTGTTGGCAATGTGGAGGGACGGTGGTTTAGATCATTTAGTTTCGGCATATTCCTTATGTTAAGTTAAATAGTTTTTCGAATTCATCCTTTATTCATATTCATTATTCCATTCTAAACTTTAGAATAGAGTAATGAATCTGAATAAAGAATGGATCCGAAATAACGAATGGATCCAAAAAACAATGTAACTTAACATAACTAATAGGCTCCACCATCACAGGCTCAACCACCTACACTGCCTGCACCACCTCCACAAGCTGTAGCACAAGTGGAATGAGTAGACGAAAAACAGATGATGGACTTTATGTCTGCTTTTACTTTGTACAATCAAGAAAGTCTACAAGTGCAGATGGTGAGAGAGATGCAAAAACTGAGCCAAGAAGTTTGCAGACAGAACAGCCTGTTGGAGTAACTGGTGGTGTGCCTGCAACAAGGGGCTCCAGCACCACAGAGCACACTGGTGGTGCCTCCCCTGATGCCCTCGTTCCTAAGCCGGTTGCTTTGGACTTGCCCTCAACATTTGTTTTGCCTCTAGGGCAAGCCTCACCATCCTACTTTTCCTAATTCCACCCCCCCCCTGTCACTCATGCACAAATTATATATCTGGATTCATTATTTGAATGTATGCTAACATATGTGAGATTTACAACTAATATAGAGAACAATTATGTATTATAATAAGGTATTGATGGTATTGTATTTCATATTTGCTAGTACGATATCTTAATCCAATGTATAACAGATATGGCCACTTCATTTGCATCTCTCTCACCATCTGCCTCTGCACCTGGAGACTTTCTTGGGTGTACGATGTGAAAGCATACATAAAGGCTTTCATCCATTCTCCGTCTGCTCCTTCCCTTTGTATTGCAGACATATATAAGTCATGACATCTATAAAAGTCTTAGATATTGCATAACTATTCCATCATATCAATTATTTTGTATATGTAATGGGGCAAGAAAATGTATTATTGTAGTACTCTCATTTTTTTTTTTAAATGTAACACTGTAAAATTCATGCAATTAACCATCATAGACCGTGTCTTTAATTGCTCAAAGATCAACATCCTTGTATGGCTTCTGGACTGTGTTAGGCCATACATGGGATTCAGTCATGGACTGTGTTAATTATTGCTCAAAAACTACCTCGACGTAGGGCTTATGGACTGTGTTATGCCATATTTAGGATTCAATTATGGACTGTGTCTTTAATTGCTCAAAAAACAATAACCTCCTTGTGTGGAACATGTCATACTCTAGCACAAACTCAGGATATTAGGGTCGGGTGACTGATCCTGCAAAGAAAATTACATATGTTCAGTGCTATGGTCCTATGCAACTTAAGCCTGACGTTTATTAAATATTTATCCTTTGTGCAATTTAATATAAAGTGGTGCTGGTAACATGTTTATGAATTGTGTGTTTTTTTTTACAAAATTCATCTATGGTCAAATGAAAGGTATTATTTCATTGTGGTGACCAAATGTTTGCTCACTAGAGATGCTGGAGCCCCTCTGAGTCTTGCCTACAATCACTATGTAATTTATGTACATATATATACTACTATGATTATATATGTGGTGGTGTGCACATATTTTTTTTTCTTTCTTTTTTTCCTATGAGTGACGTTTGTTTTTTTTCCTTTTCATTTTTTAAAGCAGACTCTTGCCCTCTCGGATCAAATTCAATTGACTTTCACTTATTATTATTATTAAATAGACATTGTACTTTAGAATTCCATGTGTTCCATGCATTATGTATTTCTAATAAAATTACCTTACTGTCATGGAAGAATAGAATCTCATTAAACTGAGTTAAACTTAGTTTTTTTTGGATGAAGATTCTCCTATGAGGCAATTAATACTTGTATATACAAAGGTATAATTTGTGCATTAACATGCCCTTGATTTATTTACATAAATATAATTTTACCTTGACGTACCATATTGTCAGGATAAATTAACATGTTAATTAATGTACAACAACCAATTATTCACCACAATGTCCCTTTAATGATATTGATATCTCAGGTATTCTTTAAAAAAACATCATCTGAATATAAACATTTGACATGAATCTGGTGCTGTCTTCTTCTTTTTATGTTCTTGTCTAATGTAAATGTCTTAATTAAACAAGTTGACATCTACATGTCTTAATAAAAAATATTTGACACGGGGAGGGGGATATCTGGGCTGCAGCTATGTTTGGTCGCATCTCTAGAGGATGATGATGTCTTCAAGATAATCCGACAATTATCTCCTGTTTGATGGCTCATCTAACTAAAAGATCTGTATATATTAATAAAGAAGCTTGTTACACGCATATGGTTACATTTAATGCCGGCCTGATCACAACGGTACTCCAGACCAGACGGTTGAATCTTAATCTGGAGGTGGGGGCCTACTCAGCAGTAACCCCCCCCCCCCCCGGTTTTGGGGTAAAGCAGTAGTTTACCTGCTTACTTAGCAATACCATCAACATTTTCTGTTCTGCTGCTACAACTGAGAGAAGCGCCGTACCAGAGTCAACTTCGCCACCTGTGTTCCAGAAAATTCAAGAGGCTCAGGGTAAATCCGGATGATTTGGTGATTATAAATGGTGATAGAGGTGATTACTTAAGCTGACTACTTTAACAACTGGGTAGCAGAGGGAATCCCAAAACAGGCTCTTTGAGCTGGAAATGTTTGCCCTGTTCACAGCCCCGCTAATGAGAACTTTCCCTGAAACAAAGTTAAAAGTACTGTGCACATATCTGGGTTTTAGGTATGGTACCTACAATTATTCTAATCTTAAGACTCCTAAGCCCCCATGTTTGTGTGTCTGTTATAATTCCCTATCTCATGAGATGAGAGTGAAACATTTGTAACCCTTAAATCATTTCATAAGTTCATAATGCATAGCATAAACAGGTTTTATAACTACTGCTATATATATTAGGTGCAATTTTTCACTTGCCAGTGAGTCATTTTTATCTTCACAGCCAATAGGGTTTTTTACCCTTTAATTCCGATTGGCTGATAGAATTCTATCAGCTAATCGGAATTCAAGGGACGCCATCTTGGATGATGTTATTTAAAAGAACCTTCAGTGTACGGCTGGGACCGTATGAAGAGGATGCTCCGCGCCGGATGTCTTGATGATGGAGCTGCTCCGTGTCGGAAGGATGAAGATAGAAGATGCCGTCTGAATGAAGACTTCTGCCTGCCTGGATGAAGACTTCTCCCGGCTTCATTGAGGACTTTAGCCCGCTTGGATGAAGACTTCTCCCGGCTTGATGAGGATGAATGTCCGGTCTTCAAAAACTGTAAGTGGATCTTTGGGGGTTAGTGTTAAATTTTATTAAGGGTTTATTGGGTGGGTTTTATTTTTAGATTAGTGGTTTGGGCAACAAAAATTAGCTAAATTACCTTTTAAGGGCAATGCCCATCCAAATTTTTTTTTTTCAGGGCAATGAGGAGTTTAGGTTTTTTAGATAGGATTCTATTTTTTTTTTACAGGTAAAAGAGCTGACTTCTTTGGGCAATGCCATGCAAAAGGCCCTTTTAAGGGCTATTGGCAGTTTAGTTTAGGCTAGGGTCTTTTTTTATTTTGGGGGGGCTTTTTTATTTTGATAGGGCTATTAGATTAGGTGTAATTAGTTTAAATATTTGATAATTTCTTTTTTAATTTGTGTAATTTAGTGTTTAATTTTGTTGTTGTAATTTAGTTAATTGTATTTAATTAATGTAATTTATTTAATTTTAGTGTAATGTTAGGTGTTAGTGTAACTCAGATTAGGTTTTATTTTACAGGCAAATTTGTATTTATTTTAACTGGATAGTTAGTAAATAGTTTTATTTATTATTTACTAACTAGTCTACCTAGTTAAAATAAATACAAACTTATCTGTGAAATAAAAATAAAACCTAAGATAGCTACAATATAACTCAGTGATTTTCAACCTTTTATTTGCCGTGGCACACTTTTTTACATTAAAAAATCCTGCGGCACACCACCATCCCAAAATTTTACAAAATAACACATTGTAGCTTAATACAGTGTGTATATATATATATATATATATATGTGTATATATATATATATATATATATATATATATATATATACACACACAAACATACATACATACACACACACTGTACTGTGCTGTCATGCCTCCTATAAACTATACATGACATATTGACATTCATTCACAAACAATCATAATGATTGTCTGTGAAAGAATGCCAATATGTCATGGTTGTAAATGACGCCTGATGAGCCTGTCACATACCTCCCAATATTTAAAAAATATGTCACACTGTTGTCAGTCTGCCGCGGCACACCTGAGGATCTCTCACGGCACACTAGTGTGCCACGGCACACTGGTTGAAAAACACTGATATAACTATTAGTTATATTGTAGCTAGCTTAGGGTTTATTTTACAGGTAAGTATTTAGTTTTAAATAGGAATTAGTTAGGTAATAATAGTAAGTTTTATTTAGACTTGTTTTAATTATATTAAAGTTAAGGGTTAGCGTTAGGGTTAGGGGTTAATAACTTTAGTATAGTGGCGGTGGTGACGTTGGGGGCGGCAGATTAGGGGTTAATAATATTTAACTAGTGTTTGCGATGCGGGAGTGTGGCGGTTTAGGGGTTAATATGTTTATTATAGTGGCGGCGATGCCGGTGATATAGTGACGGCAGATTAGGGGTTAATAATTTTATTTTAGCGTTTGCGATGCTGGAGGGCCTCGGTTTAGGGGTTAATAGATAGTTTATGGGTGTTAGTGTACTTTTTAACACTTTAGTTATGAGTCTTATGCTACAGCTTTGTAGCACAAAACCCATAACTACTGACTTTAGATGGTGGCACAAATCTTGTAGTTATGGGTTGTACCGCTCACTTTTTGGCCTCCCAGGCAAACTCGTAATACCGGCGCTATGGAAGTCCCATTGAAAAAGGACTTTTTGAAAGGTGCAGTAGTTACGTTGCGTTATGGCCAAAAAAGTGTGTGGTATAGCTATACCTACAAGACTCATAATAGCAGCGGTAGTGAAAAAGCAGCGTTATGAGCCATAACGCAAAACTCGTAATCTAGACGAGAGTTTGCAAATGATGTGTAACTAAACACATCATTTGCAAATTTTTTCTTTCGTGATTTAGATAGAGCATGCAATTTTAAGCAACTTTCTAATTTACTCCAATTATAATTATTTTCTTCATTCTCTTGCTATCTTTATTTGAAAAAGAAGGCATCTAAGCTATTTTTTTGTTCAGACCCTGGACAGCACGTGTTTATTGGTCAGTTAAATTAATCCACCAATCAGCAACAACAACCCAGGTTATTCACCAAAAATGGGCCGGCATCTAAACTTACATTCTTGCTTTTCAAATAACGATACCAAGAGAATGAAGAACATTTGATAATAGGAGTAAATTAGAAAGTTGCTCAAAATTGCATGCTCTATCTGAATCACGAAAGAAAAACAATTTGGGTTCAGTGTCCCTTTAAGAGCACAAAAGGCTCATTACTTGTATGCAAGCCTTATTTTAAAGTCATATATTACTAGACAATCACAAGAACACGTGTTAAACATGTATAATGAAAGAACATTTTTTTTCACACTCACAAGTTTTGCAAATTATTTTTTGTTAACATATCACATATACTGTTTATTTTATATAATACAAATTTACAAGGAAGTCTATTTTACAGAATTAATTAAAGGGACAGTCAACACCAGAATTTTTGTTGTTTAAAAAGAAAGATAATCCCGTTATTACACATTCCCCAGTTTTGCATAACCAGCACTGTTATATTAATATACTTTTTACTTCTGTGACTAACTTGTATCTAAGCATCTTCTGACCGCCCCTAATCACATGACTTTTAGTTATTATCTATTGACTTGCATTTTAGCCAATTAGTGCAGTGTCTGCCACTAGCCACAAGCGTGATCACAATGCTATCTATATGGCCTACATGAGCTTGCTCTCCCCTGCTGTGAAAAGTAAATGAAATAGAGGCGGACTTCAAGGGCTTAGAAATTATCATATGCACCTTCCTAGGTTTGCTTTCAACTAAGAATACCAAAAGAACAAAGCAAAATTGTTGATAAAAGTAAATTGGAAAGTTGTTTAAAATTATATGCCTTATTTGAAAAATGAAAGTTTTTTTTGGACTTGACTGTCCCTTTAAATGTAGATGATTTACTATTAAGGAACATAAAGTTATAATGATATGTGCTCATATTTGTTTCACATTTTTATCATTTCCTTTTTTTTTAATATCCTTCCCTTATCCAAGGCCTAGCAGGAAAATGTATTACTGTTAACAACATACACAGATATGCTGTGTATAGCATGCACAACTATAACCAAACACCCAATATTTCTAGTGAGCTAGTAGTGGCATCTGTAATGAAAAAAATGAATCCCCATTAACTAATAACTCCAATAAATCCCTAAGTAGTTCTGTTTGAAAACTATAACAGAGGGTATGCAAGGAATACGTGTATGCCACTGATACAGCTTTTAATATAGTAATTTCAAACAATTAAATCTTTTTTTGCAAATAAAAAGACACTTTTGATTTTGAAACATATTTAGTTTTATTAACGTTTTAAAGAGTACTACAAAAAAATGCATTGCAAACTCCAAATATCAAACAATCATCCTTTTGTCAAAATAGAGAGTAAACAAAAATGTACAGTAGGATAAACAGATAAAACACAGACAAGAAGACTTTATCTACATGAGTATGGTAATCTTTCTGTAGCACTTAAGAGGCCTAAATAAATTATAACTCAAATATCTCATAAGGATTGTATTGGTAAACTAGACCACTCTTGTTACATGAAAGTTAAAACATACAGTGTCACAGTGCTGATGCTAAAAACTAACAATGCAATGGCAATAAATAGTGGATTTCACATTACCCTTACAAAGCAAATGTTACAAATTGTTCACTAGGCACCTTTCAGGAGTTCCGGGAGAGCGGTTTATGGTTTACAATCCGCTGATTATCAATCCACAACCACAGCATCCAACACCAACACGATAGAATGTGTGCCTCTGAGTGACTTACACTACAATTTAATTTATTTTGCTTTATTTATGACCCCAGGGCCGGAAGAGGACATCTGAGTCCTGTACCTGTAGCAGTGGAGATCTTACAGGCAGCATCCCCCCCCCCCCGGCCTTCTGGAGTGTTCTACCAGGACTGATCACAAGCTAAGCCCACCTTGTCACCTTCAACTACCTACAATATCTACCACTCTTTCTAACAAGACCAATCTGTCAAGCAACAAAACAACACAGAATGGTACAATGGCAATCCTTCCAGCTGACACAAGACTCAATACTGCTTAGACTGGAGACACTTTTCCAGCCACTAATAGATAAGGTGCCTTCAGAACGAGAACATCAACTTCTCATGAAAAGGGTATCACCAGCAACACCGAAGGTACAAAGAACAAAACAACCTATAAGATTGGGGTCCGGCCTAACCCTAGGGCCCAGGGAGGTCGTACAACCCAATATACAACTATCTGGGGATCTATTCCAGCCGATCACCTAGAAGCTGACAGCACAGAATAATAGCAATTCATTACCGGAGGAGACAAACAGGGAAAACAATCAAGAGACATCTCTTCTCCCATCAACAAACACTATGGAGCAAAAATATACCGACTATCAACTTATAATGGCACCAAGTCTGAAAAGACTCAGCTACCAGCGCCAATCACGTTAAAGACACACAGGAGCATCTTTTAAATCACTTCAATCCTGGGACCATCCTGGAACAGTAAGAATATACACACAAATCAAACAAAGACCGGAGTCTGAGTGGCTACCTTGGGGTCTTGGGGGGGGGCTGATGGTTCACCAAATGGTGTAGCATGGATTCTGAACACAATAAAAATAACTTAAACCAAGGCTACGCACCCAGTGTTGATAAACTCTGGAGGTTGAGAATCCATAGGCAATGTATAATTATTAGACAGCCTTAAAGGTTTTATTTGAGAAGCTGGAATGTTCTATTCTTATATGTTAAAATGTTATTTTTTTGTGTGTATGCTATGTTGGAAAATATGATTGCTTTAGAAAAGTACAGTACTAATGTCTTATATAATCTTAAACTAAACTGTTCACACATGCATAACCTCAAACAGTTATCTAAAGCACAAATAGGTACTGCAACCACAGGGTGGGAAATTTAAGCTACACTTAAAGGGACAG
Source organism: Bombina bombina (assembly GCF_027579735.1). Classification (NCBI taxonomy): domain Eukaryota; kingdom Metazoa; phylum Chordata; class Amphibia; order Anura; family Bombinatoridae; genus Bombina; species Bombina bombina. The sequence continues at coordinate 749,238,019 of NC_069502.1, forward strand.
TCTACCATAGAATTGTTATTGTTTTAAAAGATAGATAATCCCTTTATTACCCATTCCCCAGTTTTGCATAACCAACACACCAATTAAGTCTGCAACCAATCACACAAGAATATAGCATTTATATAGGACTGTGCTGCATGTCAAAAACATCTTGATAAAGCCCAAGGGAGGGTGAAACGCATTGCTTGTTTATGTGACACTGCAGCTTCATAACCAGTACTACTTTATCCAGCTTTTTAACCCGGGTTTATTTCCAGCTACAAAATTTAAAGTGAGGAGGAATTTGAATACCCCACTTTACGTGAGCCTAAGTATATGACACAGGGCTGAAGTATACAATCTCTGCCATCACTTTGAAACTTCCAGACAGCTGATTGCTAACGCACTGTCATTTTCCTCATTGAGATCCAACGGACAAGGCGTGGCGTCAGACGCCATTCAACATGTGTGTGGGTTTGCAGAGTGCATCTCAGGAGAGCGGCTGCGGTCGCCTGAGCAGTCCAAGCTTTGACCGACACAGAACACGCAGGAAAAGTGGTAAAGTACTGCTATCCAATACTTTTCTATGTGATTCTTAAGTATGTTTTCTGTGAGTATAAAATGAACTACCATCTTGTGCACTATTCACACGCTCATTAGAATTGGAACTTTACCTTTGTATTTCACGCAAGATTCACTTTCTAACAGTGTGTTACAGAACCTTTCTGATCTGGACTTGTCACATACGGTCCTGAGCCTTCCAAATCTGGACATTATCGTTGTTTTATTTTTCAATCATCAGTTTGGTGCAGTTACCATATATCAATAGCTCATGCAATCTGTTTTATATATGCCTCAATTCCATTCTATGGCACGAGTATATACTAACTGCTTTTAGTTTTTAAGATTATTACAGGGAGACGTCCCTTTTTAGGTTATTATATATTTGTATTTTAATAAATTATTTTATACTAGTCCTAAAGCCCGTTTACACGGGTCATTTTTTGTAGTACAGTGGTCCCACCCCTTGCATTCTCTCCCTCCCACTCTCTTTGCTTTCTCTCTCTCCCCCCTCTCTTTTGCGCTCTCTCTCCCCCTCTCTTTTGCACTCTCTCTCTCTCCCCCCCCTCCTTTGCGCTCTCTCTGTCCCTCTCTATCTCCCCTCTCTCTCTATCTCCCCTCTCTCTCTATCTCCCCTCTCTCTTTCTCTCTCTCCCCTCTCTCTCCCCCCTCTCTCTCTATCTCCCCTCTCTCTCTCCCCTATCTCTCTCTCTCTCTTCCCTCTCTCTCTCCCTTCTCTCTCTCCCCTCTCTCTCTCTTTCTCTCTCCCCTCTCTCTTTCTCTCTCCCCTCTCTCTTTCTCTCTCCCTCTCTCTTTCTCTCTCCCCTCTCTCTCTCCCCCCTCTCTCTCTCTCCCCTCTCTCTCTCTCTCTCTCTCTCTCTCCCCTCTCTCTCTCCCCCCCTCTCTCTCTCCCCTCTCTCTCTATCTCCCCCTCTCTTTCTCTCTCCTCTCTCTCTCCTCTCTCTCTCTCTCCCCTCTCTCTCCCCTCTCTCTCTCTCTCCCCTCTTTCTCTCTCCACATCTCCCCTCTTTTTCTCTCCCCTCTCTCCATCTCCCCTCTCTCTCTATCCCCTCTCTCTCCCCCTCTCTCTCTTTCTCCCCCTGTCTCTTTCTCCCCTCTTGATCTCTCTCTCTCCCTCTTTTGAGCTGTTTGAGCTCTCTCCACAGCCTTTCATGGGCCGGCCCCGCCCCCTTCACGGGCCTTCACGCTAGGCCATGCCCCTTCATGGGGGATTCATGCTAGGCCATGCCCCTTCATGCTCGGCCACGCCCTCTGCAAACGCTCAGCCACGCCCACTTCTTCTTGCGGCAGTCGGCAGATCAGGTAGGGAATCCAAGGCCAGGTGTGTTTGTCCTCGTGCTGTCTCTACTGCGCATGACAGCTTCGGACAAACACACTTGGCCTTTTATAATATAGGATGTTAAAACATTTGGTGGTTTGATACTTTTGGCCTCACTGCGCCCTCTCTATCTTTAAGCCCTAAAGCTTAGTATTTGTTTTCTCTGGTATATGACACATTGTAGGGATTGTGTCTTTAGAGAGGTGTTTAGTATCAATTTCCTTAGCGCATACTATATTTTTTACATATAGGTCTTATATATGCTTAGTAAAGATATTGCCATTGTATAAGCATAGTGTTTTGCTATTTATAACTTCTGAGGTTTAGTACTGGATAATTGAAGTTTAAAACAAACATTTAATATCCCTATTAAAAAGCTCTACTCGCATATGAAAACAAAGGTGTGGTTGCACTCTAAGTACATTTATTCAGTTCTGGTAACTTGCATTTATTTTCACATTTTGGTTTAACTTGTTATGCCACAGCAACATTCCTCTTTATGATGCAAAATTCTATGTTATTTTTGTTATTTTCATGTTTATTGTAAACCCCCAGCTTTCATTTATATATTATGAAGAACCAAAAGTGTTCAACTTCATCCAGGGGATAAAAATGAGGACTAAATTCCTGTGAACACAAATGTATCTATCAAATATGATGTAAATATTTGTATAAATGTATTCTATATTCCCAATGTGACTTTATTTTCTTTGTAATGTCCTCAATAAAAAATAATTTAAAAAAATTGTTAACTAGTTATAGCTACCGTGCTGCCTCAGCAGCTTAATATATGTAGTATCTGGCTGAAAAAAAGATTTAAATTTGTAAGAATTTAATATCACAATAAAAAGTATTTACAATAAAAATAGTACTTCACAGAGAATTTGTTTTTGGACAAAACTTTTTTTTTTTTACAACATATTCCACATAATATCATAAAAGCTTTTATTGACCATATATACAGGTATTAGTTGAAAGTAGTTGAAAAAGTCTGCAAGCTTCAGATGTTAGTTTGCACAAAGAGGGCATGGAGAGGGATAATTGCTACAAACGGAAACAAAAAATCCATTTATAAAAGAGAAAAGTCTAACATCAAAAGGTGTAATCTTTTACTTACACCGACTGTGGATCATTCATGTTCTTATGTCCCCTTGTCACCATCAGGTTTTTTTGGCGTTCGTTGCCAGACTTTCATTTTGCCGCCATTACTATAATCCTCCCTTGGTGGTCAGAGCTTGAAATAAGGCAATCAATAGCCGAAACGCGTTGCTCTTAATACTGTCCATTGGAGGTTTGTAGCAGGGTTATAACCTTGAGAAGTCAGCAGGGTGCCTTTCTACTTCCTGAAATTAGAATTTGCTAAATTGTAAGAGCTAAATTAAATCAAAAAGTGGCAAAATAAATAATGAATAAACTGTAAAGTTGTTTCATTATGCATGACTAAGCATTTTATATAAAAATCTTGAAACGTTTACTGTCCCTTATATCACTAGTGCTTCAATCTAGTCAGGATAACAGTGGCTATAACAAGTTATAGAAAGAAATCTCTTGTTTACACAACAGTGTTTTATTTAAATATTATATTTAAAAACACGTCTAAGTTACCCTTGTTTTACCAGCTGTTTCATCAAATAAAAAAATAATACCGAAAAACTATTAGTGTGGATTGAAACATTCAGAGCTCTTGAATGTCTACTTATAGGACTGCAAACAGCCTGTCGCCAATAGATACCATCAAACCTGTTTAGCCCCTCTTGTTTGGGTGCAGTGATCTTGTGTGGGTAATCTTGTTTAGGTGCAGCGAACTTGTTTTGGTGCAGTGACCTTGTTTGGATGTAATATTCTTGTTTGTGAACAGTGATCTTGTTTGGTTGCAGTGATATTTTTCAATATATTGATCTTGTTTAGTTACAGTGCTCTTGTTTCAGTACAGTGATCTTGTTTTGTTGTAGTGACATTGTTTTAATACAGTGCTATTGTTTCAGTACATGAATCTTATTTGGATATAGTGATATTGTGTGGCTGCAGTGTTCCTATTTTGGTGCAATAATCTTGATGGGTGTAGTGATCTTGTTTGGGTGAAGTGATCTTGTTTGGGTGTAGTGATTTTGTTTAAGTATGGTAACCTTGTTTGGATGTAGTATTCACATCTTGTGTGGCTGTAGTGTTCTTGTTTTGATGCAGTGATCTTGTTTAGGTTCAGTGATCTTACTTGGGTACAGTGATCTTCTTAGGGTTCAGTGATGTTGTTTTGGTGCAATTATATTTTTTGGGTACAGTGATCTTGTGTGTTTGTAGTGATAATTTTTTGGGTGCAGTGATCGTGTTAGGTTGCATTGATCTTATTAGGATGCAGTGATCTTGTTTGGGTCCAGTGATCTTGTTGATTATGCTTCCCTAACTTCAGTTCTCTATCAAATGCACTTTTATGGTACCCTCTTCTTTGTGGCTAAACTAAAAATAATAAAATCACTGGTGCTGCCATAGAGTGTTTTCTAATGGATTAAGATGGGCCATTATATAGACGAGTATTTCATTCCTATTCATTTTCTGAATATGATGGTGCAAACGTGACAAAAAAAATGTAATTTTACATTCTGGTTTTCAATTACTAATTAGTATTGAAAAAAATTCAGACAGAAACATTAGGAAGGTAAATTGATGCTACAATTACAAAAAAACAACAACCCTATCTCATATGCCATTATATACAATGTATTATATTGAAGATATTCTTTTGCATTGTGGGTGGCATTTTTGGCCCTCCTAAAATTTATTTTTCCATGTCTCACTGTCATTTCATTTTAAGCGAAGCACCTATAAAGACATCTACAAATACAACACATTCACACAGGCACCATAGACATCCACACGCACACACACACAGGCACTCATAGACATAAACACGCACACAGGCGCCATAGACATCTACATGCACATATACACACACACATGCACCTATAGACATCCACACACACAGACAGGCACCATAGACATCTATATGCTTATATACACACACACAGGCACCCATAGACATCCACATGCACATATACCCATAGATGTTGAATTAAAGTGAAATGGTGATTTTTCACAATACTTTTACTCTGGGATTTTACTTTGGCACAGGTTCAGAAATGCAGAAAACGGTGAACCCTGGGCTTTACAAATTGTCTTTTAAAATGGCCACCATCTCAACAATTTAGGATTAGGATATAGTATTATGTATAAAAAAAGCCACAAATTAAAAAAACAAAAAACAATATAGATAACATTGAGCTCATGCACGTGAAGTTACCCTGGAGATAGCACTGATTTGGGCAATGTAAATGAACTGAATGCCCTTTTTAGGGCAATGCCCATCCAAATGCCTTTTTCAGGGCAGTGGGTAGCTTAGGTAGGTTTTTATTTGGGGGGGTTGGTTGTGTGGGTGGTGGGGTTTACTGTTGGGGGGTTGTTTGTATTTTTATTTGTCAGGTAAAAGAGTTGATTTCTTTGGGGCAATGCCCCGCAAAAGGCCCTTTTAAGATATATTGGCAGTTTTGTTTAGGCTAGGGGTTTTATTATTTTGGGGGGGCTTTTCTATTTTGATAGGGCTATTAGATTAAGTGTAATTAGTTTAAATATTTGATCATTTCTTTTTTGATTTTGTGGGTTTTTTTTTGTAATTTAGTTAATTGTATTTCATTAATTTAATTTATTTAATTTTAGTGTAATGTTAGGTTTAACTGTAAGATAGGTTAGGTTTTATTTCACAGGTAAATTTGTATTTATTTTTACTAGGTAGTTAGTAAATAGTTAATAACTATTTACTAACTAGTCTACCTAGTTAAAATAAATACAAACTTACCTGTGAAATAAAAATAAAACCTAAGCTAGATACAATATAGCTATTAGTTATATTGTAACTAGCTTAGGTTTTATTTTACAGGTAAGTATTTATTTTAATTAGGTTAAAGTTAGTGGGTGTTAGGGATAGGGTTACGTTAGGGTTAGACTTAGGGTTAGGTTTAGGGGTTAATAACTTTAGTATAGTGGTGGCGACATTGGGGGCTCTATTGGATTGAGATCTGGTAACTGTGGAGGCATTTGGCGTACAGTGAACTCATTGTCATGTTCAAGAAACCAGTTTGAGATGATTTGAGCTTTGTGACATGGTGCATTATCCTGCTGGAAGTAGCAATCAGAAGATGGGTACACTGTAGTCATAAAGGGATGCACATGGTCAGCAACAATACTCAGGTGGGCCGTGGCATTTAAATGATGCTCAATTGGTACTAAGGGCCCAAAGTGTGCCAAGAAAATATCCCTCACACCATTACACCGCCACCAGCCTGAACCGTTGATATAACGCAGGATGGATCCATGCTTTCATGTTGTTTACACCAAATTCTGACCCTACTATCTGAATGTCGCAGCTGAAATTGAGACTCATCAGACCAGGCAATGTTTTTCCAATGTTCTATTGTCCAATTTTGGTAAACCTGTGCGATTTGTAGCCTCAGTTTCCTGTTCTTAGCTGACAGGAGTGGCACCTGGTGTGGTCTTCTGCTGCTGTAGCCCATCTGCTTCAAGGTTCAATGTGTTGTGCATTTCAGAGATGGTATTCTGCATGCCTTGGTTGTAACAAGTGGTTATTTGAGTTACTGTTGCCTTTCTATCATCTCAAACCTGTCTACCTATTCTCCTCTGACATCAACAAGGCATTGTCATCCACACAACTGCCACTCACTGAATATTTTCCTACCATTCTCTGTAAACCCTAGAGATGGTTGTGCCAATAGATCAGCAGTTTCTGAAATACTCAGACCAGCCCGTCTGGCACCAACAACCATGCTACTTTCAAAGTCACTTAAATCCCCTTTTTTCCCTATTCTGATGCTCGGTTTAAAGTCGTCTTCATCACGTTGAGATGCCTAAATGCTGCCATATGATTGGCTGATTATCAATTTTTGTTACCAAGCAATTGAACAGGTGTACCTAATAAAGTGGCCGGTGAGTGTATGTATTTACGTGTATGTATTTACAGACATAGAGACACATATAAAAACATAACTATATATATGTATACATATACAGACATATATAGAAGTACATTTGAGCCCTTTGTCGTTAAGTGGATGAAAACATGTAAAAACCTATTTATGCAATATTCCTTTTTAATAAAGTGTTATACTGTGTATTTGCTGTAAATATTGCACATTCCAATGTTCTGCACATAGCAGAATATGTTCTATGTATTTATAAATAGATATTCCTATATATATCTGTATATATTTATAACTATAACTATAAATATATATTGTACCAAAAAAATCATCAGATATATGTAGAAATGTTTATTTATGAATAAATAGAACATATTCAGTTATGTACAGAACATTAGAATATGAAATATTCATATTTTCATATTGGGTTAGCTCTAATGAGAATGAATGATCGTGTTTGTGCGAGAGTAAGGTGTTTTTTTCCACATCATTTTTTTCCATTGACTTCTATGGGGGAATACATGAACGCGCATGTAATATTCTAAGTTTGTTTTTTGCGCTAGTCGGGTTAGAGCAAAAACACTTTACTTTCAACTTGTAATACGAGCGCAACCAGACTATTGCAAAAATCTTAGTTCTAGTGGATTTATAACTCTAGCAGAAGTGCAAAATACTGCTAATCTAGCCCTGTATTGGAAATATTTATACCGTGATATCTTATACCCTTCATAGCCCAAGGGAAGTAAAAGTTTATATCTAGGTTTTTAGTATGGTTAGAAAAGATTTCTTCACATTTCTCCTTGTAAATTTTGTAGCACGAGATTTCCAATTATTTATGTTTGAATATATAATCTCAGTGATATTAGAGGTTTTGTATCAAAATAACATAAAAGACACTTCAACTCTTTAGATATTTTTTTTTTTAGATATTTGCAGCACAGTAATTTCTCCCTTCCTCAAAAATGTATCTTGAGAGCAGTGATTGATTAATTTCATAAAATTTTATATATAGAGGGTTTTTTGTCTGCCCTTTTCATATATTCTTTTAACAAAGGTCTTCATAGTTAACATATTTATATAGGTTATATGCAAAAATCAGACACCTTTCATGTTAAATTCCCTATACTACTAAAAAGCAAACATATTTTAGAACTATCACCACATACTACGTAATATGTTGTTAATCAACCAATGTTTCACCCCTTACCATTAAAGGGACATTAAACACTAAATACATGCTAGATAGAATGAAGTTTAGACACCAATCAGCAAGCACTTACCAGGTGCTGAACCAAAAATGGGATGGCTCCTAAGCTTACATTCCTGCTTTTCAAATAAAGATATCAAGAGAAAGAAGACAAATTAATAGGAGTAAATTAGAAAGTTACTTAAAATTGCATGCTCTATCGGAATCATGAAAGAAAAAAATTTGGGTTTCATATCCCTTCAAAACTAGTTTGGTGACTCATCACAGATAAGAAACTATGGCCTAGATTTGGAGTTTGGCGGTAGCCGTGAAAACCAGCGTTAGAGGCTCCTAACGCTGGTTTTAGGCTACCTCCGGTATTTGGAGTCACTCAAAACAGGGTCTAACGCTCACTTTTCAGCAGCGACTTTTCCATACCGCAGATCCCCTTACGTCAATTGCGTATCCTATCTTTTCAATGGGATTTTTCTAACTCCGGTATTTAGAGTCGTGTCTGAAGTGAGCGTTAGAAATCTAACGACAAAACTCCAGCCGCAGAAAAAAGTCAGTAGTTAAGAGCTTTCTGGGCTAACGCTGGTTTATAAAATTCTTAACTACTGTGCTCTAAAGTACACTAACACCCATAAACTACCTATGTACCCCTAAACCGAGGTCCCTCCACATCGCCGCAACTCGATTAAATTTTTTTAACCCCTAATCTGCCGACCGCCACCTACGTTATCCTTATGTACCCCTAATCTGCTGCCCCTAACACCGCCGACCCCTATATTATATTTATTAACCCCTAATCTGCCCCCCACAACGTCGCCGCCAGCTACCTACACTTATTAACCCCTAATCTGCCGTCCGCACCCCGCCGCCAGCTACATTATCCCTATGTACCCCTAATCTGCTGCCCTAACATCGCCGACCCCTATATTATATTTATTAACCCCTAACCTGCCCCCCACAACGTCGCCGCCACCTACCTACAATAATTAACCCCTAATCTTCCAACCGCAAAGAGCCGCCAGCTACATTATAGCTATGTACCCCTAATCTGCTGCCCCTAACACCGCCGACCCCTATATTATATTTATTAACCCCTGACCAGCCCTCCCTAACATCGCCGACACCTAACTTCAATTATTAACCCCTAATCTGCCGACCGAATCTCGCCGCTATTCTAATAAATGTATTAACCCCTAAAGCTAAGTCTAACCCTAACACTAACACCCCCTAAGTTAAATATAATTTTAATCTAACGAAATTAATTAACTATTATTAAATAAATTATTCCTATTTAAAGCTAAATACTTACCTGTAAAATAAATCCTAATATAGCTACAACATAAATTATAATTATATTATAGCTATTTTAGGATTAATATTTATTTTACAGGTAACTTTGTATTTATTTTAACCAGGTACAATAGCTATTAAATAGTTAAGAACTATTTAATAGCTAAAATAGTTAAAATAATTACAAATTTACCTGTAAAATAAATCCTAACCTAAGTTACAATTAAACCTAACACTACACTATCAATAAATTAATTAAATAAAATACCTACAATTACCTACAATTAAACCTAACACTACACTATCAATAAATAAATTAAATACAATACCTACAAATAACTACAATGAAATAAACTAACTAAAGTACAAAAAATAAAAAAGAACTAAGTTACAAAAAATAAAAAAATATTTACAAACATAAGAAATATATTACAACAATTTTAAACTAATTACACCTACTCTAAGCCCCCTAATAAAATAACAAAGCCCCCCAAAATAAAAAAATGCCCTACCCTATTCTAAATTACTAAAGTTCAAAGCTCTTTTACCTTACCAGCCCTGAACAGGGCCCTTTGCGGGGCATGCCCCAAGAAGTTCAGCTCTTTTGCCTGTAAAAAAAAAAGCATACAATACCCCCCCCAACATTACAACCCACCACCCACATACCCCTAATCTAACCCAAACCCCCCTTAAATAAACCTAACACTAAGCCCCTGAAGATCATCCTACCTTGTCTTCACCATACCAGGTTCACCGATCCGTCCTGGCTCCAAAATCTTCATCCAACCCAAGCGGGGGCTGGCAATCCATCTTCCGGCAGCTGAAGAGGTCCAGAAGAGGCTCCAAAGTCTTCATCCTATCCGGGAAGAAGAGTAGATCCGGACCGGCAACCATCATCTTCCAAGCGGCATCTTCTATCTTCATCCGATGAGGACCGGCTCCATCCTGAAGACCTCCACCGCGGACCCATCTTCATCCGGCGACGTCCAACTGAAGAATGACGGTTCCTTTAAGGGACGTCATCCAAGATGGCGTCCCTCGAATTCCGATTGGCTGATAGGATTCTATCAGCCAATCGGAATTAAGGTAGGAATATTCTGATTGGCTGATAAAATCAGCCAATCAGAATCAAGATCAATCCGATTGGCTGATCCAATCAGCCAATCAGATTGAGCTTGCATTCTATTGGCTGATCGGAAAAGCCAATAGAATGCGAGCTCAATCTGATTGGCTGATTGGATCAGCCAATCGGATTAAACTTGATTCTGATTGGCTGATTCCATCAGCCAATCAGAATATTCCTACCTGATAGAATCCTATCAGCCAATCGGAATTCGAGGGACGCCATCTTGGATGACGTCCCTTAAAGGAACCATCATTCTTCAGTTGGACGTTGCAGGATGAAGATGGGTCCGCGGTGGAGGTCTTCAGGATGGAGCCGGTCCTCATCGGATGAAGATAGAAGATGCCGCTTGGAAGATGATGGTTGCCGGTCCGGATCTACTCTTCTTCCCGGATAGGATGAAGACTTTGGAGCCTCTTCTGGACCTCTTCAGCCGCCGGAAGATGGATCGCCAGCCCCCGCTTGGGTTGGATGAAGATTTTGGAGCCAGGACGGATCGGTGAACCTGGTATGGTGAAGACAAGGTAGGATGATCTTCAGGGGCTTAGTGTTAGGTTTATTTAAGGGGGGTTTGGGTTAGATTAGGGGTATGTGGGTGGTGGGTTGTAATGTTGGGGGGGGTATTGTATGTTTTTTTTTACAGACAAAAGAGCTGAACTTCTTGGGGCATGCCCCGCAAAGGGCCCTGTTCAGGGCTGGTAAGGTAAAAGAGCTTTGAACTTTAGTAATTTAGAATAGGGTAGGGCATTTTTTTATTTTGGGGGGCTTTGTTATTTTATTAGGGGGCTTAGAGTAGGTGTAATTAGTTTAAAATTGTTGTAATATTTTTCTTATGTTTGTAAATATTTTTTTATTTTTTGTAACTTAGTTCTTTTTTATTTTTTGTACTTTAGTTAGTTTATTTCATTGTAGTTATTTTTAGATATTGTATTTAATTAATGTATTGAGAGTGTAGTGTTAGGTTTAATTGTAGGTAATTGTAGATATTTTATTTAATTAATTTAATGATAGTGTAGTGTTAGGTTTAATTGTAACTTAGGTTAGGATTTATTTTACAGGTAATTTTGTTATTATTTTAACTAGGTAACTATTAAATAGTTATTAACTATTTAATAGCTATTGTACCTGGTTAAAATAATTACAAAGTTACCTGTAAAATAAATATTAATCCTAAAATAGCTATAATATAATTATAATTTATAGTGTAGCTATATTAGGATTTATTTTACAGGTAAGTATTTAGCTTTAAATAGGAATAATTTATTTAATAAGAGATAATTAATTTCGTTAGATGTAAATTATATTTAACTTAGGGGGGTGTTAGTGTTAGGGTTAGACTTAGCTTTAGGGGTTAATACATTTATTAGAATAGCGGTGAGCTCCAGTCGGCAGATTAGGGGTTAATAATTGAAGTTAGGTGTCGGCGATGTTAGGGAGGGCAGATTAGGGGTTAATACTATTTATTATAGGGTTAGTGAGGCGGATTAGGGGTTAATAACTTTATTATAATAGCGCTCAGGTCCGGTCGGCAGATTAGGGGTTAATAAGTGTAGGCAGGTGGAGGCGACGTTGTGGGGGGCAGATTAGGGGTTAATAAATATAATATAGGGGTCGGCGATGTTAGGGCAGCAGATTAGGGGTACATAGGGATAATGTAAGTAGCAGCGGTTTACGGAGCGGCAGATTAGGGGTTAATAATAATATGCAGGTGTCAGCGATAGCGGGGACGGCAGATTAGGGGTTAATAAGTGTAAGGTTAGGGGTGTTTAGACTCGGGGTACATGTTAGAGTGTTAGGTGCAGACGTAGGAAGTGTTTCCGCATAGCAAACAATGGGGCTGCGTTAGGAGCTGAACGCAGCTTTTTTGCAGGTGTTAGGTTTTTTTTCAGCTCAAACAGCCCCATTGTTTCCTATGGGGGAATCGTGCACGAGCACGTTTTTGAGGCTGGCCGCGTCCGTAAGCAACTCTGGTATCAAGAGTTGAAGCTGCGTTAAATATGCTCTACGCTCCTTTTTTGGAGCCTAACGCAGCCTTTATGTGGACTCTCAATACCAGAGTTATTTTTATGGTGCGGCCAGAAAAAAGCCGGCGTTAGCTACGCGGGTCCTTACCGACAAAACTCTAAATCTAGCCGTTACTTTTCCACTGAAAAGTGCCTATTTTTTAACACTTCTTTCTATTTTCTTTTTCTATATTTCTTAATATTGAATTGCACGAGAGAATTATTGCAAATCTTACAGGTCTCAGCAGGTGCACTCTGTAGATGTAGACCTTTAGTTTTATGTATTGCTATAGGTTATTTTCCATGCTATACTACTTTTACCATGAATTAAATTATACAAGTTACAGTTACTCATTGCCTAGTTTATTTTTCTTGCTAGAAGCACTACAGTTATTAATGCTGAGTTTGTCTAGTGAAATATAATTAGCCGTCCTGTAAATATGGTTTTTGTTTACAAGTTTCAAATGTATAACTGAATTTATATGTTTTCAGAAAAAAATATTCTTAAAGGGACATACATGTGCAAAAAGAAAATGGATTGGGTTATTTTTTTTGTATTGCGCTATTGCTTGCATATAATTGTGTTTATCTCCTGTGAAGGTGTGAAACATTTAGGTCAATTCAACTCCAGCGCCTGAATGCACTACTGGGAGATGGCTTAAGAACATCTGGTGAGCTAATGGCTAGAGGCATATGTGTGTAGCCACCAGCATGGCTATCCACATAAATACACCTGTATATACATATTTACACACACACAGACACTTTTATATATATATATATATATATATATATAAATAACTCACACACATATATATGTGTGTGTTATAGAACCTGTATATATATATATATATATATATATATATATATATATATATATATATATATATATATATATATGTGTGTGTGTAAATATGTATATACATGTGTATTTATGTGTACTTTATAGCCCTTTCCAATCAAATACATTGCCATATACAATATCCCTTTTAAACCTTATAACATTTTTTTTATTAATATTTATTTTAAAATGTGTTTTTTTTATCAGAAACAGTATATATGAGCGTGATACTTCATTATAATGTGTTTTTCCCGTGTTTTGCAGAGATTTTTTTAAACCCTTACACTTTACACAAGGCCTTCAGTCGCTTATCGTGTCCTGCACTAACATTAGCGCACTATTTGTTATCTAGCCCATAGAATTCCAGGGTCACTAGTGTTAAAATGACACGTTCTTATAAATTAGAGAATTTTATTTTTCCACTATAAGGGTCCTTTAGGTTTCAGCATTTGTTAATGTTTTCTCTTTCTGAATCATTATATGTATCCTTCATAGTATATTACATTTATACTTTGTGAATATCTTCTCATAGATAATGTCTGCAATTGAAAAAAATGGTTTATTCTGCTTTCAGTAATCTTTAAATAACCCCCCCCCTAAAAAAAAAAGCAAGGTTCCTGGCAATTCCCTCCAACTTAGTAATTCTCAACTTATGTTTGCTATAATCAGTGACAGGTCTATGTGGGTGCACCCCCATTGTGTAAAGCAACCTATATGACCGCTTAGTCATGCCCCCAGAGTGTCCAGTTCTGCCCATAAATATAAAATACCCAGTGATGCCCCCTGGAACAAACTTGAATCTACTTCTAACCTCTGTGACTCTTTCCCCAGCTTCATACTAAAATAAGTGTTTGCGCCTCCCCCCAATTTCCCCCAATTTCCATTTCTAGAACAGCTGCTGTCTCTGAGTCATATTTCGAAATTCATGTGACACAACCATATTATATGCTAGAGTAAAAATATCTCACACAGTCAATAAGCAGTGTTAATATTGTGCAGCATGTTGATAAAATTAAATTATGCAAACAATTATAAAGATAAGTAGGTGATTTCTGCTGTTTTTAAACGCTAGAATAAGATAATATATTTCAGCTTGTTAACATGAAATCTTGATACTAAGTTCAGGCTAGGAGATCTCTGACAACGTTGCGGCTGGGGTCTTGCCTTCCCTACCAAAGATCTTGTACATTCCAACATCTGAGGTGAAGAATGCTGCGGCCAGTGAGCCTAAAATCAGGTAAGGTTTAGGTGTTGGTGCTACAATTTGGTTATGGGTAAGGTATTGGAATAGTGTTAGTTCTTGTGTGTGTTCCTGATACAAACTGGTATATTGAAATGTTTATAACATGACTTCAATGTCTAATTTTGATATAATTTTGTATATGAATTCAGATTGGCTATCAGTACAAATCGTGAAAAATTTGAGTACCACTCTTCAACAGGTTTTTTGCTTGATGAAAAGATTTGCTTTAAATTTGGCATGGGAATAGGTCACATGGACAGTAGGCTTGTGCACTTGAAACCTTTGTTAGGATCCGAATGCGGAAATAAGCGCTATTCAGCTCTTTTCGGAGCCAGATCGATTCTGGTGCAAGATAACCATGTTAGGATCCGAATAACGATAACTTCTGCATTTGGATCCCAATGAAGGATCCAAAGGCACAAGTCTAATGGACAGTATGGGCTATTTAAAGGGACATGAATCCCCAAATCTTTATTTTATGATTCAGACAGAGCATACAGATTTAAACAACTTTCCAATTTACTTCTTTTATCAATTTTGCTTCATTTTCTTTGTATCCTTTATTGAAGGAGCAGCAATGCACAACTGGGAGTTAGCTGAACACATCGGTAAGTTAATGAAAACAGGCATATAAGTGCAGCTACCAATCAGCAGCTAGCTCCTGAGCCTCAAAGAAACAGAGATGAGGAGCACTGGGTGTAGATTAAAAATACAACTTTATTCCAGCAAAAATCTTGTTAAAAATACACATGGATAAAACAACAGCGTATATTGCATGTGAGTCCCCTGAGCATCTGAGATCAGCTGACGCGTGAGCCGTAGTCTTAGCTGTTCCTGCTCCCATATGCACACTCCTTTTATAGTGATCCAATCATTGTGATTGGTTTAAAAACAAAGGAAAAACCAAAATGGGGGAAAGGTGAGTGGGGAAAGGAGGCTTATTGTTAATACATGACAATTATTAAGATTAAACATATAATCAAATTTAAAAATGTACGAAATATACTGGCGAGGGCACTAAAACTCAAAAAATATAAAACATATATTCATGACATCAATACACCCAATAAACAAAATGTAAAAACTACACCAGATATTTTAGCCCAATTCGAATCTTATTACTCGAAATTATACAATATTGACAGGGAGGAAACACATAATACTACACTACCTGATATGCTATCCTATTTAGAGAATTGTAAACTTCCCCAATTATCAGCAGAGCAAAAAGAGGATTTAGAAAACCCAATATCGTCAGGAGAGATAATATCAGCCATCAAAAGTTTAAACATGGGAAAGAGTCCAGGCCCAGATGGCTACACAGCACAGTATTATAAAACATTCTCCCCGATTCTACTACCCCACCTGCAGAAGATTTTTAATCAAATATCCAAGGATACCACATTCCCACCTAATATGCTAGAAGCACATATTACGGTACTCCCTAAACCTGGGAAACCAGCGACCTACCCATCAAATTATAGGCCTATATCACTACTAAATGTAGATATAAAAATATTTGCGAAGGTGTTAGCCACGAGATTAAACAGATTCCTACCTGGCTTGGTGCACTTAAACCAAGCTGGGTTCGTCCCGCGCCGCGAAGCAAGGGATAATACGGTGAAAACTATAGATCTCATGGACTATGTTCATAGAGAGAAGATACCTGCGATTTTCCTAGGGATTGACGCTGAGAAAGCCTTTGATAGGCTGAATTGGGCATTTCTACAGCAAGCTCTCATTAAATTTGGAATAGGGCCACACATGCTTAATAAGATTCTTGCATTATATGATAATCCCACAGCTAAGGTTAGATTAAATGACTCCTTATCAAACGGCATAAATATTAGAAACGGCACCAGGCAGGGATGCCCACTATCCCCCTTACTATTTGTGTTAGCTATGGAGGTTTTGGCCTCCAAAATACGCCAGAACCCTGCAATAGAGGGCCTTAAGATCCAAAATGTGGACTACAAACTGTCGCTCTATGCAGACGACATCTTATTGACGTTGACCAATCCGCTATCATCTTTAAAAGCATTACAATTGGAATTTGATCTATTTAGCTCCCATTCCTATTTTAAAATTAACATAACTAAATCAGAGGTATTAGGAGTGGCAGTATCTGATACACTCCTTCAACATATTAGCAGCCAATTGCATTTCTCTATCCAAAAACATTCCCTAACATACCTGGGTACGCAAATAGCAAGAACAAAGGAGGAACTTTATACATTAAACTATGAGAAACTGCTAAAAGAACTACAAGTAGAGATTAATGGATGGAAAACCAAATGCCTGTCCTTGCTCGGTAGGATACAGGCCTTTAAGATGTCATTCTTACCAAGAATACTATATATCTTTCAAACGGTACCCATCACATTACCCAAAACATACTTGAATAGGCTCCAGGCTAATGTAAACTCATTTGTCTGGCAGAGCAAAATGCCGAGAGTTTCAAAGAAAATTTTATACAGGGATAGATATACAGGAGGCCTGGGAGTTCCCAACCTTCTTTATTACAAACAGGCGACCATGCTAACCAGAATTATAGATTGGTGTAAACATTCAGACAATAAGGAATGGGTAAAGTTAGAACACAATCTGACCTGTGTGGCCAGCCTGGGGAGCCAGTGTTGGCTCAATAAACCGCGTAGGAGACTTTGTAGTTCACCTCCAACCATAGTAGCAGAAACCTTTGATGTATGGGACACAATATTAAAAAATAAAAAAGACATTTCATCTATCCCAGGCCCATTAACTCCTCTACTAGCAAACACTGACTCCCCATTAGGACACTACAAAATAAAGGAAGAAACCACGAACATTCACTGTTGTGTACCGACATATACTTGCTTAGATAAAGGTAAACTCTTGACTAGAAAAGAAATGACGGACAGAAATATTTTTGTAGGTCAGAACTGGTATGAATACTTCCAACTGTCACACTATATTAACCACAACAGGGAGAAAAGAGACCTAATAAGGCCATTAACCACATTCGAATCAATATGCTACTCCACAGGCACATCGAAAAAAGGGTTATCCCAGTCATACAAGTTATTAGTGACAATGCACTCCACCCAACTACCCACATACACTAAGGTATGGGAGAGAGAATTGCAAGAGTCCTTAACACCAAACGAGTGGCAGACAATTTTTCAGCAAATGGGGAAAGCCCCATCTTCCATGAATGCTACAGAGACCAATCTGAAAGTACTCATCAGATGGTACTTAACTCCCAAAAGGTTGTCTAGAATTTACCCAAGTGCTAACACTCAATGTTGGAGGGCATGTGGGCAAGAGGGAAATATGTCCCACATATGGTGGAACTGTCCCTTCATAAAAACATATTGGATCAACTTGCACTCAGAGATAGAAAAGGTAATAGCTATTCATTTAGAATTCAGCCCGTTTGTACTCTTATTAAATAAGACACCTAAAATAAAATGCAAACTGAGAGCAATGCTACTATATATTATGTTAAATTGTGCTAGACAACTGATACCTAGACTTTGGAAACAGACAAAGGTTCCCAGTGTACAAGACTGGAGAGAACAGGTCAATAGAGTACTATCATTGAAAAAATATCACTATCAGCACAGTAATCGCATTGATGACTTTCACTCTATGGTGTTTTTATGGGAAGAGTATCTAGGGTCAATTTAGGCATCTCACGTAAGCAGGATCACCCCAGACACTTATCGTACAGTTTGGGTAGAGAAGCATGAAACTGAAGGGGATTTGCGGCGCAGCAGCAGCAGCATTTACTTTGGTATGATCGAGTTTTGATGACACACTTAACCCGTTTAGAGTTTTATCAATGAAACCTGAATCAGCAGGTGAGATCCTAAAAAAAATATATTGTTGTAATTGGGATAAGGGAATCACATGATTTTGTAAGATAAGCGAACTGTAAAGGGCGGTCTTTGAAGAATGTAATATTTGCACTGTAATGTTGATTTTCTTTTTCTCATTTCTGTTAACATGTTTAAGAAACCAATAAAAATTTATAAAAAAAAAAAAAAAAAAAAAAAAAAAAAAAGTGTATTTCTATAACTGTTGGTTATGCAAAAATGGGGAATGGGTAATAAAATGGATTATCTTTCTTTTTAAACAAAAAAAAATAAAAAAAAATGTACGAAATAAATAATTAAATAAAACCTCCATTCACATGTATCAATTTATATTATAGATAATTAATATTATTGTCTTTTTGTGCATTACATAAACTTTGAGATCGCAACAATGTATATGAATTAATGTTACAAGTTAAATCAGGTAAACCTATCATATTGTTTCATTACATTTCGGCTGCCCAATAATTATATAAATGACAGTGTTCCTACTATCTCATAGTACATAATATAAGACAATATAACATAACATAATATAAGCTCCTGAGCCTACCTTGGTAATGCTTTTTAACCAAGGATACCAAAAGAATGAAAGAAATTAGATAATGGAAGTAAAATGGAAAGTTGTTTAACATTGCATGTTCTATCTGAATCATAAAAGAAAAAGTTTGTGTTTCATGTCCCTTTAAAATAAAAAAGTAAATAAATCTTTACAAACATTTAAGAGAAATGTAGCCTCAAATGGCCAAAACACTGATTTGTTTTGCAGGATGCAAAAAGAAGAACCAACATGAAGTCTATAAGCTAAATGCCACTTAAAGGGACATTGCACTGTGAAATTGGTATCCCCTAAAAAGGATATGAACCCCCCCAAAAAAATATTGTGTTTCAGACAGAGCATACAATTTTTTAAACTTTTAAATTTACTTCTATTTTCCCATGATATTATTTGTTGAAGAGATACCTCGAGCACTATATGGCAGGAAATAGTGCTGCTATCTAGTGCTCTTGCATATGGATAACATTCTTGCAAAACTGCTGCCATTTAGTGCTCCAGAAATGGGCTTGCTCCTGCTTTTTAAGAAAAGATACCAAGAGAACAAAGAAAAATGTGTACAAGTAAACTATTGAGTTATTTAAAATCACATGCTCTATCTGAATCATGAAAAAAATGTGGTTTCATATCCATTTAAATAAATTAAGGAGTCAATAATCAAATATCAAGTAATCTTATTTGCTGCACTTTCATTTTTCTATCTTTTGACCACGTGGGGGCACTCCTGCAGTTTCTTTAAAATGTGGAAGATCATGAAGGTTCTACATTGTTATTATTTAGCAATTACAGTGAATATATATTTTTAATTTCAAACATCATATTTAATAGAGTTAATTGCACAAAAAGAACATAATAAACAATTACAAGCAACATAGTTTAACACACTGAGCCAATCGTGAATTTTCTGGCTTTATTTGACATTAATATATATTTATTCTTTTAGTAAATTGTATAATTAAATGAAGCATTGTTACAACATAGTTTCATACACATTTCTGAAGAGGAAATACAGCAAGATGTAATATTAATGAGAAAATTGAAGGGCATGCGTAGTTTGAACGCTTTGATGTGAAACTATACATTATTTTGCTGTGTCTTGTATGTATTCAGGTTTCTTATGCTGGGGTCTGGAATTTTTTTATTGTGTTGCAAAATACTTAATGGTTAAGATGAGCAAGGATGAAACCCTAATGGTCAATTTAACAAGTTTTTTTTAATGGGTTACAGGTGGGTGGAGACAAGAGATTCTAGTGCTTCTTCTAAAATAGGGTGTTTCTAAATGTATAAATATTTTTTATTTAAATGCAACAGGGCCAGATTACAAATTGAGAGAGGCAGTTTAAAACCCTAATATTACTTATGCGCAATACATACTGCACTAATTTTTGCACTCAAATTACAAATCGGTGATTAATATTTATTGTGCAAATCCTCCGCTATACACTTAAAATATTAATTTACATATAAGAACACACACATACACCCCCCCCCACACATACATACCCCCCCACACATACCCCCCACACACATACATACCCCCCACACACATACATACCCCCCACACACATACATGCCCCTCTCACACACATACATACCCCCCACACACATACATACCCCCCACACACATACATACCCCCCACACACATACATACCCCACACACACATACATACCCCCCACACACATACATACCCCCCACACACATACATGCCCCTCTCACACACATACATACACCCCCACACACATACATACACCCACAAACATACATACCCCCACACACATACACACCCCTCCCACACACATACATACACCCCCACACACATACATGCCCCCACACACATACATGCCCCCAGACACATACATACCCACAGACACATACATGCCCCCACACATATACATACCCCTCACACACATACATACCCCTCCCACACACATACCCCCACACACATACATAATGCCACACACATACATACCCCCACACATATACATACCCCCAGACACATACATGCCCCCACACACATACATACCCCCAGACACATACATGCCCCCACACATATACATACCCCAGACACATACATGCCCCCACACACATACATACCCCCACACACATGCATACCCCACACACATAAATACCCCTCCAACAGACCACACACATACAGGCATAAACATAACCACACACACATAAAAACCCCTCCCACATATACCCACACACACATAAATACCCCTCCAACACACATACACGTGCACACATAACCACACTCACATAAATACCCCTCCCACATATACCCACACACACATAAATACCCCTCCCACACACATACACGCACACACTTAAATACCCCTCCCACACACATACACGCTCACACACACACCCTCTCCCCCTTACAACTCCCGCCCCTTTGTCTCTTTAGCCCTTCCCCAAAACATTTTTTTTTTAATAACCTTTTGTTTCCTGTCCATTAAGCTTTTATTCACATCGATTCATTTATTTCTATAATTTTTTTGTATTTAATCACGCAATAGTAAGCTTTAATACTTTCAATAGATGACTTGTAATACACGAGCAATGAGCTGCTATTGTCGCTTCCCATTAAAAGTATAGGGTATGTTATAGGTATTGGGTGCATTCAAAAAACAATTTAACAAACTTGTAATACCCAATCGAGGGTTATTGATTTGTGTGAGGCTAAGCATTGCAGGGTTTTAACTTCCTATGGCCTAGATTTGGAGTTTGGCGGTAGCCGTGAAAACCAGCGTTAGAGGCTCCTAACGCTGGTTTTAGGCTAACTCCGGTATTTGGAGTCACTCAAAAAAGGGTCTAACGCTCACTTTTCAGCCGCGTATTAACCCCTAATCTGCCCTCCCTAACATCGCCGACACCTAACTTCAAACATTAACCCCTAATCTGCCGACCGGAGCTCACCGCTATTCTAATACATTTTTAAACCCCTAAAGCTAAGTCTAACCCTAACCCTAACACCCCCCTAAGTTAAATATAATTTAAATCTAACAAAATAAATTAACTCTTATTAAATAACTTATTCCTATTTAAAGCTAAATACTTACCTGTAAAATAAACCCTAATATAGCTACAATATAAATTATAATTACATTGTAGCTATTTTAGGATTAATATTTATTTTACAGGCACTTTTGTAATTATTTTAACCAGGTACAATAGCTATTAAATAGTTAAGAACTATTTAATATTTACCTAGTTAAAATAATAACAAAATTACCTGTAAAATAAATCCTAACCTAAGTTACAATTAAACCTAACACTAGAATATCATTAAATTAATTAAATAAAATATCTACAATTACCTACAATTAAACCTAACACTACACTATCAATACATTAATTAAATAAAATACCTACAAATAACTACAATGAAATAAACTAACTAAAGTACAAAAAATAAAAAAGAACTAAGTTACAAAAAATAAAAAAATATTTACAAACATAAGAAAAATCTTACAACAATTTTAAACTAATTACACCTACTCTAAGCCCCCTAATAAAATAACAAAGCCCCCCAAAATAAAAAAATGCCCTACCCTATTCTAAATTACTAAAGTTCAAAGCTCTTTTACCTTACCAGCCCTGAACAGGGCCCTTTGCGGGGCATGCCCCAAAGAATTCAGTTCTTTTGCCTGTAAAAAAAAACATACAATACCCCCCCCCCAACATTACAACCCACCACCCACATACCCCTAATCTAACCCAAACCCCCCTTAAATAAACCTAACACTAAGCCCCTGAAGATCTTCCTACCTTGTCTTCACCCTGCCAGGTTCACCGATCGGTCCAGAAGAGCTCCTCCGATGTCCTGATCCAAGCCCAAGCGGGGGGCTGAAGATGTCCATGATCCAGTCGAAGTCTTCATCCAAGCGGGGCAGAAGAGGTCTTCCATCCGATTGAAGTCTTCATCCAGGCAGCATCTTCTATCGTCATCCATCCGGAGCGAAGCGGCAGCATCCTGAAAACCTCCGACGCGGAACATCCATCCTGCCCGACGACTGAACGACGAATGACGGTTCCTTTAAATGACGTCATCCAAGATGGCGTCCCTCGAATTCCGATTGGCTGATAGGATTCTATCAGCCAATCAGAATTAAGATAGGAATATTCTGATTGGCTGATGGAATCAGCCAATCAGAATCAAGTTCAATCCGATTGGCTGCTCCAATCAGCCAATCAGATTGAGCTCGCATTCTATTGGCTGTTCCGATCGGCCAATAGAATGCAAGCTCAATCTGATTGGCTGATCGGATCAGCCAATCGGATTGAACTTGATTCTGATTGGCTGATTCCATCAGCCAATCAGAATATTCCTACCTTAATTCCGATTGGCTGATAGAATCCTATCAGCCAATCGGAATTCGAGGGACGCCATCTTGGATGACGTCATTTAAAGGAACCGTCATTCGTCGTTCAGTCGTCGGGCAGGATGGATGTTCCGCGTCGGAGGTCTTCAGGATGCTGCCGCTTCGCTCCGGATGGATGACGATAGAAGATGCCGCCTGGATGAAGACTTCAATCGGATGGAAGACCTCTTCTGCCCCGCTTGGATGAAGACTTCGACCGGATCATGGACATCTTCAGCCCCCCGCTTGGGCTTGGATCAGGACATCGGAGGAGCTCTTCTGGACCGATCGGTGAACCTGGCAGGGTGAAGACAAGGTAGGAAGATCTTCAGGGGCTTAGTGTTAGGTTTATTTAAGGGGGGTTTGGGTTAGATTAGGGGTATGTGGGTGGTGGGTTGTAATGTTGGGGGGGGGTATTGTATGTTTTTTTTTACAGGCAAAAGAGCTGAATTCTTTGGGGCATGCCCCGCAAAGGGCCCTGTTCAGGGCTGGTAAGGTAAAAGAGCTTTGAACTTTAGTAATTTAGAATAGGGTAGGGCATTTTTTTATTTTGGGGGGCTTTGTTATTTTATTAGGGGGCTTAGAGTAGGTGTAATTAGTTTAAAATTGTTGTAAGATTTTTCTTATGTTTGTAAATATTTTTTTATTTTTTGTAACTTAGTTCTTTTTTATTTTTTGTACTTTAGTTAGTTTATTTCATTGTAGTTATTTGTAGGTATTTTATTTAATTAATGTATTGATAGTGTAGTGTTAGGTTTAATTGTAGGTAATTGTAGATATTTTATTTAATTAATTTAATGATAGTCTAGTGTTAGGTTTAATTGTAACTTAGGTTAGGATTTATTTTACAGGTAATTTTGTTATTATTTTAACTAGGTAACTATTAAATAGTTCTTAACTATTTAATAGCTATTGTACCTGGTTAAAATAATTACAAAGTTGCCTGCAAAATAAATATTAATCCTAAAATAGCTACAATGTTCTTATAATTTATATTGTAGCTATATTAGGATTTATTTTACAGGTAAGTATTTAGCTTTAAATAGGAATAATTTATTTAATAAGAGATAATTAATTTCGTTAGATTAAAATTATATTTAATTTAGGGGGGTGTTAGTGTTAGGGTTAGACTTAGCTTTAGGGGTTAATACATTTATTAGAATAGCGGTGAGCTCCGGTCGGCAGATTAGGGGTTAATAATTGAAGTTAGGTGTCGGCGATGTTAGGGAGGGCAGATTAGGGGTTAATACTATTTATTATAGGGTTAGTGAGGCGGATTAGGGGTTAATAACTTTATTATAGTAGCGGTGCGGTCCGCTCAGCAGATTAGGGGTTAATAAGTGTAGGCAGGTGGGGGCGACGTTATGGGCGGCAGATTAGGGGTTAATAAATATAATACAGGGGTCGGCGGTGTTAGGGGCAGCAGATTAGGGGTACATAAGGATAATGTAAGTAGCGGCGGTTTACGGAGCGGCAGATTAGGGGTTAAAAATAATATGCAGGGGTCAGCGATAGCGGGGGCGGCAGATTAGGGGTTAATAAGTGTAAGGTTAGGGGTGTTTAGACTCGGGGTACATGTTAGGGTGTTAGGTGCAGACATAGGAAGGGTTTCCCCATAGACAACAATGGGGCTGCGTTAAGAGCTGAACGCAGCTTTTTTGCAGGTGTTAGGTTTTTTTTCAGCTCAAACAGCCCCATTGTTTTCTATGGGGGAATCGTGCACGAGCACGTTTTTTAGGCTGGCCGCGTCCGTAAGCAACTCTGGTATCGAGAGTTGAAGTTGCGTTAAATATGCTCTACGCTCCTTTTTTAGAGCCTAACGCAGCGATTCTGTGGACTCTCAATACCAGAGTTATTTTAAAGGTGCGGCCAGAAAAAAGCCGGCGTTAGCTACGCGGGTCCTTACCGACAAAACTCCAAATCTAGCCATATGTGAACAAACACAAAAGTTGTATTTCCAAAACCCTTTGGTTGCTCTCTAACATGCTCCACCCAAAATAAACACCCTGGCTTTGCAGCTGGTGGTGAGCTGTGATTTCAGTCTATGGGGAAAGTGGTATGTGTCTAATTGGCTATACCTCCTCTCTTTAAGAGCATTGATGGGAAATATACATTTACATGCCCCTTTAAATGGACACTAAACACAATTTATTTCATGATTCAGATAGAGCATGCAATTTTAAGCAACTTTCTAATTTACTCCAATTATCAAATTTTCTTCATTCTCTTGCTATCTTTAGTTAAAAAGCAGGAATGTAAAGCTAAGGAGTCAGCCCATTTTTAGTTCAGCACCCTAAATAGCGCTTGCTTATTGGTGGCTACATTTGCTCATCAATAAGCAAGCGTAACCCAGGTTCTGAATCAAAAATTGGTTGGCTCCTAAGCTTTACATTTCTGCTTTTTAAATAAAGGTAGCAAGAGAACGAAAAAAAATTAGGAGTAAATTAGAAAGTTGCTTAAAATTGCATGCTCTATCTGAATCACGAAAGAAAACATTTGGGTTCAGTGTCCCTTTAAATAAATAATCTGGTTTTAGCCTTTAAGGAAATAAGCCAAGTGAATCCCTGACCCAAGCTATTAGAAACAAGCCACTTCTAAAAATCTTAAGACCATCTGGACATGAATATATGTCGACATGGTCCGTAAAGTCCAGTAATGATGTTCAAATGGGAGATACCAGGTTAAACTTTTTATTAAAGTGATATTTTAAATTTAAACAGTTTTTACTTTTTTTAATTTTACTGTTTATCCATTTGGACTTTATTTTGTGTAGATTTACATGAACATTTGAAAACTACAGCTTTTTTTCAGGAGCAATTGTATTTTTATTTTTGGATTAAGTTAACATTTTTTTTTTAAATGTAATACTTCCTCGGATTAATCAATACCGATTATATAAAGTTATTCATAATTTTAAGGGCAATACATATGTTTATTTTCAGTGATCAGTATTTTACTGAATTTGTTAAAAAAAATTGACAATTTTTTGTTTGTATTGCATCATATCTTAAAGGGACACTCAAGTCAAAATTAAACTTTCTTGATTCAAATAGAACATGCAATTTTAAACAACTTTCAAATCTACTTACAGTAACAACATGTGCACAGTCCTTTAATATTTACACTTTTTGAGTCACCAGCTCCTACTGAGCATGTTCAAGAATTCACAGAATATACGTATATGTATTTGTGATTGGCTGATGGCTGTCACATGATACAGGAAGAATGGAAATAGACATAACTTTGAAATTTGTTAGAAAAAAATCTGCTACTCATTTGAATTTCAGACTTAGTGCTATTGCATTGTCTTTTTATCATGCATTTGTTGGCCATGCAAATCTACTGTAGTTGCTGGTCCTTTAGTCCAAACAAAACCCCCAAAAAACTACAGAAACCCTTATTTTGGATCATAAGACCAAACTACTCTGTAGACTTTATTTATAGAAAATTGTTAACAACTCTTCATCTGTAACAGTACCCATCCAAAAAAAATTGGTGTTCAAATCCTTCATGTTCATTCTTGACATATTATGGAGAACATAGTAGCTGATAAGGAGAATGAAAAACATGTACAGTATATGCTTCCAGAATTCCATCTCTAGCAGAGCCCACAAAAAGACAACATGTCATAGGCCTATCATTTGTACTCCATTTTTTTTTAAAATGTCCTCCTTGTTTTAGATTCTCTGAGGATTTTCAAATGATTGTTGTAGGTAGAAAGAAAAAAAAACATATATAAGATTGCCCCTTGAGGTACTAAACGTGTATATGTTTCCTTAACCCTATGACTAAGCATGACAGAACTGAAAACTGCTATTAGATCCTATTTATACCCATTAATACATTTGCATCTTATTTTAGATTCTCAGTGGATTTTTGAGCATTTGGGGTTAAGAAGAAAATTAATATGAAGTAAATAATACCCTATGTACTCTGAACATATATATTCCAGATGCAGTACTGTGCAAAAGTCTTAGGGCACCGTTAGATTTGTTTTAGCAATGGTATAATGACCATATATAATTATTTCTCAGTCTCTTTAGTAGAATACAACCAGAAAATACAGGATATTTGTATGTAGTATTAAAAAACTTACAAAATTAGCTTCTATAGGCTAAAGTGGCAAGTATTTAGGGTGACTTCCTCTTACACTTGAGCAATAGCAGGAACCTGGCTCTCGTAAACCTAAATGTAATGGAACTCTAATTAATGTCATTGCTAACACCTGTATTTGCCCTACTATTTCACGTCAAAATGACAGCTGCAAAAAAGGTCTATTACACCATGTTTATTCCAGACATGCTTGAGCATTGCATATACATGTGGTATGAGTTTAATTAATTGGAAGCTTGCTAATAAGACCAACTTTCAATCACATCATTCTATTCCCAATGCCAAAGATCTTAGAATTTGACAGATATAAAATCATACTTTTGCATCAGGAAGGCCACTCTCAAAGGGAAATCAGCAAACAAACTGGATACTCAAGATGTGGTATTCAAGCTGTTATAAAGAAATTTGAAGAATCAGCAGAGGTTAAGGACAAAAAAGGACTGGAAGGCCAAGAAAACTTTCAAAATCTGATGAGAATTTTCTCTGAGTTTCTTCTTTGAAAGGCCGGTAAGGACCTGGCTCAGCATCTGGCAGATTCATTGTGATGCCAAGTTTACCCTTTTACAGTCTGAAGAAGCTTGATTAGGAATGGTCTTTGTGGAAGGGTAGCAGCCAAGAAACCACTTTTTCAGAAGGGGGACAGGGTGAAAAGGCTAAGCTATGCTAAATCTCACAAAGATTGGAATGAAGATTAGTGGAAAGAAGTATTATGGAGTGACAAAACCAAGTTTCAAATTTCTGGGTCCAATCGTCTACAATATGTGAGAAAAAGAGTTGGTGAAGATAGAAGACCGCAGCTGGGATAAAGATGGACTGCCGCCACTTTGGTGAGTACAACCTATCATGTTTAGTGTAAGAACTTATTTGGGTTTTCTTTTTTTAGAATAGGGTTTTTTATTTTTATTTTTGGGCAGCAAAAGAGCTAAGGGCACTTCCCAACCAAATGCTCTTTTCAGTACACTTTTTAGTGTAGGTTTTTTAGATAGCCTTTTTTGAGGAGCGGAGGTTACTCGTGGAATGGGTTTCTATTTACTAAATGTAATCCTAATCAAAGTTGGCTGTTAAAAACCCATTACTTAGGTGTGGAGCAAAGTCCTAAAGACTTAGTTACTTGTCTAAAATCGACAAAGCAATTCTTACCCCAAATCCTGTGAACTGTCTGGTCCTGGGGAGAAGAACGGAGCCCGGCCGCACTTGTTACAAGGAACGCTGCTGAAGCAGCATGCGTCTCTCCTTGCCGTCTGTGTTGGTTATCCGGAAGCCTCCGACCATCCAATGAGCTCCCTCCTCAGATGTCACTTACTAGGGGGTGTTGTCCATGATCTACATCTATATTGGGTAATGGTACAGACAGTCAGGCCAGCTGCTAGGCTCAGGGAAAAGTGCTGGGGGAATTTCCCCTTCAGAAGCTGTGCTGCACGCTAAGATGGTCACATACACAGTAGTACACAGCAAAGAATGAGCGGAGCACCAGCTGTAGTAAAATCTGCATTCTGCTTTATTCAGAAAATAATTTAAAATATGTATCAATTTCAGCAGGAAACACAAAGTGGAAGGTTGTAAATTGTCCAAAATAGGAGTCACTTCTGCTGAAATTGACACATATTTTAAATTATTTTCTGAATAAAGCAGAATGCAGATTTTACTACAGCTGGTGCTCCGCTCCTTCTTTGCTGTGTATGACTAAAAATGTAACCAAATGTGCAAAAAAATAAAAAAAATAAACAAGTGAATATAATATATAATCCAATCCAATCTTTATTGGGAATTCCAATCATGAATTCCAGTTTTGACTGAGGTTTTTTTAATAGAACGCTATAACCAGAGCTGATGAGAGCTCTGCACTAGGTGAGTAGAAACTCTGCAAGGTTAAAGTGTGCTGAATTATACTGAGAGCAGAATGGCGCTATGGATGTATCTGTGTCTTGGTCTTGGTCTCTTTGAGGTTGATCCTGATTGGAATTCCCAATAAAGACTGAATTGGACTCCTCACCTCATTAAGGACTCTAACAATTTTTGTTTCCAATCATTGGCCTGTATAATACATTATTATTGGCTTGGTATAAACACTATTATTAGTTTAGTGTTAGCATTGTTTTTTTATTTTGAGGTGGATTTTTTTTAAGTGGGGCTTTAGTTTTAGAATAGGCATAACTGTTTTTTTATTTTTGGTAAAAAAAAAAATGTAATGGTAGTGTTTTATTTTCTGTAATGGTATCTTCTTTTTTCATGTAATGGTAGCTTGCTTTTATTTTCAGGTAAAGTTAATTTTTTTTAATAGTGTAGTGGGGTAGTTTGCAAACTATTAACCAGTTTAGGGGTTAATAGTGTAGTGGGTAGTTTGCAATGGGGGTTGTGATGGCTTAGTGGTTAATTGTGTAGTGGGGTAGTTTGCAATGGGGGTTTTGGTGGTTTAGTGGTTAATGGTGTAGTGGGTTAGTTTGTGATGGGGGTTGTGGTGGTTTAGGAGTTAATTGTGTGATTGGTAGTTTGTGATGTGGAATGTAGCAGGTTAGGGGTTAATAGAGTCGTTTAGTGCAACTGTTCCTTTCAGGTCACGTAAAAAGTTTGAGCATTAAATATGATTACGTTTAAGCGATCGGATTTACTTTCAACTTGTAATTTGAGCGGACATTGCTGCTAAATGCCGCCCATAGAAAATATGTAGAGCGTAAATTACTGCGAGTTTGCATAAACAAATTTGCAGTAATTTAAATTGTGTGCCACTTGTAATAGGGATTTGAGCATAAAAACCACAGAAATCTCACAATTGCAGTAATGCTCCTCGAGTTAACAATAGCGATCCACTCGTAATCTGGCCCTAAATGGGCTGAGCATGCAGAAATAGCAGAACTCCTTATCTATCTATCTATCTATCTATCTATCTATCTTTCTAAACATTAAGGGCTTCTTATCTTATCTCTCTGTAGAGAGAGAGAGCAATCGAAAAGAACAATTTTATAACCTATCTCTTTCACGCCCCCTTAAAACTTGATTGCTTGCTTGCTTCCTCTTGTTTACATTGGTTTCTATAGAGGATACCAAAGCATTCATATGTTCAGTATAGATGTTGTGTTGGTTTCAACAAGCAAATACAGATCATTTAAATTAGAAAATAAAGGTATTGGAGGTATTTATAAACTGTTTGATACAATCCATTGTGTGAAACCAGATAATTGTGAACAAGTTAAAACAGAGAACAATGTACAGTGCAATGTCCCTTTAAATCCATGTGTGCTTCTTCTATGCTGGTATATGTTGGCCTGGTGCAGTGGAGGCTCCTCCATTGGATCACAGCCGCACGTGAACCCCCAACCATTTGAACCCCCCAAAAGAATAAATAAAAAAAATAACAAATTAAATAAATAAATATTATTGGCTTAATAAATCTAATTAGATTATTTTTCATTTTGGCTTAATAAATCTAATTACAGTATATCATTTTTAATCTAGGTTCCACTGCAGTTTAAAAAAAAAATAAAAAAAATTGCCATGTTTACTGCTATCTATCGCACAACACCTCATGTGCGATAGAAGTATAGGGAAAATCACTTTCCCCTTTCTGTCTGCAGTGCCTGCAGCGCCTCCCACAGCCCAGCCCATAGCTTTGCTAACCGCACAGCTCTCAGTGTGCGAGTGAGAACAAGCTAGCATGTCATGTGACACTCGCACACTGAGAGCCTTGTGTGTGGGAGGAGGAGCTTTGTCGGGTTCAGATAGTGAGGAGATGGATGCTGAGAAGAATACACATTGATAGATGAGGAGAACTAATAGATCACAAGCCGATCTGTCCAGGTACTAGAGAGCAACTATTACTTTTAGCTAATAATAGATAATCAGCCTGTGATTTTTCATAGGACACAATTTGAGGGCTAAGTACCCCATGCACTGTACCTCCAAGGAAATTGCTTAAATTGTTATTGATTACAGAATTACAATCCATATACGTTATACCCAATACAAACCAGTTAATAAGTAATTTTTTATGCTCCTCTTTAGAGTTAGTGGAACTGCAGTCTGCAGCATGTACAGAGTTATCCATCTCCTGTATCACATGTACCCACAAAATGGGACTTTTAATTCTTACGCAAATCCGATATTTACAACCAGTATGTTTAGTGGATATCTGTTCTCATCCTTATTAATTGTTTTTGGTTTTATTCACTTTTACTAATTAATAATCACCTAGATTACGAGTTTTGCGTTAGAGGCTGTGCGGTGCTAATGAGCAGTTTATGCTCACCGCTTACTTACAGACAGCGCTGGTATTACGGGTTTTTACAAACCAGACAAGAAGTGAGCGTTGAGCAAAATTTTGCTCATTACCGCACTCCAATACCAGCGCTGCTTACGTTAGCGGTGAGCTGGTGTAACGTGCTCGTGCACGATTTCCCCATAGGAATCAACAGGGAGAGCCGGCTGAAAAAAGTCTAACACCTGCAAAAAAGCAGCGTAAAGCTCCTTAACGCAGCCCCATTCAGTCGTAAGTGGTTTGCATAAAAAAAGTCTTTAAGGATGAGCAGCCAGATTCAACACTCAGCCTGTTGAATCTGGCTGCTCATCCTTAAAGACTTTTTTTATGCAAACCACTTACGACTGAAGTGGAATCTTTTATCATAGTGTGGAACGACGGTCCTTTTAGTGTGATGCTGTATTGATACCTCATACAAACTGAGGTCTCGTTTGTGAGTATCATTCTTGTGCTGTAAATAAATTCGTACTACTTTTAAAACAGTATTATGCTATATGCCGTGTTTGTTCCCTTTACATAACACGTTGGAGTTATCAAAGATACCCAGACCGGTTGCGGACAACAACATTGGAGAACCCGATAAACAGAGAATCTTCAAGGGACAACGCTTAGGATCATAAGCCCGCTACTCGAGAATCAGTGCTGGGACCTGACACATTAACAACGCCCGTTCCTTACCTCATTTGATTGAGGTCACCTATTGTGAGTAGCCTGTGAAACCATTTTGGGGATTGCTGTAATTTCATGTTTGCAAGGCTGAACGTTCACTTTCTGAAGATAGAACAACCCTGCTTGTTATAGACTCGACCAACATATTTGAGAACTAAAGATTCTCTCTTTATTATCCACACAATATTGAAACAACAATAGCTTATATTTAATTAGACTGATCATTTTCCTAGTGTATATATACATTGTAGCGATGTACACTGTTTAGGAACCATTATTTAAATACATTTACGCAATTATATTTGTTACATAAGGTGTACTGTAATAGTACACTATATTTTGTGAGATTAGCGCTGTGAAGTGAACAACTCTTTACTTTACTCAAAACTAAATGCTTACCTATAAAATAAACTCTAAGCTAGCTACAATATAACTAATAGTTACATTGTAGCTAGTTTAGGATTTATTTTTATTTTACAGGCAAGTTTGTATTTATTTTAACTAGGTAGAATAGTTATTAAATAGTTATTAACTATTTAATAACTACCTAGCTAAAATAAATACAAAGTTACCTGTAAAAAAAAACCTAACCTAAGTTACAATTACACCTAACACTACATTATAATTAAATTATTTCCCTAAATTAAATACAATTAAATAAAATTATCTAAAGTACAAAAAACAAACAAACACTAAATTACAGAAAATAATAAACAAATTACAAGATTTTTAAACTAATTACACCTAATCTAATCCCCTTAACAAAATAAAAAAGCCCCCCAAAATAAAAAAGCCCTACTCTACACTAAATTAGAAATAGCCCTTAAAAGGGCCTTTTGCGGGGCATTGCCCCAAAGTAATCAGCTCTTTTACCTGTAAAAAAAATTACAAATCCCCCCAACATTAAAACCCACCACCAACACAACCAACCCTACTCTAAAACCCACCCAATACCCCCTTAAAAAAAACTAACACTAACCCCTTGAAGATCACCTTACAGGGAGAAGTCTTCATCCATCCGGGCCGAAGTCCTAAACAAAGCCGGGAGAAGTCTTCATCCAAGCCGGGCGAAGTGGTCCTCCAGATGGGCAGAAGTCTTCATCCAGATGGCATCTTCTATCTTCATCCATCTGGCGCAGAGGGAGTCCATCTTCAAGACATCCGACGCGGAGCATCCTCTTCATCTGACGGCTAACACTGAATGAAGGTTCCTTTAAATGACGTCATACAAGAAGGCGTCCCTTCAATTCCTTTTGGCTGATAGAATTCTATCAGCCAATCGCAATTAAGGTAGAAAAAATCCTATTGGCGGATGCAATCAGCCATTGGAATTGAAGTTCAGTCCTATTGGCTGATGCAATCAGCCAATAGGATTGAGCTGGCATTCTATTGGCTGTTCCAATCAGCCAATAGAATGCAAGCTCAATCCTATTGGCTGATTGTATCAGCCAATAGAATTTTTTCTAACTTAATTCTGATTGGCTGATAGAGTTCTATCAGCCAATTGGAATTGAAGGGACACCATCTTGGATGATGTCATTTAAAGGAACCTTCATTCAGTCTTAGCCGTTGGATGAAGACGATGCTCCGTGTTGGATGTCTTGAAGATGAACCCGCTCCGCGCCGGATGGATGAAGATAGAAGATGCAGGATAGAAGATGCAGTCTGGATGAAGACTTCTGCCCTATGGAGGACCACTTCACCCGGCTTGGATGAAGACTTCTCCCGGCTTCGTTGAGGACTTCGGCCCGGTTGGATGAAGACTTCTCCTGGTAAGGTGATCTTCAAGGGGTTAGTGTTAGGTTTTTTTAAGGGGGTATTGGGTGGGTTTTAGAGTAGGGTTGGTTGTGTGGGTGGTGGGTTTTAATGTTGGGGGGGGATTTGTAAATTTTTTTACAGGTAAAAGAGCTGATTACTTTGGGGCAATGCCCCGCAAAAGGCCCTTTTAAGGGCTATTTGTAATTTAGGGTAGGGTAGGGATTTTTTTTATTTTGGGGGGGATTTTTTATTTTGTTAGGGGGATTAGATTAGGTGTAATGTTTAAAAATTTTGTAATTTGTTTATTATTTTCTGTAATTTAGGTTTTTTTTGTACTTTAGATAATTTTATTTAATTGTATTTAATTGTATTTAATTTAGGGAAATAATTTAATTATAGTGTAGTGTTAGGTGTAATTGTAGGTTTTATTTTACAGGTAACTTTGTATTTATTTTAGCTAGGTAGTTATTAAATAGTTAATAACTATTTAATAACTATTCTACCTAGTTAAAATAATTACAAACTTGCCTGTGAAATAAAAATAAATCCTAAGCTAGCTTCAATGTAACTATTAGTTATATTGTAGCTAGCTTAGGGTTTATTTTATAGGTAAGTATTTAGTTTTAAATAGGAATTATTTAGTTAATGATAGGAATTTTTATTTAGATTTATTTTAATTATATTTAAGTTAGGGGGTGTTAGGGTTAGACTTAGATTTAGGGGTTAATAACTTTAGTATAGTGGCAGCGACGTTGGGGGCGGCAGATTAGGGGTTAATAAATGTAGGTAGGTGGCGGCGATGTTAGGGACGACACATTAGGGGTTAATAATATTTAACTAATGTTTGCGAGGCGGGAGTGTGGCGGTTTAGGGGTTAATATGTTTATTATAGTGGCGGCGATGTCCGGTTTGGCAGATTAGGGGTTTAAAATTTTATTTTAGTGTTTGCGATGCGGGAGGGCCTCGGTTTAGGGGTTAATAGGTAGTTTATGGGTGTTAGTGTACTTTTTAGCACTTTAGTTAAGAGTTTTATGCTACAGCGTTGTAGTGTAAAACTCTTAACTACTGACTTTAAAATGCGGTACCAGTCTTGACAGGAGAGGGTGTACCGCTCACCTTTTGGCAGACTCATAATACTGGCGCTATGCAAGTCCCATTGAAAAAAGAGGATACGCAATTTACGTAAGGGGATTTGCGGTATTTCCAAGTCTGGCCACAAAAGTGAGTGGTACACCTGTACCTACAAGACTCGTAATACCAGCGGGCGTTAAAAAGCAGCGTTAGGACCTCTTAACGCTGATTTTTAAGCCTAACGCACAACTCGTAATCTAGCCGAATGTTTTCCCCATCTCTGCAATAATTTCCTTGATTATTTCATTTTTTTTGCATTAGTCTGATTCACCTTATACTTCTGTTTGTGCATGTTCTCTCAAGCAGACATGTTACATGTCTATTTAGCTTTGTATGAAAATACAAGAAAATTTATTTAAAACAAACATATGCTCCTGAACTGGCATCTTACCTTTATAAGCCATACATTGTAAAGTGTTGTGTACAGTTGTGTAATGTAAAAAGTTTAATGCCTAGATTTAGAGTTTTGCGTTAGAAGGGGTGCATTAGCTACCCGTGTTTCCCCCCCCCCCCGCACCTTTTAAACAACGCTGGTATTTAGAGTTCACTGAAGGGCTGCGTTAGGCTCCAAAAAGGGAGCGTACAGGCATATTTACCACCACTGCAACTCTAAATACCAGCGGTGCTTACGGACGCGGCCAGCTTCAAAAACGTGCTCGTGCACGATTCCCCCATAGGAAACAATGGGGCAGTTTGAGCTAAAAAAAAAAGTAACACCTGCAAAAAAGCAGCGTTTAGCTCCTAACGCAGCCCCCTTGTTTCCTATGGGGAAACTCTTCCTAAGTCTGCACCTAACACCCTAACATGAACCCCGAGTCTAAACACCCCTAACCTTACACTTATTAACCCCTAATCTGCCGCCCCCGCTATCGCTGACCTCTGCATATTATTTTTAACCCCTAATCTGCTGCTCCGTACACCGCCGCAACCTACGTTATCCCTATGTACCCCTAATCTGCTGCCCCTAACACCGCTGACCCCTATATTATATTTATTAACCCCTAATCTGCCGCCCCCAACGTCGCCACCACCTACCTACAATCATTAACCCCTAATCTGCCGACTGGACCTCACCGCTACTATAATAAATGTATTAACCCCTAATCCGCCTCACTCCCGCCTCAAAAACCCTATAATAAATATTATTAACCCCTAATCTGCCCTCCCTAACATCGCCGACACCTAACTTCAAGTATTAACCCCTAATCTGCCGACCGGACCTCGCCGCTACTCTAATAAATGTATTAACCCCTAAAGCTAAGTCTAACCCTAACACCCCCTGTCAGGGTTTCTTGTCGCTCATCTCCTATGTCCCTTTAAGGATTCACTGCATTCAGATTCCAAGCTTATATTAACCTGGTCACGCCCCTTCCTCCTTGCTTCAGTATTGTTTGAGCTCACTAGTTCAAGTTCCTATTCTCTGCAGGAGAAACTTTCCAGGCTCTCCATATTACACTGATTACCTCCAAGAACCACAGAACAGGATTGTTTGAGTTTAAAGACAATTCCCACTTGGATCTACGTTTAACTTTTACAGGAATCAATACCTCTTTCAACAGCACCTGCTACAAACAAGTGAGACCGGAGCTATTATCTAATTTCTTCATCTCCTCGCTGAATATTCCTACCACCTTATGACTGACCTCCGGTTGTATTAAAACCCTCCTGATTCTTCTCAACAAATAACCTGCACTTGAGCTCTCATTACCTGCTCTCACCAAATCACCTCTGCCATTTTTCAGAACGCAGCTGCTACACGCTGCACACACCTCTCACAGCGTGTCCATTCCTCTGCAGCACAGACACCTGTCAGCACAGGCAGAACAGATTCACCACTAACACAGTCTCACTCTGAACTCAGTTTACACAGGTGCCTGTTTCCTTGCAGCAGAAGCCAAATACGCTCTGCAAATAATTTTGATTCAAGTTAAGCCCAAGCTCTGGGAACTTCCTTATTTATTCTTATCCTGATTCAGAAATACTGATCAGGATAGACACTTACAGCAACTCTCTTTTGCCTTGTTGGGAATACTTAGCAACAGATAGCTTTGTATTTAACCTTCACTGGCATACATTCAAACTTATTAGCTCCGCAGCTGAGATCCACAATCTAGCTAACTGTGATCCTTACATAATACTGAAGCCTAAATATGGATCCAGCGGAGTTACCCCAAATAGTGTACGCACTATCACAGAGGGTGGATCAATTGAGTCAGGGACTCAGGGATTTACAGGTACAAAACAACAGCTTGAGTAACATTATAAAAGACTCACTAACTAAATCCGCAGCTGCTGTTGCGACCCCAGAACCCCAAGTGTCTATGCCAGATACCTTCGCGGGGGATAGAGCTCAATTTACTCAGTTTAGGAACTCCTGTAATTTATTGTTTAACTTAAAACCCAAGACATATTCTACAGAACGTGTTAAAGTCCTGACAGTCATTTCCTTCTTAAGAAGTGAACCCCGAAAATGGGCTGACGCATTCTTTGAACAAGACCACCCCATTTTAGCCTCTCTTCAGGATTTCTTCAAAGAAATGGCTGTATTATACCAGGATACCAATATTCAGCTGACTGCTGAAACTAAGATGAGGTCTCTCAAGCAAGATAAAAACCCAGTCGAAGAATACCTCAGCGAATTCAAGCAGTACAGTAAGGATACAGAGTGGAGCGAGATCGCTCTAAGGAATCAATACCGTTTAGGGTTGAATGATGCTTTAAAGGATGAATTAGCACGTACCGAGTTGCCAAGATCATTAGAAGGTTTGATCACTTTAAGCATCCAAATAGACCGAAGATTAAGAGAACGTAAAACAGAAAAGCTAGCCACTGAGACTTCCAGCAGGCCTTCAGTCTCTTATCACAAACCACCTACTAGTCACACCACTGAACCAATGGATATCGGGTTCACAAAGGGACCGCTTCAGCCAGAAGAAAGGAACCGCAGGCGCATGAATAACTTATGCATGTACTGTGCATCCAAGACACACACCGTAAAGGACTGTCCTATTCTCTTAAGACAAAAGAGACGTAAGTGTTTTTTGGACACAACATGTTTGTCCACTAGCATAAAACATGTGGCTTATTGTTCTCTATCTCTTAATTTGCAGTGGGATCGTCACCAGGTGATCAGTGAAGCCATCATTGACTCAGGAGCACAAAATTCCTATATAGATGCCATGTTTGTCGCTGTAAATAAAATACCCACCTTGTTGAAAGCAAAACCTGTCTCCATTAGAGTAATTGATGGTAATTTTATCACCTCAGGACCTGTCACACATCAAACAGTTCCTATTAAGGTATCTAGTCTCTCAACACATGTAGAATACATTTCTTTTGATGTTATTTCATCCCCTATGTTCCCAGTAGTCCTTGGTCTGCAATGGTTGCAAACTCATCAACCTACCATTCACTGGGATAGCTTGGAAGTACAGTTCCTCTCTGACTATTGCAAAACCACTTGTTTTCCTCATCCTACATTGTGTTGCACTATTACAAACCAACTACCTACCGATTACCAAGATTTTGAGGACGTTTTCAGTGAAAAGGAAGCAGAGACTCTCCCTCCTCATCGACCTTATGATTGCCCCATTGAACTTCTACCTGGGGCCACAATTCCATTCGGACACATCTACCCTCTATCACAACCAGAATTGGAACATTTAAAAACCTATCTATCTGAAAACCTACGGAAGGGTTTCATACAACCCTCAACCTCACCTGCAGGTGCAGGAATATTTTTCGTTAAGAATAAGGACCATTCTCTCCGTCCTATAATCGATTATAGAGAGCTAAATAAACGCACGGTAAAAAACCGTTATCCACTTCCTTTAATACCAGAACTCATCGAAAGACTCAGTCATGCTACTGTCTATACCAAATTGGATCTCCGTGGAGCGTATAATTTGGTAAGAATCCGAAAAGGGGACGAATGGCTCACCGCCTTCAGAACCAGATACGGACTCTATGAGTACAAGGTGATGCCATTCGGACTCTGCAACGCTCCAGCCACATTCCAGTATCTCATCAACGATATTTTCCGCGACTTATTAGACGTCTGTGTAGTCATCTATTTAGATGATATCCTGATTTACTCTGATAACATCTCAGAACACAGGAAACATGTCCGGTGGGTTTTAACACGTCTACGTCAACACAGTCTCTTTGCCAAATTACAGAAGTGCATATTCCATACGAATCA
Organism: Bombina bombina; assembly: GCF_027579735.1. Taxonomy (NCBI): domain Eukaryota; kingdom Metazoa; phylum Chordata; class Amphibia; order Anura; family Bombinatoridae; genus Bombina; species Bombina bombina. The sequence goes on from NC_069502.1 coordinate 749,277,484, forward strand.
GATTACCTTCTTGGGGTATACAATATCCCCCAATGGTATTCAGATGGACGATACCAAAGTACAGACAATCAAACAGTGGCCTACACCGACTTCTAAAAAGGAACTTCAAAGATTTTTAGGGTTTGCCAACTATTACCGTAAATTCATCAAGAATTATTCCCTACTCACTAAACCACTCACCTCTTTGACCAGCAACAAAACTCAGTTTACTTGGAACCCTAAAACACAAGCTGTATTCAACCACCTGAAAGAGATTTTCACTCAAGCTCCAATTCTCTCTTACCCAGACCCAGATTCTCATTACGTACTAGAAGTTGATGCATCGGATTATGCCCTCGGTTCAATCCTCTCTCAACGAAGAACACCAGGAGAACCACTTCATCCAGTTGCTTTCTTCTCCAGGGTAATGACACCTGCTGAATATAACTACCCCATCGGAGAGAAGGAATTGCTAGTCATCAAAGTCTCTTTGGAACATTGGAGGCATCTTCTGGAAGGAAGTAAACATCCCATACTGATCTATACAGATCATAAGAATCTAGAATACCTTTTGACCAACCGAACTCTTTCTGCTAGACAGCTAAGATGGAGTCTATTCCTATCAAGGTTTGATTTTCACATCACATACCGGCCAGGGAGTAAGAACGGGAAAGCTGACGCTCTATCAAGGAAGGATTCAAAACCTTCTACTTATACTGCTCCGGGAACAGTTATACCTGTTGAACAGATAATAGCCCTGTCTCTGCCCTATACACAAGTTTTGAGGAATTCTCAGAAAGACGATCCAGAGATTTTCAATAGTAATCTCACTTTAGGACAAGATGGACTTTATTACCATATGGGGAAGATTTATGTACCCCCCGCTTTACGCCTAAACATATTAAAAGAACATCATGACTCACCCATGGCAGGACATTTGGGTATTAATAAAACCCTTGATCTTCTGACGCGCACTTATTGGTGGCCTTCCTTGAGATCTTCCGTCCAAGAATACATCCACACTTGTCACGTTTGTACAGTCTCCAAAACAGATAAAAAACCACCATTTGGATTGCTGCTACCCCTTCAAATTCCAGACAGGCCCTGGCAATGCATAGGAATGGACTTTATAGTGGAACTTCCTCCCTCTGATGGCTACAACACTATTCTAGTCGTGGTAGATCACCTAACCAAGATGGCACATTTCTTGCCTTTTCACAAGTTACCTACTTCCTCTGAAACAGCAAAACTCTTTTTGGATAACATTGTTAAGTTACATGGGTTACCTCAATCCATAGTTACGGATAGAGGAACCCAATTCACTTCCCGTTTTTGGAAACAACTATGTGCAATCATGCAAGTGGAATTACGCTTCTCCTCCTCCTTCCACCCACAATCAAATGGACAGACAGAGAGAGTGAACCAATGGCTTGAGCAGTATATCCGTTCATATTGCTCTAGCCAACAAGACCAATGGGCTTCCACTTTGTCTATGGCAGAATACGCATACAACAATGCAACCAGTTCCACTACACAGAAATCCCCGTTCTATGCCAACTACGGATTTCACCCTAACTTCCAACTGCACCCTCGCTTGGATACCACCTGTCCACAGGTGGACGATGTTACAAACAATCTTCTCGACTTATTTCAAGATCTTAAGAGACATATCTCAGAAGCTCAAGCCAAACAAAGGCATTACTATAATCTTCGACGACGCCAAGCACCTACCTACAACGTCGGAGACATGGTATGGTTATCCACTAAGAACATTAAATTAAGGACACCTAGTAAGAAACTTAGCACTTCTTTCATTGGACCTTTTCCTATAACAAAGATCGTGAATCCCAACGCTGTCACTTTAAGTTTACCCTCTAACTACAGACTACACCCCACTTTCCATGTAAGTTTACTCAAACCTCACCGGCAAACCAGATGCTTGGACACCTTAACACCTCCTGAAACTCTGATCGAATCGGATGACGAATATGAAGTTGACTCTATATTAGACTCCCGCATCGTCAGTGGTGTTCTTCAGTATTTGATTCATTGGAAGGGTTTCAGTTCTGAGGACGATTCATGGGAACCATCTACCAATGTACATGCTCCCAGACTAGTTTCCTTCTTCCATAGGAGGAATCCGGATCGGCCTCGTTTTGTAGCTTCTGGGCAGCTACCCTGAGAGGGGGGGTATGTCAGGGTTTCTTGTCGCTCATCTCCTATGTCCCTTTAAGGATTCACTGCATTCAGATTCCAAGCTTATATTAACCTGGTCACGCCCCTTCCTCCTTGCTTCAGTATTGTTTGAGCTCACTAGTTCAAGTTCCTATTCTCTGCAGGAGAAACTTTCCAGGCTCTCCATATTACACTGATTACCTCCAAGAACCACAGAACAGGATTGTTTGAGTTTAAAGACAATTCCCACTTGGATCTACGTTTAACTTTTACAGGAATCAATACCTCTTTCAACAGCACCTGCTACAAACAAGTGAGACCGGAGCTATTATCTAATTTCTTCATCTCCTCGCTGAATATTCCTACCACCTTATGACTGACCTCCGGTTGTATTAAAACCCTCCTGATTCTTCTCAACAAATAACCTGCACTTGAGCTCTCATTACCTGCTCTCACCAAATCACCTCTGCCATTTTTCAGAACGCAGCTGCTACACGCTGCACACACCTCTCACAGCGTGTCCATTCCTCTGCAGCACAGACACCTGTCAGCACAGGCAGAACAGATTCACCACTAACACAGTCTCACTCTGAACTCAGTTTACACAGGTGCCTGTTTCCTTGCAGCAGAAGCCAAATACGCTCTGCAAATAATTTTGATTCAAGTTAAGCCCAAGCTCTGGGAACTTCCTTATTTATTCTTATCCTGATTCAGAAATACTGATCAGGATAGACACTTACAGCAACTCTCTTTTGCCTTGTTGGGAATACTTAGCAACAGATAGCTTTGTATTTAACCTTCACTGGCATACATTCAAACTTATTAGCTCCGCAGCTGAGATCCACAATCTAGCTAACTGTGATCCTTACACCCCCCTAAGTTAAATATAATTTTATTCTAACGAAATAAAATAATTCTGATTAAATAAATTATTCCTATTTAAAGCTAAATACTTACCTGTAAAATAAACCCTAATATAGCTACAATATAAATAATAATTATATTGTAGCTATTTTAGGATTTATATTGATTTTACAGGCAACTTTGTATTTATTTTAACCAGGTACAATAGCTATTAAATAGTTAATAACTATTTAATAGCTACCTAGTTAAAATAATTACAAAATTACATGTAAAATAAATCCTAACCTAAGTTACAATTAAACCTAACACTACACTATCATAAAATAAATTAAATAAACTATCTACAATTATCTACAATTAAATCAACTAAACTAAATTACAAAAACAAACAAACACTAAATTACAAAAAAAAATAAACACTAAATTACAAAAAATAAAAAAAGATTACAAGAATTTTAAACTAATTACACCTACCCTAAGCCCCCTAAAAAAATAACAAAGCCCCCCAAAATAACAAAATGCCCTACCCTATTCTAAAATAAAAAGAAAACAGCTCTTTTGCCTTACCAGCCCTTAAAAGGGCCTTTTGCGGGGCATGCCCCAAAGCAAACAGCTCTTTTGCCTGTAAAAAAAAACATACAATACCCCCCCCCAACATTACAACCCACCACCCACATACCCCTAATCTAACCCAAACCCCCCTTAAATAAACCTAACACTAAGCCCCTGAAGATCTCCCTACCTTGTTTTCACCACGCCGGGTATCACCGATCCGTCCAGAAGAGGGTCCGAAGTCTTCCTCCTATCCGGCAAGAAGAGCTCCTCCAGAGGGTCCAAAGTCTTCCTCCTATGCGGGCAGAAGAGGACATCCGGACCGGCAAACATCTTCATCCAAGCGGCATCTTCTATCTTCTTCCATCCGGCGCGGAGCGGGACCATCTTCAAGCAGCCGACGCGGATCCATCCTTCTTCACTGACGGACTAACGACGAATGAATGTTGCTTTAAGGGACGTCATCCAAGATGGCGTCCCTCAAATTCCGATTGCCTGATAGGATTCTATCAGCCAATCGGAATTAAGGTAGGAAAAATATGATTGGCTGATTGAATCAGCCAATCAGATTCAAGTTTAATCCGATTGGCTGATCCAATCAGCCAATTATATTGAGCTTGCATTCTATTGGCTGATCGGAACAGCCAATAGAATGCGAGCTCAATCTGATTGGCTGATTGGATTAGCCAATCGGATTGAACTTGAATCTGATTGGCTGATTCAATCAGCCAATCAGATTTTTAATACCTTAATTCCGATTGGCTGATAGAATCCTATCAGGCAATCGGAATTCGAGGGACGCCATCTTGGATGACGTCCCTTAAAGGAACCTTCATTCGTCGTTAGTCCGTCGGTGAAGAAGGATGGCTCTGCGTCGGCTGCTTGAAGATGGTTCCGCTCCGCGCCGGATGGAAGAAGATAGAAGATGCCGCTTGGATGAAGATGTTTGCCGGTCCGGATGTCCTCTTCTGCCCGCATAGGAGGAAGACTTTGGACCCTCTGGAGGAGCTCTTCTTGCCGGATAGGAGGAAGACTTCGGACCCTCTTCTGGACGGATCGGTGATACCCGGCGTGGTGAAGACAAGGTAGGGAGATCTTCAAGGGCTTAGTGTTAGGTTTATTTAAGGGGGGTTTGGGTTAGATTAGGGGTATGTGGGTGGTGGGTTGTAATGTTGAGGGGGGTATTGTATGGGTTTTTTTACAGGCAAAAGAGCTGTTTACTTTGGGGCATGCCCCGCAAAAGGCCCTTTTAAGGGCTGGTAAGGCAAAAGAGCTGTTTTCTTTTTATTTTAGAATAGGTTAGGGTATTTTGTTATTTTGGGGGGCTTTGTTATTTTTTTAGGGGGTTTAGAGTAGGTGTAATTAGTTTAAAATTCTTGTAAAATCTTTTTTTATTTTTTGTAATTTAGTGTTTATTTTTTTTGTAATTTATTGTTTGTTTGTTTTTGTAATTTAGTTTAGTTGATTTAATTGTAGATAATTGTAGGTAGTTTATTTAATTTATTTATTGATAGTGTAGTGTTAGGTTTAATTGTAACTTAGGTTAGGATTTATTTTACATGTCATTTTGTAATTATTTTAATTAGGTAGCTATTAAATAGTTATTAACTATTTAATAGCTATTGTACCTAGTTAAAATAAATACAAAGTTGCCTGTAAAATAAATATAAATCCTAAAATAGCAACAATATAATTATTATTTATATTGTAGCTATATTAGGGTTTATTTTACAGGTAAGTATTTAGCTTTAAATAGGAATAATTTATTTAATAAGAAATAATTTATTTTGTTAGAATAAAATTATATTTAATTTAGGGGGGTGGCAGGGTTAGGGTTAGACTTAGCTTTAGGGGTTAATACATTTATTAGAGTAGCGGCGAGGTCCGGTCGGCAGATTAGGGGTTAATACTTGAAGTTAGGTGTCAGCGATGTTAGGGAGGGCAGATTAGGGGTTAATAATATTTATTATAGGGTTTTTGAGGCGGGAGTGAGGCGGATTAGGGGTTAATACATTTATTATAGTAGCGGTGAGGTCCGGTCGGAAGATTAGGGGTTAATAATTGTAGGTAGGTGGCGGCGACGTTGGGGGGGCAGATTAGGGGTTAATAAATATAATATAGGGGTCGGCGGTGTTAGGGGCAGCAGATTAGGGGTACATAGGGATAACGTAGGTGGCGGCCGTGTGCGGTCGGAAGATTAGGGGTTAAAAAAATTTAATAGAGTGGCGGCAATGTGGGGGGGCCTCGGTTTAGGGGTACATAGGTAGTTTATGGGTGTTAGTGTACTTTAGAGCACAGTAGTTAAGAGCTTTATGAACCGGCGTTAGCCCAGAAAGCTCTTAACTCCTGGCTTTTCTCTGTGGCTGGAGTCTTGTCGTTAGATTTCTAACGCTCACTTCAGCCAAGACTCTAAATACCGGCGTTAGAAAGATCCCATTGAAAAGTTAGGATACGCAATTGGCGTAGGGGGATCTGCGGTATGGAAAAGTCACGGCTGGAAAGTGAGCGTTAGACCCTTTCCTGACTGACTCCAAATACCAGCGGCCGGTAAAAACCAGCGTTAGGACCCCCTAACGCTGGTTTGGACGGCTAACGCAGAACTCTAAATCTAAGTTTTATTTATTCTGCAGTTCATTTGCAATACTGGGTTTGTTCATTACCTTTTTTTTTTTAATGTGTATATTTTTTATCCGATTAATGGGAAAAAATAATCGGAAATGAATTTCGACCTGTAAGTTTATATATTGTGAACCCCCATTTAAATTACCCACGAGCCGCCACTGGCCTGGTGTGTTTGTGCGAATTATAGAACCTTTTTTTTCCATACTTTTATTCAAAGCATGTTCCCCGTGTTGTTAATGAAGTGGGTAGTTATCTAATATTCAGTGGGACTGATTTTGGGAAGTGGGGTAAAAAGGCCCAGGGAGGATATAGATGAGTTAATTCTCATAGGACTGTTTTGTGTGATTTGCAGCAATTTATATTTGTTTAAAACTGCATTTGTGTGCCTGATTTCATTTACTGTTGACATTACATTGGCGTTTTTGCAGTTCTTGGTATTAGAGAGTTTGTTATTAATGGCAATATTTTCACAGGTTTTCACTATGTTTATTTTGTGGGTGAATACATTGGCTAAATCTCTCTACTAGATTTTTGGGGGGTGATGTTGTCTTTGTGGATAGGTTAAAGGGTTAATAAAGTTAAGATTAAACTTTCATGGGGGGGCAGAGCCAACTGTGAAACTAAGCAGACGCAGGTCCCGGGAGCTCCTGCTATAATTTTACCACAAAGTGCCATAACCTTAAATATCGTATTTTGACTGGCAACCTTGATGTAATCCTCATTGAACACCAAGATACCTATTTACAATACTCAAGGAAACGGAGTCGAGTCGCTACGTGGAGATTTTAGATACCATGTGGATGGTAGTGTTCCTACATACATTATGTTGAAAGAGTGAGTGCTTCCCGGACTGCAGTCAACCGACTGGCCAAATATTTAATGACCCAGCTATGGGTAGCATTTTAGGGGTTAAAAATTTTATTTTAGTATTTGCGATGCGGGAGGGCCTCGGTTTAGTGGTTAATAGGCAGTTTATGGGTGTTAGTGTACTTTTTAGCACTTTAGTTATAAGTTTTATGCTACAGCGTTGTACCATAAAACTCATAACTACTGACTTTTAAATGCGTTAGGACTCTTGACAGGGTAGGGTGTACCGCTCACTTTTTTGGCCTCCCAGGACAATCTCGTAATATCAGCACTATGGAAGTCCCATAGAAAAAAGACTTTACGAAGTTTACGTAAGTCGTTTGCGGTAAGGCCAAAGAAGTGTGCGGTACTCCTAAACCTTCAAGACTCGTAATACCAGCGGGTGTAAAAAAGCAGCGTTAGGACCTCTTAACGCTGCTCTTTTACCCTAATGCACAACTCATAATCTAGCCGTCTGTATTCTCTTAGTGCACAGTTGCTTGCATACAACTATGTGTTTAACTCATGCAAATACATAGTTAAAGTTAGGTCTTGACCAGCAATACACTGGCTGAACCTAGGCTGATGAGTCCCACATGAGCATACCTCCCACCTGCCCCAGATATTGCTGGGTTGTCAGAGGTTGGGAGGTTTGGTTGCTGTTCCTCCCACAGCTTCTTCCATCAGGGCCAATGTTCTAGTTTCCAGGGACTGCCAGGTTTTGCCCATAAAACACTCTGTTTATGCCCAACCCTGCCCATGAGAAGCCCAAATCCACTCACAATACACCTACAGACCCTTCCTCCTGTCAGAGCTCCGCCCACAAAACACAGGTCCCCCTAACCTCCCTGTCCAAAGCCTCCAGGAAATGTTGGGAGGTGTCCATAAGTGGCACATGTCTGTTGCCAACAACCACTGTCCATGTTTAGCTCAGAGTCACCAGTGCATTGCCAATCCAGAAGTGAGTTTAAAATTAATTGTTAACATTTTTGTGGGGGTTATGTAAGCAATAATGGAATAAGAGAATGCTCTTATGGTCTATTATATTATTATGTCCCTTTAAGTGACCAGTTACTGTGCACTTTTGTTTTAACACAGTTATATATACGGATATTGAATATGCATTCCCATCATGCAGCTTAACTTGTTTGTTTACCTGGGCCTGTTTGAACTGCTTTGGCGTTTAGTCAGAAGCTTGTGAAAAGAGTGTGATATTTGGAAGGTTTTCCTGTGGAGATGGGGGTGGAAGAAGGAGAGAGATGGAAAAATAGAGCAAAGAGAGAGTGGGGGTGTAGGAGAGGCTTTATGTAACATTTTTTACTGTTGCGTAAATATGGTTATCCTGATATGATCTACATTACTGCATAATAAAAATCAGCCTACATACAGATTTGCAACAGAAATGCAACAGTGAGTAACAATTCATATAAATAAAAAGTTCCAGAGGAATATATAAACTTCCACTGTTATTCTCATATAACACTAAATTCATAAGTCACACATATAATGTTCTAATGAGCATCTGTGCCTTACCTATGTTCGATGCGGGGGGGTCAATTAAAGGGAGAGTAAACTCAAAATTATCCATACAACAAACAAAGCTGCACCTTTACAAATTGTCCTTTTTTTCATTTTGCATGCAAGTCTTTTTTAATGTGATGCTTAAAGGGATAGTCAAGTCCAAATTAAACGTTCATGATTCAGATAGGGCATGAACTTAGATAGGCTCATATGTTTATTTCTAAGCCCTTGACGGCCACCTCTGCATTTGACAGTTTTTCACAGCTAGAGGACGTAAGTTCATCTGTTTCATATAGATAACTTTGTGCTCATGCACGTGATGTTATTTAAGAGTCAGTACAAATTGTCTTGAAATTCAAGTCTGTCAAAAGATCTGAGATAAGGAGGCAGTCAGCAGAAGCTTAGATACAAGGTAATTATAGAGATAAAAAGTATATTTCTATAACAGTGTTGGCTTCTGAAAAACTAGGGAATTGTAAATAAAGGGATTATCTATCTTTTTAAACAATAACATTTTTGGTGTTTACTGTCCCTTTAATTGCTGCCACATACTCTGCAGATATAAAAAAAATATATCTTATGTGTAACAGGAGCAAATTGCTTGTTGCTCACATGAGCTGCACATCATTTGAAAAATGTTGCATCAAACAAGCAAGTCAAATGGGTGCTTTTGTTTACGGCCCTCCTCTCCAGCTATTCATTCCAGTGAATGCTTCTTTTGGTAGATTTGTACACAAATATTTGAGCTTGTCTTGTGTCTTGTCTGTGCAGAGCATTTTTGGCAGCGTAGGGTTAAAAACCTGTGCTTGAATAATCAACTCAGTGTGACTAATCATAGTTCAAGGTACATTAATGCCAGTTTGCTTTGCAAGAAAGTTTTATTACTCTTATTTGAAGTCGCAATGAACTGTTTTTTTGTTTTTCTTTGATGATTCTCCATTTTTACAATGCATCATATTTATGGCTTGAGTAACGCTTTATTGTAGAAGGCAATTGATGTGTTGGTATTGATTCTTGTTCTTCAGTTTGGCATTGCTTTTCCGTTTGTGAGCGTGTTTTGAGTTGTTGGCTCAAGCAACAGCATGACTGTTCTCTCTGCCCTCGTAAACCCAGCAATTCTGACTCACTGCCATCAACAGAGGTTAATTGAGGACTGCTAATTGGTCTAATGAATTTGGCGGAACCCACATAGCAAAGAAAACAAACGAAAGGAAGCACGAAAGGAATCTATTATTCATAATATCATAGTATTTTAAAATCTGTGAGCTCTAATAGTTTGATTTTTTATTTACGAAATAGAAAATATTTCTATACTTTATTTTCATTGCACTTTGGACTGACTTTTGGCCTATATTCTCATATCTTACTCATATAGCTTATACGTTTGATAAGTACACACACATGCTTAGGCCTACAACAGCATACACTTTCCCTAGCCTGCATTTAACCCTTCATTTATTAACCCTTGCTGCACTACCTGTTGCTTTCCCCTGTCCTTGTATTTAGCCCCATTTGTGGCAAAAGTAACTCTGTATGTGGTACTTTGTCCTTGGGACTTTTGTATAGCAGAACACACGTCACATGCTCGTTTATGTTTAAATGTCGTGGTCTGCATATTTACGGTTTGCAGCAAGAGCATTCAAGCGAGATAAAAAACGAAATAAATGCTAGATAGAATGATGCATTTAAATAAAAGAATAGTGTGAGAATAACATGTAGATGTATTTTTTAGACATGTGCATGGCGAAAAAATTTGGTTCGGATCGATTCGGATGTTTTCGAATTTCGGTTCAGAGCGATTCGAATTCGGAAAAATTTGAATCAATTCGGTTCGGATTTGTTTCGGATTCATTTGGATTCGAATAAATTCAGTTCGGATTTGTTTCGGATTCAAATAAATTCGGCTGGATTCAGTTCGGTTCGGAAATTCGGAATTTCGGTAAGTGTTAGGTGGGATTAGACTAGTATTATGTACTGTACATTAGGTGTAACCCATAGCAGAGTGATATAACCTAATATACTGTACAATACTAGTGTAATCCATGGCCATCCAAATCTACCGAATAAATCCGAATAAATCCGAAGTTATTCGGATTTATTCGGTAGATTCGGCACTATTTTAATTCGAATTTTCCGAATTTTCCGAATTTCCGAATCGAACCGAACCGAATCGCACATGTCTAGTATTTTTTTAAAGTTTCATTAGTTGTTTAAATATTGACAAAATAAGTGTAAAGTTTAAGGGGCAGATTTATCAATGTCTGTCTGACATGATACGCTTATCATGATACACGTATCATGTCCAACAGACATTTATCGGCATCAGAACTGCTTGTGCAATGCCGCCCCCTGCAGATTCGTGGCCAATCGGCCGCTAGCATGGGGTGTCAATCAGCACGACAGACAGTCTTTATATTTCTGCTTCATAACTGCTGTTTCCAGCGAGCCTGAAGGCTCACGCAGAAACAGTAGCATCAAGCTCCATTTGGAGCTTGATAATTCGGCCCCTTAGTGTCTATAAAACAATGGGAGCTGCCATTTTGTAAATTAGGTTACCTTCTCTGTTGTGGTCAATTAGAGACAGTTATAAATAAGTCACTAGAGTGTGCAGCCAATGGTTGTGCTGGATTTAACAGTGTTCTGCACTTCCATTTCTATTAGGAACTGAAAAGCTCACAATGTCAGAGTGGAATTACAGGAAAAGGGGACAAAATAAATAATGAAAGTATATTGCAGAGGTTTTTATATATATGATTTATCATTTTATATTTTAAATTTATCATTTTATATTACCATCTCAAACAGTAATAAATAAAACAAAATACCTGTTACAATGAACATTTACTAAACAGTAGTTTGTAGCCTAAATAAAGCTGTGAGGCTGGTTTGCTCACCACTACCACCATTTAAATCAAATAGCTTTTAGGCCACAATCCCTCTAAGAGAACTCACAACCAGCATACAGTACTTTCTCTCATATGGATCCGACTAAAGCTCAGGAAAGTATAAAAGCTGGAAGACCACAGATGAACCACAAAGAAACACATCTAAGTATCCTATCTGGTGAAAAACCAAAGCCCAGAACCTCCATTTCCTAAGTAGCCACACCAACCAAATTCACCCTTTCTGCAAGGTTAGAAAGTGAGAGACAAAAAGGCAAAGACCGGCCACATCTATAAAGTAAAATAAGATCCTTACAATTTCTGCTGCAAATATGCAAATTTCATATAATCTGAAATAAAATGATCCAAATCTTGTTCCTCTTTTGTAACAGTCAGTAAAGTCATATGGAGTCTGTTAATAATCTTTTTATTTTGAAAATGTATAATTTTACACTTTGTCCATTACTATTTTCTATATAATTTCTATTTTTATCCACCCCCCAAATATCAAATTCATTTTAAAAATTAGTATTGTCTGCATACTGTACAGACCTTCTCTTGTAGCACTTTTATAATATTACTGCTAAATTAGTTAAATAAAATAATCCTCAGGACAACATATAAATTGCCCATACAGCTCCCCAACGTTCTATGTCTCCAGCTGCACATTATACAGCAAAGAGAAAGAAAAAGCACCTATTATCCCTTTTCTTTCTTTTTTTTTAATAAAATATAAATTAACTTCTACAGAGCAGCTATTTTAGCATTTAAATTGATGACCTTAGTAAGTAAATAAACTAATTGAAATAATAAACAATGCTAACAGAGTTCAATCAATTTTATTATAAAAGATTGTATAAAAGATGTATTTAAATATATATCACAAGGACAAAACAATTTATAGTCCCCAATAGTAAAAAATAGTAGCTATCTTATATAACACTTATATAATACTTGAAATATAATAAAGATAAAAAAATAAACAAATATTAAAAGCTTACAAGTAATCTGGACAGACTTCCCTATCCACAATGTGTTTTAAGGTACATTTGCATAAATGTTTTGTAGATTATCCATTTATATAGCCCATCTAGTAGTGTTTTTATAATAATGTATAGTTTTGCTTATTTTTTAAGAACATTGTGCTGATTTTTAGACTCCTAACCAAGCCCCACAGTGTCAGATGTATACGCGCATTTACAGACTCCTGCAGGCTCCCGTTTATGTTATATGTCTTTTCACATGCAGGGAAGGGGGAGGTGGGGGGGCTGCTCTTTTTGTTTATCCAGTACCTTTCAGTGGGTGTCCCAGACTACCTCATCAACAGTGTTTAAACTGGGAGCTTCTAAGTATGTTTTTAAGAGTTTTTTTATTTGATTTTTATATCAGTATGTGTGCTTATTCTTCTTTATAGTAGTGTCTATTACATGCAGTTATACAGGGAGTGCAGAATTATTAGGCAAGTTGTATTTTTGAGGATTAATTTTATTATTGAACAACAACCATGTTCTCAATGAACCCAAAAAACTCATTAATATCAAAGCTGAATATTTTTGGAAGTAGTTTTTAGTTTGTTTTTAGTTTTAGCTATTTTAGGGGGATATCTGTGTGTGCAGGTGACTATTACTGTGCATAATTATTAGGCAACTTAACAAAAAACAAATATATAACCATTTCAATTATTTGTTTTTACCAGTGAAACCAATATAACATCTCAACATTCACAAATATACATTTCTGACATTCAAAAACAAAACAAAAACAAATCAGTGACCAATATAGCCACCTTTCTTTGCAAGGACACTCAAAAGCCTGCCATCCATGGATTCTGTCAGTGTTTTGATCTGTTCACCATCAACATTGCGTGCAGCAGCAACCACAGCCTCCCAGACACTGTTCAGAGAGGTGTACTGTTTTCCCTCCTTGTAAATCTCACATTTGATGATGGACCACAGGTTCTCAATGGGGTTCAGATCAGGTGAACAAGGAGGCCATGTCATTAGATTTTCTTCTTTTATACCCTTTCTTGCCAGCCACGCTGTGGAGTACTTGGACGCGTGTGATGGAGCATTGTCCTGCATGAAAATCATGTTTTTCTTGAAGGATGCAGACTTCTTCCTGTACCACTGCTTGAAGAAGGTGTCTTCCAGAAACTGGCAGTAGGACTGGGAGTTGAGCTTGACTCCATCCTCAACCCGAAAAGGCCCCACAAGCTCATATTTGATGATACCAGCCCAAACCAGTACTCCACCTCCACCTTGCTGGCGTCTGAGTCGGACTGGAGCTCTCTGCCCTTTACCAATCCAGCCACGGGCCCATCCATCTGGCCCATCAAGACTCACTCTCATTTCATCAGTCCATAAAACCTTAGAAAAATCAGTCTTGAGATATTTCTTGGCCCAGTCTTGACGTTTCAGCTTGTGTGTCTTGTTCAGTGGTGGTCGTCTTTCAGCCTTTCTTACCTTGGCCATGTCTCTGAGTATTGCACACCTTGTGCTTTTGGGCACTCCAGTGATGTTGCAGCTCTGAAATATGGCCAAACTGGTGGCAAGTGGCATCTTGGCAGCTGCACGCTTGACTTTTCTCAGTTCATGGGCAGTTATTTTGCGCCTTGGTTTTTCCACACGCTTCTTGCAACCCTGTTGACTATTTTGAATGAAACGCTTGATTGTTCGATGATCACGCTTCAGAAGCTTTGCAATTTTAAGAGTGCTGCATCCCTCTACAAGATATCTCACTATTTTTGACTTTTCTGAGCCTGTCAAGTCCTTCTTTTGACCCATTTTGCCAAAGGAAAGGAAGTTGCCTAATAATTATGCACACCTGATATAGGGTGTTGATGTCATTAGACCACACCCCTTCTCATTACAGAGATGCACATCACCTAATATGCTTAATTGGTAGTAGGCTTTCGAGCCTATACAGCTTGGAGTAAGACAACATGCATAAAGAGGATGATGTGGTCAAAATACTCATTTGCCTAATAATTCTGCACTCCCTGTATAAAAAATGTTGTATACAGTTCCTTTCAGGGATGCAATCTTTCCTCCGCTGCACCTTATGCTGTTGCTGTTTCTCCGGTCTGGCCTTGTAGATGGTGACACACTTGCTCAGAATAACCTTTCTACCACCCCTCAAAGAGGAAATGTAACCCTTTTTGCACCACCTAGATAATTTATATATTTAATCTCATTACATTAAAAGGTAATGCCATTTATACTATTCATAATTGGGTAAAAAAACAAAGGTACATATAACAAGTTAAACTTATTTCTGTTTGTGAATGCAGTTTCATGAAAGTAATAAGCACAAGACTGGTCCTAAATATCAGCTGTATAATACTGTATTTATGTTTGGTGTCCTCTAACATCTAAACATGACTAATTCTATATATACATAATATTCAGGGTCATCATGACAATAATAACCTCTTAGGTGTTAAATTATGCAAACCATTGTGCACACTATTTTCAAATGAATTAGAGTTTTATGGCTTAGGTAAATATAGTTTGATGTGTGATATTCTCCATATATGGACACTAAAAAGCCATACATGGCCACCCTAGTACATTTATAGCTTGTTAAACAGACTTAGCAGTTATCACTTCTTCTGCTTTATTACATGGGCTAGAATATGGACTGTGACATGCCATGCAATGGGATCATAATCAATTGCTTTCAAAATGTATGTTGTATTTGTGAACCGTTCTTCATTGTAAGGAATACTATAAGGAATGTAAACATGCCATACCGGAAAGTCTACCCCCATTTGATTTCAACAAGGACCCTTCAATGGTAATGTTTGCTTTAACATCATTGTATGTGTCTGTGCTTCTGACATTACACAGGAAACATTATCTACGGACATATATTTCTTTCCTTAGCAGACATTGCTATGCAGAACTCTGATTTTACATGAACAGCTCTGTGCTTGGGACATGAAACAGGAAATATTATCAACACAAGTGTATTTGTTTCCATAAGGGATAATTCAACTGTAAAACTTTTATTCTACGTGAACTTTTGTCTTTTTTTGCTTGGAACATTAAGAAGGAAACATTATTTAGAGACATGTATTTGTTACTGTAAAAAATAATTAAATAAAGAACATTATATATTTCTCTCACAGGTTCATTAAAGGGATAGGAAAAGTCAAAATTAAACTTGCATGATTCAGATAAAGCATGTAATTTAACCCCTTAATGACCGCAGCACTTTTCCATTTTCTGGCCGTTTGGGACCAAGGCTATTTTTACATTTCTGCAGTGTTTGTGTTTAGCTGTAATTTTCCTCTTACTCATTTACTGTACCCACACATATTATATACCGTTTTTCTCGCCATTAAGTGGACTTTTTAAAGATACCATTATTTTCATCATATCTTATAATTTACTATTAAAAATATTATAAAATATGAGGAAAAAATGGAAAAAAACACACTTTTTCTAACTTTGACCCCCAAAATCTGTTACACATCTACAACCACCAAAAAACACCCATGCTAAATAGTTTCTAAATTTTGTCCTGAGTTTAGAAATACCCAATGTTTACATGTTCTTTGCTTTTTTTGTAAGTTATAAGGCAATAAATACAAGTAGCACTTTGCTATTTCCAAACCACTTTTTTTCAAAATTAGCGCTAGTTACATTGGGACACTGATATCTGTCAGGAATACCTGAATATCCCTTAACATGTATATATTTTTTTTTAGAAGACACCCCAAAGTATTGATCTAGGCCCATTTTGGTATATTTCATGCCACCATTTCACCGCCAAATGCAATCAAATAAAGAAAATCGTTCACTTTTTCACAATTTTTTTGACAAACTTTAGGTTTCTCACTGAAATTATTTACAAACAACTTGTGCAATTATGGCATAAATGGTTGTAAATTATTCTCTGAGATCCCCTTTGTTCAGAAATAGCAGACATGTATGGCTTTTGTTGTTGCTTTTTGGTAATTAGAAGGACGCTAAATGCCACTGCGCACCACAAGTGTATTATGCCCAGCAGTGAAGGGGTTAATTAGGGAGCATGTAGGGAGCGTCTAGGGTTAATTTTAGCTTTAGTGTAGTGTAGTAGACAACCCAAAGTATTGATCTAGGCCCATTTTGGTATATTTCATGCCACCATTTCACCGCCAGATGCGATCAAATTAAAAAAAACGTTAAATTTTTCACAATTTTAGGTTTCTCACTGAAATCATTTACAAGCAGCTTGAGCAATTATGTCACAAATGGTTGTCAATGCTTCTCTGG
Organism: Bombina bombina; assembly: GCF_027579735.1. Lineage (NCBI taxonomy): Eukaryota > Metazoa > Chordata > Amphibia > Anura > Bombinatoridae > Bombina > Bombina bombina. The sequence goes on from NC_069502.1 coordinate 749,294,183, forward strand.
GATCCCCTTTGTTCAGAAATAGCAGACATATATGACTTTGGCGTTGCTTTTTGGTAATTAGAAGGCCGCTAAATGCCGCTGCACATCACACGTGTATTATGTCTAGCAGTGAAGGGGTTAATTAGGTAGCTTGTAGAGAGCTTGCAGGGTTAATTTTAGCTTTAGTGTAGAGATCAGCCTCCCACCTGACACATCACACCCCCTGATCCCTCCCAAACAGCTCCCTTCCCTCCCCCACGCCACAATTTTCCCCGCCATCTTAAGTACTGGCAGAATGTCTGCCAGTACAAAAATAAAGGGAATCTTTGTTTTTTTTTAAAAAAATTGTATAGCATATTTACATATGCTGCTGTTTAGGATCCCCCTTAGCCCCCAACCTCCCTGATCCCCCCTCAAACTTCTCTCTAACCATCCCCCTTTGCCTTTTTGGGGGCCATCTTGGGTACTGGCAGCTATCTGCCAGTACCCAATTTGCAGAAAAAAAGGTTGTTTTTTTTAATTTTTCCCCATTTTTTTTTCTGTAGTGTAGCTTCCCTCCCACATACTAAGTAAACACCCCCGGATTCCGCTTTTTATTTAGATTATTTTTATGTTATAATACACTGATGAGCAAATCCTATGGTGCATATTTTCTGTAGTGCAGCGGTTCCCACCCGCTCCCTCCCGTGCACGCGCCCGCCCCCTCCCTATCGTGCACGCGCGCGCTCCCGTGCGCGCCCCCGGGTCATCCCCGCCCACGATCCCGCCCCCCTCCACATCACTGGACCCATCGATGGCCGCCACCCGCCTCCCACGTCGGCTCCCACCCACCAACGATACCGGCCATCGATGTCCGGTGCAGAGAGGGCCACAGAGTGGCTCTCTCTGCATCGGATGGCCATACATGGTTATTGCAGGATGCCTCCATATCGAGGCATCACTGCAATAACCGGAAAGCAGCTGGAAGCGAGCAGGATCGCTTCCAGCTGCTTTCCACACCGAGGACGTGCAGGGTACGTCCTCAGGCATTAACTGCCTTTTTTTTGAGGACGTACCCTGCACGTCCTCGGTCATTAAGGGGTTAAAGACACTTTTAAATGTATTTCTATTTTTAAATGTGCTTCGTTCTCTTGGTATCCTTTGTTGAAAAATAATGTGCACATATCCGTCACTAGTGGGGAGCTAGCTGCTGATTGGGGCCTGCACATATTTGTCTCTTGTGATTGGTTATAAGATGTGTTCAGCTAGCTGCTAGTAGTGCAATGCTGTTTCTTCAGCAAAGGATATCAAGGGATTTGATAATAGAAGTAAAATGAAAAATTGTAAATTTTATGTTCTATCTAAATCATGAAAGAAAATTTTGGGGGTTTCCTATCCCTTTAACAAGCTATTTTCCATTTACAGGCTTCAAGGGGAAAAAAAAAAAAACAAGCCAGGGAATGGGTGGGTTATTCTCCAGTAACAAGCAAATATCATTAAAAAATTATCATAAAAAGAATGGTGGTGTTCCCATATGCTGGTGTTTTTAAGCTAATTGTGTTTATAAGCTAATGATCTAGATATAAATCCGCAATGTTTGGTTTACCATACATTACACAATTAGAGCTCAGGTACATCTTTGGGAGTGCTGCCAATGAGGCCAAATAGTTACACAAAACAGGATGTATTAGTGCACAATCACTTGCAAGTAAACAAAACAGTTGTAACATTTGTTGCAAAAATTGTCTGTGAAAGTCACGTGTTTTGATATTAAAACTGGGTTCTTAGTCACACAATATGGCCATATTCTGTGTAGCCAGTCACCAACTTACAATATATATACAGTATATATATATATATATATATATATATATATATATATATATATATATATATATATATATATACACACATACATATTTGTAGTTATATAATTGTTTTAGTTAGTTTTTTTTACAGACCCTTATTCTGCTCTCACTCTGAGTAGAAACATTTGAATGTTGATTCTCCTAAACTGTAATATTACTTTCATTAGAATAAAGAATAAAATGTTATTTTCTTAAATATACTCATATAAATATATAGCTATAGCTATACATTGTAAATTAAAAATTAATATTACTTGTTAGGGGTGCAAGCAACCAACCAAATAATTACACAAAATAGAATATTGCTGCACATCCACTTTGGCAATATTCTATTTTGTGTAATTATTTGGGTGGTTGCTTGCACCCCTAACAAGTAATATTAATTTATGTGTGTATGTGTATATATATATATATATAGACACACAATAACATTTTCTTCCAATTGAAAAACAATTGTGTTTAAAGTATTTTTAAATTCAGCTTCATCTTTAGCACAGTTGGCCTAGCACACTTTTGGGTTAGAGCGCTAGTGAAAGCCAGAAAAGGCTTTTGTAGCGCATCCATAGAAGTCTTACAGGAAAGGAAGGAAAAATACAATAAAAATTACCAAACAAGCCTAAATATAAACCATTTATATTTAGGCATGTTTGGTAATTTTTATTGTATTTTTCGTCCATTAAATACATTTAATAGTGAATTTAAGCAGTGTTACAAAATCTCAGCAGCACAGTTCAGCCCTACTCATACAGCGCTCTATTAATTAACCTTTTACCCCTATACGCTACAATTTAGAACAAGATCTTGATATATTGTGCAATGTGTGTGACAACTATTTTGCAACAATTATTACATATTGTTTACCATAGATCTATATATTAGATCGTAGGCACACAGTGGACTCACTTTATATATTTATACCTAGTAGGGAGATACTAAATTGCAAGAAATAATATAGCGAAGTATTTAACCCCTTAATGACCGCAGCACTTTTCCATTTTCTGTCCGTTTGGGACCAAGGCTATTTTTACATTTCTGCGGTGTTTGTGTTTAGCTGTAATTTTCCTCTTACTCATTTACTGTACCCACACATATTATATACCGTTTTTCTCGCCATTAAATGGACTTTCTAAAGATACCATTATTTTCATCATATCTTATAATTTACTATAAAAAAATTTATAAAATATGAGGAAAAAATTGAAAAAAACACACTTTTTTAACTTTGACCCTCAAAATCTCCTACACTTCAACAACTACCAAAAAACTCCCATGCTAAATAGTTTCTAAATTTTGTCCTGAGTTTAGAAATACTCAATGTTTACATGTTCTTTGCTTTTTTTGCAAGTTATAGGGCAATAAGTACAAGTAGCACTTTGCTATTTCCAAAAAAATTTTAAAAAAATTAGCGATAGTTACATTGGAACACTGATATCTGTCAGGAATCCCTGATTAACCCTTCACATATATATATTTTTTAAAAGAACACAACCTAAGGTATTAAACATGGAGTATTTTGACTCTTTCCATGCAACTATTTTACCACCAATCTATGCCAAAGTTTGAAAAAAAAAAAAAAAAAATGGTGATTTTTTGACAAAATAGCAATTCAAGAATACATTTACTGAGAACGTTAAGGGTTACTGCCAAATAACACCCCAATATGTCTTCAGCAGCATCTCCTGAGTACAGTGATACCACCCATGTATAGGTCTGTTGGGTTCTCTGGGGGCTAAAAGGCCTTATTTTTAGGGGGCGCATTCCAGTTTTTTAATTTGGAATTTTCACATCTGTCGTCATGCACCCATGTCCTATTTGGGACATTTCTGAAGCCGGACAATGCAAATTACCCCCATCAAACCATATATTTTTAAAAAGTAGACACCCTAGGGTATTTCAAATGCTGGTATTTTAACACTTTGCATGCACTAATTCAACCACCAGTCTTTGTCAAACTTTTGGGTAGTCATTTTGGTGTGTTATTTTTCACACGCATTGTACTTTAGGCATGGATTCTCAGTTCCTGTTATATGTTACTGAGCAAAAACACCTCAATATGTGTTCAACAACAACTTCTGAGTACAGTGATACCCCCCATGTATAGGTGTGTCGGGTTCTCTGGGGGCTAAAAGGCCTTAATTTTAGGGGGCGCATTCCAGTTTTTCAACTTGGAATTTTCATATCTGTCATCATGCACCCATGTCCTATTTGGGACATTTCTGAAGCCGGCCAATGTAAATTACCCCCATCAAACCATATATTTTTGAAAAGTAGACATCCTAGGGTATTTCAAATGCTGGTATTTTAACACTTTCCATGCACTAATTCAACCACTAGTCTTTGTCAAACTTTTAGGTAGTCATTTTTTTGCATTATTTTTCACACACATTGTACTTTAGGCATATATTCTCAGTCCCTGTTATGTGTTACTGCCAAAAAAAACCTCAATATGTATTCAACAACATCTCCTGAGTACAGTGATACCCCCCATGTATAGGTGTGTCGGGTTCTCTGGGGGCTAAAAGGCCTTAATTTTAGGGGGCGCATTCCAGTTTTTCAACTTGGAATTTTCACATCTGTCATCATGCACCCATGTCCTATTTGGGACATTTCTGAAGCCGGCCAATGTAAATTACCCCCATCAAACCATATATTTTTGAAAAGTAGACACCCTAGGGTATTTCAAATGCTGGTATTTTAACACTTTCCATGCACTAATTCAACCACTAGTCTTTGTCAAACTTTTAGGTAGTCATTTTTTTGCATTATTTTTCACACACATTGTACTTTAGGCATATATTCTCAGTCCCTGTTATGTGTTACTGCCAAAAAAAACCTCAATATGTATTCAACAACATCTCCTGAGTACAGTGATACCCCCCATGTATAGGTGTGTCGGGTTCTCTGGGGGCTAAAAGGCCTTAATTTTAGGGGGCGCATTCCAGTTTTTCAACTTGGAATTTTCACATCTGTCATCATGCACCCATGTCCTATTTGGGACATTTCTGAAGCCGGCCAATGTAAATTACCCCCATCAAACCATATATTTTTGAAAAGTAGACACCCTAGGGTATTTCAAATGCTGGTATTTTAACACTTTCCATGCACTAATTCAACCACTAGTCTTTGTCAAACTTTTAGGTAGTCATTTTTTTGCATTATTTTTCACACACATTGTACTTTAGGCATATATTCTCAGTCCCTGTTATGTGTTACTGCCAAAAAAAACCTCAATATGTATTCAACAACATCTCCTGAGTACAGTGATACCCCCCATGTATAGGTGTGTCGGGTTCTCTGGGGGCTAAAAGGCCTTAATTTTAGGGGGCGCATTCCAGTTTTTCAACTTGGAATTTTCACATCTGTCATCATGCACCCATGTCCTATTTGGGACATTTCTGAAGCCGGCCAATGTAAATTACCCCCATCAAACCATATATTTTTGAAAAGTAGACACCCTAGGGTATTTCAAATGCTGGTATTTTAACACTTTCCATGCACTAATTGAACCACTAGTCTTTGTCAAACTTTTAGGTAGTCATTTTTTTGCATTATTTTTCACACACATTGTACTTTAGGCATATATTCTCAGTCCCTGTTATGTGTTACTGCCAAAAAAAACCTCAATATGTATTCAACAACATCTCCTGAGTACAGTGATACCCCCCATGTATAGGTGTGTCGGGTTCTCTGGGGGCTAAAAGGCCTTAATTTTAGGGGGCGCATTCCAGTTTTTCAACTTGGAATTTTCACATCTGTCATCATGCACCCATGTCCTATTTGGGACATTTCTGAAGCCGGCCAATGTAAATTACCCCCATCAAACCATATATTTTTGAAAAGTAGACACCCTAGGGTATTTCAAATGCTGGTATTTTAACACTTTCCATGCACTAATTCAACCACTAGTCTTTGTCAAACTTTTAGGTAGTCATTTTTTTGCATTATTTTTCACACACATTGTACTTTAGGCATATATTCTCAGTCCCTGTTATGTGTTACTGCCAAAAAAAACCTCAATATGTATTCAACAACATCTCCTGAGTACAGTGATACCCCCCATGTATAGGTGTGTCGGGTTCTCTGGGGGCTAAAAGGCCTTAATTTTAGGGGGCGCATTCCAGTTTTTCAACTTGGAATTTTCACATCTGTCATCATGCACCCATGTCCTATTTGGGACATTTCTGAAGCCGGCCAATGTAAATTACCCCCATCAAACCATATATTTTTGAAAAGTAGACACCCTAGGGTATTTCAAATGCTGGTATTTTAACACTTTCCATGCACTAATTCAACCACTAGTCTTTGTCAAACTTTTAGGTAGTCATTTTTTTGCATTATTTTTCACACACATTGTACTTTAGGCATATATTCTCAGTCCCTGTTATGTGTTACTGCCAAAAAAAACCTCAATATGTATTCAACAACATCTCCTGAGTACAGTGATACCCCCCATGTATAGGTGTGTCGGGTTCTCTGGGGGCTAAAAGGCCTTAATTTTAGGGGGCGCATTCCAGTTTTTCAACTTGGAATTTTCACATCTGTCATCATGCACCCATGTCCTATTTGGGACATTTCTGAAGCCGGCCAATGTAAATTACCCCCATCAAACCATATATTTTTGAAAAGTAGACACCCTAGGGTATTTCAAATGCTGGTATTTTAACACTTTCCATGCACTAATTCAACCACTAGTCTTTGTCAAACTTTTAGGTAGTCATTTTTTTGCATTATTTTTCACACACATTGTACTTTAGGCATATATTCTCAGTCCCTGTTATGTGTTACTGCCAAAAAAAACCTCAATATGTATTCAACAACATCTCCTGAGTACAGTGATACCCCCCATGTATAGGTGTGTCGGGTTCTCTGGGGGCTAAAAGGCCTTAATTTTAGGGGGCGCATTCCAGTTTTTCAACTTGGAATTTTCACATCTGTCATCATGCACCCATGTCCTATTTGGGACATTTCTGAAGCCGGCCAATGTAAATTACCCCCATCAAACCATATATTTTTGAAAAGTAGACACCCTAGGGTATTTCAAATGCTGGTATTTTAACACTTTCCATGCACTAATTCAACCACTAGTCTTTGTCAAACTTTTAGGTAGTCATTTTTTTGCATTATTTTTCACACACATTGTACTTTAGGCATATATTCTCAGTCCCTGTTATGTGTTACTGCCAAAAAAAACCTCAATATGTATTCAACAACATCTCCTGAGTACAGTGATACCACCCATGTATAGGTGTGTTGGGTTCTCTGGGGGCTAAAAGGCCTTATTTTTAGGGGGCGCATTCCAGTTTTTCAACTTGGAATTTTCACATCCCATGCACCCATGTCCTATGTAGGACATTTCTGAAGCCGGCCAATGTAATTTACCCCCATCAAACCATATATTTTTGAAAAGTAGACACCCTAGGGTATTTCAAATGCTGGTATTTTAACACTTTCCATGCACTAATTCTTTGTCAAACTATTAGGCAGTCATTTTTTGTGTGTTATTTTTCACACACATTGTACTTTAGACATGAATTCTCAGCTCCTGTTATGTGTTACTGCCAAAGAAGACCCCAATATGTGTTCACCAACATCTCCTGAGTACAGTGATACCACCTATGCATAAGTTTCTTGGCTTGTTCGGGGGGTGTAATGCCAAATGTCCAACATGCGTTTGTGATTTTTTTTTCACATTTAACATATTTTCTTTGCCTATTGTCTTTTTGGGGGTATTTTAACATACCCCAATTTATTTGTTTCCATGAATGTGCATATTTTTGAAATGTTGACACCCCAAGGTATTGTATATGGTGTGCTTTGATGCATTTGAAGTAACTGTTTTAGCTAAAAAAATTGGAGAAAGTGTATGGTGGCATTTTTTCAATTTTCATTTTTACACACACATTGCTTTTTGACTATGATTTAGGAGAGACTGTTGTAAGTTAGTGCAAAAAAATACTTCAGGTTGTTTTCTGCTAGGCACCCTGAGTACACCTATGCCCCCCATGCATAGGTTTGCCAGGATTTTGGGAAGGTTATGTTAAAATTTTATGACTTGTGATTTTAGTTATTAAGTGAGAGTATTTCTTCTGATAGGCCTATCTTTAGTTTGGGGCCTATTGTAAACCCCACTTTTATTTATTGCCATGAATGTGCATATTTTTGAAATGTTGACACCCCAAGGTATTGTATATGGTGTGCTTTGATGCATTTGAAGTAACTGTTTTAGCTAAAAAAATTGGAGAAAGTGTATGGTGGCATTTTTTCAATTTTCATTTTTACACACACATTGCTTTTTGACTATGATTTAGGAGAGACTGTTGTAAGTTAGTGCAAAAAAAATACTACAGGTTGTTTTCTGCTAGGCACCCTGAGTACACCTATGTCCCCATGCATAGGTTTGACAGGGGTTTTTGTAAAAAAAAAAAAAAGAACAGCCCCATTTTAGAAAAAAAAATATATTAGTGAAATGTAAAAATCTGGCACATTAAAAGTAAAAAAATAACAAAAAATTTAACAGTAAACATAACAAAAAAAAAAATAACAGCAAATTTATTTATTTTTTAAAAATTGACCATTGTATGGTACCGCTTGAAGCAGTCCCCAATGCAGAGTCCAGGCTGTCCAGGGCAATCAGGACAGTGATATACAGTGTCCCTTCTCTGCCCCCTCTTGGTACAGACTCTGCATTTTTTTTGTGGTCTCTGCTTTGCGGCAGTAGGGGGGATTTTAAAAATAAAATGAGTAGCCCCAACTCTGCTCTCTCCCATCACCGCCCGGGGAGCAGGTGCATCATGGTACAAAATCCCCGAAATGATCTGGAGCTGAAATTGTAAAAAAGTCAGTTTCATTCCGGGGTTTGCTTTTTTGAACAACAAAAAAGCGTTGTGGGTTGCAATCTGCATTAGGTAAATTGCAACCTTTTTGTACCAGGCCCTTGTCTTCCGCATTATTAGGTAGGGCTGCAGCAGCTGATCTGCCAGATCAACCCCACCCATATGCCGGTTATAAGATTTGATGCACACTGGCTTCCTTATGATCTCAGCTCTGCCACGTACAGAGACCGCCACCGTCCTCTCTGTGTGGATGGTGGTAAGAAGGTATACATCCTTCTTGTCTCTGTACTTCAGTGCCAACAGCTCCTCTTGGCGCAGAGCAGAGGTCTCCCCCCTTCGTAGCCGGGTGCGTACAAGTTGTCCTGGGAAACCTTTGCGGTTCTTTTTAATAGTACCGCAAGCTACTGTATCAAAGCAATACAGTAGCTTGAACAAAAGGACACTTGTATAAAAATTGTCTAAGTACAAGTGATACCCTTTGTTCATTAGGGGTAATATCAGGTCCCAGACAATCTTGCCAGTGGTTCCCATATGTTCTGGGCAACCTGGAGGGTCAAGGTGGCTATCCTTTCCCTCATACACCCGGAAGGCCTGAGTATACCCAGTCTCGCTCTCACAGAGCTTATACACCTTTACCCCATACCTGGAGCGCTTGGAAGGAATATACTGCTTGAATCCCAGCCTTCCCTTATACTTCATCAGGGATTCATCAACGCATATATTCCTTCCAGGTGTATAAGCCTCTGCAAACCTGGCAGAAAAGTGGGTAATCAGGGGGCGGATTTTATACAGCCTGTCAAATTGGGGATGCTCCCTAGGGGGGCACAGGCTGTTGTCGCTGAAGTGCATGAAATGAAGAATCATTTCATATCTCTGCCTCGACATACTCTGGGAGAAAATGGGGGTAGAGCAGATGGGGCTACTGCTCCAGTAGGAGCGAACGGAGGGTTTCTTTATGATGCCCATCAGCATAGTCAATGCCCAGAATTTTTTAAATTCTGGCACATTGATGGGGGCCCATTGCTGCTTTGCCAAATATGTTTCAGGCTTTGCAGCACGGTACTGATGGGCATATAAATTAGTTTGGGCGACAATGTTCCCCAATACATCATCACCCAGAAACACCTCCAGAAACTGTTGGGGGCTAAAACCTGCCACATCTATATTTATGCCAGCATTTGCTGTGAAGGGTGGGATATCTGGCCTCTGGAGATGAGGCGTTACCCACTCTTCAGCGGCAATGGCAGCAACACGCCTCCTTCTAGCAGGGGGGCTGGCAGGGGGGCTAGCAGGGGGGCTGGCAGGGGGGCTAGCAGCCACAGATACATCACTATCAGTTGAGACTGCATCTAATGATGTATCTGAGCATATGGCAGGGTCAAAATTGGGGTCTGAGTCAGACATAGAGGCATCTGACTCTGACGCAAGGATGGCATACGCCTCCTCAACACTATATCTTTTCTGTGACATTTTTGTATCTGTCACAGAAAACCAAAATTAATTAATTAACTAAATGGCCTTTGGGTTTTTTTAAAAAAAAGTACAGCTATGCTAATGCCAGTGATTTATAGCGATCACTGGCAAGCTAGGGGTTAAATACTCTTTAAATTAAATTAACTAAATGGCCTTTGGGTTTTTTTTAAAAAAAGTACAGCTATGCTAATGCCAGTGATTTATAGCGATCACTGGCAAGCTAGGGGTTAAATACTCTTTAAATTAAATTAACTAAATGGCCTTTGGGTTTTTTTTTTAAAAAGTACAGCTATGCTAATGCCAGTGATTTATAGCGATCACTGGCAAGCTAGGGGTTAAATACTCTTTAAATCAAATTAAATTAGCTAAATGGCTCTGAAAGGAGCGTTTAGGTTTTTAAAAAATTACAACAACAAAAATTAACCCCTAAAAAAATGCACAGACAGCAAAAATGTAGAGCTATGCTAATGCCAGTGATTTATAGCGATCACTGGCAAGCTAGGGGTTAAATACTCTTTAAATTAAATTAAATTAGCTAAATGGCTCTGAAAGGAGCCTTTGGTTTTTTTAAAAATTACAACAACACAAATTAACCCCTAAATAAATTCACAGACAGCAAAAAAGTACAGCTATGCTAATGCCAGTGATGTATAGCGATCACTGGCAAGCTAGGGGTTAAATACTATTTAAATTAAATTAAATTAGCTAAATGGCTCTGAAAGGAGCGTTTAGGTTTTTAAAAAATTACAACAACAAAAATTAACCCCTAAAAAATGCACAGACAGCAAAAAATTACAGCTATGCTTATGCCAGTGATGTATAGCGATCACTGGCAAGCTAGGGGTTAAATAGTCTTTAAATTAAATTAAATTAGCTAAATGGCTCTGAAAGGAGCCTTTGAGTTTTTAAAAAAAAATACAACAACAAAAATTAACCCCTAAAAAAATGCACAGACAGCAAAAAAAAGTGCAGCTGTGCTACTGCCAGTGATTTATAGTGATCACTGGCAAGCTAGGGGTTAATGGCTCTGAAAAGAGCCTTTGGATTTTAAATTTTTTAACAAATAAAAGAAATAAATCTCTCTCTGCTAAAATACAGGTCTCTCTCTTTCTCCAACAAAATGGCAAGTGAGGAGAGGGAGGGAGATCCACACTGATCAGAGTCAATATTTACAAATATTGACATGATCAGACAAATGGGGTATTTTATTATTATTTTTTTTTTTTTCTAAGAAGGCTCAGATTGGGTGACCCTAGCTTGCCCCTATGGTGAGACAGGCTAGGGACACCCCCAGATGCCCCATGATGCACCGGGCATCGCCATTTTGGAAGCCTCATGGGGGAGGGGGGGGGCGCTATATGTGGGGCTTTTTAATATTATATAATATTTTTTTTTTTAAATTTTTAATTTTATTTATATACTAACTAAGTGCCTCGACCCACCGAGGCACTTAGCACACTAGCAGAGCATCGGAAGCGTGTCCGATCGCTTCCGATGCTCTGCTGCACTGCCGGGCTCCACGTGGAGCAAAACCGGAAGTGATCACTCAAGGGGGAGTGATCGATCCGGTCCCGGCACTCCGTAACAGCACTGCAGGGATGCCCAGACATCGAGGCATCCCTGCAGTACTGTAATAGTGCCTGGAAGCGATCTTGATCGCTTCCAGCACTCACTTTAGCCGAGGACGTGCAGGGTACGTCGTCAGGCGTTAACTGCCTTTTTTTTTCAGACGTACCCTGCACGTCCTCGGTCACTAAGGGGTTAATCATCTTTTTGCATATTTAATATAAATGACTTCTCCTGTACATATATGTATACCAGTTACTCTCTTTTTATAAAGTGGAACAAATTGAGCTAATACTGAACTCATAATATATATTACCATTAGACTCACTTATTAACCATTTATGAGATCACTTTCTGGTAATATACAGACAACAGTCACATTTGTATTTAGCTATTTCAGATTATATGTTTCTTAAAGTAGGTACACCTACTGAGATAGTCAAGGTTGTTTGATACCAATATCCTATACATATTGTTACATAGGTCCAACTGGTGGGACCTAACCCATTATGCACAATAGTAACAATTACTACTAACCTGTACAATATTACATGAGAAATCCTAAGTGTGTTTTTTAATAAAGTTTTCCAGTTTTATGATATTCATTTTTATATATAATAAGTTACATTTTAATTGCACTCCCCTCGTTCATATAGTGACTATTTTTTGTCCAGTTCCCAAGTCAAACATTTTTCTATGCACATATGCAATTTTTGCATTTAATCTCCTAATCCACTGAGTGCTGTTTTTTGTAGTCTTTTTTGAGGACTAGGTTCTCTTTTCCTATCCTCAATCATTTATATCATTTATATCTATTGAGATTCAGGGGTCGATTTATGAAGCAGCGGATGCTTCCGAAAGACTGCTGCTCCTTAACTCGTCCGCCACCTCTGAGTTGGCAGACAGCAATCAGCCCGATCGGATATGCTAGCGGTCCGATCGGGCTGATTGCTATCGGTCGATTGGCCGCAAATATGACGGGGCGGCATTGCACCAGCAGTTCACCAGAACTGCTGGTGCAATGATAAATGCTGACAGCGTATGCTGTCGGCATTTATCGGTGTGCAGCGTACATGATACAATACAGCGTATCATGTCCGTCCGCACCTTAATAAATTGGCCCCTTAGACAAAGCATACCATTTTAAAACAGTTTCCAATTTACTTCTATTATCAAATTCACTTCATTCTCATGATATTCTGTGTTGAAGAGATACAGAGAGGCATCTGGAGCACTACTTGGCAGGAAATAGTGCTGCCACTTAATGCTCTTGCAAATGGATAACATTCTTGCAAAACTGCTGCCATATAATGTTCCAGAAATAGGCCGGCTCATAATCATATATCCCTGCTTTTCAACAAAAGATACAAAGAGAACAAATACAAATTAGATAATAGAAGTAAATTAGAAAGTTGTTTAAAATCACATGCTCTATATGAATCATGAAAGAAAGGCCTGTTATGGGCCCGAAACGCGTCAACATACTACTGGTAAGCATATTTTCAATACCCTAATAAGGTGTTCAAATTGTTCTGCACTATTGTATTTTTGTTTTCCACAGGTTTTTTTCAGGAATTGATTTCACCAACAGATGGGACTTTATTATTAGGATTCAACAGAAGTTCACTTCAACTATCTTCTAAACCACATTATACTTTTTCACATTGAGTTACCCACCACTGACTTGGATTATCTATTTGCCAATACTTATTTGGTTTTGATTCCCCCCCCACACTATTTTTATAGTTTTCTTTAACATTTTTTCCCCACATCATTTGAAGATTTGGATTTGTTACACACACACACAGGGGTTCACCACTGTCAACAAAGACTTATCATCCTCCATATAAGACTTATTGAACACATCGGCCTCTAGTTATGAAGCCGTCTACTTACCTGCATTCGCCGGCCCAATACGCTCGCCTAATCTTGCCTACCATCGCTGCCGCAAACCTGAATACGCTCGCCAAAGTTATCAAAAGAAGCCGCGCACCAAGTATGGAGCGATGAGCAGCGGACTGTTGTTAACTGACAGTCATCGATCTCGCTGCTCATCGGCTTCTTTGCAGCTTTTTTGATAGCCTGTCACTAAGTACCCACACTAAACTACACTGTTTTACCCCCTAAACCGCCGCTCCCGGAGCCCCCCACAACTAAATAAAGTTATTACCCCCTAAACCGCCACTCCTGGACCCCGCCAAAACTATAATAAATGGATTAACCCCTAAACCGCCGCTCCCGGACCCCGCCGCCACCTACATTATACCTATTGACCCCTATCCTGCCCCCCACTACACCGCCGCCACCTATATTCAAGTTATTAACCACTATCCTGCGGATCCCGGACCCCGCCGCAACTAAATAAATTGTTTAACCCCTAAACCGCCGCACCCGAGCCCACCGCCACCTATATTAAAGTTATTAACCCCTATCCTGCCCCCCACTACACCGCCGCAACCTACATTAAACTCATTAACCCCTAAACCGCCGCTCCCTGACCCCGCCCCAACTAAATTAAATGTTTAACCCCTAAACCGCCGCTCCCGGACCCCGCCGCCACCTATATTAAACTTATTAACCCCTAAACCTAAGTCTAACACTAACACTCCCCTAACTTTAATATTATTTTAATAAATCTAAATAAAACTTACTATTATTAACTAAATTAATCCTATTTAAAACTAAATACTTACCTGTAAAATAAACCCTAAGATAGCTACAATATAACTAATAATTATATTGTAGCTATTTTAGGATTTATTTTTATTTTACAGGCAACTTTGTATTTATTTTAACTAGGTACAATAGCTATTAAATAGTTAATAACTATTTAATAGCTACCTAGCTAAAATACTTACAAAATTACCTGTTAAATAAATCCTAACCTAAGTTACAATTAAACCTAACACTACACTATCATTAAATAAACTAAATAAATTACCTACAATTACCTAAAATTAAATTAAATTAAATTAATAATAAACTAAACTATACTGTAGTACAAAAAAAACAAACACTAAATTACAGAAAATAAAAAAGAATTACAAGAAGTTTAAACTAATTACACCTAATCTAAGCCCCCTAATAAAATAATAAAGCCCCCCAAAATAAAAAAATGCCCTACCCTAGTCTAAATTACAAAGTAACCAGCTCTTTTACCAGCCCTTAAAAGGGCTTTTTGCGGGGCATTGCCCCAAAGTAATCAGCTCTTTTACCTGTAAAAAAAAATACAACCCCCCCCAATATTAAAACCCACCACCCACATACCCCTACTCTAACCCACCCAAACCCCCCTTAAAAAAACCTAACACTAACCCCCTGAAGATCACCCTACCTGGAGCCGTCTTCACCCAACCGGGCCGAAATCTTCATCCAAGGTGCGCAGTGGAGGTCCTTCATCCGGTAGAAGTCTTCATCCAGGCGGCGTCTTCAATCTTCATCCATCCTGAGTGGAGCGGAGCCATCTTCAAAGGAGCCGACGCGGAGCCATCCTCTTCAACCGGAATTCGAGGGACGCCATCTTGGATGACGTCCCTTAAAGGAACCTTCATTCGTCGTTCAGTCGTCGGTTGAAGAGGATGGCTCCGCGTCGGCTCCTTTGAAGATGGCTCCGCTCCGGATGGATGAAGATTGAAGATGCCGCCTGGATGAAGACTTCTACCGGATGAAGGACCTCCTCTGCGCACCTTGGATGAAGATTTTGGCCCGGTTGGGTGAAGACGGCTCCAGGTAGGGTGATCTTCAGGGGGTTAGTGTTAGGTTTTTTTAAGGGGGGTTTGGGTGGGTTAGAGTAGGGGTATGTGGGTGGTGGGTTTTAATGTTGGGGGGGTTGTATTTTTTTTTACAGGTAAAAGAGCTGATTACTTTGGGGCAATGCCCTGCAAAAAGTCCTTTTAAGGGCTGGTAAAAGAGCTAATTACTTTGTAATTTAGACTAGGGTAGGGCATTTTTTTATTTTGGGGGGCTTTATTATTTTATTAGGGGGCTTAGATTAGGTGTAATTAGTTTAAACTTCTTTTTTATTTTCTGTAATTTAGTGTTTGTTTTTTTTGTACTATAGTTTAGTTTATTTAATTTAATTTAATTTTAGGTAATTGTAGGTAATTTATTTAATTTATTTAATGATAGTGTAGTGTTAGGTTTAATTGTAACTTAGGTTAGGATTTATTTTACAGGTAATTTTGTAAGTATTTTAACTAGGTAGCTATTAAATAGGTAATAACTATTTAATAACTATTGTACCTCGTTAAAATAAATACAAAGTTGCCTGCAAAATAAAAATAAATCCTAAAATAGCTACAATATAATTATTAGTTATATTGTAGCTATCTTAGGGTTTATTTTACAGGTAAGTATTTAGTTTTAAATAGGATTAATTTAGTTAATACGAGTAATATTATTTAGATTTATTTAAATAATATTTAAGTTAGGGGGGGTTAGGGTTAGTGTTAGACTTAGGTTTAGGGGTTAATAATTTTAATATAGGTGGCGGCAGTATAGGGGGGGCAGGATATGGGTTAATAACTTTAATATAGGTGGCGGCGGGGTCCGGGAGCGGCGGTTTAGGGTTTAACATGTTTATTATAGTTGCGGCGGGGTCCGGGAGCGGCGGTTTAGGGGTTAATAAGTTTATTTAGTTGCGGCGGTGTAGGGGGGGGGCAGATTAGCGGTGTTTAGACTCGGGGTACATGTTAGGGTGTAGACATCTCCCATGGGAATCAATGGGATATCGGCAGCAGCGAACATAAGCTTTCGCTATGGTCAGACTCCCATTGATTCCTATGGGATCCGCCGCCTCCAGGGCGGCGGATTGAAATCCAGGTACGCTGGGCCGGAATAGTGCCGAGCGTACCTGCTAGTAGTTTGATAACTACCAAAAGTAGTCAGATTGTGCCGAACTTGCGTTCGGAACATCTGTAGTGACGTAACCATCGATCTGTGTCGGACTGAGTCCGTCGGATCGTAGGTTACGTCACTATATTCTACTTTTGCCGGGCTGTAGGGCTTGATAACTATGGCGAATCAGCCTCGCCCCAAATATGCTGCGGAATTCCAGCCTATTTGCGTTTGACGGCTTGATAACTAGAGGCCATCATCTGGGACATTAACAGTTGTCCTGTTTTACGCTTAGTTCTCCTTTACCACATAGCGAGACTCCACCAGCGTTTTTACAATTCTTTCCTTGAAGGCACCTTTTAGGAGCATCTCTAGGAGCATATTAAGATAGGACACTTTACCAAATACTACCTATGCTAGCAATGATTTGCATCCTATTTGTGCATTTTAATGAGGTGTTAATTTATTATTGTACTATTGTTGTAATTTGATTGTACTATTGTTGTAATTTTATCGTACTATTGTTATACTTTACTTTTACATACCCTATCATGGATCCATAAGGTTTTAATTAACATTGGACTAAATTGCAATTACATTTTAATTGATTGCTTATAATAAACCACACTGTACTATTTTCTAACATTTTCTAACATTTCTAACATACTCACCTTAGCCTTCATTACTAGGCACTCACTTCTCTTGCAAATATATAAGCCACTAGCTTCTACTGAGCATGTGCAAGAGTGCACAGAGTATACGTATATGCATTTGTGATTGGCTGATGGCTGTCACATGATAGAGGAGTGTAAATAGACATAACTGTCAGAAAAAAATCTACTACTCATTTAAAGTTCAGGCTAAGTGCTATTGCATTGTCTTTTTATCATGCATGTGTTGTTTATGCAAATCTATTTACTGGTCTTTTAAGGATACTTGCATCAAGACAAATGGACAGAAGGATTATTATGATACAAAAGATCTGCAAAGAGAAAACATCCTATTAATTTTTTCAGATTGGTTTTATTCTGTACTATGCGTTACTGAAGTGCAGTGACACTTTTGACTTTTTTCTCTGTATTTTAAAACTGTTTAAAAGTAAAGATAAAATGAAAGAAAATTTTAATTTTGGATGCATATAGATTTTGAATTTGTCTGGACTCTTCCTTTGAATAAAACAGAGCAGACTGATACATTACATTTTGTTTTCTTTTCTAAAAAGAAGCTACGTTCTGGGTAGGCATAATCCCATAGACAAAGCTACTTATCAGTGTGCCGCTCTCTCCTATGTTTTGAGTGCATACAAATAGCCCATGTAAAGCTCAACACACCCCTTATTAAAAGGACATACACTTTGAGATGTAAAATAAAATGTTTGATTATATGTAGTAAAAATCTTTGCAATATACTTTCATTATTTATTTGCTCTTTTTCATATGATTTAATTCTGAAAATTATGGCCAATTTCATACACAAGTTAAAATGCAGACTCTAGACTTCACACTGCTATATTCCATAAAAACATTGATTGCACGCAACAGTGACCGATTTATAACTGTCCCTAATTGGCCTAAACAGAGAAGAAAACCTAGGTTAAAACATGGCGGCACGGGGGCGTGCCTGGGTGGCGACCATGTTAGGATGCAGAAACTAGCTGCTCTAAACATACTACAGATAAGCCGCTGATTATCTTTCAAACAGGACTCCATCCTTGCTTATATCATCAACTTTAATGTAAGGGAGTACTGGACATGCTGATCGATACCAATATCAAGGTGATAACCCTATTTGGAGCTCTAGACTGGGCCGTTAGAGATTGAGGCAGCGGCCTACAACACTCCCCCCGGTTTCCCGGGTAAAGCAGTCCTACTGACTGCACAAGAGAGGAAGAACTAGAACCACCTATTCTGAAACAATAGCGCTGAAGCTAAAAGCAGCTGAAGCCACAATTATTTCCCTATTGGAGGACCACTATAGAAAGCTCCACTCCATGATTAAAAGCTGTTTTGTAGCCGATGGGCATTACATTAAGGAAGGAGGGGAGGACCTATTGAGCGCTGCATTGGGGCAATCAAATATATCTCTGCACATGCAGCATACTGCTCAGAAGGGAGAACCTATGATTCCGGCTCCTTGCGTAGGAGTTACGAGTGGTAATCAATTTCCCCACCGAAGCACAGCCTCATCGGAACTAGAGGTAGATAAGCCCGCAGAAGCCTCGGGCGGAAACACAGGATCTTACAGAGCAAAGTATAATGTGCCGTTGCAGCGGAGAGAACTGCAGTTGGGACGCTTTCTAACTAAGAAGTAAGCCTTTGGAGGGGGACTACAGAAATCCTCGCTCTTTGACCTCCTGCAGTGTCACTCCTCCATTTTTAGAACCACGTTGGCAAGTCTCTTAAACTCACAAAGTCTGACCATCTTGTGGTGTTGGGCTTTTTCCAATGTCCTGTTTTGCAAAGTGGGGATAGGATAGATCCCTTGCATGGGCTTATATCTCCCTGATATTTATCAGCCCGCACAGAATACTTACTGCTGAAAGTACTTGAGACTGTCCATGTTCATGTGTTCAGTGACTTTTTGGTTGCAGTATGGGATGTTCGGGAGTCCATGTTTGGCCTGCTGCTGTTCCTGTTACCTGCAATTATTAACTAAGCTTTCTCCCCTTTTTTGATGTATTGTGGATGTTGGGAGCAGTATTTTTTGCGTGTGCATGAACCATAGTAGTGCTAAATGAGAGACTGTTAATGAAGACGTTAGATCTGATAATTGCAGAGTTTCTCAACTTGTTGACATTATCGTGAAATAAATATATTGTTGTTGTTCTGTGTTCCTGTGCCACTGTATAATAGTTGTAAGTATGCAAGCTTCATATGTTACACTTTTAGTGAGGTTTATAATACCCATTTGTAGTTTCTGACCTCCGTATTAGTTCTAGGGGAGCGAACCACCTAACTATACATATGTTCCCTATTGGAATATTTAAAACATGGCGACACACACTGCTTTATGTACACTAAAACTTTACACTGGAAATCCCAGAGATATAAGAGATGCCTTCCATAGATAGTAATGAGGCTCTCTGGGATACAGAATGTAACTGGGAAAAGTGAAGTTAACAGCTGAGCACCTGGGGCTGATATTAATGGGACAGTCTAGTCAAAATTAAACTTTCATGATTCAGATAGGGTATGCAATTTTGCAACAGCTTCCCAATTTATATCATCAAATTTGCTTTGCTCTCTTGGTATTCATTTTTTAAAGCTAAAACGAGGAATGCTCAAACTGATTTCTAAACCGTTGAAAACCGCCGCTTATCTCAGTACATTTTGACAGTTTTTCACAGTTAGACATGGTTAGTTCACTTGTGTCATATTAGATAACATTGTGCTCACTCCCATGGAATTATTTAAGAGTCAGCACTGATTGGCTAAAATGCATGTCTGTCAAAAGAACTGATATAAGGGTGCAGTCAGTAGAGGCTTAGAAACAAGGTAATCACAGAGTTAAAAGTGTATTAATATAACAGTGTTGGTTATGCAAAACTGGGGAATGGGTACTTAAAGAGATTATTTATCTTTTTAAACAATAAAAATTCTGGAATAGACTGTCCCTTCGTCTCGGTTTGCAGCAAATAGAAATTAAACTGAAATGTTTTCACTGCAATGAAACTTACTTTTGCCTCTAGTTTAGTATATATTACTTTTCTGTCAGTTAAAAAAGTGTATTGTGAATTTTGAGCAAATGTCACCTGTAAGCAGCTGGTGACAAAAATCAATAAAACCAGCTTGTGTAAAATGCTTGCAATATTTCTTGAAATTTGTGAGAGAGCTTCAGACATAGCCCTGGAACTCCCCTTTTCAACCCAGGAAACTCCTCTGTCCCTTCGACTTTCTCAAGCTGTCAGCTGGAGTAAATACAAAGTGCAATGTAATTTGTAAAAAAATATTACACAGAAATATACAAAGTATGATCCTAATTTGTTAAAGTAATATAGAAACTTTAAAAGTAAAATCAGAATTTGTGAAATCACTGCTGCATGTATATGCATTAAATACAAAACAGAGAAATTGCAAAGCTTGAATGTAATAAAACATGACTCAATCTAAAAAATAAAGTAATATAAAATACAAAGTGTAAGTGTAAAAAAAAAAGTCTCATGTTTTGCAGCTCAGTACTGCACTGGGCCTGTCTCTCCTTCGGATACAGAAATGCCAGTACTGGATTGGCAAGCCAGGATACTAGGACTATTCCTGGTGGGCTGCCATCGCCGTAGGGCCACATTCTTAATCAGGGAGATCACAGAGCGAGCCTTGTATACATGGGTAGCACATTTCTTTAGCACTGCTCCTCTCCTGACGAGGGTGTGGGGCCTGAAGTGGCAAACAAAAAAAGTCCCTAAGCAAGGTAGGGAAGGGGTGAAGTTGGGGCTGAAGGGGCTGGAGGGTTCTGGGGCTGATCTTCAAAGATTTCCAGGGCTAGTCTGATTTCCAAGTCCGGCCCTGAGAAATGCAGGGAACGTCCCTTACAGAAGTATTGTATAGTGAAGAGGTTTATGGGAGGCATCTCTCATGTCTTTGTGAGTCCAGGCCCTTTGAATTCTGCACTATAATTTATTTTCAAGCAGGAAAACCTTTTATCATCAGGCTCTCTCTGAGAAGGCGTAGTGTTTAAATACTGGTGCATATGTGCATATGCTGAAGAAAAACAGTAATACATTTTACTAGAAGCATTTGTGTTAATGGAAGAATATTGGGGAAATGCTCCTATTTAAACTTGAAATTCGGCCATGCACATTTCTATTTTGGCCCTTTTTTCCCTTTAGTGTCCTTTTAATAAATACATTGTATGGCATTTCAGGCTGGGCTTTTCTATTGCTTAACTACAGTAAAATACTTCTCTGTGAAAAATTATATAGGGGCATCAATATGTTTTCCCTTGGTGGGTATAATCCCACATAACTAGTTAGTATGTTACTTTTTTAATTTACAGTTGAGTAAAGCATTTAAGTAATGATGTATAAAACTGAAAAGAGTTTACAACCCAGTGATGCTAAAAAAAGAAGCTATTTTCTTTGGTATGCATTAGCAAAATTAAACTGCATCCATATTTAGTTCTTTGTTTTAGGGGATTTCTAACTTAAGTCTGTTCTTCAGCAAGTGAAGTGCATATTTAATTTGATTTAAGTCAGGAGGTTAACTTGGCCAGTCTTCAAATTTCCACTATTTAATTCTGTTGAACTAATCAGTTAAACTGGCAGTGTGTATGGGTGCTGTATAGTGAAGCGCCACTCAGGCGGGATGTATTTTATTTTACACAGGCAGACAAGTACAGATCACTTAGTGTAGAAGTATCCATTTATGCTTAAACCAAGAATGTGTTTGGATCATCTGAATTTCCGTTCCTTCAATGCAGTTTCATCATTCTGTCATTTTGTTAATAAGCTTATATCACATTCCTAAAAAAACATTTGTTCCATGAGCAAATGCTTTCTAATTTTGTTGATCATAACAGCTTAAAATTTTGCTTGTAGTCTTTAGAGTATAAGGGGCCTATCTATTAAGCTCCGTATGGAGCTTGTGGGCCCGTGTTTCTAAAGACTGCTGCTCCATAACCCTGTCCGCCTGCTCTGATAAGGCGGACAGGAATCGCCGCAATTCAAGCCGATCGAGTACGATCGGGTTGATTGACACCCCCCTGCTGGCGGCCGATGGGCCGCGAGTCTGCAGTGGGCGGTGTTGCACCAGCAGCTCTTGTGAGCTGCTGGTGCAATGCTGAATACGGAGAGCGTATTGCTCTCGGCATTCAGCGATGTCTGTTGGACCTGATCCGCACTGTCGGATCAGGTCCGACAGACATTTGTTAAATAGGCCTCTCTGAAGACTCGCCAGAAACACGGACCGTCAAGCTCCGTTCAGAGTTTGATAGATAGGCCCCTAAGTCTTCTAGCAACATTGGATAATTATATTTTCTTCCAAATTCTAGATGTTGTTTACATCTACATTAAATACATTGTGTTGGTGTATATCGCAGGGTTCTCATCTATCACACCTGTTCAATTAACCCCATATCAACTGTTTAGGCCTCCCCACATACAGTTCCAGTAGCGCTTATCTCTGCTCAGTATTACTTTATATTATATGAACAATACTCCCAATTCCACCAGTTGTAATTTTAACTTAACTTCCCAGTTTTTAGTTACGATTTCAATAAAAGTTAAGTTTTATATGTGATATTTTGTTCTCAGTAGTTTGGATATTATTTTTATACTTAATAGTAATCCGACTCATGAGTGCTACCAGTGTATTCTTTTGAGTGGTTCCTTTATCCACTTTTAGTCCAAATTCTGAATTTAATACACAGCACCTATTCCTACGTTATCAATCTAAGATATCAAGAGGGAAGGAGTCTGTATCATATGATAGGTAATGCCATTGGTTACTGTATCTCCAATACATGCAAAGTTACCTCACTGTAATACAGGTTATGAAATGTTATGTATTTATATGTATGTAGATAATTCTGCAAGTATCAACAAACACTTGCTTCACACAGTGGAGAGCCCAAATGCATCCTTTTTGTGAAACAACATTCAGACATGGTTTAGATTAGTGATAGCGAACCATGGCACCGCAGATGTTTTAAAATTACATTTCCCATGATGCTTAGGTGCTCTGCAGTCGTAGGCCTAGATTTAGAGTTCGGCGGTAGCCGTCAAAACCAGCGTTAGAGGCTCCTAACGCTGGTTTTGGCCGCCCGCTGGTATTTGGAGTCAGTGATTAAAGGGTCTAACGCTCACTTTTCAGCCGCGACTTTTCCATACCGCAGATCCCCCTACGCCATTTGCGTATCCTATCTTTTCAATGGGATCTTCCTAACGCCGGTATTTAGAGTCGTTTCTGCAGTGAGCGTTAGAGCTCTAACGACAAGATTCCAGCCGCCTGAAAATAGCAGGAGTTAAGAGCTTTCTGGCTAACGCCGGTTTATAAAGCTCTTAACTACTGTACCCTAAAGTACACTAACACCCATAAACTACCTATGTACCCCTAAACCGAGGTCCCCCCACATCGCCGCCACTCGATTAAAATTTTTAACCCCTAATCTGCCGACCGCCACCTACGTTATACTTATGTACCCCTAATCTGCTGCCCCTAACACCGCCGACCCCTGTATTATATCTATTAACCCCTAACTTGCCCCCCACAACGTCGCCGCAAGCTACTTAAAATAATTAACCCCTAATCTTCCGACCGCAAATCGCCGCCACCTACGTTATCCCTATGTACCCCTAATCTGCTACCCCTAACATCGCCGACCCCTATGTTATATTTATTAACCCCTAATCTGCCCCCCTCAACGTCGCCGACACCTACCTACACTTATTAACCCCTAATCTGCCGAGCGGACCTGAGCGCTACTATAATAAAGTTATTAACCCCTAATCCGCCTCACTAACCCTATAATAAATAGTATTAACCCCTAATCTGCCCTCCCTAACATCGCCGACACCTACCTTCAATTATTAACCCCTAATCTGCCGACCGGAGCTCACCGCTATTCTAATAAATGTATTAACCCCTAAAGCTAAGTCTAACCCTAACACTAACACCCCCCTAAGTTAAATATAATTTTTATCTAACGAAATAAATTAACTCTTATTAAATAAATGATTCCTATTTAAAGCTAAATACTTACCTGTAAAATACATCCTAATATAGCTACAATATAAATTATAATTATATTATAGCTATTTTAGGATTAATATTTATTTTACAGGCAACTTTGTAATTATTTTAACCAGGTACAATAGCTATTAAATAGTTAAGAACTATTTAATAGTTACCTAGTTAAAATAATAACAAATTTACCTGTAAAATAAATCCTAACCTAAGATATAATTAAACCTAACACTACCCTATCAATAAAATAATTAAATAAACTACCTACAATTACCTACAATTAACCTAACACTACACTATCAATAAATTAATTAAACACAATTGCTACAAATAAATACAATTAAATAAACTATCTAAAGTACAAAAAATAAAAAAGAACTAAGTTACAGAAAATAATAAAATATTTACAAACATAAGAAAAATATTACAACAATTTTAAACTAATTACACCTACTCTAAGCCCCCTAATAAAATAACAAAGCCCCCCAAAATAAAAAATTCCCTACCCTATTCTAAAATACAAATATTACAAGCTCTTTTACCTTACCAGCCCTGAACAGGGCCCTTTGCGGGGCATGCCCCAAGAATTTCAGCTCTTTTGCCTGTAAAAAAAAACATACAATACCCCCCCCCAACATTACAACCCACCACCCACATACCCCTAATCTAACCCAAACCCCCCTTAAATAAACCTAACACTACCCCCCTGATGATCTTCCTACCTTGTCTTCACCATGCCAGGTTCACCGATCCGTCCTGGCTCCAAGATCTTCATCCAACCCAAGCGGGGGCTAGACATCCACTGAAGAAGTCCAGAAGAGGGTCCAAAGTCTTCCTCCTATCCGGCAAGAAGAGGACATCCGGACCGGCAAACATCTTCTCCAAGCGGCATCTTCTATCTTCTTCCATCCGATGACGACCGGCTCCATCTTGAAGACCTCCAGCGCGGATCCATCCTCTTCTTCCGACGACTAGACGACGAATGACGGTTCCTTTAAGGGACGTCATCCAAGATGGCGTCCCTCGAATTCCGATTGGCTGATAGGATTCTATCAGCCAATCGGAATTAAGGTAGGAATTTTCTGATTGGCTGATGGAATCAGCCAATCAGAATATAGTTCAATCCGATTGGCTGATCCAATCAGCCAATCAGATTGAGCTCGCATTCTATTGGCTGTTCCGATCAGCCAATAGAATGCGAGCTCAATCTGATTGGCTGATTGGATCAGCCAATCGGATTGAACTATATTCTGATTGGCTGATTCCATCAGCCAATCAGAAAATTCCTACCTTAATTCCGATTGGCTGATAGAATCCTATCAGCCAATCGGAATTCGAGGGACGCCATCTTTGATGACGTCCCTTAAAGGAACCGTCATTCGTCGTCTAGTCGTCGGAAGAAGAGGATGGATCCGCGCTGGAGGTCTTCAAGATGGAGCCGGTCGTCATCGGATGGAAGAAGATAGAAGATGCCGCTTGGAGAAGATGTTTGCCGGTCCGGATGTCCTCTTCTTGCCGGATAGGAGGAAGACTTTGGACCCTCTTCTGGACTTCTTCAGTGGATGTCTAGCCCCCGCTTGGGTTGGATGAAGATCTTGGAGCCAGGACGGATCGGTGAACCTGGCATGGTGAAGACAAGGTAGGAAGATCATCAGGGGGGTAGTGTTAGGTTTATTTAAGGGGGGTTTGGGTTAGATTAGGGGTATGTGGGTGGTGGGTTGTAATGTTGGGGGGGGGGTATTGTATGTTTTTTTTTACAGGCAAAAGAGCTGAAATTCTTGGGGCATGCCCCGCAAAGGGCCCTGTTCAGGGCTGGTAAGGTAAAAGAGCTTGTAATATTTGTATTTTAGAATAGGGTAGGGAATTTTTTATTTTGGGGGGCTTTGTTATTTTATTAGGGGGCTTAGAGTAGGTGTAATTAGTTTAAAATTGTTGTAATATTTTTCTTATGTTTGTAAATATTTTATTATTTTCTGTAACTTAGTTCTTTTTTATTTTTTGTACTTTAGATAGTTTATTTAATTGTATTTATTTGTAGCAATTGTGTTTAATTAATTTATTGATAGTGTAGTGTTAGGTTAATTGTAGGTAATTGTAGGTAGTTTATTTAATTATTTTATTGATAGGGTAGTGTTAGGTTTAATTATATCTTAGGTTAGGATTTATTTTACAGGTAAATTTGTTATTATTTTAACTAGGTAACTATTAAATAGTTCTTAACTATTTAATAGCTATTGTACCTGGTTAAAATAATTACAAAGTTGCCTGTAAAATAAATATTAATCCTAAAATAGCTATAATATAATTATAATTTATATTGTAGCTATATTAGGATGTATTTTACAGGTAAGTATTTAGCTTTAAATAGGAATTATTTATTTAATAAGAGTTAATTTATTTCGTTAGATAAAAATTATATTTAACTTAGGGGGGTGTTAGTGTTAGGGTTAGACTTAGCTTTAGGGGTTAATACATTTATTAGAATAGCGGTGAGCTCCGGTCGGCAGATTAGGGGTTAATAATTGAAGGTAGGTGTCGGCGATGTTAGGGAGGGCAGATTAGGGGTTAATACTATTTATGATAGGGTTAGTGAGGCGGATTAGGGGTTAATAACTTTATTATAGTAGCGCTCAGGTCCGCTCGGCAGATTAGGAGTTAATAAGTGTAGGCAGGTGTCGGCGATGTTGAGGGGGGCAGATTATGGGTTAATAAATATAATATAGGGGTCGGCGATGTTAGGGCAGCAGATTAGGGGTACATAGGGATAATGTAGGTGGCGGCGATTTGCGGTCGGAAGATTAGGGGTTAAAAGTGTAATGCAGGGGTCAGCGATAGCGGGGGCGGCAGATTAGGGGTTAATAAGTGTAAGGTTAGGGGTGTTTAGACTCGGGGTACATGTTAGAGTGTTAGGTGCAGACGTAGGAAGTGTTTCCCCATAGGAAACAATGGGGCTGCGTTAAGAGCTGAACGCTGCTTTTTTGCAGGTGTTAGGTTTTTTTTCAGCTCAAACAGCCCCATTGTTTCCTATGGGAGAATCGTGCACGAGCACGTTTTTGATGCCGGCCGCGTCCGTAAGCAACTCTGGTATCGAGAGTTGCATTTGCGGTAAATATGCTCTACGCTCCTTTTTTGGAGCCTAACGCAGCATTTGTTTGAACTCTCGATACCAGAGTTAAATTTATGGTGCGGCCAGAAAAAAACCCGCGGAGCGTTAACAGCCCTTTTACCGCCGAACTCCAAATCTAGGCCTAACTGAGCATCATGGGAAATGTAGTTCCGAAAATTCTGGGTGCCAAGGTTAGCCATCACTGGTTTAGATCAATTTGAAAAGAAGATGAAAGATGATAATATAGAAACATACCTGTAATATACTAAAATTAAAAGGATCTGGGGGCTTTTCTACCACATTATGTTCCTAACTATATGTTAGTTATTTTATAATGATTAGTTTATTTTAAGTGGCAGTAAACACCTTGTAAATTTAAGATTTTTCTGCAGTTTTGCAATAAGCTAACATACTGGGTGAGTTTGAAAACTCACCTTATTTGGAAGATCTTATCCAGAGTCGATATTACTGGAATAGACACAGCTAGCCACTACATTTTCACAGTTCTTTATCTCTGCTTAAACCAGTTAGGGACATATGTGTGGCAGGGTTTGGCTTGTGAAGCCTGCCTTGTGCACTTCCAGTTGTCTGAATTGAAAATGTGTAATTTTCAAATTGAAATTACAAAAAAATGAGGCAATATAAATAATAATACTATATTTAACAAAAAACGCATTGTAAAGGTGTGTTTATGTATTTTACGTTGACCTTTGTGGCATTTTTGTAATCTTTTTGCAGATTGTCAAAAATGAAAGTTACTGAGCCAATAGAAAAACACATCATTGCATAGTTAGTAAATAGTTTTACACTATATAAGCTCCGTAGTTGGTGTCACCAAGAGAGGGACAGGAAACCAAATTTATCTTTTTTTATTATTATAATAAAAATAATAATAAGATAACAGAAGTTTACTTGAAGGTATAATCAAATGATTCAAATGATATCTGTATCCTCAGAACTCAGGCAAATGGATTAGAAAGACAAAACATTACAATATTATCATATATGTATGAAAGATATGTCATTCTGATGGAATCAGTCCAAATAAAATGTCATGCTCATATTTGTTTTCCAACAATTGCCTATCACTTCCAAAAAGTTTGCCTGTCCGGCCAAAAAGTGAGCGGCACAGCCCATAACTACAAGATCTGTACCGCCACCTTAAAGTCAGTAGTTATGAGTTTTACGCTACAAAGCTGTAGCATAAAACTCATAACTAAAGTGTTACAAAGTACACTAACACCCATAAACTACCTATTAACCCCTAAACCGAGGCCCTCCCGCGTTGCAAACACTAAAATAAAATTTTTAACCCCTAATCTCCCGCTTCGGACATCGCCACCCCTATAATAAACATATTAACCCCTAAACCGCCATACTCCCGCATCGCAAACACTAGTTAAATATTATTAACCCCTAATCTGCTGCCCCCAATGTCGTCGCCACTGACCCTAACGTAACCCTAACCCTAACACCCACTAACTTTAACATAATTCAAATAATTCCAAATAAAAATTACAATTAATACATAAATTATTTCTATTTAAAAATAAATACTTACCTGTAAAATAAAACCTAAGCTAGCTACAATATAACTAATAGTTACATTGTAGCTATCTTAGGTTTTATTTTTATTTCACAGGTAAGTTTGTATTTATTTTAACTAGGTTTATTAGTTAGTAAATAGTTATTAACTATTTACTAACTACCTAGTAAAAATAAATACAAATTTACCTGTAAAATAAAACCTAACCTGTCTTACAGTTAAACCTAACATTACACTAAAATTAAATAAATTAAATTAAAAAAATACATTTATCTAAATTACAAAAAATAATAAACACTAAATTACACAAAATAAAAAAGAAATGATCAAATATTTAAACTAATTACACCTAATCTAATAGCCCTATCAAAATAAAAAAGCCCTATCAAAATAACCCCCTCCCCAAAATAAAAAAAAACCTAGCCTACAATAAAATGTCAATGGCCCTTAAAAGGCATTGTCCCAAAGAAATCAGCTTTTTTACCTGAAAAAAAAATACAAACAACCCCCCAACAGTAAAACCCACCACCCACACAACCAAACCTCCCAAATAAAATCCTATCTAAATAAACCTAAGCTCCCCATTGCCCTGAAAAGGGCATTTGTATGGGCATTGCCCTTAAAAGGGCATTTAGCTCTTTTACGGTGCCCAAAGTCCCTAATCTAAAAATAAAACCCACCCAATAAACGCTTAAAATAACCTAACACTAACCCCCGAAGATCCACTTACAGTTTTTGAAGACCGGACATCCATCCTCATCCAGCCGGGAGAAGTCTTCATCCAAGCGGCAAGAAGTCCTCAACGAAGCCGGGAGAAGTCTTCATCCAAGCGGCAAGAAGTCGTCCTCCAGGTGGTCAGAAGTCTTCATCCAGACAGCATCTTCTATCTTCATCCTTCCGACGCGGAGCGGCTCCATCTTCAAGACATCGAGCGCGGAGCATCTTCTTCATACTGTCCCAGCCGTACACTGAAGGTTCCCTTTAAGGGACCTCATCCAAGATGCCAATCGGAATTCAAGGGACGCCATCTAAAGGAAACCTTCAGTGTATGGCTGGGACCGTATGAAGAGGATGCTCCACGCCGGATGTCTTGAAGATGGAGCTGCTCAGCGTTGGAAGAATAAAGATAGAAGATACCATCTGATGAAGACTTCTGCCCGCCTGGAGGACGACTTCTTGCCGCTTGGATGAACACTTCTCCCGGCTGGATGAGGATGGCTGTCGGGTCTTCAAAAACTGTAAGTGGATCTTTGGGGGTTAGTGTTAGGTTTTTTTAAGGGTTTATTGGGTGGGTTTTATTTTTAGATTAGGGACTTTGGGCACTGTAAAAGAGCTAAATGCCCTTTTAAGGGCAATGCCCATCCAAATGCCCTTTTCAGGGCAATGGGGAGCTTAGGTTTATTAAGTAGGTTTTTATTTGGGGGGTTGGTTGAGTGGGTGGTGGGTTTTACTGTTGGGGGGTTGTTTGTATTTTTTTTTTACAGGTAAAAGAGCTGATTTCTTTGAGGCAAGGGCTATTGGCAGTTTAGTGTAGGCTAGTGTAGTGGAGAGGCAGTAGAATCCGCAATATCTTTTAGTTAGGCAGAGACATCCTCATCTTAAAAATGTCGTCTAAATAATTCAGTCCAAGTTTAAGTCTAAATCAGCTATTTATTTTGCTTCTAGCCACTGCTTAAAACTGGTGCAACAACAACAACTGCTAACAACAACTGTCTTAGACAATACAGTTACTCAAAACTAACAGTTACTCAAAACTGAAGTTAACCCCTCCAGTACTTTTGGATTTGCACCCTGTACCTATAATGGGCACAGGGTGACTTAACATAATGCCTGAATCCATAATCCGTAGGGAGGTTGACAGAAGGGTCTGTCACATGGCCCCCTCCTGGTGGGACACTCCGGCAGACCCAGCTTGACCCTTTGGCGGGTCAACTTGGGGATGACCGGACTAGGAGGTGGTAGGAATGTCAGTTTGCCAGGACAATCCATCTGCATTCCCGTTATGAGAGAGAATTCCTGTCCGTATAAATAAGGGTTCAACTTCTTCAGTGCCCACACCAGGGCTAAACATTCCTTCAAGTTTTTGTTTTCAGAGACGGTTCTTTCCAGTTGGAGACAAATCTCATTGGCTTCTTTACGAGTTTTTTGTACCTGCTCTTTATAGGTATCCACAAGTCCTTCATACTGTATTCCCATTAGGTCCGGATGTGTAGTTGCTCTTCTGGGCTATGAGGACTAACCCGTCGCTTGCCACCAATTGTAGCGGAGAGGCAGTAGGATCCGCAATATCTTTTAGTTAGGCAGAGACATCCTCATCTTAAAAATGTTGTCTAAATAATTCAGTCCAAGTTTAAGTCTAAATCAGCTATATATTTTGCTTCTAGCCACTGCTTAAAACTGGTGCAACAACAACAACTGCTAACAACAACTGTCTTAGACAATACAGTTACTCAAAAATAAAAGTTACTCAAAACTGAAGTTAACCCCTCCAGTGCTGTTGGATTTGCACCCTGTACCTATAATGGGCACAGGGTGACTTAACATAATGCCTGAATCCATAATCCGTATTAGAAGAAAGGGTACAAGTAGGATACAAAAGAGCTAAAAATCTGAAGGACTTGGTAAGTCCAAGCCACTTCCAAGGTCCAAAAACAAGAAATGCCCTTAAACCTGGTACATTCAAATGTGGGACTTGTAGTACCTGCAGCTTCATGTTAAAAATTGATACTGTCACAGACAGATTTGAAAGGAAACATAAAATTAACAAGCATATCAATTGCCATACTGAAGGGGTAATTTATGCCCTTAAATGTAAATGCAAGAAATATTACGTTGGAATGACGTCAAGAAAAATAAGAACCAGACTCCAAGAACATCTAAGGAACATTAAAAACGCAGACAAGGATCTCAAAGAAGGTAAAAAAATCACTTCAGTGGCCAGACACTTCCTCAAGCATCATCAATCTAAACAAAACGAACTGAAATGCTTCGGCCTACAGAAAATTTCTTTAGGTATTAGGGGAGGCGATCTGGAAACCAAATTACTTCAAGCTGAAACAAAGTGGATATTTTTACTGAATAGCGTTCAACCTTATGGTCTAAATGAACAAAACAATTATAGCTCTTTTCTTTAAGAAATAATAAAAATCCAAAAAAATTTGGAAAGATACAGACAATTCACCAAAGTTATACAAAAAATCTCACGTTAATGTCTTAAGAATTAAGTACAAGATTCAAGACAAAACTAAGATCATTAAACAAAAGGTTAAACCAATATTCACATCCTTTTATCTTTTACTTTTATAGATGCAGGAGATAACTATATATAACAAGTTGAATGCTAAGGAAAGCTATAACTAAAAACTATTCTTTAAGTAGTCTTGCTAATTAAGATGAATAACAATGTTTCCAGACATGGAGATCACCGTCAAAGTGAGAAGCCCTTATGTATATTACAAAATAGGGGCATTACAATAATACACAATTTTATTTTAAAAGAATAATTATTTTTTATTTTTTATTCAAAAACATTCACGTTTCACGTCACCTAAGGGTGCACAGTTCTTCTCTTTTAAAGTCACCTTAAATGTTCACTATTAAGGCAATTTCTTCACACACACAGAAATCACGAGTAAAATAATACTCCACAAACATTTATTTTTGTCACCGGGTACAATAAAAGACTTAGAACAATGACATCACTCACATTATTAACTCTAAAGAGAAATCACACAGTGAAAATTCCTGCACAAAATCCCACAATGGACTCATAAGATAGAAGATGGTATTCACATATTTAAAGGACACTGCTTGTCTATTAACATGATTATAAGGGTTAGATTACAGTAGAAAACACTTTTCACAGTCACTACAAGTATTTTCTTTGAATTTTTTCAAACACTATGTAATAATGAAGCTAAAAACAATCCCAAAATGACTTCACTTCATGTCTGAAGAATGTTTTAACAAAAGCTAGATTTAGCTACCGCAAACTACTTAAGCAAAAATACAATATTTAACAGTAGCAGATTCCAATATGAATCTACTTTCAGGACATAGAAACAAGTAAATGCTATCAGAATCACTAGATCATCTATATGAGATTAATAGATAAGAGAACTTAAGATATTTTGATCATTATGTTGCTTTAGTACATAACAATTAAATAATTACTAAGTCATTGCTGAAGGATAAACATATAAGAAATATACTTACAAATGTCTCCGAAATTCAGCTAAAAAATAAGAAAGAATGGAGAAAGAAAGACTATCGCTGAACGCATAAAACTACAATACCCAGAATACATGCAGACCACGTCAAACAGCACGCATGGTGGATTCTGCTTCCCATTGGATAGAACCAATTACCTACAGGGTTTAAAAATCGCAGACAAACAGTGCACTCGCGATAACCCTTTGAAAAAGCTGGAGTTTACGGCGAAACATGTTAGGGACTCAGGGAAATGGTGAGGAGTCTTAGCGAGCTCCTGTGTTTTAGTTGCTAGCTTCAATTAGTGCTATGTTTAAAACCATAAAGGCTATCTATTAGGATATAGCCGTTACTTTATGTATTAAAAGGAGAACCAGAACTCATATAATCAGACCGGCTTTTTTAGAGAGTGGCTGCTACCCAATTTGCAATTACCGCTGGGGAACCATACTGCCACTCCGGCAATTTAACCAACAACAAAAAGCCACTTCATTTTTACAAAATAACATTAGCCGAGTCACAGGTATGACTATTTCAGGAGCTCTATAGTACCTTATTATCACCGGCAAATCAGACTGTTACACCGGTGTTAAATGATATAATAATACGAGCGCTGAATCCTGACTCAATAGCCATACCGGACAGGCTAACAATACAGGCACTGCTTTCTAAATATTTAACCGTTACTGGGATGCTGACAGGCACTAACGGAGACTTAAGTTTAACAGCAAAGCGCCAAACAAAAATCATATAGATACCGGACGTTACCGGACAAGTGAACACAAAAGCCGAGTCTATAATTACATGCCACAAACATTACGGGGTCAAACAAAAACACATATGTGGGTAGTCAAACTTAGACAGTCCTATATTCATAGGGAATGCTAAGAAAATACTCTGTAAATTTAACTAAGAGGGTATAGATAACTATAAGGACCCATCGGGTGTCACAAAGAGTTTGAACACGACTGTTAGAATATAGCACAATTTAAACAGGAAAGTGTAATATTCTATCTATGTATTGTATCTAGATAAAGATTGACATAAGTTGAAAAAAAGTCTTGCTTGGTAAAAGACACGCACCTCAAGCAGTATCACGTAGCAGCACCTTACTGGGCCAGAAATTTGAGTGTGTTAACTATAATGAAATTTACCAAATTATTCTAAATACATATATATTAGAGAAAAAGGTAGAAACCATAAACATCTCCCTGCCTAACATTAAGTATATATATTTTTTTACCTCGGAAGAAATACATACTAAAAAGAAACGTACATTAAACGTTATCTTGCCTTTAGTGGCTGAATTCTGTGAATCAAATAAATTAGCTAAAGGGAGAAAAACTTTATTGTCAAATCTAATCTGTGGAGTACAACAATAAACCACGGTGCAATATATAAAAAACTTGTATGTGTCCATCTCAAATACAGTAAATCTTTAAATCTCAAAATTAAAAAACAAGAGCAACGTGTAACACAATCTATTTTGAATCTGGGTAATACTCCAATAAGAGAAAGTGTGACACATACAAAAGGAGAAACAACATAAAATAACATTACGACGTATTCCAACCAAATAATTTAGATACAGAATACCACCCTCTCGACTATTAGATACACAAAACTTATTGTTTAACAGCCATAACTATAGATGGGTTGTATAGGGATTAATCACTAAAGACCACCCACTCTTAGTAGATTCTAAGAACTTTGATATTGCTGTTAACAGTCAACCCAATAGACCCACGCATAACAACAGTCCTTTAAGACACCTTGTATTATCCATACCCACATGCTATATACTGACTCTGTAGACTATTCAGTACTGACAACATACTCAATAAGTCAGTTTTGTAGACATCACCTACTAATGACCCCAGATTAACTACCCAAATACTCTCCTTTGCTGAATAAAACATAGCTTCTATTTCTAGCTAGTGTTTTTAACTATATGTAGTTTTCCGCTAATTTTAGCACTGTTTAATCAATAAACGTTAAGTTTTAATTTAGTGTAGTTGTTGTATACCTTGAGAAAATTATCATTTCAATCACTGATTAGTCTTTTTGTAATATGTGGTTAATTCCAGTTCATTCACAAAGCTCACGAGTGCTATTCGTGTACAATTCCTAGTGGTTATTATTTAACCACGCTCAGTCTTCCAGGTTGACAGAGGGGTCTGTCACAGCTAGGTTTTTTTTTTTTTTTATTTGGGGGGGGCTTTTTATTTTGATAGGGCTATTAGATTAGGAGTAATTCGTTTTTATTTTTGATAATTTCTTTTTTCTTTATGTAATTGGCAAGAGTCAATGAGCTAGTGACGTATGGGATATACAATCCTACCAGTAGGGGGAAAGTTTCCCAAACCTCAAAATGCCTATAAATACACTACTCACCACACCCACAATTCAGTTTTACAAACTTTGCCTCCTATGGAGGTGGTGAAGTAAGTTTGTGCTAAGATTTCTACGTTGATATGCACTTGTCTGCATTTTGAAGCCCGATTCCTCTCAGAGTACAGTGAATGTCAGAGGGATGTGAAGGGAGTATCACCTATTGAGTGCAATGGTTTTCCTGACAGGATATTTATTTCATAGGTTCTCTCTTATCGGTCGTAGAGATTCATCTCCTACCTCCCTTTTGAGATTGACGATATACTCTAATATTACATTACCTCTACTGATAACCGTTTCAGTACTGGCTTGGCTATCTGCTATATGTGGATGGGTGTCTTTTTGTAAGTATGTTTTCATTACTTAAGACACTCTATGGTTTTGCACTTTATGTATTAATATAAAGTTCTAAATATACAGGGAGTGCAGAATTATTAGGCAAGTTGTATTTTGAGGATTAATTTTATTATTGAACAACAACCATGTTCTCAATGAACCCAAAAAACTCATTAATATCAAAGCTGAATAGTTTTGGAAGTCGTTTTTAGTTTGTTTTTAGTTATAGCTATTTTAGGGGGATATCTGTGTGTGCAGGTGACTATTACTGTGCATAATTATTAGGCAACTTAACAAAAAACAAATATATACCCATTTCAATTATTTATTTTTACCAGTGAAACCAATATAACATCTCAACATTCACAAATATACATTTCTGACATTCAAAAACAAAACAAAAACAAATCAGTGACCAATATAGCCACCTTTCTTTGCAAGGACACTCAAAAGCCTGCCATCCATGGATTCTGTCAGTGTTTTGATCTGTTCACCATCAACATTGCGTGCAGCAGCAACCACAGCCTCCCAGACACTGTTCAGAGAGGTGTACTGTTTTCCCTCCTTGTAAATCTCACATTTGATGATGGACCACAGGTTCTCAATGGGGTTCAGATCAGGTGAACAAGGAGGCCATGTCATTAGATTTTCTTCTTTTATACCCTTTCTTGCCAGCCACGCTGTGGAGTACTTGGATGCGTGTGATGGAGCATTGTCCTGCATGAAAATCATGTTTTTCTTGAAGGATGCAGACTTCTTCCTGTACCACTGCTTGAAGAAGGTGTCTTCCAAAAACTGTCAGTAGGACTGGGAGTTGAGCTTGACTCCATCCTCAGCCCGAAAAGGCCCCACAAGCTCATCTTTGATGATACCAGCCCAAACCAGTACTCCACCTCCACCTTGCTGGCGTCTGAGTCGGACTGGAGCTCTCTGCCCTTTACCAATCCAGCCACGGGCCCATCCATCTGGCCCATCAAGACTCACTCTCATTTCATCAGTCCATAAAACCTTAGAAAAATCAGTCTTGAGATATTTCTTGGCCCAGTCTTGATGTTTCAGCTTGTGTGTCTTGTTCAGTGGTGGTCGTCTTTCAGCCTTTCTTACCTTGGCCATGTCTCTGAGTATTGCACACCTTGTGCTTTTGGGCACTCCAGTGATGTTGCAGCTCTGAAATATGGCCAAACTGGTGGCAAGTGGCATCTTGGCAGCTGCACGCTTGACTTTTCTCAGTTCATGGGCAATTATTTTGCGCCTTGGTTTTTCCACACGCTTCTTGCGACCCTGTTGACTATTTTGAATGAAACGCTTGATTGTTCGATGATCACGCTTCAGAAGCTTTGCAATTTTAAGAGTGCTGCATCCCTCTGCAAGATATCTCACTATTTTTTACTTTTTTGAGCCTGTCAAGTCCTTCTTTTGACCCATTTTGCCAAAGGAAAGGAAGTTGCCTAATAATTATGCACACCTGATATAGGGTGTTGATGTCATTAGACCACACCCCTTCTCATTACAGAGATGCACATCACCTAATATGCTTAATTGGTAGTAGGCTTTCGAGCCTATACAGCTTGGAGTAAGACAACATGCATAAAGAGGATGATGTGGTCAAAATACTAATTTGCCTAATAATTCTGCACTCCCTGTATGTGTTGTACTTATATTTGCCATGATTCAGGTTTTCACTATATTTCCTTTTGCAGACTGTCAGTTTCATATCTGGGAAATGCATTTTTTAGGAAAAATGTATTACTTACCTGGGGTATAGTCTTTTTTTCAATTGACTGTCATTTTAAATTTGCGGGCAGAATTAGGCTCACAAGGGCACAAAATGCCAAAGTATATTGCGTCATTTTTGGCGCGAGATTTTTTTGGCACAAAGTTACGTTCGATGATGCAGATTCGTCACTTCCGGCGTC
Source organism: Bombina bombina (assembly GCF_027579735.1). Classification (NCBI taxonomy): domain Eukaryota; kingdom Metazoa; phylum Chordata; class Amphibia; order Anura; family Bombinatoridae; genus Bombina; species Bombina bombina. The sequence continues at coordinate 749,331,900 of NC_069502.1, forward strand.
TTAGTTGACGCCATGTCCTTTCAAAAGGTCGCGGCTTCAATGACGCGATTGTGTCATTTCCGGATGTTGTTAGCGCCCAAAATTTTTATTTAAAATGGAGTATATTCTTTCTTTGTTAAAAGAAGTGTTGATTGAGGAAACTAGTCCTATTGATATTAAAACTAGTAAAAGTTTAAATTCTGTTTATAAACCTCCTGTGGTTACTCCAGAGGTTTTTCCAGTTCCTGATGCTATTTCTGATATGATTTCTAAGGAATGGAATAGGCCTGGTACTTCTTTTATTCCTTCTTCAAGGTTTAAAAAATTGTATCCTTTGCAAGCAGTTACATTGGAGTTTTGGGAAAAGATCCCCAAAGTTGATGGGGCTATCTCTACTCTTGCTAAACGTACTACTTCTTTTAAAGATCCTTTAGATAGGAAACTTGAATCTTATCTAAGGAAAGCCTATTTATATTCAGGTCATCTTCTCAGGCCTGCAATTTCTTTGGCTGATGTTGCAGCTGCAGCAACTTTTTGGTTGGAAAATTTAGCGCAACAAGAATTGGATTCAGATTTGTCTAGCATTGTTCGCTTGCTTCAACATGCTAATCATTTTATTTGTGATGCCATTTTTTATATCATCAAAATTGATGTTAAATCTATATCTTTAGCTATTTTTGCTAGAAGAGCTTTGTGGATTAAATCTTGGAATTCTGACATGACCGCTAAATCCAGATTGCTATCTCTTTCATTCCAAGGTAATAAGTTATTTAGTTCTCAGTTGGATTCTATTATTTCAACTGCCACTGGGGTGAAGGGAGTTTTTTTTGCCTCAGGATAAAAGACCTTAGGATAAATCTAAATCTTCTAACCATTTTTGTTCCTTTCAACAAAATAAGGAACAGAAACCTAATCCTTCCCCCAAAGAATCTGTTTCCAATTGGAAATCTTCTTCAAATTGGAATAAATCCAAGCCATTTAAGAAACCAAAGCCGGCCCCCAAGTCCGTTCCCCAAGCTCAGCTGGTAGGGGGCAGATTAAGATTTTTTAAGGATATTTGGACAAATTCTGAGTATTGTCTCTCAGGGGTACCGAATAGGATTCAGAGTAAGACCTCCTGTGAGAAGATATTTTCTCTCACACATCCCAGCAAATCCAGTAAAGGCTCAGGCTTTCCTGAAGTGTGTTTCAGACCTGGAGTTTTCAGGGGTAATCATTCCAGTTCCGTTTCAGGAACAGGGTCTGGGGTTTTATTCAAATCTATTCATTGTCCCAAAGAAAGAAAATTCATTCAGGCCAGTTCTGGATCTGAAAATTTTGAATCGTTATGTAAGAGTGCCAACTTTCAAAATGGTGACTATAAGGAATATTCTGCCTTTCGTTAAGCAAGGGCATTATATGTCCACAATAGACTTACAGGATGCATATCTTCATATTCCGATTCATCCAGATCATTATCAGTTTCTGAGATTCTCTTTTCTAGACAAGCATTACCAATTTGTCGCTCTTCCTTTTGGCCTAGCGACAGCTCCAAGGATCTTTTCTAAGGTTCTCGGTGCCCTACTCTCAGTAATCAGAGAGTGGGGTATTGCGGTGTTTCCTTATTTGGATGATATCTTGGTACTAGCTCAGTCTTTACGTTCTGCAGAATCTCACATGAATCAACTAGTGTTGTTTCTTTCGAAAAGCACAATTATTTCCAAATTCCTTTGTTGATGCTTTTTACTCCTTTCTTTATTATCCCACTACTTGGCTATTCATTAAACGGAATTGTGGGTGTGGTGAGGGGTGTATTTATAGGCATTGTGAGGGGGGGCTTTTTATTTTGATAGGGCTATTAGATTAGGAGTAATTCGTTTTTATTTTTGATAATTTCTTTTTTCTTTATGTAATTGGCAAGAGTCAATGAGCTAGTGACGTATGGGATATACAATCCTACCAGTAGGGGGAAAGTTTCCCAAACCTCAAAATGCCTATAAATACACCACTCACCACACCCACAATTCAGTTTTACAAACTTTGCCTCCTATGGAGGTGGTGAACTAAGTTTGTGCTAAGATTTCTACGTTGATATGCACTTGTCTGCATTTTGAAGCCCGATTCCTCTCAGAGTACAGTGAATGTCAGAGGGATGTGAAGGGAGCATCACCTATTGAGTGCAATGGTTTTCCTGACAGGATATTTATTTCATAGGTTCTCTCTTATCGGTCATAGAGATTCATCTCCTACCTCCCTTTTGAGATTGACGATATACTCTCATATTCCATTACCTCTACTGATAACCGTTTCAGTACTGGTTTGGCTCTCTGCTATATGTGGATGGGTGTCTTTTTGTAAGTATGTTTTCATTACTTAAGACACTCTATGGTTTTGCACTTTATGTATTAATATAAAGTTCTAAATATATGTGTTGTACTTATATTTGCCATGATTCAGGTTTTCACTATATTTCCTTTTGCAGACTGTCAGTTTCGTATCTGGGAAATGCATTTTTTAGGAAAAATGTATTACTTACCTGGGGTATAGTCTTTTTTTCAATTGACTGTCATTTTAAATTTGCGGGCAGAATTAGGCTCACAAGGGCACAAAATGCCAAAGTATATTGCGTCATTTTTGGCACGAGATTTTTTTGGCACAAAGTTACGTTCGATGATGCAGATTCGTCACTTCCGGCGTCTTAGTTGACGCCATGTCCTTTCAAAAGGTCGCGGCTTCAATGACGCGATTGTGTCATTTCCGGATGTTGTTAGCACCCAAAATTTTTATTTAAAATGGAGTATATTCTTTCTTTGTTAAAAGAAGTGTTGATTGAGGAAACTAGTCCTATTGATATTAAAACTAGTAAAAGCTTAAATTCTGTTTATAAACCTCCTGTGGTTACTCCAGAGGTTTTTCCAGTTCCTGATGCTATTTCTGATATGATTTCTAAGGAATGGAATAGGCCTGGTACTTCTTTTATTCCTTCTTCAAGGTTTAAAAAATTGTATCCTTTGCAAGCAGTTACATTGGAGTTTTGGGAAAAGATCCCCAAAGTTGATGGGGCTATCTCTACTCTTGCTAAACGTACTACTTCTTTTAAAGATCCTTTAGATAGGAAACTTGAATCTTATCTAAGGAAAGCCTATTTATATTCAGGTCATCTTCTCAGGCCTGCAATTTCTTTGGCTGATGTTGCAGCTGCATCAACTTTTTGGTTGGAAAATTTAGCGCAACAAGAATTAGATTCAGATTTGTCTAGCATTGTTCGCTTGCTTCAACATGCTAATCATTTTATTTGTGATGCCATTTTTTATATCATCAAAATTGATGTTAAATCTATATCTTTAGCTATTTTCGCTAGAAGAGCTTTGTGGATTAAATCTTGGAATGCTGACATGACCGCTAAATCCAGATTGCTATCTCTTTCATTCCAAGGTAATAAGTTATTTAGTTCTCAGTTGGATTCAATTATTTCAACTGCCACTGGGGAGAAGGGAGTTTTTTTGCCTCAGGATAAAAGACCTTAGGATAAATCTAAATCTTCTAACCATTTTTGTTCCTTTCAACAAAATAAGGAACAGAAACCTAATCCTTCCCCCAAAGAATCTGTTTCCAATTGGAAACCTTCTTCAAATTGGAATAAATCCAAGCCATTTAAGAAACCAAAGCCGGCCCCCAAGTCCAAGTAGTTGTTTCTTCGAAAACATGGTTGGAGGATCAATTTACCAAAAAGTTCTTTGATTCCTCAGACAAGGGTCACCTTTTTAGGTTTCCAGATAGATTCAGTGTCCATGACTCTGTCTCTAACAGACAAGAGACGTTTAAAATTGGTTGCAGCCTGTCGGAACCTTCAGTCTCAGTCATTCCCTTCAGTAGCTATGTGCATGGAAGTTTTAGGTCTCATGACTGCAGCATCGGACGCGATCCCCTTTGCTTGTTTTCATATGAGACCTCTCCAGCTTTGTATGCTGAACCAATGGTGCAGGGATTATACAAGGATATCACAATTAATATCCTTAAATCCCAATGTTCGACTATCTCTGACTTGGTGGTTAGATCACCATCGTATTGTTCTAGGGGCCTCTTTTGTTCATCCAACCTCGACTGTGATCACAACAGATGCGATCTTTCAGGTTGGGGAGCTGTTTGGGGATCTCTGACAGCACAAGGGGTTTGGAAATTTCAAGAGGCGAGATTACCAATCAATATTTTGGAACTCCGTGCAATTTTCAGGGCTCTTCAGATTTGGCCTCTGTTGAAGAGAGAACCGTTCATTTGTTTTCAGACAGACAATATCACAACTATGGCATATGTCAATCATCAGGGTGGGACTTATAGTCCCCAAGCTATGAAAGAAGTATCCTGGATACTTGCTTGGGCGGAATCCAGCTCCTGTCTAATTTCTGTGGTTCATATCCCAGGTATAAACAATTGGGAAGCGGATTATCTCAGCCATCAGACTTTACATCCAGGAAAGTGGTCCCTCCATCCAGATGTGTTTTCTCAGGTTGTTCAGATGTGGGGTCTTCCAGAAATAGATCTGATGGCTTCTCATCTAAACAAGAAACTTCCCAGGTACCTGTCCAGGTCCAGGGATCCTCAGGCAGAAGCAGTGGTTGCGCTGACACTTCCTTGGTGTTATCAACCTGCTTACATTTTCCCGCCTTTCGTTTTTCTTCCAAGAGTGATCTCCAAAATCATCAGGGAGCAGTCGTTTGTGTTGCTGGTGGCTCCAGCATGGCCTCACAGGTTTTGGTATGCGGATCTTGTTCGGATGTCCAGTTGCCAACCTTGGCCACTTCCATTAAGGCTGGACCTTCTCTCTCAAGGTCCGTTTTTCCATCAGGATCTCAAATCATTAAATTTGAAGGTATGGAAATTGAATTCTTAGTGCTTAGTCATAGAGGTTTCTCTGATACTGTGATTAATACTATGTTGCAGGCTCATAAATCTGTTTCTAGAAAGATTTATTATCGAGTTTGGAAGACTTACATTTCATGGTGTTCCTCTCATAAATTCTCTTGGCATTCTTTTAGAATTACTAGAATTTTACAGTTTCTTCAGGATGGTTTGGATAAGGGTTTGTCTGCAAGTTCCTTGAAGGGACAAATCTCTGCTCTTTCTGTTTTATTTCACAGAAAGATTGCTAAGCTTCTTGATATTCACTGTTTTGTTCAGGCTTTGGTTCATATCAAGCCTGTCATTAAATCAATCTCTTCTCCTTGGAGTCTTAATTTGGTTTTGAATGCTTTAAAATCTGCCTACTTTCATTTGAAAAACATAGCCAGGATACAACACTTAATTCCACCGGATGATATGCCAACATTAATCCATGTATTTGTATCCTCTAGGCTAGATTACTGCAATGCACTTTACTTGGGCCTCCCAAAAAAAGAACTCCATCGCCTTCAGACAGTACAAAACGCAGCAGCAAGACTATTGACCAATCAAACTCGCTCCTGCCACATAACACCTGTTCTCCACTCCCTGCATTGGCTTCCAATTAAATGGCGAACATATTTTAAAATTGGCCTGCTGACCTTCAAAGCCTTAAACAACCAAGGCCCACAGTACCTGAAAGAGCTCCTGACACCCTACATCCCATCCCGTTCACTTAGGTCAGCCAACACATCCCTCCTCTCAGTGCCAAGAGTAAGGACAAACTCAGGCTCCAGAGCATTCTGCCACGCTGCGCCTACTTTCTGGAACTCTTTACCGTGCACAATCAGAGAGGCACCGTCCTTACAAACTTTTAAAAAAAGCTAAAGACCCACCTCTTCCATCAGGCATTCAGTCCGCTAATCTGACCTTCAGAAACTCCTAACTTTTATGTCTTATGCTGGTACAGTATATTTGTAAAGTGCTTTGAGTCTCACAGGGAGAAAAGCGCTATATAAATCGCAAATTATTATTAAATTATTATTACAGGCTCCTCCATTTGAGCCTATGCATTCTTTGGACATTAAACTACTTTCTTGGAAGGTGTTGTTTCTCTTGGCCATCTCTTCTGCTAGAAGAATTTCTGAATTATCTGCTCTCTCTTCTGAATCTCCTTTTCTTATTTTTCATCAGGTTAAGGCAGTTTTGCGGACTTCATTTAAATTCTTACCTAAGGTTGTGAATTCTAACAACATTAATAGAGAAATTGTTGTCCCTTCCTTGTGTCCTAATCCTAAGAATTCTTTGGAGAGATCTTTACATTCTTTGAATGTGGTGAGAGTTCTGAAATATTATGTTGAAGCTACTAAAGAAGATTTCAGGAAGACTTCTAGTCTATTTGTTTTCTTTTCTGGTCCTAGGAAAGGTCAGACGGCTTCTGCTGTTTCCTTGGCATCGTGGTTAAAGCTTTTGATTCATCAAGCTTATTTGGAGTCAGGTCAAGCCCCGCCTCAGAGAATTACAGCTCATTCTACTAGATCAGTTTCCACTTCATGGGCTTTTAGGAATGAAGCTTCAGTTGATCAGATTTGCAAAGCAGCAACTTGGTCTTCTTTGCATACATTTACTAACTTCTACCGTTTTGATGTATTTGCTTCTTCGGAAGCAGTTTTTGGTAGAAAAGTTCTTCAGGCAGCTGTTTTAGTTTGATTCTTCTGCTTATGTTTTAATTTTTTTCCTTTCATTTATAAGAATAAACTTATATTTTGGGTTGTTGATTAATTTTCCTCAGCGGAAAATGTCTGTTTTTATTTTATCCCTCCCTCTCTAGTGACTCTTGCGTGGAGTTCTACATCTTGGGTATTGCTATCCCATACATCACTAGCTCATGTACTCTTGCCAATTACATGAAAGAAAACATAATTTATGTAAGAACTTACCTGATAAATTTATTTCTTTCATATTTTCAAGAGTCCATGAGGCCCACACCTTTTTATGGTGGTTATGATTTTTTTTGTATGAAGCACAATTATTTCCAAATTCCTTTGTTGATGCTTTTTACTCCTTTCTTTATTATCCCACTACTTGGCTATTCATTAAAATGAATTGTGGGTGTGGTGAGGGGTGTATTTATAGGCATTGTGAGGTTTGGAAAACTTTGCCCCTCCTGGTAGGATTGTATATCCCATACGTCACTAGCTCATGGACTCTTGCCAATATGAAAGAAATTAATTTATCAGGTAAGTTCTTACATAAATTATGTTTTTTATTTTGTGTAATTTAGTGTTTATTATTTTTTGTAATTTAGATAAATGTATTTTTTTAATTTAATGTATTTAATTTTATTGTAATGTTAGGTGTTAGTGTGAGACAGGTTAGGTTTTATTTTACAGGTAAATTTGTATTTATTTTAAATAGGTAGTTAGTAAATAGTTAATAACTATTTACTAACTAATCAACCTAGTTAAAATAAATACAAACTTAACTGTGAAATAAAAATAAAACCTAAGATAGCTGCAATGTAACTATTAGTTATATTGTAGCTAGCTTAGGGTTTATTTTACAGGTAAGTATTTAGTCTTAAATAGGTATTATTTAGGTAATAATAGTAAGTTTTATTTAGATTTATTTTAATTATATTAAAGTTAGGGGGTGTTAGGGTTAGACTTAGGGTTAGGTTTAGGGGTTAATATATTTATTTAGTGTTAGTGATGTGGGAGACCAGAGGTTTAGGGGTTAATAACTTTAGTATAGTGGCGGCTGAGGCATTGGGGCGGCAGATTAGGGGTTAATAAATTTATGTAGGTGGGGGCGGCAGATTAGGGGTTAATAAGTGTAGGTAGGTGGCGGCAACATTGGGGGCAGCAGATTAGGGGTTAATAAGTGTAGGTAGGTGGTGGCGACATTGGGGGCAGCAGATTAGGGGTTAATAAGTGTAATGTAGGTGTCAGCGATGTCGGGGGCGGCAGATTAGGGGTTAATAAGTGTAATGTAGGTGTCAGCGATGTCGGGGGCGGCAGATTAGCGGTGTTTAGACTTGGGTTTATGTTAGGGTGTTAGGTGTAAACATACATTTTCTTTCCCCACAGACATCAATGGGGCTGCGTTACGGAGCTTTACGCTCCGTGATTGCAGGTGTTATCGCCCACAAACACTGGGTTTTTGCAAACCTGTAATAGCAGCGCTATTAAAGGTGAGCGGTGACAATAACTTGCAATTTATTTCCGATCCACTCATAACGCAAAACTCGTAATCTAGCTGTGTGTTAATTGAACACTGTGTAATAGATTGTGATAACTAAAGTAAATAATATTAATGTCAGGAGTATCAATTCCTAAAGGAAAGGAATGGTACTATGACTGTCAAACTGATTCTATTTTGTCCTTAATGCAATTTCCTAGGGTCGTATTCTCTTGTTGTAAAGAGGTGAGACCCTTAGTGAGGTTATCAACAGTTTGGGTTAAGGCCTGAACATGATTGATTAAATCTGCTGGGTCCATTGCGCAGGCTTGGTAATACTGTCAGGAGTATCAATTCCTAAAGGAAAGGAATGGTACTATCTTTAGTGTTAGAACCACAACTGCAGAATTTTAGAGCATTAGTATTTTAGTGGTGTATGCAAGACTGATATACAGAGATTGGATAAAGGTGGCAAAACCGTGGAATCTCTCTGTATCACCAGGGAATCATACACTTAATATAAGGCTGGGTTGTGTACAAACACATGTATCTGTTAAGCAGATGATATAGCTTAACCCAGTATTTGAGAAAACCCCTCCTAAACTCATGAGATAAAAGATATCACAAAAGAATAGAATATCAGGTAATATAGTACTTAATAAAGTGATCAGATATGTGCACAATCAATAGATACAAGCTTAGCTACTTAATCCGTTCTGAGTAACATTTTAGTGGTTCTGACTAGACAGACTGGCAAAGCAAACAACAGAGAAATACTTTCAGATAGCCTAACATAGACAGATATGCGTGTAATGCTTATAAGAAAGATTGTCTTCAGGTAGCGTATAATTAACTGTGACCATTAAACTTACTTTGTGCTTCTTGGAAGATAGCTGATTGAATTGCTTCAGATTACCGACAGAGGTGTTTGAAGAAAACTGATACGGCTTGCAAGCGTTCAGTACATCAGCGTGGAGATTGTTACTTCTGTAGTAGCGGGTGAAACAGATGGCGTGTGACGTCACCGCTCCTGAGAAATGCTGCGAGATGAAAATCAGCTGGAAGGAGGAGGGCACGTCTCAGTCGATAGCTCAGAGCTCTGCAAGGCTGAGTAAACCTTAGGGAAGAATTACCAAGCAACGTAGGAAGTACATGAAGGTCTTCAATATTAAAAAGTTATGGGTGGTAACAAAAGCAAAGGTGCAAGGACTGTAAACATGAAAGGATGATAGGGAACAAGGTAACTAATTAGAAAATGACAAGACTCCCCCTCAAAGATCAACTCCGGGGATCAGAGGACGGCCGGTCAGGATGCCTTCTATGAAACTGAAAAGTAGTCTGGGAGCAGACAGATTGGAAGCCGGCTCCCAGGAGTCATCATCATCAGGGAACCCCTTCCAGTGAATTAAGTACTGCAGTTCACCTCGTAGAAGGCGGGAATCCAAAATAGACTGGACCTCATACTCAGTGGTTAGGTAGAATTGGGTCATCATGTCTGTGGCCACGTAAGGGTCTGTATGGTTTCAATAGTGCCACATGAAAGGTGGGATGAGTTTACATATTCCGGGGTAAAGTCAATGTCACAGAATTATGATTCACAACCTTCTCAATAGGAACTGGTCCAATGAAGGTAGAGAATAATTTCTTTGCTGGATAAGGTAGTTTTAGGTTGCGTGTGGAGAGCCAAACATAATCTCCAACTGAATATGTAGGAGAGGGAGTCCAATCTTTGTCATAATAGGTTTTGTGCTGAAACTTAGTGTGGTTGATATGTTCCTTGAATAAAGTTAAAGAATCAAAGATGGTATTCACAAGGTCATTCACCATTGGACAATTACTATTGGGAGTTGCTTCCCACTGGAACGTAGGATAGAATCCATAATTGATGTAAAATGGGGAGGATTTTGTAGAGGAGTGGTTAGCATTGTTGAATGCAAATTCTGCCAAGGCAATTATGGGGGAACCAATTCTCCTTTCTAGAAGAGGTGAAACAACGTAGGTATTGTTCAATCCATTGATTGTTTTTTTCAGTCTCTCCATTACTCTGAGGATGGAAGGAGGTACTGAGTCTCCTGGTAATTCCCAATCTATATCACAGTTGTTTCTAGAATTTACTGGTAAATTGTGTACCCCTGTCTGAGATGATAGAATTTGGCAATCCATGTAATTTGCAGACGTTACATATCATGAGATGTACTGTTTCGGAGGAAGTAGGAGTTTTGTGAAACAAAATAAAATGTACCATTTTGCTGAATAGATCTAATACCACTAGTATCATATTTTGCTTATTGGAAAGAGGTAGGTCAACAATAAAATCCAATGTAATGTCTTGCCAAGGACGTTCAGGAGTTGGTAAGGGGACCAATTGTCCATAGGGGGCTTTCTTCTCTTTCTCTGAAGTGGTACATATTTTACAGGACAGAACATAATCTGCTATATCTTTGCTAAAGTTAGGCCACCAGAAAAACCTTTTTAGTAGGTCTTGGGTTTTTGCTATACCAGGATGTCCTGCAAGTGGGGTGTCATGCAAGGAACTTAGAACCACTCGCTACCTTGCATTGAGGTTTACAGCTTTTCAACCTGTTTTCCATGTGTTTTTTATTCAATAAAGAGTTTTGGTCACTACCTGGTGCTCTCTACTAAGTCTGTTGTTTGCACACGTCAAGGATACTTTGAGAGCACAGATGGACCAACACTCAGGCAGCGACACTGCCCCTGATGAAACAGAGTCCCTTGCCCCTACCCCCAACAGACGTCACACGCTTGCGGTCATGGAACATTGAAAAACAAGCAGCAGTAGGATGGACTCACACGGATGTGCCGCTTAGGTGGTCTACCTTAGAGGGATCATTCACCTACACGGGTTCACAGTTTGGAATGGAGACGCCTCGAAACAGGTAACCACAAACTGTTCACCCAGAACTGGTACAGATCCTTGCATCAACACTGTGAGTGCTATCATTTATTCCTAATTTGTATATGTGTATGTGTCCATTTTTGAATTTTTGAGTAATCAGACGATACGGGGAGGGGAGCGAGATGTTGGACTGTTATTCCCAGGGGTAAAGACTTTGATCCTCAGTATGACTAACATTCTCTGTGGGATCTAAGACTATAGACTTTGCAACATTTATGCGGAATTGTGTGTAAACTGCAGGTGCTGCGAATCACCTCTGTGTATATTTGTATTTTTTTTCAGCAGCTGACAGAACACAAGAGAAAAAGGCAAGAGTGAAGAGGATCTGTAAGAGTCCTCCTTTGGGAGAGTATCGCTCCAATTGCTGAATTAGAGGCGTGAACTTCTAGTACGAACTGTAGTGTTGAATCAGGGAAGCGAAGAATAGGTGCTGTAGTAAAGGTGGTTTTCAAATGATGAAACACAGTTTGTACTTGATCATTCCAGTAGAATTTAGTATTGGATTTGGTTAAATTGGTTGATGGTTTTGACAGTTGTGCGAAATTTTTAATGAACTTCCTGTAAAAATTGGCGAATCCCATGAACCTTTGGACCTGTTTCTTTGTGGTAGGTAATGGCCAACTTTTTATGGCTGATATTTTGTCATCTTCCATGTTTATTCCTTCTGGAGTGATGGTATAACCTAGAAATGTGATTTCTTTGGTGTGGAAGATACATTTTTCGAGTTTGACATGTAATGAATTTTCACGGAGCCGAGATAAAACAACACTGACATGTGTAATATGTTCATCCATGGTCCCTGAGTATATTAAGATATCATCAAGGTAAATAACCAAAAAGGTATCCAAAAGGTCTTTAAAGATATCATTTATTAAAAATTGAAAGGTCGCTGGGGCATTACATAACCCGAATGGCATTACAGTATATTCGTAGAGACCATAACGGGTACGAAATGCTGTGAGCCATTCATGTCCTGATTTGATGCAAACTAAGTTATAAGCACCCCTTAAATCTAATTTAGTGTAGTAGTGTAGTAAACTGCCCCTTGAAAACTTTCAATTAATTGAGGAATTAAAGGTAGGGGATAGCTGTTTTTAACCGTACGCTTATTCAATTCACGGTAATCATTAATGAGTCTGAGAGAGACTTTGTTACGCACAAAGAAAATACCATCTCCGGCAGGAGAGGTGGAAGAGTGTATAAAACCTTTTTTTAGGTTGTCTTGAATATATATGTTTTTAGATAATTGAACTCAGGTTGGGATAGTAAAAATACATGTCCGTATGTAATATCAACTCCTGGCAGAAGGTCAATAGGACAATCGTATTTCCTGTGCGGGGGTAGGTTCTCAGACTCTTTTTTATCAAAATCATCTGAAAAGTGTAGGTATTCCTTAGGTATCTGAATAGGGGTAGTAAGAAGAAGCTGAGATGAAATCATGCAAGTTGTTGTGCAATAGTGGGAGTTGAATTGCACATGAGATGTAGACCAAGTTATTTTTGGATCATGTAAGGTAAGCCAAGTGATTCCAAAAATGACTGGATAAAGTGGTGATAGAATCACATCAAAAGTGACATACTCAGTGTGGAAGTCATTGGTTGTTACACGAAGGGGAACAGTGTGATAACAAATAGGACCAGAAGTAATTTCTTTTCCATCAATAAAACGCAAAAGACTAGGCTTATTTTTTTTTATCAGTGGAATTTTATTGGCACGCATGAAATCAACATCAATGTAATTGTAACTGGCTCCTGAATCTAGGATCGCTTGTGTATTGATGCGTTGGTGTTCCCACTGCAAAAGATTTGGTAGAGAACAGTGAGTGGATTGATTTACTTTAGAAGATAAACAATAGTTAGTGTTGATCGGCTTACCCTTTCTTTGGCGTAGTAGAGTGCAATCTTTGACTGTATGATCTTGACCTCCACAGTACATGCAAAGATTATTTGATCTTCTTCTAAGTTTCTCTTGGTGTGACAAAGGACCCCTCATAAATCCGATCTCCATTGGTTCAGAGTTAGATTTAGCAAACTGTTTAGAAGGAGAGTTAGCTGGTGGTATGGACTGTAGTTTTTTTGTGGGGAGTTCGGATAGATGTTTTTCTAACCTCCTCTCCCTAATTCTTCTGTCTATGGTAATTCTTAAGTTAATCAATTCTTCAAGAGTGTCTGGTAAATCCTGTCTGGCCAATTCATCCTTAAGGGGGTCTAAGAGCCCTAGACGAAATTGATTGCGTAAAGAGAGATCATTCCATAAGGAATCTTTAGACCATTTTTTAAAGTCAGTAACATAGTCCTCTTCTGCACGTTTATTTTGTTTCAAGGACCTCATGGCGGTTTCAGCTGATAGCTGTTTATAGGAGTCATCATATAGTTGTGCCATAGCCTTAAAGAATTGGTCAAATGAGTGAAGGATGGGATCATTATTTTCAAAGTAGGAATTGGCCCAGGTATGAGGTTCCCCTCTGAGATAGGAGATAGTTGTCAGTACTTTTATATGATCATTAGGATAGGTTTTAGGTTTCAAGGTAAAGTATAAATAACATGAGTTTCTAAAATCTCTGAACTCATTACGGTCTCCAGTGAATTTCTCAGGGGGACTGGGCTGAGTCTCTGGGGCACTAAATTACTGTCTAACTGATTCTATTTTGTCATTAATGTAATTTCTTAGGGTCGTATTCTCTTGTTGTAAAGAGGTGAGACCCTTAGTGAGGTTATCAACAGTTTGGGTTAAGGCCTGAACATGATTGATTAAATCTGCTGGGTCCATTGCGCAGGCTTGGTAATACTGTTAGGAGTATCAATTCCTAAAGGAAAAGAATGGTACTATCTTTAGTGTTAGAACCACAACTGCAGATTTTAGAGCATTAGTATTTTAGAGGTGTATGCAAGACTGCCTGATATACAGAGATTGGATAAAGGAGGCAAAACCGTGGAATCTCTCTGTATCACCAGGGAATCATACACTTAATATAAGGCTGGGTTGTGTACAAACACATGTATCTGTTAAGCAGATGATACAGCTTAACCCAGTATTTGAGAAAACCCCTCCTAAACTCATGAGATAAAATATATCACAAAAGAATAGAATATCAGGTAATATAGTACTTAATAAAGTGATCAGATATGTGGACAATCAATAGATACAAGCTTAGCTACTTAATCCGTTCTGAGTAACATTTTAGTGGTTCTGACTAGACAGACTGGCAAAGCAAACAACAGAGAAATACTTTCAGCTAGCCTAACATACGGCTAGATTACAAGTTTTGCGTTAGAGGCTGTGCGGTGCTAACGAGCAGTTTATGCTCACCGCTCACTTACAGACAGCGCTGGTATTACGGTTTTAACAAACCAGACAAGAAGTGAGCGTTGAGCAAAATTTTGCTCATTACCGCATTCCAATACCAACGCTGCTTAAGTCAGCGGTGAGCTGGTGTAACGTGCTCATGCACGATTTCCCCATAGGAATCAACGGGGAGAGCCGGCTAAAAAAAAGTCTAACACCTGCAAAATCTCAGTAACGCAGCCACATTGATTCCTATGGGGAAATACATTTTACGTCTACACCTAACAACCTAACATGAACCCCGAGACTAAACACCCCTAATCTTACACTTAATAACCCCTAATCTGCTGCCCCCAACATCACAGAAACCTACATTATATTATTAAAACCTAATCTGCTGCTCCGGACACCGCCGCCACCTACATTATGGTTATGAACCCCTAATCTGCTGCCCCCAACATCGCCGACACCTACATTATATTTATTAACCCCTAATCTGCCGCCCCCAACGTCGCCGCCACTATAATAAACATAACCCCTAAACTGCCGCACTCCAACCTCGCAAACATTACTTAAATATTATTAACCCCTAATCTGCCGGCCCTAACATCGCCGCCACCTACCTACATTTATCAACCCATAATCTGCCGCCCCCAACGTCGCCGCCACTATTAACCCCTAAACCTAAGTCTAACCCTAACACCCCCTAACTTAAATATAATTAAAATAAATCTAACTAAAAATTCCTATCATTGCCTAAATAATTCCTATTTAAAACTAAATACTTACCTGTAAAATAAACCCTAAGCTATCTACAATATAACTAATAGTTACATTCTAGCTAGCTTAGGGTTTATTTTTATTTTATAGGCAAGTTTGTATTTATTTTAACTAGGTAGAATAGTTATTAAATAGTTATTAACTATTTAATAACTACCTAGCTAAAATAAATACAAAGTTACCTGTAAAATAAAACCTAACCTAAGTTACAATTACACCTAACACTACACTATAATTAAATTATTTCCCTAAATTAAATACAATTAAATAAAATTATTAAGTACAAAACCAAGCACTAAATTACAGAAAACAATAAACAAATTACAAGATTTTTAAACTAATTACACCTAATCTAATCCCCCTAACAAAATAAAAAAGCCCCCCCAAAATAAAAAAAAACCCTACCCTACACTAAATTACAAATAGCCCTTAAAAGGGCCTTTTGCGGGGCATTGCCCCAAAGTAATCAGCTCTTTTACCTGTAAAAAAATAAAAATCCCCCCCAACATTAAAACCCACCACCCACACAACCAACACTACTCTAAAACCCACCCAATACCCCCTTAAAAAAACCTAACACTAACCCCTTGAAGATCACCTTACCGGGAGAAGTCTTCATCCAACCGGGCTGAAGTCCTCAACGAAGCTGGGAGAAGTCTTTATCCATGCCGGGCGAAGTGGTCCTCCAGACGGGCAGAAGTATTCATCCAGACGGCATCTTCTATCTTCATCAATCTGGCGCGGAGCGGGTCCATCTTCAAGACATCTGACGTGGAGCATCCTCTTCATCCGACGGCTAACACAGAATGAAGGTACCTTTAAGTGACGTCATCCAAGATGGCGTCCCTTCAATTCTGATTGGCTCATAGAATGCAAGCTCAATCCTATTGGCTGATTGGATCAGCCAATAGGATTGAACTTCAATCCTATTGGATGATTGCATCAGCCAATAGGATTTTTTCTACCTTAATTCCGATGGGCTGATAGAATTCTATCAGCCAATCGGAATTGAAGGGACGCCACCTTGGATGACGTCACTTAAAGGTACCTTCATTCTGTGTTAGCCGTCGGATGAAGAGGATGCTCCGCATCGGATGTCTTGAAGATGGACACGCTCCGCGCTGGATGGATGAAGATAGAAGATGCCGTCTTGATGAAGACTTCTGCCCGTCTGGAGGACCACTTCGCCTGGCTTGGATGAAGACTTCTCCCGGCTTCGTTGAGGACCTCGGCCTGGTTGGATGAAAACTTCTCCTGGTAAGGTGATCTTCGAGGGGTTAGTGTTAGGTTTTTTTAAGGGGGTATTGGGTGGGTTTTAGAGTAGGGTTGGTTGTGTGGGTGGTGGGTTTTAATATTGGGGGGGGGGATTTTTATTTTTTTTACAGGTAAAAGAGCTGATTACTTTGGGGCAATGCCCTGCAAAAGGCCCTTTAAATTTAGGGTAGGGTAGGGCTTTTTTATTTTGGGGGGACTTTTTATTTTGTTAGGGGGATTAGATTAGGTGTAATTAGTTTAAAAATGTTGTAATTTGTTTATTATTTTCTGTAATTTAGTTGTTTTTTTTTACTTTAGATAATTTTATTTAATTGTATTTAATTAATTTTAATTGTATTTATTTTAGCTAGGTAGTTATTAAATAGTTAATAACTATTTAATAACTATTCTACCTAGTTAAAATAAATACAAACTTGCCTGTGAAATAAAAATAAACTGTAAGCTAGTTACAATGTATTAGTTATATTGTAGCTAGCTTGGGGTTTATTTTATAGGTAAGTATTTAGTTTTAAATAGGAATAATTTAGTTAATGATAGGAATTTTATTTAGATTTATTGTAATTATATTTAAGTTAGGGGGGGTTAGGGTTAGACTTAGATTTAGGGGTTAATAACTTTAGTATAGTGGTGGCGACGTTGGGGGCGGCAGATTAGGGGTTAATAAATGTAGGTAGGTGTCGGTAATGTTAGGGATGGCAGATTAGGGGTTAATAATATTTAACTAATGTTTGCGAGGCGGGAGTGCGGCGGTTTAGGGGTTAATATATTTATTATAGTGGAGGCGATGTCCGGTTCGGCTGATTAGGGATTAAAAATTTAAGTTTAGTGTTTGCGATGCGGGAGGGCCTCGGTTTAGGGGTTAACAGGTAGTTTATGGGTGATAGTGTACTTTTTAGCACTTTAGTTAAGAGTTTTATGCTACAGCGTTGTAGTGTAAAACTCTTAACTACTGACTTTAAAATGCGGTACCAGGCTTGACAGTAGAGGGTGTAACGCTCACTTTTTGGCAGACTCGTAATACTGGCGCTATGCAAGTCCCATTGAAAAAATAGGATACGCAATTTACGTAAGTGGATTTGTGGTATTGCCAGGTCTGGTCAAAAAAGTGAGCGGTGAGCCTGTACCTACAAGACTAGTAATACCAGCGGGCGTTAAAAAGCAGCGTTAGGACCGGCCAACGCTGCTTTTTAAGCCTAACGCAAAACTCGTAATCTAGCCGATAGACAGGTATGCATGTATTGCTTATAAGAAAGATTGTCTTCAGGTAGCGTATAATTAACTGTGACTGTTAAACTTACTTTGTGCTTCTTGGAAGAGAGCTGATTGAATTGCTTCAGATTACCGACAGAGGTGTTTGAAGAAAACTGACACAGCTTGCAAGCGTTCAGTACATCAGCGTGGAGATTGTTACTTCTGTAGTAGCGGGTGAAACAGATGGCGTGTGACGTCACCGCTTCTGATAGAAATGCTGCGAGATGAAAATCAGCTGTAAGGAGGAGGGCATGTCTCAGTCGATTGCTCAGAGCTCTGCAAGGCTGAGTAAACCTTAGGGAAGAATTACCAAGCAACGTAGGAAGCACATGAAGGTCTTTTATATTAAAAAGTTATGGATGGTAACAAAAGCAAAGGTGCAAGGACTGTAAACATGAAAGGATGATAGAGAACAAGGTAACTGTATGAACATGACAATTAATAAGTATGGAATTATGTGAAGCAACGGAGTCCCTTCATTTAAACAGGTACTCTATGGGTTAATTTAATTATTATGTTATGAGACACACCCGCTTTTGTGATTGGCCAATTGATTGGAGTTGATGTTTTAAATTAAATAGCTTTATAAAGGGGCAGGTTCCCCAAAATGTTGCTCTGCTATGTATCTTGTATAATATGCAGCTTACAGTTAGGGATGAGCGAATGTTTTGCAACATTCTAAAAATGAAACAAACTTTAACACATTTGTTTGTTTCGAATTTAAAATGTTTGTATAACATTCTAACATGTGTTTGATCTAATAGTATTTATAATGCTATCTTTAAAATGTAATATACGATTCAATTGTTTCACATTTGAATATATACGCAACAGTGCACCACTCCTAATCTAGCCCATTAAAATTGCTTTTTGGTGTTTGGTAAAAAAAGAGGAGTAGCCTGCCTCTTCAACAAAAAACTAGAATATCAGATTAAATCTCAGATAATAGATAAGGAAGGCAGGTTCTTAATTCTTAATTTATCTATACAAGAACGCAGGTTCACCATCTGTAATATCTATGCTCCAAATGAGCACTGTCCACTGTTTTGGAAGAATCTTTTTGCTAAACTTTTAGACTTTATAGATTCAGAGTTGATAATTGGAGGGGATTTCAACAGCGTAATCAATCCATACCTGGATCGTTTTAAACATACCCAGATTAATAGATATCGTAGGGAAGCAGAAGGTTTAAGTAAATTTGTCAAAAGTTTGAAATTGAGGGATGTATGGAGATTACAGCACCCAGATGAGAGAGCATATACGTGCAAATCAAAATCACACAAAAAAATTTCAAAAATTGATATGTTTTTAATTAGTGAATCGCTTCTAGGTGCTGAGATTAGGACAGATATTGCTAATATCGTGATCTCGGATCACGCTATTATTTCTCTAGTAATAAGTCAGTACAAGGTCGAACAGAGTAAAAAGCTGGGGGTTTTCTTTCCCTCTTTTCTAGTATCCAATATTAAATTTAGGAATTGGATGCAAGCTAAATGGAGAGAGTTTTTCTATTTTAATAAAAATTATCTATCGAAGATAGAAACTTTCTGGGAGACCTTAAAAGCTTTCTTCAGAGGACAGATCAAGTCCTATATGATAGCAAGAAAGAAAGCCATAGGTAAGAGGGAGATTCAACTAGCTAACCAGCTCAAAAACAAGTACACGGGGGGGTTAGGGTTAGACTAAGATTTAGGGGTTAATAACTTTAGTATAGTGGTGGCGACGTTGGGGGCGGCAGATTAGGGTTTAATAAATGTAGGTAGGTGTCGGTAATGTTAGGGATGGCAGATTAGGGGTTAATAATATTTAACTAATGTTTGCGAGGCGGGAGTGCGGCGGTTTAGGGGTTAATATATTTATTATAGTGGAGGCGATGTCCGGTTCGGCTGATTAGGGATTAAAAATTTAAGTTTAGTGTTTGCGATGCGGGAGGGCCTCGGTTTAGGGGTTAACAGGTAGTTTATGGGTGATAGTGTACTTTTTAGCACTTTAGTTACGAGTTTTATGCTACAGCGTTGTAGTGTAAAACTCTTAACTACTGACTTTAAAATGCGGTACCAGGCTTGACAGTAGAGGGTGTACCGCTCACTTTTTGGCAGACTCGTAATACTGGCACTATGCAAGTCCCATTGAAAAAATAGGATACGCAATTTACGTAAGTGGATTTGTGGTATTGCCAGGTCTGGTCAAAAAAGTGAGCGGTGAGCCTGTACCTACAAGACTCGTAATACCAGCGGGCGTTAAAAAGCAGCGTTAGGACCGGCCAACGCTGCTTTTTAAGCCTAACGCAAAACTCGTAATCTAGCCGATAGACAGGTATGCATGTAATGCTTATAAGAAAGATTGTCTTCAGGTAGCGTATAATTAACTGTGACTGTTAAACTTACTTTGTGCTTCTTGGAAGAGAGCTGATTGAATTGCTTCAGATTACCGACAGAGGTGTTTGAAGAAAACTGACACAGCTTGCAAGCGTTCAGTACATCAGCGTGGAGATTGTTACTTCTGTAGTAGCGGGTGAAACAGATGGCGTGTGACGTCACCGCTTCTGATAGAAATGCTGCGAGATGAAAATCAGCTGTAAGGAGGAGGGCATGTCTCAGTCGATAGTCAGAGCTCTGCAAGGCTGAGTAAACCTTAGGGAAGAATTACCAAGCAACGTAGGAAGCACATGAAGGTCTTTTATATTAAAAAGTTATGGGTGGTAACAAAAGCAAAGGTGCAAGGACTGTAAACATGAAAGGATGATAGGGAACAAGGTAACTGTATGAACATGACAATTAATAAGTATGGAATTATGTGAAGCAATGGAGTCCCTTCATTTAAACAGGTACTCTATGGGTTAATTTAATTATTATGTTATGAGACACACCCGCTTTTGTGATTGGCCAATTGATTGGAGTTGATGTTTTAAATTAAATAGCTTTATAAAGGGGCAGGTTCCCCAAAATGTTGCTCTGCTATGTATCTTGTATAATATGCAGCTTACAGTTAGGGATGAGCGAATGTTTTGCAACATTCTAAAAATGAAACAAACTTTAACACATTTGTTTGTTTCGAATTTAAAATGTTTGTATAACATTCTAACATGTGTTTGATCTAATAGTATTTAGAATGCTATCTTTAAAATGTAATATACAATTCAATTGTTTCACATTTGAATATATACGCAACAGTGCACCACTCCTAATCTAGCCCATTAAAATTGCTTTTTGGTGTTTGGTAAAAAAAGAGGAGTAGCCTGCCTCTTCAACAAAAAACTAGAATATCAGATTAAATCTCAGATAATAGATAAGGAAGGCAGGTTCTTAATTCTTAATTTATCTATACAAGAACGCAGGTTCACCATCTGTAATATCTATGCTCCAAATGAGCACTGTCCACTGTTTTGGAAGAATCTTTTTGCTAAACTTTTAGACTTTATAGATTCAGAGTTGATAATTGGAGGGGATTTCAACAGCGTAATCAATCCATACCTGGATCGTTTTAAACATACCCAGATTAATAGATATCGTAGGGAAGCAGAAGGTTTAAGTAAATTTGTCAAAAGTTTGAAATTGAGGGATGTATGGAGATTACAGCACCCAGATGAGAGAGCATATACGTGCAAATCAAAATCACACAAAAAAATTTCAAAAATTGATATGTTTTTAATTAGTGAATCGCTTCTAGGTGCTGAGATTAGGACAGATATTGCTAATATCGTGATCTCGGATCACGCTATTATTTCTCTAGTAATAAGTCAGTACAAGGTCGAACAGAGTAAAAAGCTGGGGGTTTTCTTTCCCTCTTTTCTAGTATCCAATATTAAATTTAGGAATTGGATGCAAGCTAAATGGAGAGAGTTTTTCTATTTTAATAAAAATTATCTATCGAAGATAGAAACTTTCTGGGAGACCTTAAAAGCTTTCTTCAGAGGACAGATCAAGTCCTATATGATAGCAAGAAAGAAAGCCATAGGTAAGAGGGAGATTCAACTAGCTAACCAGCTCAAAAACAAGTACACGAGATATATAGAAAATCCCATTAAGCTAAATTGGTCCAATTATCAGAATGCGAAGCTAGAAAGAGAAACCTTTATAAATCAACAGGTATCAAAATCTGATGTTAATAATTATTTAAGATTTAAGAGGTTCTCACCTAAACTAGCTAAATCTATGGCCAACCTAGTAAAAAGCAAGAAAAGAAATAATTTTATTGGAGCCATTAAGGTTAAAGATCAGAGATATATCTCTCCGAAAGAAATTCTATCACAGTTTCATAAGTATTTTCAAACAATATATTCGGCTGATAAAATTGACTTAGAAGCAAAAAAGAACTTTTGGAAAAAGATTATTACCCCAAGGATTAAGGCAGAACAGCTTGAAGTACTGAATAAAGAGATAACGGAGGAGGAAATTGCCTCGGCAATAAAGAAAGCTGCCAATGGCAAAGCTCCAGGTCCAGATCTAATTCCAGTAGAATTTTATAAAATATTGGAGGAGGATGTCATTTGCATTTTGGGGAGATTATATAATAGCTATTTTGTGGAAAATGTTAAACCCTCTAGGTATTTCTCAGCGGCGAATGTAACATTAATATATAAAAAGGACAAGGACGCAGAATGTTTGGACTCTTACCGTCCAATTTCCCTATTGAATTCCGACTATAAACTTATGGCTAGTATTCTGGCAAACAGACTTAAAAGTATCATAGGAGATATTATACACACAGACCAAACTGGATTTATGCCAGGTAGGACCTCACAGAAAAATATTAGAACTGCTATGTTCTTAATAGAGCAGGCAGTAACTTGAAAGAGTAAAAAGGAAAAACAAGACTCAGACTTTGCTCTACTGACAGTCGATGCCCATAAGGCTTTCGATAGTATTACCTGGGATCATCTATTTTCAGCATTGAACAGTTTTGGGATAATTGGAAATTTTTCAAACTTTATCAAATTAATCTATCAGGACCCTATTTCCTACATATTAGTTAATGGACTGAGTTCCCCAGGGGTTACACTCCAGAAAGGAACAAGACAAGGGTGTCCATTGTCACCATTACTTTTTAATATTTCATTAGAACCCCTGGCAATTAGATGTAGGAATAGACTAGAAGGAGTCTTATCAGGTGATAAAAGATATGTACTGTCCCTATATGCGGACGACATCCTCTTCTATATTTGTAATTCCAGAGTAAACATACCACACATAACCAGCATAATTGATGAATTTAGTAAATTCTCAGGATACAAAATTAACTTAAAGAAATCCGAGATTATGTGGATTATTAAAAAAAGAAATAGCTTGCTCAATAATCCGTTCAAATTTGCAGAAGGGAAGATTAAATATTTAGGGATTATTCTATCAAAGAATTTAGACGCTGGTACAGTTTAAATTATGTACCTATCTGGCTGAAATGTACTGATTCTTTAAAAACCTGGGCTAAACTTCCATTGTCTCTATCAGCAAAAGTACTACTTATTAAAATGATGCTTTTTCCAAAAATTCTATTCCTCATGCAAAATATACCAGTGTTTATCCGAGCTAAAGATATCCAAAAACTTAATTCTGAATGTTCACAGTTCGGGGTAAGGGGAAACCACGGATAGGACTTAAAAATTTGGCTCATTTGACAATTGATGCCGGATGCGCCTTCCCTAATCTAAAAGTATATAACTTGGTCTGTCTTGCAAAAATAGCGCTAGACTGGATATCGGGGGTAGAATATGTAACTAATTACCAAAATGAGGAAAAGGCGATAGCCCCCCTATCCTTGAAAGCCTTACTACACTATCCAGTTTCGAGATCAATGAAAAAAGCTAAGTATAAATACACAATTCAAAACATAACTTTGGCATGGAAAAAAATATGCCAAATGCTGCAAGTAAACTTTAAAATATCACAGCATTTACCTATAAGGGGGAATCCCTACTTTATAAGTGGGATGGAATCAAGTGTATTTAGTGATTGGACTAGGAAAGGACTAGTCTGGATCAGACAGTTAATTGATTACCAAACAATGACTGTTAAACCTTTTGAATTTCTGACCAAAGAATTTAAGCTGGAAAAAAGGCAATTCTATGAGTATTTACAGGTACGACATTTTATTGATAGTAATAATTTAACAGCGGAGAGTCCAAATAATTTGAAAGACATAGACACAATTATTAGAATTTATTGTTCAGGGAATCATTCCATTTCCTACATGTACAGAAGTATTATGTCCTTACAGGCTAAAGCCAAAATTAGAATACTCCATGCGAAGTGGTGTGAAGATGTTAGGGAGATTAATTCAGATCTTTTTAGAAAAAGTTTAGTTCTGATTACAGACTACTCCCGAGAGATTTCATTTAGAGAATCCCACATTAAACTATTAAATAGAGCATACCTTACTCCCTGATCAATGTCGAAGTGGAAGAATGTACAAGCTATTAAATGCACAAGATGTAGTGCCCTGGACACCGATTTGATACATGCCTTTTTTTCTTGTCCTAAAATATACAATTTTTTGGTGTAAGGTAGAATATTGGCTGAACAAATTTATACCGAATAAAATAAAGTTAAGCCTAGAACTAATAATATTTCTGGCACAACAGACAGAGATCCGCAATAAACAACTAATTAACACAGCTATCTTGGTGGCGAGACAACTAATTCTTAGAAATTGGAAAGCAAAGAACGCACCTAGCATAGCTACATTCGCAAAGGAAATGTTACTCAAATGACACTAGACTTTAAAGACCACTTGATCTTTCTGGAGAGTAAAATAAATTCACTGCTGATAAAATGGGAGAAGTTTCTATTATCCCATTCGTGCGATATACAAAAACAAATAATCTCACCACTGCAGGATTCGCAGACATTTCAACAGTTAACCTTGTTAAATAAATACCAACATTTGGCAACATGACTATGTATAAAGAGAACCATGGATAATTAGGGAGGAGGGAAGTAGGGGAGAGGAGTTGGTTTTAATTATTTATGTTTCTCTGTGGGGTTTTTTTTTTTTTTTTACATATATGTATCTGTATTGATTGTAGATAGAGTCTTATCATAAAGGAAAAAAAGACCAAAAGTAAGACATACGATCTGAGGAAGATTATAGACAATTCAGCTACCCCTGTAATATTAAATTTTCTATAAGAAGGGTTTCCTCTGTAGTTGTAGAGTATCAACAGGCTACTTGATTGATTGAGGAGGTAGAGTCTAAGTAGAAAGGCAAAAACACACCTGAATACAGTGAGGCCCCGGTTTACGCACGACTCGGTATACGAAATTTCGGTTTACGAAATCGAAATTTGAAGAAAATTTGACTCGGTTTACGAATTTTTTTCGCAATACGAAACAAAATGCCGGTTTGCCCCCCTCGGTTTACGAATTTTTTTCGCAATACGAAACAAAATGCCGGTTTGCCCCCCTCGGTTTACGAATATTTTTCGCAATACGAAACCAGTGGCCCCTGTGCCCCCTGCATACTCAAGTATGATTGAATTAATGAAGTTTGGGTACCAGTGTAGAGGTGTTGGAGAGGTTTTGGAGCCATTTTGCAGCAAGTTGTTGAGCCTTTTGGAGCCATTTGCAGCAAGTTGTTAAGCCTTTTGGAGCCATTTGCAGCAAGTTGTGGAGCCTTTTGGAGACATTGGAGCCATTTGCAGCAAGTTGTTAAGCCTTTTGGAGCCTTTTGGAGCCTTTTTTGGACACTTTACTTGAATTTTTTCGGACCTCCGGAACGCATTAATTGATTTTCAATGCATTCCTATGGGAAACCGTGTTTCGGTTTACGAATTTTTCGCAATACGAAACGACCCGGAGAACGAATTAAATTCGTAAACCGAGGCCTCACTGTATAGGATGTTGATTTATAAGTTAAGACTTAATCTATATGAAATAGTTCCCTGCTACTTCAAAATCAGTGTAAGCACCCTGCGAGGTGAAATGTGAGCCTAAGATGTTGGGCTAAATTTTTTTTGGTATACCCTGCGAGTTGAAAGGTAAGCCGAATTGTAAGGCAGTTACTTTTGATTTTGGTAAATAAATAAATGTTTAAAAAATTTTTTTTTTAATGTTGTATGGTATTTAACTGAAAGGGCTCAAAAGTGTATATATACATATATATATACATATATATATATATATATATATATATATATATATATATATATATATATATATATATATATATAACACATAAATACACATGTATATATATATATATATATATATATATATAAAACACATAAATACACATGTATATATATATTTATATATATATCAAGGGTAAAACAAGAAGCAGGAACAGGCCAATAATTGGGTACTGTAAGAAGATCATTCCAGCAACTAGGCACCAAGGGGCAAAGAAGAGCTAAGTCCAGGAACAGGCGAAGGCCCAGGTACTCTGAGATTGGTCCAGCAACTAGATACCAAGGGGGCAAACAAAAGCAATGTTCAGGAGATATAGGTGGACAGGTTGGCAAAGAAGTGCAGAAGTGAAAACAGTATTCAGGTAAGATACTGCTTTTTCAGAAAGCACAGGAGACTCAGCAGACACAGGATAACCAGTGGGTACTATGTGTGAGGCTGCCATGGGACTCTATGTAGGTGCAGCCGTTACAGCAGGATATAAGTATAGCAAGCGCAAGAGACTCAGTAGGCCCATAATACCTGCTGTTGGTGAGGCTGTCATGGGATACCAGGTAGGTGCAAAGAGTACAGCAGAATTCATGTAAGCTGCCACCGCTACAGCAAGGTATAGGAGACTTAGCAGGTTGTCACGAGATACCAGGTGAGTGCAGCAGGTACAGCAGGATAAAGGTAAGATGCCACTGGTACATCAGGATACAGGAGACTTAGCAGGCACAGGATACCCAACGGGAAATGTTGGTGAGGCTGCCACAGGATACCAGGTGAGTGCAACAGGTACCGCAGGATACAGGTAAGCTGCCACTTATACAGCAGGATACAGGAGACTCAGCAGGCACAGGATACTCAGTGGGTACTGTTGGTCTGTTGGTGAAGCTGTCACACGACACCAGGTGAGTGCAACAGGTACAGCAGGATACAGGAGACTCAGCATACACAGGATACTCAGTGGGTACTGTTGGTGAAGCTGTCACAGGACACCAGGTGAGTGCAACAGGTACAGCAGGATACAGGTAAGCTGCCACTTGGACAGCAGGATACAGGGGACTCAGCAGGCACAGGATACTCAGTGGTACTTTTGGTCTGTTGGTGAGGCTGTCACAGTATACCAGGTTGGTGCAACGGGTACAGCAGGATTAGGTAAGCTGCCACTGGTACAACAAGGTATAGGAGACTCAGCAGGCGCAGAATACCCAAAACGTACTGTTGGTGAGGCTGTCACAGGACACCAGGTGAGTGCAGCAGGTACAGCAGAATACAGGTAAGTTACAGCTTGTACAGCAGGATACGGAAGACTCAACAGGCACAGGATACCCAATGTGTACTGTTGGTGAGGCTGTCATGAGATCCGAGGTAGGTACAATGGGTACAGCAGGACTCAGGTAAGCTGCCACTGGTACAGCACATTGTCACAGGATACCAGATGAGTGCAGAAAGTATAGCGGGGTACAGGTAAGCTGCCACTGGTACAGCAGGATACAGGAGACTCAGCATGCACAGGATACCCAGCAGGTACTGTTGGTGAGCCCGTAGCAGAATACAGATAAGCTGCCACTTGTACAACAGGATACAGGAGACTCGGCAGGAACAGGATACACAGTGGGTACTATTGGTGAGGCGGCTGTCAAGTGATACCAGGTAGGTGCAGCTGGATACAGGAGACTCAGCTGGCTGTCATGGGTTACCAGAATACAGGTAAGTGAAACCAGGAACACTGAGGTGGGAGTTCCTGAAATTAGGCATGGCCCTTTTAAATTGAGGTATCGTGAACTTGCGCGCACCTAGGGGGAGCAGCAGCTGCTGCAAGAAACAGCCTTCGGCATTCCACGTTGAGAAACGCTTAAGTATGAGCCCGTTGTGGGATCATTAGGAGGTAAGTTCTTAACAATGTGTGTGTCTTTGCTGTGGATGTCTGTGTGAGTGTTTCTGTTTGAGTTTGTGTCTGAGTGTGCGTGTTTCTCAGTGTGTGTGAGTATTTCTGCGTAAGTATGTTAATCCCGTTACAACATTTTCAAGTTTGACTACACATAAAAAGTGTGCACACCTTTTTGTTACTTGGCCAACAATTGCACAGTTCAAGGGTGGAGGGGACCCTGATCAACTTTTTAGTAAGGGGCGCCAAAATTTCAAGTGACGGCCCTGGAAACTCATGTGATATGGGGAGGGTAAAAAATGTTTATGAATTCTGCAATTTCCTAATTGCTGTGTTGTGGTGAGGTATTAGTTTCCGAAAGGGTTTTTATTGAATTCTGCCATGGAATGATACTCAAAATTCAAAAGTATTTTTTTGGAAAATTAAATATATATGCTGTTTATAGGGGATGTAATGTTAAAACAAACAAGTTTCCATTTGTGTGTTTTGAATTTTCATAACTTGACAATATAACCAGCATTTATGCCATTAGCAAAGACAACAACAGATACGTGTTTTGAGTTAGACAATAACCATTTTGCAGCACTATACAATTATGTTCAATTCCTTTTCCCAAATGCCTTTTTGAGTCTTTAGCATTAAAACTTAATTACATTGTATTCACAACCAATTCTGGATTATAGTTTGAATCTCACATTTGCAATCACTTATTTCTCTAATTATATATCTATGCTAATTAATTCACTTCATCTTTTGTGCAAGAAGTCTATTAATAATGTTACGTTTTATGAATTCTATGCTAATTGATTAATAATTATACAACGAATCTATCTACCTGCAAAGTAAATCTCAATTCGGACTTAAATATATATTTATCATCTGTTATTTGCTCAATTTATATTTTAAATAGTAGTTGACTAATGGTAAAATGAAGACCAATTTTGTGGATATTATGAAAAATTGTGTTTTATTTTTTTTAATATTACTACACAGTCTGGTAATAAAAAAAAAAAATCTCCATGACCGTAATAATCTCTGCACAAAAAATTAAATAAAAATAGCTAAAACATTTTTTTGACCTAGTTGATAGACTTGTATTAGTCAGTGTATGTATATCTAATAAGCACTAAACAGATGAATTCTGAAAGTTATTTTATATACTAGAATCCCAGTATTCAACTGATGTACAGGACTTCTCAGTGATTCAATCAATCCTAAACACACTGATTTCTAGACAAGAAAATATTATTTGAAATAAAATATATTTACATAGCATAGAAATACACCATGCTCTGTAGATATTCAGTCTGTTAGGTAGTTTTCTTTAGTGCTAAAGATCAGGCAATCAGTAGTGGACCTACTCAAAAGAGGGCCCTGGTGCAAACTTTTTGGGGGGCCCTCCAAAAGGTAACTCTGTATAATGATTTCCTGGATAGATAAATAGGTAGCTACATCTGCAACCTGCACTAATAAAAGGCTTACCTGTATAATGATGGTACACATTCTGCACCATTGGCGGATCCAGGGGGGGGCAACGGGGCAATTGCCCCCCCCCAAGAATATAGTGAGAGAGAGGGCTTCCCTATTCCCTAGAGACAGGACCAGTGAGTTGTGTGACGTGTGGGTGAGGCGGTGGGGAGGAGTCGGACACGATACAGTCACACTGTGAAGGCCGGATTAACGTAGGGGCGGGAGGCGTTGCAGCTCCATGCCCACACCCCTAGATAGGCCCCCGGCCGTGCTCTCCAATGATCGCTTGATTGCACAGCGCACCAAAATTGTAGATGAGTGCTGGAGGATTAACTTACTAAGGTAAGTGCTGTGGTAGTACATCACAGCTGTTTCTTCTATGTTCCTTGAGATCTACAGCCAGAACGTTACCGGGGACCTCTATTTTTCCTCAGGGGCCAAGTCTCATACCCTAAATATCCTGTTCTTAGTAAGAACAGGATATTTAGGGTATGAGAATTGTCCCCTGAGTGAACTTCTTACTATTGCTGTACTAGCTTCCAACATCAGCATCAAATAGGGCTGATGAGCAGTGGTTCCTTCCAGCAGTAGCAGCTTCTGAGTGTACAGCTTGTGGAAGACCTGACTGGAAAAGCTCAAATACGTTCTATGTGTCGTTGCTTACCCAGCTGATATGGAATGTGCTGGCACATGATCTCCTAACCGACCCATGTTGCAGCTAGAGCTTGTGCCATAAGTTTGAGTAACTTTGTGACCTCTGGACTCAAACAGTTGTAAGGTGAGTGCATTAATAATTTTATGGGCTGCAGTCATACAATTCCCTTTACTGTCGCATTCACAAAGTTACTCAAACTTATGGCATGTGACAGGCAGCTGTAGATGCAAGATGGGTCTGCCAGCTGCACAAACTATAATTTTAAATCTGTTATAAATATTGCATTTTAGTTAATTTTCGTGTTCCTAACATGTAATTGTCTGTTAAATAATAAAGTTATATGTGGTTAAATGTCACCTGTTTCTAATTTTTTAAATCCATAATTTGGAAAGACAAATGTGACTGTTTTTAAATAAGGTTAGAGCTGTACAATAGGTTAAATAAAATAGTCTGTTCTATAAGCACTCATTATTTTCTGTCCGCCGCCACAAAAAAATCTGGAAGTGCCCCTCCCGAGACCAGGCTCTGGATCCGCCACTGTTCTGCACAAGCCTATTTATAGACTGACTGCTATGGGGCCCCCCAGACCTTGGGCCCAGTGCCACTGCACCTGCTGCACCAATAGTACTTCCGCCCCTGCTGACAATTATGCATATTTTTGGCTAAATATCCCAGCCTATCTACAAACTTAGGGTCTATTTTAGTTCATTAGAAGAGCCATGCTAAGTGTCTCACATAGCTTTTCATAGAAACAGATTTTTACGGCACATAAAAACCGAAAGGCCCATCATTACTACCCATTATGCATAACAAAGACATTCTCCTACAGGGCCTGATATATGAAGTCTCGTCAGTATGGTGAGGCCCTTAAAAAAAATGTATCTTGAGAAATGTTTATGTTGCTATGTAGAGTTTTTTATGTGAAACAGAGACGCCTACATTACAATACAAGGCCTAAAAAAATCCCAAAGATTTTGCGTAATTCCTCTCCATGCTGGTGCGGTTTTGACTATCAGGCCCACAGTCTTTGTCCTTAACACCTCCAATTTAAGTTAGATAGTGATCCCTTGTTCAAATGTTTTTGTTTTTTTTATCGTTGGCTTCACTAAATCTATTAATACTTAATTTCAACACTCTATCTTATCACCTCTAAGCTATACATTTAACGAGCACTACATCTTTCCATGGAAGCTTTATTTTTTAAACCATGTACAATTTTAGTGCCCCCCCCCCCCCCCCATTTAGGAACCTTGTCAATCTGCACCTTTACTACATGGGGACCAAATGGTTGTTGAGTAGGACAGTATCAAATGCTTTGCAAGATCTATAATTATTGCTTCACCCTAGTATATCTGTTTAATTACACAGTTAGATTAGTCTGATGTGATCTCCCTAAAGAGAAATCATACTGTCTAGGTTTATGTAAAATACAATTCTTTACAAACTGTTTAATTAATTTCTCTACTACTGATATTATACTAACAGACCTCTAGTTACCAGAATCTTCCCTACTGTCCTGTTTATGAAGGGATATTACATTAGAAATGATGTAATTATGTAGAATATCTCTTGTCAACAGTAATTAATTAGATACACAAGCTAATGGGGAAGCTAGAAAAGACGGAAGGTTCCTTAAAGCGACAGGAAACCCCAACATTTTCATTAATGATTTGGATAGAACATACAATTTTAAACAGCTATCCAATTTACTTCTGTTATCAAATTTGCTTCATTATCTTGTTATCCTTTGCTGAAGGAGCAGCATTGCACTACTGGCAGCTAACTGTAAACATCTAGTTAGCCAACAAGAGACAAATGTGTATAGGCACCAATCAGCAGCTAGCTCCCACTAGTGTAGGATATGTGCATATTCTTTTAAACAATGGATACCACGACAATGAAGCACATTTGAAAAAAGAAGTGAATTTAAAAGTGTCTTAAAATTACATGCTCTATCTGAATCATGCAAGTTTAATTTTGACTTTTCTATCCCTTTAAAATCTTTTGCTGAATATTATCTGGAATCACAGACATTTATTCTTTATTTTTTTAAGCTAATAAAACTTCACCTTTTATAAAAAGAGAAGAGCTAAGCACATTACCATATTGTGTAGCATTGCTTAATAGAATTGTTCTATCTTACCTTATTTAATTATTCAAACATTCGCTATTCTTTTAACTCTTTCCACCACTTGTCAGGCAGATTTCTGAATATTTCAAAACCTTTACCTTTTCAACCCAGTTTGCCTGTTTTGAGCAACATATCTTGGGCTAATTGCATATTTTTATGTTAAAAGTTATTTATTTTTTTTGCATGCTCTGTTCACAACAAACAAATCTTTCCTGATTTAATAAAATGTTAAACAATATAGCTCAAATCACAAGTTAAAAAAAGTGTTTACAGTAAAAAAGTGTTTACAGATAGGGTGGACAGTAAAAGAGCTAAATGCCCTTTTAAGGGCAATGCCCAACAAATGCCCTTTTCAGGGCAATTATTATTATTATTATCATTTATTTGTATAGCGTCGCCAAATTCCGTAGCGCTGGCTAGTTTAGGGTTTTTAGTGTTAGGTTCTTTTATTTGGGGGGGTTTGGTGGGTGTGGGGTTTTACTGTTAGGAGGGCTTTGTGTATTTTGCTGTAAAAGAGCTGATTATCTTAGGGCAATGCCCTGCAAAAAGCCCTTTTAAGGGCTACTGGTAGTTTATTAGAGTAGGGGGTGTTTTTATTTGGGGGGGGGATTTTTTATTTTCATAGGGATTAGGTATAACTTTTTAAAATTTGGTAATTTTATTTTTTATTTTATGTAATCTTAGATTTTTTTTATTTTCTGTAATTGTAGCTTAAAGGGACAGTCTACACCAGAATTTTGATTAGACTGTCCCTTTAATTTATACTTAGTTTATTTGTATTTTTAAAGTAGTGTTAGGTCTTTTTAATTTAATAGCAACTTTAGTATTTTGTAAACTAGGTTATTTGGGTTCATTTAGGGGGTGTTAGGTTAGGGGGTGTTAGGTTAGGGGTTAGGTTTATTGCGTTGTGGGCTTTGGCAGTTTAGGGGTTAATACTTTAATAAGTTTATTACGTTGTGGGTTAATGACGGATTAGGGGTTAGTAGTTTTAATAGGTAGATTGCGATGTTGGGGTTGGCGGATTTAGGGCTTAATAATTTATTTATTACTTGCGGTGTGGGTTTGATGGCAGATATAGGGGTTAATAGTTTAATTAGGCTTATTGTGTTGTGGGGGGTTGTCGGTTTAGGGGTTAATACTTTTATTAGTTCTGATGTGGGTTTGATGACGGATAATACACTTTATTAGTTATTGCGGTGGGGGATTGCGGTTGACAGGTAGATAGATATTGCGCATGCGTTAGGTGTTAGTTTATTTTTGCAGGCATTTTCAGGAGTTAAGGTGCTCCCATACTCAGTGCAAGGCTTGCTACGGCTGCCTTTTATGGCGAGGTGAAAATGGAGTAAGTCCTTGTGCTGAATATTGGATACCGATTTGTGATGCGGTCCCATGTTAGCTTATGGGAGTAAAAATTGCGGGCGACGGGTGAAATATATGTGCCACATTTATATGCGGCGCTGTATATAGGATACCAAACCCGCGCAAAAACCGGCATCGCCGGCTTTTGCGGGTGACTCCACATATGTGATCGAGTCTGAGGTGTTTTAATATAAAATAATAATCAAAATGATATGAAAGACATTGGTGGTTCTAGGGAGGGGGCAAGTGGTGCAACACAACTCCCAATCTTCCTTTTTAAACACCCATTGGACGAAAGATAAGGGTAAAAAGGTGACAATTTACAAAGTTTTCAATTAGTAGTTGAAATGTGGCAAAAATATTGAGGAACAAGGAATTTGTGAAATATTGAAAGTCTTTTTATTGGTAGAGGAGGATCTAAGGGCTCAAATAAAAGTCACTGGGGGAAAAAAAAGCAGAACTTGGGATGCAGGTAAGAAATTACATAGTGGGAATTCTTGGGAGGGAGATTTGTTGTGGGTGTTCACATTGGGTAATTTACCAGTGTTTTTTCTTTTGCAGGGAATATCTGTGCCACAAAGTTATGCCAGTAGTAATTACACTGCAGATATAATGTATGAGCATTATTATTGTTGTCTCAGTTTCATAGTAAACATTGTCTCCCAACAATGATTTACTTTGTATTTTGATTATTTACTATGCATCCAGTTTCTGTGTCTGCCCCTAACCCTAAATGGTATTGAATAGATTAATAGTGAGGTAATGAGTTTTTAACCAATAGTATTACTTTACACATTTTTCAAACTGAGGCTTTGCCTGTGACAGTTAGATCTATGAGTATGGTCTGATTGACCAAAACTAGTCAGACTAGTTACTTTTTAACTTTTCATGTACAGTAAATCATGTTCCATAACTTTTTTTTTACTTTTTGTAATAAAGTACTGACTTTTAATTATTTTGGCACCTTTTAGAATTTTCTTTTTGATTAATTCAAATTCTTCTCATATGCATCAGACCTGGCCACTAAAATAGGAGGAGCTGGAGGATGACTGAGGAAAAGGCTCATCAATACATCTTTTAGCTGCTAGACATGAAAAACTAGCTGGATATTATAACTTAATGGAAGATCCAATTGTATTGCCCCATAATTAACAGGTGATCTTATAAGGGCTTTCAAGACGTAGACCCAACTTCCTCAAAGGACACAACAGTGTAGAGTGTAGACAGCAACACCAAATCCCCACAGCAATAAGAGAAATAAAAATTTCTCTCGGAAGCTTTCTCTACAAACTTTTTTTTTCTATTTCACGCTCTCCAGTGAAATGTAACTACCGATGAAAGGACTGCCTTACACTACGATCTACATAGATAAAATGGAAGCTCTTGTGCAGTCACTGCAAGCCATATTTATGAAATTCGAGGAGGAGATGCTTAGATGCATAGCATACTCATATCGCAAACCCCAGTGCAAAGGTATCGAGACCAGCGAGCCTTTGAATTTGGCCCCAGCAGTTTGGATTTCAGGAGACAGTGATACGCAAGCTGCTAGGCGCATTAAATCTCCAAACAACAATTTGATCTCGAGAGACTTGACTGAGCCCTGGGAGCAGGTCTCAGAGTGCTTGTCTCATAGTACAGACCGTACAGAATTTGTTGACACCAGCAGCAAAGTGCCAGCCAGGTCAGCATGCCCATTTATCATGAAGGGGTCGGGAGTGCAGGGCCCTAACTATCCGACTATGACATATCAATCTCCTATTGGGGTGGCCATCTTGGAGTCTATGACAGAGTTACTTACACCGACCTGACTTCCTTGCCTTCCTACAAGAGTTATATAATCAGGGGCCGATTGATGCTGGACTGTCCTGGGTGGTTCAGAGATTCGGAGGGGGCTAAGGCACAAGCTTCCCCAAGTCCCAGTCGATATATCTCAGGAACTGCTTTTCAGGACCTTGTGTGCTCTGTGCTTTTGATATGGGACAATATTTCTCTTCCGTATAGTTAAATATCTTATGTTTGTGAATGGTCTGCACTATATGTTAATATTAACTGAGAAACCCTAAGTGACGGCTTCATGGCTATTGATCTCAGTCTACACTGATTTACATGGAGTGTGTTTAGAGTCTCCCCTCTATGTATCTAAGGAAGACATTGGACTGATATTTCACTAGGGAGAACATTGAACACACTCATGTTATACTATTTCACCTCTTACTTCGTAGTCAGATAGTTTCCTCACTAGCAATGTTTTTATTATTTTCAGCCTATATCCTGCATATAGTTAGTTAATATAGTTGGAATGATTTTTTTTTGGTTTCCCTAAGATGTCCATAGGGGGATCATCATGTATGTTGCTACTATATATTTACTCCTAATGGACCCCAATGTTACTTCCAATATACCTATTTCAGAGGGAGTGTAGTACTGTTATGCTCATTAAGTCATTGCTACTGTGCTAAATTACAGGGAATATATAAGTATACACTATGAGGTTTGATTTTTTTTTTTATTGTATTCTTTTAGTTTCCACGGTTTACAGTAGTAGCCCTGATAAGAGGAGCTAGTGGTATAAGGAACATAAAACTCACACTAGTATGTTACACATGAGAGAGCCAGTGTATACTAATACACTACTAAAACACTAAAACATCTACGGATTGTTATACATTATCATGTTCATGTGACCGGCAAGATTCTGTAGTATAAGTACCTGCACTGACAACGGTTTTCAGACCCACTATATGGTTATACTTTGATGTTGCAGTATAGGGCTGACCCTTTTTTATACTAGGAACTCTATTGTCTAAAACAAGTGAAAGTAGGTTTAGGACCTGATGATACGATTATATCTATATTGCTGGGCTGCCTGCGGCCGAGGTGGCCTAGCTGAGATCACACATGTGTACCCGTATAGTTGAATTTTGGGGTATTTTACATGTATAGCTACACTGAAGGTCTCTAGATATTTCACTGTAAAGTATACTTATATTTATAGTGATAAACATGCCTCTTTAATAAGCAGTAGAATTATATATCCCCTCAGATGTTAATGATACACCAGTTATTTTATGCTATCATAAAAGGGGAATTCATTACCCATCATATCTACTTACCTAGTCCATTTTGTGTGAATAGCTTATACAGTCACTTAGGCATATAGAGATATTGCCCTCTGTACACATTATTTAGGATGGTCCAACACATGTTAGTGGTGACTGCTATAATATTAGATATTGATGCTAAGTTCATTTTTGGGCGGTGTTTGCAAACTATTTGGTTAATAATGTTCCTCATGTTACATGTTGTTTCCTCAAATTTTATTCATGAACATTGATGTAATTCCCAGATCTAGATAGGTATTTGTACTATACAGATATCTCCCCTCACCCTTTCCCACTCTGTGAATCAGAGTAGGTCATATCCAATACTCCTTCTCTGTCTCCGTCCAGTGGTGACAGCAATCCCTGAGGGGAGATACAACTCATATCCCTTTCCCATACTAGTTTAGTGGCGACAAAATCCCAGAGGGTTGATACGTCCACTTGAGGACCTTATGTGGTCAAAACTTTATGCACAGCTCTTATTTCTCCTTACAATGACATATAGACTATTTGCCAACCCAGCCTTAATATTTTGTCTTTCGGCTCCGTCCCCCCTTCCCCTTATCCCTTTTTCCCTCTTCCCCTTATACCAGTGTGCTTACTCCGTAGGCAAAGGGAAATATCTCCTATAGAGGAACCTCCTACACCACTTCTTTACACCTATAAGCTTACTTCGTAAGCATTGGAAAATAAATCCTATAGAATTTCATGTCTATACGTTTAATATCCATTGTTATTACAATATCAGGACATTTTATTATTTGTATTTGAACTAGCTACTATAAAACTTTTAGTAGCCTAACTGACTACTATATAAATTGAGAATGTAATACAAGTTGAGAATGCTATATGTAATTATGTTTAATTTTGCCAAGGTTCATATTAGACGTTCTCCTAATGGATACTTTATAGAATTTTATTAATAATGTGACATTCCATCAGTGTTGGATAAATGGTTGGATACAACGAAAAGTATCCATGCAAATATTTTTTATAACGTGATACATTGTATACATCTATATGTGTTTATTCTTTTTTCTTGATTGACTCTTTGTATACATCTTTGTTCAATGATTATCTGTTTACTTAAATGTTCAATAAAACAATTTTGAAAAAAAATAATAAAAAATACAACCCAATAAAGGCTATAACGGATACTGATATTGCACATTATAACAAATAATCATAAAAATTAGGGTTGCACCAATACCGATACTAGTATCAGTATCGGTGCCGATACCAAGTATTTGCATGAGTACTTGTACTCATGCAAATGCACCGATACTTAAACCAATACCTCTACTTCCTACCCATACGCTATCTTGTGGCGTTTTTCAAACTGCATGTTCCCATTCCATTTTAAGCTGGAGTGAAGCCTTAACTAAAAATTATTCACATCTGTTCTGCCAATACAAATTGCGTTTATTTGTATTATTGTACGTTTGAGAACAATGCTCCAAAAGCTGCTTCTATACAGCTGGAAGCCTACCTGAGCGAGATCACTGTACCTCATTCAGACAAATCCCTGAAGTACTGGGAAGTTAATAAACTGAGATTTCAAGCTCTGGCTAAAATGGCACAACATTAACTTTCTGCCCCATGCAGTAGTGTGAAAAGTGAAAGACTGTTCAGCTTAGCGTCAAACGTCCTTACTGATAAAAGAAACAAACTTATAGCTGAACATGCAGAGATGCTTCTGTTCCTTAATAAGAACTTGGCACTAACTTTTGAAAAATTATTCTAATTAATAGATTGCCTGTTATACTGCCAGTTCTCATCTTGAACAATTGTGCTCAAAACATACTGTACTCTGAGGAACATCCTTAGCCAGGGCTGGACTGGGAATAAAAAGCAGGCCTGGAAAAATATGAAGACCATCCCTATTTTCTGTTGAGTCAGTAGAATGCAATGCCCCATTTTTCTCAAAAGGGATTACTCGGACACTCCTTTCCCAATGTTTTTTTCTGAACTAAATTATATTACTTTATATTAAATACAAATGTCAGATTGATGTTATATAGGCACCCTACAACCCAATTGCATCCAGTAATCCCCCCATTTAAATTGTAGCTTTCCAGCCCCAACTGCTGCAGCTGTTATTTATCGTTGTTATTATTAATTAATTAATATATGTTCTGTGAACTTTGTGACAACAATCAAATAAAACTGTATAATTATTTCAAAATGCCTTTTGAGTTACGGTTCATAATTATAAAGAAGCTATCTTAAATCATTAGTCTGTATTGTACTTGGTAAACTGTCATATGACATAAAAAAGTATCAGTAATTGTTATCGGTGAGTATTTGAAAAAGTATCGGTACTTGTACTCTGTCTTAAAAAAATGGTATTGGTGCACCCCTAATAAAATAATAACAATGTTACAAGAAATAAAAATAATAACTGTTATGAGAAAATATTTAAGAAGAATCTCAACTATGAGCACAACATCAAAATTTCTAGAATCATTCACATGAACAAACTTCTATTTTAGTTATGAACATATTATTGCAAAACCTTTCTCAGAAGGCAATCATATCCAGGCCAGTGTAAATTGATAAAAGAGCTACAGAGTGAATAAGAAAAAGGAAACATTGTCCTGGATAATTGGGTAAAATAGAAGGGAGACCTTAACTAGGGCAAAGATATTAAATATTTAAATATAGCAAACTATAAAAAGTTAAAAGCAAACTACACAGACTTAGAAGTAAAGTTTCACAAAAGGGGAAAGGGGAGCAACAGAGGCCTTAGGAGGGGGCCTTGCTCAGAGCCCTCGACACCCACCCCTGGTACTCCGGGTCAAATAGTCAATTATTTGTTATCTATCAACCTAAACACAGCTACACTTATAATGGAGGAGGCTCATAAGAGATTACAGGTTTTACTACAAGACTTTGATCGACAGTTAGAAAGCTGTTTTTCTGACCTAATTGACACGTTAGAAGCTGCCGTTTGGGGAGAAGCCGGGAATAAATTGAATGACCTGGAGTCAAGAGCTACATCAACAGAGCAACCCCTGGAATGCTGGTTGGAGCTATCTCAACAATGCATAAAACCCGATAGGTCTAACATCGATTCTGGGGCTATTTTACATGCCGCAGCTAGCCCACACCTTATAGATCACACTGCAAGGAGTTATGAACAAGCGGCACCTACCTGGAGCAGCATCGCAATGACGCTGTTGATCTTACGGGACCTGACATCTCAACTACCTTTAGATGTGTGTAACCTCTTGTCAGATTGTGAGCGTAAAATGATTGCAAACTTTGATCTTTTTTTGTTCCCCACTAAACCCACATGTTCAGGGATGATTACAGAGAGGATGGAAGTCTAACTGATGCGGCTCCTAAAGATAACCTAAAGGACCTTCCTCATATCTATGTCAAAGCCCTTTGAAGGCCTTTTTTATCCTAACACCTGAGACCTCTTTGATATCTTTGAGCCCTTATAACTTTTTAATACAATAATATTTTAAAATAATTTTTACAAGACAGTGTTAATATGATTGTAAATGTACTTTTCAATGTATTTTTGATGTGTTTTGTGCAACCTTTTTTTCTTGTGTAACAGTTAACCAGAACTCTGAAGTCACGCTAACCTGAATGCGTTTATTTTCACCTCATAATACGCACAATATTTCCGCTATGCGCAAAAAGCAGAAAAAATCCAATATCACTTGTGTACAACAGTTAGCTCGCCATTTGGCAGCTAGCCCTTAAAGGGACATCTGATTGCAAAGTTTCTTTATGATTTGAACTCATAATAACAAAATCTGATACAGTCTCTTTAATAACATAACCAAAGTGTGACCATATTGCCGCTTTAAAAAGGGACACATATGAAAAATACATATGTCATGGCTGTTTTCAGGGCTGTTTAAAGAAATGTTTTGTATAAGAACCCTAACATACTGTATGTATTTTTCATATGTGTCCCTTTTTAAAGCGGCAATATGGTCACCCTACTCATAGGACTTTCATCTACAGCAAATAACTGATGGAACACAGATTAAGTATTCTGAAATACAGCTGCTAAATTCTAGTTACCTTGGATTCTTTCTTAGGTCTCAAAGGAAATTGCATTAAAAATGGTCAGCTTTGCCACAACAGAGGCACAATTTCAAATTTCTGTGTTTAATATGTTCTAATAAAGAAATATATGCCTTTATAGCTCTAATCTTCTTCAGCTCTTCTTGTAGCATAGCCTCAGCAAAGGAAGTAGGAATTGAAATAGGGTATACTTGAAGAGAAAAAGAAGACTGTGTAGCAAGTTACTTTTGTAATCATGAAATCTCCTGTCTATTTGAATGACCAAGGAGATCCTACTTTCTAAAAATCTGTAGGTGACCCCACACAAACCAGGTCATCTTTAAGTTGTTTAGAGAAGCCCAAACAGAACTGATCTAAAAGAGCTGGAGCATTCCAGTTTGTATCACTGGCAATGCAACAGAAATCACAGGTACCGGGCTCAATGTATGAAGCAGCAGATGCCGATTTAAAGCCCTTGAGCAGGTTGTGTGGAAGCAGGTTGCGGTGGTGCAAGAGGAAGTCCTTATTTAATCGTACATGCATACAGTGTCCTCTGCCCGTTTGTCATGAAGGTAGAAGGTCAGGTTCCCAAGTCTCGAACATTGTTCACTCGCATTTTAGTACATGGGGTTCTTTAAAGCCTTCCTCCCTTGCCGTAAAGCTCTCAAAGCTGTATGATGCGGATCATCATACAGTAAATCCATAGCACTTACATGGTAAAAGTTGTCATCCTAAGAGGGTCCCCTATGCTATAGCAAAGGGGCAGTTCATACAAACCAAGAGGAATTGCTCAAAAGCCATAGATTGTGAGAAGCAAAGTCAAGATTTGGCACTAAGGCTACAACAAAGAGGTTACAATAAAGAGATCATTCAGAAAGCTAAAAGTGAGGTAGATGGTATTGACAGAGAGACATTGTTAAAAGACAAAGGTAAGGTAAAAGAGAGGAAAAACAAAAGCCCAAAAGGCATGCAACCTATTTCATTTGTCACTCAGTACTCCACGGATTACGAACAAATATGTAAGATCATAAGAAAGCATCTACCCATGCTCACAGCTGATGATCAGCTGAGTGATGTGGTTGAACGTGGTTGTCGTTTTTCTTATCGGAGAGGAGTAACCTTAGGGAATATCTTATCTCCGAGTTAATTGCGCATCAAGAGCAGGGGTAGTGCGTGGCTCGAGAATAGAGG
The DNA here is from genome assembly GCF_027579735.1 of Bombina bombina. Classification (NCBI taxonomy): domain Eukaryota; kingdom Metazoa; phylum Chordata; class Amphibia; order Anura; family Bombinatoridae; genus Bombina; species Bombina bombina. The sequence continues at coordinate 749,373,350 of NC_069502.1, forward strand.
AATGTATAAATGTGGCTATAGACCCTGCATTCCCTGTGGCTTTATAGAGAAAGGGATTCGTTTTAAAAGCTTTGCCACGGGTAAAGAATATCCAGTGCACTCTTGTGTCAACTGTCGGAGTAAAAACGTTCTCTATTTGATATGGTGCAGTTGCAACAACAAGCAATATGTTGGTTGCACTACACAAGAGGTAAGAGAGAGGATTCACCAACTCTCAGACATTAAGAGATCTAAGCATAGTTCAGAGTTGGCTAGACATTTTATCCTGGATCATAATAACAACAATACAACATTTAATTGGATGGTCATTGAGCAAGTAAGAGTATCCAAAAGGGGTGGTGATATTACCAAATTGGTACATAAACGCAAGACTTTCTGGATATTCACCCTAGGGACCAGGATCCCAAAAGGGTTTAACAGTGTATATGATATCATTAACTATTGGGAGTGAAACTGAAGTACACACTTAGTTATACACTTCATAGTGACTGATCCACCCACACAGAAGCAGATAGTTTATATTACTACCTAATTGTACATTACCACCTTAACTTACTATTATCATAGTAACATCAATGTGGATAAATCTATACACTTATTTGACACTCGAGGAGGATAGAATATTCTAATCAAGCCAAGATATACAATCGTCAAGGATTTATTGATACCCAAATAGGATGCAATGGTGTATTTGAGGTTTATGGAAGTTATTCATAACTTGTCATTTAATAAAATATTAAGTATGGACACATTGTATCTAGTAACAGTTATGTAATTGGGATCTTTTGTTGAAGCATTAAAATGCAAATAGCAATTGTTTCCATACTTCACGTATACATGTCATATTAGCTTATTTGCTATGTATACTGTATATATATACATATATTGTCAACATTTTATATAGTTTCTAAATTCAATCACCATGCATATTGTGCACAAAGTGTAGAATGAATTGATTATTCTGATAGCATATCTCCATATGTTGATATATATATTTTCAGCTTAGTATGCTTAAAATTGGAAATTAATTGAAATTACTTGTTCGATACTTGGGGAATCTTATTCTTTATAACCTGATTAAGTATAGCTTAAAAGTTTAAAAGCTTAGAACTTTATAGTTTATAGTATATTACCATAATATTAGCTCCAGTAGGATATTAAAGGTACTTGAAATAGATTTTTAATTCTAATTTGATTTAGATTTTATTTTATATTATATTATAGGCAATGATAGCTTAGTTCGATTCCTTTTTGCTTTACAGGACAGGCTATTTTAATTCCTGAGGTTTTTTCATAAGCAAAGCTATCCATATATATATTGATTGTGGAATTCATTGCAATAATTAAGTACACACAGGGTTAAGTAAGTTTGTTATCTGTAATTAATAATTGAGTAGGTCACATGTATTTTAAGATTAACCAATAGTCACAGCTTTGATTTTAAATAACAGATGTTCACCTTTTTCAGGCACGTCTATAATTAAGGCTACCAAGTCGAAACATGTCAGGCGTGCTCTGACTGTTGTACCTTTGTGTTTTTAATGTGACCAATAAAGAAGAATTGTTTTAAAGTCTAGGAGGGTGCCGGTATATATATTTTTTTCTCTCTGAACACACAAAATAGTCCTATGTAGTCACTATATCACTATTTCTTTGAATCAGATTGTGTGCCCAGATGTGAGGCTTACCTGTCAGCAAGGCAATTGCAGTACAAACTTTAACAAAGTCTTTAATAGAACTTCCAGGCTTTACTGAGAACAGTATTTGAGAAGCAGCAAGAAGGTGTGGAAACTGCTATCTCCACCAAACCTTTCTGGAAGAGAGATTTCTGAGGAGATTAAATGTCCAGGTTTCTGTATTCCAGAAGCAGAAGGAAAACTAGGCCCCATGACAGCGGATGAAGCCAATGCAGTTAAGGTTTTAGGGGTTCCTGCAGTGAACTGTTACTGAACCTAAATTCCTTCAATCTGTAGCAGATTCAACTGAGAAGCCTGTAACTCTTGCATTGAGTAAGTCAAGGCTGTGAGTTGTTGTGACATGGTACTAATAACACGTGCTATATCTACTCTACCCATCTGGGCTTGGTTATTATATAAATGCATACAGAAAGAGAAGCACTCTACCAGGAACAATCAATAGCACAGTTGCTTGTTCTATGGTGAGTTACCCCCTGGGAACAGCCTCTTTTATCCCTGTTGTGCTTTTAACAGAGGAGAACTTTCTTTAAGTATATCAGTCTGATCCCGCCTAACAAGGTCAGTCCAGCCCTGAAATACCAGGCAATCTTCCTCTGAACAAAGGACATGGCAACCTCAGATGATCATTTCGCCCTCCTGTGAGCCTCGTCAGTGAGGTTCAGCCACCTCCCTCTAAACACAGCTGTACAAATCCTTTGTTCTGAAGAGAATTGGCTGGTATTTCAGCACTGTACTGTCCTTTTGGATGGGGTCAGACTGACACACTACAGGAAATTTCTGTTCTGTGGAAAGCGCAGTTTAAGCAGAAGGAAATTGCACTCTAAGTGGGTACCATCCCATGCAGTGGGCTAGTAAGCACCATCCGTCCCTAGTTGAGCTCTTCTCTTATGTATTTTAGTTATTATATAAGGTAAAAAGGGAATTACCTTAATTATGAGCTGGAACCAAGTTTGCAGGAGATGTGTTGCAGGTAGACATCAGGAACAGTCCGAGGTTGTCACTGGCAAAACAATTGTCAGCAGCCATGGGATATCCAGAAGAGTCACCGGGGTCCAAAAACAGAATGAAAGACAGAAACCAAGTGTCAGCGAAAAGGGGCAGGCAGAAGAGTCATAAACGTTTCTGTTGTGGAAATATGCAACCAGTTTTTAGTCTGCAATTAAGGGTACAGGCAAGGGTGAGAAACAAACATAAACTAGGGTACATGCTAGGGTCAGCACCAGAAGCTCAGTCCAGAAACAAGAACACCAGGACTTTGATAGAGAATAACCAAGCACAGATTGACATTAGCAGGAGCCTTTCAACATGTCCCCATGAGTCTTGGCGCCAAATCACTTCCAACACAAATGTCACAAATAGCGCAATCCTTAGCACAGGTCACACAGTTCACAACATTATTAAAAGAAGTCTGCAGATCCTGTGCTTAGTTCAACCTTCTGAATCCATCTCTGACAAAGGGATACATACAGCACACTATGATCTGTCAGCAGCGCTAAACCTCAGCTTCTTAGCGCAGCCCTGGACTCCAGCTGCACTCAAAACTTTCTTTTTAGCTTATATGCAACTTATTGGCAGTTACTGAGGGGAAAATGAGTGATGTGTTGATGCAGGACTTGGAGGTCTTAGCCCTAAGGTAAACTAAAGAAACCATCGCCTAGATTACGAGTCTTGAGTTAGGGTTAAAAAGCAGCATTGAGAGGTCCCAACGCTGCTTTTTAACGCCCGCTTGTATTACGAGTCTGGCAGGTACAGGTGTACCGCTCACTCTTTTTCCGCGACTCGAGCATACCGCAAATCCCCTTACGTCAATTGCGTATCCTATCTTTTCAATGGGATTTTCCTAACGCCGGTATTACGAGTCTTGGAAAAAGTGAGCGGTACAGCCTCTCCTGTCAAGACTGATATCGCATTTAAAAGTCAGTAGTTAACGGCTAGATTTAGAGTTCTGCGGCCAAAGGGGTGCGTTAGCTACACGTGCTTTTTTTCCCCCGCACCTTTTAAATACCGCTGGTATTTAGAGTTCACAGAAGGGCTGCGTTAGGCTCCAAAAAGGGAGCGTACAGGCATATTTACCGCCACTGCAACTCTAAATACCAGCGGTGCTTACGGACGCGGCCAATAGAATGCGAGCTCAATCTGATTGGCTGATTGGATCAGCCAATCGGATGGAACTTCAATCTGATTGGCTGATTCCATCAGCCAATCAGATTATTCCTACCTTAATTCCGATTGGCTGATAGAATCCTATCAGCCAATCGGAATTCGAGGGACGCCATCTTGGATGACGTCCCTTAAAGGAACCTTCATTTGTCGGGAGTTTGTCGTGGAGGAAGGATGTTCCGCGTCGGCGGGATGAAGATGGAGCCGGAAGAAAGAAGATTGAAGATGCCGCTTGATAGAAGACTTCAGCCAGATGATGGACCTCTTCAGCCCCCGCTTGGATGAAGACTTCAGCCGGATGATGGACCTCTTCAGCCCCCGTTTGGATGAAGAATTTGGCTCGGCTGAGTGAAGACAACTCAAGGTAGGAAGATCTTCAGGGGGGTAGTGTTAGGTTTTTTTAAGGGGGGTTTGGGTGGGTTAGAGTAGGGGTGTGTGGGTGGTGGGTTCTAATGTTGGGGGGGGTATTGTATGTTTTTTTTTACAGGCAAAAGAGCAGAATTCTTTGGGGCATGCCCCGCAAAAGGCCCTTTTAAGGGCTGGTAAGGTAAAAGAGCTTTACAATTTTTATTTTAGAATAGGGTAGGGAATTTATTTATTTTGGGGGGCTTTGTTATTTTATTAGGGGGCTTAGAGTAGATGTAATTAGCTTAAAATTGTTGTAATCTTTTTATAATTTTTGTAAATTATTTTTTTATTTTTTGTAACTTAGTTCTTTTTTTATTTTTTGTACTTTAGTTAGTGTATTTATTTGTAGGTATTTGTATTTAATTTATTTAATTTATTTAATGATAGTGTAGTGTTAGGTTTAATTGTAACTTAGGTTAGGATTTATTTTACTGGTAATTTTGTAATTATTTTAACTAGGTAGCTATTAAATAGTTATTAACTATTTAATAGCTATTGTACCTGGTTAAAATAAATACAAAGTTGCCTGTAAAATAAATAGTAATCCTAAAATAGCTACAATATAATTATTATTTATATTGTAGCTATATTAGGGTTTATTTTACAGGTAAGTATTTAGCTTTAAATAGGAATAATTTATTTAATAAGATTTAATTTATTTTGTTAGAATAAAATTATATTTAACTTAGGGGGGTGTTAGTGTTAGGGTTAGACTTAGCTTTAGGGTTTAATACATTTATTAGAGTAGCGGCGAGGTCCGGTCGGCAGATTAGGGGTTAATACTTGAAGTTAGGTGTCGGTGATGTTAGGGAGGGCAGATTAGGGGTTAATACTATTTATTATAGGGTTTTTGAGGCGGGAGTGAGGCGGATTAGGGGTTAATAACTTTATCATAGTAGCGGTGAGGTCCGGTCGGCAGATTAGGGGTTAATAATTGTAGGTAGGGGGCGGCGACGTTGGGGGGGACAGATTAGGGGGTAATAAATATTATGTAGGGGTCGGCGATGTTAGGGGCAGCAGATTAGGGGTACATAGGGATAACGTAGGTGGCGGCGGTGTGCGGTCGGCAGATTAGGGGTTAAAAACATTTATTAGCGTGGCAGCGATGTGGGGGGGCCTCGGATTAGGGGTACATAAGTAGTTTATGGGTGTTAGTGTACTTTAGAGCACAGTAGTTAAGAGCTTTATGAACCGGCGTTAGCCCAGAAAGCTCTTAACACCTGGCTTTTCTCTGCGGCTGGAGTCTTGTCGTTAGATTTCTAACGCTCACTTCAGCCAAGACTCTAAATACCAGCGTTAGAAAGATCCCATTGAAAAGATAGGCTACGCAATTGGCGTAGGGGGATCTGCGGTATGGAAAAGTCGCGGCTGGAAAGTGAGCGTTAGACCCTTTCCTGACTGACTCTAAATACCAGCGGGTGGTAAAAACCAGCGTTAGGACCCCCTAACGCTGGTTTTGACGGCTAACGCAGAACTCTAAATCTAGGCTTAAGAGTTTTATGGGCTAACGCCGTAGCATAAAACTCTTAACTAAAGTGCTAAAAAGTACACTAACACCCATAAACTACCTATTAACCCCGAAACCGAGCCCCCCCCACATCGCAAAAACTTACATACATTTTTTAACCCCTAATCTGCCGACTGGACATCGCCGCCACTGTAATAAATATATTAACCCCTAAACCGCTGCACTCCCGCCTCGCAAACACTAGTTAAATTTTATTAACCCCTAATCTGCGGTCCCTAACATCGCCAACACCTACCTACATTTATTAACCCCTAATCTGCCACCCACAACGTCGCCGCCACTATATTAAAGTTCTTAACCTCTAAACCTAAGTCTAACCCTAACCCCCCCTAACTTAAATATAATTTAAATAAATCTAAATAAAATTCCTATCATTAACTAAATAATTCCTATTTAAAACTAAATACTTACCAATAAAATAAACCATAAGATAGCTACAATATAACTAATAGTTACATTGTATCTAGCTTAGGGTTTATTTTTATTTTACAGGCAAGTTTGTATTTATTTTAACTAGGTAGAATAGTTATTAAATAGTTATTAACTATTTAATAGCTACCTAGTTAAAATAAAGACAAATTTACCTGTAAAATAAAACCTAACCTAAGTTACAATTACACCTAACACTACACTATAATTAAATTAATTCCCTAAACTAACTACAATTAAATACAATTTAAATAAATTATCTAAATTACGAAGAAAACCCCCCCACTAAATTACAGAAAATAATAAAATAATTACAATTTTTTTTTAACTAATTACACCTAATCTAATCCCCCTAATAAAATAAAAAAGCCCCCCAAAATAATAAAAAGTCCTACCCTATACTAAATTACAAATAGCCCTTAAAAGGGCTTTTTGCAGGGCATTGCCCCAAAGTAATCAGCTCTTTTACCTGTAAAAACAAAATACAATACCCCCCCAACATTAAAACCCACCACCCACACACCCAACCCTACCCTAAAACCCACCCAATACCCCCTTATTAAAACCTAACACTAACCCCTTGAAGATCACCCTACCTTGAGACGTCTTCACCCAACTGGGCAGAAGTGGTCCTCCAGACGGGCAGAAGTCTTCATCCTATCCGGGCAGAAGAGGACCTCCAGATGGGCAGAAGTCTTCATCCAGGCGGCATCTTCTATCTTCATCCATCCGGAGCGGGTCCATCTTCAAGACATCGGACGCGGAGCATCCTCTTCATCCGACGACTAAATGACGGTACCTTTAAGTGACGTCATCCAAGATGGCGTCCCTTCAATTCCGATTGGCTGATAGAATTCTATCAGCCAATCGGAATTAAGGTAGAAAAAATCCTATTGGCTGATCCAATCAGCCAATAGGATTGAGCTTGCATTCTATTGGCTGTTCCAATCAGCCAATAGAATGCAAGCTCAATCCTATTGGCTGATTGGATCAGCCAATAGGATTTTTTCTACCTTAATTCGGATTGGCTGATAGAATTCTATCAGCCAATCGGAATTGAAGGGACACCATCTTGGATGACGTCACTTAAAGGTACCGTCATTTAGTCGTCGGCCGTCGGATGAAGAGGTTGCTCCGCGTTGGATGTCTGGAAGATGGACCCGCTCCGGATGGATGAAGATAGAAGATGCCGCCTGGATGAAGACTTCTGGCCGTCTGGAGGACCTCTTCTGCCCGGATAGGATGAAGACTTCGGACCCGTCTGGAGGACCACTTCTGCCCGGTTGGGTGAAGACGTCTCAAGGTAGGGTGATCTTCAAGGGGGTAGTGTTAGGTTTTATTAATGGGGGATTGGGTGGGTTTTAGAGTAGGGTTGGGTGTGTGGGTGGTGGGTTGTAAATGTTGGGGGGGTATTGCATTTTTTTTACAGGTAATAGAGCTGATTACTTTGGGGAAATGCCCCGCAAAAGGCCCTTTAAAGGGCTATTTGTAATTTAGTGTAGGGTAGGGATTTTTATTATTTTGGGGGGCTTTTTTATTTTATTAGGTGGATTAGATTAGGTGTAATTAGTTAAAAAAAATTGTAAAAATTGTAATTCCACAGACGAGCAAATTTGCCTGCTTGCGGGCGCGCGATAATTAACCAGTCATTACAAGTGGCTGATTATTGCTACGGCTAGCTCTCTGGTTAATTTTATAAAGGCCCCCAAAATACAGCCTAGTGTATTTAAAAAAAAAAAAAAAGTTTTTTTAGGGGCAATGGGTAGCTTAGGTTTTTTTAGACAGGTTTTTTTTATTTTGAGGGATTGTGTGGGTGGGGTTATTGGTGCTTTATTTAGGTTAAAAGAGATGTTTAACTTAGGGCAATGCCCCACAAAAGGCCATTTAAGGGCTATTTGTAGTTTATTGTTAGATTAGGGGTGTTTTTATTTTTTTGGGGGGGTATTTTTATAGAGGTATTAGTTTAGGTTTAATTTTTTTTATTTTTGATAATTTCGTTTATTTTTTTCAGTAATTTTAAATAGACTGCCCTCTGGGCAGGCTTATCACCTAGTACATATTAAGTTTGCTGCCATCACTGCGTTACTTACCCCCTTCGCCGCACAATGTTCTGATGCTGTCTCTGACGACATCAGAATGAGCGCGCTCTCATGAGCACAATGCTTCCCAGCAATATGAGCGCGAAGTTGCATTTAAATTGCTGAAAACTTGTAATACCAGTGCACATTAGCGTGCGCTGGCATTACAAAGTGGAGCGCTTATATCACTTTCATAAAAGCGATATTTAGCGCTCCACTTTTAATCTGGCCCTATATTAGATAACAGTCACCAAACTGATACAAATGTTACTAGCTTTATCAAAGTAAAAAAAATAATAACCAGTTTTATACTTAAAAAAATTAGTCATATCAATTACCCAATAATCACAAATACTCACTATATCAAAGTCCAAGTTTAAATCCCTTAAAAACATATACACACATGCAGTATCTCGATTGTTTTGCAACACAACAGGTCAATTATACACATCATCTATTAGCATTACAATATTAAAAGCTATCAATCACCAGGCCAGGATTAAGCATCAGGTAACTTGTTTCTCAAAAAAACACCAATGCAGCAGCACTGCTCCGGTATAGTTTCATAAAGAGTTTATTGCAATAGCATAAAAAGTATTCATTTTGTAAAATTTGTAGTTGCTCTTTAGACAACTCTCTATATCAGAAATATTTACCACTAAAGACTTGTGGATATCTTCCTCCTTGTTGATCGCTGAAGTGAACTTTCTTGCCCTCCTGTGGTGCCTTTTCCCGCCTCATCGCTGCCTCTCTCAGATTCCTCCAGGGAGCTATTGTAACAAATTTCGGAGCTACTGCTTCATTTCTGTTCCTGGTGGTAGCGGCAGAAAGATACTCATTGTCCCTTACCGGAAGTGCTCCTCCGGTCCCTTCTGGTTGTATATTTGGCCCTTCTGTAAACAGTTCCGTTGGTATAATCCTGCTCATACCTGTAGAATTTCTCCCTCTTCTTACATTGAAAAGTTTTGCACATTTCTGCCATTTCTATGTTCACAGAATCCACAGTGCCTCCACATCACTCACAGTAAGATTACTTTTTAGATCGTTTTCCATTTTGTTCAACCTTCTGAAGGTATTCTACCATGAGAAGGATAATGTCTGAGGAACATTTTTTTTTTAATATGCCTTCACGTTTTTTGGCAATATTCTTGGTTGTCTGCTTGCAATGTCGGTTTTGTGCTCATCCTGAGTTTCCTAAGTATTCTCTTTACACGGTGGTACTTCACGAGTGTGGTAGCATGCAGTTCAAATGATATTTGTTTTTTTACAATTTCTGATTTATTTATTTATTTTTATTTTTTTTAAAAAATTTTTATTGAGGCATATAAGGTTGTGATATACAAACGTAATAAAAAACAAAATAGCATCACAGAATAAGTAAAACTGTAACATAAATAGTACTGATTTCCAGCATAAAAATAAAAAAACACAAACATAATCGGTTGTAATGTCATAGTTAGAGTCGCAAATCAAATGAAAGCCTCATAATTTTTTTATTTTATAATGCTTTTCCAACAGCTATTTAACTGTTACCTATAAGTTTAAACATTGTCAGATAGGATTTCGAATTTAAACTGTCTGTAAATACATAAAACTTGTTTAGCAACATAAATAAAATCAAAGAATGTTTCATGAATACCCAATCTAGGGCTTATTCTCCTTCACAAGATGTCATGAATCCCATACATTCAATATGTTATTACACATAAATAACCAGGAATGAAAGAGAATCGATAGGAGTACTCATGAGCTATATATAGATCAGTATATGATTCTGTATGCGGTATTTAACGAGAGAAAACGCGCAAACCACTGAGACTAATTACAAATCTCAGAGTTTATAGGTGGGCGGGGGGGGGGGATATATTAATAGGACTTTGTAAGTGGACTCTATGAGTCTATGGGTGAATGGCCTATATGGGCAACTATAATGGGCATATGTGATAATAAGACTCAAATATAGGCTGCTTAAAGGAAGTGATATGTTATAGTAGGAATACTGGTAAGTAAAACAAAATACAGAGTGCTGCCTCGGCCGCTGGCAACTTCTCAGTACCTTATAAAGCAACAGCCTTGCTAAAGGTGAGGTGTGTATCCTGCTTAACTCATGTAAAAAGATAGGAAGAACTATGTTGCACAGATATACCCTTGGGATTTTATATCATTTATAAGCAAGTTTCATAAGTGACCTTAACACAAACCTTACCATGTATTACAATTAGTAGTTAGCTATCTGAGGATACTATGGCCCTGAAAATAGAATAAATAGGGAAACATCTCTCAGAAACTCAGGGCCACACCAACCCTGGAAGCAAAACTGACTGGAGAAGCTGGATCAATGTTAGATAGGAACTGGCACGTTCGTGCCCGACCTTACAAATCTCTACACATCATAATAGGCCACACCTAGATTAAACACATAATTGGAGTTAGCTCCCAAACACGGGAATTGGCATAGCACCCTTTGAAGACTATGCTCTCACTGGGGAGGAGGAGATGACTGAATCAGAGGAAATGTATAGAATGTGAGTGCTATAAGTGGGCGATTACTATACAAAGAGTAAGAAATATAAATAGATAGAGTAATAGCAGCTGTATAATCTTTAGTATTCCCTGTTGTTTGGGCACGGGCCCTATACCCATCAACAGGTACACACAATAAATAAACAAATATCTACCTCTAAAGAAATATCAACAAAATGACTGCTGCAGGTGGGATACCTAGCTAAAGGTGTAATTTATCATATTGTATTGCATGTGCTAACAGATCTCCTATAAACTGAGGATTGACATAGTAAATTGTTGGTATATTAAAGTAATGCTACCATCTCTAAGCTCAATGATATGCAGGAACCTGTTACATAGTAAAAAACGATGGCTTATAGCTATGGTAAATAACCAAAGATTATTGATGCCAGGCCTAAGTATAACACCAACCACCTGGACACTATGGGCACTTCTCCCTTGTCTTAAGTGAGGAAGTTCCTGTGTGAGAGCTGGCTATAGAAATTACATAATTTTCTGAGTAGCACTAACATTGAAGACAAGGGACAGAGTGACTCTAATGTGTGATATAGCATAAAGTAAAATTACCCCAGTCAAATTCTCAATTAAAAATAACAATATCCTTATATATATTTCTGAATCCATTCCCCCTAATCTCATATAGTTTTAGTTTTCCAGCTTATGGAGGGATGATATATAGTTTGAAAATCTCACTAAGATTTAACCTAGATCGCAATGAAGGAATATACTCAGAAGGTGGATATGTAAGCAGAGATTATGCAGTCGGGCACATTAGCGTAATTATAGATATGCAGAGACATGTACCAATATATTTTAACCAGTTACCAGGGGTTGGAGGTCTAACTAAAAGAATAAAAACAAAAATTTAATAAGAGCATTATCCCCACAGTTATCTTTAGACATGAACAGAGACTAAAAAAACATAACACACACAAAAAAAAAAAAAAATGAAAACATATGAGACCTCTAGCAAATCTTAAATAGAACAGTAAAAAGACATGCACACAAGGTGGTTCTTCTTATTAAACATGAGAACAGGATTTCCATTATGTAAATACATAAGAACGATCAGTTCCATCATAAAGTTAGCCAATACTGTGTTTGGGTCCGCTCAGTCTGGTGGACAGTACTTGAAAAAGGTGCACTAAACAGGGCCTCATTCTTGCGTGAGACACAAAAACATCGCTCCGGGTAAAACCAAGCTCACCCTTCCACACCTTCAACTGACGATTAGGATCTCGGGGCAAAGACAAAAGATGATCCTCACTGCCCAACGGAGCCACGACATCGCCCACCTCACGAACCACAAGGGAGGAAGGTAGAAGAGAGGCTCCTCCACGCTGCAAGGTTCCGGTAGGTATCTGCGGCTTGACTAGCCGCCCCACATACCGGGGCGCAATGATGTTTAGAAAGGCAACCGCCTCCACCGATATCCGTGAGCTAGGCAAGAACTGTCCACCTTGTACACAGTCAGCGTCTTGTGCATAAGAGGTAGGACGGCTCTAGGTGTTATCCTCAGGAGGGCTCTGAGACTCCTCTTGATGGTACCGGTTTACTGTTACTGGTAGCTCCTGCTCAAACGCTTGTATAAGTGCCTGTGTTAGGTTGAAAAAGTGGACATCCAACATGATCTTGATTTCCCGCTCCCACGAGGTTATTGCCATCTTGGATTTCCCAGTTGTCTGGTTCTCCGCACAGTTTGCCTTGTTTCAATATCTAGTCAGGTTGCATATAGCTGTTGAATGCTCCCGAACTCGTTCTTGAGATGGTGGTATGTTTGGGATCCATCCCTAAACGATTTAGGGTTGAGAAAGGAGATAGATAGACCCTTTTAATAGAGCTAGAGCCGGGAGCTTTGTAAACTTGTGGCCCTTCACTCCATTACCTAGCTCCGCCCCACCCACAATTTCTGATTTTTGTATCTTCTGTTTGTGGGGTCCTCAGAAATTCTCTTGACCCACACATCAAGGTGATTTTTCAAGCTGCCTCTACATCTGTGTACATAAAAACCTTTGCTTCGTTTTCTGTTTCTTTAGTCTCCATATTTGTGTGCAGCACAAGATCTCAATGCAGCAACATGTAAGACAAGAACCTGCAAATCTTTTAGAGTGCAAGCTGCTCAAGTCACTGCCCAAACTTGTATCTCCAAAGAAAACCAATGCACAGCACCGCTCCAGTTTAGTTTCATAAAGAGTTTATTGCAATAGCATAAAAATTACAACATTTTGGGCCCAACTGCAACTTAGTCATGTACATACATTTAATGAGTACAACCATTACTTAAATGCCATTCAAACAGGCGATCCAATAAAGGTTACCCCTTTACATCAAAATTATTTTATACTCATTTCTTTTTGGTCCCCTAGTGACCCTTAGTGGTTATCTCTTCAAATTACATATGCATACAAATAAAATATAAAGTTCACAGCAGGGCGGGCCTTAGGGGCTAGCGATCAAGGCAGCCGCCTAGGGCCTCACGCTTATAGGGGCCCCCTGCTGGTGCCAACTGTTGCTTGTGCTTTTTATTTTTATAATTTTTTTAAATGTCGCCATTACATTTTTTTTTAAAATGGCGGTGCTTTTTCTCCCCCCAAGGTTCATTCAAAATCCCAGGAACTCAGGAGATGGTGGTAGCATGCAACAAGCTGATTGATTGGAGGATTATACTATAATCCTCCAATAAATCGGCTCCTTGCATAAATAAGAGGCTGGAGCCGGAGGCAGGGTGAGGGCGATCAGCGATGTAAAGCAGGAGTTACAGAGCATGAGGAGCAGCGTGTTCTGACCAGTGCTGAATGTGGGTGTTTTTTGTGTTTTTATTTCACCCTGTGTGTGTTGGAGCTGCAGCGGAGGACAGTCTGGTGTGGCGATGGGCACCTGGACAGTAAGTGGTTGACCGACCGTGGACTAAGTCAGGTGAGTAGTAGTACAGGAGTCTGGACCCCCCTCTTCCCCCATAATCTGCTGCTGTTTTCCTGTCTCACTGACAGAGGCAGCTTTTTGTATAGACTGTGGGGTGCCAGACGTGCTGCTTGTTGTTTTAATATAAGGGGGTACCCAGTACCATGAATAGTTCATCTGTATTTTTTTTTTTTAACTTATGATGCAGCTTTGTGTATAGACTGTGAGGCGCCAGATGTGCTGCTTGTTGTTTTTATATAAGGGGTACCCAGTACCATGAAGAGTTTCATCTGTATTTTTATTTTAAATACACTATTTTAATAAACTCTGGGACTCTCTACCTTACTCACAACCCCTCCTCTCCCTCCTCTTGTAAATACACAAAACTTGGTAAGTAAAAGCTGGAAATTTAGGGGGGAAATTAATATTTTAAACATGAAATCAGATCATTGCAGCTTTCTATGTCTTAGTACATAATTATGTAGTATAGCTGGCTAAGTGGCTGCCATTTCTAAAAAAAATACTTTACTAGGCTACATTTATTTGACGGCATGCATAAGTGACCAGAGCCCTTAAATGCGGCATGCAGGGAAGTTATTTAATGGCTTGTGTGTAAGGGAGAGTGGGTCTGAGAGTTTGGAGGGGGCTGTTTGTGAGGTAAAGAGGGTAAGAAAGTGAGGAGGGGGCTGTGTGTGAGGGAGATCGGGTCTGAGAGAGTCAGGAGGGGGCTGTGTGTGAGGCAGAGTGGGTCTGAGAAAGTCACATACCCCCCCAACTGTCCCGATTTTCTCGGAACAGTCACAATTTTAAGGGTCTTTCCCGCTGTCCCGGGTTGCTAGCTATCTGTCCCGCATTGCCCCATGCATTAAAAAAAATTCTATTGGGCCCATACTCAGAAGCAGCTGGCTTTTCTCTCCCAGGGTTATATACCTGTTAGATTGCCTGTGGAAAAGGAATGGTGTGCGGGTTAAGCAGAAGTAAGAAGGCTGTATACCCTCTGACCTCAGGTAATAGTGACTTCTAACCTCTGGTAGTGATGACGTCTAACCCCTGTTGATAATACTAGCATGCCTTCAGTGCTAACACCAAGGTAACAAACAGTGGCAGACTCAGACTGCCAGCTAATGTGCTTGCCAACCCCAGGACCCCATACAATGAATTACAGAAAACCATATATGATGTAGTGTGTGTGTCTATCTGTATCTATAAGTGTGTGTGTGTGTGTGTGTATCTGTATGTATAAGTGTGTATCTGCATGTGTATGCTATTTAGTGTGTGTGTGTGTGTCTGCATGTATAGTTGTAAGCCATGTAGTGTGTGTGTGTGTATCTACATGTATAAATGTGGGCTATGTAGTGTGTGTGTATCTGTATGTATAAGTGTGTATCTACATGTATAAGTGTATGCTATGTAGTGTGTGTGTGTGTGTATCTGCATGTATAAGTGTAAGCTATGTAGTGTGTGTGTTTGTATCTGTATGTATAAGTGTATGCTATGTAGTGTGTGTGTATCTGCATGTGTAAGTGTATGCTATGTAGTGTGTTTGTATCTGTATGTGTAAGTGTATGCTATGTAGTGTGTTACTGTGCATTTTTGCTGACTTTAAAGGTCAGAATCTAGGGCCCGATCCGATAAAAATCGTCGCCCGCAAAAGCTGGCAACGCCAATATTTGCGCTGGTTTGGTATCCTATATACGGCGTAACCTAGAAGGTACGCGCGTATATTTTTGCCGTCGCCCGTAGTTTTTTGGGCCATAGGCAGGTATACCAAACCAGCGCAGTTTGGTATCCAATATACAGCGTAAGGACTTACGTGGCGAAAATGGAGAAATCTTACTCCATTTTCACCTCGCCACAAAAAGCAGCCGTAAGAAGCCTTACGCTGACTATTGGAGCCCCGTAACTCCCTAAACTACCTGCTAAATAAACCTAACACCTAACGCATGCGCAATGTCTATCTAGCTATCAACCGCGATCCCCCGCCGCAATCCCTAATAAAGTTATTAACCCCTAAACCGCCGCTCCCGGACCCCGCCGCCATCTACATAAACTAACCCCCTACTGTGAGCCCCTAAAACCGCCACCATCTACCTTATCTATCCCCTAATGTGAGCCCCTTACACCGCCGCCATCTACCTTATCTATCCCCTAATGTGAGCCCCTTATCCCACCGCCATCTACCTTATCTATCCCCTAATCTGACCCCTTACACCGCCGCCACCTATATAAAAATTATTAACCCCTAATCTAATCCCCCTATACCGCCGCCAGCTATATTAATATTATTAACCCCTAATCTAATCCCCCTAAAGTAATAAACTCTATTACCATCCCTTAAAAGGGCCTTTTGCGGGGCTTTGCCCCAAAGTAAACAGCTCTTTTGCCCTATAACCTGCCCTCCCTACACCGCCGCCACCTATATTAATAGTACTAACCCCTAATGTAAGCCCCTTATACCGCCGCCATCTATATTAAAATTATTAACCCCTAATTTAATCTACCTACCCCGCCGCCAGCTATATTATCTATATTAACCCTAAGTATATTATAGTTAATATAGTTATTACATTATATATATTAACTATATTAACCCTAATTATATTAGGGTTAATATAGTTAATATAGTTACTATAGTATTTATATTAACTATATTAACTCTATCTAACCCTAACACCCCTAACTAAATTCTTATTAAATAAATCTAATTCATATTATAAACTAAAATATTCCTATTTAAATCTAAATACTTACCTATAAAATAAACCCTAAGATAGCTACAATATAATTAATAATTACATTGTAGCTATGTTAGGGTTTATATTTATTTTACAGGTAACTTGGTATTTATTTTAACTAGGTACAATAGCTATTAAATAGTTAATAACTATTTAATAGCTACCTAGTTAAAATAATTACCAATTTACCTGTAAAATAAATCCTAACCTAAGTTACAAATACACCTACACTATCAATAAATTAAATAAACTACAAATATCTATCTAAAAATACAATTAAATAAACTAAACTAAATTACAAAAAAAAAAAACACTAAATTACAAAAAATAAAAAAAAGATTACAAGATTTTTAAGCTAATTACACCTATTCTAAGCCCCCTAATAAAATAATAAACCCCCAAAATAAAAAAATGCCCTACCCTATTCTAAATTAAACAAGTTCAAAGCTCTTGTACCTTACCAGCCCTTAAAAGGGCCTTTTGCGGGGCATGCCCCAAAGAAAACTGCTCTTTTGCCTGAAAAAAAAAACACAACACCCCCCCCCCCCAACATTACAACCCACCACCCACATACCCCTATTCTAAACCCACCCAAACCCCCCTTAAAAAAACTAACACTACCCCCCTGAAGATCTCCCTACCTTGTCTTCACCCAACCGGGCCGAACTCCTCATCCGATCCGGGCGATGTCTATCCAAGCGGCAAAGAAGAAGTCTTCATCCCGGCGATGTCTTTCTCCAAGCGGCAGCAAAGTCTTCTTCCATCCGGCAGCATCTTCCATCAAGCGGCATCTTCAATCTTCTTTCTTCGCTCCGCCAACGCGGAGCATAATGAGGTACCTTTAAATGACGTCATCCAAGATGGCGTCCGTCGAATTCCGATTGGCTGATAGGATTCTATCAGCCAATCGGAATTAAGGTAGAAAAATCTGATTGGCTGATTGAATCAGCCAATCAGATTTAAGTTCAATTTTTTTAAAGCCGCGTCCCTGCTCCTGCGCACCACATTTCAATTTGTTGCCGTGTGGGGGGGGGGGCTGTCCCTCTTGAATTTTTTAATTTTGGGAGGTATGAAGTCAGGAGAGGGCTGTGTGTGAGGTAGAGGTGGTCTGAGAGTTTGGAAGGGGTTGTTTGTTAGGTAAAGGTGGTAAGAAAGTTAGGAAGGGGTTGTGTGTGAGGGAGAGGGGGTCTGAGGGAGTCAGGAGGGGGCTGTGTGTGAGGGAGAGGGGGTCTGAGAGAGTCAGGAGGGGGGGCTGTGTGTGAGGGAGAGGGGGCTGAGAGAGTGAGGATCGGGCTGTGTGTGAGGGAGAGGGGGCTGTGCATGTGGGAGAAGGGACTGAGAGGATGAGGAAGGGCTGTGTATGTGACAATTGTATTGTGGAAGGTAGCTAACAGCTGCCTGGTTGTGAGGGTGGTTCAGAAGGTTAGAAGAGGGCTTTGTGAGCAAGAGGGGAGCAGAAAGGGTAAGGAGTGGGATGTGTGTGACCTAAATAGTAGCACTAATTAGATAAATGCTAATTTATTATAAATGATTGTATTATGCCGTGACCTAAGAACACAATTCTTGACATATTGTCCAAAATGTATTTTTTTTATCAAGCTTGCACAAAGTATGATGCTTCATAAGGATGGTGCATAATTTGAGGTAAATTCACTTTTTCCTCTATCTGTATGTTAAACAATTGCATATTAGCAAAAACTCTACAAATAATTAGTCCAGTATTTATAATTTTTTGCTCCAATGTCTTGTTCCTGTATTGATAATGCATTTTGGTTTCTTACATATAATACAACTTTAAAATGTGCCAAAAAATACCCAGCTCCTAGATTTATGGCCTCCTGCTCCTACATTTTGACTGTCAGGTAGTCTTCAAACCATTATCTTTACCTATTTTATTTCCCAAGAGTAGTCCCTTGTGCTAATTAAGGTCCCATTAAAATGTAATATCAAACTGAAGTTTGTCATGTAACTTAAGTATTAAAAGGCTTAGAAATGTATTTATTATGCTTGTAATTGTATAAGCTTTATCTGTATCTTTACATCTTTTTGATAATAATTCTCATGGTCTCTCTATCATAGTATGTATGACTGTCTCGTTGGGTCACAACTTAAAGTTTACGTCACTGTAATCTCCTTGTTATCATCATTAAAAAAAATTACATACAAACAAGGCCCAGTTCAACTCAACTGTTTCTAATTGTCAACATAATTCTTCATTACATACAGAAATATGGGTGTTCCATTAGTGCAAATGGTATATTGCAATATATACATTGTTATAGTGCTCTACATTTGTGGTTTTGTATTTTTCCTAATTAAATCAAATGTTGTGCATTACCTTAAAGGGACATTGCACACTAGAGGGCATATCTATTAAGCTCTGTACGGATCTTGAAGCCCTGAGTTTCCGGCGAGCCTTCAGACCGCTGCTCCATAACCTGTACGCCTGCTCTGAGCAGGTGGACAGACATCACCGCAATTCAACCCAATCGAGTACGATCGGGTTGATTGACACCCCCTGCTGGCGGCTGATTGGCCACGAATCTGCAGAGGGCGGCGTTGCACCAGCAGCTCACAGGAGCTGCTGGTGCAATGCTGAATACGGAGAGCGTATTGCTCTCCATATTCAGCGAGGTCTGTCGGACCTGATCCACATTGTCGGATCAGGTCCGACAGACCTTTGTTAAATAGGCCCCTAGATGTTTATTTGCATAAATATTTTGCAGATTATCCATTTATTTTGCCCATCTGGGAGTGTTTTTATAATAATGTATAGTTTTTCTTATTTTTAAATAACATTGTGCTAATTTTTTAGATGTATACTGATGTCTACCTACTCCTGGTTGTGTAAAGGGTCTTTTCATATGCAGGGAAGGGGGGGGGGATTCTGCCTGTTTCTGCTTTCCCAGCCTTACCTCATCAACAGTGCTAAACTGGGAGCTTCTAATTAAGTTTTTTAAAATACTTTATACTGGATTGTTATATCAGTATCTATGCATATTATTCTTTATTGTAGAGTGTATTGTATGCAGTTATATGACAATTGGTGTATACTGTCACTTTAAATTGTTTCCTCCCATTTTTTCATTTTAAAAAATGTGGGTGTAGGATTGGGGATGGGGCGGAGTTGGGGCGGGATGGGGCGTGGTTGTTGGTGGGGCTGGGGGCGAGGTGACAGGGGGCCCCATTTTGTCATCCTGCCTCGGGCCCCGCAATGGCTAGGGCCGGCCCTGGTTTACAGTACCTAAAATAGAGACAGCATAAATAGCCATAGTACCCAGTCTAATTCTTTATTTAGACCTTTAGGGTGCATGGAGTCTAATTTGTGGATCCATAGGGCCTGCCATTTTTTAAAAAGTGTTTCCTATCCCAAGAAGAAGTGGCCCTTCTTTGATAGCCGGGCTGGTGCTGAACATATATATTCCTCTGCACCTGCCTCCGCTTGCTCCCTCAAGGTAGGTTAGTTGGACCATAACCGTACTGCAGGCTGCAGCTGCCGTTCTTAGAGCCTGCACCAGAGGAGTGTAATGCCTCATGATAACTACATTTATTTGAGATATTTGTAGTCACAATAAAGCATTTTACATGTTATTGGGATAGTTTTACAAAACCTCTAAGCAATTATAAGGGTCAATCTGGCAGTGGCACTCACAATGGCAAAAAAAAATCACAAAACTATCAGTGGTACGTAGACACACGTGCAATAAGCTCAGAGGTTTCTGTTCACTTCTTGGCATGTGCATTAGATTTACAAAAGAAGAATTATATAATTAGAATGTAATTATGATTAATTAAATACATTATTAGAAAAAAGAGTACGAATAGAACCAAGACTAATATATTTGCCAACACATCATGTTCTTTATAGTGATGATGAGATTTAAAAGGTATTTAATCATGCCACTTGGCACGCTCCTAGCAAGCTTCATATGTTTCAGTAAATATCTATATATGCATATAACTAGGCTAAGATAGTGAATTAAGTCATTTTAAAGTAACTTACTCACATATCACAACCTCAATCATAAAAGAGAGGGCAAACTTACCATCAGGAGTAAATTACCCATCCTGTCATTGTTCTATGCCCGTCTTGAGTCTTGTGCCTACTTGGAAGACCGGGGCGGCCCTGAGCATGTGTAGTGTGTGTGTATATGAGTAGGTTTATGTGTAGAGTGTGTGTGCAGGTGTGGTGTGCGTACATATGAATGTGTTTATGTGTGGTGTATGTGCATATGAGTGTGTATATCTGTGGTGTACATGCATATGAGTATGTGTCTATGTGGTTGTGTGCATATAAGTGTGCGTACGTGTGGTGTGCATGCATATGAGTGTGTGTATGTAGGTGTATCTATGGTGTGTGTGCATATGAGTATGTGTATGTGTGGGCATATGAGTGTGTATATGTGGTGTGTGTGCATATGAGTGTGTGTATGTGTGGTGTATGTGCATATAAATGTGTATATCTTTAGTGTACATGCATATGAGTATGTGTCTATGTGGGTGTATGTGTGGTGTGCGTGTATATGAGTGTGTGCATATTAGTGGGTGTAGGTGTGATGTGCGTGCATACAAGTGAGTGTGTGTATGTGGGTGTATGTGTGGTGTGCCTGAATATGGGTGTGTATATCTGTGGTGTACATGCATATGAGTATGTGTCTATGTGGGTGTATGTGTGGTGTACGTGCATATGAGTGTGTATGTGGATGTATGTGCGGTGTGCATGCATATGAATATGTGGATCTATGTGCGGTGTGCGTGCATATGAGTGTGTGTATGTGTGTGTTGTGTGTGTGCATATCAGTGTGTGTATGTGTGGTGTACGTGCATATGAGTGTGTGTATGTATGGTGTACATGCATATGAGTATGTGTGTATGTGGGTGTATGTGTGGTGTGTGTGCATATGATTGTGTGTATGTTTGGTTTTCGTGCATATGAGTGGGTGTATGTATGGTGTGTGTGCATATGAGTGTGTATATGTGTGATGTGCGTGCATATGAACGTGTGTATGAGTGGTGTGTGTGCATATGAGTGTGTGTATGTGGTGTGTGTGTGCTTATGAGTGTGGGCATATGAGTGTGTGTATGCGGGTGCATGTATGGTGTGCACGCATATGAGTGGGTGTACGTGTGGTGTGCGTAAATATGATTGTGTGTATGTGGGTGTATGTGAGGTGTGCATGCATTTGAGTGTGTGTATGTGATTGTATGTATGGTGTGGATGCATATGAGTGTGTGTATGTGTGGTGTGCGTGCATATGAGTGTGTATATGTGTGGTGTGCATGTTTATGAGTGGGTGTATGTGGGGTGTTCGTGCATATGATAGTGTAATGTGGGTGTTTGTGTGGTGAGCGTACATATAAGTGTGTATATATAGTGTGCGTACATATAATTGTGGCAATGTGGATGTACTTAACAAAGAAGACTACATTGCAGAAGCATTCAGACAGTTAAGGGATAGGGAAGTATATTCACATCTGAAAGAAAATCCAGTAAAATATAAATCTGAATTAATGAATTTAACATACATGGTCAGACAGTACAATATAATTACTGCATCTATACAGAATAGCCTTATACCAACTCATCTGGTTACTCCTATATTTCAATATTTCCCCCAAAAAATTAGGAACCAGTTCATACATATGTACTCATATAGTTCATATTATATGTAGATGCAAACTTACAGACCTTAGTTAAAAATTTGCCAAGTTATATACAAGACACCACGGGGCCTATTTACTATGGTAACATCGATAAATGCCGACAGCGGCCTGCCGCTAGCAGGGGGTGCCAACCAACCCGATCATATTCGATCGGGTTGATTTCTGTCCGCTGCCTCAGAGCAGGCGGACAGGTTATGGAGTAGCAGTCTTTAGACAAGGGGCCTAAAGCTCCGTACGGAGCTTGATAAATATGCTCCCACATCTCTTTTAATGAAATTTTAAAAACAATTGGGTGGGGGGGGGCGTGTCCGACCATCGACCAAGATGACTGCTTCATAAAATCGGCTGAGCTATGGAGCTGATAAAACCGCTGCTTATCACCCACCAAATCTACCATTCAAGTTTTTACCGAAGGTTCTATGCATGTTAATATGTGAAGATCACGTTTTTGCTCCATTTGTATACAACCAGGCAGACCAGAATAGATAAGGTGTGCAGCAGAGGACTTCTCCCGGCCTGGCACTTTGTTTACCCCCCCCCCAGTATCCTGGTATACCAGGTCCAGGAGCTGTAAGAGCTGAACTGAAACTTGGTTATATTTTACCTATACTGCATAACGGCAGATCAGTCTTAACTGATACATTTACTGCCCCTGTACCCATATAACCATGGAGGTCCTATCTTTAGTGATTGAAAATCTGTTGCAGAGTTTTGAAGAACAAGTTAAATCTGCTTATTTGCCGCACTGTTCGCTGAACCTAGGGACCAATGTGGATTTGCAGGCATCTGCTTCCCAGACTGTTACACTACAGGTGATGCATTACTACCTGACATTGGTTAGAGAAAATATTCCGGACAAGCCTAACATATACACTTGTGTGGATGTCAGCTGTAGCCCTGAAGACAGGAACGCCCGAGAAACATTAAGTGCAGTGGATGTTTCGCTGCACACCGAGGACACAGTTTACCCTCAAATTTAGAGCCAAATCATGGTATCTGGAAATGCTACATATCTTGTGACAATTTAAAAGCTTTCTACCCACGGGGTAAATATCCCTCAGGGCAATGTAAATACACTGTTCTCTCACTAAGGTTCTCTCACTAAGGGGGATATTTATCAAGCGCCAAGTGTTTTTTGATTGATCCGCCATAGTTAACAAAGCGTCAAGATCGTCAAATGTTGAAATGTGTGACGAAATATACGCGCAATCTCAATCCGACGCAGATCGATGCTTGTGTCATTACAGATGTTTTGAATTCACATTCGACTCTATTTGACCCTTTTCCCAATTTATCAAACATTTAACAGGTACGCTTGCGTCTATTCCGACGCAGCGTACCTGGTTTTCAAACTGCCACCCTTGAGGCCGCGGATGCTATAGAAATCAATGGGAGTCTGAAAACACAGAAAGCTTATGTTCGATGCTGCAAGAGAATGAAGCATATTACATAATAAAAGTAAATTAGAAACTTTATTAAAATTCTATACCCTTTCTAAATCGAACAATATTATTGCTCCACATTTGGTGCACTAGTAGATATAAGGATACAAATTAAAAATGTATTACTTCTTATGGATTATGTTACATCTTTGTCTCTTATTACAAAGTTTTGCCCCAAACTTGTTGCACTAATAGATATAGAGATAAAAATTAAATAAATACACAACATAATATAACTAACTTCCTTTTTATTTTTTTGAAAAATCTATTTGCATTATGTTTAAACAAGTCCCACTCTCCCCTTCGCACCAAATTTGACGCAACACTTTTCGCACCAATTATGACGCAAACTCCTAAACAACCCACACACTACTGAATTTTTCAACCACTTTTGATTGGAATATGCATAATCACATGATTTATGACATCAGCCAATCTGATTCAAATATATATTTTAAACTATCACTAACTAATCAAATTGTTCGATACTTGTTTTATTGATCACTCATCAGAATTTGTAAGTGCCATTTGTTACATTGAGTATTATACTTTGAAAGTATGTATATGTGAAATTAGTATTAAAGATAAACATTGATGCTGACATTAGGACACACAGTGTAATATTTTAGACAATGATTTTAAAATTTGAATGATGTTTGATGCAATATAATCTTAAGATGATAGCTTAAAGGGCTAGCCCACCTAACATTAACATTTCATGAATCAGATACAGCAGAAATTAAAATCACCTCTTTACTGTCATGCTATTTTCAGTGTATTTCTTCCTTCTCTTGAATTTCTTTTTCAGTAAGAAATGTCATCTTATATGCAGCCCATTTTGTAACACCTGTGTAGGGGTGGTTTTTAAAACTAGATTGCAATCAGGAGGGGTTACACAGGTACAGAGAGAAAACTGGCCCAGCTCTTAAAATATCCATTGATTGCAAATAGATACATATGATACCCTGATTATAAGTTATATTTCACAATTATTCTTGCTCAGAATAGTAATAAATTTACACTATATACTGTTAGTGGTATAAATAAACTCAGAGATATGAAAGACACCATTGTTTAGAACATAACACACACACACACACACACACACACATATATATATATATATATATATATATATATATATATATATACAAGTATGTGCAAAGATATATGTACAAATTCTAGCATTAATAATCATTTATAAAAAAAAAACATGAGATTTGACTCCTAGAAATACAAATACACATTAATTTATGTGAAAGTATCATATAACAGATTTTTTGGTATAATATGATAATATATAAAAATAGCTTTCTATGAGATATTGTTTGTTGAGGTATAAATCTAGCTATTTCTTGGACATTAACAGATGAAAAAATGAAATTTATGCTTACCTGATAAATGTATTTCTCTTGTGGTGTATCCAGTCCACGGATCATCCATTACTTGTGGGATATTCTCCTTCCCAACAGGAAGCTGCAAGAGGATCACCCACAGCAGAGCTGTCTATATAGCTCCTCCCCTAACTGCCACCTCCCAGTCATTCGACCGAAGACAAGCAAGAGAAAGGAGAAACTACAGGGTGCAGTGGTGACTGTAGTTTAAAAATTTAAAAAACACCTGCCTTAAAAAGACAGGGCAGGCCGTGGACTGGATACACCACAAGAGAAATAAATTTATCAGGTAAGCATAAATTTCGTTTTCTCTTGTAAGGTGTATCCAGTCCATGGATCATCCATTACTTGTGGGATACCAATACCAAAGCTTTAGGACACGGATGAAGGGAGGGACAAGGCAGGTGCTTAAACGGAAGGCACCACTGCCTGTAAGACCTTTCTCCCAAAAATAGCCTCCAAAGAAGCAAAAGTATCAAATTTGTAGAATTTAGAAAAAGTATGGAGCGAAGACCAAGTTGCCGCCTTGCAAATCTGTTCAACAGAAGCCTCATTTTTAAAAGCCCATGTGGAAGCCACTGCTCTAGTGGAATGAGCTGTAATTCTTACAGGAGGCTGCTGGCCAGCAGTCTCATAAGATAAGCCGATTATACTTTTAACCAAAAGGAAAGAGAAGTTGCTGAAGCCTTTTGGCCTCTACTCTGTCCAGAGTAAACAACAAACAATGCCGATGTTTGACAAAAATCCTTAGTAGCTTGTAAATAAAACTTTAAAGCACGAACCACGTCAAGATTATGTAATAGACGTTCCTTCTTTGAAGAAGGATTAGGACACAGTGACGGAACAACAATCTCCTGATTGATATTCTTATTAGATACCACCTTAGGAAGAAACCCAGGTTTGGTACGCAAAACTACCTTATCTGCATGGAAGATCAGATAAGGGGAATCACACTGTAAGGCAGATAACTCTGAAACTCTTCAAGCCGAAGAAATAGCTACCAAAAACAGAACTTTCCAAGATAAAAGCTTGATATCTATGGAATGCAGAGGTTCAAACGGAACCCCTTGAAGAACCTTAAGAACTAAATTTAAACTCCATGGCGGAGCAACAGGTTTAAACACAGGCTTGATTCTAACTGAAGCCTGACAAAACGCCTGAACGTCTGGAACATCCGTCAGACGCTTGTGCAAAAGAATAGACAGAGCAGAAATCTGTCCCTTTAAGGAACTAGCTGACAATCCCTTCTCCAATCCCTCTTGGAGAAAAGATAATATCATGGGAATCCTGATTTTACTCCATGAGTAACCCTTGGATTCACACCAATGAAGATATTTACACCATATCTTATGATAGATTTTCCTGGTGACAGGCTTTCGAGCCTGAATTAAGGTATCAATGACTGACTCTGAGAAAC
Organism: Bombina bombina; assembly: GCF_027579735.1. Classification (NCBI taxonomy): domain Eukaryota; kingdom Metazoa; phylum Chordata; class Amphibia; order Anura; family Bombinatoridae; genus Bombina; species Bombina bombina. Next base: position 749,399,729 of record NC_069502.1, read on the forward strand.
CGCGTTTTGATAAAATCAAGCGTTCAATCTCCAAGCAGTCAGATGCAGAGAAATTAGATTTGGATGGTTGAAAGGACCCTGAAGTAGAAGGTCCTGTCTCAGCGGTAGAGTCCATGGTGGAAGGGATGACATGTCCACCAGATCTGCATACCAAGTCCTGCAAGGCCACGTAGGTGCTATCAAAATAACCGAAGCTCTCTCCTGCTTGATCTTGGCAATCAGACGAGGGAGCAGAGGAAACGGTGGAAGCTTGGCATTCTGACGAGACGCCATGAGATCCAATTCTGATTTGCCCCAACGTTGAATCAACTGTGCAAACACTTCCGGATGGAGTTCCCACTCCCCCGGATGAAAAGTCTGCCGACTTAGAAAATCCGCCTCCCAGTTCTCTACTCCTGGGATATGGATAGTTGATAGATGGCAAGAGTGAACCTCTGCCCATAGAATTATTTTTGAAACCTCCAACATTGCAAGGGAACTCCTTGTTCCCCCTTGATGGTTGATGTAGGCTACAGTCGTGATATTGTCCGACTGAAATCTGATGAACCTGACCGCAGCAAGCTGAGGCCAAGCCTGAAGAGCATTAAATATCGCTCTTAGTTCCAGAATGTTTATTGGAAGGAGTGTCTCCTCCTGAGTCCATGAGCCCTGAGCCTTCAGGGAGTTCCAGACTGCACCCCAGCCCAGAAGGCTGGCATCTGTCGTTACTATAGTGCAGTCTGGCCTGCGGAAGCTCATCCCCTTGGACAGATGGACCTGAGATAGCCACCAGAGAAGAGAATCCCTGGTTTCTTGATCCAGATTTAGTAGAGGGGACAAATCTGTGTAATCCCCATTCCACTGACTGAGCAAGCAAAGTTGCAGCGGTCTGAGATGTAGGCGGGCAAACGGTACTATGTCCATTGCCGCTACCATTAAACCGATTACTTCCATACACTGAGCCACTAAAGGACGAGAAGTGGAATAAAGAACACGGCAAGAGTCTAGAAGTTTTGACAATCTGGCCTTCGTTAGGTAAATCTTCATTTCTACCGAATCTATCAGAGTCCCTAGGAATTAAACTTTTGTTAGAGGTGATAGAGAGCTCTTTTCTTCGTTCACCTTCCACCCATGGGACCTCAGAAATGCCAGAACAATGTCCGTGTGGGACCTGGCAACTTGAAAAGTCGACGCCTGTATCAGAATGTTGTCTAAGTAAGGGGCTATTGCTATACCCCGCGGCCTTAGGACCGCTAGAAGGGACCCTAGAACCTTTGTAAAGATTCTTGGTGCCGTGGCCAACCCGAAGGGAAGAGCCACAAACTGGTAGTGCCTGTCTAGAAAGGCAAACCTGAGAAAACGATGATGATCTTTGTGTATCGGGATGTGAAGATAAGCATCCTTTAGGTCTACGGTAGTCATATAGTGACCCTCCTGGATCATAGGAAGGATGGTTCGAATAGTCTCCATCTTGAAGGATGGAACTCTGAGAAATTTGTTTAAGATTTTGAGATCTAAGATTCTAAGATTCAGATTGGTCTGAATGTTCCCTCTTTCTTGGGAACTACAAACAGAATTGAATAGAAGCCCTGACCCTGTTCCTCCTGCGGAACTGGGTGGATCACTCCCATAATTAGAAGGTCTTGAACACAATGTAATAATGCCTCTCTTTTTATCTGGTTTGCAGATAAAAGTGAGGGATGAAATCTCCCTTTTGGGGGAGAGGTTTTGAATTCCAGAAGATAACCCTTGAACACAATTTCCAATGCCCAGGGATCCTGGACATCTCTTGCCCAAGCCTGGGCAAAGAGAGAGATTCTGCGCCCTACTAGATCCGTTTCCGGATCGGGGGCTGCTCCTTCATGCTGTCTTAGAGGCAGCAGCAGGCTTTTTGGCCTGTTTCCCCTTGTTCCAAGCCTGGTTAGGTCTCCAGACCGGCTTAGACTGGGCAAAAGTTCCCTCTTGTTTTGTGTTAGAGGAAGTTGAAGCTGCGCCACTCTTGAAGTTTCGAAAGGGCCGAAAACTAGACTGTTTGGTCCTTAATTTGTTGGACCTGTCTTGAGGAAGGGCGTGACCTTTTCCTCCAGTGATGTCAGAAATGATCTCCTTCAGTCCAGGCCCGAATAGGGTCTGTGCTTTGAAGGGAATGTTGAGAAGTTTAGACTTTGAAGTCACGTCAGCTGACCAGGATTTAAGCCATAGTGCCCTGCGCGCCTGAATAGCAAAACCTGAATTTTTAGCCGTTAGCTTGGTTAAATGAACAACGGCATCAGAAACAAATGAATTAGCTAGCTTAAGGGCCCTAAGCTTGTCAATAATATCTTCCAACGGGGTTTCAACCTGTAGAGCCTCCTCTAGGGACTCAAACCAGAAAGCCGCAGCAGCAGTGACTGGGGCAATGCATGCAAGAGGCTGGAGAATAAAACCTTGTTGAATAAAAATTTTCTTAAGGTAACCCTCTAATTTTTTATCCATTGGATCTAGAAAAGCACAGCTGACCTCAACAGGGATAGTGGTACGCTTAGCTAGAGTAGAAACTGCTCCCTCCACCTTAGGAACCGTCTGCCATAAGTCCCGTGTAGCGGCGTCTATAGGAAACATCTTTTTAAAAACAGGAGGGGGAGAGAACGGTACACCTGGTCCATCCCATTCCTTAGTAATAATTTCAGAAAACCTTTTAGGGATTGGAAAAACATCAGTGTAAGTAGGTACTGCATAGTATTAATCCAATCTACATAATTTCTCTGGGACTACAATAGTGTCACAGTCGTCCAGAGTTGCTAAAACCTCCCTGAGCAATACTCGGAGGTGTTCAAGCTTAAATTTAAATGTAGACATATCAGAATCAGATTGAAGTATCTTCCCTGAATCAGAAAATTCACCCACAGATTGAAGCTCCCCTGCTTCAGCATAATGTGAGGGTGTATCAGACATAGCTACTAAAGCGTCAGAGAGCTCTGTATTTATTCTAGCCCCAGAGCTGCCTCGCTTTCCTTGCAATCCTGGCAGTTTAGATAATACCTCTGTAAGGGTATGATTCATAACTGCCGCCATTTCTTGCAAGGTATACGCAATGGGCGCGCTAGATGTACTAGGCGTCCCCTGAGCGGGATTTATAGGATCTGACACGTGGGGAGAGTTAGACGGCATAACTTCCTCCTTGTCAATTTCTTCTGGTGATAAATTTTTTAAAGCCAGAATATGGTCTTTGTAATCTATAGTAAAATCAGTGCATTTGGTACACATTCTAAGAGGGGGTTCCACAATGGCTTCTAAACATAATGAACAATGAGTTTCCTGTATGTCAGACATGTTTAAATAGACTAGTAATGAGACCAGCAAGCTTGGAAAACACTTTAATAACTGTGAACAAGCAGAAAATAAAAACGGTACTGTGCCTTTAAGAGAAAAAACAATCACAGAAACTGCAAAACAGTGAAAAAAGCAGTAAATCTTACGAAATTGAAATTTTTACAGTGTGTATAATAGGCTAAAAGAGCATTGCACCCACTTGCAAATGGAGGATTAACCCCTTAGTTTCAAAACCGGATCAAAAAAACGATATAAACGTTTTTAAACAGTCACACAAAACTGCCACAGCTCTACTGTGGCCCTACCTGCCCATACAACGACTTTGGAAGGCACAAAAACCCTTTAGAGAGGTCCTAAATGTTCAGGGGACTCCTTCAGGGAAGCTGGATGTCTCAAACTGTAAAAACTAATGCACAATTTAGGCCTAAAATAGGCCCCTCCCAGCCTGTACTCACAGTGAGAGGGCCTAAAAAAACTATCCCTAGGCAAAATCTAGTCAGCCATGTGGAAAAACCTGGGCCCCAGAATAAAGTTTTATCACCAAAATGTAATAAACGTTCATACACCTTCAGCAAACGTTATATCTATTCAGTAATGTGAGTAAATAATACAAATATTACCCTTTACAGCAAGCATGATACCAGTCGTTATTAAATCACTGTAATCAGGCTTACCTTAAATAAATCCGGTATTGTCAGCATTTTCTAGCATAACATTTCTCTAGAAAAATTTATAACTGCACATACCTCAGAGCAGGAGACCCTGCACCTTATTCCCCCAGCTGAAGTTACCTCATCTCTTCAGTTATGTGTGAGAACAGCAATGGATCTTAGTTACAACCTGCTAAGATCATCAAAGACCACAGGCAGACTCTTCTTCAACTTTCTGCCTGAGGCTAAAATAGTACAACTCCGGTACCATTTGAAAATAACAAACTTTTGATTGAAGATAAACTACATTAATGCACCACATCTCTCTAGCTACTTCCTATCTTGTCGAGAGCTGCAAGAGAATGACTGGGAGGTGGCAGTTAGGGGAGGAGCTATATAGACAGCTCTGCTGTGGGTGATCCTCTTGCAGCTTCCTGTTGGGAAGGAGAATATCCAACAAGTAATGGATGATCCGTGGACTGGATACACCTTACAAGAGAAATAAAAGATTAGCTTTAGAGAAATGTGCTTGTTCATGGACAGTAATGAAATGGTATAAATAAAGTTGGGGGAAAAACGGAATAACCGCGACATCGATGACTGTTAGTTAACAACAGTCCGATGCTCATCGCACCGTACTTGACGCGCGTGTTTTTGACTGTTTTTTTTTATAAATAAGGGCATTGTATGCAGATCTGCAGCAGCGATGTTTGGCGAGCATATTGACGCCGGTGAATGCACAGAGATTGATGCTTTGATAAAAATCCCACTAAGACTTTTCCTCACCTGGCGAAAGACAGTTGGAGAGGAGCTTTTCAGACAGCCAGAGAGTTGAAGTGGGCTAAGAGTGGTTTCCGGCCCGGAACAGTACACCAGGGTTAACGGTTAAAGAGAATGCATGTTTACTCCATACCACAAATAATATGGACAGTAGGGCCTCTATTTAACAAGGTCTGGCGGACCTGATCCGACAATGCGGATCAGGTCCGCCAGACCTCGCTGAATGCGGAGAGCAATACGCTCTCCGTATTCAGCATTGCACCAGCAGCTCACAAGAGCTGCTGGTGCAACGCCGCCACCTGCAGACTCACAGCCAATGGGCCGCCAGCAGGGGGTGTCAATCAACCCGATCGTACTCGATCGAGTTGATTTCCGGCGATGTCTGTCCGCCTGCTCAGAGCAGGCGGACAGGTTATGGAGCAGCAGTCTTTGTGACCGCTGCTTCATAACTGCTGTTTCTGGCGAGTCTGAAGACTCGCCAGAAACACGGGCCATCAAGCTCCTTTGGGAGCTTGATAGATAGGCCCCTAGGAATCTTTTGGATATCGAATAGCGTTTAAAATGTGTTTTACTTCCTGCTATATATATGGCAATAATCACTGTAAGCTTAGCCCGGTTAATAGTTGGTATATAAGATGTATCTATATTATGTATTGATGTATGCTTGGTTGTGTTCCTGCTGTCAGCGGGCGAGACAGTGGAACAGGCTAGATTTATGTTCATAGATTACCTATATTATGATCCGGGTTATGTTTGTGGTTATTTCCTTTTTTCCTCTTTTTTTGTTTTAATATGTACACTTATTTTGCAACTCTTGATTCCATAATTTTAGGGGTCAGAATCCCTGTGGTAACCCAGATAGAGTTGTTCAACCTTGTCTGAGCCCACATCATCCCTTATAATTATATAGCCATCTAATTTCTTATGATTTGAGCTCACTACCTCACTGGCTGTTCTCTTAAAGGGCCACTGTGAGTAAATATTTTCTATGCCTGTTACTAACTAACTACCCCAAATACGCTTTTTATCAATAGCATTTCATTAACATATCTCTACCGTATATCAGAAATCTTGTCTGCAAATTTAATTGTTTTCCAAACCCACTCCATGGGTATCCTTTGCTCTGTACCAATCCGTTTACAATACCTAGGTTTCAAAATGGCGCTTTAAACACAAAGTTATTGGTTTAAGTATTTTGAACATGCAGTGCTGAAAATAGTGGGCAGGATAACGTGACATCATCGGCGAATAAAAGATATAACTTTTTGAACGTTATGAAACTTCAATTTGGAGAAAATATAGGTCAGTAGGTTTTAATTAATGTTTATTAACTTTAATATGTTAGTTGTTTAGCTTAAAAATTATAACAGAAAGTAATCCTTTAACTGATAGCTTCACCTGCTACCCTTATATTAACTGGCTTTGTGACTGGCATAATGTTATACTACCTGCCTAGTAAATCAGATTATTTGCACACTTTGCATACTTATAAAATGTGTGGGTCTAAATGTTGTGGGGACTTTAGCACTAGTTCCTTTATGTATTATTTAACATTTAAAAGTCGTTTTAATTCAGCTAGGTGAGATAGCAGATAGCGGCTGGGGAGCGGTTCCAGTTAATAGTTTTCTTTACACTTTTAGGGGTGACCCATATCCTCTTTTTTTTTTCCACTGACATTTACTATAGATCTTTGATTGACTATGTGAAATATATGTAAAGTAGTGTCTGTTGATTCTTATGTAAGTCCACATATGCGTAGTCGTAATTATTGTGTTGCATTTAGGTATATATCATCTACAACAGTCCTCTTATGGACTAACAATTTAGTTAACAATAGTTCTAGTTTCTTCTCCATATATAGTTACTCAGAAACACACTGAGACATTTCATTTATATAATGCTATATTTATTTCTAATAGTCAGTAAAAGATATGACGTAACTTTATTTGGTAACTCAAACAACAATACTATATAACTAGAAGGTAGCTTCTAAGATTACACGTGTTAGTAGATCTAATCCTTATAGACATGTTTATGTAACTAATTGCTTATGTTCGGAGTTATCATATATGTTCATGAAACTTATAGATGTTAGTTCTTTTACTCCTTATAGGTCAGAATAACCATATTTTTCTTTACCTCCCCTGGCATCCCCCCTGTTAAAGGTAATATCTTAGTGGTCCACAAGAGGTCCTTATCTATCATTTGGGGATAACATCTCACAAGTTATATAACTATCACCTAGATTACGAGGTTTGTGTTACAGTTTTAACGCTGAAAAATGGCAATTTCAGTGTAAAAACTGTAACACAGCCATTACGAGTCATGTAGGTATAGCTATACCGCAAGCATTTTAACCTGTAATGCAACGTCAATCCTGCACTAAAAAAAATGACGTTTTTGTGTGGGATTTCCATAGTGCCGGTATTACAGTTTGTGCGTTCAGGCTAAAATGCTTGCGTTACAGCCTATACCAACACGATCCATTCCGCTATCTGAAAGCAGCAGTTATGGATTTTGTGTAACAAAGTGTTACAAAGTACACTAACAACCATAAACTACCTATTAACCCCTAAACCGAGGCCCTCCTGCATCGCAAACACTATTTAAAATGTATTAACCCCTAATCTGCCACCCACATCCCTGCCACTATAATAAAGTTATTAACCCCTATTCCGCCGCCACTAACTAAACCTATTAACCCCTAAACTGCCAGCCCCCCAAATCATCACTACTAAATAAACCTATTAACCCCTAAACCGCCATACCCCCACATCACCACTTATAAATTAAACTATTAACCCCTAAACCTATCACCCTCTAACTTCAAATTAAAATTACAATATCCCTATCTTAAAATAAGATAGGGGTATTACAGTTTGTGCGTTCAGGCTAAAATGCTTGCGTTACAGCCTATACCAACACGATCCATTCCGCTATCTGAAAGCAGCAGTTATGGATTTTGTGTAACAAAGTGTTACAAAGTACACTAACAACCATAAACTACCTATTAACCCCTAAACCGAGGCCCTCCTGCATCGCAAACACTATTTAAAATGTATTAACCCCTAATCTGCCACCCACATCCCTGCCACTATAATAAAGTTATTAACCCCTATTCCGCCGCCACTAACTAAACCTATTAACCCCTAAACTGCCAGCCCCCCAAATCATCACTACTAAATAAACCTATTAACCCCTAAACCGCCATACCCCCACATCACCACTTATAAATTAAACTATTAACCCCTAAACCTATCACCCTCTAACTTCAAATTAAAATTACAATATCCCTATCTTAAAATAAGATAGGGGTATTACAGTTTGTGCGTTCAGGCTAAAATGCTTGCGTTACAGCCTATACCAACACGATCCATTCCGCTATGTGAAAGCAGCAGTTATGGATTTTGTGTAACAAAGTGTTACAAAGTACACTAACAACCATAAACTACCTATTAACCCCTAAACCGAGGCCCTCCTGCATCGCAAACACTATTTAAAATGTATTAACCCCTAATCTGCCACCCACATCCCTGCCACTATAATAAAGTTATTAACCCCTATTCCGCCGCCACTAACTAAACCTATTAACCCCTAAACCGCCAGCCCCCCACATCACCACTTATAAATTAAACTATTAACCCCTAAACCTATCACCCTCTAACTTCAAATTAAAATTACAATATCCCTATCTTAAAATAAATAAAAACTTACCTGTGAAATAAAAAAAACTAAGTTTAAACTAACAATTAACCTAACATAACTATTATACTAAACTATTATACTAAAATTAAAAAAACTACCAATTAAAAAAACTAAATTACATATTTAAAAACAAAACAAAATAACGCTACTAAAAAAATTTAAGTCTAAAATTACAAATAATAACAAACACTAAATTACGAAAAATAACAAACGAAATTTTCAAAAATAAAACCAGTTACACCAAATATAATAGCCCTATAAAAATAAAAAAGCCCCCCCCCAAAAAAAAACTAGCCTACAATACACTACCAATAGCCCTTAAAAGGGCCTTTTGTAGGGCATTACCCTAAAGAAATCAGCTCTGTTACCTGGAAAAAATACAAATACCCCCCAACAGTAAAACCCACCACCCAACCAACCCCCCAAAATAACAAACCTAACTCTAACAAAAAGCTAAGCTACCCATTGCCCTGAAAAGGGCATTTATATGGGCATTGCACTTTAAAAAGCATTCAGCTCTTTTACATTGCCCTGAAAAGGGTATTCAGCTCTTTTACCTAAAGCCCAAAACCCTAATCTAAAAAAAAAAAACACCCAAAAAGATTTTAAAAACCTAACACTAACCCCCGAAGATCCACTCACAGTTTCTGAAGTCCGGACATCCATCCTCATTCAGGTGGCGAGAAGTCTTCATCCAGGCGGCGTCTTCTATCTTCATCCCGGTGGCGTGGAGCGGATCCATCCTTGAATACATCCGGCGCGGAGCTTCCTCTTCATACGGTCACCGCTGTACACTGGATCTTCAATGCAAGGAAGCCTTTTCAAAATGGCTTCCCTTGCATTCCTATTGGCTGATTTTTCAAATTCAAATCAGTCACTAGGATGATAGCTACTGAAATCCTATTGGCTGTTCAAAACAGCCAATAGGATGAGAGCTAATTAAATTCTATTGGCTATTAAAATATTAAAATACGTCACAAATGCTCAGTTAACAGAAGTGCAAAGGGATCCAAAAGGAAAACAGTCAGTTTATATTGTCCAGAGTGAACCAGACCACCAGATGGATGCGAATAGACAGCAGAAACTGAACCACTTACCAACCGCTATCCTCGACCGGCTAGGTTATGCTCCGCCTCACTGGCACGTTTTGACGTAATGGTGGAAAGAGTTCCTACATAAAACGTGAATATATAAAATAAGTGTACAAAAAAATCACAAAAATAAAATAATGATAAAATAAATGTGAAATAAGGGTAAATAAAAGTTCAATAATAATGGAAGGATATATCCGTTCCTAAAAGAACTTTCTGATGACTTGAATCTTCAATGGGTCCTCACATGAGAAAAGAAAGGAAACACAAAATAGTGTAATACTATTGTTTATTATGCAATTAATTAATGGTCCTTTACAGAGCTAGAAAAATCTGGGCTCCGGCGCAAGAACCCATGAAGGCCCCCCCCCCCCCTTACCCGAGTGTAGCGTTAGTTACTAAATATTAATATCTATATATATATTGACTAAAACCTGTTATAACATCAATGTGTACTTATCAAGCTATATGTAAATAAAGAAAAAATGTGACAATAATACACTCTGCACAATGATATACACAAATAAACCTGTTGTATATAGTACTGTTGTATATAGAACGGTAGGAAAGTACTCTGTGTTTAAATCTTCACAAATAGGTAGATCTTATTCTTTAAACCTCAAACGAAAAAGATCTCCATAGTCGAGCTGTACATTCAATCTGTTTTATAACAAATTAAGGGCAAGATAACAAGCGAGGTGCAATTGATTTTGCGTTAGCGCAATGGCGATTTTGCAATCCATTTTTCTCTCACTTATATTACAAGTCAGGAGAAATCGTGATTGCGCTAGAGCAATATCGTTTTCCGCTTCAATCCATATTGCGATCTAAAAGCTCTGATAAACTGTTTTCCTAAACTAAAAAGTTGCACAAAACACACAAGAATACCTTACAAAGTAAACTTACACCCATAAACTACATTATTAACCCCTAAACCGCCATCCCCCACATCACAAACACTAATTAAAAGTATTAACCCCTAAACTGCCATCCCCCCACATCGCAAACTATCTAAATGAACTATTAACTCCTAAACCGCCATCCCCCGCATCACAAACTAACAAAATTAACTATTAACCCCAAAACCACCATCCCCCCACAATGCAACGTGATAAACTAACAACTAAACCTCCTAACCTAACACCCCCTAACTTAACTCCAATTAAAATACCTATAAATTAAATAAAAACTATACTAACTACCTTAAAATAAATATAAACTAAGCTTACCCGAAAAAAATATTAACATTACTTAAAAAAACAAACATTTAAAAAAATGACAACCTATTATTACAAAAAAATAAGAAAACCTAGCCTTACAAACAATAACCATAAAAATTAAAAAAAAATATTCCTATTCTAATACCCCTACAAAAAAAACACCCCCAAAAAAAGAAAAACCTATTCTACAAATAAACTACCAATAGTCCTTAAAAGGGTCTTTGTAGGGCATTGCCCTAAAGCAAACAGTTCTTATGCATACGAAAAAAATTACCCACTAAAATGATGGCTGATTTGAATCTGAAAAATCAAATCAGCCAATAGGAACGCAAGGGTACACCTATATAAAAGGGGTACCTAGCATTCAATCTTCAGTGTGCAGCTGGAAACCGCATGAAGAGGACATCCGTGTTGATGGTCTGAAGAGGAGGACCGCCATGGCCGTTGATCTTGCTGATGAAATCGGGATGAAGATAGAAATTGGACGCCGATGGAAGAAGATAGAAGGTGAAGATGCAGCGCCGCCAGGATGAAGATGGAGCGCAGCCCATCATCATTGGTGAGTACCAATTATGGGGTTAGACGTAGGCTTTTTTTTTAATTTCTTGGGGCTATTGGTAGTATATTTGTAGAAACGTTTTTTGTTTTTTTGTGGGTGTTTTTTTATGCGAATTAGAATAGGAATCATTTTTTTTATTTTTAGTTATTCCATTTGTTATTTTTTTGCAAGGGTAGGTTTTGTTATTTTTTGTAATAGTTGTGTTTTTTGTAAATTACATATACAGCGTAGGTTTCAGCACAACTGCTGAAACCCACGCCGCTTGTAAGTTCACCTCGCGCATTGGGTGAATTACATATACGGCGCTGGCAGATCATATACTACCATATGTCGGATGAACTGGCGAGGTTCATAAATGTGCGGAAATACACATTTCTGGAGTCGCCAGTTACTTACAGCACTTTATGAACTGCCGGCGCCTAAGTAAAAAACTAAATTTTTTTAAAATACACATAAATGAGAGACCGTGGCAACGGTCAGAGAAACAACAGGACGGCAGAGGAAAGAAGGACAGCGGTCGGTTCTGGTGTGGCTGGTCTGACAGGACATACCATTTGAGGGTGAGAGATAAGCACGGACAGTGAGGGCAGCTGGTGGTGAGTTGCAAAGCGGCGCTCCGGCCGCCATTTTACCCATTTTACCCATTCTATCTTTTATCCTGCTGGGGAACTTGAAAAAGACATGACACAAGGGCCTTGAGGCAGAAAACACTACTAATAGCTCCCGACCCCCGGTAAAGCTGAGGAAAGGGCTTAGGGAAAGTGGAGGACATAATTTTCAGATGGTGAGCAGGCTAATAGGAAAGAAAAAAGAACTACGCAATTTAATCTGGTCCCCAGCTGCCACTCCACGTGGCCACAGCCGTACGCACTTTCTCAAAAGACACTGCACCAGAACCTGATACACAAGAGGCAGATATTAAGACATAGAAGAGACTGTGTGTTAGATTAGACAACCTCTTTTGCCCAGTGGTATATATGTTTTTCCTCCTTTTGCCACTCGGACAATTCACTGCACTGAACTTGCTAGATATGCGGGCATCCCCCTGGGGCCTTCTGGGGTGGGAAGATGTTGAAAAACGACCGAATGTGATATAAAAAAACATGCAGTGCACTGAACCCCTACATTCTGCAAATGCATAAACGTTAAAGGCACAAGCTACCTAAAGGAGACCAGAACACCAGCAAATAATAGCTAGGCCTAGAGACTCTTTTATCTGTCTGATTTTCACTACTGGGGGCGAGAATAAAATTCCGGATAGGTGCATGCAGAAATACTACTCCAGCTTCGTCAAAACTACCGGCACCATGTCTAACAGGCAGAAACATCAAGAAAGGAAATCTAAAGTGGCTGCCGAGGTACACGCTGCAGAAAACATGACCGCAGAGATTATGGATGAGGGTCTGACAGACACTCACCCAATTGTTTCTCAAATCTCGGCCCTATTTCTACCCAAGATAGAGCAGCTACAGACAGGGATGGACTCACTGTCATCTGATTTTAAGTCCTTTTCATCTAGGCTCCAACATGTGGAGCAGAGAGTTGGAGATGGAGAAGTCTTGCAAAGAGAAAGTTCTACAAAGATCAGAGCACTTGAGGCCCAGAACAAGCTATTGCTAGATAAAGTTGACGACCTCGAAAACCGCTCGAGGCGCAACAACCTGCGCATTGTCGGTCTTCCAGAAACCGTGCCAAATACAGACCTAATTGAGTTTGCTGAACGAACCCTACCCACTTTGCTACACTTGAGGCCTGAAGACATACCATGTATTGTTGAGAGAGCTCATAGGGTAGGTAGCTCTAGCCAAGACCAGAAAAATGTGAGAGGGCCACGGCAAGTAATGATCCGATATCTTAATTTCAAGGACAAAATTCTACTTCTGAGAGCCTATCGCCAGTCCTCACCCCTAAGTTTTGAGGGGAAGAAAATTCTGATATTCCAAGACTACTCAGCGGAAATATATAGAAGGAGAAGGGAGTTCTCGCCTTATTGTAAATCACTAACAGAGGCTGGTCGCACCTTTTCCTTAATGTTCCCTGCGAAACTCAAGCTTCAGACCCAGCAAGGGGTTAAATTCTTTGAAGACCCTAGACAACTCCAGAAATTCCTGAGACAGGAAAAGGATTCTGCACCAAATGACACCTGAGAGGGGGTAAATAAGTCCCAAGAGACAATAAATAAAGACTCTTATTATCTGGCATATAACTTATGAGAGTGGGACAAACCTAGACCAACAACAGGTCAACTATTTAGCAAGTACTCCTATCATGGAGAGGGTTTGATGTTTTTCCTTTCCATATTTGTTCAACAGTTCATACTTTTATTATTGTTATGTTACACTACATATACATATACCTAAGATTTTCTTAGTCAAGATGCCGTAATATTCATGATAGAATAGGTAATACTGATCTTAGCGAAGTAAGAGTAGCCCTTTCCAAAAGATTATTAGAACTGGTCAGTGAGAAGACATTCAGCACCTGTAGGGTTGCAGTCCATATAAATGGCCACTAATTGTCGTAAGCCTGAATTGGAGAGTTGGAAGGCGATCCTCCCCTGAATACTTATGTACTTATCGTAGCTGCTAGAAAGGGGACCTGGGGAGGTAACTAACTAATTACTCATATTAGATGGGGAAGAACGCTACATTTAAGACATTTCTCAGTAGCTCAATTTCTTAGGCTGAAATTGCCCACAAAAGGGAAAGAAATAAAAGAGAAAAGAGAAGGAGGGAATGGGAACTAAGAATATATAAACTTGCCTTATATCAGGGAATTTAGAACCAGGGGGAAGTGTACTGCACACACAAAATTGCACTATGCACACCAATCAAGTGTTGAAGGAAAATTGGTGTGACTTGATAGAAATGTCATTGTTTGTTCAAAACTGTTTTGTATGTTATTTACTTAATTCTTTTTTATCTAGCCAACAGGATGCTTGCCTCTCTCCCGGGGAACCAGTGAGGGGGGAAATTAGTCATAGTCGGAAGAACATTGTCACAATACTAACGAAACTCCCAAGGTATTTCACAACTGTCATAGCACATCTCCCCACAATAACACGCACATCTGCATATCAAGCACATAACACAGTCCCTCATGTCATGTAGTAACCTATCTATCATGAGTTGGAATGTGGGAGGTATTACGTCCCCCCAAAAGCGTAGATCAATATTAAGGTATTTACATTCTAGAGGAACTGACATTGCTATTCTGGAAGAGACACACCTTTCACAACTAGAACACCAGAAGCTGAGGCAGAGTTGGGTGGGAGAAGTTATTTATACGCCATATGAACAGAGAAGGGCTAGAGGGGTAGCGGTCCTGTTTAAGAAGTCCTTGCAATACACTATTACCAAAACACTAATTGATCAAGAAGGTAGATATATTATGATTCAGCTAGAAGCGGGGGGGTTGTCTTTTGCGCTAGTTGGTGTATATGGACCGCAAACCCAGAAGCAAATGTTCTGGAAGACACTACACTCAGAAGTGTTGAAATTTACCACCTTACCTCTCCTCATTGGAGGAGATTTTAACATTGCCCCACAGGTCCCCGCTGACAGATTTTCTAACCCAGCCAGAAACACCCCTTCAGCACACAGAGTACAGAACTCAAAAAAGGAGTCACTGATTATACGCACATTGGCGAGATCTCTGAACTTGCAAGATGTGTGGAGAGCCAAACACCCAGAAAGTAGAGAATTCACATGTATGTCTGTGGCAAAGGATACTCTTTCGAGATTAGACTATTTTCTGGTTTCCTCGAGCTTCTGCCCAAGAGTTGCAGAGGTTGTGGTAGACCCTATTACAATCTCCGACCACGCTCCTATAGGGATCAAGTTCCACGCGGGTGGCACTGCTTGCACACCTAATAAGTGGATTTTCCCAACTTACCTATATAGAGACCCAAACTTCTATAGGCAAATCCTTGGAGAATGGCACACATACATGGACCTTAATAGAGAACACATTGACGACCCTCTCCTATTTTGGGAAACGGCCAAGGCAGTTCTGAGGGGAACCATATCAACTTACGCTGCATCATTTAAAAAACAAAACAAGCAAAAAACAGAACAGCTTTTAGTACGCCTTATAAATGCTAGGAATAGATACCTCAGAAATCCCAACACCACAACCAGATATAAATATAAGGAAGCTAAAACACTTAGAGACAACTACATCTTTCAACAAACTAACAGAGCTTATTCCAAAACGCAAGCTAAATATTACAGGTTTGGAAGTAAAACTGGGAAATTACTGGCTAGAGTGACTAGACTGACCAGAAAGAGAAGCTCAATTCTAGCGATTAAACAAGGGGCTGCCATACTTAATAGGGAAACAGACATTCAAAATGCATTCACTAATTTCTATAGAGGTCTCTATTCTAAACAACATATACACGACTCTGACAGAGACAGATTTTGGGGCCCCATCCAGCTGCCACAAATAGAACAAGACCAACTCAGGGGAATTAACTCCCCTATTACCCCAGAGGAAATTGTAGACACAATTAAAGGTTTGAAATTAGAGAAGTCCCCCGGCCCGGACGTGCTGCCGGCGGAGTTCTACAAAATTATGGGGCCAGATATAGCTGAGTCCCTCGCAAGGTTATTTAATGGACTATTGGATGATACGGTGGTGCCATCGGCTAGATTTGCAGAAGCCCACATCAGTATTATACCAAAAGAAGGTCGCGATCCCCTTCTACCCCAATCCTATCGGCCTATATCCCTGTTGAATCAGGATTATAAAATCCTTACAAAAATCTTAGCAAACAGGCTAGCTAATGTACTGCCGTCACTAATCCACAGTGACCAGACAGGTTTTGTTAAAGGACGATCCTCGGTACTTAATATCAGAAAAGTTCAAACAATCATACAGTACTATTGGAAGATCTCACAAGACAATAAGGAAAAGAGAAATCATAAGGAAGCAGCCTTGTTACTGATCGATGCTGAAAAAGCTTTCGATAAGGTCCTATGGGAACATCTTTTCCACACTCTTGGAAAAATGGGGATAGAAGGTCCATTTGTAAAGGCGATATCCAACCTATACAAGATCCCGCAGGCCTCCATTCTTGTGAATGGAACAGCTACCCCACCCTTCATGCTCCATAGAGGCACGAGGCAGGGCTGCCCCCTGTCTCCGCTTCTTTTTGATATCGCGATTGAACCTCTGGCGTGGAAAATTAGGGCACAATTGGAAGGAATGCAGATAGGAGACACGGTCTCACATATCTCGCTTTTTGCCGACAATATGGTACTGTTTATTCAAGACCCCTGTAGGAATATTCCTAAGGTGATGGAGTTGATTGAGGAGTTTAGTAAGATCTCAGGGTACGTGATTAACACGGATAAAACAGAATTAATATGGTTACTTGCCAAAGGCGATAGACAAATTCCAAACTTTGATTTTAAGGTGGTTGAAGGAAACTTTAAATATTTGGGAATAACCCTTCATACTGACCCACGGAGGTGGTACTCGATTAATTATGGCCCCCTGCTGAGAAACTTGAAAAATATGCTTAAAACATGGTCCCCGCTCCCGCTGTCCCTCTATGGTAGAGTGGGACTCATAAAAATGGTTTTTTTCCCAAAAATGCTTTATTTTTTTCAGACGTTACCCTTTCTCCTTAAAAAGTCAGATCTGCAAAATGTGGTCCATATGGTCCTTCAGTTCGTTTGGACTAATAATAAACATAGGGTCAGCTACTTAAAACTCACGGCGGCCCGAGAGATGGGAGGCTTAGCACTGCCCAACTTTGAACTCTATAACTGGGCAGCTCAGTGTAAATTCGCCATTGACTGGCTAACCGGGAAAGAAAAATTTACAAACATTAAATTAGAGAATGCACTAATAAAACCCTGGACATTAGACATGATACCACACTTGACACACTCGCAAGCTACTAAATACTTGACAGACATTGATTTGCTGAGTCAACCTGCTAGAGCCTGGAGGTTGGCCTGCAAATATTTGGGAGGTAACAATAGACTGCTGACCTACTTGCCTTGGGGAGGGAACCCTGAATTCCCTGCGGGTATCACATCCGAAGCATTTGCTCGATGGAGAGAGTTAGGATTAAGAACAGTGGGCCAGACCCTGACACCAGGGGGGGAACACATGCAATCATTTGAAGACTTGAGACGGACATTTGGGATGCCCAGCACACACCACTATGCGTACCTTCAGGCTAGGCATTACCACACAGCACTACAAAAGGAAAATCAGGAAGCTACACAATTGCATATTAAACGAGTAATGCAGTTAGCAGAGCAGGGCAACACATCCATTTCCCCACTTTACATGACCCTGAACAATTCAACTAACACATCGTGCAGCAGTAAAATTGCTGAGGTTTGGAGTTCTTTGTTGGGGGAGGTAGTCACTGGTAAAGACATAGAGGAGAGTATCCTTAAAGTCAAACGAGCCACTCTCTCTTCAGATGTAAGGGAGTCACACTTCAAACTCATGCATGACAGTTACATAACACCCAAGAAATACCAAAAATGGAGAACCGACAGGGAAGACAAATGCCCAAAGTGCGGGAAGACAGATGCAGACATTAAGCACATGACGTGGAGCTGCCCCAAGTTAGTTAAGTTTTGGAAAATGACAAATTACTGGGCGACTCTGAACACACATTCCCACATTCCTGAACTAACATTTAGAAACATTGTACTGTTGGATTTTGGGGATGTCCCAAGACAACTTAAGATATTCACCTCTAACATAGTTTTGGTAGCCAGGCGCTTAATATTCCAAAACTGGCTCAAACGTAATCCACCTACTGTGACACAGTTGAGACAGACATTGCTTAACCAATTGTTTATCGAACAATCAGATGGACTAGGCGACATGACTAAGAGAGTTAAATCTTTCGTCACTAAGTGGGAAACCTTCATACACACACTCCCAACAGCGCTACAAAAGATCATTATAACACCATTTAAAAACACGGAGTACATACTTGAAGCCAATTTGAGAGGGGAGTGGGTATTCGACTAACTAGGAACTGAAGGAGGGGGGAGAAGAGGTGAGTAATCCGAGTTGGCAAATATCATTGTTCAATTAGTTATCAGAATTTGTTTGTTTTGTTTGTATGTTACAAAAAGTGCCCTAAGGGAGGACTAAACCATGCTACACAAGTCTAGTTATTCTATTAAATGGTATTGTATTCACCATGTAAGCCTTAGCTGCCCCATAGCTAGGGGCACAATTGGTTCAGACCAGTCTCTCATGTTGAAAAGAATGTTGTTGAATTATCATTTGATGGTTGTACTGAATATATGATGTATTTGTCTTCCTGAACGTGGCACACAAAAATAAAGATATTTAAAAAAACAAAAAATACACATAAATATCAATCCCGCTTCCCAAAAATTAAACAGACACGTAAAAATCCCTATATCCGCCATCCCCCCAAATCACAATCTACTAATAAAGGTATTAACCCCTAAACCGCCAACCCCCCACATCACAATCTACATAATAAAGGTATTACCCCTAATCTTCCAAACCCCCACATCGCAAAGTATCTAATTACACTATTTACCCCTAATCCGCCAACCCCCCACAATGCAAAGTATCTAATTACACTATTAACCCCTAATCCGCCAACCGCCCACAACACAGTATCAAGCTAAAGACCCCTAACCTAACACCCCCTAAATTAACCACAATTAACTACAATTATACAATTACATAAAATAAAAAAGATTATCTACATTTAAAAATAATAAACATTTACCAAAAATAAAAAAATACCCTATCATTACTAAAAATTAAAAAACACCCTTACTCAAAATAAAAAAAATAAGATTAAATTTAAATAAAAAACCATACGGCTAGATTTAGAGTTTTGTCGGTAACAACCCGCGTAGCTAACGCTGGTTTTTTTTCCCCCGCACCTTTTAAATACCGCTGGTATTTAGAGTTCACAGAAGGGTTGCGTTAGGCTCCAAAAAGGGAGCGTAGAGCATAATTTACCGCCACTGCAACTCTCAATACCAGCGGTGCTTACGGACGCGGCCATCTTAAAAAACGTGCTCGTGCACGATTTCCCCATAGGAAACAATGGGGCTGTTTGAGCTGAAAAAAAACCTAACACCTGCAAAAAAGCAGCGTTCAGCTCCTAACGCAGCCCCATTGTTTCCTATGGGAAAACACTTCCTATGTCTGCACCTAACACTCTAACATGAACCCCGAGTCTAAACACCCCTAACCTTACACTTATTAACCCCTAATCTGCCACCCCCGCTATCGCTGACACCTGCATATTATTATTAACCCCTAATCTGCCGCTCCGTACACCGCTGCCACCTACGTTATCCCTATGTACCCCTAATCTGCTGCCCCTAACACCGCCGACTCCTATATTATATTTATTAACCCCTAATCTGCCCCCCTCAATGTCGCCGACACCTACCTACACTTAGTAACCCCTAATCTGCCGACCGGACCTCGCCGCTACTATAATAAAGTTATTAACCCCTAATCCGCCTCACTCCCGCCTCAATAACCCTATAATAAATAGTATTAACCCCTAATCTGCCCTCCCTAACATCACCGACACCTAACTTCAAGTATTAACCCCTAATCTGCCGACCGGACCTCACCGCTACTATAATAAATGTATTAACCCCTAAAGCTAAGTCTAACCCTAACCCTAACACCCCCCTAAGTTAAATATAATTTTATTCTAACTAAATAAATTAATTCTTATTAAATAAATTATTCCAATTTAAAGCTAAATACTTACCTGTAAAATAAACCCTAATATAGCTACAATATAAATAATTAAGGTAGGAAAATTGTGATTGGCTGATGGAATCAGCCAATCAGATTCAAGTTCAATCCGATTGGCTGATCCAATCAGCCAATGAGATTGAGCTCGCATTCTATTGGCTGTTCCGATCAGCCAATAGAATGTGAGCTCAATCTGATTGGCTGATCCAATCAGCCAATCGGATTGAACTTGAATCTGATTGGCTGATTCCATCAGCCAATCAGAATTTTCCTACCTTAATTCCGATTGGCTGATAGAATCCTATCAGCCAATCAGAATTCGAGGGACGCCATCTTGGATGACGTCCCTTAAAGGAACCTTCATTCGTCGTCTAGTCGTCGGAAGAAGAGGATGGATCCGCGCCGGAGGTCTTGAAGATGGAGCCGCTCGTCGTCGGATGGAAGAACATAGAAGATGCCGCTTGGATAAAGATGTTTGCCAGTCCGGATGTCCTCTTCTGCCCGGATAGGATGAAGACTTCTGCCCGATGATGGATGTCTTCAGCCCCCGCTTGGGCTTGGATCAAGACTTCAGCCGGAGGATGGACGTCTTCAGCCCCCGCTTGGGCTTGGATCAAGAAATCGGAGCCTGGACGGATCGGTGATACCCGGCGTGGTGAAGATAAGGTAGGAAGATCTTCAGGGGCTTAGTGTTAGATTTATTTAAGGGGGGTTTGGGTTAGATTAGGGGTATGTGGGTGGTGGGTTGTAATGTTGGGGGGGTATTGTATGTTTTTTTCCAGGCAAAAGAGCTGAATTCTTTGGGGCATGCCCCGCAAAAGGCCCTTTTAAGGGCTGGTAAGGTGAAAGAGCTTTTCTATTTTTATTTTAGAATAGGGTAGGGCATTTTTTTATTTTGGGGGGCTTTGTTATTTTATTAGGGGGCTTAGAGTAGGTGTAATTAGCTTAAAATTGTTGTAATATTTTTCTAATGTTTGCAAATATTTTTTTATATTTTGTAACTTAGTTCTTTTTTATTTTTTGTACTTTAGTTAGTTTATTTAATTGTATTTATTTGTAGGTATTGTATTTAATTAATTTATTGATAGTGTAGTGTTAGGTTTAATTGTAACTTAGGTTAGGATTTATTTTACAGGTAATTTTGTAATTATTTTAACTAGGTAACTATTAAATAGTTATTAACTATTTAATAGCTATTGTACCTGGTTAAAATAAATACAAAGTTGCATGTAAAATAAATATAAATCCTAAAATAGCTACAATATAATTATAATTTATTTTGTAGCTATATTAGGATTTATTTTATAGGTAAGTATTTAGCTTTAAATAGGAATAATTTATTTAATAAGAGTTAATTTATTTTGTTAAATTTAAATTATATTTAACTTAGGGGGTTGTTAGGGTTAGGGTTAGACTTAGCTTTAGGGGTTAATACATTTATTAGAGTAGCGGTGAGGTCTGGTCGGCAGATTAGGGGTTAATAATTGTAGGTAGGTGGAGGCGACATTGGGGGCGGCAGATTAGGGGTTAATAAATATAATATAGGGGTCGGCGGTGTTAGGGGCAGCAGATTAGGGGTACATAGGGATAATGTAGGTTGCGGCGGTGTGCGGTCGGCAGATTAGGGGTTAAAAAAATTTAATAGAGTGGGGGCGATGTGGGGGGACCTCGGTTTAGGGGTACATAGGTAGTTTATGGGTGTTAGTGTACTTTAGAGCAAAGTAGTTAAGAGCTTTATGAACCGGCGTTAGCCCAGAAAGCTCTTAACCCCTGGCTTTTTTCTGCGGCTGGAGTTTTGTCGTTAGATTTCTAACGCTCACTTCAGCCCGACTCTAAATACCGGCGTTAGAAAGATCCCATTGAAAAGATAGGATACGCAATTGACGTAAGGGGATCTGCGGTATGGAAAAGTCGGGGCTGGAAAGTGAGCGTTAGACCCTTTCCTGACTGACTCTAAATACCAGCGGGCGGTAAAAACCAGCGTTAGGAGCCCCTAACGCTGGTTTTGATGGCTAACACCAAACTCTAAATCTAGGCGTAAGATTACATTAAAAAAAATAGAGTACAAAAAAATCAAAAAAATCTATGATTGCAGAAAAAAATAAATTAAATTATCCAAAATAAAAAAAAATTAATCCTAATCTAATACCCTTCTAAAAACAAAAAAGCCACCCCAAAATAAAAACACCCCCTAATCTAAAAATAAGATACTAATAGCCCTTAAAAGGGTCTTTTGTAGGGTATTGCCCTAATGTTTAACAGCTCTTTTACTTTAAAATAAACCAATTAACCCCCTAACAGTAAAACCCCCACTCCCCAAAATAAAAAAGACCTAACTCTAAAAAACCTAGTAGTTTATTCTACTATTGGTAGTTTATTCTTAGATTAGGGGGTGTTTTTATTTTGGGGAGGCTTTTTTGGTTTTAATATAGGGGTATTAAATTAGGTTTAAAACAAATTATTTTGGATTATTTCGTTTATTTTTTTGTAATTTTAGATTTTTTTATTTTAATTTAATCTTAGTTTTTTTATTTTTATTTAAATTTAGATTTTTTATTTTTGGTAATTTTAAGTAATTTTTAAAGGTAGCCTTTTTTATTTTATGTAATTGTAGTTAATTGGGGTTAATTCAAGGGGTGTTAGGTTAGGGGTTTTAGTGATTAGATTGATACTTTGCATTGTGGGGGGTTGGTGGTTTAGGGGTAATAGGTTAATTAGGTAGATTAAATTGTGGGTGGTTTGCAGATTAGGGGTTATTAGTTTCAATATGTAGTTTGCGTTGTGGGCTGTTGGCGGATTAGATGTTAATAGGTTAATTAGGTTGTTTGCATTGTGGGGGGTTGGCAGATTAGGGGTTAATAGTTTTAATATGTAGTTTGCGTTGTGGGGGGTTGGTGGATTAGGGATTAATAGGTTAAATAGGTAGTTTGCGTTGTGGGGGGTTGGCGGATTAGGGGTTAATAGTTTTAATAGGTAGTTTGCGTTGTGGGGGTTGGCAGATTAGGGGTTAATAGGTTAATTAGGGAGTTTGCGTTGTGGGTGGTTGGTGGATTAGGGGTTAATAGTGTAATTAGATACTTTACATTGTGGGTGGGTGGGGGATTAGGAGTTAATACATTTATTAGTTATTGCAGGGGGGATGGCGGTTGAGAGGTATATATTGCGCATGCATTAGGTGTTTGTTAAGGCTTTTAGGATGTTACGGCGCTTATATACTAAGCGCAAGACTTGTTGAGCCTGCCTATGTGTGGCAAGGTGAAAATGGAGTCAAATTTCCCAATTCTCATCGTGTAAGTCCTTGCGATGAATATATAATACCGACTTGCGACACCGGTTCTATGTTAGTTCATGGGAGTAAAAACAACGGGCGACGGGTAATATATATACACGTCGCAATTGTATGAGGCGCCGTATATGTGCTAGCTAGATTTGCTAAATAATTGCGACGCCGGATTTTGCGGGCGGCGCCGCAAATGTGATAGAGCCCATGGTTTTTATTTTTGGTAAATGTTAGTTGTTTTTTATTTGTAATGTAGGTTTTTTATTTTTGGTAATGTAAGTTTTTATTTTAAGTAATGTTATTATTTTTTTTTAGGGTAAGCTTAGGTTTTAAATTAATTTTACAGGTAATTTTTTAATTTATTTTAAGGTAGTTAGTATAGTTTTCATTTAATTTATGGGTATATTAATTGGGGTTACGTTAGGGGGTGTTAGGTTAGGGGGTTTAGTTGTTAGTTTATTACTGTGCATTGTGGGGGGATGGCGGTTTAGGGTTAACAGTTTATTTAGATACAGCTAGGTTACGAGTTTTGCGTTATGAGTCAAATAGCATAGTTATGGCCCATTTTCCCTAACGCTGCTATTACAAGTCTTGTCTGAATTGGTGTACCGCTTACCTTTTAGCCAATCACGCAACTTAGCATAATCTAATCACTAATTTAGAGTTTCTATTACTTTTAAAATTTTCAATTTATATACATATATCTAACGCTACAATTTCTATGGTGACTCCTCCCTTCCTCTATTTCTTGCTTCATTGGTCTGTGATGTATAGAGCGGTCCCACCCGCTCTATACGTCTCTCAAAATTGCGTGCACGATGATCAGATCTTATGCTCTGATCAACCACGCCTGCGCAAATCGGCGATTGAACTCTACTGCGCATGCAAAGTCATTATCCAAATATGAAACAGGAGCGCACAAGGGATTCCATATGAATAAAAAAGAATAGCACATGCGCAGAGGATAAAGGAGGCGGGTGATGTGGGATGACGTCCGCCTAATGGCCAGATCATCAATTGGATAATGGAAACACGTGATAGAGCCAAACCCCCCCCCCCCCCAAAAAAAAAAAAAACGGGTTGAATTTGTGGACCAACAGTAATTGATTTATAACGTTGATAACTTGATTTACACTAAAAGTTATAACGTTTGATGAATGAAAGTCATGCTGATTTTCAATAAAGAATGACATACTGGATCGGCATCAAAGTAAGTTTACCTTCACTTTAAAAGTGATAAAAAAAGTTTTATTTTTGTTTATTTTTTTAAACTAAATATATAGCAAAAATATTTTTATTTTTCAAGAAATCTTCTGGCTTTGAATGCAGGATCTTCTGCTTGAGAGTCTATATTTTATTCCACTATGCCATAGCATATTTACAGCTAATAGATTGAATGTATTTATCTTCTTTAAAAATCTGATCTAAACATTGCTTCTACATCCACATTTACAAATATACCTTCCAAATTATATTTGTTTTATTACAAAACTATCCATATACAATTAAGATCCCTAATATAATTCTCTATAATAATTTCCTACGCTGTATCTGACTCTATACTGCTTCATCTCTTATTCTTTTAAAACTGGGAATATTTTAAAATCCTTAATTAACCCCCTGGGTATTAGTGTTTCTAACTAATATATCCAATGCAACTCTATTTTACTTAGTTTATTCACTGTGTCTCCTCTCCAATATGGTTTAATTAATTTAATTCTTATAAATTTTAAATTCCTTGGATTCTGTTCATCTTCCTTCTTAAAATGGTATGAAACAGAGTGTTTCTCAAACTCATTTTTAAGGTTTATAATGTGTTTTTCTATTCTTGTACCCAGTGTTATTGTTGTGCGGCCTATATATCGCAGACCCCATTAATTAATTAATCAGGTATTAATCTAATAATCACAGAAGAAGAAGGATGGAGTCCCAGGTTATAATAAAACAAATTCTTTTATTCGATTCTTTTAAAAGTTGAAGTGAGACACAGCTCACACAGACACAACATCAGCCAGAAAGTAAGTGGAGAGATGAGCGTAGCACCAGTGGCTTACATGTTTCGGCGAAATGCCGTAATCATAGCCTAAGGTGCTATACCTGTGCAGTGTTTAAAAAGGAGGTGTGAAGTGATTCAATTGGCTAAAAACACTTTCAAAGAAAAAAAACAACAAACGCCCATTTCAACACATTAGCATGAACATAAAAGTTAACCCTATTCATGTCAGAATATATTTTAGAGCAAGGGGGTAGGTAAAAGAAAGCAAACATATATGATGTATAAGTAAAGAGAAAACGGAAAAGAAGAGAAGAAAGAAACTGGAAAATCAGCAAATGGATAGAGGGAACAGAGAAGCAGCAATATGGGACACAAAGTGTTCACATGGAAAAAAGGGGGGATATAGTCACAATATATGTAAGATAGTATGCAAGATACTTAATGTTATTAAATAATGTTACTAAATGATTGCCAAATAGACAAAGCGTGAACATAGGCGAAAATATCGATATAATGATTTAAACACGCAATGTCGCTATGCAAAAGAGAAGAAGAAAAAAAGAGAAGAATAGAGAATAGAAAGGGGGTGGGGAGGGGGAAAATTAAAAAGGAGAGAAAGAAAGAAAAGAGAATAAAGAGACTGAGAAGAAGAGAGAGGGAAAAATAGAGGGGACTTATGAATACACATATAGCACATATATAAAAGTATATGTGTACGATATCGCATACACCCTATACAAATTAGGGTGCTGTATATAGTCTAATAAAGACAAAAAGAAAAAAAGAAAAATGTAGTGTACACACACTGTAATGCTATATTTTTGTATATATATAATATATTAGATTAAAGATTATGTCGGAAGAATATAAAGGAACCACAGCAGATTCTAAGTATAGATGGATTGCAGCTATGAATCACACTATATGAGACATATGGTACATGCGATATGGGCACTATAAACAAGAGTCAAATGGACAGCAATATATTGAAGAATAGAAAGTACATTGAGTATGCATGTATTAACAATTAGTCCCAAATGAAAATAGTCAGGGTTAAGGACTACGGACATATGTACTTGAATGTGAATAGGACAGTAGAGGAAGATTGATTTGTCAAAATATATATTATGAATTGACCTATACATTGACATATAGACATCTACTCCCAAAAGTTGATCAAATCAAATTTGGAGTTAAGCCCTTGAGGAAGTCTGGTTTTTAATTGAAAAATCCAAAAGGTTTCACGTTTAGCTAGAACCTTGTCTATATCTCCCCCTCTCATAGGGACTTTGGCTTTTTCAATGGCTGCCCATCTAAACGAATTAAGGCAGCAGTTATGTTTGGTGGCAAAATGTTGCACTAAAGGAGTTGTAGCCGTACCCCTAGTCAGGGAGGAGATATGTTCTCTTATTCTAGAGTTAACGTCCCTAGACGTGAGACCAACATATTGAATATTGCAAAGGATGCAAGTGACAAGATATATGACATTAGTGCTTGTACAGTTTAGACAGGATTTTATAGGATAGATGGTCCCAGTTACAGTGGATCTAAATTCTGTCGTAATTTGAGCATAGTCACATGGCCTGCACTTTTTATGACCACATCTATACATGCCCTGATGTCTCAACCAAGAGCTACTAGGTTGTGTTGTAGATCTAAGTTGTGTAGGTGATAGAATTGAAGCCAAAGTGGCACATTTTTTGTAAGAGCATCTAATGCCATTTTTCACTACATCTGTGAGCTTGTCGTCTGCAATTAGAAGAGGAAAATGTCTTTTGATAATGTTGCAGACCTCGGTGTATTGAGCACTGTACTCTGTGACGAAGTGAATACCCTGAAAATTGTTTGTTGTGTTCTTGTATTTATCAAGTAGCATTGACTCTCTGGGGATGAGGTTAACTTGTTGTCTTGCCTGTTTTATTTGTCTTTTAGGATATTTTCGCAATTTTAGTCTGTTTTCCAATAGGTTAGCTTCGTGTTCAAAATCTTCCTCCCTACTACAATTTCTTTTAATGCGCATAAATTGGCCTTTGGCCACAGCAAAAGCAGTATTTGTGGGATGACAAGATGTAGCATGTAAAAGTGTATTGCCTGATATTGGTTTACGGAAGACCTTGGTGGAAATGGTGCCATTACAGTTACCAGTAAGTGTGAGATCAAGATAATCTATATTGACTGGATCAGAGGTGAAGGTAAAACTGAGATTCAACTCATTCTGATTCAGCCAAGAAATGAATTTGGGCACATCTTCTGAAGGACCTGACCAAATACATAACAGGTCATCTATATATCTTTTATAAAAATATATAGAGGACCTGTAGGGATTGATGTCTCCATAGATGTAGTAAATCTCCCAAAAGCCTAAGTAGAGATTAGCATATGAGGGGGCAAATTTTGCCCCCATAGCTGTACCCCTTTTCTGAAGATAGAAATTGGACTCAAAACAAAAGAAATTGTGAGTGAGTAAAAATTCCAATACACGAATTATGAAGTTTTGAAAGTCCTCAGTATACTCTGTATAATTGGCTAAAAAGAATTTTATAGCCATGATACCTTCTGTGTGGGGTATGGAAGAATACAGGGAGACTGCATCTATTGTCACCCATACAAAGTTGTCATTCCACTTGTGTTTAGCCAATAAGTTGATAATATGTTTTGTGTCCTTGGTAAAGGATGGTAAGGTGTTCACCAAAGGCTGTAGAATACTATCAAGCCAGGATGAAAGTCTTTCTAGTAGGGAATCAACCCCACTAACAATGGGGCGACCCTTGACATTAATAAGGGATTTGTGGACTTTTGGAAAAAGGTGGAACATGGGTATCTTAGGATGTTGAACATATAAGAATGAAGCAGTTTGCTCATTAAGAAACCCATGTTCAACACCGTCATCCAAAATTCCAAGAAGATCCTTTTTGAATCTAGCTGTTGGATTTGTCGTAAGAGGAGTATACTCTTGTGGATTATTTAATTGGCGATGGGCTTCTGCCACATAGTCCGATCTATTTAGAACAACAATGCTGCCACCTTTGTCAGCCGGGCGTATGACAATATTAGTGTTATTTTGTAGTGTACTCATAGCCTTTTTTAGTCTGATAGGCAAATTGTGGGTGTAACCTGTAGAATTATCATTGAGAATCTGTAGATCTCGTTCCACCCGAGAGTGAAAAGTCTCAATAATTTGTCCTCTAGACTGGATGGGATAGAATTTAGACTTATCCTTAAAGGTGGCAGCATTGTTGATGGTGCCCTGACTTGAAGAAGATTCAGAGTGTAGGTGTTCTAAATTAAGAACATCACAGGCCTCAGTAAAGGACTCCGTAATGTGTGAATTGAAAACTGTATTGTCATTGTAAGAAATGCATTCAGAGGTGTTGGATGTAAAATGCTTTTTTAAAGTTATATTTCTGATGAGACGATTAACATCTATCATTGTCTGAAATAGGTCAAACTTTGTTGTAGGGGCAAAACCTAATCCTAGGCCAAGCAATTCTAGCTGATCTTTGTTAAGCTGAAGGGACGATAGGTTTATAACTGAATCTACTTGTATTTCGTTTGAGTGCGATTTGCCCCCTCATATGCTAATCTCTACTTAGGCTTTTGGGAGATTTACTACATCTATGGAGACATCAATCCCTACAGGTCCTCTATATATTTTTATAAAAGATTTATAGATGACCTGTTATGTATTTGGTCAGGTCCTTCAGAAGATGTGCCCAAATTCATTTCTTGGCTGAATCAGAATGAGTTGAATCTCAGTTTTACCTTCACCTCTGATCCAGTCAATATAGATTATCTTGATCTCACACTTACTGGTAACTGTAATGGCACCATTTCCACCAAGGTCTTCCGTAAACCAATATCAGGCAATACACTTTTACATGCTACATCTTGTCATCCCACAAATACTGCTTTTGCTGTGGCCAAAGGCCAATTTATGCGCATTAAAAGAAATTGTAGTAGGGAGGAAGATTTTGAACACGAAGCTAACCTATTGGAAAACAGACTAAAATTGCGAAAATATCCTAAAAGACAAATAAAACAGGCAAGACAACAAGTTAACCTCATCCCCAGAGAGTCAATGCTACTTGATAAATACAAGAACACAACAAACAATTTTCAGGGTATTCACTTCGTCACAGAGTACAGTGCTCAATACACCGAGGTCTGCAACATTATCAAAAGACATTTTCCTCTTCTAATTGCAGACGACAAGCTCACAGATGTAGTGAAAAATGGCATTAGATGCTCTTACAAAAAATGTGCCACTTTGGCTTCAATTCTATCACCTACACAACTTAGATCTACAACACAACCTAGTAGCTCTTGGTTGAGACATCAGGGCATGTATAGATGTGGTCATAAAAAGTGCAGGCCATGTGACTATGCTCAAATTACGACAGAATTTAGATCCACTGTAACTGGGACCATCTATCCTATAAAATCCTGTCTAAACTGTACAAGCACTAATGTCATATATCTTGTCACTTGCATCCTTTGCAATATTCAATATGTTGGTCTCACGTCTAGGGACGTTAACTCTAGAATAAGAGAACATATCTCCTCCCTGACTAGGGGTACGGCTACAACTCCTTTAGTGCAACATTTTGCCACCAAACATAACTGCTGCCTTAATTCGTTTAGATGGGCAGCCATTGAAAAAGCCAAAGTCCCTATGAGAGGGGGAGATATAGACAAGGTTCTAGCTAAACGTGAAACCTTTTGGATTTTTCAATTAAAAACCAGACTTCCTCAAGGGCTTAACTCCAAATTTGATTTGATCAACTTTTGGGAGTAGATGTCTATATGTCAATGTATAGGTCAATTCATAATATATATTTTGACAAATCAATCTTCCTCTACTGTCCTATTCACATTCAAGTACATATGTCCGTAGTCCTTAACCCTGACTATTTTCATTTGGGACTAATTGTTAATACATGCATACTCAATGTACTTTCTATTCTTCAATATATTGCTGTCCATTTGACTCTTGTTTATAGTGCCCATATCGCATGTACCATATGTCTCATATAGTGTGATTCATAGCTGCAATCCATCTATACTTAGAATCTGCTGTGGTTCCTTTATATTCTTCCGACATAATCTTTAATCTAATATATTATATATATACAAAAATATAGCATTACAGTGTGTGTACACTACATTTTTCTTTTTTTCTTTTTGTCTTTATTAGACTATATACAGCACCCTAATTTGTATAGGGTGTATGCGATATCGTACACATATACTTTTATATATGTGCTATATGTGTATTCATAAGTCCCCTCTATTTTTCCCTCTCTCTTCTTCTCAGTCTCTTTATTCTCTTTTCTTTCTTTCTCTCCTTTTTAATTTTCCCCCTCCCCACCCCCATTCTATTCTCTATTCTTCTCTTTTTTTATTCTTCTCTTTTGCATAGCGACATT
Source organism: Bombina bombina (assembly GCF_027579735.1). Classification (NCBI taxonomy): domain Eukaryota; kingdom Metazoa; phylum Chordata; class Amphibia; order Anura; family Bombinatoridae; genus Bombina; species Bombina bombina. The sequence continues at coordinate 749,430,475 of NC_069502.1, forward strand.
GCGTGTTTAAATCATTATATCGATATTTTCGCCTATGTTCACGCTTTGTCTATTTGGCAATCATTTAGTAACATTATTTAATAACATTAAGTATCTTGCATACTATCTTACATATATTGTGACTATATCCCCCCTTTTTTCCATGTGAACACTTTGTGTCCCATATTGCTGCTTCTCTGTTCCCTCTATCCATTTGCTGATTTTCCAGTTTCTTTCTTCTCTTCTTTTCCGTTTTCTCTTTACTTATACATCATATATGTTTGCTTTCTTTTACCTACCCCCTTGCTCTAAAATATATTCTGACATGAATAGGGTTAACTTTTATGTTCATGCTAATGTGTTGAAATGGGCGTTTGTTGTTTTTTCTTTGAAAGTGTTTTTAGCCAATTGAATCACTTCACACCTCCTTTTTAAACACTGCACAGGTATAGCACCTTAGGCTATGATTACGGCATTTCGCCGAAACATGTAAGCCACTGGTGCTACGCTCATCTCTCCACTTACTTTCTGGCTGATGTTGTGTCTGTGTGAGCTGTGTCTCACTTCAACTTTTAAAAGAATCGAATAAAAGAATTTGTTTTATTATAACCTGGGACTCCATCCTTCTTCTTCTGTGATGATTTGACCAGCTTTCGAGTCCAGGCTAACACTCCTCATAACCGCTGGGCCGGGTGAATATACAGTTTGCCTACATATACACCCCCTCCTGACGTCACGCGGTGACGTTTATTGAGCTGCAGACCGGGTTTTGCATAGAGGCGGAAGCAAGAGAAGTCGGCAGATACGCTGCCATCGGATATCGTTCCGTATATATACAGGATTTCTCCCTTCAGTGCACAAGGTACACCTCTCATATTGGCTCACTTGTACTGTTTTTTTGGGGGGGTGTTCATCGACCTAAGTCCCGGTGCCTGACTTGGCAATCTCTGTCTACACATGGTCAAAGTACAACTACTTTTCCATTAATCTAATAATACCTGACATTATGACTATTAGAAAAAGTTGTTTGAGATGTATTTATGTTAAAGGGACAGTCAACACCAAAATTGTTTAAAAAGATAGATAATGCCTTTACTACCCAGATTTGCACAACCAACATTGTTATATTAATATAATTTATAACATGTAAACCTTTACATTTCTGCCTGTTTCTAAGCCACTACAGACAGCCTCTTATCACATGCTTTTTTATTTGCTTTTCACAACAGGAGACTGCTATTTCATGTGGGCCATTTAGATAACATTGCGCTCATGCCCATGGAGTTATTTATGATTAATTGGCTAAAATGCAAGTCAATAGATAATAAATAGTCATGTGATCAGGGGGCTGTCAGAAGAGGCTTAGATACAAGGTCACAGAGGTAAAAATATATTAATATAACCATGTTCGCTGTGCAAAACTGCGGAATGGGTAATAAAGGGATTATCTATCTTTTCAAACAATAACATTTTTGGAGTAGACTGTCCCTTTAACACATGTTTTACATCCAATACAGAATCCACATTTAAAAAATCTCTTCTTATCTATTAACTAATTCTTTTGTTGAGAAGTGATATCATCATGTTTTTTTTTAGGTTTAAAGAATAAGAAGATCTACCAATTTGTGAACATTTAAACACAGGATTTTCCTACCGTTTTATATACAACAGGTTTACTTGTGTATATCATTATGCACAGTGTATTATTGTCACATTTTTCTAAATATATATAAATATATATGTATATATATATATATATATATATATATATATATATATATATACTGTATATATATTATTATATATATAATATTATATATTTTATATATATATATATATATATAATTATATAAACCTGCATAGAGTGTTTGTACTCTCCCAGTAATGGGGCAGCCGGGGACGAGTGGGGCAACCGCCCAGGGCTCCGTGCTTTGGGAGGCCCACACTTTCAGGGGTGAGGGTATGAGAAAATTCAATGTATATCCTGTATTTAGTTTATGAAGAAGTGTTTATGGTATCAGGAGGTGTAATATATGCTGTTATTCTTTATATAGGTAACACTGAATGTTGGGGCAGGGATGGGCCAAACAGGGGGCAGAAAAGGGGAGGGGAATAAGGGGCTTTGGGCACACTGCAAATTAGTTTTGCCCAGGGCCCGCAAATGCTAAGGTTGTCCCTTGGGCAGCCACCAGGGTGTACATATATATACACCATAGGCGTAACTGGAACTTACTGTGTCCCAGGGCTAATTCTGTGGCAGGGTCCCTATCATTTGAACGGCACTTCTTGCAAAGCACCACTAACACCCTAAATGATCCTTTATAAAATAGAGAATTCAGATAGGTATTAATGAATACATTAACATTTTCATTCTTATATTGTCACATTACAGCATATGAAAATAATGATGACACATATACAAAGATATACACACATATGCACATGCATACATACACATATACACACACATACATACACATACAGGGAGTGCAGAATTATTAGGCAAGTTGTATTTTTGAGGATTAATTTTATTATTGAACAACAACCATGTTCTCAATGAACCCAAAAAACTCATTAATATCAAAGCTGAATAGTTTTTGAAGTAGTTTTTAGTTTGTTTTTAGTTATAGCTATTTTAGGGGGATATCTGTGTGTGCAGGTGACTATTACTGTGCATAATTATTAGGCAACTTAACAAAAAACAAATATATACCCATTTCAATTATTTATTTTTACCAGTGAAACCAATATAACATCTCAACATTCACAAATATACATTTCTGACATTCAAAAACAAAACAAAAACAAATCAGTGACCAATATAGCCATCAACATTGCGTGCAGCAGCAACCACAGCCTCCCAGACACTGTTCAGAGAGGTGTACTGTTTTCCCTCCTTGTAAATCTCACATTTGATGATGGACCACAGGTTCTCAATGGGGTTCAGATCAGGTGAACAAGGAGGCCATGTCATTAGATTTTCTTCTTTTATACCCTTTCTTGCCAGCCACGCTGTGGAGTACTTGGACGCGTGTGATGGAGCATTGTCCTGCATGAAAATCATGTTTTTCTTGAAGGATGCAGACTTCTTCCTGTACCACTGCTTGAAGAAGGTGTCTTCCAGAAACTGGCAGTAGGACTGGGAGTTGAGCTTGACTCCATCCTCAACCCGAAAAGGCCCCACAAGCTCATCTTTGATGATACCAGCCCAATCCAGTACTCCACCTCCACCTTGCTGGCGTCTGAGTCGGACTGGAGCTCTCTGCCCTTTACCAATCCAGCCATGGGCCCATCCATCTGGCCAATCAAGACTCACTCTCATTTCATCAGTCCATAAAACCTTAGAAAAATCAGTCTTGAGATATTTCTTGGCCCAGTCTTGACGTTTCAGCTTGTGTGTCTTGTTCAGTGGTGGTCGTCTTTCAGCCTTTCTTACCTTGGCCATGTCTCTGAGTATTGCACACCTTGTGCTTTTGGGCACTCCAGTGATGTTGCAGCTCTGAAATATGGCCAAACTGGTAGCAAGTGGCATCTAGGCAGCTGCACGCTTGACTTTTCTCAGTTCATGGGCAGTTATTTTGCGCCTTAGTTTTTCCACACGCTTCTTGCGACCCTGTTGACTATTTTGAATGAAACGCTTGATTGTTCGATGATCACGCTTCAGAAGCTTTGCAATTTTAAGAGTGCTGCATCCCTCTGCAAGATATCTCACTATTTTTGACTTTTCTGAGCCTGTCAAGTCCTTCTTTTGACCCATTTTGCCAAAGGAAAGGAAGTTGCCTAATAATTATGCACACCTGATATAGGGTGTTGATGTCATTAGACCACACCCCTTCTCATTACAGAGATGCACATCACCTAATATGCTTAATTGGTAGTAGGCTTTCGAGCCTATACAGCTTGGAGTAAGACAACATGCATAAAGAGGATGATGTGGTCAAAATACTCATTTGCCTAATAATTCTGCACTCCCTGTATTCACACACATACACACACATATATATATATATACACACACACATATACAAAGATATACATTTGTACACACATATACACATGCATACACACACATATACATACGTATGCAAAAACATACACACATATATACACACACACATATACATACAGATACACACATACAGTATCTCACAAAAGTGAGTACACCCCTCACATTTTTGTAAATATTTTATTATATCTTTTCATGTGACAACAATAAAGAAATTACACTTTGCTACAATGTAAAGTAGTGAGTGTACAGCCTGTATAACAGTGTAAATTTGCTGTCCCCTCAAAATAACTCAACTGGTCACTGGAAGTTCAACATGGCACCTCATGGCAAAGAACTCACTGAGGATCTGAAAAAAAAAAATGTTGTTCTACATAAAGATGGCCTAGGCTATAAGAAGATTGCCAAGACCCTAAAACTGAGCTGCAGCACGGTGGCAAAACCATACAGCGGTTTCATAGGACAGGTTCCACTCAGAACAGCCATGGTCGACCAAAGAAGTTGAGTGTAGGCGCTCAGCGTCATATCCAGAGGTTGTCTTTGGGAAATAGACGTATGTGTGCTGCCAGCATTTCTGCAGAGGTTGAAGGGGTGGAAGGTCAGCCTGTCAGTGCTCAGACCATACGCTGCACACTGCATCAAATTGGTCTGCATGGCTGTCGTCCCAAAAGGAAGCCTCTTCTAAAGATGATGCAAAGAAAGCCTGCAAACAGTTTGCTGAAGACAAGCAGACTAAGGACATGGATTACTTGAACCATGTTCTGTGGTCCGATGAGACCAAGACAAACTTATTTGGTTCAGATGGTGTCAAGCGTGTTTGGCGGCAACCAGGTGAGGAGTGCAAAGACAAGTGTGTCTTGCCTACAGTCAAGCATGGTAGTGGGAGTGTCATGGTCTAGGCCTGCATGAGAGCTGCTGGCACTGAGGAGCTACAGTTCATTGAGGGAACCATGAATGCCAACATGTACTGTGACATACTAAAGCAGAGCATGATCCCTCCCTTCGGAGACTGGGCCGCAGGCAAATATTCCAACATGATAACAACCCCAAACACACCTCCAAGACGACCACTGCCTTGCTAAAGAAGCTGATGGTAAAGGTGATGGACTAGTTAAGCATGTCTCCAGACCTAAACCCTATTGGGCATCCTCAAACGGAAGGTGGGGGAGCGCATAATCTCTAACATCCACCAGCTCCGAGATGTCGTCATGGAGAAGTGGAAGAGGACTCCGGTGGCAACCTGTGAAGCTCTGGTGAACTCCATGCCCAAGAGGGTTATGGCAGTGCTGGTAAATAATGGTTGCCTCACAAAATATTGACACTTTGGGCCCAATTTGGACATTTCCCCTTAGGGGTGTACTCACTTTTGTTGCCAACGGTTTAGACATTAATGGCTGTGTGTTGAGTTATTTTGAGCGGAAAGCAAATCTACACTGTTATACAGTCTGTACACTCACTACATTACATTGTAGCAAAGTGTCATTTCTTCAGTGTTGTCACATGAAAATATATAATAAAATATTTACAAAAATGTGAGGGGTGTACTCACTTTTGTGAGATACTGTATATATATATATATATATATATACATATATATATAAATATATATATATATATATATATATATATATATGCATATAGATACATACACACACACATGGATGTACACATACACACACACAGAAATATACATATGCACACATATAAACATTAGATGTTTAATTCAGTGTCAAATGCGGAAGTAGGAGGCTATTTTCGGATCTGTTGTTTTACAGATTTTAGTGTGCTTCACGTGCACAAGAGGATTTTACGGCTCTGAAAAGAGCCAAATACCTCAATTAGCCTCCTACTTCTGCATCTGGTAGTGAATGTAACTGCCAAATGCACACATCTAATAAACATACACACCCACATGTATACACACACACACTTATATATACTAGTCCTAAAGCCTGTGTACACAGGACATTTTCTGCAGTGCAACGGTCCCACCCCCACGTGATCCCGCATGGTAATGTCCCCATATAGAGGTTGTGATAATAGACTGCGCTAGAACAAGAGGGTATAAACTAGTGGGTTAAAAGGAACTTCCTCTAAAAGGTCCCAAAATATAGTGCACAAGAAAAGATATAACACACCAGCGCCAGAGTATGGCTGAAATACCCAAAGAAAACAAGAAATGTAGTAAAATGAATATTTATTACTGAGCTATAAAAAACAAATATAAAACAGTTAAAATTGTAAAACTGCTATCAAAACCGTTGGTAATTCTCACAGTGCCAGAGGTGATAGGTATATTCAGGTTGGCCAACCTTAAGATAAAATATATATATAAAAATATATGTAGAAATATATATGGAGGCAAGTATAAAAACGAATACAGCACAGAGAGATATGCAATGTATAGTTCCAAATAAGAGGAATAGACTTTCTATATACGCAGCAAATTGAGAACTCACATAGAGCTTCAACTGAAGTGAAACAGAAGATACGCATAAAGCACTTTGCAAGGGAATTTTAAGGTACCGTTCAGCTGCAAATTTATACCGGTGACCAGTGATCTTTCAGAACACTTAGACGAATAATCCGGTATTGACTTTTTAAATATACTTCTACAAAACAACTATTTGACACTTCACAGATACTGTATGAAAAAATTTGCTTGTATCAAGAACTTTACTGTGAAATTTTGTCATAGACTTTAGTAAAAACCGTAATAATCGATAAAAAGTCCATGTGAAGAGATTGTATATAGAAAGTCTATTCCTCTTATTTGGAACTATACATTGTATATCTCTCTGTGCTGTATTCGTTTTTATACTTGCCTCCATATATATTTCTACATATATTTTTATATACATATTTTATCTTAAGGTTGGCCAACCTGAATATACCTATCACCTCTGGCACTGTGAGAATTACCAACGGTTTTGATAGCAGTTTTACAATTTTAACTGTTTTATATTTGTTTTTTATAGCTCAGTAATAAATATTCATTTTACTACATTTCTTGTTTTCTTTGGGTATTTCAGCCATACTCTGGCGCTGGTATGGTAATGTCCCCGCCACGCCAGCTCCTGTCCGGCCATGCCCCCATCACACCCACACCCATCCGGTCACGCCTCCACGATTTCTGCTTCCGTCGGCCACGCCCCGTCACATCCGCTCCACCCGGTCACGCCCCTCACGGCTGATTTCTTTAAACTTTAGCAAACAAGAAGAAGTAACTGGACAGAGCTTTCTTTTTTTTTACAGTCAGCCCATATTTAGCGACCTCTAGTGGTGAAAAAACATCCACAGCCCCGTAAATAAGCAACTATAATATTGTTTTGTGCTGGAATAATGGCAGGGCCCCTTAAAGGAGGGGCCTAACCACAATCGCGACCCCTTCGACCAATGTAGGTACGCCCCTGGTCTGACAGACAGTTAGAGGAAGTTTAGATCTGTAAAACAGAGTATTAAACAGTACATATTATATGTAAATATTCTTTATTACATCGCAGGAATATAGACTTGGCCATACTATGAGCATTTTAAGTTTTGCATGCCAGTAATATCAAAAGTATGTTGTAATGTAGAATAGAAAATAAAAACATCTATCATTTCCATATTTTATCTCACAACTTTGCTTTAGTCTCTTATAGAGCATTTGGGCTAAAAAATATTTTAAGAAAGAAACTTTAAACCTACATGAGCAAAACAACAACAATAATAATAGATTATAAGTAAATACATTACATTTTAAAAAATAGGATAATAGAATTACACAATAAATAAAAATCATTGCAATTAATTCTGTATTTAAGTGAAAAGACTATATTGTTCCTGGGCTATTTATTTGTCTATATAATAGATGTTATGTATCATTACAAGTACTCATAACTAAACTATGTTCATTCACATTTATCCCACTGATCCTGCTTTTCATTCAGATTCAGGGTGAATGGAGATTGTCATGTGTTGCTGAGTTAGATCTCACTAGCATCATGTGACTATCCTAATCTCCCCCAGGCTTATGACAATCATGAGTAATTAAGCCAGAGGACACCTATAACCTCAACATAATTTAAGGGCAGACAAACACGATTTATTATTTAATTTATAAAAAAAAAAATATAATTTTTTTTTTTGCTTGAACTATAACAACCAGGTTGACTCAATACTATATTATATGAACTGCCTTTTGCATATTATAGTAACATTGTTTTTGCAGTTTTGAATTTAAAGTGACAATTCTTTAAAGGGACATGACATTTTCTTTCATGATTCAGATAGAGAATACAATTTTAAACAACTTTCCAATTTACTTCAATTATTTAATTTGCTTCCTTTTCTTGTTATCCTTTGCTGAAAGGTTTATATTGGCAAGCTCAGGAGCTGCAAATAACCTAGGTTCTAGCTGCTGATTGGTGGCTGCAAATATATACTGATTGTCATTGGCTCACCCATGTGTTCAGTTAGAAACCAGTAGTGCATCGCTGCTCCTTCAACAAACGATAACAAGAGAATTAAACAAATTAGATAATAGAAGTAAATTAGAAAGTTGTTTAAAAGTGTATTCTCTATCTGAATCATGAAAGAAAATGTCATGTCCCTTTAAAGAATTGTTTTCTTCTTGCAGCTAACACATGACACTTTTATTTATGTATTACCCTTTTAATTGATGTTCCCAAAATACATTTTTTTTTATTTTCTGCTTTGGGGTCACATCACTATCTAATAATAGAGATGTTGTATCGACTTCATCCAATCGTTGCGTGCCCCATGAGCTGGACGACCAATGTGGGGCACGCAACGATTGGATGAAGCCGTATTCGTCATCGCTCAGCAAAATGAAGTATGAGATGCGGGTGGAGGAATGGCACGATGTTTACAAACACAAAATGGTAAATATTTTACAAATAAAGTGTATTAAAAAAATGTAATCAATGAAAGTGCCCCTGTTTTGAAGAATAATTGGATATACTGTGCATTACATTCAGAAAGTTTACAATCACATTAGGAGCCACACAATGGGGTATATTTACCAATGTGCGAGCGGGTATGAAACGAAGTAGCGTATCATGTCCACTGCACATCGCGCCACATCGATTCTTGTGAATTGCTGGTGCAATGCCGCACCCTGCAAATTCGCGGCCGCTAGCAGGGGGTGTCAATCAACCCGATCATATTCGATCGGGTTGATTTCTGCCTCAGAACAGGAGGACAAGTTATGTATGGAGCAGCGGTCTTTAGACCGCTGCATCATAACTTCTGTTTCTGAAACAAGGGGCCTCAAGATCCATACGGAGCTTGATAAATATGCCCCTATATCTATTATTAAACAGAAGTAATGCATTTTCACTTGATAACAGATTTATTTATTCTCATATTCTCTAAGACTTTTTTGCATTTAAAACTAGGAGCGAATGAAAGGTAAAGTACACTGAAAAAACAATACAACCAGTTGTGGTTTTATGGGGGTGCTGGGGGTCCCCTCAAATTATAAGTTCTAGAACTCCACTGAATACAGCTTGATTTGTATTTGATTAAAACATTTAATTAGTGTTGGGTGCGTCTTGCTATATTCACTTTCCTCTACAAGGAAACAGCTCCCCACTTACTGGGACTTCCAGGATCAGCATCCTGATCAAAAATGCTGTGGGACAGCAATATATTTAAAATGGATCCAACACAATGTTGAGGATGCTGGTGAAATATTCAAAAGTGCCAACATTACTGTTTAAAGGCAGCAATGCTGAGAGGCATTTTACTATACATCGCAATGGGTGTCGATGTTGGTGAAATATTCCAAGCAGCATCGGCACTGACATTGATGATGTAAAGTAAAGAATCCCTTTTATATATATATATCACCCCGGGCCTAATAAATATACCTATGTACTCCTAAACCAACATACACCACCACAGCAAACTAACCCCACCCTACTTAACCACTATACTAAACTTCCTAACCTATTAGCCCCTATACCGCCAATAGACCACCACAATAAACTTCCTAACCTATTAACTCCTATACCACCATAACCCCCCACCACAAACTACCTCTATACTATTATTAACCCCTAAACATCACAATCCGCCAACAAAAACATCCCCAACCTATTAACCCCTAAACTGCCACAACCTCCACCAGTTATGCCTTTTCAAAAACTAGTACTGTTGGTGTATTTATCTTAATGTATCCACCAATTATATTATTATATTTATTAATAATTAATAACAATCATAAAATTATCGTTAGCAATATCTCCAATTAATACAGTAGAATCTTATCAGTACACTCAAGTGAAATGTTAAATCTCTGTAGTGTACTCCAAAATAACACAATTGAGATTATTATCAATATTTAATCTCAATGAATGTAATTCCTAAATTCTGACCAGTTAATCTTTATGAAACACAATGATTATATTTGTGTAGTAAACGAATATCACTTATGATCATGTATATGTATATCAATTGGTTAATACAATATTAAAATAATTTAACATGCTATACAAATCTTTAGGTCAAATAATATTCAATTAAATTGTTTTGGTACCTCTGTATTATGGAAACAATATAATCTATAAATCTACCTTAACTCAAAATGAATTAATTATCAAATATCAAAATTAAATTTTACAAGAACAATTTGTAGTCAGCAACACTAATCCAATGCCAAAATATGGATTACTAACTTAAAAACAAATAGCAAATATATCCCAAAATTATACTAAGAGTCTTAGTTCAAATTCAATAAGCCTAATGGAATTTCCAGAAAGATATAATTCAACTATTTGGTCCAAAATAGTCTTATAATACTTCAAATAACCAACCAGAGATTGTTACACAATACTATCAATTCAACATATATCCAGTAATGTAGTATTAAATGATTCCAATTTAGCCACAATAACTAGTGCAATTTCTAAGAGATATCACAGTGAAATAAAAATGAATTTGTGAATATTAATGCCTAACCCTTTTCTCAATAATTATTGACTTAGCGCTAGTATATTTAGTATATGAAATACACTGGTCTATTTAATATTAATTTATAAATACAAAATTACACTTTTAAATAACAACTTGAATTTAACACTTGCAATAAAGAATACCTTTGCTATAAATCATTAAATTATAAAATTATTAAAATATAAAGACATTAAACTGCCAATACATTACTAGATACCAATATATGACCGTTTCAGCTTTTCCAATCAGATTTTTTTTCAAAGTCATATGTGAAGGTATCACTATTTTGCAAACAGGGTATCACAAATACAGAGATATATCTCTCTCTTTCCAACAGAGATTTGTTCAAAGTCAGACCCCAAAACCGAAAAAAGTGTGTTTTTTGTGTCTCTTCCATCCTTTGCATAGTGTTTTTGTCAGTGACAAACTCCACCTTCATTTCTAAATCATTCTAGGACATTCTCTGGGTACGCCCTTAGCTCTCATTGGCTACTGGAAATTTAGCTCTCCTGACAACCAAATACCCTTTGGCTGCATTACCTCATATCAACAAGAATTGAAATGTGGCTTTATTTCTCTATAAAGTGAAAGGTTCTTTAAATCCAGGAATATATATATATTCATAAATGTACATTCAATATACTTATTATTTAATATAACTAATATAACTATTATTTCCCAGCTTTAATAAAGCATTTGGTTAATATATATGTGATTATATAATTTAACTGAGCATGTATATATATATATTTTTATATATTTTTATTGAGGAATTTCAATGCGAACATCTCAGAGTATAGCACAATATAGGCACGTTACTGATAGAATAACTCTTATAAACCAGTGCATATCTTTTTAGGCATATGAGTATATAAAATACAGCTTCAATTAAAGTCTAACCAAATATAGTGAAAATTCAAACAAACAAAAAGTTGTATCATAGAATGTACCCTAGGTTACACATACTAAACCCAATTCAGTATTATATCCGGTTAGCACTTAGAGCCTATATCATCCTCATTTTTATTTATAGTTGTGACTTATATCGCCCTCCTCAGACTAAAGAGGCCCCCTTGGGTCTCTAAACACTAGAAAATACGTATTAAGATAGAGGAGAGGAAAACTATTCCTATTATAGAGAATAGGGATAGGAATATCGATGGCCGCTACATTTTAACCGAAGTATGGTAAATAGCAGGAAAATGACTATGGAATCTACGTTCCTTAGTTTACTAGTTAAACAAAGACTGAGGAGAGACAGAGGTGAAATTATGGAGACTATAGGCACAAGAGGATAGGAATATGTTGGCCGGTATTTATCTAAACTGAGAACTTTAGAACAGATTTTTACAGGATATGGTGAAAATTACAGTGTAAGTGATATATGTGGAACTTAACCTTGTGGGTATATATGCATGTCCTCAGGTAACCGAAAGTATATTTAGCATTCCTTGCTATAAAAGTTAGGCAGACTAAAACTTTGTATAATAACAACTGGATTACTAGATTAGTCAAATCTATAGAAAACATGTTGTATACTATGCCTCGCACTGCAAACAGAAAATACAAAAATAGAGACTAAGCAGAAATTTAGGTTCACACCCTTCATAGAGTTAGGTATCCCAGTGACTAGTAGTAACTTTACAAAATGCTACGAAGGGAGAGATCACAGAAGTCAGTCCTGGGGCATAAAGGGAGGCTGGACAACAGGGTCCATATTGGCTTACGCTGTTTGCCCCCCCCCCCCCTTTGTTCCTCATAAAACTTAGCACTTTCAACTATTTGTAAGTGTATGGTAACCTATGGGCATAATAGTAAATACTGTATGTATCTGAGTCCCTGGTCCATATTATTAAACAGGGCCAATCAATCAGTAGAGTTTGTTTGTGCGGCATATTAGAAACATGTCCCACTCCATTATGATCATAATAAAAGAAAGAATAATAAGAAAAAAAAGAGAAGAAGGTATGGGATGCTCGGAAGCCTTGTATTGTACATCCTTTTATCTTTTGATTGTGTATTTTTATTTGATGTACCATTTGATGATATTCAAATAAAGCTTTTAAAAATGAAAAAAACTAAACAAAAAAAGAAACATGTCCCGTTGCCCCGGCTGCCGGCAACATATTGTTTAAATTAAATATATTAGCACAACCAAACCAAGTACCTGTATATAATACATCCAGGGCCCAAATGTCAAAATCTTTCTATATATATATGGCATTATTATGCACCAAGAGGAGGAGCATCACAAGGTAATGGATATTCTCTATCCAACAATCTTAGAAATACTGTGCCTTTGCTAATCTACTTGCTAAGTAATAATCTGAGTCCAAGAGACTGCCTCAAATATAAATTTTATTGGATTATGGGGTTCATAAGTCCCTAAAGAAGGTACTTATGAACTAATATCCATTGTGAAAAACACATATATTGGAGAATATATTCTGCTAAATAACCTATCTCTTGCTTAAAGTTGGTCTCAGTGGATCCAAGCTCTCTTGTATTCAAACAGTGCAGGATAAAACTATAAATCGAATCATATAGAGGGCGACTGGAGAGAAATAGATTATTAATCACATTAAACATGCGGTCAGCAGTGTCATATTAGGTTATCATAAACATGTATTAGCAGAAAACCTCATCTAAATAGTATCTACCACTAGTAACAAGGATACTTATAGCTCATTGAAAATATTAAAGGAACTCTGAAAGTAAATAATCTGAAAACTACCACTGTAATAATATATACCTGTATAACACACATACTCTGCAAGCCCTTGGTAGAGTAACCTCCATTTCTTGTAACTTGTATATACATCTCTTACAATAGGGAGCTACTTGTTACACAGATCTAATATAATAAAAAGGACTATATATATAAACAATTTAAAGGAAAAATGTGGCAACCTAAGTTCAGACAGTAACATGTTAAACAACAATACGTATAGCTCCACCTTTAAAGAATACATTTTCCATAGCATATAATATATATAGATTTGTAAGTATTGAATAGGGCCAACAGACATATAGATATATTTATGATTCCCTTTTAACTGTATAACTAGTAAACAAAGGTTAACTGTGTATATATATATAAAAAAAAGTTACTTAAACAGGGTTGTAAGAGACTATACGCCTACGATGTGAACTGTAGAGATAGGTTATGTCTCCATACACTGTAAAATAGACTGTCAGCCTATCTAGCAGTTCTCAGTCAAACTCGGTCCGTGTTTAGCCTATTCCGGCTTTGAGATAAATGTCTAGTATGGACAACTTCAATATATTTAAGTATGGAGCATTTTAGCTGAAGGTAAGAGTTTTGCAGATGTAGAGTCCAGTAATATTAAAGTAAATGGGGATCACATGTCTAACCTACTCCGGAATGTATAAAGAGCTGTGCAAGAAAGCTCACCAAACTTTTTATTAGTGAATCCATTTTGTCCCGGTATTCCACTACAGATAGCCTCTAGGTATTGGCTTCTGCAGTTGTTAGCCAAACATGTATGGGACTGATGATGATCTCACAGTATAGGCCTTTTTTCTCTAACATGTGTGTAATGTATAGGCATGCTAAGACTTCCAATGAATTGCTGTGTTCGTCTATCGGGTCCTCAGTTTTGCGTGCTGTATAGCTGGGTGCCTGCTCTCCAGTATCGGCCACCTCCCATGTGGTCGGATCTCTCCGTGTAGCGATAGTGTGTCCCATAACCTGTTTCTGCCAGTCGATTTGTAACGGTTCTCCCAAGGCACAGTTCACCCTTCAGGTCCCATGATAAGGGTGTTGGCTGGGATATTAGCAATTCTTGGGTTGGGCTTGCTCAATAGCACATTCTCACAGGCCTCCTGGCACTCATCCAACAAAGAACCCAGCTTGTTCAAAATGTATTCGGCGGTAGTCATCACAAAGACAAGGAGACTCCAGCCCCAGCTTACAATTATTCTTTGTCTGTCCAAAGCGGGTCTATATCTGCGCTACCCAGGTAGCTATTACAATGCTGCATATGGGGTACTCTGCCCCTTCAATCCTAGGTCTATTAACTGCTGCAGGGGCTATAAGATGGCCGCTTCCAAGCCACCTCCACAAAGATCTGCGCAGAGATTATAGGCTGCCATCATCTTGGGTTGATGGTTCAAAGTTAAAACCCACTGATAGGTGTCTCTGGAAGTAGCCACACTTCAGGCTGCAAGTAGAGTTAGGTCAAGCGGTCAAAACTATTAATTTTATTTTTATGCGTCCTCTCTGCTACGAAGTTAGCTCCGCCCCCCTGAGCACGTATATTTTAAGACTAGACATGGGTATATAAATAGAGTATGTATTCTTAAATATTTAAATATTAGACCTGGGCATAACATTAAGTCTTATAATATACATATACAGTACATATATATATATATATATATACTTCCTACTGATAATGTCTTAAGAGATGTACGTAAGAGTCATATTTCTATTAGGGGTTTAAAATGATTTTAATTTAATACTTTCAGTATGATATTAATTAAAATTTCAGTATTAAGTTAATAAGTACTTCATGAAATTGAAATAGTATCCTTTCATCAGTATTTATAGTATATTTGAAGTGATTTGGATATTACTTTAATATTGAGTGCATAAAACTATACAATAAAATTCATAGCACAAACTACATAGGCATTGCCCATTTCAGAATATAGAACCTTTTATACATCCTAAATATAATTTGTCAATCATTTAAATATCCCCAGTACAGTTATTTATTTAATACAGCAGACACGTATTCAATATGGTACAACATGGGTAAGACATGAGATATATTCCTCAGAACCCACATATATATTTTTTATTAGTATTTAGTATGTTAACTTATATGAAAACTATATAGACTATTTGTTTAAATTTTAAATCTTCAAACTCTTATGCTTCCCACTTCCACAAGATGAAAATATTTCCCCTTTTGTTACCTTTAACACAGACGATGTCTCTGGGGTTTTGTATATTTAACTCAGTATGGAATAATTAACACTTAGATGATAAGGGACACATTCCCTGAGAACTTGTGAATATTCCATTATTCTCGCAGACGCACCGTCCATTCCTCACTGCAGGGGGGTCTATGATGAACTAACTTTATTAACAACTCTTCAGGCAGGAAGTTCCTTATATGGAAGTTCAAAACTGAGAATACAATATGATAAGTAGTGATGTCCCGAACTGTTCGCCCATGAACGGTTCACAGCGAACATAGCTTGTTCGCGTTTGTGGGCGAACACATGGCGATGTTCGATCCGCCCCTATGTGTCATCATTGAGGAAACTTTGACCCTTTATGTCACAGCCGCCTGACACATTAGAGCCAATCAACATCAGACACTCCCTCACAGACCCTCCCAGCTACTCGGAATCCGCCATTTTAGACTCATAACGACCTTGCTTTCTTAATGAGAGGACGTGTTGTGTTTTTGCTCCTGACATTAATAGGAAAAACATAGCTAGGCTAGTGTATTTACAGTCCAGAAGGACTCCACTCATCTCTGCTGCAAGCACAGCACCCCAAAAAGCCCTTTTTAGGGCTATATTTCGTGCCGTTTTTTTTTCTTTCTTTTTTTTTTTTTATTAGCATTTGCCTGGCTTTCAGGCTGTGTGTTTAAGGCTCACAGCATATGCTGTGATTACTGCCACCACTGATATCTCCCTAACAACATTAGTTTAAATTTAACTAACCAAAAAAATTTATTATTTTGCTAGTGTAATTTTTTTCATTTTCTATCAGGCCAGTGTCACACAGCATATACTCTGGTTCATTGCTCTGTGCCAACCAGCAGCCACCAGTGTTAATATCCGTTTATAACATTATTTTAAATTTAAAAAAAAAATAAAAAAATATTTTGCTAGTGTAATCTAATTACATTTACTATCAGGCCTGTGTCTGTCAGGCTCACTCAGCATTAATATATCTCATTTTTTGTCAGTCTTTTGGTTAATTGGTCTGTGCCAGGCAGCCACCCAGCACTCATATCTATTCTTCTTCACCTTAATTTTAATATAAAAAAAAAAAGTTTACATTTGTTTGATAGTGTAATCTAATATAATTTTCTATCCGGCCTGTGTGTTTTGCTGACATACAGAGCCTACTGTGTTTACTTGCTGCCCTCCCTAGTCTATGAGCCACGACTCATATGTGTTTAACCTTTTTTTAATTTCCCCCCCCAAAAAATAATTTCAATCATTTTTCTAGTGTAATCTAATAGTATTTTCTATCAGGCGTGTGTGTATCTGACTTACAGAGCCTACTGTTTTTAATAGCTGCCCTTCCAAGGCTATCAGCCACGACTCATATGTATGTGCTTAACCTTTTTCTTTAAATTCCCCCAAAAAAGTCTTTAAATCATTATGCTAGTGTAATCTAATTTTATTTTCTATCAGGCCTGTGTCTAACTGTCTATCTGACTTACACAGCATACTGTTGTTAATTGCTGCCCTACGTAGCAGCCAGCCAGTGCGACCACTCATAGAGTCATATGTGCATTGCACTTCTTAACATAATTTTAATATTAAAATCTAAAATTTTAAAATATTTTGCTAGTGTAATCTAACTTAATTTTATATCAGGCCTGTGTTTTTGTCACTTACACAGCATACTGTGTTAAATTGCTGCCCTACCTACCATCCACGACTCATATCTGCCAGCCTGTGTGCCAGGCCCAACTAGCCAATTAGTGGCACCAATCATAATTCTTGTAACAGTATATAAAAAATTTTTTGGACTGCAAATATTCAGTCTCCTAGTGCCATTGAATTGCATTTACCTCTTGCCTGCCACTGCCAGCCTTTTGTGCCAGGCCGTCTAGCCAACTATTTACACCAATCATAATTGTTGTCACAGAAAGTATAGTTACTAATTAAAATTAAAACAATTTTGATTGTTGATCTTAATCCTCAGTTTGCTCGGGCCCTAGAATTGCACTTTTCTACTGCCTTACAAGCCTGTGTGCCAGGCCTACTTGAAAAATATTTACACCAATCATATTTGTTGTAACAGTATTCTTAATAATTCAAAATTAAATTTTTTGGTAATAGTTGTTGTGAATCCTCATTTTGCTGGTGCCATTGAATTGCACTTTCCTCCTGCCTTGCAGCCTGCTGTGTGCTAGGCCCACCTAGCCAATTATTGCCAGCAATCATATTTCTTTTAACAGTATTGCAAAAATTGTCAATCATCACTGTTTTGACTGTCAGTAATCAGTCTCCTAGTGTCCTTGAAATGCATTTACCTCCTGCCTGCCAGCCTTTTGTGCCAGGCCATCTTGCCAACTATTTACACCAATCATAATTGTTGTCACAGTACAGTTACTAATTAAAATTGAAAAATTCTTGATTGTTGATCTTAATCCTCAGTTTGCTAGTGCACTAGAATTATACTTTTCTACTGCCTTCCAAGCTTGTGTGCCAGGCCTACTTGAAAAATATTTACACCAATCATATTTGTTGTCACAGTATTCTTAATAATTAAAAATTAAAATTTTTGGTAATAGTTGTTGTGAATCCTCAGTTTGCTGGTGCCATTGAATTGCACTTTCCTCCTGCCTTGCAGCCTGCTGTGTGCTAGGCCCACCTAGCCAATTATTGCCAGCAATCATATTTCTTTTAACAGTATTGCAAAAATTGTCAATCATCACTGTTTTGACTGTCAGTAATCAGTCTCCTAGTGTCCTTGAATTGCATCTACCTCCTGCCTGTCAGCCTTTTGTGCCAGGCCGTCTTGCCAACTATTTACACCAATCATAGTTTTTTGTCACAGTATAGTTACTAATTAAAATTAAAAAATTCTTGATTGTTGATGATCTTAATCCTCAGTTTGCTTGTGCCCTAGAATTGCACTTTTCTACTGCCTTCCAAGCCTGTGTGCCAGGCCTACTTGAAAAATATTTACACCAATCAAATTTGTTGTCACAGTATTCTTAATAATTAAAAATTAAAATTATTGGTAATAGTTGTTGTGAATCCTCAGTTTGATCGTGCCATTGAATTGCACTTTCCTCCTGCATTGCAGCCTGTGTGCCAGGCCCACCTAGCCAATTATTGCCAGCAATCATATTTCTTTAAACAGTATTGCAAAAATTGTCAATCATAATAGTTTTGACTGTCAGTATTCAGTCTCCTAGTGTCCTTGAATTGCATTTACCTCCTGCCTGCCAGCCTTTTGTGCCAGGCCGTCTAGCCAACTATTTACACCAATCATAATTGTTGTCACAGTATTGTTACTAATTAAAATTAAAAAAAATGTGATTGTTGATCTTAATCCTCAGTTTGCTCGTGCCCTAGAATTGCACTTTTCTACTGCCTTCCAAGCCTGTGTGCCAGCCCTACTTGAAAAATATTTACACCAATCAATGTTTTTTTCTATTTCCCGGGTCATATAAATGATCTCTGGGATTCTAAAATCAATGCCTTAACTGTAATCAATTGTTCACAAGGATGTCATATGTCCTCTTTCATGCTGTTGTTTCAGTCGAGCCTCTTATAAAAAGGCCTAAGGATAAAGAAGTGTGCTGGGTGTCCAATCAATGTTTTTTTTTATTTCACAGTTGCAAAAAAATTATCTATGGCTTTGTAAAATCTATGCCTTACCTGTCATCTATTGTTCAAAAGGATGCCATATGTCCTCTTTCCTGCTGTTGTTTTTGTTGGGGGTCCGAAACACTATTCTAAAAAGGCCGAAGGAGAACGACCTGTACTGTACTTGGTGTCCAATCATGTTTTTGTTTTCAATTTCACGGTTCATAATAAATATCGCTGTGTAACTAAAATCAATGCCATACCTGTACTCTGTTGTTCAAAAGGATGGCATATGTGGTGTTTCATTCTGTTGTGGTTGGTGAGGGTCGTGGCCGTGGGACAGCGTATAAAACGGCTGAAGGAGAACAACCTGTACAGCCTTGCTCCTCTTTTTAGGCAGGCCAGCTCTTTGCATACATGCCCACAGACTCTGTAACGCATGCCTCTTTTAGGGAGAGGTGCAGCCCTAATGCAGGGTCAGAACCTCTGCCTGCAACTGTTATACTCGATTTTGCGAAAGGAAGTAAGCTTACCATGGTTCCCTGTACGCACGTATTGTTGTTATATTTTGGTGAGGGTAATCATGATGGCCATGTAGACCACCACCACTGAGAGTCCTGGAAGTAACAGGGATGAGATGAAAGAGCTAAGAATAGTAGAACTTGAAACAACAGAGTTAGCCATGGGTGTTAGTGCAAGACCGCTTGGCTTTTTTTTGGCTTTGGGTGCGGCTATTCATGCAGGCCATATAGAGCTGCCAACATTCGGTGTTGTATCAGGTATTAAACTAATAAGAACAGTACTTCCAAAATACAGCCAATGAAGGGCCTTATGAAGACTGAGCCAAGGTTGGATTGTAGTATTTGGTTAGGCTAATCATGTTGGCCATGTAGACCACCACCGAGAGTCCTGGAAGTAACAGGGATGATGAGATGAAAGTGCTAAGAATAGTACTACTTGAAACAACAGAGTTAGCCATGGGTGTTAATCCAAGACCGATTGGATTTATTTTTGTATTGGGTGCAGCTAATCATGCAGGCCATATAGAGCTGCCACCATTCGGTGTTGTATCAGCTATAAAAATAATAAGAACTGTACTATCAAAATACAGACAATGAAGGGCCTATGACGACTGAGCAAAGGTTGGATTGTAGTATTTTGTTCAGCTAATCATGATGGCCATGTAGACCACCCGTAACAGGGATGAAAGTGCTAAGAATAGTACTAATTGAAACAACCGAGTTAGCCATGGGTGTTAGTCTAAGACCACTCAGCTTTTTTTGGGGTTTGGGTGCAGCTAATCATGAAGGCCAGATAGACCTGCCACCATTTGGTGTTGTAACAGGTATTAAACTGCAAAGAACAGTACTACTTAACACAACCTACTTACCATGGGTCCCAGATCATATGTTTGGTTATTATATTTTTTAAGGGTAATCATGCAGGCCATATAGACCTCCACCGATAGGGTGAGTATGAGTAACAGCTATTAAAATGTGAAGGACATTACTAATTAACACAACATAGTTACCATGGGTCGCAGACCAAGAGCAGATGTCTTATTATTATATTTTGTATGGGTAATCATCCAGGCCGTATAGACCTCACCAAATAGGGGGAGTTACAGAGATTAAAGTGCTAAGAATGGTAGTACTTAAAACACAACCTAGTTAAAATGGGTACCAGACCGCATGTCTTATTATTATATTTTTTCAGGGTAATCAGGCAGGCCATATAGAACACCCCCGATAGGGGGGGGGGGGGGACAGGGATTAAAGTGCTAAGAAAAGTACTAATTAACACAAGCTAGTTATCATGGGTCCAACACCGTGTGTCTTGATGTTATACTTTGTCAGGGTAATCATGCAGGACATATAGACCTCCCTTGATAGGGGGAGTAACAGGGATTACAGTTATAAGAATAGTACTACTTAAACACAACCTAATTACCATGGGTCCAAGACCATATGTTTTATTATTATACTTTGTCAGGCTAATCATGCAGGCCATATAGAGCTCCAACAAAAGGGGGGGTAAGAGGGATTCAAGTGATAAGAAAAGTTTTACTTAACACAACAAAATTACCATGGGTCCCAGACAACGTGTCTTGTTGTTATACTTTGTCAGGGTAATCATAACTGCCATATAGACCTCCACCAATAGGGGGAGTTACAGGGCTGAAAGTGCGAAGAACAGTACTACTTAACACAACCTAGTTGGGTCCAAGAACGCATGTTTAATTATTAGACTTTATTAGGATAATTATATATCTAACAAATCTATCTATTTCTCTTCTATCGATTCTATCTAACTATAAATCTATGTATATCTATCTATCCTATCTATAGTGAAGATACTCTTATTGTCCCATTCATTACAGGATATAGTGAAAATAGATATCTAATAGAAAGAATAATCCGAAAACATTGGCCACTCCTGAAAGACGATGAAATAATAGGAGAAAAACTTCCACCTAACCCCACATTAATTTACAGGAAAGCCAATAATCTCAAGAACATATTGTCCCCTAGTGTTCCCAAGACTCCGAAAACAACTAGCAAAGATGTCTTTGGTAGAAACCTAAAGGGTTTCTTTCCTTGTATAAACTGTAAAGCGTGTGAAAGGGGAATAGAAACACAAAACTTTATTTCACACAATTCTAAAGTGAAGTATGAAATTAAAGATACAATAAGATGTACAAGTAAGGGGGTCATCTATATGATACAATGTAACTGTGGTCTACAATATGTAGGCCAGACCTCCAGACTTTTGAAAGACAGAATCAAAGAACACCTGTTAAAAATCAAGCATAAAAATGTAGACACACCACTATATCGGCATTTCACGCAGCAACATCAGGGAAGACAAAAAGATCTTAGCTACATAGATATCCAATTGGTTACAGCCAATTGGAGAGGGGGGAACTATGAAAATAAACTATTAACTGCTGAATCAAAATGGATTTTCAATTTAGATTGCCTTTACCCTAAGGGTCTTAATAACAAAGAAGATCTATCTCATCTTCTTAACTTAAGATTATAGCCGCTGTTATTATTCTATCTTATAGGTGTAGCTTAAATAGGTGCATGTATTTTCATACTAGCATAGATTAGGCACACCCCCACATAGAGTATATGTAGGCATTTGAAAGAGATAGGTCTTATTGTAATTGTGATTTCAAGTACTTCTGTTAATATAACCATGCACCCCCCCCCCTCTTCACCTGCCACTTTGCATTACTATTACTGATGGAGAGTTTCAAATATTGAAATTAATATTCTAATTTTTACATATTTTAATTATGTTTACAATCGATGTTCATTATCCTAATGTTTTTATCATGTTTATCATTCGAACAATTTAATTATATTTTAATTATGTTTACAATCGATGTTCATTATCCCAATGTTTTTATCATGTTTATCATTCCAATGTTTTTTAGCCCTGGGTCGTCTCCATATAGGAGGCTATATGACAATGTTTATCTTAATAGGTTTCTTGATATTTCTATATATCAAAAAAATATATGATTTTTTATGACATTCCAGAAGACATTCTATACGCTTTTCCTAAATAGATATCTCTATAGGGACAGTGATATTATTGCTTACATTTTAGGACCCTTTTAGATTGTTATATTTTTTAAATAAGAATCTTCTATTTTATTTTATTCCTTAATAGTGTCATATCCACTATAATATTTATTACTTTGATGTCTTCCCTAAGTAGAATACATTTTTCATTCACTCGTCTTTTCTGTCAAAGAAGGGCCTAACAAGCAATTACAATTTTCAAAAATAGCTAGTTACCTTAGGATAGATTAAGCCTATTTTCAGATCAGGCATGGTAAATCTAAATATATGACTGAAAATTGTTCTATTCATTCACTCTTATATTGGTTTCCATGGTGATAAATGACTGAACACACACTTCCGGTTTGCCGATTTTAGGCAAATATCTTTCAAATATTAATTAAACAAATAAAAATGAACATGTACTTTATTTGAAACATAGCATGAATTTACCATGAAACTAGAAACATATATACAAAAATAGAATAAACTCAATAGTACTTCCAGGTCATCAGGAACAGGAAGTAGAGGTTATATTTTTTTACTTCCAGGTCATCAGGAACAGGAAGTAGAGGTTATATTTTTTTACTTCCAGGTCAACAGGAACAGGAAGTAGAGGTTATTTTTTTACTTCCAGGTCAACAGGAACAGGAAGTAGAGGTTATTTTTTGGCGCCAAAACAACACTGGCACTTATTGGCCAGTAATAGCTATAAAAGGAGCTACCATGCTAAATCCATCTATAGTCTTGATAAAGGCCCAGTTCTTAGAGCCGAAACGCGTTGACATATATGGTAAGCTTCTTTTCAATTACTGACTAAGTTTGAATAGCAGTTTTGCACTATGTTATATTTGTTTTATTACAGGTATATCTTTGAATGAATTGATCCCTGAGACATAGGATCCATTTCTGTATTTTTTCATCGTTTACACACAGGAATAACTTTTTAGGAGCATCTCTTCACATCTTGTATTCACATAAGGGTCACTTTATAAGTGTGTTATTCACTTTAACACATCCTAAATATTCATTTGGATTATTTTTTCACATTTTTTCCTTTTTCTTTTTTAATTTTTGTGTACACACATTTTTGATTATTCACGCCCACTTCATCACATCATCTTTTCAGGATTTTTTGGATATTCACAATAATTTTTGAAATTTGATTTGAAAACCACTACGTTTTTCTTTTTTACACACTTCATCATTTCACCGTTTATCGAGGGATATATAAGGATAACTGTTTAAAATAGAATCTTCATATTGGACATTCACTCTCTGGAAAGAATTTAAAGTTTGGGACCCACATATTTATGGACACCTACTCAGTAAATTGATGTTTTTATATATTTATATTTTTTATCCAACCATCAACAGCTGTTTTATTGTAATTTATTTTGTGATTAAGATTGTATATTGTTGTGGTTTTTAACCACAATTGTATTGTTTTTATATAGATATATGCATATTTTATTGTTAATTTTAAGTGGATCCACTTTTGTATCTTGTTTGTATATTTTAGCTATAAGTAGCTTATAAAATATTTTATATACCCCTATAGAATTTCAATATATTTTTTATTTAAATAATCTTGTCACTACTAGTGTCTTAGCCTTTTAGGAGGCGCTCTGTGTATTTATTTTTAGCACTACATTCACCTTTTTGGGGGCGCTGGTACCCACAATACTAGGAGCTACAGACACAAGGTTGAGCGCTGTCAGATTTTAACAGATTTCTATCCTATCTATCAATCTATCTTCTGTCCGGGATGTTTTGAGACAGCCACTTTGGGAATGTTAGTTGATTTAGGCCCATTATGGCTTAAAAGCAGACTCTGCATAAACTATGTAATTTTCCATGGGAGTTTTGCCAGGGATCCCCCTCCAGCATGCGACAGTCCAGGTGTTAGTACCCTTGAAACAACTTTTCCATCACTATTGTGGCCAGAAAGAGTCCTTGTAGGTTTTAAAGTTCGCCTGCCTATTGAATTCAATGGCGGTTCGCGCGGTTCGAAAATTTTCGGTTCGCAACATCACTAATGACAAGGTCCATTTGAAGTGACCTATCTTCCATATTTGAACAAATGTTTATCCCCTTTGTTCTTTGAGTCATCAATCTGTAAAGTGTATTTGAGCATAATGAGGGGGGTCTGAGTTAAATCCTGACATCAGAACTGTAATACAAATGGATGTATTTAGCAATGGTCAAAGAATTTTATATCATACTGAAATATTAATCTATGTGATACATATATATATATATATATATATATATATATATATATATATTAATTAAATATCACTCAGCAATACCCTGACAGCACATTTAAAAACAAAAAAAACAACCCCAAAATAAAAACTCTAAACTAACACTAAAAGTCACTAAAGCAATAGCCCTTAGAAGGGTTTTTTGTAGGGCATTGCCCTAAAGTGACTTGGCTCTTTTTCTAAAAAAAAAACAAATACCACCCCATTCTACAATAACAGTACCTGACCCCCATAAAAAAAGCCTTTCTAAAATAACCTACTCTAAAAATTGTCCTAAAAAGGGCATTGCCCTAAAGTTATTTCAGCTCTTTTGCCGGTTAAAAAAATAGCTATTCTTAAATAGAACATATCCTTAAAGAAACTAAGTTAAAAAACCCTAACCTAAAAAAAGATTGGCCATAGAAGGGCATTAGGTTGAGCATTGCCCCAAAGTTATTTCAGTTATTTTGCCCATTAAATAAACCCTATTCTTAAAAAAACTATCCTAAAAAAAACAAGTTAAAAAGAAAAAAACCAAGCCTAAGAAAAGAGTGCCCTGAATAGGGCATTTGGTTGGGTATTGCCCTTAGAAGGGCATTTGGATAGGCAGTGCCTAAAAATCAAGATAGCTCTTTTGCCCAATAAAAAAGGACTAAACTAATAAAAATCCTATCCTAAAAAAGATGCCCTAAGAAGGGCATTTGTTAGGCTTTGCCCTGGTAAGGGCATTTGGTAGGGACTTGCACTGAAATCTAACAGCTCTTTTGCCTAATTTAAAAAAAAAACTATTCTAAAAAAAATCCTAATTCTCGTATTTCTTCATGCTGGTGGTCCTCCGAGGATGTCCTCTTTATCTTCATACCAGTGGTTCTCTTCTTCTGTCTTTCACCTTCTTCCCTCTTCCATCCAATGCCTCTTTTCTTCTTATCTTCTTGCAGACATCCTCTTCATGTGGTCACCACTGCACACTGAAGCTTGAATGTGAGATTACTCCAAATATAGGGGTCCCCTTGTATTTCTATAGGCTCATTTTTTAATTTGTAGTAAATCAATCAACAACTAGAAAAAGCTTTCATTCTATTAGTTGATTGGACTAAGAATTCAAAAATCAGCTAAAAGAAATGTAAGGGCACCCCTATAAAAGGAGGAACCTTTCATTTAAGCTTTAATGTGTGGCAGTGACCATCTGCAAGAAGATAAGAACAAAAGAAGCCTTGGATGGAAGAAGATGAAAGAAAAGGACCACCGGCATTAAGATGAAGAGGACGCCCTGGAGGACCACCACCATGAAGAAAGAAGAGGAGCACTGCTGGAGTCAAGTTGGGTGAGTACAAAATTTGGCGTTTAGAATTAGGATTTTTTTAAGGGGTCTTTATTTCTGTTTGTTTTTAGATCAAAAGAGCAGAAATAACTTAAGGCAATGCCCTACAAAATGCCCTTCTTAGGGCAATCATTTCTATAATAGGGATTTTTTTTAGTTTACGATTGTTTTTAGATGAGATTTTTTTTTAGAATAGGGTTATTTATTAATGGGCAAACGAGCTGAAATAACAATGTCGAACCAAATGCCCTTTTCAGGGTAATCAAATTTTACAATAGTTTTTTTAAAAAAAGTTTTACTAGGCTTTTTTAAGAATAGTTTTTTTTATTATTAATGGGCAAAAGAGCTGGAATAACTTTAGGGCAATGCCCTACCAAATGCCCTTTTCAGGGCAATTTTGAAAGCATGCCATGTATTTAAGATAGGCTTTTTGGTGGGGGCACAAAAAAGCAATTGTAAGGGCTATTGCTGTAGTAACTTTTAGTGTTAGTATAGGATTTATTTTATTTTGGGGTGGACTTTAGTTTTAGTATAGGCATAAGTGTGGGAATTTTATTTTTGGTATGTTTTTTTTTTGGTATGTTTTTTTTCTAATTTTCAGTAATTTTAGTGTTTGTTATTCTTTGTAACTAAAATGGTGTTAGCTTAGAGGTCTGGGGGGTTAGCTGTTAGGTATTTCAGTATTGTAGGGGTAGTATGCATTAGGGGTTGTAGTGGATTAAGGTTTAATAGGTTAGGGGGCTTATTGCGATGGTGGTTGTGGCGGTTTAGAGGTTAAAAGGTTAGGGGGTAGTTAGGTCCCTATGTTTTAGCAAATTATGGGTTAATAGTGTAGGTTGCACTGGGGGGAGGGCACCCAAGAGGTTAATAGTTTAGTGTAGTATTGCATTCTTATACAATGTTAAAATTATATGCCTTGTCATGTATAATATATATTATTTTAAGTATTGTATATAAATTTAAAATGTAGTTATTTTTCTTTGTTCCTTTTATTATTTTAAACAAAAATATATGTTTTGAATGATATATTTATGTTTAAAATAATAAAATGAACAAGCAAAAATAACTACATTTTAAATTATATACAATACTTAAAATAATATGCATTATACATGACAAGGCATAACATTTTAACATTGTAAATACATGTAGCGATATAGCTCCTATAATTATAATAGGTATTTTTTTTGTATACTTTATTAGTCAGGAAGATTGCAAAAATGTTGTAGATGTAGGTGTTCTGTCTGAGTTAGCTGGGCATTCCAGAGTGAGCATAGGGTAGACATGACATAGGTGTAGGCAGTCTGGGGGAGTTAGCTGGGTGTTCCAGGGGAGTGTATCTAAGACATGACGTAGGTGTAGGCGGTATTAGTGAGTTAGCTGGGCATTCCTGGGAGAGTATAGCTAAAATATGACGTAGGTGTAATTGTTCTGTAGGAGTTAGCTGGGCTTTCCAGGGGATTAACCTGCTTTTTGATTGGGATACATCACCAGCAGTGCGATATATTCCAATTTCTGAAGTACAGGTTACTTATGGGGTGACATCTATGTTTGTCTCGCCACCTTTTCAGTTGTGAGACTTTATAGTGTAAGGCAGGTAGTGTAGGTATAGTTACAGTAAGGTCACACAAGCATTATTTGAAGGTTTCCTACACAGAAACCGTGTCCGCCCCCTCTTTTATAATATTCTTTGAATATCGGGGCCTTAGTCTGTATGTCAAGTAAAAAAAGAGGGTGGCAGCAGATTAGCTCTCAACAATTGTAAAGTCTGCAAACTTTCTTTGCCTGTGGCATGTACATGATATTATGTCTGTCCATTTTGTTTTTCTTTTTTTCAAAAGTCTTTCTCTCTACTAAGCATGTGCAAAACAGATTGGCTAATGGCTGTCACATGATATTCTACTGCAACTTTCAAATTCAAAGTAGTTGATATTCCATCGTCTTTATTGTGTATGTGTCAAGTATTCAATTCTGCTGTATTTAGTGGTCCTTTAAGACTCATACTTCACTAATGATGAAATATGCCTAGATATGCTCCACCCTTTTCCAAAATTAAAATACAAATGTACAAATTAGTTTTTAGCATTACAGACAATCACTCCTATGTATCCCTTTTTACAAAGTATAGAACAAAATGACCACAGTTCACTAAGGTAACCATCTGCATCATAAACAAAGCAGGCAGGGATTCAATTAACCTTGTCTCATGTAGATCAATCTGTCTTTTAAATTCATCTCATAAGCTAAAAAGAATGGCTAACAGGCTGCTTTGTTAGACAATATAATTAGACATAAATAGCAGATAGCAGTGACACCCATAACACTGCCTTACGAATTAACCTCTATCATTAAATCCAGATAAATAGGAAACACTCCAAGGCATAAGCAATGTTTATCTGTATAATGCAGTTACATAAACAAAATATATTGAGCTGCTGCAGGATATCTGCCAAGCACCCATATGCACCATATGGTACACAAAATGGATAAGTGCATAGAAGACAGCTGTTTTAAAAAGGTAAAAACAACAACATGTTTTTAAGAGTGACAAGAAGATACAAGCAGTAGAAATGTTTCAGACTCTTTTATCAGACTCATACCCAGTAGGTATCAGATATTACTTTGAAAATAAAAAATAGGCCATTTTTACATCTCAAACAGGAAATTACATCTCACCAAGGAAACAGTGATCACCTGACAGAACCACAGGCATATGGAAAATCAGAGGGTTGGGATATTCCCTATGTTGCCCCTCACAATACATAGACAATTTTAAGACACCTTGGAGTCAATTCCAAATTTGATGTTGTTTTTTTTCTCTCACAATTTTGGAAAAACAGGAACAGACTTTATTTTTCATTAACAAATTGATCACAATAGTTCCAAATCAAACACAGCCGGCATAAATTTGATCTCCATTTTCCCACAATGGCACTGCTGGAACTGCTGATAACTGAAATACCAATTTATATATTTTTACTAAATGGTCATGATGGGTATATTGAGCATGTTTGATCAGTGATGTTTTATAAAATGTATTTATGTTAAATGTTAGCAGATCTCGTTAGCTTACGAGATATCACCTATCTGTCTATTAAAAACATATACATATGAAAATGTCTCTCCTGCCCACTACTGAGGAATTATACAATAGTGATGAATACAAGTTTAATGAATCTACAACATATAATGATATATACATCTAAAATGGCATCTGTGGCAATTTTCAGAGAGTATTGTACATGCACAAATTATCTTGGAATAATGTCAAACATGTTGAAAAGTTGTTTTTTTACTTGATCCTGTGTCCATCCAATTTCCAGGTTATAATAAATAATGACAAATACAGCATTGGTTACATTTTGGTGGTTCTGGGATTGACTTCCTCCTCATAAAAAAGAGTGAGGGTTGTATGTCCTTATTGTTATCAAGTGAATAATCATCACCTGGCAGTAACCACTAGCCTAATTTTATTGTGTGGTGGTTGTTCTGGCTCAAAGAGCTATGTTTCTTTCTGAACTAATAAATAAATTACAGGAATTAAAATAAATAGGAAAACTAGGTGAGTGTAAAAATAGATGGTATTTTGCAAAGTTATCTATAGGATGATTTTGGTGCAACTATTTCATGTTTTTTTTTAATATATATAGTTTTGCTACATTGAGTAAGTTTGGACATGGGGTAGGCACATGCACCAAAATGGTGAACAGTAACAAAGATAATACATTTTAGCTTCTAATTTTTAATTATTTATTTTTATTGATCAGTATAAGTATAAAATACTAAATGTTGGTGTTTTGGAAAGGTGAACTAAATATGGGACCATAAAATGTATGTTTGAAATATTTAGGGAATTATGAATACCTTGCTAGTACTTACCCATAGAAAATTACACAAACTTTAATCTTCTTTTTTGTTACATTACCGTATTATGGTATTTCTGAAAGCTAAAATTATTTTCTATTAATGCTTCCTCTGCTGAAAAAATAGGTGTAATTTGTGTGGGTTCTTCATAGAAAATCAGTTAAAATGTGTTAATGCAATCACTTTAAAAACATCTCTAGCACAAGGATGTGGCGGCTCATCACTGAAGGGGATATGTTAACTAATCATAAGCCTGAATAAACATACATTTTGAATGGTTGCACGATAAGGTGAGCTAAAAAAAATGTTTCTTTGGACATTCATTTATGATTTGGTTATTTAAAAATGGATTATCTGCAACAAAAAAAAATAGACGTACCGAAAAAATGCTTGAGTTTAGTAAAACAAACTAAATTATGTGAAAAACAAATTTATTTAGTTTAAAGAAGCACATGTTTACATGAACAGTAAAGTCAAAGGGGTAAATTTAATAAATGTCAAATAATGCACGTTTGATAACGCTAACAGCATACGCTGTTGGCATTTAACATTGCACAAGCATTTGTAGTGAAATGCTTGTGCAATGACGCCCTCTGCTCACTGACGACCAATCAGCGGCTAGCAAGGGCTGTCAATCATCCTGATCGGTGTGATGAGAGTGGGAGGTGAGGTCACTGGATGGGGGCGTGGCTTATATTATTATATAATTATAGTCTATGTCGCAATTACTAAGTTAGATGTGTTGTACAAGCTGTATACTTCTATGCTTTGCAATAAAATAGCGTTGTACCTTCTATGATGTGTCCTGCATCTCATGACATGGTGTCAGAAGTACTTGCCTGGGCTTCTGTTTCCTGAGTAATGACAATGTCAAAGTTTACCTCACCTGAGCCTTTTGATTTCTCTCAGCCTGCAGCTTGGCCCACATGGTGTCAGTGGTTTCAACGCTTCAGGATTGCTTCCAAGCTGGACAAGGAGAGTAGTTAAGTACAAGTTAATTCTCATTTATACTCTATGGGGAAAGATGTGTAGCCAGTGTTCAATGCTTTTACTTTCCAAGAAGGGGAAGAATTTGACTTTGAAATAGTTATAAACAAACACAGTGCTCACTTTGTGCCCAAAAGAAATGTGATTCATGAGAGGGCTTGTTTTCGCAAACGTGCTCAGCGTGTGGGAAAATCTGTGGAGTCATTTGTGCGCAGCCTGTATGAACTAGCTGAATTCTGTGAGTTTGGTGTTGCTAAAGAAGAGCAAATCAGAGACAGAATAGTCATAGGAATTGCAGATGCTGAGGTCTCACTGAAGCTACAGTTGGAGGCTGAATAAACGTTAGATGGGGCTATTAGGATGGCATGCCAGAGTGAACTGGTGAAAAAGCAAAGTGCTGTTCTGAGGTCTGAGAGTATTGTGGATGAAGTGCAGCAGTTCAGAAGAGCTGCAGGTGAAAGGCACAGTGTGAGACGAAGAACAAGGGCAGAAGCGGATGGGCGCAACAGGCTCGCTGTACGCAGTGTAACTGTACCCATGATCAGAATGTCGCATGCCCTGCTAAAGATAAAAGATGTAGAAAGTGTAACCGAATGGGTCATTTTGAAGTGGCGTGTAAAACTGAATACATTAAGGAGATGCAGGTGGATAGTGACCAGGAGGGTCAAGAAGTGTCCTTTATAGGGTCTGTTGTTGAACGGTCTGGTTCAGACAAAGATTGGCGGGTTACCCTTACTGTATGGGAGCCAAGGTTGCCTTCAAGATTGACACGGGAGCAGTCATTACTGTTATGTCCCTTGCAGCATTCATAAAACTGCCTTGACAGCCTCAGCTGGCGAAAGTTAAAACAAAAGTTCATAGTCCTGGTGGCCTCATCAATTGTGCAGGGAAATTTCTTGCAAGCTGTGAGTACAAGCAGAGGAAATTCACTATATGGGTACATGCAATTAGAGGTCAGTGTGTTAACAACCTATTGAGCAGGAAAGCAGCCTGTGGTTTGGACCTTGTCTCCAGAGTGAATGAGATTTTGGAAAACATGTTTGGTGAATTGGGCCTACTGAATTGCAACTCAGTCTGAATATCACTTAAAAGTGATGCAGTCCCGGGGGCGGAGCGTAGCCGTGCAGGAACATGGCTGCACTCTAGAATTGCTCCGTGGCAGATCTCTTACCCTCATCTCCACTACGATGTATATTACGGGCAAACACACCCTAGACACCTAAGATGACCGGCTGACCACCCGCCACTCACAGAAAAAGCTGACAGCTCACGCCGCTAGACCCAGAGACACCGCGCTCTCGGAGCGGCCCGCCACACTGTGTGAGCGCAACAGAAAGACTCAGCTGGAACTTGCTGCAAGATCGCGGCGCCACCGTTGTACCCTGCAAGACCGGAGAAACCGGAGCGACCGGACCCCAGAGGTGGGACGCAGTGGTGAGTCGGGAGGGGTTCCCGGAAACAACTGGGCTGCTGGATAGAGGCTCCTTGTGCCGCCATTGTGGCCTCCCATGTGGCATACGCAGCATTAAATTAAACTGAACAGAGGCGCAGCATCCGTGTCAATGATTGACTGACCTCAGGAGAGAATCCTGTCACATAAGAGGGGGGAAAAATAAGTCCTACTCAGAGTATATAACACGCAACAGAACCTGCAAAGAATTGGTCTGGAAACCTCTAAACAACCCACGCAGGGCCTGATCTGATTACCTTGAGCTGCACATCAGCAGACCTGCTCAAAACTTAACTATATAACACGAAGGGTCATAGTCCCTCAGCAAACCACGCACTTATAAACTCTAGTGCCCCTATAATCTTACAAGCTTTTACCAGATCCATCGCTTTACAATACAAAAAGCATAAAGGCCGCACCCAGGTAACCATAAAGAGACTTTAACCTTTCTGAACGTGCGAGAACCTGCACAACATATACCCAATGGCAACTAGGCAGAAACCCAGACCGGACAAAAAAGCAGCAGTTAGCACAAATGCCACCATGAACTCTTTTTTTCAAAAGCAGGATAGTGAAATAGCTGACGCTGCAAACGAACCATTGCCAGAAGGGCTGCACATGCAGGAACACCCTGATCTCCTATATACACAGCAATTTATGCAGATCCAGACAACTATGTCCCAATTGCCATCCAAGTCAGACCTGGCGGACTTGAAATCTTTTATCAAGACAGAAATGTCCTCTCTAAAGAAAACTATTAATGAACTAGGATCAAGGATAGAATGCCTAGAGGAAGGACAAGACACTCTGAACACCATGGTATCAGACTCTAACCATCAAATGATACGACAAGAAACCATAATACAATCGCTCCAACTTAAAAGACCTGGATAGTAGGAGCCGAAGGAGTAACTTAAGAATAAGGGGAGTCCCTGAAGAAGCAACCCAAGACTCATTGATATCTTATCTACTCCAACTATTTGAATATATCATCCCATCTCTTAAACTCACGGAGGCCTCAATGGAGCGAGCCCACAGAGCACTGAGGCCTATCCCAACGCCTCCCAAGCCACCCAGGGACATTATTATTAAATTTACAAACTATCTCGACAAAGAAGGAATATGGAAGCAGGTCAGACTACAACGAGAGATCAGTTTTCAGACCTATAGCATTCAAATCTACCCTGACCTCTCACCCACCACAATTGAAAAACGCAGAGAAATACGTTTTATCACACAAGTCTTACAAGAAAGGAAAGTGAGATACCGCTGGGGCTTCCCCTTCAGCCTCATAGTGCAACATGATGGTAAGACCCATATCTATAAGGAACCAGATGACCTAGAATTGTTCTCAAGAGGACTCAACATTTCTTTTCCACAACCAATGCCAGGACCAATGGAGAGGAACACCTCTAGAGAAGATAACGCGCCCAAACCCCAAAGATCAGAGTGGACACTTGTCAACAAAAGGAAAAAATTGGACACTCCATTACCCTGATCTGACATTTAAGTACCTAACCACAAGATGAACTAACATAATACAACTATAGGAAGATACAAGAAAAGGGAAAAAAGAACCTGTGTCCTTAAAACTTATCCAACACATTGTGCTTGGTTCGTTAGCTCATATGCTGGCGACATACCACCTATGAACAGAATTGGTGACCTGGCACCCTTGCTGAATCGCATCTGTGCTGGACATGAAAAAAGAACTCTCGCTCTTAGAATCTGATAAGTATAAATAAATGTTTAGATAACTGTTATATGAAACATTTGTCAAATTATTAGCAAAACACATTAATGCTTGGCTTTTTGGGACATGGACCACCATGATATAGTTATTATTTCATTGTTTAATTTTAACCACTTCATTACTATGTGACTGCAGCAGACCCAGTGACCTGTTTCCGCCCCGCGGCACGCTCGCACATATCATAACATTGTCATATGAAAATTGAGCTACCGTTTAGGATAGCTCTGAGGCGAGCGGTGCCGTGGGGGTGGAAGAAGATAAACTTGTTGTGTTGTTGTATGAGTGTTGCTAGGTTACATTTGCCCAGGTTGCCTATCGCCCTTCCCCCCACCCCCCTCTACTTCTAACAAAACCCCAGCCTCACATGACAGGCTATAGAAGTCATATCATCTCAACATTCCCCCCCCCCTCCACACCATGACCTCCCCTTACGCACGACAAGACCGACAGGAGCTAAATAAACCTCTAGAAGCCATCAGGCTACCTTATGCCCAACTAACGGACCCATAATGGACTAGCTTGAAACCAGCAAACAATTAACCCCTGACATTACACTGACGGGTAGGCCCCTATCCCTACAAACCTAAGTGGAATAGGTCCAGAACTCAATAACGACTTTTATGCCCCTACACTACCAATACAGGAGTATGAGTGGTAAAAGAGATATGCTCCCCCCCCCCCTTGTTGTTGTAAGCAGATATTAAATGCCTGCAACCTTTCACCCATTGGTTATTGTTATATCTGTTATAATGTTTTATATGTTCAATATTGTTACAAACATACAATGTGATACTAAGATGGTGTTAAGTAAGATTGTTCCCGGTCCAGCCTGCGCCCCGATTCACACTCACAATGACACCCCCACTGGGGAGTCACCACACATGCGATATAGCTCCAACATCCAACATAAAGATAATGGTTAATCACAAAACACACTCCCAGACCAGCAACGAAATCAATATCTACTCTGTTAACTCAAAAGGACTAAATATACCTAACAAAAGAACGATGGCCTCAAAAGACTTCCACAGACACAAAGCAGACATGGTGTTTCTGCAGGAGACCCACTTCCGCAAAGGAAGAGAACCTAACACATTCACACGCACATATGGTAGTTGCTATTGGGCCTCACACCACCAACACAAAAAAAACGGAGTGGGGATCCTATTTAGAAAGTCAATCCCCTTCACTGCCCTACAAACTATCAGAGACAGAGAAGGGAGATACCTAATTTTAATAGGACTCCTCTATGGGAAACCAGTAACCCTGGTGTCGCTATATGCCCCGAACACAGCACAACACTCCTTTGTGAAGAAATTATCTAATCTAATCCTTCAACACCAAAAAGGTGTACTTATTATGTGTGGAGACCTCAATACAGCACTAGAACCAGAACTAGACTGCTCTTCTCGGTACTCCTCCACCCCGATATCACGACTCACAAAAATCAAATCTTCTCTTAAAAATATCGTGGTGAAGGACGTATGGAGAACCCTGCATCCCCAGACGAGAGACTATACTTTTTATTCCTACCCCCACGAGATATACACACGCATAGATTATGTGTTTGCTGACATTGGAGGCCTTTCTTTGTTTACCTCTGCAAAGATCACCCCTATTACATGGTCTGATCACGCCTCCATACTTTGTTCACTGACATGGCCCTCGAAACCTATAAAGGATTACATTTGGAGGCTAGACGAACAACTCTTGACAAACCCTGAAACGGGCCCTAGAATTCTGACAGTACTAACAGAATACTTTGAACACAACGTACAGCCTGACACTGAAACAAACATACTGTGGGAAGCCCACAAAAGCGTTGTGAGAGGAGAACTGATTGCCATCAAAGCACAACAAAACAAAGCCAAAAGAGCACTGACTACCTCACTAATCTCAAACATACAGAGACTAGAAACCCAACATAAAATTTCACCATCAGACAAAAACCTGCTCAACGAAATTACATTGCTAAAACAAACCTTAGCTTCGCATTTGGACAAAACACATAAAAGACAGGCCTTGCACCTACAACAAAAACATTATGAGGGCAGAAACAAGTCAGGCAGACTTCTAGCTAGATACCTCAAACAGAAAGCACACCAAAAATACATCATGAGTATCAGGAACTGTAGAGGCCAAACTCAGTCCTCCACTAAAGATATAGCACACACCTTTAGATCCTTCTTTCAAAAATTATATAACATCCGTAGTTCAAACTTGAATGCCCCACACCAAGCAGCAATCAGAGCACAATTAATAAGGGAATACCTAGAGAAACTTAATTTGCCATGTATATCTGAAGAGCAAAAAGAACAACTAGAAAACCCTATCTCTTTATCTGAACTAAAGCTAGCACTTAAAAATTTACCTACCGGAAAGGCACCGGGACCCGATGGCTATACCCATAAATACTACACCACATTTCAAGACATCTTAAACCCACATATGCTGCGTTATTTCCAATCCATTGATGAAACCGAATGTTTCCCTGCCAGAGCACTGGAAGCCCACATAATACTAATCCCCAAACCCAACAAACCACAAGACGTACCAAACAATTATCGCCCCATATCGTTATTAAATACTGACATTAAAATTTACGCAAGAATCTTAGCCCACAGATTAAACAGGATCCTCCCGGACATAATTCATCTCGACCAAGTGGGTTTCGTACCTGGCAGGGAGGCGAAAGACAACACGGTCAGGGCCTTACACCTAATACACTACGCCAAACTTGAAAACATACCACTAGTCCTCCTGTCCACGGACGCTGAAAAGGCATTTGACCGTGTTGCCTGGGACTATATGCGGGCCACACTAGTTCACATGGGCCTAGGGACAAAAATCCTTACCAGGATTTTTTCATTATACTCTCACCCCACAGCGAGAATACTGGTAAATGGCGCTCTCTCCCCCCCTTTTGTTATATCTAATGGAACCCGTCAGGGATGCCCATTGTCCCCACTCCTCTTTGCATGTGTCATCGAAACAATAGCAAGAAAAATTAGGCAGAACCCCCAAATAACCGGCCTCACAATTGGTAATCAGAGATACGTCCTATCACTATTTGCTGATGACATTCTCTTCACATTAACCAAACCAGAGATCTCAATCCCTCACTTACTAGAAGAATTCAATAATTACCAAGCTCTCTCCAATTTTGTCATCAACATGTCCAAATTCGAAATATTAAATATAAATCTGACTGGCCCATCACTACTTGCCACACGTCAGGAAACCCCATTTACTTGGTGCCCCTTTTCACTGAAATACCTAGGAGTGCACCTCACCCCTTCACTCAACGACATATACCGAACAAACTATATACCCATCAAAAACACAATCATACGTGATCTTTCGTCATGGGGATCCAAAAAATTGTCATGGCTGGGACGTATAGACACCATTAAAATGAACATCTTTCCACGCATACTATATCTCCTACAAACCTAACCAATCCCCCTCCCTAAAACATTCATTCCCTCTATGCAAAAGGCATTTAGCGACTTCATATGGCGCAGGAGACCACCCAGAATAAATAGACTCGTAATGCAACTATCCAAAGCACAGGGGGGGTTGGGGGTGCCGAATCTCTTAGCCTATCGCCAGGCCATCTTTTTACAGAGGCTAATAGATTGGAACATCCATTACAACCATAAAAGATGGGTTGTATTGGAACACTCTATAATGGGAAAACCACACCTTGGGAGGGTATGCTGGGGTAACTCGGGCTTACTTAAATCCTCCAGGACTGATAACCCTATGATTCAAGAAACTTACCGGAATTGGGAATTCATTATCAATACAACACATAATATCTCCTCAATCCCCTTGCCCCTGACATCCCTAATTGAAAATGGAGACTTCACAGTAAGACCCTTCCACACACATATGACAGTGGACACACCTAATAGGGATTTTACGATAAACATGCTAACTAAGGACGAAACCCTGCTATCTCAAGTAGACCTAATCTCGCAAGGACACAAATGCTTTACTAACTGGTTCACCTATAGACAAACGACCCACT
This sequence comes from Bombina bombina, assembly GCF_027579735.1. Taxonomy (NCBI): domain Eukaryota; kingdom Metazoa; phylum Chordata; class Amphibia; order Anura; family Bombinatoridae; genus Bombina; species Bombina bombina. The sequence goes on from NC_069502.1 coordinate 749,469,184, forward strand.
TTATCACCAAACACCCAGGGTATGGCAACATGGTTAGACCTCTGACCAACTTCGAATCCCTATGCGTCCAAACTCCCCCACTAAGACACACTTTATCCACAATCTATAAGATCCTCTCACACACTCCACCAGGTTATATACCCCCATACCTAGAGAGTTGGGAAAGAGACCTAGGGGTTATAATTCTACCTCACGTAAGTAAAATAATGTTTCAAACCATAATAAAATCCTCAATCTCATCATCTATCTTAGAGGTTAATCTTAAACTACTTCACAGATGGTATCACACTCCGAAAAAACTACACCGCTTATTCCACACGCAAAGTAATAAATGTTGGCGCTGCGGCCACGTAAACAGCGACACAGCACACATGTGGTGGTGGTGCAATAGTGTCCAAAATTTTTGGAGAGAAGTGATATCAGAAGTGGAATCCATCCTGGATTTAACACTTCCACTCGACCCACTGATTTGGCTTTTACACAAACCCCCCCATCTATAAAATACAAACCGTACCTGCACCTGCTCAACATTTTGACTAACAGTGCAAAAATCTTAATAGCTAAGAACTGGAGGGGTAAAGAAGTACCATCTATAGGTATGTGGAGACAAAAAGTAACAGACACCATTGAACTAGAAGAATACTACTACCTCAAACAAGATAAAATAGATTACTTCGTAGAATTCTCGCAACTTTGGTCCAACTACACCCAACATAAATAAACAAATAGATTCACCCACAACACAAACATCAACCATGGCTGGTTATGGGAACTGAGCCCCCCCTTTTTATAAACAAACAGGATGATGACGATCGGGGTGCCGGCGGACTGGGAAGTATAATCTCTTTGTTAACCTCTTAATCATATACACCATCTAAAGTTAACTAGTTGAAAGTTTAATGAAAACATAATGCTCGATACATTTACATTGTTATTCATAAATTTAACAGCTGTTGTTGTAATCTGTACGGTGGGAGCTGCGTCTCCCAGCTAATGTAATTCAGTGATTTATTTACAATAAAGCTGTTTCAAAAAAAAAAAAAAAAAAAAGTGATGCAGTCCCATACAGCATTACCACTCCTCGTAGAACTCCATTCCCGCTCATGCCTCAAGTGGAGAAGGAACTTCTGCATATGAAGAATATGGGGGTTATTGAAGAGGTTGTTGAAGCAACTGACTAGTGTGCCCCCATTGTGCCTGTTGCAAAGAAAAACAGGAAGTGGCGCATCTGCGTCGACTTGAAAAGGCTGAATGAGGCGGTGAAGAGAGAGAGATATGTGCTGCTGATGCTTGAAGACATAGCTCCGAAACTGGCTGGGGCGAAGTCTACACTGGATGCTTCTAATGGCTTCTGGCAGATACCTCTAGATCCACAGTGCCGCAAACTGACTACCTTCATTACACCGGTAGGTCGGTTTTGCTTCTGCAGACTCCCCTTCAGGATATCCTCTGTTCCTGAAATCTTTCAAAGAGAGATGAGTTCCCTCCTAAGGGACCATGAGGGCACGGCAGTCATCATGGATGACATTTTAGTGTATGGGTCTACATCGGAAGAACATGATCAGTGATTGGGCTGTGTGCTGCAGACCATTAGAGAGTCTGGGCTGAAATTAAATAAAGAGAAATGCCATTTTAGAAAATCTGAGTTATGTTACTTTGGGCATCTCATCAATGGAGATGGCATTAAGCTGGACCTTGATAAAATCCTTGTTATTAAACAGATGAAAAATCCTTCTGATGTACATGAGCTAAGACAAATATTGGGCCTTGTAAATTATGTGGGCAGGTTCCTTCTAGATTTATCCACAGTACTACATCCTATCACAGAGTTGTTGAAGAAAGATGTTCCCTGGGTCTGGGGTCCTTCACAGGAAGAAGCTTTCATACAGGTCAAGACCTTGCTGGGGTCTGCCCCAGTGTTAGGGTTCTGGATGTCTTTAAGTTCTTACCAGTCAGAGAGGTTGCAGCTCACGAAGCTGGATGGGTTGGTGCTGTTCCAGGACCGCATTGTCATTCTTGTTAGCATGATGGCCACTTTGGCATTACAAAGTGCAGAGAAAGGGCAGCTATGGCGGTATGGTGGTCTGGGATCAGTTCCGACATTGCAAGCCACGTGTTAAAATGTGTCTTTTGCCTTGAACGCCGGCATACTCAGAGAAGAGAGCCCTGGAATTTCACACTACAAAAAGAGTGTACTTAAATAGCACTCATCAACTCACAATCATCTATTTAGGGTAATCTTCATGTATAAAGTATGTGAAAGAGACAAGAAGGTGGATAAAAATTAACTTTTATTAAGTTACAATTAAAAACATTAAACCATTAAAAACACAAAACACCGTCATTGGTGTTTACTTCCATGACCAGCTGCATATGTTTGTTTTGTGTTTTAATAATTTAATGTTTTTAATTGTAACTTAATAAAAGTTAATTTTTATCCACCTTCTTGTCTCTTTCACATACATACATGAAGATTACCCTAAATTGATGATTGTGAGTTGATGAGTGCTATTTAAGAACACTCTTTTTGTAGTGTGAAATTCACACTACTACCCCAATACTTGTCTCTTCTGTGTACAGCACATCTCCCTTTAGGAATATTGAGCTACTATGAGTATTTCATAATATTCCTCAGCTATATACCTCAAAGAGGTCAACTACCAGGGAGTGCCGTTATTTTCTCTACCCTTTACCCATGGCAGAAAATAACTTGCTGTTGCTGCCCTGCTAGTTTCTGATGACAGTAACAATATGAGATCCAGATAGAGCTAGGAGTGATATTTCAAGGGACATCAAAGTAAAAAAAATAAAAAAATCATGAGAACTTTTAAGAGACTTTTCAATTTAATTTGCATCCTTTGTTAAAAACAATACCTAAGTAGAGTCAGGAGTAGCACTGCACTACTGGTAACTAGCTGGTTATTAGGGGATGCATGTATACCTCTTTCCATTGGCTTACCAGATATTTTCAGCTATGTCCCAGTAGTGCATTGCTGCTCTGAAGCTTATTTTAACTATATGTTTAATCCCTTTGCAGGAGTTGAAGACATGGGGGGCTAGTTATCAAGCCGTCTACTTTTCTGGCTTCGCCGGCCCAATACGTCCGCCTAAGCTCGCCTACCTTCGCCGCCGCGGACCTTGAATACGTTCGCCTAAGTTATCAAATAAAGCTGTCAAAAAGCCGCGGGGCGATGAGCAGCGGACTGTGACAGTTATCACTCATCCGATCTCGCTGCCCTTCGGCTTTTTCCCAGCTTTATTGCTAGCCTGTCACTAAGCACTCACACTAAACTGCACTGTTCTGCCCCCTATACCGGCGCCCCCGGAGCCCCCCGCAACTAAATAAAGTTACTAACCCCTAAACCGCCGCTCCTAGACCCCGCCGCAACTCTTATAAATGTATTAACCCCTAAACCGCCGCTCCTAGACCCTGCCGCAACTCTTATAAATGTATTAACCCCTAAACCGCCGCTCCTAGACCCTGCCGCAACTCTTATAAATGTATTAACCCCTAAACCGCCGCTCCCGGACACCGCAGCCACCTACATTATACCTAGTAACCCCTATCCTGCCCCCCCTATACCATCGCCCTCTATTATAAAATTATTAACCCCTATCCTGCTGATCCCGCACCTCTCCGCAACTAAATAAATAGTTTAACCCCTAAACCGCCGCTCCATGAACCCGCCGCAACCTATAATAAATTTATTAACCCCTATCCTGCCCCCCACTACGCCGCCGCCACTGTAATAAAATGATTAACCCCTAAACCTAAGTCTAACCCTAACCATAACGCCCCCCTAACTTAAATATTAATTAAATAAATCTAAATAAATTAACTCTTATTAACTAAATGAATCCTATTTAAAACTAAATACTTACCTTTAAAATAAACCCTAATATAGCTACAATATAAATAATAATTATATTCTAGCTATCTTAGGATTTATTTTTATTTTACAGGTACCTTTCAATTTATTTTAACCATGTACAATAACTATTAAATAGTTATTAACTATTTAATAGCTTACCTAGCTAAAATAAAGAGAAATGTACCTGTGAAATAAATCCTAACCTAAGTTACAATTACACCTAACACTACACTATACTTTAATAAATTATTCCTATTTAAAAATAAATACTTACCTGTAAAATAAACCCTAAGATAGCTACAATGTAATTAATAATTATATTATAGCTATCTTAGGATTTATATTTATTTTACAGGTTACTTTGTATTTATTTTAGCTAGTTAGAATAGTTATTAAATAGTTATTAACTATTTAATAACTACCTAGCTAAAAGAAATACAAAATTACCTGTAAAATAAATCCTAACTTAAGTTACAATTAAACCTAATACTACACTATCATTAAATTAACTAAATAAACTACCTACAAAGAACTACAATGAAATACAATTACATAAACTAACTAAAGTACAAAAAATAAAAAAAGCTAAGTTACAAAAAATAAAAAATTAAGTTACAAACATGTTAAAAATATTACAACAATTTTAAGCTACTTACACCTAATCTAAGCCCCCTAATAAAATAACAAACCCCCCCAAAATAAAAAAAATCCCTACCCTATTCTAAATTACATAAATTTCAAAGCTCTTTTACCTTACCAGCCCTTAAAAGGGCCATTTGTGGGGGCATGCCCCAAAAAGTTCAGCTCTTTTGCCTGTAAAATAAAAATACAACCCCCCCCAACATTAAAACCCACCACCCACATACCCCTAATCTAACCCAAACCCCCCTTACAAAAACCTAACACTAATCCCCTGAAGATCATCCTACCTTGAGTCGTCTTCACTCAGCCGAGCCACCGATGGAACTGAAGAGGACATCCGGAGCGGAAGAAGTTAATCCTCCAAGCGGCGCTGAAGAAATCTTCCATCCGATGAAGTCATCATCCAGGCGGCGCTGAAGAAGTCTTCGATCCGGCCGATGTCATCTTCAAAGAGGCGCTGAAGAGGTCTTCTATCCGGGGAAGTCATCTTCCAAGCCGGGTCTTGAATCTTCCTTCCGCCGACGCGGAACCACCTTCTTCACCGACGGACTACGACGAATGACGGCTCCTTTAAGGGACGTCATCCAAGATGGCGTCCCCTCAATTCCGATTGGCTGATAGGATTCTATCAGCCAATCGGAATTAAGGTAGGAAAATCTGATTGGCTGATGGAATCAGCCAATCAGATTCAAGTTCAATCCGATTGGCTGATCCAATCAGCCAATCAGATTGAGCTCGCATTCTATTGGCTGATCGGAACAGCCAATAGAATGCGAGCTCAATCTGATTGGCTGATTCCATCAGCCAATCAGATTTTCCTACCTTAATTCTGATTGGCTGATAGAATCCTATCAGCCAATCGGAATTGAGGGGATGCCATCTTGGATGACGTCCCTTAAAGGAGCCGTCATTCGTTGTAGTCCGTCGGTGAAGAAGGTGGTTCCGCGTCGGCGGAAGGAAGATTCAAGACCCGGCTTGGAAGATGACTTCGCCCGGATAGAAGACCTCTTCAGCGCCTCTTTGAAGATGACATCGGCCGGATCGAAGACTTCTTCAGCGCCGCCTGGATGATGACTTCATCGGATGGAAGATTTCTTCAGCGCCGCTTGGAGGATTAACTTCTTCCGCTCCGGATGTCCTCTTCAGTTCCATCGGTGGCTCGGCTGAGTGAAGACGACTCAAGGTAGGATGATCTTCAGGGGATTAGTGTTAGGTTTTTGTAAGGGGGGTTTGGGTTAGATTAGGGGTATGTGGGTGGTGGGTTTTAATGTTGGGGGGGGGTTGTATTTTTATTTTACAGGCAAAAGAGCTGAACTTTTTGGGGCATGCCCCCACAAATGCCCTTTTAAGGGCTGGTAAGGTAAAAGAGCTTTGAAATTTATGTAATTTAGAATAGGGTAGGGATTTTTTTTATTTTGGGGGGGTTTGTTATTTTATTAGGGGGCTTAGATTAGGTGTAAGTAGCTTAAAATTGTTGTAATATTTTTAACATGTTTGTAACTTAATTTTTTATTTTTTGTAACTTAGCTTTTTTTATTTTTTGTACTTTAGTTAGTTTATGTAATTGTATTTCATTGTAGTTCTTTGTAGGTAGTTTATTTAGTTAATTTAATGATAGTGTAGTATTAGGTTTAATTGTAACTTAAGTTAGGATTTATTTTACAGGTAATTTTGTATTTCTTTTAGCTAGGTAGTTATTAAATAGTTAATAACTATTTAATAACTATTCTAACTAGCTAAAATAAATACAAAGTAACCTGTAAAATAAATATAAATCCTAAGATAGCTATAATATAATTATTAATTACATTGTAGCTATCTTAGGGTTTATTTTACAGGTAAGTATTTATTTTTAAATAGGAATAATTTATTAAAGTATAGTGTAGTGTTAGGTGTAATTGTAACTTAGGTTAGGATTTATTTCACAGGTACATTTCTCTTTATTTTAGCTAGGTAAGCTATTAAATAGTTAATAACTATTTAATAGTTATTGTACATGGTTAAAATAAATTGAAAGGTACCTGTAAAATAAAAATAAATCCTAAGATAGCTAGAATATAATTATTATTTATATTGTAGCTATATTAGGGTTTATTTTAAAGGTAAGTATTTAGTTTTAAATAGGATTCATTTAGTTAATAAGAGTTAATTTATTTAGATTTATTTAATTAATATTTAAGTTAGGGGGCGTTAGGGTTAGGTTTAGGGGTTAATCATTTTATTACAGTGGCGGCGGCGTAGTGGGGGGCAGGATAGGGGTTAATAAATTTATTATAGGTGGCGACGGTGTAGGGGGGGCAGATTAGGGGTTAATAAATGTATTATAGGTGGCGACGGTGTAGGGGGGGCAGGATAGGGGTTAATACATTTAATATAGGTTGCGGCGGGTTCAGGGAGCGGCGGGGTTAGGGGTTAATACATTTATTATAGTTGCGGTGGGCTCCGGGAGCGGCGGTTTTAGGGGTTAATATGTATAGAGTAGCTTGCGGTGGGCTCCGGGAGCGGCGGTTTAGGGGGTAATAACTTTATTTAGTTGCGGCGGTGTAGGGGGGGTCAGATTAGTGGTGTTTAGACTCGGGGTACATGTTAGGGTGTTAGGTGTAGACAGCTCCCATAGAAATCAATGGGATGTCTGTCAGCAGCGAACTTGTACTTTCGCTATGGTCAGACTCCCATTGATTCCTATGGGATCCGCCGCCTCCAGGCTGGCGCTTTGAAAACCAGGTACGCTGGGCCGTAAAAGTGCCGAGCGTACCTGCTAGTTTTTTGATAGCTAGCAAAAGTAGTGAGAATGTGCCGCACTTGTGTGCGGAACATCTGGAGTGACGTAAGAATCGATCTGTGTCGGACTGAGTCCGGCGGATCGAAGCTGACGTCACAAAATTCTACTTTTGCCGGTCTCGAGCCTTTGATAACTAAGGCGTATCAGCCTCGCCACAAATACGCTGCGGAATACGCAGCGTATTTGAGGTTGACGGCTTGATAACTACCCCCCATAGGAGTCAATTCCAATCCTTCCAATATTATTTATCTGTGTTTTTTCCATTCTCACTCTGTTCAGATTGAATCCAAGCAGATATTATGAGGATTGTTTGCTATTCATGAATCATCACAGGTTTTGCCCTTTATTTTGTCAATAAAATAAACACAACAAATTCATCTAAAATTATTATTGATCATACATGCCCAATATACCCATCAAGCCCAGATACAAATGGCATACAGATTATTTAAAAATTATCATAAACACCACTTTATCCAATTGTTAAAACACATGGATGCCATTACCCAATTTAACCCATTTTTTTCAGTGATTGGCATCCATTATCGGTAGTTCAGAGTGCCGTTACAGGAAATTGGAGATAAAATCTTGAGTGAGGTAACAATGTTGGATGCGTTTGACTGATAAAGATTGTAATCCCTTTGTTACGGAAAAAAAATGTCCGTTGCAGTTTTTCCAATGCTCGAAAAAAAACCTGAAAAAAATTAATCGATTTCCTAGTTGTATGAAAGCAACAGTGCAAAAATTAAATGCTCTAACACATTGCAGCGTTTTCTTTCTGTACTTTTATGAAAACTTTGCCCCAGGTGATTGATGTGCTTTCAAATTTTGGTATCCTAGGCATGGGCCTAGACAACACAATAAAATAAATCAATTGACAACATGTTTTTAAGTTAAAGCAAACGTTTTGTCATTCATACAAAATAGTCTATGTCAGGGGCACCGGGCTGCAAGGGTTAAACCCCTACCCCCCTACTACCTCACCCCTGTTGTTTCTCAGCGGACTTGGGCTCCTCAGAGCAACCGCAATCTCTAGGAATCTTTGTGTGCTTTATTTTTGTGTTCCTACTTTGTCTGAGAAGAGCTTGTCTCTGACCAGGAAAACCCTCCTAGTATGGCCAAGCTTCTGGAACTCTCAGTCAGCCGCCTCACAACAGACACCCACCTAACCCCTCTCAGGCTGGCCAGACTCCTGGAACTCCCGGTCGGCCACAGAACAGCAGGACACCCGCTAACTTTTCCCCTAGTCACCCCAGCAGCCCTTTGCCCCAGAGCTCCACTCTTTTGGGGATGAGTAGCCCCTAGGGAGGACAAGGGGTGGTGGAATTGCCAGAGGGGAGCTACTTGTGGAACTGGGGGTTTTGGACACGCCTACCCCCCAATCTTTACCGGGCTGTAACTCCTGTCCCAAGTAACGAATCACGCTGCTTTTTGGACTGTGGCATCCGGGGACCGATCTCTTTAAAATGACAACGTCACTCCACCGGGATCACCCCGAAACTGCCGCCCCTGGTTACTGGGATTCTGTGGTACTGTGGCTGTTATGGAGGCGCCAGCCTGTCTGGAGGGGCGGGAATGGTGGGAGAATTGTGGGATTGGCCTTTGTCTTATCAAGATGAGTTCCTGCATAAATGTTGTGTGTTTGTCCCAATAAATTGTTCTTCTTTGTTCCACCTAAATGCTAGTTGTCTAATTATTTGGGTGGGGATTGCTGAAATCACTCTCTCCACTACATAGCGGCTGGTTCCAGGTGTTGGAAGATCGTTTTGGCGGAGCTATCCAGTCGGGATAGCAGGGGATCCGTCACAGTGGTTGCAGCGGTGGGATGCTTTCATATACCTGTAACGTTCAAACCACCACCTGAAGACTTCTGTGGATGGAGCGTTATGATCGGCTCCAAAATGAAGCACGGAATGCCTTGCTGTGTACTAGAGGGATAGCTACCGGTAAAAAGAAAGAGAGAGACAGTGGCGCCTCAGGCTAACTTTCCAAACTTGCAAGTATTATTTAATATAATAGTCTAAAAAATAATCTAAAAAATTTTAAAAATTCAAAAGGTAAATACAATAAAAACTCTGGAATGCACAAATAGTCAAGCTGACTGAAAATCAAAGTTGATGAGAAAATAGCTACAAAACTAACAGACCAATAAAGGATATATGAGACGTTAAAAAACAATATTTATAAAAAGCATATAATATTTAATAACAATAGTATTGATACAAACATCAACATACACTGGTGTAGAAAAATTACTAGCAATATTACAAATATAAAAAGTGGTTATAAATGGGACTATGAATGTTAGTAATAATATGAACAATGAGTCCGTGGGATAAGAATCACCGTTTAAGGATCCGCTACTACCTAGTAGCTGCAAATGTCTTTATAACAGATGGAAGTTGACATTATATCCAACTGCTGATATTTTTGCAACTGAAGTGCAGAGGGCCTAGAATCCCTGAAATGTGACAGTCAATAAAGGGTTAAACTGTGCCGTGTAAGCTGGGCTACAATTTCTTCAATGTTTGATACAGTTTATCTCTTCAAAAAGTCGTGGATCAGTTAATGCGGTCCATTAAGGAAAATGCAGTTTGTACTCACTTTAAGTTGACAGCGTCCTCGCTGTTTGATGCAAATTACCTGTTAGCAGGTTGTTGTATGTTGGTAGTCCAATAAGGAACTGAGAATGTGCGCGCACTATTTCAAATGAGAATGAAGTCTTTTGAAGGAAAAAACAAACTCCTAACGGCTCAGTTTGTGCTAACAAAGCACGTAGAAAGAGCCGGTTCTGGGAGTAATCTCTTGTGTTGCTGTAGCATTCAGTGGGAGCATTCAGTAGGAACGTCTACGCATTTTAGCTGTAAAGCCTTTATCAAGATGTTCGTATGCTGAAGCTCCTCCATTTTTAAAGACTGATTTAACCCTTTAGACTCTTTAGAAATCTCGGTCACACCTTTTGTTAAAACAACTATTGGACTCAGATTTATATTGTTTTTGCATCTCTGTGTTACTATACTTCAGTACTAATTCGTAAATAAAACTACTCAAAATCAATGTTATACATTCAACCGTGAGTTAAATCTAATTTAAACATCGGATAGCTGGGATATATTAAATAAATTTATAAAAAAAATAAAAAATTATTTATTTCATGTAATTAGCAAGAGTCCATGAGCTAGTGACGTATGGGATATACATTCCTACCAGGAGGGGCAAAGTTTCCCAAACCTCAAAATGCCTATAAATACACCCCTCACCACACCCACAAATCAGTTTTACAAACTTTGCCTCCCGTGGAGGTGGTGAAGTAAGTTTGTGCTAGATTCTACGTTGATATGCGCTCTGCAGCAGGTTGGAGCCCGGTTTTCCTCTCAGCGTGCAGTGAATGTCAGAGGGATGTGAAGAGAGTATTGCCTATTTGAATTCAATGATCTCCTTCTACGGGATCTATTTCATAGGTTCTCTGTTATCGGTCGTAGAGATTCATCTCTTACCTCCCTTTTCAGATCGACGATATACTCTTATATATACCATTACCTCTACTGATTCTCGTTTCAGTACTGGTTTGGCTTTCTACTACATGTAGATGAGTGTCCTGGGGTAAGTAAGTCTTATTTTTGTGACACTCTAAGCTATGGTTTATATAAAGTTCTAAATATTTGTGTTTAAACATTTATTTGCCTTGATTCAGGATGTTCAATATTCCTTATTTCAGACAGTCAGTTTCATTATTTGGGATAATGCATTTGAATAATCAATTTTTTTTTTCTTACCTTAAAATTTGACTTTTTTCCCTGTGGGCTGTTAGGCTCGCGGGGGCTGAAAATGCTTCATTTTATTGCGTCATTCTTGGCGCGGACTTTTTTGACGCAAAAAAATTTCTTTGTTATTTCCGGCGTCATATTTGTCACCGGAAGTTGCGTCATTTTTGACGTTTTTTTGCGCCAAAAGTGTCGGCGTTACCGGATGTGGCGTCATTTTTGGCCCCAAAAGCATTTAGGCGCCAAATAATGTGGGCGTCTTTTTTGGCGCTAAAAAATATGGGCGTCATTATTGTCTCCACATTATTTAAGTCTCATTGTTTATTGCTTCTGGTTGCTAGATGTAAAGTCTATTTCAACTATGTAAGTGGAACGCAACTGCAGATCAATTATTGTTTTGTATCACCAGGGTTTTTGGGCTATTTAGGTGAGCATAGACCAGTAAACCTGTGGTGAATTAATATTAAGTTAGAGTTTCAATGCTGTTAGTACTATCACAACATGAATCCTTCTAAGCACAATATTTCCAATACTGTTAGACTGGCACAGTATGGAAAAAATAATGAAAAAAATGATAGAAGAAAAATATGCTTCTAATTTAAAGAACTTGAGAGAACAAAAATTCTTTTTTAAGCTTACATTAAATAAACATGTAATGCAGGAGAGAGTTGGTTAATCCTTGTAAGAAGTAAGCTTGGTTTGCAAGAGATATACTTTTAACAAGTCACAGAGAATGCTTCAGTTGTCTTGTAGCTGCAACTTTGTAACTGTGTTTATTGAGAGCAACTGCTGCAGAGTAAGAGAGGAATTTAAGTAACATGAAAGTGAGAGAACCATGTGATGAGAAGTGAGAGAAGTAAAACATGAAATGGAATCCTGACATAAGCCCCCCTTCAAGGAAGCCGATCCTCGGCTTGATGCCTGGGTCTATGTGGATAGCGTCTATGGAAGCGGGAGAGCAACCGAGGGGCATTGATGTGGGTGTGCGGTTCCCAACTGTCGTCATCTGGCGAGAAACCCTTCCACCTCACAAGGTATTGCAACTGACCATTGTAGTATCTAGAGTCCAATAGGTCTTGGACCTCAAATATGTCAACATCCAAGGTCACCGGATCAGGGGGAAGAATAGTTTTAGTCGTTGAGGTAGAAGAAGCCGGTTTCAGGAGCGAGACATGGAAGGTGGGGTGAATAGGTAATGATGATGGAAGATCAAGAGTAACTGCATTGGCATTAACAATATTGCTTACTGTAAAGGGTCCGATAAATAAGCCAGCTAATTTTTTAATGGGAACAGGTATTTTGATATTTTTGGTTGAAAGCCACACTTTATCTCCTACTGCATAGACAGGAGAAGGTCTTCTACGGAGATCATAGTACTTCTTTTGTATAGCTTGTGCGTTCTGGATGTTTAGACGCAAGGAATGAAAATTCTCCGCTATCTTTTGTAGAAGGTCATCAACCGGTTGAGAAGTTGGGGCAATTGAGTCATGGATGAAGAAGTTAGGGTGGAAAGCGTAATTCGCAAAGAATGGAGACAAATTGGTTGAACTGTTTTTACTATAATTATATGCAAATTCTGCCATGTATAGGTACCGGGCCCACTCTGTTTGTTGGTATGAGCAGTAACAGCAGATATACTGTTCAAGCCATTGGTTTAACCTTTCAGTTTGACCATTGGTCTGCGGATGGAAGGCTGTACTAAGTCGATGATCAATCTGTAGATGTTGGGCGAGGGATTTCCAGAATTTTGAAGTAAATTGAGCTCCTCTGTCGGTTGTTATGATGTTCGGGATCCCATGGAAGCGTACAACCGAATTCAGGAAAAGTTGAGCAGTCTCCGTGGATGTGGGTACCTTGTGATACGTAATGAATAAAGCCATCTTTGTGAGAATATCTGTAACAACAAGAATAGTATTAAATCCAGAACTTAAAGGAAGTTCAAGGAAGTTCAACAATAAAGTCCATACCTATATGAGCCCAAGGTCTTTCAGGGATATCCATAGGTATTAGGTGACCATAAGGTTTATTTCTATCCTTTTTAGAAGTGATACAGATATCACAGTGTTGTATATAATTATGGACGGAATCAGACATGTTTGGCCACCAATAAAGTCTTGATAAGAGATCTAATGTCCTTTTGATACCAGGGTGTCCAAGCAAAGGAGGATCATGATGTTGTTTAATCAAGTCATTCCTGAGAGATTCTGGGATATATTGCTTGGAGTCCTGATAATAGAAATCAGCATTTTGAGTCAGATGTAGATGGGATCTCTGATTATCTGACTGTAGAGCAGTAAGGAGTTGAGTTTTAAATGTAGGCATCAGGCCCAAGAATTTGTCTGCAGGTATGATGGAAGTAACTTCTTGAGAATTTGGTGGTCTGGGATCTCTCCTGGAGAGAGAGTCAGCCTTCCCATTTTTAGATCCAGGTCTGTATACTATAAGATAGTTAAACCTGCTAAAGTACAGGCTCCATCTTACTTGTCTACTGGACAGAGTTTTATTTTTCTGCAGGAATTCCAGGTTGCGATGATCTGTATAGATTATGATAGGTTGTACTGTGCCCTCTAGAAGATGTCTCCATGTATCGAAAGCACGTTTAATTGCGAGAAGTTCTTTTTCTCCGATGGAGTAGTTAATCTCGGCTGGAGAGAGTAGCTTAGAATAGAAAGCTACTGGATGAAGTGGTTGTGTAAGACTTTTCCTTTGGGAGAGAATAGCGCCAAGAGCAAAATCTGAAGAGTCGACCTCGAGGACGAATTGGAGGGAAGGATCTGGAAATTGTAGTATAGGTGCAGTAGTGAATGAGGTCTTCAGGTTGCGAAAGGCCTCATCGGCATCTTTATCCCAACGGAATGGCACACAGGTGCTGGTGAGTCTAGAAAGAGGTTTTATCTTTTGGGAGAAGTTCCTAATAAATTTGCGGTAATAATTACTGAAACCTAGAAAGCATTGTAATTCTTTTCTGTTAGTGGGTTGTGGCCAGTTTCTCACGGCTTCTACCTTATTTTCTTGCATTTGAATGCCATTGGGTCCTATACTGTAACCCAGGAAATCAATTTCAGTAACGTGGAAAAGACACTTCTCAAGTTTAGCGTAAAGTCTATGCACTTGCAGTCTTGACAAGACCCAGCTAACATGCTTCACGTGATCTTCTAAAGTTTTTGAATAAATAAGGATGTCGTCCAGGTATACCACAACGCAGATGTCAAGAAGGTCATGGAAAACATCATTCACGAAAAACTGAAATGTGGCCGGAGCATTAGTAAGCCCGAAGGGCATTACAAGATATTCAAAGAGACCATATCTTGTACGGAATGCGGTCAACCACTCATCACCCTCTCTTATTCGAACAAGATTATAAGCCCCTCTAAGATCAAGCTTGGTAAAAAAATTTGCATCTTGAAGGCGTTCGATAAGTTCGGGGATGAGTGGTAAGGGATACCGGTTTTTGATGGTTATTTTGTTCAACTCCCTAAAATCAATTATAGGTCGAAGTGAGTTGTCTTTGTTTCTGACAAAGAAGAAACCAGCTGCGGCAGGTGAAACAGAGGGGCGAATAAAGCCTTTTTTCAGGTTTTCATCTAAATAGGTTTTAAGATGGTCCAACTCTGGTTGATAGAGAGGGTATAGATGGCCGTATGGAGGTGTGGTTCCTGGTTTGAGGTCAATAGGACAGTCGTAGGTCCGATGAGGAGGTAAGCTGTCTGCCTCCTTTTTGCTGAAGACTTCTTTAAATTTGTCGTAAGCTTTGGGGATACTGGGCACTTCAGTAATATGTAAAAGAGTTGTAGGATGTAAGCAACTTTGTTGACAGTATTTAGAATTAAATTTGATGTCAAGAGAACTCCAAGTTATTGTTGGTTCATGTAATCGAAGCCATTGTAAACCTAGGACAATAGGGAAGAGTGGAGAACTGATAATATCAAACGTGATATATTCTTGATGTGAGTCAAAGGTGGTAACCAGAATGGGGATGGTATGTTGTATTATAGGTCCTGAAGAAATTTCAGACCCATCCACTACTCGAATAAAAACAGGAGACAATTTTTTTATGAGTGGTATTTTATTTGTTAATGCAATAGAAGCATCCATGTAGTTTCCTTGTGTGCCTGTATCAATTATGGCCTCTTTCTTCAGCTGTTTGCAGTCCCACTGTAAAGAGAGGGGTAGAATACAGTGAATGGGTTTGTCATATACCAATAGAGAAGTCAAACTAGAAAATGACTTACGGTTCTTGTTCTTGCATAGAGATGGACAATCCTGAACAGAGTGAGCAGCGGAACCGCAATACATGCAAAGTCCCTTGGATTTACGTCTGAATCTTTCTTCAGAAGTGAGGGGGCCTCGAATGAAGCCAATATCCATAGCCTCTGGAGCACTGCTAGAAGAATGAGCAGTGGAAGTTGTTTGAATGGGGTGAGTAGGCCTTTTATAGGAGGGCTCTGTGTGCTGGCGTTCCGTCTTTCTTTCTCTTAATCTCCTATCAATCTGCATAACCAATCTCATAAATGCTTCCAAAGAGTCTGGGATATCTATACAAGCAAGTTCATCTTTCACCTGATCAGACAGACCTAATCTAAATTGACTTTTAAGAGCAACTGCATTCCATTGGGAATCAATAGCTTGTTGTTTAAATTCAGTAATATAGGTCTCGACTGGTCGGTTGCCTTGTTTTAACTTCCTCAGTTTATCATCCGCTGTATGTTGGAGGTTGGAATCTGAATATAACTCATCCATAACAGCAAGGAAGGACTGTAAAGAGGACAGAAGAGGGCTGTTTGACTCAAACAAAGTATCTGCCCAAATGCGGGGTTCCCCACGTAGATAAGTAATCATGCTCAACACCTTGGTCCTGTCATTAGGATATGTGACAGGTTTCAGACTAAATATTAATACACAAGCATTTCTGAATTGACGATACTGACGTCTGTCACCATGGAAAAAATCTGGCGGAGCAATGATTGGCTCAGTAACAGGCTGTGCAGGAACAGGTTTGCTAGAAACTGAATCTTGAATAACCTTCCTAAGGGTCTCATTCTCTACTTTTAAATCCCTGAGACCCTGGTAAAGTTCATCCACTCGTTTAGAAAGGTTATAAACAATTGTTGGGAGATCTGCTGGTTCCATTGTAAGGCTTAGTTATTATGTAAAGTCTATTTCAACTATGTAAGTGGAACGCAGCTGCAGATCAATTATTGTTTTGTATCACCAGGGTTTTTGGGCTATTTAGGTGAGCATAGACCAGTAAACCTGTGGTGAATTAATATTAAGTTAGAGGTTCAATGCTGTTAGTACTATCACAACATGAATCCTTCTAAGCACAATATTTCCAATACTGTTAGACTGGCACAGTATGGAAAAAATAATGAAAAAATGATAGAAGAAAAATATGCTTCTAATTTAAAGAACTTGAGAGAACAAAAATTCTTTTTTAAGCTTACATTAAATAAACATGTAATGCAGGAGAGAGTTGGTTAATCCTTGTAAGAAGTAAGCTTGGTTTGCAAGAGATATACTTTTAACAAGTCACAGAGAATGCTTCAGTTGTCTTGTAGCTGCAACTTTGTAACTGTGTTTATTGAGAGCAACTGCTGCAGAGTAAGAGAGGAATTTGGCAAGATGCCCAGACTTGCAGTTGCAAAACCAAGTAACAGTTTTTATTTTGAAATAGTTAAATCCTCTTCAGTTCAAGCTTGAAACTTAAAGTGAATGTAAATTTTGATGCTAAAGTGCCCGGTTTTTAAAACTTTGATTAAAAACAGGGGCACTTTAATTCATCAATATTTTCATTTCACTCCTGTTGTGAAAATAAACTTACTTTTTAATCTTCACAGCAGCTCCAGCTTCCTCCACCTGTTTCAAAGCCTCTTCCTGGGTCTAAAATGAGGTATCTGGCTTCCTCCAATCACAGCAGTGAATCAGACACTGAATCCCCCGGGGGGGAATCTGTGATTGGAGGATGACCTATCAATCATTTCTGACATCAGAAATGGCTTGTGAGACCGGAGGAAGCAGCTGCTGCTGTGAAGTTTAAAAGGTAAGTTTTTTGTCACAACAGGAGTGAAATGTAAATTTTGATGAATTAAAGTGCCCCTGTTTTTAATCAAAGTTTTAAAAACCGGGCACTTAAACATCAAAATTTACATTCACTTTAAAGCTCAAAGTCTTGTTCTTAAAGCAGCATATATATTATGAAGTGAGAAAGGAGACATTGATTCCCCAGTATGAAATAGTGTGCAGAGTTATTTAGAAAACTGCAGTGCCTGTCAGCTCCAGTTAAATTAAGAGTGATGCTGTAAGTGTACAATAGCAATTCAGCAGTTAAGTTCTCAAATAGTATGCAAGGAATAAAATTAAGAGGTAACTTAGCTGTAAGTCCAAGGATGCAAACAGGATATTTCAGGGGATGTAATCCTTGTAGAAAATAGTACAGAGTAATCCAAGCAAACAGTCCTTTGTGAAAGCAGTTGGTTTGAGAAAAACAATGCAGCTCAGAGACTGTGTGTAAGCTGTTACTCCTGCTAATGAAAATAACTAAGCACCTGTTTGCTGACAGGTGGAGCCTTAAGTAACATGAAAGTGAGAGAACCATGTGATGAGAAGTGAGAGAAGTAAAACATGAAATGGAATCCTGACACTAGAAGCTTGTTCACTGGCATTTTTTCCCATTCCTGAAACTGTCATTTAAGGAATTTGATAAATTTTTGCTTTATATGTTGTTTTTTCTATTACATATTGCAAGATGTCCCAGATTGACCCTGAATCAGAAGATACTTCTGGAAAATCGCTGCCTGATGCTGGATCTACCAAAGTTAAGTGTATTTGCTGTAAACTTGTGGTATCTGTTCCTCCAGCTGTTGTTTGTAATGAATGCCATGACAAACTTGTTAATGCAGATATTTCCTTTAGTAATGTTACATTACCTGTTGTTGTTCCATCAACATCTAATACTCAGAGTGTTCCTGTTAACATAAGAGATTTTGTTTCTAAATCCATTAAGAAGGCTATGTCTGTTATTCCTCCTTCTAGTAAACGTAAAAGGTCTTTTAAAACTTCTCATTTTTCAGATGAATTTTTAAATGAACATCATCATTCTGATTCTGATAATGATTCCTCTGGTTCAGAGGATTCTGTTTCAGAGGTTGATGCTGATAAATCTTCATATTTGTTCAAAATGGAATTTATTCGTTCTTTACTTAAAGAAGTCTTAATTGCATTAGAAATAGAGGATTCTGGTCCTCTTTATACTAAATCTAAACGTTTAAATAAGGTTTTTAAATCTACTGTAGTTATTCCAGAAGTTTTTCCTGTCCCTGAGGCTATTTCTGAAGTAATCTCCAGGGAATGCAATAATTTGGGTAATTCATTTACTCCTAAACGTTTTAAGCAATTATATCCTGTGCCATCTGACAGATTAGAGTTTTGGGACAAAATCCCTAAGGTTGATGGGGCTATCTCTACTCTTGCTAAGCGTACTACTATTCCTACGGCAGATAGTACTTCCTTTAAGGATCCTTTAGATAGGAAAATTGAATCCTTTCTAAGAAAAGCTTACTTATGTTCAGGTAATCTTCTTAGACCTGCTATATCTTTAGCGGATGTTGCTGCAGCTTCAACTTTTTGGTTAGAAGCTTTAGCGCAACAAGTAACAGATCATAATTCTCATAGCATTGTTAATCTTCTTCAACATGCTAATAATTTTATTTGTGATGCCATCTTTGATATCATTAGGGTTGATGTCAGGTATATGTCTCTAGCTATTTTAGCTAGAAGAGCTTTATGGCTTAAAACTTGGAATGCTGATATGTCTTCTAAGTCAACTTTGCTTTCCCTTTCTTTCCAGGGTAATAAATTATTTGGTTCACAGTTGGATTCTATTATTTCAACTGTTACTGGAGGGAAAGGAACTTTTTTACCACAGGATAAAAAATCTAAAGGTAAATTTAGGTCTAATAATCATTTTCGTTCCTTTCGTCACAATAAGGAACAAAAGCCTGATCCTTCCCCTACAGGAGCGGTATCAGTTTGGAAACCATCTCCAGTCTGGAATAAATCCAAGGCTTTTAGAAAGCAAAAGCCAGCTCCCAAGTCCACATGAAGGTGCGGCCCTCATTCCAGCCCAGCTGGTAGGGGGCAGATTACGATTTTTCAAAGAAATTTGGATCAATTCAATTCACAATCTTTGGATTCAGAACATTGTTTCAGAAGGGTACAGAATAGGCTTCAAGATAAGGCCTCCCGCAAGAAGATTTTTTCTTTCCCATGTCCCAGTAAATCCAGTGAAGGCTCAAGCATTTCTGAAATGTGTTTCAGATCTAGAGTTGGCTGGAGTAATTATGCCAGTTCCAGTTCTGGAACAGGGGCTGGGGTTTTACTCAAATCTCTTCATTGTACCAAAGAAGGAGAATTCCTTCAGACCAGTTCTGGATTTAAAAATATTGAATCATTATGTAAGGATACCAACATTCAAAATGGTAACTATAAGGACTATTCTGCCTTTTGTTCAGCAAGGGCATTATATGTCCACAATAGATTTACAGGATGCATATCTGCATATTCCGATTCATCCAGATCACTATCAGTTTCTGAGATTCTCTTTCCTAGACAAGCATTACCAGTTTGTGGCTCTGCCGTTTGGCCTAGCAACAGCTCCAAGGATTTTTACAAAGGTTCTCGGTGCCCTTCTGTCTGTAATCAGAGAACAGGGTATTGTGGTATTTCCTTATTTGGACGATATCTTGGTACTTGCTCAGTCTTCACATTTAGCAGAATCTCATATGAATCGACTTGTATTGTTTCTTCGAGATCATGGTTGGAGGATCAATTTACCGAAAAGTTCATTTATTCCTCAGACAAGGGTAACCTTTTTAGGTTTCCAGATAGATTCAGTGTCCATGACTCTGTCTCTGACAGACAAGAGACGTCTAAAATTGGTTTCAGCTTGTCGAAACCTTCAGTCTCAATCATTCCCTTCGGTAGCCTTATGCATGGAAATTCTAGGTCTTATGACTGCTGCATCGGACGCGATCCCCTTTGCTCGTTTTCACATGCGACCTCTTCAGCTTTGTATGCTGAACCAGTGGTGCAGGGATTATACAAAGATATCGCAATTGATATCTTTAAAACCGATTGTACGACACTCTCTGACGTGGTGGACAGATCACCATTGTTTAGTTCAGGGGGCTTCTTTTGTTCTTCCAACCTGGACTGTGATTTCAACAGATGCAAGTCTGACAGGTTGGGGAGCTGTTTGGGGGTCTCTGACAGCACAAGGGGTTTGGGAATCTCAGGAGGTGAGATTACCAATCAATATTTTGGAACTCCGTGCAATTTTCAGAGCTCTTCAGTCGTGGCCTCTTCTAAAGAGAGAGTCGTTCATTTGTTTTCAGACGGACAATGTCACAACTGTGGCATATATCAATCATCAAGGAGGGACTCACAGTCCTCTGGCTATGAAAGAAGTATCTCGAATACTGGTATGGGCAGAATCCAGCTCCTGTCTAATTTCTGTGGTTCATATCCCAGGTATAGACAATTGGGAAGCGGATTATCTCAGTCGCCAAACGTTACATCCGGGAGAATGGTCTCTTCACCCAGAGGTATTTCTTCAGATTGTTCAAATGTGGGGACTTCCAGAAATAGATTTGATGGCTTCTCATCTAAACAAGAAGCTTCCCAGGTATCTGTCCAGATCCAGGGATCCTCAGGCGGAAGCAGTGGATGCATTGTCACTTCCTTGGAAGTATCATCCTGCCTATATCTTTCTAGTTCTTCTTCCAAGATTAATTTCCAAGATTCTGAAGGAATGCTCGTTTGTTCTGCTGGTGGCTCCAGCATGGCCTCACAGGTTTTGGTATGCGGATCTTGTCCGGATGGCCACTTGCCAACCGTGGACTCTTCCGTTAAGACCAGACCTTCTGTCGCAAGGTCCTTTTTTCCATCAGGATCTCAAATCCTTAAATTTGAAGGTATGGAGATTGAACGCTTGATTCTCAGTCAAAGAGGTTTCTCTGACTCTGTGATTAATACTATGTTACAGGCTCGTAAATCTGTATCTAGGAAGATATATTATCGAGTCTGGAAGATTTACATTTCTTGGTGTCTTTCTCATCATTTTTCCTGGCATTCTTTTAGAATTCCGAGAATTTTACAGTTTCTTCAGGATGGTTTGGATAAAGGTTTGTCTGCAAGTTCCTTGAAAGGGCAAATCTCTGCTCTTTCTGTTCTTTTTCACAGAAAGATTGCTAATCTTCCTGATATTCATAGTTTTGTACAAGCTTTGGTTCGTATAAAACCTGTTATTAAGTCAATTTCTCCTCCTTGGAGTTTGAATTTGGTTCTGGGGGGCTCTTCAAGCTCCTCCGTTTGAACCTATGCATTCACTGGACATTAAATTACTTTCTTGGAAAGTTTTGTTTCTTTTGGCCATCTCTTCGGCTAGAAGAGTTTCTGAATTATCTGCTCTTTCTTGTGAGTCTCCTTTTCTGATTTTTCATCAGGATAAGGTGGTGTTGCGAAATTCTTTTAAATTTTTACCTAAGGTTGTGAATTCTAACAACATTAGTAGAGAAATTGTGGTTCCTTCATTGTGTCCTAATCCTAAGAATTCTAAGGAGAGATCATTGCATTCTTTGGATGTAGTTAGAGCTTTGAAATATTATGTTGAAGCTACTAAGAATTTCCGAAAGACTTCTAGTCTATTTGTTATCTTTTCCGGTTCTAGGAAAGGTCAGAAGGCCTCTGCCATTTCTTTGGCGTCTTGGTTGAAATCTTTAATTCATCATGCTTATGTCGAGTCGGGTAAAACTCCGCCTCAAAGGATTACAGCTCATTCTACTAGGTCAGTTTCTACTTCCTGGGCGTTTAGGAATGAAGCTTCGGTTGATCAGATTTGCAAAGCAGCAACTTGGTCTTCTTTGCATACTTTTACTAAATTCTACCATTTTGATGTGTTTTCTTCTTCTGAAGCAGTTTTTGGTAGAAAAGTTCTTCAGGCAGCTGTTTCAGTTTGATTCTTCTGCTTATAATTTCAGTTTTTTTCATTATAAGATTTAAACTTTATTTTGGGTGTGGATTATTTTCAGCGGAATTGGCTGTCTTTATTTTATCCCTCCCTCTCTAGTGACTCTTGCGTGGAAGATCCACATCTTGGATATTCATTATCCCATACGTCACTAGCTCATGGACTCTTGCTAATTACATGAAAGAAAACATAATTTATGTAAGAACTTACCTGATAAATTAATTTCTTTCATATTAGCAAGAGTCCATGAGGCCCACCCTTTTTGTGGTGGTTATGATTTTTTTGTATAAAGCACAATTATTCCAATTCCTTATTTTTTATGCTTTCGCACTTTTGTCTTATCACCCCACTTCTTGGCTATGCGTTAAACTGATTTGTGGGTGTGGTGAGGGGTGTATTTATAGGCATTTTGAGGTTTGGGAAACTTTGCCCCTCCTGGTAGGAATGTATATCCCATACGTCACTAGCTCATAGACTCTTGCTAATATGAAAGAAATGAATTTATCAGGTAAGTTCTTACATAAATTATGTTTTATTTTTAAAAGGACAAGCTAATTAGGGGCTTCTGTGATTGTTGCATATATTGTACATATTATCTATTTTGGCTAAGTAAACAGCTTTAAATTTGTTAAAGTGATGGTAAACTCTCCCCTTTTTAAAATCAGATCTGGAATGTAAGCGCTATTTTAGATGGAGTTTAATTCATTAGCTGTAATGAAGATGCAGTATAACATACTTTTTACTATAGATATGAAATTCAAATACTGCATGCTCCTCCGCCCACTTCAAAAGTAAAATTTTCTGTGAGCTAACAGATTGAATTGTTGTCCAATCAGCGCTCTCCCCATCTGGCACTTTTGTTGTAGCTATAGCATTGATTGGAAAGTAATTCAATCATTTAGCTGACAGGAAAATTGACTTTTGAAGTGGGTGGTGTAACGTGGGGTATTTGAATTTCATATCCATATTAATAACTAAGTTATAGCACATCTTCATTGCACATGATGAATAAAACTCTATCTAAAATAGCGCTTACATTCCAGATCTGATTTTAAAAAGGGGAGAGTTTACCATCACTTTAATCTCTAGACAACTTAGTAAAATAAATCAGATACCAACTTTTATAATCGGTCAGATCAATACCTGTGCACCCAATGGTCTTATAGCTACAACTTATTTATTTGCATGGGTAATGAGATTTAATATATATAGATTTTAATAAAACTATATAAAAGATGATTAAAAATGAATAAAGTAAGATGGAAATAAAAAATATATAATATAACATGTAACAGAAAATTTATAATAAAAAGTTTTTATAATAAAAACGATATCTAGTTATGGTCGATTTTTTCAATTTCATATTTTTTTTTATCCAATATAAAGATTACATTGATTTATATGAGGCTAAAAAAAGATAGAATTCATAAATTATTAAAAATCATAAATTATTAAAAAATCATAAATTATTAAAAACTATAGGTGTTTGAATGAGATAATTAAATGTAATATTAGTTGACTAAGGTATGAGTACAGAACACATAAAAAATACCCTAAAAAGATCAAACTAAAAACTTGTTCTTATGTAAAAATTGGTTCTGATGTAAAAAATGGGTCTGATAAAAAGCTTTCTTTATTGGGATAACTTAAAATTTATATTAATTTAAAATAAAATTGAGATCTAGCTCACTGTTCAAGCCTTTAGGTGCCAGAGTATCAAAGTTAAAAATAAGTTCTGCTTCCTGTCTTAAAAGTTTTGCTTCCATATTACCTCTCCTCCCATCAGACTCTACTTTTTTAACACCCCAAAATTTAAAATCATCTAACTTACCCTGGTCTCTAAGTTTTCTACTTGTCTGACCAAAATATTTTAAATTGCAACTACACTGGACTAAATAAATAATATTAATATCAGAACACCTGAGTATTCCATTGATTTTCAGGATTTTTCCAGTCTTATCTGATTTTATATTTTTCAGTTTTGTACTATATTTACAGGACTTACATCTCTGACAGGGGAAGAACCCTTCATTTGTGTTTCCTTCCACATCTTTAATATTTTTGTTAAAAGTGATTTTCTTATTTTTCAACTCACTGGGAGCTAGCATATTTTTAAAATTTTTATCTTTTTTATAAATAAACTTTGAATTTTTTGCTAAAGTATGTCCTATAATCGGGTCTTTCAATTGTAAAGGCCAGTGTTTCCTTACTATTTTTTCAAAGGATTTATGTTGAGTTGAATATGTAGCTATTATGGGGATATTTAATAAGTAGTTATCTCTCTTTAATGTCTCAGCTTTTCTAGGTGTCTTATTTAATAATGTTTTTCTATCAACTTTTTTGATTGACTCTGCTAATTTTTAAATTTTGTCACCATTATATCCTTTGTCTTTGAATCTATTAACCAAAATGTTGGATTGCTGCTCATAATCTGTATCATCAGTGCAGTTCTTCTTTTCTCTAAGAAGCTGACCTTTCTGAATATTTTTCCAAATTGTATGGTGATTACTTTGATAATCTACGTAATTATTTGAATCAACTTTTTTGAAAACTGTACGTGTTTTAATCTCCTCATCGATAATCTCTATTTCTATGTCCAAGTAATTGATTTTATTTTTGCTACATTTATGTGTGAATGTCAGACCTAAGTTGTTAGTATTGAGGTCCTCAATAAAGAGATCTAATAGTTCTTGATCGCCCTTCCAGATCAGAAACCGGTAGCAAGACACTAGAAGCCATCATAGCTGAGCTGATGGCAGATGACCAGGCAAGGGCCCCCTATATGGAAGCAGGTGATAGCCGAGACAGCGACTCCACGGACACCTTCTCCCAGGGGATGACAACATCCAGTCTGGATGATCAAATGGAGAATATCCCTCCTGGGACCCAACCCGTCCCCAGAAGCTGTTGTTAGGACTATATCCAAGGCCAGTCAGATTTGCATGCTGGAGCTCCAGAAAGATCTGGGGGGGAGCTGTGTTAGCCCCCTGAGAACCTGAACCAAGACCCAGGAAGCAACCTTATGAGGCTTTCCGG
The DNA here is from genome assembly GCF_027579735.1 of Bombina bombina. Taxonomy (NCBI): domain Eukaryota; kingdom Metazoa; phylum Chordata; class Amphibia; order Anura; family Bombinatoridae; genus Bombina; species Bombina bombina. The sequence continues at coordinate 749,494,306 of NC_069502.1, forward strand.
GCATTTAAGGATGATGGGGCCAAAGAGGTCAACTGCTACCTCCAGTACTTTGAGACCCAGTGCAGGTTGCATGGGACTGCCGCCTTAGACCGAGTCCCAATCTTGGCTGGAAAGCTGGCCGGCAAGGTGGCGGAAGCTTTCCAAACTGTTCCTCTTGAGGAGGAGAAGGACTACGACTGGGTGAAGGAACGCATCCTTACCTGGTACAGGCTCACCCCAGAGACCCATCCACAAAAGTTCAGGGATCTACACAGACAAGATGGCCAACCATATACCGAGTGGACCCACTGGTAAGCCCACTCCTTGAACTCCTAGATTACAGGTTGCCACGTAACCACACTGGAGGAGACACTGCAGCTCATCCTCCTGGAGCAATTTTACTCCCACACCTCGGCCAAGATCTGGGACTGGATTAAGGATAGGAAACCAAGGACTGCTGATCAGGCAGCCGTCCTGGCTGACCAAAACGTGGATGACCGGCACCAGACCCACACCACCCTGGCTCCAGGCCGGGCCCCAATACCAACCCGATAACCGCAACCCTGTCCGATCCCTGCTTCCCAGGTCGGACGCACGGACTCCCACAAATGTTTTGAATGCGGAAAGGTGGGAAACCTCCGATACCACTACCCGCACAAGACAACCACAGCCTCTCCACACCTGCAGCCAAGGCACCCCCCCAACCCTGCAGTGGGCTCGAGCTACAGCCCCAGGATACCAAGCTGCAGCCCACTACACTTATGAGGATCACCCCGACCCCTCTGTCAAATGGGACAGTGAAGAGATTATGGGGTCCTGCAGGAGGTAAGAATAGGATCCGCAGACAATCGCCAGCATCATTGCCAGGAAGTTCTGGTCAATGGACAGGCTGCCCAGGGATTAAGGGACACTGGCGCTACTCTCACCTTGATCCAGCCTCACCTGGCCCCCAACTCCAGCCGCTCAGGGAAAACCATCGGTATCCGAGTGGCTCGAGGCGCTGTTGTCCAGGCTCCCCTAGCACAAGTCTATTTGAACTGGAGTGCAGGTGCCCGTGCTGTGCAGGGGGGCATTATGAGGAAGTTGCCGGCCGAGGTGCTTTTAGGCAATGACCTCGGCCACCTTGTCTCCGCCTTTGTGGGAGATACTCTCCCGGACGTGGCTGCAGTTGTCACCCGCCAGCAAAGCATTTCTCCAGGACTGGGACCACAGGTAAGACCAGTTTCCCTGACTACCTCTCGACCCCGTCCCCCCATCCTGACCTCCTTCCAAGCCTCTACCCATCCCCGATGAACTGTCCCAACTACCCCCTTGCCTCAGCCTCCAACCCCAGACCTAATGCCTGACCAGCCTATTATTCCCTCTGACCAACTTCCCTGGGAGTCCTCGTCCGACTTCGCCCAAGCCACCCTGAGTGACCCGACCCTAACCCCATACAGAGAGGGTCTGACCCCCAAGGGGGTGGGAAGGCTCCTATACCAGATCTCAAAGAGACGGAAGGATCCGGTGGCTAAACGACAGCCATTTTTACCAGAAACATTTCTGGTCTGATCTGCTACAAATAGGACATGACATTGCCCTAGCCGGGACCCGAACCCATCACCGTCTAGATCAGATATATTACTGGCCGGGAATAAGAGCAGAATTTAAGGAATATTGTAGAACGTGTGAAGTATGCCAGAAGTTAGGGAAAACCGGCGACCACAAGAAAGCTCTCCTGCACCCCCTCCCCAATATTGACGAACCCTTCAGCAGAGTTGCTGTGGATATAGTAGGTCCATTAGCCCGACCAAGTCCCTCCAGAAAGAAATATATTCTCACCATGGTAGACTATGCTACCCAGTACCCAGAGGCAATCCCTCTGGCCAATATCCAGGCGGAAACCGTGGCAGATGCCCTGCTCCGGATATTCACCAGGGTAGGCTTCTCCCGGGAAATGATACCTGATCAGGGAACACAGTTCACTGTGGACATTACTAGGCAGCTATGGAAGCTGTGCCACAATAAACCCCTGCACAGCACGCCATATCACCCCCAAACTAATGGGTTATATGAGAGGTTTAATGGAATATTAAATCAGATGCTGAGGACCTTCTCCGCCACCCACAAAGATTGGGAAATATTCTTGCTGCACCTGCTCTTTTCCTACAGAGAGGTGCCCCAGGAATTCACAGGGTTTTCCTCTTTTGAGTTAGTTTATGGTAAACAAGTACGGGGGCCCTTGGACCTTGTTAGACAACACTAGGAAGGGGGCTCCTAGGAGGAAATACACTCCATTGTGGAGTACGTCCTCTGCCTATGGGATAGACTGAAGGATCTCACCGGCCAAGTTCGGGGGAACTTCCAGGGTGCTCAGAGTAAGCAGAAGTGGTGGTAAGACAGAAATGCTCGTACCCGCACACTGATAGTGGGACAGAAGGTGATTGCCCTGAAGCCTATCAAAACAGACAAGTTACAGGCTGCCTGGCAAGGCCCTTAACGGGTAGTAGAGCAGATTAATGACACCACCTACTTAGTAGCCAAATACTCAGATGGCAGGATCCAGAGAACCTACCATGTGAATAGCTTAAAGGCATACTCCGGGTGAGCCAAAGCTATGGCTGCGATATGTGCCCTGGCTGTGGAGGACTCAGAGAGCCGGAGCTTCACCTGCCCAACGAAACCCCCCAGAGAATAGCTGATATCGCCCTAGATGAGAGGTTGGCGGCTGCTCAGAGGCAGCAAGTCCAGCACTTACTAGAAGGCTGACAAGAGATGTTCTCTAATGTCCCCGGGTATACCACAGCAGCCATACACCGAGTAGAGACTCAGGGAAAGACCCCCCTGAGGCAGGCCGCTTACAGAGTCCCTGAAGCCGTCAGAGACAGTATGCACCGGGAACTCTGGGGAATGTTGGACCTCGGTGTTGTTGAACCATCCAACAGTCCCTGGGCTTCACCGGTGGCACTACCTGGTTCTGCATTGACTACCATAAGCTCAATGACAGAACCAGCACCGATGCCTACCCCATGCCCCGAGTTGATAACCTCCTGGACAGAATTGCCCAAGGTCATTTCCTGACCACTCTTGACTTCTGCAAGGGATACTGGCAGATCCCTCTAGACCCCGAGTCAGACCCCAAGTCTGCCTTCATCACCCATTTTGGTCTCTACCAGTTCATGGTAATGCCATTTTGGATGAAGAATGCTCCAGCCACCTTCCAGAGAATGGTGGATCGCCTGCTGGATGGCCTCCAGGACTATGCCTGCACATATCTGGATGACATTGCCATCTTTAGCGACACCTGGGAGGACCATTTGGTCAACCTAGGTGTCTTCCTAGATTACCTCAGTGCCGCTGGGCTCACTCTGAAGTCCGACAAATGCACTAAAGGGAGCTCAGAGGTCAAGTACCTGGGCCACCGAGTGGGCTGTGGGAAGCAGTAGCCAGAGCCGGCCAAAGTTGAGGCAGTGGCAAACGAACCAAGACCCAAGTCTTAGCATTCCTAGGAACTGCCAGTTATTATCGATGGTTCATCCCTAATTACAGTACCTTGGCAAAACCCCTGACCGACCTGACCCGTAAAAGAATGCCCCGTTAGGTCCTGTGGTCCCAAGAATGCAAGACTGCCTTCCAGAGCCTCAAGGCTGCTTTGGTCTCTGGCCCTGTCTTGACCACTCCTAACCCCAACAAAGTTTTTGTGTTCCAACAGATGCCTCCATGTTCGGGTTGGGAGCAGTCCTATGCCAAATGGACGAAGGAGGACAAGACCACCCTGTAGTCATCAGTAGGAAGCTGTTACCCCGAGAGGTAGGCTATGCAGTGGTGGAAAAGGAATGCCTGGCCCTGGTATGTGCCCTCAAGAAACTGCAACCGTACCTATATGGAAGGCCTTTCACTGCCCTCACAGACCACAACCCTCTGGTGTGGCTGAACCGAGTATCAGTATATAATGGATGCTTGCTAAGGTGGAGTTTAGCTCTGCAGCCCTTCAACTTCAACATTCAATACAGGCCAGGAAAAAGCAATGGGAATGCTGATGGACTTTCCCGGCAGACTGAACTAGAGTGCTCCTCGGACAGCCCTAAGTAGACCCATGTAGATCCAGCCGGGTCTGCCAAACTGGAAGGGGGGAGTTGTCACGAGCACCGGGCTGCAAGGGTTAAACCCCTACCCCCTTACTACCTCACCCCTGTTGTTTCTCAGCTGACTTGGGCTCCTCAGAGCAACCGCAATCTCTAGGTATCTTTGTGTGCTTGTTTTTGTGTTCCTACTTTGTCAGAAAAGAGCTGGTCTCTGACCTGAAAAACCCTCCTAGGCTGGAACTCCCAGTCAGCCACCTCACAATGGACACCCGCCTAACCCCTCTCAGGCTGGCCGGGCTCCTGGAACTCCCGTTCGGCCACAGAACAGCAGGACACCCAGTAACTTTGCCCCTGGTTGCTCCAGCGGCCCTTTGCCCCAGAGCTTCACTCTTTTGGGGATGGGTAGCTTCTAGGGAGGACAAGGGGTGGTGGAATTGCCAGAGGGGAGCTACTTGTTGAACTGGAGGTTTTGGACACCCCTACCCCCCAATCTTTACCAGGCTGTAACTCCTGTCCCCAGTAATGAATCATGCCGCAATATGTGGCATCTGGGGACCAAGAGCTTTAAAATTACACCCTGGAAATGCCGCCGCTCCACCGGGATCACCCCTGGGTACTGTGACTTTGTGGTACTGTGGCTACTATGGAAGAGCCAGCCTGTCTGGAGGGGCGGGAATAGCGGGAAAATTGTGGGATTGTCCTTTGTCTTATCTAGATGAGTCCCTGTATAAATGTTGTGTGTTTGTCCCAATAAAGTGTTTTGTTCCGCCTAAATGCTAATTGTCTAGTTATTTGGGTGGGGATTGCTGAAATCACTCTCTCTCCGCTACATAGTGGCTGGTTCCGGGTGTTGGAAGATCGTTTGGTGGAGCTACCCATTCAGGGTAGCAGGGGATCCGTCACAGTCTATTTTAAAAAAACACAACAGGATGAATTATATAATACCATAGATGAATCCAAAGTATGACTTGCTTCATTTATATAATTCTAAAATTAAATAAAAGTTGCTGAATGTCAGATGATCAGAGGTTTACCACATGGTCTACTGAAATGTGACTCTAAGGGTCCGATTATCTAAACTTGCCAGATTAGACGTGGTTTTTCAAGACGACCCTCACAGGGGCTGCCCTGATGGAATTATCTTAAAAAAGGGGCAGTTCCTGCAAGAGGCTAGAGGTCTCCTATAGAAAGTAATGAAGCTTGCTGGAAAGGAAAATTTCACTGGGTAGAGCGAAGTTAGCAATGAACAGAGGGCACACATAGGCCCTATGACTAGGGCAGCACTAAATATTATATATATCAATAAATTAAAAAAATTAATAAAACCAAGAAATGTTTTCCTTAAATAAAAAATTTTCACAAATTCAATGTATCTTTGTTTTGTGACCTACATAACTCTCGTGTCTTTCTCTCAATCAAAGGTAAGGAATACAAGCGTTAAACTTAACTTTTACAGTATAAGGTCGGGATACCATAGCATCGTTATGCAATTATGCGTTGGATGGAAGTGTTAATACAACATCAACTTACACATACACGAAAAGACCAAATGCACATAGTGTGCAAAATATTTAAATGGAAACCTGGCACTAAAATGGAGCAGTAAACTACTTTTAGCTGTCGGCAACTTCAGTAGCTTATGGCTCTCTTTTTGATGACTCAGTGTAAACGTGCCCTTTATTGGGCTAAGGATGATCAAGTATAGGTATGGTTTAGTTTTGGAAGTGGCTGATAACTTACAATGTTAGACTAAGACTGTTGATCCTTAGCACATCTTGGTGTTAGAGTGGTATGTGGTATGTAGAGTTTAGGTGTGGTATGCAACTCTCTTGTTGACCTTGTTAAAAGCTAAAGGGCAAATACAATTTGTTTATGTTTGTTCATAAGTTATTGGACTGTATTACCCATTATACTAGATATTAGCATAAATATTTGTTTCTTGTAATAAATGGAATATAGCTAAACCTTATACCAAAGTGAAGTAATTGGGTGTTAGGTTAGGGATCACTGGTCTGGATATGGTTGGGTGAGTAAGTAGGGAAGAGGCCACTTTTGTGGATGAGGCAGTGTAAAGGTAAATAAACTATCCCTATCTATATGCCTTTCTATCTATCTATCTATCTATCTATCTATCTATCATCTATCTTTCTATATATATATCTATATCTATCTAACATCTATCTTTCTTTCTGTCTCTCTGTCTATCTATCTGTCTCTGAGTATGTCTGTCTCTGTATGTCTATAAATAGTTGGCTGTCTATTTGTTATGCATGTGTGTGTCTCTCTCTCTCTCTTTCTCTCTCTCTCTCTCTCTCTCTCTCTCTCTCTCTCTCTCTCTCTCTATATATATATATATATATATATATATATATATATATATATACACATACACCCATGTCCAGTATAGAGTATGCACACTGTGCTTAATTTTTATTTATTTTTTTCAAATTTACATACAAGATTTCACACAGCTTTCCCAAGATTTTTGCCCTCTCAATGACATTTCTACTCTTCTTGGATTTTTTTAAAACTATTATTTTAATTTTTTTAACATGTCTCGTGAAACTTGCATGGTCCTAAGATGAGGTCAGGAAGAGGTCTCTGCCAGGGAAAATCCAGTCTGTGCACTGTAAAACTCTCACTGTCTGTATATTACTGATAATTTATATCATGTGCCTTTATTTATGACAGCTAACTTATTTTTCTAATCCAAAGAAAGCATATTTCATTCATGCTTGAACAAGCTTCCTTTGAAATAAAACAAGCATCACTGTTTTTCTCAGTATAATACTTATATCCGCAACTAAAAATGTACCTCCATACAGGATATTGGATGTCATGCTCTGAAAGTGACAGGAAGTTCCTTGTTGATTCCAATACAGAACACAATAAATATGACATTATTTTTATGCAGAATTGTATTACCAAATTATTATAAATATTATTAAAAACAATATCATTTTATATTGTCTAGATACACAGAAACATAACTAAGTTTTGTATTTTAAATATACATGCTCTGTAAAGAAGTAAATAAGTGCCAACTTGTCATATGCATCCTGAAACTGGAGTATGGGCTTCAGTGCATAATAATGGAAAATTGACTGGCAAACAGTTAGATAAAAGAAAGAAAGAACGGCACGTAGACAGACAGCGATGGATATATAGAAAATTGATAGATAGATGATAGTTAGATAGATATATATAATTGGTAGAGATATGATAGTTAGATAGATCGATGGATAGTTAGATCTATCGATCGATTGAAAGATAGATAAAAGATAGATGATAGATAAATCAAGAGAGAGATAGATAGATAATAGATAGATAGATAATGGATAGATAGATATAGATAGATGATAGAATGATAGATAATGGATAGATAGATAGATGATAGATGATAGATAGATAGATAGATAGATAGATAGATAGATAGGTAATCAGTTAAAGGACCATTAAATACAATAGAATTGCCTAATTAACAAGTACATAATAAAAAGACAGTAACACTTGCCGTCATTTCAAATAAGTAGTAGATTTTTTCTGACTAATTAATCTTTCCCCATTTGCCAATTCTCTGTATCATATGACAGCCATCATCCAATCATAGACTAGTATGTGTATACACTGTGAATTTGTACACATGCTCAATAGGAGCTGGTGCCTCAGAAAGTGTGCAAAATTTGATCATGGAAAAATGGAAGTAAATTGTAAAGTCTCTTAAAATAATATACTCTTTCTGAATCATGAAAGTTTAATTTTGAATTTAGTGTCCCTTTAAAGACTCCTTTACAAATAAAAAAAAAGATACAAAAAAAGTTCTAGTCCAACCAAAAAAATGTACTCCTATGTAGGTGTATAGCTACTAGTAGATTAAAGGTTAAGAATTGTCATTATTAAAGGGACAGGAAAGTCAAAATTAAATTTGCATGTTTTCGATAGAGCATATAATGTTAAGACACTTTTAAATTCCCTTCTATTTTCAAATGTGTTTTGTTCTCTTGGTATCCCTTGTTTAAAAAAAGAATATGCACATATCCTGCACTAGTGGGAGCTGCTGCAAATTGGTGCCTGCATACATTTGTCTTTTGTGATTGGCTGACTATATGTATTCCTCTTGCTGCCCGTAGAGCAATGCTGTTCCTTCAGCAAAGGATAACAAGAGACCGAAGCAAATTTTATAATGAAAGTAAATTGGAAAGTTGTTTAAAATTGTATGTTCTATCTGATTCAGGAAATAAAATGTTTGGGTTTCCTGTCCCTTTAACCATGAGCTGCCCTAAAATGATGCTGTTCCTTTAATGACATGGATCCCTCATTTTCTTCTAGTGTTTAGTATCAAATAGAATATTCTGAAGGTTTCTGTCTCCATGCAGTTTGTCATTGTATTGGGAATAAATACATATACATACATAAAGTCATATATTTGTGTTCAGTCGATTTATTTTTATGAGTGAATAACATCACACATTCAGGTGTTACTAAATTCAAATGTAGACGTTGTAGCTGCCAATCAAATCTAATGCAGCAATGTCTCATTCTAAGTTTTAAAGAGCTGATTCAGGAAGAAAAAGAACAGATGAGCAAGATAATCAGAATTACAGATGAAACTTTATTTGTATAGGAACATTCATGTACAGAACAATAATGGCCACAGTGAAATAATATTACATTGTACTGAAAAAATGTTCTATATATATGAAAGAGCAACAGTAAACATTAAAATAAATTGTCATGAAAAAGATTAAATAAAGCTGTTTAAACTTAATGTGAATCTAACAAAAAGTGCAGGTAACATCTAGGGTGTCTTTAGTTCATTAGCTGATAGAAACAACTCCTACACAAAAACCTAATTCAGTTTGCACAGGAATATAATTTTTTTCCAAAGCAAAGCATTTTAACGCATTTTCAAATATTTTCCTTACATGCATTTATTTGCGGAAACAACTTACAGACCATGGGGCCTATTTATCATGATGTGAGTGGACATGATCCGATATTGCGGATCATGTCCGCTGCACATCGATAAATGCCGTCAGCATACGCTCTCGGCATTTATCATTGCACCAGCAGTTCTGGTGAACTGCTGGTGCAATACCGCCCCTTGCAGATTTGCGGCCAATCGGCCACTAACAGGGGTAGTCAATCAACCCGATCGTATTGGATCGGGTTGATTTCCGGCGATGTCTGTCAGCCGCCTCAGAGCATGTGGACAGGTTATGGAGCAGCGGTCTTTAGACCGCCGCTTTATAACTTGTGTTTCTGGCTCGCCAGAAACACGGGCATCAAGCTCCATACGGAGCTTAATAAATAGACCCCCATATCAGTGCTAATTTGAACATTCACATGAAACTGAGGTAAAGTATGTGCAACATATAAACCTATACTAAAAAAAAAAATGGTTATAAAATTACCAGGCTTTAATATTTGAAATATATAATGGTTAATGGTTCCCAGACTATTTCTATAAAAAATACATTTGTCTTATACTCAAGTGCAACTTAAATGCAATAAAATATAATACTTTTTCGGCTAGATTTGGAGTTTTGTCGGTAAGGACCCGCGTAGCTAACGCCGGCTTTTTTCTGGCCGCACCTTTAAAATAACTCTGGCATTGAGAGTCCACAGAATCGCTGCGTTAGGTTCCAAAAAAGGAGCGTAGAGCATTTTTAACGCAACTGCAACTCTCGATACCAGAGTTGCTTACGGACGCGGCCAGCCTCAAAAACGTGCTCGTGCACGATTCCCCCATAGAAAACAATGGGGCTGTTTGAGCTGAAAAAAAACCTAACACCTGCAAAAAAGCCGCGTTCAGCTCTTAACGCAGCCCAATTGTTTGCTATGCGGAAACACCTCCTAAGTCTGCACCTAACACCCTAACATGTACCCCGAGTCTAAACACCCCTAACCTTACACTTATTAACCCCTAATCTGCCGCCCCCACTATCGCTGACACCTGCATTTTATTTTTAACCCCTAATCTGCCGCTCCGTAAACCGCCCCTACTTACATTATCCCTATGTACCCCTAATCTGCTGCCCCTAACACCGCCGACCCCTATATTATATTTATTAACCCCTAATCTGCCCCCCACAACGTCGCCTCCACCTGCCTACACTTATTAACCCCTAATCTGCCGAGCGGACCGCACCGCTACTATAATAAAGTTATTAACCCCTAATCCGCCTCACTAACCCTATAATAAATAGTATTAACCCCTAATCTGCCCTCCCTAACATCACCGACACCTAACTTCAATTATTAACCCCTAATCTGCCGACCGGAGCTCACCGCTATTCTAATAAATGTATTAACCCCTAAAGCTAAGTCTAACCCTAACACTAACACCCCCCTAAGTTAAATATAATTTTAATCTAACGAAATTAATTAACTCTTATTAAATAAATTATTCCTATTTAAAGCTAAATACTTACCTGTAAAATAAACCCTAATATAGCTACAATATAAATTATAATTACATTGTAGCTATTTTAGGATTAATATTTATTTTACAGGCAACTTTGTAATTATTTTAACCAGGTACAATAGCTATTAAATAGTTAAGAACTATTTAATAGTTACCTAGTTAAAATAATTACAAAATTACCTGTAAAATAAATCCTAACCTAAGTTACAATTAAACCTAACACTATACTATCATTAAATTAATTAAATAAAATACCTAAAATTACCTACAATTAAACCTAACACTACACTATCAATAAATTAATTAAATACAATTCCTACAAATAACTACAATGAAATAAACTAACTAAAGTACAAAAAATAAAAAAGAACTAAGTTACAAAAAAATAAAAAAATATTTACAAACATAAGAAAAATCTTACAACAATTTTAAACTAATTACACCTACTCTAAGCCCCCTAATAAAATAACAAAGCCCCCCAAAATAACAAAATGCCCTACCCTATTCTAAATTACTATAGTTCAAAGCTCTTTTACCTTACCAGCCCTGAACAGGGCCCTTTGCGGGGCATGCCCCAAGAAGTTCAGCTCTTTTGCCTGTAAAAAAAAACATACAATACCCCCCCCCCAACATTACAACCCACCACCCACATACCCCTAATCTAACCCAAACCCCCCTTAAATAAACCTAACACTAAGCCCCTGAAGATCTTCCTACCTTGTCTTCACCCTGCCAGGTTCACAGATCGGTCCAGAAGAGCTCCTCTGATGTCCTGATCCAAGCCCAAGCGGGGGGCTGAAGATGTCCATGATCCGGTCGAAGTCTTCATCCAAGCGGGGCAGAAGAGGTCTTCCATCCGATTGAAGTCTTCATCCAGGCGGCATCTTCTATCGTCATCCATCCGGAGCGAAGCGGCAGCATCCTGAAGACCTCCGACGCGGAACATCCATCCTGCCCGACGACTGAACGACGAATGACGGTTCCTTTAAATGACGTCATCCAAGATGGCGTCCCTCGAATTCCGATTGGCTGATAGGATTCTATCAGCCAATCGGAATTAAGGTAGGAATATTCTGATTGGCTGATGGAATCAGCCAATCAGAATCAAGATCAATCCGATTGGCTGATCCAATCAGCCAATCAGATTGAGCTTGCATTCTATTGGCTGATCGGAACAGGGTTAGACTTAGCTTTAGGGGTTAAGGGGTTAATACATTTATTAGAATAGCGGTGAGCTCCGGTCGGCAGATTAGGGGTTAATAATTGAAGTTAGGTGTCGGCGATGTTAGGGAGGGCAGATTAGGGGTTAATACTATTTATTATAGGGTTAGTGAGGCGGATTAGGGGTTAATAACTTTATTATAGTAGCGGTGCGGTCCGCTCGGCAGATTAGGGGTTAATAAGTGTAGGCAGGTGGAGGCGACGTTGTGGGGGGCAGATTAGGGGTTAATAAATATAATATAGGGGTCGGCGGTGTTAGGGGCAGCAGATTAGGGGTACATAAGGATAACTTAAGTAGCGGCGCTTTGCGGTCGGCAGATTAGGGGTTAATTATTGTAAGTAGTTGGCGGCGACGTTGTGGGGGGCAGATTAGGGGCTAATAAATATAATACAGGGGTCGGCGGTGTTAGGGGCAGCAGATTAGGGGTACATAAGTATAACATAGGTGGCGGTCGGCAGATTAGGGGTTAAAAAATTTTAATCGAGTGGCGGCGATGTGGGGGGACCTCAGTTTAGGGGTACATAGGTAGTTTATGGGTGTTAGTGTACTTTAGGGCACAGTAGTTAAGAGCTTTATGAACCGGCTTTAGCCCAGAAAGCTCTTAACTACTGACTTTTTTCTGCGGCTGGAGTTTTGTCGTTAGATTTCTAACGCTCACTTCAGACACGACTCTAAATACCGGAGTTAGAAAGATCCCATTGAAAAGATAGGATACGCAATTGACATAAGGGGATCTGCGGTATGGAAAAGTCGCGGCTGAAAAGTGAGCGTTAGACCCTTTTTTGAGTGACTCCAAATACCGGAGTTAGCCTAAAACCAGCGTTAGGAGCCTCTAACGCTGGTTTTCACGGCTACCGCCAAACTCCAAATCTAGGCCTTTGTTTCTTGTGTAACCAACCATAATAAAGATAAGGCTAAACTGAAACATGTTGATCTTTATACAGTGCTACTGTAACATGTTTGCTACTACGTCAATATTAGATAAAAATAATCAGTAAAGAAGATTGACAAGTACTGAGAAGCCAAAAAAACATTTTCTAAGAGTCAGGTAATAACGTTTGTATATAAATGTGTAAGATAATCAGAAAAGTAAAGACCTACGTGAGTAAGCCAAGAATAAAATATCTAATTTCTACAATGATGTAGAGGCCTGTAGCAGTTACTTTATATGAAGCAGTACTATATTAGCAATTCTACCATCATAAGGAAAAACTAATGTCAACAATAACTGATTAAATAGATCAGCTAATGGTGAAGCTAGCACAGATCAAAGTTCCCTTAAAACCCTTGGATGAGTATTAAATGGACTTACAGACTGATTTATTTTTGATAATGCCAATAAAACCTTATCATGTGTAAAAAGAGAAGTGCTGCTAACTACATTAAAATTTATAGAGGGATCACTTAAAGGGACATAAAACCCAACATTTTTTCTTTCATGATTCAGATAAAGAATACAATTTTAAACAACTTTCCAATTTACTTCTATCGTTTAATTTGCTTCCTTCTCTTGTTATCATTTGCTGAAAGGTTTATCTAGACAAGCTCAGAAGCAGCAGAGAAACTAGGTTCTAGCTCTTGATTGGTGGCTGCATATATATATATATATATATTTATTTATTTTTTTTATTTTTTTATATTGTGATTGGCTCACCAATGTGTTCAGTTAGAAACCATTAGTGCATTGCTGCTTCTTCAACAAATTATACCAAGAGAATGAAACAAATTAGAAAGTTGTTTAAAATTGTATTCTCTATCTGAATCATGATAGAAAAAAATTGGGTTCCGTGTCCCTTTAATGAAGGATATTACTATACCTCCCAGTGGTTAAGATCCTTTGCTGATCATTTTTTGGAGCAACAGGTGGTATACAACTTTTTCTCCAAGCATTGGCTTGTGACTTAATATACTCAGCTGGTATGGACTTCCTATTGTTCTTATAGGAGCAGAAATGCAGCATTGTATCCTATGGCAATCGCTACAACTGCTCTCTCAACTTAATTTATTTGTATGTGTAGTTTTAGGGGGTCATACAATTTTATTATTTTTTAACGGTTGTGTAATTCTTACATTACATAAAGGTGTATTAAAGGGTTAATTATTTAAAAAATGCTTAAAGGGACACTGTACCCAAATTTTTTCAGATAGAGCATGCAATTTTAAGCAACTTTCTAATTTACTCCTATTATCAATTTTTCTTCGTTCTCTTGCTATCTTTATATGAAAAAGAAGGCATGTAAGCTTTTTTCTAGGTTCAGAACTGTGGACAGCAGTTTTTGATTGGTGGATGCATTTATCCACCAATCAGCAAGGACAACCTAGGTTGTTCACCAAAAATGGGCCGCCATCTAAACTTACATTCTTGCATTTCAAATAAAGATACCAAGAGAATAAAGAACATTTGAAAATAGGAGTAAATTAGAAAGTTGCTTAAAATTGCATGCTCTATATGAAGCACAAAAGAAAATATTTGGGTACAGTGTCCCTTTAATTTTAGGAGTACCTTAGCTTCTAGGGAATATATCTAAGGGGAAATTAATTTTAGGGGCATGAATACATTTTAGTGTAACATATTAAAGATAAAACTTGGTGCTGGGAATTACAAAAAAAGAGAAGAGGCGCTCTGGTGCAGATAAACCCAACAATAAGTGAGATTTCCAAAAGAAGAAATACTAATACTCACAAAGGTATTAGCACTTCCAGTGCAATAATCCACAAGCCGAAACTTCAGAGCCGTTCGGCTGACTCTTTCTCTCCCGATATGCTCCCGGCAATATTCAGGCCCCTAGGAGAAATGAAGCATAGAACACCTTTGGTGCAGATAACCCTGACCAATATGGAACTGCTAACAGTGGGTAGGTGTATATACTCACATACGTATGTGCACAATCAGTGCAATATCGAGCGGACCGAAACTTTATAAAGCCGTTCGGCTGACTTCCAGCAAAGGTAGCTGTTACTCTCGAACGTCCGGTGGAAAAGAATAGTTCAAAGCAAGGTAGAACAATATAAAAACTTTTATTAAAATACTTAAAACTTCGCTACGCGTTTCTCGGCTGCACGCCGTTTCATCAGGCTCATAAATTTAGTGAACTACCTTGCTGTCTTAAAAAGGCTGAGTTAACCAATGGGAATGATTTACATATTACACACCCACCATAACACACCCACCAATGGAGATGGTTTATATGTTACACACCCACCATAACATGTGCATTGATTGATTAGGTGCTACGTCTCTCACAGATACTAAATAACTAACAGAATTGTATCTCAGCTGTCAATAACACACTATTGCGAATGATAATATATCAATATATACATTTTTAGCAACATCAAACGACGTATTGCAGATAGACATAATGAAAAAACTCATCTTATATTTGATACACGACATATGTACAATGATTTAAATTTTATATACATGATATGTACAAGTAAATGTCCTATAAATTCTAAATTTCAGGGGATCACCCCTGCTTTATATATATATATGCTCTGTGTGTATAAGACCCTCACTGTGTTATTACTGTAACACTTTATAACCTAATACATACATGATGCCATACATCATACATATACGGTTTCTGCTTAATAACATAATACATGGAGATGGTGAATAGATGTTATAATATTCGTTTTAAATATAATAGATCTCGATGTGTTTCTAAATATTTTGGATCTAGACCAATTTAGTTTAGGAGATAATAACATTCTGTTGTTTGAATCTAAACAATAATATAAATTCGAAATTCCATGTAATCCCAAATTGCGGTTTCGAGCCCTCCGTGTTTTTAAATAAATTTGTAATAGGGTCGATAACATTGTAATGAAGTTTGAAATTCTGTGATATGATACTATAATTCCTAAAAGACCTATACCATACGTGTATCCTCTGTGTAGTGAATATTGAGGAGGAATTATTCTAGATGTAGTGCTAATGTGAATCAAGGTTATAGGGGTTGTGTGAGAATGGACCCTATGTTGATGTATGTGCCCTTAATGTAGTGAATCTATAAGTGACATTAATCTAAGGGTAGTGCTAATTAATTCTAAGTGTAACCGAAGTGTTGTGTAATAATGCTACTAGTAATAATAATAAATGTAGCTAAAATGGGTAGTGTCTGATGATAATTAGTGTGTAGTGAAAAATTACAAAATTGTGATGCGACAAATAATTAGTGTTGCTGTGCTTGTAAATGTCTAATGGTTTGGAGTGTATGATGAAATGTCCAAATAGTGTAACATTATGTTAACTTATTAGAAAAAATTGGTAAAGAGTTTGTAAATAAACCTATTCTTGAATGTGAATAAGTGTATATATAACAATTGTGAAATCTAAAATTAAAAATAAAATCTTGGTATATGCCTTTACTCTATTGCTCTTGTCAATGGATCCCATTATAATTGGGATAGTACCTATTTCTATAACTAGAGTATTTGAATTCGTATTCCTTGGTCTTAACCAAAATAATGTGTAATGGTGTTCTTATATCCATGTTTATATTGTTTCTTTGAGGCCATATTAACTTTGGAAGGGCCCCCATATGTATGATATATATATGTGTAATTCAGAATATATATGTGTTTGGGGATACCAATTCCAAGCAATTCTAAACAAACATCTGGAATAGAAAATAATAAAATATATAATATATAATAAAACTACCTGCAGGATAAGGCAGAGAGAGACACACACCTTAGATAGTGAGTAGATGGATCTTAAAAAGCTGCTAGATCCACATTGAGATTGAGACCCAAAGGATGCATGGTCTTCAGTTTGTGAATCCAGTATGTCTCTCTCTGCCTCAGCCTCAGGAATCTGCTGTATAAGTTGGAGGGTTCAATCTCCTCTATCGGCACTATCGTGTAACAGTTGGGATTTCCTCCATGTTTTTTATGGCAGTGTTTAATAACACTATGAGATTTCTTATTTCTAAGGATACTACAATAGTGTTCAGACCAACGATGACTCAGACGTCTGATTGTGCGACCAATATATTGAACCCCACATTCACAGGATATTAAATATATAACATAATTGGAAGCACAGGTCATCCTACTTTTAATTCTATAGGTTTTGGTATCTACATGAGAACGAAAATAGAGTGTGCCATGACCAATGTGATCACACATTTTACATCTAGGGATCCTACATTTGTAAGCACCCCTATTCATAATTGAACAACTATTATTTTGACTCTTATTTGATTTATGCGTGATTTTACAAGCCTTATTGGTTTGATGTCTGACAACCTTACTAGGTGCTAAAATATTTTTCAGGGTAGGTGCCCTTTTGTATACTATAGATGGACTATCACCAATCAAATCATTAAGAATGGGGTCTCTCTTTAAAATTCTCCAGTGTTTCTGGAATATATTTTTAATTTCCTTATGATTACTGTTAAATTGTGTAATGAATCTAATCTCCATTGGTTTGTAACATATTAAAGAGACATACAAGGGCATAAAAATGGTCTGGTGTCAATGGAAAAATAACAATGCTGTTAAAATAGTGTCCAATAAGGCTGCTCAATGTGGTACCGTAACAGAATTATAGTGCAATGGTATTTTTTCTTTATTAGATAAGAAGTTATTTTATTATCCATTTCTTTTCTGTATATGTTGATTGTAAGATCAATAAAAAAAATAATAATAATGGTCTAGTGTGTCAGAGAGTTTTATGTTTGTACTGATGCTTGTTTATAACTATGGAGTCAATCACAATCTATTGGGTATCTTTATAGGTGGGTTTCCAGCAGCCAATATGCACTTTTTGAGTTCAAGCCAATCAGAATAACAGGTTTTTCAGTGTTTTTTTCTGACACAAAACAAGTTATAGGCTTGCCAATAAAAGGACCTTTACATAAAAAATGTCTTGATCAAGGTGATCACAATTCATCTTCTCAAAACTTTTTGACAGGTTTTCTGGACCATTCTTCAAATTTGACAGCTACAGTTCTGAGCTGGATTTTTTTTTTTACTTATTTGCAAATGTCCCAAGACTTTTTGTAATGAAAGATTTATTTTGCACATGGCCAAAATGCTTAAAATATCCTAAGATGATATTTTGGATGAAATTATGCAATTATAACTAATATTCATTAAAGCTCTTTACATCTCTCTTGTGTATTTATTTTCATTTACATATGCAAAATGATATCTTGTACAACAACTGATTACTGCTAGAAACATGAGAAAACAGAAATGGTATTTAGCAATCACATTCTGAAAATATTGCCATTTAATTAATACTCACATTTCTGTAATGTTAAGTATTTTATTTATTTTTGAAACTTAATTTCTCTCAGCAATCACGTCTTGCTTGGTAGCATTCAAAATGTTTTGCACTGTTTTTTCTAAAATACAACTCCAAGTCTTGTGGGATTTTTTTGTAAAATTTTTATTCAAGTTTTTCAAAGAAAATACAAGTAAAACAGAGAAATATTAAAATATAGAGTTCACATTGAGTTGTTTTCCAGTAATACATTTTATAACAAGTGTTCCAGTAGTTGAGCTTCAGTTGTTTCCCTCTCATTAAGAAGGTGATGAAGAGATGCAATTTTAACATGCACAGTGAAACCAATGTCTACAGTCAAAGATAAATCAATAGAAGTAGGCTTATAGAAGATTGCCGAAAACCACTACACCAACTTTGACATATACTCATCCAATAAAAAACATATAGAACAATAATTATCAATGTGTTTGATCTGTTCTTACTGGAATTTCTCTAGTTGAAGAGTAAAAGATACCCTCTCCAAAAAGACACACTAGGCAAGGAAGATTTTTTCCAATACATAGGGATTAAACGTTTTGCAGTATTTATCATAATTGTTAAAAATTTTGAGCATAGTAAACATTTTATCTTAGGAAACCTATTAAAAAGAAAAAGCAATGGGTTCATAGACAATAATACCTTCTCCATCTCAGTTCTAATATCAGGCCAATATTCATATACAACAGAGCATGTCCACCAGATATGTATATATATGCCTTTCTCAGTACATCCCAGTACAGTTGGTTGGAATCCCTGTTGATAATAGCCACAGTCGGGCTGGTATAAGAGGCCACCTGCTTAGAAGTTTCCAAGTCCTGTTTTTAACATATGACATTTTCGGAGGCGTGTTCAAGCAGTGGCCATGATAAGCCGCAAAATAAGAAGCTCTGCAGAGATTATAGATAATCCGCCAGTTTTCTTTCCTCATGCTCATCAACTCTTTACTAAAACAACTTACCCTAAATGAGGAAAATCTTCTGAATCAGATAATACCAAAAAAGTGCAGTTTATCGTACAAGAAACTCTACAATTTTCAACAGTGACGGATCTCAAATGGTGGCATAGTAAGAAAACCAATAACACCCCCCCCCCCCCCACGGTGGTTCGGGGTCAGCAGGACTAACTCGCTCTAGGTCTGCTTCTCAATTGGGTGCTATTCAGGACAATACACAAGGGCTTACATTAATACTTGGTGAGTGTGAGTCTTGTAAGGCACAATCTGGAAGCCATGGAAGCAGTGGAAGCTTGGGGGAGCACAATACAGAACACAATCTCGTAATTCTACCTGCAGCTTGAGAGGGATCTCAGCTCTTTACTCCTCACAGCTACGGCTCACTATGCTGCCTCCCCTATAGGGACCAAAGAGCAATCTCTCCCATCGGACATCGAACGCTGCAGTCAGGAAGTGTAAACAGGTCTTGACCCTACTACCACTCGACAATCTTGTAAACATGGCTTAACTACGTCGCAGCAACCCGCTGCAGGTCCCAGCAATCTTGAGAGGAAAACAGCTGGTCTGACTGGCGCAGTGAAGGGACCGAGCTCAGACATAAAGAAACTAGGTAAAGGTTTACATCTATGGCCCTTGATTCTAACAAACTATGGAGAGACCCCAAAGTCCGGAGAGATTAGCGATTGGGGTAGTGATCTTGGACTGCTGCAGAATAGGAGGCCTTCCTACACGCTGGAGACCAAGAAATTTACTGTCCCAAGAGACCCCTACATCAAGGGATACTCCCCGCAACACAACAACCCTGAAGTTAAAGCAAGCTTGATACAACAGATAGCCACTATAGCAAAATGCATTAGATTTGGGATTTAATAAAACCAACAGGAGGCATGAGTTTCCTACCATCTAGACTGATGCTAGATAGACATTCACTGGAAGCTACATTTAAAATGAGACTCTCATAATGTCATACCAAAGGTTTCTCTTTACTTATATAGCTTAATCCCACCCTTTATCTACTTTAAAGGATTTTTTTTTGTTTGTTTTTTTATATACGTTTGCATAACCAAGTTGTGATTATAGTCGTTTATCTCTATAATAGGCTTTTATTTTAACCTAAAAATGCTGTTAATACAAGACAATGTTTACTATATTCTTCTAGCTATTTATGCTACAACTGATACTGTCTCCTAAGCAAAATATATATACTGCAAGCTAACTATATGTAAGTTTAAAAAGTTTGTTTTCTCTGTGCCAAACCCAGGGGTGGGCCCTCTCTGTTGTAATAGGTATTAGTGTAGATCTTACTACCAAGAGATTGACTAAATATAGCTGGAGGTACAGGTCTCTTAATATTAAGATTGGTATCAGATAATGTGACTGAAACTCTCTGGAAGCTTAAACTAGCTTAGGTCTCTCATACTGCCTTACTAAAGTATTATATCTTATAGTTTAACTTCACCCTTTACATATCCCACAATTTGGGATTTAATATTTATATTTGGTTATTAAGGTTATAATTGATAATGCTTATTATTTAAAATGTATATTATGGTTTAGAGCTACCTAATTTTAAGTTTAAAGAGGTGCATTTTAGTATGTCAATCCCAGAGGTATACTTTCATTATAGCATAGTGTACTAGAGTAAGCCTCATTGCTTAGACCAGAGCTTTCCAAACTTTTTATGTTGGTGACACACTTTTTAGACCTACATCATTTCGCGACACAGTAATGAAGTTGTACTAGCAAACAGGAGGTTAAACTAACTTGTTTTAAGAGATACAGACACATACATAAATTATATAATAACAAAATATATTTACAAGTAACAGTATGTATGTGCAAGAATTAAAAAAAGTTTAATAACACCAATAGCTACTTACTATTCTAATGGGATGTATGAGGTTGATGGGATGAACACAGTTTCTGAATATTTAGAGGAATATTAGATAAAGACACTCGCATTTCATCATCAAGCATTTTTAAGCTTCCACTTCCTATCCATATATCAAGAGCAGGAGCAGCAATGCACTACTGGAAGCTAGCTTCAAAAAAACAAAAAAAACACTTTGACTTTTGACTTGTGCTCAGCGTTTAAGCTGCCGCCCTCAGAGCTCCGTGAGTCCGACTGACTACTGCACACGCTGCAAACACACTGCTGTCCCAATCACTGACTACACGTGCAGTCATGAGCTGATTGAGAAGACTACATGTGCAGTCAGGAGACAATGTGCCACCAATGGCAATAGTTTCAGTTCCCACTGAGCTGTGCCAATAGGTTAAGATGATCTGTGACCCACTAGGTATCAATCACGTGTCAACCATGTGATATGCATAGCAGGCGGAAAGTCAGAAACCAAAAAAAATTAAAATTCAAAAAAATTTGTGCTGAAGCAGGGACACACCTACACACTGCAGCCGACACACTAATGTGTCACGACACACAGTTTGGAAAGCACTGGCTTAGACTAACTTGAATACAGTTCTCACTGTTGAAAATAAATATTCTAAAATTGCTCTGCATTCTGCCGCGCTGCCAGCGGCCAAGGTAGTGCGGCGTGCTGAGTACAATAGTTGTAAAAATAAGTGAGGACTGAGTAGTATTAAGTATCGGTACAGGCTTATTCGAGCCTCCAATGTTCACTAAGTGAATATATTACTAGTTATGATACTAAAGATTTACTATGCTATGAGTTTGCACATAATAAGCTATAATAAGTGGTATTACTCGAATTACTCCTGACGGTCAATTCCTGACTTGGTTACACCTAAATACTGCTTTAATATCTGATCCATGTCCGAACTTTAACAGCGCCCTGATTCTCAAAGTCTTAAAGACCCCTATATACTTAGCTTAAGCCTACCCTACATAACAGTTACAGACCGGAACAAACAACAATTCCCATATACCAAGCTAACACAGCTCAGATCATAAGCCTACCCTCCACAACAGATACAGGTTAGATCAAATAACTATTTCCACATTCCAAGTAAACACAGCTTAGATCAGCTCTATTAGCCATGTATGTACTAATAATATCTCTCCTTAATGAGAGGCACCCTTATTATTATAACATCAATGCAGTAGACCTGTTCAACAGACCTTAGAGTGTTCTGTTTCCTTTATATTTAAGAATTTTTTAATCCTGCTACAATCTCCCAACTAAATTCCAAGGTCCAAGAGTGACCGTATGCAACATTAGAGTTTCTCCTCTAAACCACATAGATTACATAGGTCCATGAGTGGCCTTCTGAAGTTTTGGAGGTGCATTTATTGCCTATAAAAATGATAAATAATGAGGTTCCACTTCTACTGTTCAGTAGTAACATGTTTGATAATGTTATATTGACCTTTTGTTTACGCACAGTTTTGTATGTTGTAATCCATTTCTTATTACCTGTATATAATGGCAATACAAATACTGATGTTCCCACTGTATATGCTATTGAACTTTCGTTTTATGTTGTAAATTTGAACAACCTCAATAAAAAAAAATTAAAAAAAATGCCATTTTCCTTTATTTTTTAATATCCACATCTTCAAATTTTTCAAATATCTTTTTTGTATTTTTATTATCACAGTAATACTACAAATGAAAACCCTAGTCTGCACAGTAAGAATGTAAACTTTTAGCGTTATATTTTAGCAATATCACAATTTAAAGTGTGTGAATGGCTATAATCCCACTGGTGTATGTTGTGGTTGCTTTGTTTTAAAATACACTAATTTCCTCTTGATTGTAGATCTAAATCCTAAAAAAATGTTTGAAACTGTTTTAAACTCAATACATTATTTAGAACTTTTAAAAACACCACTTTTACAGTATTATCATTACCAATTAACCATCTAACTAACATGCCCACTGTACCCATAATGTCACTGCTGAAACGGCTTAATTATTAATGACCACATATCACTTTGTTTTTGGAACACAAGAGGTTAATTTTAACATGCCAGATATTATTTTTCTTACACACTGTAGAAAGTGATCAATCTAAAAAACAATAAGTAATGTTTAGAGGTGCTAAATAGCCATTATATTTGCCAGTTTAATTTTGATTCCCCGATAACTTGTTTTCAGGAGTTATTCAGTCCAAAACTTGTTTACGGCTCAATGTGTTTGGAATAGTGATCACTCAAAAAACATGCTGACAAAATTGTCTGAATCTGAAACCAAGATATCAGGAGCAAATATGAGAATGTAACCCTTATGTTTTACTCACAATACTATCTAATGATTTTTCTACAAGAGTCACCATTAAAGTCTAAAAGGATTTTTGTAGAGAAATCATTTCATAAGCTTTCCTAGAGATTTTGATCAACCCTTGATTACAGTATTGTTGATTGTGTTTTATTGGATTTTTTTCAGGTCCTTTTATGAGTTTTTCGACACTGGAAGAATTAAACTACAACACCATTACCATTTTGGAAAAATATTAAATCAGATCTTGGAGAAGACACCCATACGAGGCATGAACAGCATTGACTCTGGCAATCACTATTCATTTTCTTGACACATTTCAACAGGCTTTGGGACCATTTTGCAATCAACAACTAAAGGGATTCGATAAAATGCATAATTGACCTTTTCCACATCTTTTTGAGTATTCCAAGATGATTTGGAAAAATGCTATTATGTTGCTGAAAATCTTGCCAAATCAGAAAATATGGTTTTCTCAATAAATGATTGAAAAAAATATATATATTAAAAGTTTAAAAACATCATTGAGCAAACATAACCAGTATACCTATCATGTCCATGTACAAATGGCATTCAAATTATTTAACACTTGGGGGCCGATTTAACATTGTGCGGGTGGACATGATCTGCTGTAACGGATCATGTCCGCCGCACATTGATAAATGCCGACAGCATATCAATTAACTCTGCTTTCGACAGTCAGGTTAGTGCTGGAGAAATTTTGGTAGACATCACAAATCATTAAATGCAACAATTGCTAAGTACATAGAAGATAACATTGTTTTGCATATTCAGAAAATATATATATATACATAATGACCTTTGAAATCCACTTCATTATATATATATAAAATTAAGTGTAACATATTCAATCACTGTTGCAAAGATATACTGTTACAAAAGTTAAAACAAGTTACCATAGATATTTACCAAATTAATATCAATGTTTTAGTACCTAAAGATCCTATTCAATGTAATTTATAATATTGTATTCTGAGTTGAAACCTGGGGAGTATTTAGCTTCTATATCCAATAAAATTCCTGTCTCTCTAAAACTTTGGGTCAGTTAAAAAGTGGCGTGCTAATGATAGCTCGGGTCGCTATAACCAATATCGCTGGACCATGCTAACATTAGCGTGCAACTTGATATTACAAGTACATGATAAATCTCATTTACCAAAAAAAAGGGTAAGCATGGCCATCATGGCTTTAGCACAACCTATACTTTCAATGGACCATGCTAAATCGCATTGGTATTACAAGTTAAAAGTTATAGTTTAAGCTCGAGCAAAATCTAAAACTGTGCTAGAATATTTGAGTTGGATTGCTGTTCAATACACTGTATGCCTCTTTATCAGTAAATTGGTGTAATGCTTCTGTAACATAATCATTACGACCATAACCACAACACGTACTACCTTATCTAAGTTGTTTATCACCAGAGAATGATTAGACTGCAAACATTTAGGGATAGATTACAAGTGGAGTGCTAAATATCACTTGCAAGCAAACGATATTAGCGCTCCAATGAGTAATACCAGCACACACCTTGTATCTAAGCCTCTGCAGAATGCCCCCTTATCTCAGTACTTTTTACAAACTCCACAGGAGTGAGCACAATGTTATATATATGGCACACATGAATTAGCACTGTCTAACTGTGAATTATTATAGTGCTTGGTGTTATTATACTGATGCAGATACCACTGACCCTATAACCAGCCCTCCTCTGGGTATACCCAAGTGCCAGTGTCACTACTGTGTCATTATATAGCGCTGGGTGTTATTATACTGATGCAGATACCACTGATCCTATAACCAGCCCTCATCTTGCTATACCCATGTGCCAGTGTCACTACTGTGTCTTTGTATAGAGCTGGGTGTTATTATACAGATGCAGATACACATCCAGTATTTCACTCAGGCTTTAGTTATTCCCTAACTTATCATCCAATATTGCTAGCAGTCTCATGACAAACCACTAACTTTATTCACACTACATATTTTTTTTATTCCTTTTATTCAATCAAAACATATATTAAGGTTGTGGCGGACACTGCAAGGGCTAGTCACGGACACCAGTGACCATGTACGGACACCTTGCCTATCCCTAGATAAGATGCAACCGTCAAGGGCTTATAAATCAGCCTATAAGCGTACCTAGGTTTAACCTGCAGCAAAGAATACCAAGAGAACAAAGCAAATTTGATTATAAAAGTAAACTGGAAAGTTGTTTAAAATTGCATGCCCTATCTGAATCATGAAAGTTTAATTTTGACTTTACTGTCCCTTTAAGATTACACCCTTTAACAGGACAAACAAAGTTAAATTTGTCATATTAATTTACATAATATAGCATATACATTTAGGTATATAAACGGTCTGTATATCCTACCAAGAAAAAAATTGAAAACTGGTTAAAGTACAAGATTTTGTTATAAAACATGAATTGACTATAACAGTTGAATCACACCATGTGCGGGAAATTAAGCACAAGGGGTAACATGTAATTGTATACATCTTTTTTCTCCCCAAAAGTCCTGTGAAAGGAACCCATTGTCAGAAATGTTTATGACTTGAAAGGGGCTTGGATATACGCTAGAAATTGTGCAGGGGAGTTGTTTGATGAGAAGGTCCAAGAGGGTGGTAAGGGAGGTTTGCAATAGATGGATTGCTATTAGAATAATAATGAATGGGGACAAATCAGTCATATTGTTTATTTGTGGTTGGAGGTTATAGTTAGGGCTAATAACAGTGGGAAGACCAGGGTAATACAGGTAGGTTTAACAGCAGTAGGGGAAATCGTGCAGCATGTTTACAGTTTCAGAACTGCATCCTTAGCCTATGCTGTTCAGTCAAACCACGCGACTGTCTAGCAGTTCAAAGGTTTTAAGCTGCCGCACAACTCCCCCCCCCCCCCCTTCCAGGTAACTGGGTTACAGAGCATTTTGACTCATATTTAAATAGAAGAACTAGTCTTTGCTTCACATCTGATTTCTTTGTATATAGAACTGATTGCATATTTATGGAGGATCCTTCACTTTAGAGACATCCAAGATGGCGACGACCTTGTAGGATGAGGAAATTCTGAGGCTGCTAGATGCACACTTTTCAAAATTGAAGTGAGCATTTATAAATATATTTGAGAAGAATCTTCCAACTAATATTTTTCCAGTGCAAACAGGGGAGCTGCAAAATCCTTGTAAGGGTGACAGTTATGAAGACATTGAGCCACTCCTTGACAAGAATGGATCAGACTGTGCTGTTTTGCTGCAGGAGCAACTTATTTTAGGAGAAGTCAGATGTCCCTTTGATTATTCCTATGTCCCCTTATATGCTACATCCCAACCGGCCGCTTAAGACTAACAACAGAGAGATGATGCCATATGCTAGACTGAGTCTACACTATTGGTATCCCCTGTTGTCACCTACCTTTAAGCCTATATATAGCGGTTCGCTTTTAATTTTTGACAAGACTTCTAGTTATGCAAAAGACAACAGCGCATTTTCAGTGGGGACTAAGGGGTAGATTTAACAAGTGACGGGCAGACATGATTTGCTGTAGCATATGCTATCCGCATTTAACATTGCACAAGCATTTCTTGGCCACAAGCAGGGGGTGTCAATCATCCCAATCATATTGGATCGAGATGATTACAGTCCGCCACCTAAAAGATGACAGAGAAGTTAAGGAGCAACAGTCTTATGACCGCTGCTTCTTAACTTACGTTTCAGACGATCCTGAAACTTCAGGTGTAGAAAGCAGAATCCGCTGCTTGTTAAATCTACCCCCTAGTCTGGCTTTCAGAGATCGAACCTCTTCCTTTTCTTCTACTGCCTTGGGCCTCCAGGTAATCTCCTCGCTAGACATCCTTACTGTAATTAGCTCTACAGGATTTATGGTGATCATGAGGTTCCTGACATTGACTGTGGCTATTACACTACACAAAGTTGGCATTGGGTAATTATAGACGCAATGTTTATCTTTAAAGTGGTGCCCTACTTCAGTTATATGGCTCTACACTTTTAGAAATAGAGAATTCAATAAACATGAACCTTTCGATAGGACATTGTTATGATAGGACACTCCTTATGCATGTTGAATAAGGAAAAACATAATTTATGTAAGA
This sequence comes from Bombina bombina, assembly GCF_027579735.1. NCBI lineage: Eukaryota > Metazoa > Chordata > Amphibia > Anura > Bombinatoridae > Bombina > Bombina bombina. The sequence continues at coordinate 749,521,559 of NC_069502.1, forward strand.
ATTTACCTGATAAATTCATTTATTTCATATTGGCAAGACTCCATGAGCTAATGACGTATGGGATATACAATCCTACCAGGAGGGGCAAAGTTTCCCAACCTCAAAATGCCTATAAATACACCCCTCACCACACACACAATTCAGTTTAAAGAGTCACTAGAGAGGGAGGGATAAAAATAAACAACAGCCATTTTCCGCTGAAAAAATAATCAACAACCCAAAATATAAGTTATTCTCATAATGAAAAGAAAAACTTAAAACATCAGCAGAAGAATCAAACTGAAACAGCTGCCTGAAGAACTTTTCTACCAAAGACTGCTTCTGAAGAAGCAAATACATCAAAACGGTAGAATTTAGTAAATGTATGCAAAGAGGACCAAGTTGCCGCTTTGCAAATCTGATCAACTGAAGCTTCATTCTTAAAAGCCCACGAAGTGGAGACTGGTCTAGTAGAATGAGCTATAATTCTCTGAGGCGGGGCCTGACCCGACTCCAAATAAGCTTGATAAATCAAAAGCTTTAACCAAGAAGCCAAGGAAATAGCAGAGGCCTTCTGACCTTTTCTAGGACCAGAAAATATAACAAATAGACTAGAAGTCTTCCTGAAATCTTTAGTAGCTTCAACATAATATTTAAAAGCTCTCACCACATCCAAAGAATGTAAGGATCTTTCCAAAGAATTTTTAGGATTAGGGCACAAGGAAGGGACAACAATTTCTCTACTAATGTTGTTAGAATTCACAACCTTAGGTAAAAATTTAAATGAAGTCCGCAAAACCACCTTATCCTGATGAAAAATCAGAAAAGGATATTCAGAAGAAAGAGCAGATAGCTCAGAAACTCTTCTAGCAGAAGAGATGGCCAGAAGGAACAACACTTATCCAAACCATCCTGAAGAAACTGTAAAATTCTAGGAATTCTAAAAGAATGCCAAAAGAATTTATGAGAAGAACACCATGAAATGTAAGTCTTCCAAACTCGATAATAAATCTTTCTAGAGACAGATTTACGAGCTTGTAACATAGTATTAATCACTGAGTCAGAGAAACCTCTATGACTTAGCACTTAGCGTTCAATTTCCATACCTTCAAATTTAATGATTTGAGATCCTGATGGAAAAATGGACCTTGAGACAGTAGGTCCGGCCTTAATGGAAGTGGCAAACTGGACATCCAAACAAGATCCGCATACCAAAACCTGTGAGGCCATGCTGGAGCCACCAGCAACACAAATGATTGTTCCATGATGATTTTGGAAATCACTCTTGGAAGAAGAACTAGAGGCGGGAAAATATAAGCAGGATGATAACACCAAGGAAGTGTCAGCGCATCCACTGCTTCCACCTGAAAATCCTTGGACCTGGACAGGTATCTGGGAAGTTTCTTGTTTAGATGAGAGACCATCAGATCTATCTCTGGAAGACCCCACATCTGAACAATCTAAAAAAACACATCTGGATGGAGGGACCACTCCCTCGGATGTAAAGTCTGACAGCTGAGATAATCCGCTGTCAGCTTGTCGAGACTGAAGGTTTCGACAAGGTGAAACCAATTTTAGACGTCTCTTGTCTGTCAGAGACAGAGTCATGGACACTGAATCTATCTGGAAACCTAAAAAGGTGACCCTTGTCTGAGGAATCAAGAAACTTTTTGGTAAATTGATCCTCCAACCATGTTTTCGAAGAAACAACACTAGTTGATTTGTGTGAGATTCTGCAGAACATAAAGACTGAGCTAGTGCCAAGATATCGTCCAAATAAGGAAACACTGCAATACCCTGCTCTCTGATTACAGAGAGTAGGGTACAGAGAACCTTTGAAAAGATTCTTGGAGCTGTTGCTAGGCCAAATGAAAGAGCAACAAATTGGTAATGCTTGTCTAGAAAAAAGAATCTCAGGAACTGATAATGTTCTGGATGAATCGGAATATGAAGGTATGCATCCTGCAAGTCTATTGTGGACATATAATGTCCTTGCTGAACAAAAGGCAGAATAGTCCTTATAGTCACCATCTTGAAAGTTGGTACACTTACATAACGATTCAAAACGATTCAAAATTTTCAGATCCAGAACTGGTCTGAATGAATTTTCCTTCTTTGGGACAATGAAAAGATTTGAATAAAACCTGATAACTCCAGGTCTGAAACACACTTCAGGAAAGCCTGAGCTTTTACTGGAATTGCTGGGATGCATGGGAGAAAAAATCTTCTCACAGGAGGTCTTACTCTGAATCCTATTCGGTACCCCTGAGAGACAATGCTGTGAATCCACTGATTTTGGACAGAATTTATCCAAATATCCTTGAAAAACCTTAATCTGCCCCCTACCAGCTGAGCTGGAATGAGGGCCGCACCTTCATGCGGACTTAGGAGCTGACTTTGGTTTCTTAAAAGGCTTGGATTTATTCCAATTTGAGAAAGGTTTCCAATTGGAAACAAATTCCTTGGGGGAAGGATTTGGTTTTTGTTCCTTATTTTGACGAAAGGAACGAAAACAATTAGAAGCCTTAGATTTACCTTTAGGTCTTTTATTTAGGCAAAAAAACTCCCCTTCCCCCCAGTAACAGTTGAAATAATAGAATCCAACTGAGAACCAAATAAATTATTACCTTGGAAAGAAAGAGATAGTAATCTAGACTTAGATCTCATATCAGCATTCCAAGATTTAAGCCACAAAGCTCTTCTAGCTAAAATAGCTAACGACATGGATCTAACATCAATTTTGATAATATCAAAAATGGCATCGCAAATAAAATGATTAGCATGTTGCAATAAGCGAACAATGCTAGATATGTCAGAATCCAATTCTTGTTGCGCTAAATTTTCCAACCAAAAAGTTGATGCAGCCGCAACATCAGCCAAAGAAATTGCAGGCCTGAGAAGACCTCAATATAAATAGGCTTTCCTTAGATAAGATTCAAGTTTCCTATCTAAAGGATCTTTAAAAGAAGTACTATCTTCCATAGTAATAGTGGTACATTTAGCAAGAGTAGAAATAGCCCCATCAACTGTGGGGATCTTTTCCCAAAACTCTATTGAAATTTCTGGTAAAGGATACAATTTTTTAAACCTTGAAGAAGGAATAAAAGAAGTACCCGACTTATTCCATTCCTTAGAAATCATATTAGAAATAGCATCAGGAATAGGAATAGGTTTAAAAACAGCATTTAAACGTTTACTAGTCTTAACGTCAAGAGGACTAGCTTCCTCAATATCCAAATTAATTAACACTTTTTTTTTTAACAAAGAACGAATATACTCCATTTTAAATAAATAAGTAGATTTGTCAGTGTCAATATCTGAGGAAGGATCTTCTGAATCAGATAGATCCTCATCAGAGGAGGATAAATCATTATGTTGCCGGTCATTTGAAATTTCATCAACTTTATGAGAAGTTTTAAAAGACCTTTTACGTTTATTAGAAGGTGGAAATGCAGACAAAGCCTTCTGAAAAGAATCAGTAACAATTTTTTTAAAATTCATAGGTATATCATGTACATTAGAAGTTTAAGGAACTGCAACCAGCAATGTACTATTACTGATGGACACATTATCTGCATGTAAAAGTTTATCATGACAACTATTACAAATGACATTCGGAGATATAATTTCCACAATCTTACAACAAATGCACTTAGCTTTGGTAGAACTGATGTCAGGCAACAAAGTTCCAACAGATACTTCTGAGACAGGATCAGATTGAGACATCTTGCAAAATGTAAAACAAAAAACAACATATAAAGCAAAATTATCAATTTCCTTATATGACAGTTTCAGGAATGGGAAAAAAAGCAAATAGCATAGCCCTCTGACATAGAAAAAGGCAAGAGGCAAATAGCAATGGGGTATTAAATTAATGAAAAAAATTTGGGGCAGCAACAACATCCGGAAATGACACACGCGCGTCACTAACGACGCAACCCTGTGTAAGGACTCGGCGTCAACTACGACGCTGGAAATGACGAACTTGAGTCAACGAACGTACTTTTGCGCCAAAAAATTCTTGCGCCAAGAATGACGCATTAAAGTCTAGCATTTGGCGCACCCGCAGGCCTAATACTGCCCGCAATTTACAAGAAAATGTAGTCAATTTCAAAAACAGGTAAGAAAAAATATTTCTTAATATGTATATTTTCCCAATATGAAACTGACAGTCTGCACAAGGAAATACATGAACCTGACTCATGGCAAATATAAGTACAATACATATATTTAGAACTTTATATAAATGCATAAAGTGCCAAACCATAGCTGGGGTATCTTAAAGGGACAGTCTATACCAAAAATGTTCTTATTTAAAAAGATAGATAATCCCTTTATTACCCATTCCCTGTTTTTGCATAACCAACACAGTTATATTAATATACTTTTTACCTCTGTGATTACCTTGTATCTAAGCCTCTGCAGACAGCCTCCTTATCTAAGTGCTTTTGAAAGACATGTAGTGTAGTCAATCAGTGAAGACTCCTAAATAACTTCACGGGAGTGAGCACAATGTTATCTATATGACACACATGAACTAACACTGTCTAACTGTGAAAAACTTTCAAAATGCTCTGAGCTAAGAGACGGTTTTCAATGGTTTAGAAATCAGTTTGAGCCTAGCTAGGTTTAGCTTTTCAAAAATACCACCAAGGGAACAAAGCAAATTTGATGATAAAAGTAAATTGGAAAGTTGTTTAAAATTGCATGCCCTATCTGAATCACGAAAGTTTAGTTTTGACTTTACTGTCCCTTTAAGTAATAAAAAACATACTTACCAAAAAGACACCCATCCACATATAGCGGATAGCCAAACCAGTACTGAAACGGTTATCAGTAGAGGTAATGGAATATGAGAGTATATCGTCGATCTGAAAAGGGAGGTAGGAGATGAATCTCTACGACCGATAACAGAGAACCTATGAAATAGATCTCCTGTGAGGAAAACCATTGCATTCAATAGGTGATACTCCCTTCACATCCTTCTGACATTCGCTGTACTCTGAGAGGAATCGGGCTTCAAAATGCTGAGAAGCGCACGTCAACGTTGAAATCTTAGCACAAACTTACTTCACCACCTCCATAGGAGGCAAAGTTTGTAAAACTGAATTGTGGGTGTGGTGAGGGGTGTATTTATAGGCATTTTGAGGTTTGGGAAACTTTGCCCCTCCTGGTAGGATTGTATATCCCATACGACACTAGCTCATGGACTCTTGCCAATTACATGAAAGAAAGATTGATTCTGTAAAAATGACGACCACTTTTCTGTGTTTATTATGGAAGTCACTATTACTGTCTTGATAAGTTTGTTGCTAATAACTTTACGCTGTAGATCATTCAATTTTTATATTTTTACTGCTTCAATATGTTACCAGAATAATGTTTCCCATTACTGAGTAGTTATAATGGTTAGTTTTTAGGCATTTCATAGTTTCCATGCAAGCTACTCATAGGTCCACTGTCACTAAAATAATTATACATATCTCACTGATATAGTGTATACCAGCTCCTTGTATATGCACTATAGTTTATGTGTTTAATACATTCTATAGAGCTTTATAGGTTCTATATTAGGATCCATGAGAATGGTAAATTTTAACCCCCTATTCTACATGTACCTTTTCAATATATATACTGAATATATATTTCTCTCTCCCTATTTATCATATGGGCTGCAGACACGTATTAATTCTTCACATGCAGACCTGTTCCCAGGTATACAGACACAGCTCTGTGAGTTTCACTGTCTGCTTTTGCTTAGCTCCATATCCTCTAAGTTAAGTGAACTTTCATATGCAATAGTTCTAGCTTGTCATATATATTTAAAAGGGCATTAAGAAATCAGCATGACAGAGACTAACTATATTGTTGTTACAATCAGTTTATGTGGCATTCTATATTAAACATGATCTTATCATGTACCTGCATTAGAGGTATAATTTTGTCATTTAGGATGAAAGATATAAATACATGTTTGGGGCTACAGTATCTTCTTGGGATAAAAGTATGTCTGGATATATGATGACACAATGCTCTTTGAGGAGGTGTTTACCATTCTAATGGTAATTTTGTTTTGTCACCATTTATTCCTCTAACTAGTTTCCCTTAGGAGGTTAGTATTATTGTAAATTTTGTTACCCAATTTTACATCCTATCGGCATATGCACAGCCCTTCTGATACATAGTTAAAGGGACACAAAACTCAATATTTTTCTTTCATGATTTAGAAAGAGCATACAATTATAAACAAATTTCCAATTTACTTATATTATCTAATTTGCTTTATTCTCTTGATATCCATTGTTAAAAGCATATCTAGAAAGGCTAAGTTGTTGCTGATTGGAGGCTGCACATAGATGCCTCGTGTGATTGGCTCCCCCATGTGCATTGCTGTTTCATCAACAAAGAATGAAGAAAATTGGATAATAGAAGTAAATTGGAATGTTGTTTAAAATTGTATTCTCTATCTGAATCATGAAAGAAATATTTTGGGTTTCATGCCCCTTTAAATTTAGTATGGACAAACTAGTTAATTTGACTATAATATAGTTGGTGGGCAGAGTGGTGTGCCTGATAGCCATAATGTTGCTTATATTTTAGTTTACTATACTTTTGCAAACCTCTGTAAGATCCATACCTATTCTGCGAGATTCTCTTTAGGTGGGTGACTTGATCCCATAGTTCTCCTGTATTTTACATTAGGCTAGTTTGATCCATCTATTACCTCCTTCAGATGTCTAGATATTATTTCTTATACACATATTTTTCAGGGTCCAAGAGTGATTGGATATCTTATTATAAAAGAGAAACCCTCCTACTATTTTGTTTTTGTTTACTGAGGCCCAAGAGTGGCTTCTCCTATTACTAGGAGGTTAAAAGCTTGAGGTTTATTCCATGTTAGTTTGAATATTTATTCAGCCATTAACCATTAGACTGGAATTTTATATTTATGTACAGCAAAAGCTTCTGTTACTGCTAACTTTGTTGTCTATTTGAAGAGGAATTTAACTATTACTTAGTTTACTTATGCTATAGTTAACCCTTAGGGGCCTAATTATCATAGTGCGAGCGGACATGATCCGATATTGCGGATCATGTCTGCTGCACATTGATAAATGCCGACAGCATACGCTCTCCGCATTTATCATTTCACCAGCAGTTCTTGTGAACTGCTGGTGCTATGCAGCCACCAGCAGATTTGCGGCCAATCGGCCGCTAGCAGGGGGTGTCAATCAACCCGATCGTATTGGAATGGGTTGATTTCTGGCGATGTCTGTCCGCCGCCTCAGAGCAGGCGGACAGGTTATGGAGCTTCATAACACTGGGGATAAAGCTTCATACGGAGCTTGATAAATATGCCCCTATATGTTTTTTCTGCTTATTCATTTGTACCTATATGAGATTGTACATTAATGATGCGCTGATGGAATTGTGCATATGTCTCAAAATATCTGTAACTCCCTTATAAACCCCATTAAAAAAAAAAAAAAAATTACTAAATTGCTCAATAGCAGTATTGCGGGCTACTGTATTTAATAGCAACAGTTATGTGATAAAGTCAATGATTTCCTATAGCAGTTCCCATAGAAGGGGATGTTGGGGGCCTTGTTATAGCTGTAGAGACCACTAAGCAATATTTCTATCAGCAAATATTGAAGGTGTAGTAGAGTGAGAGAGAAGCAGGGAAAGCGCCACCAGAGCAGGCAGGGTGCGAAATTCATTAGGGATTAACAATAAATATGGGGGTGGGGATTAGCTGGTACTTACTGTGATACAAAAAAGAATCAAATACAAATACTGCCCAGCACTAAGGGTTTGTTATAGGGTTGGTTTGCACATCATTCTAACATTCGTTTTATGTAATAGTATTTCTAATGCTTTCTTTAAATGTAATATTCTATTTGAATTTTTTAATAATTCGATTCGAATTTATGCAATAGTAAAAATCGAAAAATTTGAGTCTATATATTTGTAATAGTATTTCTTACGCTCTCTTTCAATGTAATATTCGAATTATGCAATATTCAAATTAAAAATAATTGAATCTATATATTTGTATTAGTATTTCTAATGTTCTCTTTAAAAGTAATATTCAAATTATGCAATATTCGAAATAGAAACATTTTAATTTATATATTTGTATCTATTATGTATCAATTTACTAGATTCCATACCACATGAACTAATGAACTTCTAAATAGTATTTGTTAAGTTAAATGTTACGTTTGAAATTTCTATTGTGGATATTCGATTTCATTATGAACATTTGAAAATGAAAGTTACATTCGAAAACTGAATTTTAATGGATTTTCATTCTTATGAACATTCAATTATCCAAAATGAATATCCACAGGACTATTCGTTCTACCAAACAAATTACACTTTCACCATATTTGCCCATTTCTTCTACCTAGTAGAGTTGAGTGACATAGAGGCTGATTCCTGTGTTCCTGCGATCCTGATGGTTTGCTGTAAATATCCAGCAGGAGCCTTATAGCACTATAGGGTGCTCTTTCCAAATGTGAGTACCCTGTGTTTGGTTGATCATATTGGGGGATTGTCACTGATTGAAACACACCTCTCTGTTTGAATATTTTCCAGTAGCAAGCATTTATGCCAGCATGGAAGGCTGAGCTTAGGACCCATGAATGGAGAGTCCTTTGCATGGCACTCATGGTTATCATCTCTTTGCCAATGGCTGTATGTTAGCTAGTGGCCATCTAATTCCTTCTGCAGAATTTTCTCACACACAGATGAATGCAAACACACACACAAACACACACATATCCTATATTATAAAAGGCCAAGGCCAAGTGTGTTTGTCTGAAGCCGTCATGCGCAGTAGAGACAAACACACTTGGCCTTAGATCCTCGCACGCGTACCTCCGAGCTGAGAAAACACCTCGCAGCGCACAGCTGAGAATAGACCTTCGCACGCGCACCCACCCGACCTCGCACGCGCACTTCTGCAATTGAAACAGCAGCGCAATGATCAGGTACAGGAGACTTTAAACAGCAGCGCGAGGATCAGGTACAGGAGACTTTAAACAGGAGAGAGAGAGAGAGGGAGAGGGAGAGAGAGAGAGGACGGGCTTTAGGACTAGTGTATATATATATATATATATATATATATATATAATATAAAGATAATTTTTCACCCTATTTGGATAGTATTTAGTGTTAAATTGAAATGGTTAGCAGCTGACCGCAGGGATAGGGAACCTTGATTTGTTGCATAGTTTAAGGCCCTCTGAAGTCTTAATCTACCCCTGTTCTCAATAAACTGTTAATCCATACTGAAGGCAATCTCCCAAACACTATGTGCCAAGGTGATTAACAAGCTAGCTCAAAGGATTTGAGAGAAGGGGTTGAAATGTGTTTGAAGATGTTTAATCTCCAAAAAAAGGTCCACACACTGATCTGTAAAAAAATAATAAAATGTAAAGGGAGAAAATAGTCTATAGAGTAACTTTTTTCCATGCAAAACTAGAAATAATATCCCTTAGAAATGAAAAATTGACAGTCAAGGTTAAGGGGAGTGATATTCAAATCAAAAGGAAGACACCCTACATAATTGACAAAAGAGAATTCTGAGAGCATTTCTGTCAGAAAAAAGTTATTTCTTTATAACAAAAAAAAACAACAACATTATTTTAAAAAATATTGCTATGGATTGTGGAAACGTATTAACCCCTTTAGTTTATAAAGAGTATTTTGTCATACTTTTCATCAAAAAATATTATTTGGCATCACAGAGTGACAATAAAAACAAGTCCAACTAGTGAAAACATTTCCTAGTTCAATGCAGAAATAGAAACCAGAGGCAAAACATTGTTTGGGGGGAGGGGCTATCAAACAAACAAGGTAGGAAAAACTGGCCTTTGGCATTCAGCAAAACATGTTGCTACGGAAAGATTTAAATCTCCCTGTTGTCTTGTATAATTATATAATACCTTTAAATTTCTCCACCTTTCCTTCCAGCTATCACAATTTTCTTCACCTTTCTACATCTCTAACTTTGTACTAAAATCCTAACCCACACCCTCAGTTCTGCCCAAACATGCCACTAGTCTCACTTGGACATGAATGTTGTCATCTTCACAAGTTGTTTGCACTGTTGTTTTTTCTAAATATCCATATTTTAACTGGAATGTTGTTAAACGCACAAGAAAACTGGATATGGTGATTTAGAAAATGGTCTATCTCCTCCACATTTCTGTTTCTATTTACTTAACTTTATTGATATAACTATTGTAATGACAAACAGGTCATTCAGTAAATATGTAATATCATAGATTTAAATTCATTTCAATGCCACCTTATTCATGTACAGGGCCGTCTTTAACACAGGGCAAAAGGGGCAGCTGCCCAGGGCCCAGTCTCTGTTGAGGGGCCCAAGAGTCCTAAAAAAATAAAATAAAAACAAAATTCATACCAGACTGCTGATGTGACATGGGGAACACACACATTCATTCATAATACTGTCACAGTCAAAAGTACTCTGCTTATATATATTTTTTTTAAAAACTGTGCCAGACCGTGCCGGTGTCATGTGACATGCCAAGCTATTGCCATGTGCTGTTTTAGATGTGCACTGTGCAGCACTGAATGCAAAGCCCTAACTTGGCATCCAGCCATTCACATTGCATCAGAAAAGGTCCTACTGGGGTTACCACTGTTACCAGGTAACTGCTCTGGTGGTGGGGATTGTTTCTGGGTAGGGCTGACTGTAGGCACATGCAGCAGAAAGCGCAGCATGAGGATTTGAGCATCTGTGCAGCTGCATACACTGCTCTCTTCAGTCTTGAGGCTGTATGACTCATCTCACACTGTATCCATGCAGCCTTGGACAGACAGCATCCAGTCTACTGGTCCCCTTAGCCCTGCTCTTTCTGCTGTGGCCCTAAGATCAACTAACTGAAGTTTGTTAGGGGAACAGTGCTTTGTAGAAAGGTGTCAGTGGGAAGAATAAGTGAGTGCACACACGCCACTCCCCATGCAGCATTGTCTAGTGCAGGGTGGCAGGGAACTTGTTCCTAGCAAAGAAGTGACATGTGCTGCTGTGGCTGATGTATAGTGTCATGCTGATACTTCACACATTAATGTAAGGTTTATTTTTATAGTTTTTGTTTTCTCTCTGTCTCTGATTTTACAGTTTCCCATAGCAGTTTTGCTGTTCCAGTCAGTAAACTTATATTTGTCTGCACCTCAATGCTTCCTCCTCAGTCTTTAACTTGCTTTGCTCTTGTTGGCTGCCCTAAATCTCTTTAACCAGCTAACCTCACACCAGAATCACATTCAAAAGAATATTAAATAAATCCACAGTGGAGGAATTTATATATTTATTTACTTATTAATACTGCTTAGGTACAGTTTCACATATTGCAATTTATTTCATTTTTTTTTAATGATTAGCCCACTGATGATCCACTGCTGGGCTAATAATTTTGAAAACAATTATAAAATAAATTGATTTAGTTGTTTTTTGGGATGTTGGGGTGGAGAGCGAAATTGCATGGGGTGGGCCAAGAAAATTTTTGCCCAGGGTCCAGTCAATATTGAAGACGGCCCTGCTCACGTAGCTCAGAAAAAAACTGAGCTGCTGTTATCTGTCTTTTGTAATTCTAAATGGCCAGTTCTTGTTTTCTGACCCTCTGTTTTTTCTTTTTATGCCATGCTTGTCTCTTTGATCTGCCTTCTTATTGGTTCCCTTAAATGTATTCCTATTCTTTATTCTTTATTTTTATCCCACTTGTATTCACATTTCTTCTCTTTTCTATCACTACCCTTTTTCCCTCATTTGCTTTATGTCACTCCATGCCTTGCTGAGATCTACCCAATCACACCAGCAAAACAATTAAATTAATAAGATAACCTATCCTAACACTATGTAAAAAATGACATGAAACATCTAAAATAAAAAATCTAAATACAAGGGCGAAAAGCTGCAATGTTGGCAACCACTAAGTTACACTAATTTAAAAACACTGACGAAAAAAGTAGTAAAACTGTTCAAGCGAAGGATAGTTATACAGGGAGTGCAGAATTATTAGGCAAGTTGTATTTTTGAGGATTAATTTTATTATTGAACAACAACCATGTTCTCAATGAACCCAAAAAACTAATTAATATCAAAGCTGAATAGTTTTGGAAGTAGTTTTTAGTTTGTTTTTAGTTATAGCTATTTTAGGGGGATATCTGTGTGTGCAGGTGACTATTACTGTGCATAATTATTAGGCAACTTAACAAAAAACAAATATATACCCATTTCAATTATTTATTTTTACCAGTGAAACCAATATAACATCTCAACATTCACAAATATACATTTCTGACATTCAAAAACAAAACAAAAACAAATCAGTGACCAATATAGCCATCTTTCTTTGCAAGGACACTCAAAAGCCTGCCATCCATGGATTCTGTCAGTGTTTTGATCTGTTCACCATCAACATTGCGTGCAGCAGCAACCACAGCCTCCCAGACACTGTTCAGAGAGGTGTACTGTTTTCCCTCCTTGTAAATCTCACATTTGATGATGGACCACAGGTTCTCAATGGGGTTCATATCAGGTGAACAAGGAGGCCATGTCATTAGATTTTCTTCTTTTATACCCTTTCTTGCCAGCCACGCTGTGGAGTACTTGGACGCGTGGGATGGAGCATTGTCCTGCATGAAAATCATGTTTTTCTTGAAGGATGCAGACTTCTTCCTGTACCATTGCTTGAAGAAGGTGTCTTCCAGAAACTGGCAGTAGGACTGGGGAGTTGAGCTTGACTCCATCCTCAACCCGAAAAGGCCCCACAAGCTCATCTTTGATGATACCAGCCCAAACCAGTACTCCACCTCCACCTTGCTGGCGTCTGAGTCGCACTGGAGCTCTCTGCCCTTTACCAATCCAGCCACGGGCCCATCCATCTGGCCCATCAAGACTCACTCTCATTTCATCAGTCCATAAAACCTTAGAAAAATCAGTCTTGAGATATTTCTTGGCCCAGTCTTGACGTTTCAGCTTGTGTGTCTTGTTCAGTGGTGGTCGTCTTTCAGCCTTTCTTACCTTGGCCATGTCTCTGAGTATTGCACACCTTGTGCTTTTGGGCACTCCAGTGAAGTTGCAGCTCTGAAATATGGCCAAACTGGTGGCAAGTGGCATCTTGGCAGCTGCACGCTTGACTTTTCTCAGTTCATGGGCAGTTATTTTGCGCCTTGGTTTTTCCACACGCTTCTTGCGACCCTGTTGACTATTTTAAATGAAACGCTTGATTGTTCGATGATCACGCTTCAGAAGCTTTGCAATTTTAAGAGTGCTGCATCCCTCTGCAAGATATCTCACTATTTTTTACTTTTCTGAGCCTGTCAAGTCCTTCTTTTGACCCATTTTGCCAAAGGAAAGGAAGTTGCCTAATAATTATGCACACCTGATATAAGGTGTTGATGTCATTAGACCACACCCCTTCTCATTACAGAGATGCACATCACCTAATATGCTTAATTGGTAGTAGGCTTTTGAGCCTATACAGCTTGGAGTAAGACAACACGCATAAAGAAGATGATGTGGTCAAAATACTCATTTGCCTAATAATTCTGCACTCCCTGTAAAGACCATTACGAATCATATAGTTTATAATAGGGTGGAAGCAAAGATTTTAAATTTCAGTTTTTCTGTTCACTTAAAAAAATAAATTCTATCTTGCTTATTAGAAAGTACTATTTAAAGGGACATGAAACCCAAAATTTCTGTTTCATGATTCATATGGAGAATACAATTAGAAAAAAAATGTCCAATTTAATTCTATTATCAAATTTCCTTTGTTCTCTTGTTATTCTTTGTTGAAGAGATGGACAGCGTGCACGTGTCTAGAGCACTACATGACAGGAAATAGTGCTGTCATCAAGTGCTCTTGCTAATGTATAACATTGTTGCAAAACTGCTGCCTTATAGTGTTGCAGACACGTGCACACTCCTGAACTTACCTTCCTGTTTATTAACAAAGGATAACAAGTAAATAAATTTGATAATAGAAGTAAATTGGAAAGTTGTCCATAATTGAATGCACTATCTGAATCATGAAAGACAAGTTTTGGGTTTTATGTCCCTTTAAGCTTGCCAAAAATCTAATAAAAAAAAAAAGCTGTGCTTTTTTTTAAAGCTAATAAGAAATTCAGCTGGGCCCTAAGAACGGATTGCTCATTGGCTGACAAGCAGATCACCCCTTCCTTTATTGGTGGTACAGTAACACATCTCACAAACCAAAAAAAAAAATCAACAAGTCAAAATATCCATATTATTTTTTTTTTTAAAGAGGGTAATACATTTTAAAATGTCCTCTTTTATTTAGCTGATTTGAATGTATTTCATTATCTTGAGAAAAAGATACTTCTAACTCTCAGTGACTTTGATGCTTCTGTACTAGACATGTGCGATTCGTTTCGGATCGATTCGGAAATTCTGAAAATTCTGAAAATTCGGAGATTCGGATTTATTCGAATTTCCGAATTAAAATACCGATGTATTCGGTAGATTCGGATGGCCGTGTATTACACTAGTATTGTACAGTATATTAGGTTTTATCACTCTGCTATGGGTTAAACCTAATATACAGTACATAATACTAGTGTAATACACAGCACATCCCACCTAACACTTACTGAAATTCCGAATTTCCAAATCGAATCGAACCGAACCGAATTTTTTCCGAATCCGAAAGAATCGGAATGAATCCGAAACAAATTCATTCGAATTTTTCCGAATTCGAATCGATCCGAACCGAAATTCGAATCGATCCGATCCGAACCGAACCAAAACGAATTTTTCGAAGCTGCACAAGTCTATTCTGTACTGAGACACAGTAAAAATGTGATTATCCTATAGTGTTAATTTACTGGTCCACACTTTTCAAACCTTTAGTCAACATTTTCTATTGTTTTGCCATGACAAAAAATATTTAATAAAAAAAAAAAAAAAATACTAATGTGTCCCTTTAATGCAAATTTTCATTTTCAGTCATAAAATGTGCAAAAAAAATTTGTTTTATAAAATGCTGTTTTATATATTCACTATGAAAAAATATATGCTTGAGTGTTATTTGAAATCTGCCATTAGACACTACAACTAGTTCAGTTAATTTCAAAAGTGATGTTCTGTACTGAATGCTCATAAAATTCTTCTTGCATAGAGTATGCCTTTATTATGTCTCAGTAATGGGAGTGCTGAGGTGTGGAGGATTTACATTAGATGAATCCCTATCTACTCCTCCCTGTTGAAGACAGCTTTCATGTCAATGCATGTTGCCATAAGGAATGTACAGGAGACACACTGCAAAGAATTTGAGATATAATTGAGGAGCTATGGCCCATAGCCTTAGGGTACCAGGCAATTAGGGAAAACAGTGGTTGAGAAGGAAACAGAAAAAGGAACACTGTGGTTATTTCAGATAAGGAAGTGAGTATAGTACTAATGGAAAAAAAGGTGATAAAATGGGAGAGAAGATGTAATACATATGTTAAAGTATAGTAGAAATTAGATAGGGATCAGCACAAAGTATAGAGATTAGTGCAGACTGAATATTGAATGGCACATATGGTCAATAGGATGTTACAAGTGTGAGAAATGATGGCACAATGGTGAGAGTGTAGCAAGAGACCAATGCATATAAGAGAGAAACATGAAACAAAAGGGAAGAGATGATCATATCAATTTAAAGAGTGTAATTGTTTAAAAAGATAGATAATCCCTTTATTACCCATTCCCCAGTGTTGCAAAACCAACACACATACATTAAAATACTGTACTTTTTAGCTCTGTCAATACCTTGTATCTAAGCCTCTGCAGAATGCCTCTTATCTCAGTGCTTTTTACAAACTTGCACCCAATTAGTGCTGACTCATGCATAACTCCACAGGAGTGAGCACAATGTTATATATATGGCACACATGAACTAGCAATGGCTAGCTGTGAAAAGCTAATAAAATGCAATGAGATAAGAGGCGGACTTCAAGGGCCTAGAAATTAGCCTATATGCCGACCTAGGTTTAGCCTTCAACAAAGAATAGCAAGGGAACAAAGTAAATTTGATGATAAAAGTAAATTGGAGAGGACTTCTAAAAATATCTCACAAGATCTGAGTTCTAAGCACTCATCTAATATTGCAAACATTGCAAAAATTGACAACATATTTTTTAAGTTAATAATGAATAATCTACAAAAATAATATAGAGGCCACTCTACTGACAAAAAGGAGTAGAATGGGAAATAGCCCTATATGTGGCTCCTCTTAAAAAGTTGGTGAAACTCTTCATAAAACAGTATAGAAAAACACAAAAAAATTGCCACATAGTGTATTACCAAAAAAAAAAAAAGACCACAAACAAGGATTACGACGTCTAAGTCACAAAAGACTACCTGTGGGTGCTATATAGGGAAGCTGGGTCCTCGAATGGTCAAAGGGCAAACCACTTTCCACTCACAATGCAGTAAATCCAAATACTGGTGAAGTGTTTAGTGACTACAGACCAAGGCAACATTATATGTAAACAAAAGATGCACAAATAGATGTAAATAAAATATTAAAAATTTAATTGATTTAAAACGATGTTCATTTCTTAACTGCTATGTTTTTTCCTATTGTTTAAATCACAATGTCACTTTTTATTGTCAGAGCTCCCTGCCAATCTTTTAAACATAGCAGGACCTTCCCTTAAAGGGATATTGTAGTGTAAATTCTATAAAAACAAAGAAAACAAGAGAGCCAAAATGACCTAGTACAGTCTATTGATGGACTAAAAATATCCAAATAGTAAGGTTATTCACAAACATAAAACCTTTAAGTGCTAGTATTGCAGGTTGGAACCTCCCAGTCGTCCTGCAGATTGAAAACCCCAGTAAACAGGATGCTTCTTATCCACTAGAGTGATGGATAGGTTATTCAACAATACAGCACAGCAAGATGTAAAAAGTATAAAACTTTTAATAAAACAGGTTAAAAACAGGTGACACGTTCCTCAGCCTTCCTCGGGATGTTTCATCAGGCCTAATATAATAAGCCTCTAATCTCAAATAAATTCCGGTACATAGGGGGACACCAATCCATCCTCTATCCATCCTATCCATTACTCTAGTGCAGTGGTCTCAAAGTACCGGCCCCAGGGCCACATGTGGCCCTCAAGATAGTTTTATCTGGCCCTCCCTTGTTTAATAAGTAAACCATTGGTTTGGGCTGTCATTTTTTTTAGGGTTCTAAGAGGTGTAACTAGTTGATGCTCTATATAAGCACTCACAAGATAAATATAAAGACAAGTGTCCAATATAGACTCCACCCCATGCACTGCTTGGATAAATGTCACTTTTTACGTTGTTATACAGTTCAAGAATGATCGCTTCACTTGGCACTCAGTAGATATAGTCAACTGTTTTATGCACTACTACTTGGGTAAATGTCACTTCCAGTTCCTTGTAAATCCAGTTCTGGAGCACATAGTTAGAGCGGCCCCCATGGGAGAAGAACACGTGGCCCCAGATTATCCCCCAGATGAATTGAGCTTGATACCCCTGCTCTAGTGCATAAGAAGCATCCTTTTTACTGGGGTTTTAAGTCTGCTGGACGACTGAGATGTTCCAGCTTGCACTACTAGCACTAGGGTGCTTAATGTTAGTGAGTACCCTTACTATTTGTATATTTTCACTCCATCAACAGACTGTACTAGGCCATTTTGGCGCCTTTGTTTTCTTTGTTTTTAAAGAATTTTCATCAGAAAATGGGACCGAGACCTTCCAAGGAGCTGCCTTGGCAGAAGAAAGACAGTAGAATGAAATTATCTTGTGACTCTTATATTTGGGATTCTAAATTACTTATTGATTGTGTATCTTTAAATTTATTTTATTTGTATTATGTACTATAATGCTCCTTTAACTGAATAAAGTTGATTCTTTGCCCTGTCTTAACACAATTAATCCTAACAGTGTGCCCTACCTATGGCAATACACCCTATTCGTATTAATCACATTAACCAATAAAAAGAATGGGCAGAACCATGGTGTTACATATCCAAGTGACTATCAGGTGTTTGTTATGGTCTTTTTTTTTGGTGGGAAAAGACAATTATTCTTCCTTCAAATGAGTGGTCTTGTATCCGTAGTCATAACAATAAAAATGCCTTACTGGAAATTTTGGGAAGTCTAGCAATTATAAAGAAGTAAATACATATTTAATTTTTGTGTCCTTGCACCATCTTGAACTTGTATGCAGAAAATGAGTCAGAATAAAATATTTATTCATACACTGAAACTACAATAAGTTCTAATTTCACATAGGGTCACAATGTAGAAATGATTCTTGATAAAGCAACACTCTTTAAGAAATGTATGTCAGCTATGCGTTATCAGGCGGGCCAAGCTGAATGTGGTCTACATAGTAGTGAGAGGCTTTAGACAAAGGTAATCTATTGTAATCCTCTGTGTATATTGTGTTACAACAAAACTTCAGCTTTTTAAAGGGACATAATACCCGTATGCTAAATCACTTGAAAGTGATGCAGTATAACTGTAAAAAGCTGACAGGAAAATATCACCTGAACATCTCTATATAAAAAGAAAGACATTTTACCTCAAAATTTCTTCAGCTCACCAGAGTAAGTGCTGTGTAAACAGTTATACTTTAGCTACTATCCAGATGTAAGTTGGAAAAAAAAACAATAGCCAATCAGCATCAGTAGTGCTGAGATCATTCATTGCTTTGCTGTGATCTCATGAGATTCAACTGAAATCTTGTGAGATTTCATAGTAAACTTCCTTAAACTGTATAGGGAAAAAACATACTCCCTTGCAAGTCCCGGGTAGGTAGGTAAACTTACGGCTAGATTTAGAGTTCTGTCGGTAAAGACCTGTGTAGCTAACGCTGCTTTTTTTTCCAGCGCACCCTTAAGACAACGCTGGTATTTAGAGTTGTCTGAGTGGCTGCGTTAGGCTCAGAAAAGGGAGCGTTGAGCATAATTTAGCTCCACTTCAACCCTCAATACCAGCGATGCTTACGGTAGTGGTAAGCTGGAAAAACGTGCTAGTGCGCGATATCCCCATAGGAAACAATGGGGCTGAGCTGGCTGCAAAAAAACCTAACACCTGCAAAAAAGCAGCGTTCAGCTCCTAACGCAGCCCCATTCTTTCCTATGGGGAAACCCTCTCTAAGTCTGCACCTAACACCCTAATATGAACCCCGAGTCTAAACACCCCTAACCTTACACTTATTAAACCCTAATCTGCCGCCCCGCTATCGCTGACACCTGCATTATACTATTAACCCCTAATCTGCCGCTCCGGACACCGCCGCAACCCACATTATAGCTATGAACCCCAAATCTGCTGCCCCTAACACCGCCGACACCTATATTATATTTATTAACCACTAATCTGCCCCCCCAACGTTGCCGCTACCTAACTACAATTATTAACCCCTAATCTGCCGACCGGACCTCGCCGCCACTATAATAAATGTATTAACCCCTAAACCGCCGCACTCCCGCCTCGCAAACACTATAATAAATTGTATTAACCCATAATCTGCCCTCCCTAACATCGCCGCCACCTACCTACATTTATTAACCCCTAATCTCCCGCCCGCAACGTCAACGCTACTATAATAAATGTATTAACCCCTAAACCTAAGTCTAACCCTAACCCTAACACCCCCTAACATACATATAATTTAAATAGAATGAAATAATATTCCTATAATTAAATAAATAATTCCTATTTAAAACTAAATACTTACCTGTAAAATAAACCATAAGATAGCTACAATATAACTAATAGTTACGTTGTAGCTATTTTAGGATTTATATTTATTTTACAGGCAACTTTGTATTTATTTTAACTAGGTACAATAGCTATTAAATAGTTATTAACTATTTAATAGCTACCTAGTTAAAATAATTAAAAATTACCTGTAAAATAAATCCTAACCTAAGTTACAATTAAACCTAACACTACACTATCATTAAATTAATTAAATAAATTAACTACAATTAAATACAATTACATTTAATTAAATAAACTAATCTATAATACAAAAAACAAACAAACACTAAATTACAGAAAATAAAAAAATATTACAAGAAGTTTAAACTAATTACACCTAATCTAAGCCCCCTAATAAAATAAAAAAGCCCCCCAAAATAAAAAAATGCCCTACCTTATTCTAAATTACAAAGTAATCAGCTCTTTTACCAGCCCTTAAAAGGGCTTTTTGCGGGGCATTGCCCCCAAGTAATCAGCTCTTTTACCTGTAAAATAAAATACAACCCTTCCCAACATTAAAACCCACCACCCACATACCCCTACTCTAACCCACCCAATCCCCCCTTAAAAAAACCTAACCCTAACCCCCTGAAGATCTCCCTACCTTGAGCCGTCTTCACCCAGCCGAGCCGAATTCTTCATCCAATCCGGGTGATGTGGTCCTCCATCCAGGCGAAGTCTTGATCCAAGCGGCAAAGAAGAGGTCCTCCATCCGGGCGATGTCCTCCTCCAAGCGGCATCTTCTATCTTCTTTCTTCCGGCTCCATCTTCATACCGCGGACGCGGAACATCCACCTTCCCCGACGGACTAACAACGAATGACGGTTCCTTTAAGGGACGTCATCCAAGATGGGGTCCCTCGAATTCCGATTGGCTGATAGGATTCTATCAGCCAATTGGAATTAAGGTAGGAAAAATCTGATTGGCTGATTCAATCAGCCAATCAGATTGAGCTTGCATTCTATTGGCTGATTCCGATTGGCTGATAGAATCCTATCAGCCAATCGGAATTCGAGGGACGCCATCTTGGATGACGTCGATTAAAGGAACCATTAGTCCGTCGGGGAAGGACTAACGTCGCTAGTCCGTCGGGGAAGGTGGATGTTCCGCGTCGGCAGTCTGAAGATGGAGCCGGAAGAAAGAAGATAGAAGATGCCGCTTGGAGGAAGACATCGCCCGGATGGAGAACCTCTTCTTTGCCGCTTGGATCAAGACTTCGCCCGGATGGAGGACCACATCGCCCGGATTGGATGAAGAATTTGGCTTGGCTGGATGAAGACGGCTCAAGGTAGGGAGATCTTCAGGGGGTTAGGGTTAGGTTTTTTTAAGGGGGGATTGGGTGGGTTAGAGTAGGCGTATGTGGGTGGTGGGTTTTAATGTTGGGGGGGGGTTGTATTTTATTTTACAGGTAAAAGAGTTGATTACTTGGGGGCAATGCCCCGCAAAAAGCCCTTTTTTATTTTATTAGGGGGCTTAGATTAGGTGTAATTAGTTTAAACTTCTTGTAATATTTTTTTTATTTTCTGTAATTTAGTGTGGTTTTTTTTGTATTATAGAGTAGTTTATTTAATTAAATGTAATTGTATTTAATTGTAGTTAATTTATTTAATTAATTTAATGATAGTGTAGTGTTAGGTTTAATTGTAACTTAGGTTAGGATTTATTTTACAGGTAATTTTGTAATTATTTTAACTAGGTAGCTGTTAAAAAGTTAATAACTATTTAATAGCTATTGTACCTAGTTAAAATAAATATAAAGTTGCCTGTAAAATAAATATAAATCCTAAAATAGCTACAATGTAACTATTAGTTATATTGTAGCTATCTTATGGTTTATTTTACAGGTAAGTATTTAATTTTAAATAGGAATTATTTATTTAATTATAGGAATATATTTTTTTTTTATTTAAATTATATTTATGTTAGGGGGGTGTTAGGGTTAGGGTTAGGTTTAGGGGTTAATACATTTATTATAGTAGCGGCGACGTTGCGGGCGGGAGATTAGGGGTTAATAATTGTAGGTAGGTGGCGGCGATGTTAGGGACGGCAGATTAGGGGTTAATAAATATTACTATAGTGTTTGTGAGGCGGGAGTGCGGCGGTTTAGGGGGTTAATACATTTATTATAGTGGCGGCGAGCTCCGGTCGGCATATTAGGGGTTAATAATTGTAGTTAGGTAGCGGCGACGTTGGGGGGGGGGCAGATTAGGGGGTTATAAGTATAATATAGGTGTCGGCGGTGTTAGGGGCAGCAGATTTGGGGTTCATAGCTATAATGTAGATGGCGGCGGTGTCCGGTCGGCAGATTAGGGGTTAAAATTTTTTATGATAGTGTTTGCGATGTGGGGGGGCCTCAGTTTAGGGGTACATAGGTAGTTTATGGGTGTTAGTGTACTTTATAGCACAGTAGTTAAGAGCTTTATGTTCCCGCGTTACCCCATAAAGCTCTTAACTACTGACTTTTTTTTGCGGCTGGAGTCTTGTCGGTAGAGGGTCTACCGCTCACTTGTTCCAAGATTCCAAATACCAGTGTTAGGCAAATCCCATAGAAAAGATAGGATATGCAATTGACGTAAAGGGATCTGCGGTAGCCTCGAGTCGTGGAAAGAAAGTGAGCGGTAGACCCTTTCCTGCCTGACTCTAAATACCAGTGGGCGGTCAAAAGCAGCGTTAGAACCCCTTAACGTTGCTTTTGACGGCTAACGCAGAACTCTAAATCTAGCCGTTAATTAGTTCTGTAAAGTAGTATGTCAGCACTTCAGCTGTGATACCATCCTAAACTTTTAGAAAGCTGATAGCTAAACACATTTCCATGCCATATTAATGAAACTATAAGATCGCCAGTGCATGTTTCCCATCACATCAACAAATGTTCCAAGCCTGAAAAACATAATTTATGTAAGAAGTTACCTGATAAATTAATTTCTTTCATATTGGCAAGAGTCCATGAGTTAGTGACGTATGGGATATACAATCCAACCAGGAGGGGCAAAGTTTCCCAAACCTAAAAATGCCTATAAATACACCCCTCAACACACCCACAATTCAGCTTAACGAATAGCCAAGTAGTGGGGTGATAAGAAAGGAGTAAAAAGCATCAACAAAGGAATTTGGAAATAATTGTGCTTTATACAAAAAAATCATAACCACCATAAAAAGGGTGGGCCTCATGGACTCTTGCCAATATGAAAGAAATGAATTTATCACGTAAGTTTATACATAAATTATGTTTTCTTTCATGTAATTGGCAAGAGTCCATGAGCTAGTGACGTATGGGATAGCAATACCCAAGAAGTGGAACTCCATGCAAGAGTCACTAGAGAGGGAGGGATAAAAATAAAAACAGCCATTTTCCACTGAAAAAAATTAATCCACAACCAAAAATATAAGTTTAGTCTCATAATTGAAAAGAAAAAAACTTAAATCAGAAGCAGAAGAATCAAACTGAAACAGCTGCCTGAAGAACTTTTCTACCAAAAACTGCTTCCGAAGAAGCAAATACATCAAAATGATAGAATTTAGTAAATGTATGCAAAGAAGACCAAGTTCCAGCTTTGCAAATCTGATCAACTGAAGCTTCATTCTTAAAAGCACAGGAAGTGGAGACTGATCTAGTAGAATGAGCTGTAATTCTCTAAGGCGGGGCTTGACCCGACTCCAAATAAGCTTGATGAATCCAAATCTTTAACCACGAAGTCAAGGAAACGGCAGAAACCTTCTGACCTTTCCTGGAACCAAAAAAGCTAACAAATAGACTGGAAGTCTTCCTGAAAACTTTAGTAGCTTCAACATAATATTTCAGAGCTCTCACCACATCCAAAGAATATAAAGATCTCTCCAAAGAATTCTTAGGATTAGAACACAAAGAAGGGACAACAATTTCTCTATTAATGTTGTTAGAATTCACAACCTTAGGTAAGAATTTAAATGAAGTCTGCAAAACTGCCTTATCCTGATAAAAAATCAGAAAAGGAGATTCATAAGAGAGAGCAGATAATTCAGAAACTCTTCTAGCAGAAGAGATGGCCAAAAGGAACAACACTTTCCAAGAAAGTAGTTTAATGTCCAAAGAATACATAGGCTCAAATGGAGGAGCCTGTAAAGCCTTCAAAACCAAATTAAGACTCCAAAGAGGAGAGATTGATTTAATGACAGGCTTGATACGAACCAAAGCCTGTACAAAACATTGAATATTAGGAAGCTTAGCAATTTTTCTGTGGAATAAAAAAGAAAGAGCCGAGATTTGTCCTTTCAAGGAACTTGCAGAGAAACCTTTATCCAAACCATCCTGAAGAAACTGTAAAATTCTAGGAATTCTAAAAGAATGCCAAGAAAATTTATGGGAAGAACACCATGAAATATAAGTCTTCCAAACTCGATAATAAATCTTTCTAGAAACAGATTTACGAGCTTGTAACATAGTATTAATCACCGAGTCAGAAAAACCACTATGACTAAGCACTAAGCGATAAATTTCCATACCTTCAAATTTAATGATTTGAGATCCTGATGGAAAAACGGACCTTGAGATAGAAGGTCTGGCCTAAATGGAAGTGGCCAAGGTTGGCAACTGGACATCCAGACAAGATCTGCATACCAAAACCTGTGAGGCCATGCTGGAGCCATCAGCAGCAAAAACGATTGCTCCATGATGATTTTGGAGATCACTCTTGGCAGAAGAACTAGAGGCGGGAAAATATAAGCAGGATGATAACACCAAGGAAGTGTCAACGCATCCACTACTTCCGCTTGAGGATCCCTGGACCTGGACAGGTACCTGGGAAGTTTCTTGTTTAGATGAGATGCCATCAGATCTATTTCTGAAAGACCCCACATCTGAACAACTTGAGAAAACACCTCTGGGTGGAGAGACCACTCCCCTGGATGTAAAGTCTGACGACTGAGGTAATCCGCTTCCCAATTGTCTATACCTGGGATATGAACCGCAGAAATTAGACAGGAGCTGGTTTCCGCCCAAACAAGTATCCGAGATACTTCTTTCATAGCTTGAGGACAGTGAGTCCCACCCTGATGATTGACATAAGCCACAGTTGTGATATTGTCTGTCTGAAAACAAATGAACAGTTCGCTCTTCAGCAGAGGCCAAAACTGAAGAGCCCTGAGAATCACACAGAGTTCCAAAATATTTATTGGTAATCTCGCCTCTTGAGATTTCCAAACCCCTTGTGCTGTCAGAGATCCCCAAATAGCCCCCCAACCTGAAAGACTTGCATCTGTTGTGATTACAGTCCAGGTTGGATGAACGAAAGAGGCCCCTAGAATCATACGATGGTGATCTAACCACCAAGTCAGAGAGAGTCGAACATTGGGATTTAAGGATATTAATTGTGATATCTTTGTATAATCCCTGCACCATTGGTTCAGCATACAAAGCTGAACAGGTCTCATATGAAAACGAGCAAAGGGGATCGCGTCCGATGCTGCAGTCATGAGACTAAAACTTCCATGCACATAGCCACTGAAGCGAATGATTGAGACTGAAAGTTCCGACAAGCTGAAACCAATTTTAATCGTCTCTTGTCTGTTAGGGACAGAGTCATGGACACTGAATCTATCTGGAAACCTAAAATGGTTACCCTTGTCTGAAGAATAAAAAAACTTTTTGGTAAATTGATCCTCCAACCATGTCTTTGAACAAACAACACTAGTTGATTAATGTGAGATTCTGCAGAACGTAAAGACTGAGCAAGTACCAAGATATCATCCAAATAAGGAAACACTGCAATACCCCGCTCTATGATTACAGAGAGTAGGGCACCGAGAACCTTTGAAAAGATTCTTGGAGCTGTCGCTAAGCCAAAAGGAAGAGCAACAAATTGGTAATGCTTGTCTAGAAAAGAGAATTGCAGGAACTGATAGTGATCTGGATGAATCAGAATATGAATATATGAATCCTGTAAGTCTATTGTGGACATATAATGCCCTTGCTGAACAAAAGGCAGAATAGTCCTTATAGTCACCATTTTGAAAGTTGGTACTCTTACATATCAATTCAAAATCTTTAGATCCAAAACTGGTCTGAATGAATTTTCTTTCTTTGGGACAATGAATAGATTTGAATAAAACCCCATACCCTGTTCCTGAAACTGAACTGGCATTATTACCCCTGATAACTCCAGGTCTGAAACACACTTCAGGAAAGCCTGAGCCTTTACTGGGTTTGCTGGATTGTGTGAGAGAAAAAATCTTCTCACAGACAGTCTTACTCTGAATCCTATTCTTTACCCCTGAGAGAAAAGACTCTGAATCCATTGATTTTGGACCGAATTGATCCAAACATCTTTGAAAAATCTTAATCTGCCCCCCACCAGCTGAGCTGGAATGAGGGTCGCACCTTCATGCGGACTTGGGGGCTGGCTTTGTTCTCTTAAAGGGCTTGGACTTATTCCAATTTGAGGAAGGCTTCCAATTGGAAACAGATTCCTTGGTGGAAGGATTAGATTTCTGTTCCCTATTTTGTAGAAAGGAACGAAAACGGTTAGGGAAGGGAAAAAAACTCCCTTCCCCCCAGTGACAGTTGAAATTATTGAATCCAACTAAGAACCAAATAACTTATTACCTTGGAAAGAAAGAGATAGCAATATGGACTTAGAAGTCATGTCAGCATTCCAAAATTTAAGCCACAAAGCTCTTCTAGCTAAAATAGCTAAAGACATAGATTTAACATCAATTTTGATGATATCAAAAATAGCATCACAGATAAAATGATTAGCATGTTGGAGTAAGCAAACAATGCTAGACAAATCAGAATCTAATTCTTGTTGCCCTAAATGTTTCAACCAAAAAGTTGATGCAGCTGCAACATCAGCCAAAGAAATTGCAGGCCTGAGAAGATGACCCGCATATAAATAGGCTTTCCTTAGATAAGATTCAAGTTTTCTATCTAAAGGATCTTTAAAAGAAGTACTATCTTCCGTAAGAATAGTAGTACGCTTAGCAAGAGTAGAAATAGCCCCATCAACTTTAGGGATCTTTTCCCAAAACTCTAAATTAACTGCTGGCAAAGGGTACAATTTTTTAAACCTTGAAGAAAGAATAAAAGAAGTACCAGGCCTATTCCATTCCTTAGAAACTATATTAGAAATGTAAATGTAATGTAATCAACACTTCTTTCAACAAAGAATGAACATACTCCATTTTAAACAAATAAGAAGATTTGTCAGTGTTCTGAACCAGAGAGATCCTCATCAGAGAAGGATAATTCAGTATGTAGTCGGTCATTTGAAATTTCATCAACTTTATGAGAAGTTTTAAAAGACCTTTTATGTTTATTAGAAGGTGGAATGGCAGACAAAGCCTTCTGTATAGAATCAGAAATAAATTATTTTAAATTTACAGGTATATCTTGTGCATTAGATGTTGTGGGAACAGCAACAGGTAATGAACTACTACTGATGGATACATTTTCTGCATGTAAAAGTTTATCATGACAACTATTACAAAACCACAGCTGGAGATATAACCTCCACAAGTTTACAACAAATGCTATTAGCTGTGGTAGAACCGTTTTCCGGCAGCAGAGTTCCAACAGTGATTTCTGAGACAGGATCAGATTGAGACATCTTGCAAATGTAAAAGAAAAAAACAACATATAAAGCAAAATTATCAGTTTCCTTATATGGCAGTTTCAGGAATGGGAAAAAAACAGCAAACAGCATAGCCCTCTGACATAGAGAAAAGGCAAGAGGCATATAGGAATGGGGTCTTAAATAATGAAAATATTTGGCGCCAAGTATGACGCACAGCACAAACAGAAAAATATTTTTTGGCGCCAAAAACGTCCGGAAATGACACACTCGCGGCACAGAAGACGCAACCTTGTGAAGGACTCAGCGTCAACTAAGACGCCGGAAATGACGAAATTGCGTCAACGAACGTAACTTTGCACCAAAGAAATCTCGCGCCCAGAATGACGCAATAAACTTTAGCATTTTGCGCCCTCGCGAGTCTAATTCTGCCCGCAAATTTAAAAGATAGTCAATTGAAAAAGACTACACCCCAGGTAAGAAATAAATTTTTCCTAAAAAAACATTTCCCAGATATGAAACTGACAGTCTGCAAAAGGAAATATACTGAAAACCTAAATCATGGCAAATATAAGTACAATACATATATTTAGAACTTTATAAAATACATAAATTGCCAAACCATAGCTGAGAGTATCTTAAGTAATGAAAATATACTTACCAAAGACACCCATCCACATATAGCAGATAGCCAAACCAGTATTGAAACGGTTATCAGTAGAGGTAATGGAATATGAGAGTATATCGTCGATCTGAAAAGGGAGGTAGGAGACGAATCTCTACGACCGATAACAGAGAACCTAAGAAATAGATCTCCCATGAGGAAAACCATTGCATTCAATAGGTGATACTCCCTTCACATCCCTCTGACATTC
The DNA here is from genome assembly GCF_027579735.1 of Bombina bombina. NCBI lineage: Eukaryota > Metazoa > Chordata > Amphibia > Anura > Bombinatoridae > Bombina > Bombina bombina. The sequence continues at coordinate 749,549,749 of NC_069502.1, forward strand.
ACTGTACTCTGAGAGGAACCGGGCTTCAAAATGCTGAGAAGCGCATATCAACGTAGAAATCTTAGCACAAACTTACTTCACCACCTCCATAGGAGGCAAAGTTTGTAAAACTGAATTGTGGGTGTGGTGAGGGGTGTATTTATAGGCATTTTGAGGTTTGGGAAACTTTGCCCCTCCTGGTAGGATTGTATATCCCATACGTCACTAGCCAATTACATGTAGGAAATAAGCTTTAGCTGCTGCTGTTTTTTGGATATGCAAACAAGTAGAACTACTTTCAGGTGCTAGTAATAAAATGGACTTTGAGATTGAATACTGGAAAGCTTGAGAACTAATAAGTGATCCTGTCATTCCAATAGAACCAAGTCCAAAATCCAGATCTGTGGCTAAAACTGGTGCTATTAGAATTGTATTTTGACTGTCTCATTTGATTTTCTGAATTACACAAAAAGCAGAGCAATCCTTACTTATCTGTCTAGATTCCATTCATATCTGGACATAAACAAGTACAGTTATGTGATGAAACTTAATAGATAATTGGACAAATAAACACTCAAATTTTTACTCCAAAAATATTCTAGATAACATCCAAACAGAATGGGAGAACCCATGTCAAAGGATCAATTAAACAAATTAGAACTCAAAATTTGCGAGGGAAAACTGATGATAGATTGCAAAAACTAGGCATAGTCATAATTATCCTGAGCACAAAAGCTTGCATGAGGTAAATCCTATAAATCCATAGGAATAACAGGAATAAGCATTTTCTTTATTATGAGAAGATAGTGCACCATGAGAACCTAATACTGGAAAAATATATACATAGGTTACGCTTTCAGAACTGGTGCATATATTGAGCTTTACAGACTTAGCGGGTGGAAATAGCAGATCATCAATCGGATATTTTAAACAAAGCAGACAACGTCCATTACTTCCCCTGCTACTCAGCTAATATCCCCCTCTCTTTCTTTGTGTTACCTTATCGTAACAAACGGAAGACCTCTGCTTCCTCCAGGGTTGGCTTACCTTGATTCAGAAGGAATGAAGACCACGCTGACAACACGACCATCAAACTCTCACCTCTCTTCGGTATAGCCACTTGCGAGTGCAGGACTTCCTTTCCGGACGTGACATCAGCTCCTCCGGTCTTTGTTTCCACTCCGCTAGTATGCAAACTTACAGTCTGGGCTCCAAGGTAGATATTCCACTCTTCTCATGCCGAAACATACCGGGACTCAGGAACAGGGGCTCCTCATAGCCCTTTGTAGTAATTCAAGAAAAAATGGAGATCGTTCCGAAAGTATGTGTAAAAAAGATAATACTTTATTTAAACATCAAAAACAGCATATAATAAAAAAAAAAGTGATTAGATTAGTCTAACGCGTTTTGGCTAGCTGTTGCCGTAATCATAGACCATATCTAGTATACATTTGTTCCACCTTATATAGGTCTCAAGTTACATGTTAATTATTGACAGCTGTTTAGTTAACCTGTTCATACCTAAAATGTCATAGAAGACTAAATAAGCAGCAGTAAACAAACAAGAGTAGGACATTCACCAAATGTATCTACTTCTAATATACTTGATAATTATATATATATATATATATATATATATATATATATATATATATACATTAGTATAATATAACACTGCTACAACCCGTGTTTAGGTATTACTATCTATGTTGTTTATGTAATAGATTTGCACTGTTATTAAATTCTTCTAATTGATCATATGAATAAGAAAGGGGAGCCGTTTGAGAAATGCAGTTTAATAACTTGTAACAATTGCGCTACTTTGTTACAGATGCAGCAATAGTTGTTATCTTTACAATGTAATAAGTTTATTAAATATCTCTATAAATGTAATAATATCTATTCATAATTATCAAGTATATTAGAAGTAGATAGAAGTAGATATATTAGGTGAATGTCCTACTCTTGTTTGTTTACTGCTGCTTATTTAGTCTTCTATGACATTTTTAGGTATGAACAGGTTAACTAAACAGCTGTCAATAATTAACATGTAACTTGAGACCTATATAAGGTGGAACAAATGTATACTACATATGGTCTATGATTACGGCAACAGCTAGCCGAAACGCGTTAGACTGATCTAATTACTTTTTCTTTTTATTATATGCTGTTTTAGATGTTTAAATAAAGTATTATCTTTTTTACACATACTTTTGGGACGATCTCCATTTTTTCTTAAACCTTATACTGGGCCAGATTACAAGTTCCACTTGCACGCTAAGTGCGCTCAAAGTAAACATGTAATGCTTCCAGGTTACCGCACGTATTAATTTGGATATCGTGACCGCATTAACTTCTTTTTCACGTAGACTTCAATGGAACGAGTTGTTAAAAAAAACTAACACTAATAGCTTGCACCTTAACCTGACAAGCATTAGACCAACTGCGCTAAACCCGAAAGTAGTTATGCATATTTTACATTCCAATGTTCTTCACATACAGGAATATTTTTTATTTTTAAATATGTTTCTATATACATCTGATTTAAAAAATATATATATTAATACCTATATAGCCTCTGATGAAGTGAGCATAGACGCTCATGAAATGCGTAAGGCCACGTGACGCTCATTTGTGACGTCATTTCCGGTACAATCGATACACCACACAGAACGCCACCCGGCAGTGGTCTTCATAGTGCTTTCAAACAGGCCCTATTCCGGTAGATATTTCAGCTACATCTTTTTAGGTATTATATATAGATATTTTTTAGCACTGTATAAGAGTTTTTAGGCAACTGATTTTAACTACTATTTATTAAAGTTTGTTCATTTTAAAACGTATTGCTAGTAGTCAGTTCTAGATTATTGCAGAGCACCTCCACATATATCAATCTATAAACACTATAAACACAGTAAAACATATTAAAGAATATTAAAAGTAATAAAAAAATATTTTTTCATGTTTAAATGTATTTAAGTGTAAAGGCCTTCAAAGTATGTGTGTATATATATATATATATATATATATACTGTATATATATATATATATATATATATATATATATATATATATATATATATATATATTTATATATATACTGTATATATATATATATATATATATATATATATATGTGTGTGTATGCAGGCAGAAAACTCTTTATCCAAATCGCTTGGGACCATAAAAGGTTTGGAATATTTGCATCTATAAGATGAAACTGTTTTGAAAGGGGATGGGACCAAGTGTCTTATGTCATTTAGCAATATTTACATGTCATTATACAGCTAATACATGCACTATATAGTTTTATATAATTTTGAATACTTTTCTATACATAGTACCATCAGAAAGATAGTACACTACTGTAATCAGAAAGGTAAAATTTGTTATAGCACAAAAAAACCCCATCCAAAGACAAAGGCAGAGTAGATGGTTACTTACAGTTAGGGAAAAATAGTAATTTTGTATAAGTTTATTTGTAAAATGATATTAATTAAAATGTTTGGATTTCAGAATAAGTTTGGATTTTGCATACAAGAGAAACCTTGGCGTGGTACTTGGGCTTGACCCACTTGGCCAGATGCGGTAAGTAACTATTCCATTTTTGCTTTTAATCTTAGCTGAGTGCTTGCAAGCGAGTGCCAGACTTCCTCTGTGTGTTGTATATATATATATATATATATATATATATATATATATATACAGTATATATATTTATATATATATATATATATATTTTTTTAAATAAACAACTTTATTGAATGTCACATATTCTGGTACATACAGTTGGAGTCGCAGCTCCATATTGTTACAGTTCCATCAGTTGTTCAATTTTTGTTATCATTTATTCAATACAACATTTATTAACATTCTATAACTCTCTATATATTAAACATATGGTTCATCAGGGAGTTTCAAATGGCTTTGCAAAGTCTTTTAACAAGGGTTTGTACTCCCAAGGTTGTGAAGATGAACAATAAAAATAAAGTTATATATAATAACGACATATAAGAGGGAAAAGAAAAGAAAAAGGGAGAAAGGAGAAAAGAAAAGAAGAGGGGGGAGAAGGGAGACAAATTGGGTCTGTCCCGCCCCGCCTATGCTCCAAGCCTGTCTAGTCTATTGTGGTTTGTTTTTCTTGAAGTGATTGAAGATATGTGTCCCATGTTTGTGTTATCACCGCATAGACATCCATTTTTCCATTTTTAAGATAGTAATATTCTTCTAGTGAAATTATTTCGGAAACCTTCTGAACCCACATAGTTAGTGGTGGAGCTCCACTATATTTCCAATTTTTAGCTATCAATTGTTTCGCCCCATTAGTTATAACCCTAAATAAACGTAGGTGAGGTTTATATTTTATTTTAGGATTTTTGTTTAGTAGCCATATTAAGGGGTCCAATGGGAACATTGTTCCCATTATGGCCTCTGTCTCCTCTACCACCTGTCGCCAGAAGTTCTGGATAGCGTTACACCACCACCACATATGCGCCGCATTACTATTTACATGTCCGCATCTCCAGCACTTATTAGGATGCGAGCGGAATAGGCGGTGTAGTTTTTGTGGGGTAAAATACCATCTATGTAATAATTTGAGGTTAGTTTCCAGTATGGAAGATGAGACAGAAGATTTGATGGTGTTTTGAAGTATCGAGTCGCTCGTCTGGGGAGTTATAATAACCCCCAAGTCAGTTTCCCATTTTTCTAGGTATGACGGTATATGGCCTGGTGGTTTCTGTATCAGCAATTTATAGATTCTAGTTAGCGTATGTCTGAGTGGAGGAGGTTGTATACATAAAGTTTCAAAGTTGGTCAATGGTCTTGTCATGTTGTTGTGATCTTTGTGTGTGGTTATATAATTCCTGGCTTGCCTGTAAGTGAACCAGTTTACAAAGCATTCATGTCCTTCTGTTATTAGGTCATTCTGTGTGCGTAATGTTTCATTAGTAACCATCTGTCGGATAGTATATTTATATATCTATACACATATATATAGACACACAAACACATACACATACATTATTTAGCCATATATACATATACATTATAACATATACATTTTAGCCCTTCCCAGTCAAATACTTTGTCATTTACCATATACCTTTTAACCCTTATATGTAATGTATTATTTTTTTTATCAGAAAGTGTATATATGAGTGTAATAGTTTATTTTTTAATTTATTTATATTGTGTTTGGTGCAACTATTTTTATCCACTTAGGTTAGGTCTTCAGGTGTGCTAATCCGTCAAGCAAAAATCTTGTTTATGCTCGAGCACAACCGTTTACTTTTAACTTAAAATATTGCTTATTATGTCCCGAGCTAACAACTTGTAATCTAGCCTACTGTCTTTTCTCAGCAAAATAATCAGGCAAAAAAACAAACCCTATTGGAACAGACACTCTATAAAAGAAGGTCACAGTCCAATTAACCCTGGAAAATAACCAGCAATGCTTTCATGTATTAGCCATCTTGCATGTTCTGGTGCACAGAGAATAAAGGCAGCCCTGACTGAGGTCAGTGGGTTAACCGACCATAGCATGAAACAGGAAAGTGTACTGAGAAAAAATTATTTACTGAAAGACAATTGTCTAGATTACAAGTGTTGAACTAATGTTAGTGCACGCGATATTGAAATATCACACATGCATTAACTTGTGCTCATATTACAAGTAAAAAGTAAATGCCACCGCATTAGCGCAAATTAAACTTGCACTCGATGGGTTAGCGTGACTGAAGTCCTCACGTAAAGGGTTAGGCTAAATTTATAGTTGCACCAAACACAACATACATACATTAAAATAAAGTGTTACACACATACACACACACACACACATATATATATATATATATATATATATATATAATAATAATAAAAATTCACATAAATATTTAAAAAATTTTTATTATAAGTGTTAAAAGGTATATGGTATATGACAAGGTAATTGAATGGAAAGGGCTATAATGTGTATATATATACATAAATATACATGTCTAAATATGTGTATGTACAGGGAGTGCAGAATTATTAGGCAAGTTGTATTTTTGAGGATTAATTTTATTATTCAACAACAACCATGTTCTCAATGAACCCAAAAAACTCATTAATATCAAGGCTGAATATTTTTGGAAGTAGTTTTTAGTTTGTTTTTAGTTTTAGCTATTTTAGGGGGATATCTGTGTGTGCAGGTGACTATTACTGTGCATAATTATTAGGCAACTTAACAAAAAACAAATATATACCCATTTCAATTATTTATTCAAAAACAAAACAAAAACAAATCAGTGACCAATATAGCCACCTTTCTTTGCAAGGACACTCAAAAGCCTGCCATCCATGGATTCTGTCAGTGTTTTGATCTGTTCACCATCAACATTGCGTGCAGCAGCAACCACAGCCTCCCAGACACTGTTCAGAGAGGTGTACTGTTTTCCCTCCTTGTAAATCTCACATTTGATGATGGACCACAGGTTCTCAATGGGGTTCAGATCAGGTGAACAAGGAGGCCATGCCATTAGATTTTCTTCTTTTATACCCTTTCTTGCCAGCCACGCTGTGGAGTACTTGGACGCGTGTGATGGAGCATTGTCCTGCATGAAAATCATGTTTTTCTTGAAGGATGCAGACTTCTTCCTGTACCACTGCTTGAAGAAGGTGTCTTCCAGAAACTGGCAGTAGGACTGGGAGTTGAGCTTGACTCCATCCTCAACCCGAAAAAGGCCCCACAAGCTCATCTTTGATGATACCAGCCCAAACCAGTACTCCACCTCCACCTTGCTGGCGTCTGAGTCGGACTGGAGCTCTCTGCCCTTTACCAATCCAGCCACGGGCCCATCCATCTGGCCCATCAAGACTCACTCTCATTTCATCAGTCCATAAAACCTTAGAAAAATCAGTCTTGAGATATTTCTTGGCCCAGTCTTGACGTTTCAGCTTGTGTGTCTTGTTCAGTGGTGGTCGTCTTTCAGCCTTTCTTACCTTGGCCATGTCTCTGAGTATTGCACACCTTGTGCTTTTGGGCACTCCAGTGATGTTGCAGCTCTGAAATATGGCCAAACTGGTGGCAAGTGGCATCTTGGCAGCTGCACGCTTGACTTTTCTCAGTTCATGGACAGTTATTTTGCGCCTTGGTTTTTCCACACGCTTCTTGCGACCCTGTTGACTATTTTGAATGAAACGCTTGATTGTTCGATGATCACGCTTCAGAAGCTTTGCAATTTTAAGAGTGCTGCATCCCTCTGCAAGATATCTCACTATTTTTGACTTTTCTGAGCCTGTCAAGTCCTTCTTTTGACCCATTTTGCCAAAGGAAAGGAAGTTGCCTAATAATTATGCACACCTGATATAGGGTGTTGATGTCATTAGACCACACCCCTTCTCATTACAGAGATGCACATCACCTAATATGCTTAATTGGTAGTAGGCTTTCGAGCCTATACAGCTTGGAGTAAGACAACATGCATAAAGAGGATGATGTGGTCAAAATACTCATTTGCCTAATAATTCTGCACTCCCTGTATGTATATATGTGTATACAAGTGTATTTATGTTTATATGTGTATATATGTACTGTATATATATATACATATATACACATATAAAACACACATGTATACATATATATATATATACATTGGAGTCCTTTCCACTTAAATACCGGAAAAAAAGAAAAAATATTTTTAATTCATTTTAATAATGTGTTTTACTGTGCATGTACTGTAAATATTTTACATTCCAATGTTCTTTACATTGGGGAAAATATATATATATATATATATATATACACACACACACACATACATTTATATATATATATATATATATATATATATTTATATATATATATATACATAGAAATAAATATTTAAATATAAATAGAAAATTTTCTTCTATGTGAAATATTCATAACTACCTTCGGGTTAGTGCAGTTGGTCTCGGGTTAGCGCATGAGCGATAAGTGCTATGTTTTCTTTCAGTTTGCACACTACATTGAAGTCTATGGGGAGAAGAAGTTAACGTGGTCACAATATCTGAAGTCAGCTTTTTTTTGCACGCATACATTTTACTTTCAACATGTAATACATGCGCCTACCTCTCCACATTCAAAGTACTTTTTTTTTATAGCAAAAGTTTGTCAAACTGTGCTCCTGCTCCTGGACCTAAATTATAAGGAGGAGCCAGAAATATTCAGAGGGAGATAATGCTAATGAGGGAGCAACCAAGCCTAAGAAAAACTATTTTTTGAGTATTTCTAAATTACAGAACTCTATTAACAGTGCAAATAAATACACAAGTTAATTACTACTGATTTTAGCTATGAATTTTGATCCCTTTAATTTACATATATGTTTCATTGTGCATTAAGCAAAACAGTTAAAGGAACTAATGTATTCCTCACTAGTTAGTAAGCCTGCCCAGAGGGCAGTCAATGTGTTGTTAATAAAAAAAAAAATAAAAAAATTGAACTACAAAAAAAAAAAAAAATTATCAAAAATTAAAAAATTAAACCTAATCCCTATGAAAATTAAAAAGCTCCCCCCAAAATAAAAACACCCCCTAATCTAATGCTAAACTACCAATAGCCCTTAAAAGGGCTTTTTGCAGGACATTGCCCTAAGTTAAACAGCTCTTTTGCAGTTACCAAAAATTCTAAGTCCCCCCTAACAGTAAAACCCACAAACCCACCAAACCCCCCAAAATAAATAAACCTAACACTAAAAAGCCTAAACTAACCATTGCCCTGAAAAGGGCATTTTTATGGGCATTGCCCTTAAAAAGGCATTCAGCTCTTTTGCTGCCCATCCCTAATCTAAATTAAAAAAAAAGTAAAAAAAAAACCTGTCTAAAACCCCCCAAAAATAAAAAATAAAACCCAATCCCTATGAAAATAAAAAAGCCCCCCCCCCCCAAATAAAAACACCCCTTAATCTAACGCTAAACTACCAATAGCCCTTAAAAGGGCTTTTTGTAGGGCATTGCCCTAAAGTTAAACAGCTCTTTTGCAGTTACCAACAATTCTAAGTCCTCCCTAACAGTAAAACCCACCACCCACCAAACCCCCCAAAATAAATAAACCTAACACTAAAAAGCCTAAACTACCCATTGCCCTGAAAAGGGCATTTTTATGGGCATTGCCCTTAAAAAGGCATTCAGCTCTTTTGCTGCCCATCCCTAATCTAAATTAAAAAAAAGTTAAAAAAACCTGTCTAAAACCCCCCAAAAATAAAAAATAAAACCCAATCCCTATGAAAATAAAAAAGCCCCCCCCCAAATAAAAACACCCCCTAATCTAACGCTAAACTACCAATAGCCCTTAAAAGGGCTTTTTGTAGGGCATTGCCCTAAAGTTAAACAGCTCTTTTGCAGTTACCAACAATTCTAAGTCCCACCTAACAGTAAAACCCACCACCCACCAAACCCCCCAAAATAAATAAACCTAACACTAAAAAGCCTAAACTACCCATTGCCCTGAAAATGGCAGTTTTATGGGCATTGCCCTAAAATAGCATTCAGCTCTTTTGCTGCCCATCCCTAATCTAAATAAAAAAAACCTGTCTAAAACCCCCCAAAAATAAAAAAATAAAACCCAATCCCTATGAAAATAAACCCCCCCCAAAATAAAAACACCCCCTAATCTAACGCTAAACTACCAATAGCCCTTAAAAGGCCTTTTTGTAGGGCATTTCCCTAAGTTAAACAGCTCTCTTGCAGGCAGTTACCAAAAATTCTAAGTCCCCCCCTAACAGTAAAACCCACCACCCACCAAATCCCCCAAAATAAATGAACCTAACACTAAAAAACCTAAACTATTCATTGCCCTGAAAAGGGCATTAAGCTCTTTTGCTGCCCATCCACAATTTAAAAACAAACAAACAAATATTTTTTTTAAAAAAAACCCTAAGTCTAACCCCCCAAAATTAAAAATTTCAACCTAAGTTTAAATTAAGCTAAAATTACAGAAAATAAAAAATCTAATATTACAGAAAAAAAATAAAAAATAACCAGTTTAAAAAATTAAACTTAATCCCTAAGGCCTAGATTTGGAGTTTGGCGGTAGCCGTGAAAACCAGCGTTAGAGGCTCCTAACGCTGGTTTTAGGCTACCGCCGGTATTTGGAGTCATTCAAAAAAGGGTCTAACGCTCACTTTTCAGCCGCGACTTTCCATACCGCAGATCCCCTTACGTCAATTGCGTATCCTATCTTTTCAATGGGATCTTTCTAACTCCGTATTTAGAGTCGTGGATGAAGTGAGCGTTAGAATTCTAACGACAAAACTCCAGCCGCAGAAAAAAGTCAGTAGTTAAAAACTCTGTGCTAACGCCGGTTTATAAAGCTCTTAACTACTGTGCTCTAAAGTACACTAACACCCATAAACTACCTATGTACCCCTAAACCGAGCCCCCCCCACATTGCCGCCACTCGATTAAATTTTTTTAACCCCTAATCTGCCGACCGCCACCTACGTTATACTTATGTACCCCTAATCTGCTGCCCCTAACACCGCCGACCCCTATATTATATTTATTAACCCCTAACCTGCCCCCCACAACGTCGCCACCAGCTACCTACAATAATTAACCCCTAATCTGCCTACCGCCACCTACGTTATACTTATGTACCCCTAATCTGCTGCCCCTAACACCGCCAACCCCTATATTATATTTATTAACCCCTAATCTGCCCCCCTCAACGTCGCCTCCACCTGCCTACACTTATTAACCCCTAATCTGCCGAGCGGACCGCACCGCTACTATAATAAAGTTATTAACCCCTAATCCGCCTCACTCCTGCCTCAATAACCCTATAATAAATAGTATTAACCCCTAATCTGCCCTCCCTAACATCGCCGACACCTAACTTCAATTAGTAACCCCTAATCTGCCGACTGGAGCTCACCGCTATTCTAATAAATGTATTAACCCCTAAAGCTAAGTCTAACACTAACACCCCCCTAAGTTAAATATAATTTTAATCTAACGAAATTAATTAACTCTTCTTAAATAAATTATTCCTATTTAAAGCTAAATACTTACCTGTAAAATAAATCCTAATATAGCTACAATATAAATTATAATTATATTATAGCTATTTTAGGATTTATATTTATTTTACAGGTAACTTTGTATTTATTTTAACCAGGTACAATAGCTAAAATAGTTAAAATAATTACAAATTTACCTGTAAAATAAATCCTAACCTAAGTTACAATTAAACCTAACACTACACTTTCAATAAATTAATTAAATAAAATACCTATAATTATCTACAATTAAACCTAACACTACACTATCAATAAATAAATTAAATACAATTCCTACAAATAAATACAATGAAATAAACTAACTAAAGTACAAAAAATAAAAAAGAACTAAGTTACAAAAAATAAAAAAATATTTACAAACATTAGAAAAATATTACAACAATTTTAAACTAATTACACCTACTCTAAGCCCCCTAATAAAATAACAAAGACCCCCAAAATAAAAAAATGCCCTACCCTATTCTAAATTACTAAAGTTCAAAGCTCTTTTACCTTACCAGCCCTGAACAGGGCCCTTTGCAGGGCATGCCCCAAGAAATTCAGCTCTTTTGCCTGTAAAAACAAACATACAATACCCCCCCCAACATTACAACCCACCACCCACATACCCCTAATCTAACCCAAACCCCCCTTAAATAAACCTAACACTAAGCCCCTGAAGATCTTCCTACCTTATCTTCACCATACCAGGTTCACCGATCGATCCAGAAGAGCTCCTCCGATGTCCTGATCCAAGCCCAAGCGGGGGGCTGAAGAGGTCCATGATCCGGCTGAAGTCATCATCCAAGCGGGAGCTGAAGAGGTCCATGATCCGGCTGAAGTCTTCATCCAAGCGGGAGCTGAAGAGGTCCATGATCCGGCTGAAGTCTTCTATCAACGGCAGCTTCAATCTTCTTTCTTCGGGAGCCATCATCTTCCATCCGACGCGGAACATCCTCTTCTCCCGACGCCTACTCGCCGAATGACGGTTCCTTTAAATGACGTCATCCAAGATGGCGTCCCTCGAATTCCGATTGGCTGATAGGATTCTATCAGCCAATCGGAATTAAGGTAGGAATATTCTGATTGGCTGATGGAATCAGCCAATCAGATTAAAGTTCAATCCGATTGGCTGATCCAATCAGCCAATCAGATTGAGCTCGCATTCTATTGGTCGGATCAGCCAATCGGATTGAACTTGATTCTGATTGGCTGATTCCATCAGCCAATCAGAATTTTCCTACCGTAATTCTGATTGGCTGATAGAATCCTATCAGCCAATCGGAATTCGAGGGACACCATCTTGGATGACGTCATTTAAAGGAACCGTCATTCGGCGAGTAGGCGTCGGGAGAAGAGGATGTTCCGTGTCGGATGGAAGATGATGGCTCCCGAAGAAAGAAGATTGAAGATGCCGTTGATAGAAGACTTCAGCCGGATCATGGACCTCTTCAGCTCCCGCTTGGATGAAGACTTCAACCGGATCATGGACCTCTTCAGCTCCCGCTTGGATGATGACTTCATTCGGATCATGGACCTCTTCAGCCCCCCCGCTTGGGCTTGGATCAGGACATCGGAGGAGCTCTTCTGGATCGATCGGTGAACCTGGTATGGTGAAGATAAGGTAGGAAGATCTTCAGGGGCTTACTGTTAGGTTTATTTAAGGGGGGTTTGGGTTAGATTAGGGGTATGTGAGTGGTGGGTTGTAATGTTGGGGGGGGTATTGTATATTTTTTTTTACAGGCAAAAGATCTGAATTTCTTGGGGCATGCCCCGCAAAGGGCCCTGTTCAGGGCAGGTAAGGTAAAAGAGCTTTGAACTTTAGTAATTTAGAATAGGGTAGGGCATTTTTTTATTTTGGGGGTCTTTGTTATTTTATTAGGGGGCTTAGAGTAGGTGTAATTAGTTTAAAATTGTTGTAATATTTTTCTAATGTTTGTAAATATTTTTTTATTTTTTGTAACTTAGTTCTTTTTTATTTTTTGTACTTTAGTTAGTTTATTTCATTGTATTTATTTGTAGGAATTGTATTTAATTTATTTATTGATAGTGTAGTGTTAGGTTTAATTGTAGATAATTATAGGTATTTTATTTAATTAATTTATTGATAGTGTAGTGTTAGGTTTAATTGTAACTTAGGTTAGGATTTATTTTACAGGTAAATTTGTAATTATTTTAACTATTTTAGCTATTGTACCTGGTTAAAATAAATACAAAGTTACCTGTAAAATAAATATAAATCCTAAAATAGCTATAATATAAATATAATTTATATTGTAGCTATATTAGAATTTATTTTACAGGTAAGTATTTAGCTTTAAATAGGAATAATTTATTTAATAAGAGTTAATTAATTTCGTTAGATGTAAATTATATATAACTTAGGGGGGTGTTAGTGTTAGGGTTAGACATAGCTTTAGGGGTTAATACATTTATTAGAGTAGCGGTGAGCTCCAGTCGGCAGATTAGGGGTTAATGTTTGAAGTTAGGTGTCGGCGATGTTATGGAGGGCAGATTAGGGGTTAATACAATTTATTATAGGGTTAGTGAGGCGGATTAGGGGTTAATAACTTTATAATAATAGCGGTGCGGTCCGCTCGGCAGATTAGGGGTTAATAAGTGTAGGCAGGTGGAGGCGACGTTGTGGGGGGCAGATTAGGGGTTAATAAATATAATATAGGGGTCGGCGGTGTTAGGGGCAGCAGATTAGGGGTACATAGGGATAATGTAAGTAGCGGCGGTTTACGGAGCGGCAGATTAGGGGTTAATAATAATATGCAGGGGTCAGCGATAGCGGGGGCGGCAGAATAAGGGTTAATAAGTGTAAGGTTAGGGGTGTTTAGACTCGGGGTACATGTTAGAGTGTTAGGTGCTGACGTAGGAAGTGTTTCCCCATAGCAAACAATGGGGCTGCGTTAGGAGCTGAACGCGGCTTTTTTGCAGGTGTTAGGTTTTTTTTCAGCTCAAACAGCCCCATTGTTTTCTATGGGGGAATCGTGCACGAGCACGTTTTTGAAGCTGGCCGCTTCCGTAAGCAACTCTGGTATCGAGAGTTGCAGTGGCGTTAAATATGCTGTACGCTCCTTTTTTGGAGCCTAACGCAGCCATTCTGTGGACTCTCAATACCAGAGTTATTTTAAAGGTGCGGCCAGAAAAAAGCCAGCGTTAGCTACGCGGGTCGTTATCGACAAAACTCTAAATCTAGCCGTAAGAAAATAACCCCCCCAAAATAAAAACACCCCCTAATCTTAATGCTAAACTACCAATAGTCCTTAAAAGGGCCTTTTGTAGGGCATTGCCCTAGGTTTAACAGCTATTTTAAGAATTAAAAATACTAAGACCCCCTAACAGTAAAACCCCCCACCCACCAAACCCCCCAAAATAAAAAACCTAACACTAAAAAACTTAAACTATCCATTGCCCTGAAAAGGGCATTCAGCTCTTTTGCTGCACATCCCTAATCTAAAAAAAAAAACCTGTAACACTAAAGCCCCAAATAGATACTCATGGGACCTGAAGTCCAATGGAGAAGGTTCTCTTCCATGCGGTGAAGTCTTCTTCCAAGGGGCCAACATCTTCTTCCAAGCGGGGACCTCTTCTTTCTTCATCCAGGACAGTGGAACTGAAGACCAGCAATGCCGGAACTGAAGACCGGCGACCACGGAGCCATGGAGCGTGGAGGATCCTCTTCTTCTGATCCCCGCCGTACACTGAATAGTGAATTCAAGGTACACGATTAAATATGGCATCCCTTGAATTCCTATTGGCTGATTTGATTCTTCACATTCAAATCAGAGAGCTACTGAAATCTTATTGGCTGTTTAAATCAGTTAATTAAAAATAAGCAAAACTATACATTTTTACAAAAACACCCCCAGATGGGCTATATAAATGGATCATCTACAAAACATTTATGCAAAGAAAAATCTGGTGTACCATGTTCCATTAGCATAGGTGCTAATGGTTGGTGAAGACAAGTGTCCCAGGCAATTAAAGAAAATTTCTTGAAAATACAGATAATTTTATTGTTAATAAACTGTGCACGGAAATACACCAACATTAACCACCTAAATGAGGGATTATAGGCTTTAGCAATGATAACAGGTAAAGTCTAAAGCATTTATAACATTTGAGGTAATACATTAGAATAATGGTCAGGTATACCAAACGGAAAGATTTAACTACCTACCTACAATTATTAACCCCTAATCTTCCGCCCCCGTCACCGCTACTATAATAAAGTTATTAACCCCTAAGCCTAAGTCTAACCCTAACCCTAACACCTCCCTAAGTTAAATCTATTTTTAATAAATCTAAATGGAATTTCTAAAATTAAATAAATTAATCCTATTTAAAACTAAATACTTACCTATAAAATAAACCCTAATATAGCTACAATATAACTAATAGTTACATGGTAGCTATGTTAGGATTTATATTTATTTTACAGGCAACTTTGTATTTATTTTAACTAGGTACAATAGCTATTAAATAGTTATTAACTATTTAATAGCTACCTAGTTAAAATAATTACAAAATTACCTGTAAAATAAATCCTAAACTAAGTTACAAATACACCTAACACTACACTATCAATAAATGAATTAAATAAATTAACTACAATTATCTAACATAAAATACAATTAAATAAACTAAACTATATTACAAAAAATAAAAAAATATTGCAAGAATTTTAAACTAATTACACCTAATCTAAGCCCCCTAATAAAATAAAAAAGCCCCCCAAAATAATAAAATTCCCTATCCTAAACTAAATTACAAAGTAATAAGCTCTTTTACCAGACCTTAAAAGGGCTTTTTGCGGGGCATTGCCCCAAAGTAATCAGCTCTTTTACCTGTAAAAAAAAACAAATACAATCCCCCCCCCAACATTACAACCCACCACCCACACACCCCTACTCTAAAACCCACCCGATCCCCCCTTAAAAAAAACTAACACTACCCCCCTGAAGATCCCCCTACCTTGAGCCGTGTTCACCCAGCCGGGCACCGATGGGCCAGAAGAGGACATCCGGACCGGCAAAAGTCTTCATCCTATCCAGGCAGAAGAGGACATCTGGATCGGCAGACATCTTCGTCCAGGCGGCATCTTCTATCTTCATCCTTCCGGAGCGGAGCGGAGCCATCTTTTATCCAGCCAACGCGGAGCCATCCTCTTCTTCCGATGTCCTAACGCAGAATGAAGGTTCCTTTAAATGACGTCATCCAAGATGGCGTCCCTCGAATTCCGATTGGCTGATAGGATTCTATCAGCCAATCGGAATTAAGGTAGGAAAAATCCGATTGGTTGATTTAATCAGCCAATCGGATTGAATTTTTTGTAATTTAGTGTTTTGTTTTTTTTGTACTATAGTTTAGTTTATTTAATTATATTCGAGTTTAGATAATTTTAGTTAATTTATTTAATTAATTTATTGATAGTGTAGTGTTAGGTGTATTTGTAACTTAGGTTAGGATTTATTTACAGGTAATTTTGTAATTATTTTAACCAGGTAGTTTTTAAATAGTTATTAACTATTTAATAGCTATTGTACCTAGTTAAAATAAATACAAAGTTGCCTGTAAAATAAATATAAATCCTAAAATAGCTACAATGTAACTATTAGTTATATTGTAGCTATATTAGGATTTATTTTCTAGGTAAGTATTTAGTTTTAAATAGGATTAATTTATTTAATTATAGTAATTTTATTTTGTTTTATTTAAATTATATTTAAGTTAGGGGGGTGTTAGGGTTAGGGTTAGACTTAGGTTTAGGGGTTAATAACTTTATCAAAGTAGCGGCGACATTGTGGGCGGGAGATTAGGGGTTAATAATTGTAGGTAGGTGGCAGATTGAGGGTTAATACAATTTATTATAGTGTTTGCGAGGTGGGAGTGCGGCGGTTTAGGGGTTAATACATTTATTATAGTGGCGGCGATGTCCGGTCGGCAGATTAGGGGTTAATAATTGTAGGTAGGTGTCAGGGTTTGCTGAAAACAAGTTTCCCTATCTTTTGATAATAGACAAAAAGTTAAGGACCACAACTGCTGAGAGATTAACTGTAGGCAATAGTTTGTTTTGCATGTGTGATAAGTTTGAATAATATATGAATAAACCTTGGCAACAATCATAAACTGGCAATCACTATGCAATGTTTAATATACAGGTAGGGATTACACATACACCCTATGGCTGCCACATGTATCAGGATTGACACTGTGATGGGAAAAAAATAATAGCAGCAGGGGTAAATGTTAATCTGTCCTGAGAAACAGAGATTCACAACTGAGTGTATAGTAACAGTAATATAAACCAAGACATACTCAGAGGATCACTGTGGAAATATAAAATACAGAGCAAAACAAAAATAAAAATATATAAGCTGATAAAGTAAAAAATAAAGTCTCAGTGCGGCAAAAAAGAAGATGGCAGGAGAATCGATAGATGCAATGAACTGAAATAATTACTCACGAACTCCTAGATAAATTACTGAGTGGGGAGGTAGAAGGCAAAAGGAAACTCCGGAGTACTAGTAGGCTTCAGGCCTCCAGCGAGATGCAGAGTGAGTCGCAGCCGGTGATGACGTCACCGCGTTGCAGTGTAGAGCAGAGGAGGAAGCAGGTATGGAGAGCGGGAGGCTTAAAGAGATATGCAGGGAACAGAGCAACAAGATCGTAAGACCTAGACAAAGTAATAACGGTTGAGCAGAGATTACAAGTTAAGGTACAAACGGTTATCATGTAGGATAAAAGGATATTAAATGCAGGAGGTGGTAGATGGAAACAGGACCAGGTAAAAATCCTTGTATGTAGTTTTCCAGGCAAGGCTCACAGAATTGAACAACTTCAGAACTGCAATACTAAGCAATGAGCTTAGCAAGGAGGAGCCTTAAATAGGCAGAGGGAGAGGTTATTGCAGATGTTAAAGGGACATTGAACTGTGAGCTAGATTCCTGACAGAATCCCCCCCTCAAGGAGCCACTCCGAGGCTCAAGGTTTAGGACGATCCGGATGGCGCTGGTGGAAAGAAGAGAGTAAACGCGGGGCCGAAATGTTGCCAGCAGGCTCCCAGGAATCCTCATCAGGAGTATACCCCTTCCAACGAACCAGATATTCTAGACGACCACGGCGGAAGCGGGAATCCAAAACGGAATGCACCTCATATTCCAAAGCAGGATCGATGGAGATCGGGGGAGTAGCAGCAAGGCTTCCAGAGTCCCTGAGAACCCGATAGGGTTTAAGGAGGGAGACGTGGAAGGTGGGATGAATTCTGAAGGTGTCAGGCAGTTTGAGACGTAGAGTGTTGGCATTGATAACTGCTGAAACAGGATAAGGACCAATAAACAGGGGAGACATCTTTCTGGAGGGGGTGTTCAGATGTAAGTGTTTGGTAGAGAGCCAAACAAGATCACCTTCCTTATAGGTAGGAGGAGGACGTCTATGTCTGTCATAATACTTCTTATATACCTCCTTTGCGCTGTTTATTGCAGATTCAATGGCTTGAAAGTTAGATGAGATGTTATTTGATAGTTCTGATACTGTGGGTGAGAAGGTTTCAGACGGTTCAAACAAGTGGAAAACTGGATGGAAACCGTAGTTAGCAAAGAATGGGGAGATACCAGTGGCGGAATGAATAGTATTGTTATAACAGAATTCTGCATAAGGAAGAAAGTCTGACCAGGAATTCTGATTAGCAGAGCAAAAAAGTCTTAGAAATTGTTCCAGCCACTGGTTACATCTCTCAGTCTGACCATTACATTGAGGGTGGTAAGCAGTAGTCAGTTTCCTTTCTACAGAGAAAGTTTTGCAGAATTGGGACCAAAGTTTACTAGAGAATTGTGTCCCTCTGTCACTGAGTATGGACATGGGTAGACCATGAAGTTTAATGACATGATTAAGGAGTAATTTTACGGTTTCCAATGCAGTAGGGAGTTTGGGGTAGGCAATGAAGTGACACATTTTTGTGAAAAGGTCGACAACAACTAAGATGGTATTATTCTTGGATGAGAGAGGTAAGTCAACTATAAAGTCTAGGGCGATCTCCGACCATGGCTTCTTTGGTGTTGGTAAGGGTAGCAGAAGACCGTAGGGTGGTTGTTTGCCCTTTTTGGAAATAGTGCAGGTAGGACAAGAGGAAACATAATTCTTAACATCAGATGTAATGGTCGGCCACCAATGGTTCCGTTTCGCTAACTCTTGGGTCTTACGGAGACCTGGATGGCCAGCGAAGAGGGAGTCATGAACAGATCGTAGAAAAGGAGATCTGAGCGTAGGTGGGACATATAATTTTGTGTCATGAGAAAAGAGTCCCTGTGCATTTACTTGTAGGAGTTGTGTGGGTTTTGTCAGATCCTTCATTTGTTCTCTTTTTAAAACAGCAGTGGAATCTGTTACAAAAGATATGAAATTATGATCTGGCAAGAGAGAACTAACTGTCGGTGGACAAGAAGAATGACTGCTAAGTCTTGAAAGAGCGTCCGCCTTTTTGTTCTTACCAGCTGGTCGGTATGTGATCAAAAAATTAAAACGGGAAAAAAAAAGATTCCACCGAACCTGTCTGGCTGATAAAGTACGAGTGGATTTTAAGTACTGGAGGTTTCTATGATCCGTGTATATGAGAGTTGGTAATGTAGTGCCCTCCAGGAGGTGACGCCAATGCTCCAAAGAAAGTTTGATGGCTAACAATTCTTTGTCACCGATAGGATAATTTTGTTCTGCTGAATTTAAAGTCTTCGAGTAATATGCCACAGGATGAAGTGGTTTTGTCAAACTCTCTCTTTGTGACAGGACTGCACCAATTGCATGATTGGATGCATCAACCTCCAAAATGAACTGTAACTTGGAGTCTGGGAAACGGAGTATGGGTGCAGAGGTAAACATTTGTTTGAATAAATCAAAAGCATACTGAGCTTGTTGTGTCCACTTAAAAGGAGTATGACCTTTAGTGAGGGAAGTGAGGGGTATTGCTATTTTAGAAAAGTTTTTTATAAATTTGCGGTAAAAATTTGCAAACCCCAAAAATGATTGAACTTGTCTAACATTTTTGGGTGTAGGCCAATTCAAGACTGCTTCAACCTTTTTGTTTTCCATTGAAATACCCGTGGGAGAAATTTCATACCCCAAAAAAGTGATAGACTGTGTGTTAAAAAGACATTTTTCTGCTTTAGCATATAAGTGGTTACCCCTGAGTCTAGATAGTACTTGTCTAACGTGAGAAATGTGTTGTTGGTATGTTTTGGAGTATATCAAGATATCGTCAAGATAAATGACAACGAAAATATCGAGTATATCTCTAAAAATGTCATTTATGAGGTGCTGAAACGTCGCGGGGGCATTACATAACCCAAAAGGCATTACGACATATTCGAACAACCCATAGCGGGTTCGAAATGCCGTAAGCCACTCATCGCCAGATTTAATTCGAATGAGGTTATAGGCACCCCTTAAATCCAGTTTGGTGAAAAACTGTGCACCCTCCAGCCTCTCTATGAGCTCAGGAATAAGAGGTAACGGGTAACGGTTTTTAATCGTTATCTTGTTTAATTGTCGATAATCGACAATGGGTCTAAGTGAACCGTCTTTATTCTTTACGAAGAAAATCCCTGCACTAGCAGGTGAGGTAGATGGTCGGATGAAACCTTTTTTCAGATTTTCCTCTAAGTAAGACTTCAGGTGTGATAACTCTGGGTTGGAAAGTGGGTATATATGCCCTGTAGGGATTTCTGAACCAGGTATGATCTCTATAGGGCAATCATACTTCCTATGGGGCGGTAAGTTTTCAGATTCTGCCTTACTAAAAACGTCAGCAAAGTCCTGGTAAACCTCAGGAATCTTGGCAACGGGAGGAAGTTCAGTTGTATGTAAAGCAGTAGCTGGAAAACAAGTAGTAAGACAATACTTTGAATTAAAGGAAAGAGTGAAATTAGTCCAATCTATATTTGGGTTATGTGTGTGGAGCCAATTTATCCCTAGTACGATAGGTGAGATAGGGCAAGGGATAATATCAAATGTGATGTACTCCCTATGATGATCAGTGGAAGAAATAAGTAAGGGAATGGTTTGATATTCTACTGGACCATCTGGAATAGGATTACCATCAATTCCCCGTAATAACACAGGAGATTTTTTTTTGACTATGGGTATTTTATTTGTATGGGTAAACACACTATCAATGTATGATGCTGTAGCTCCAGAATCAATGATCGCGGAACCCATGACCCGGTGAGACTCCCACTGTAAGAGAAGAGAGAATTGTAAATAAGGAGTGGGAGAATGTTGGGTGGTGCAACAAAAAGGCTGAATATAAGTCTTACCCTTATTTTGTTTCTGCAAGGAAGGGCAATCTCTAACAGTATGTGACTCAGAAGCACAATAGAGACATAAGTTATTTGCTCTTCTTCTATTCTTTTCCTCGGTTGTGAGTGGGCCTTTAGTGAAACCTATGTCCATAGGTTCAGGAGTGGACTTAGTCACAGGAGGTGTGTAATGTTTTTTAGGATAATTTTCATGATAAGAGCGCTCCTGTTGTCTCTCCCTGAGACGCCTATCAATGGTGATGCTTAATGACATCAATTCCTCAAGGGTTTGGGGTAACTCAGAACGGGAAAGCTCATCCTTTATACCTTCTGAGAGGCCCAACCGAAACTGGTTTCTTAGTGACAGATTATTCCACTGTGTGTCCTTAGCCCATTTTTTAAACTCAGTGATATAATCTTCGACTAATCTTTTCCTTTGTTTAAGGTTTCTCATTGCATTCTCTGCTGTAATTTGCTTGTAGGGATCCTCATACAGGTTTCCCATGGCAAGAAAAAAATTGTCCAGAGAGTTTAGTATCTCATCGTTGTTTTCAAAGTAAGAGTTAGCCCAGGTACGGGGTTCACCTCTTAAATAGGAGATAACTGTGAGAACTCTAGCTCTGTCATTTGGATATGTATGAGGTTTTAAAGAAAATAGAAGAAGGCAGGCATTCTTGAAATCTCTGTATTGAGACCTATCACCACTGAATTTCTCTGGGGTGCTAACCTGGGGCTCTAGTATGGGAACCCTCTTATCCACCACATCTCTAATGTACGCCTTCATGGTGTCATTCTCAACTTTCAGGGTGTTTAAAGCTTCAGTGAGTAAATCAACCCTCTGTGTGAGGTTCTGTAAATGGGTATTCATCCCAGCTGGATCCATGAGGAAGGCTTAGTATTATGTCAGGGTTTGCTGAAAACAAGTTTCCCTATCTTTTGATAATAGACAAAAAGTTAAGGACCACAACTGCTGAGAGATTAACTATAGGCAAATAGTTTGTTTTGCATGTGTGATAAGTTTGAATAATATATGAATAAACCTTGGCAACAATCATAAACTGGCAATCACTATGCAATGTTTAATATACAGGTAGGGATTACACATACACCCTATGGCTGCCACATGTATCAGGATTGACACTGTGATGGAAAAAAAATAATAGCAGCAGGGGTAAATGTTAATCTGTCCTGAGAAACAGAGATTCACAACTGAGTGTATAGTAACAGTAATATAAACCAAGACATACTCAGAGGATCACTGTGGAAATATAAAATACAGAGCAAAACAAAAATAAAAATATATAAGCTGATAAAGTAAAAAATAAAGTCTCAGTGGGGCAAAAAAGAAGATGGCAGGAGAATCGATAGATGCAATGAACTGAAATAATTACTCACGAACTCCTAGATAAAGTACTGAGTGGGGAGGTAGAAGGCAAAAGGAAACTCCGGAGTACTAGTAGGCTTCAGGCCTCCAGCGAGATGCAGAGTGAGTCGCAGCCGGCGATGACGTCACCGCGTTGCAGTGTAGAGCAGAGGAGGAAGCAGGTATGGAGAGCGGGAGGCTTAAAGAGATATGCAGGGAACAGAGCAACAAGATCGTAAGACCTAGACAAAGTAATAACGGTTGAGCAGAGATTACAAGTTAAGGTACAAACGGTTATCATGTAGGATAAAAGGATATTAAA
This sequence comes from Bombina bombina, assembly GCF_027579735.1. Lineage (NCBI taxonomy): Eukaryota > Metazoa > Chordata > Amphibia > Anura > Bombinatoridae > Bombina > Bombina bombina. The sequence continues at coordinate 749,572,735 of NC_069502.1, forward strand.
TGCAGGAGGTGGTAGATGGAAACAGGACCAGGTAAAAATCCTTGTATGTAGTTTTCCAGGCAAGGCTCACAGAATTGAACAACTTCAGAACTGCAATACTAAGCAATGAGCTTAGCAAGGAGGAGCCTTAAATAGGCAGAGGGAGAGGTTATTGCAGATGTTAAAGGGACATTGAACTGTGAGCTAGATTCCTGACAGTAGGTGTCGGCGACATTGAGGGGCAGATTAGGGGTTAATAAATATAATATAGGTGTCGGCGATGTTAGGGGCAGCAGATTAGGGGTTCATAGGGATAATGTAGGTGGCGGCGGTGTCCGGAGCGGCAGATTAGGGGTTAATAGTATAATGCAGGTGGCGACGATGTCGGGGGGCAGATTAGGGGTTAATAAGTGTAAGGCTAGGGGTGTTTAGACTCGGGGTTCATGTTAGGGTGTTAGGTGTAGACTTAGAAAGTGTTTCCCCATAGGAAACAATGGGACTGCGTTAGGAGCTGAACGCTGCTTTTTTGCAGGTGTTAGGTTTTTTTTCAGCCAGCTCAGCCCCGTTGTATCCTATGGGGAGATCGTGCACGAGCACGTTTTTCCAGCTTACCGCTATGGTAAGCAACGCTGGTATTGAGGTTAGAAGTGGAGCTAAATTTTGCTCAACGCTCACTTTTCTGAGGCTAACGCAGCCATTCAGAAAACTCGTAATACCAGCGTTGTTTAAAGTAAGCGCTGGAAAAAAAGGAGCGTTAGCCCCGCAAGTTTTTACCGACAAAACTCGTAATCTAGCCGAGTGTTTCTTTAATTAGTGCATATATACAACTGTACCTTAAGTTTTGCTCATAGGGTGACAAGCAGAACTCCTACTGCTTTATTGGTGGACAGTAACGTCTCACAAGAATAAAACAACATTTTTTTTTCTTAGTACAATATAATCTGTTTTACAAAAAATTAAATGTGCATTTGTTTAGGTCGTTAGTATCTAAATGTAGAAGAAGGAGGCCGCTAGTGGCATATAGCTCTTTTCAGAGCCAGATTTATTGTGAAAGAGCAACACACTAAGATCTGGATTTGGACATATTTTTAGTGTGTTGCACTTCCACAAGATGAAATCCGTCTCTGATGAACACTGAGTGACGTTAGTGGGCGCCTTCTTCCGCATTTGGACACTAACGGCATACATGAATGCACATGTCTACAAAAAAATAACTATAATATATATCCTCTGTCTTTCATGCAGCAAAGATAACACAACTTTGTTGTTTTCTAGAACATAAAAAAACTATACAGTTCTTATATACTTTTGTTTTTAAATATAACATTCATATAGCTAATGATTTGAAAGTACTTACATTGTGTGAGATGAATAAAACATTTTAATAATGTAGACAAAGCAGTTATAAATAAAATCATATGGTAATACAATTGTTTAGTATTTTGATGTTCCAAAACTGCATTAATTTATTAATATATCAACAGTTGTCTGACTAATATTGTTACTTTGTGATTTTATTTAAGATCACTATTTTTTGTTATATTTATACAAGAAGATATATGAAGATAGATGCATTGTTTAGTGTCTTGGTGTACAAAGTAAGAAATGAGTGGCTATTAATCATTCTAATTTTTTTTCCTTGAAAGCCCCAAACAGGTGCTCTCCTTTTGAGCTTCATTTTATTGTATAGAAGCTGGGAATGTTGCTTGCTATTTGAAGTTTCTTCTGTATGTATATTTTCATATGAAGATGTTATTTCACTGTAGGATTGGTACTGGTGCTTGATTCCTTTGACAGACATGTGCTAATTCAAATGCATCTTATCTTATAATACAAGCTTAGGTGTTATTTTTGTTAAATAATGTTCCATTTTCTTTTATAGGGGTCAATCATAATACTTTAGAAAAACATATCTAATGATTTATCTACAAAACTCCCCATAGACTTCAATGGTAATTTTCTTTTGAAAATCATTCCATAAACTTTTCTACAGGATTGTAATCTACTACTAGTCTTTAAAGATTGATCATTTTTTGCAAGTCATTATATTCTTCTAACTATTTACTAACAGCTATATTTTCTTCAATGTTAGATATAGCTTAGGGCCTTTAATGTGCAGTGCTATCCTGGGACATGCATCTTTAATATATTTCATTGCCTTCAGTGAGAAGATCATATTCTGAGACGTGAAACAGAAACTTCTTCTGGCTGATAATCACATATAATCACAAATAAGTCAGTATTCTGCTGATACTGAGTTCTTTGTGCCTTATTAGTTTCATGTTCTCTTGGGATGAAATTGAGGCACAATCAATCTTCTTTATCTGAATGACCTTTATGTTGAAGTGTTGATGACTCCGGTGTAGGACTTTTTCATGATGGAGATACCAGGTGAAAACACCCAGAAAGGTGGCGCACTTAAAACTGAAAGGGATTTTAAATGGTTAAACAGTGATTTAGAGTTTGGCGTTAGCCGTCAAAAGCAGTGTTAAGGGGTCCTAACGCTGCCTTTTAACGCCCGCTGGTATTTAGAGTCAGGCAGGTACAGGTGTACCGCTCACTTTCTTTCCGTGACTCCAGGCTACCGCAGATCCCCTTACGTCAATTGCGTATCCTATGTTTTCAATGGGATTTGCCTAACGCTGGTATTTGGAGTCTTGGAAGAAGTGAGCGGTAGAGCCTTTACCGACAAGACTCCTACCGCCAAAAAAAGTCAGTAGTTAAGAGCTTTATGGGCTAACGCCGGAACATAAAGCTCCTAACTACAGTGCTATAAAGTACACTAACACCCATAAACTACCTATGTACCCCTAAACCGAGCCCCCCCCAACTTCGCCAACCCTCTAATAAAAATGTTTAACCCCTAATCTGCCGACCGGACACCGCCGCCACCTACATTATAGCTATGAACCCCAAATCGACTGCCCCTAACATCGCCGACACCTATATTATATACAGTGGCGTCACTATGGTTGGTGTCACCCGGTGCGGTAAGTTATGGTGTCACCCCCCCCCCCCCCCCCAGAAAGCGGACACACACAAAAACACAGGCAAACACACATACAAACACTCAGACACACTTAAAAACATACTCAGATGCACACACAAAAACTCGGAAACACACTCAGACACACACACAAAAACACACACACAAAAACACTGAGACACACACACACAAAAACTCAGACACACACTTACACTGCATTAATTATAAAGCGCATGCCTAGAGCTGCTCCCTGGCTCAGCAGAGCATCAAATGAAAGATAAACAGAGCACTCTAAAAATAAATCACTAAAGAAAAGGTTTAGGCGCAAACTATGAAAATTCTGCTCTCTGACTCTGTTCCAAGCCTGTCAGTGCACAGCCCCGGGCCGCGTGCCTACCGCTTCTTATGGCCAATCACCTCTGCACTCTGCCCACCCCCAGACCCCCGCCCGCCCTCCTACCTGTTCAGTGTGCACTTAGTGTACCGTAACCGTAATGGTCTGGTGGGCATCATACGTGGCTTCTTCACTTTAAAGACAGTGTCAAACAGTCATGCGGTCAGGTGCCAGGCATCCCCTCATGATTTGCCAGTTCCCGTTTAAAGAGACAGCACAGCAGTGAGGGACTCCACTGCTCCACATGTCACTGAGCAGTGAGCACAGATAGGCAGGCAGGTTTAGGCTAGCAGCGCAACTTTGCAAGCCCCACGGCATGCCCACAACATTCATAGCGAAATTGGGCAGGGGAGAAGCAAAGTACAAACAAGCAAAAGCAGCCGGGAAAACTATTTGTTGAAATTGCAGCACTGGCTCAAGGGGCAAAAAAATTGTGTGTCTACAACTTCCCCAGTCCCACCAATGTTCACAAATGCCAGCCCCTCTAATAAAAAAAAATCTATGCATCTCAACATTGTATTTCTTTGAATTTCAATAAAATAAAAAAAAAAATTTTTTTTTTTGGTGTCACCCCCTGGAGGGTGTCACCCGGGTGCGGCCCGCCCCCCCTAGTGACGCCACTGATTATATATATATATATATTTATTACCCCCTAATCTGCCCCCCCCCAACGTCGCTGACACCTACATACGATTATTAACCCCTAATCTGCCGACCGGACCTCGCCGTCACTATAATACATGTATTAACCCCTAAACCGCTGCACTCCCGCCTTGCAAACACTATAATAAATTTAAATAACCCCTAATCTGCCCTCCCTAACATCGCCACCACCTACCTACAATTATTAACCCCTAATCTCCCGCCCGCAACATCGCCCTACTATAATAAAATTATTAACCCCTAAACCTTACTCTAACCCTAAGCCCCCCTAAGTTAAATATAATTTTAATTAAACAAAATAATATTCCTATAATTAAATAGATTATTCCTATTTAAAGCTAAATATTTACCTATAAAATAAACCCTAATATAGCTACAATATAACTAATAATTACATTGTAGCTATTTAAGGATTTATATTTATTTTACAGGCAACTTTGTATTTATTTTAACTAGGTACAATAGCTATTAAATAGTTATTAACTATTTAATAGCTACCTAGTTAAAATAAGTACAAAATTACCTGTAAAATAAATCCTAACCTAAGTTACAAATGCACCTAACACTACACTATAATTAAATTAATTAAATAAATTAACTACAATTAGCTAAACTAAAATACAATTAAATAAACTAATCTATAATACAAAAAACCCCAAACACTAAATTACAAAAAATAATAAAAAAATTACAAGAAGTTTAACTAATTACACCTAATCTAAGCCCCCTAATAAAATAAAAAATCCCCAAAAAAATAAAAAAATGAATTACCCTATTCTAAATTACAAAAGTAATCAGCTCTTTTACCAGCCCTTAAAATGGCTTTTTGCAGGGCATTGCCCCAAAGTAATCAGCTCTTTTACCTGTAAAAAAAATACAACCCCCCAACAATAAAACCCACCACCCACATACCCCTACTCTAACCCACCTAAACCCCCCTTAAAAAATCCTAACGCTAACCCCCTGAAGATCTCCCTACCTTGAGTCGTCTTCGCCCAACCGGGCCGAAATCTTCATCCAAGGTGCACAGAGGAGATACTTCATCCGGTAGAAGTCTTCATCCAGGCGGCGTCTTCAATCTTCATCCATCCGGAGCGGAGCCATCTTCCAAGGAGCCGACGCGGAGCCATCCTCTTCTGAAGATGGCTCCGCTCCGGATGGATGAAGATTGAAGACGCCGCCTGGATGAATACTTCTACCGGATGAAGAACCTCCTCTGCACACCTTGGATGAAGATTTCGGCCCGGTTGGGTGAAGACGGCTCAAGGTAGGATGATCTTCAGGGGGTTAGCGTTAGGTTTTTTAAGGGGGGTTTGGGTGGGTTAGAGTTGGGTTATGTAGGTGGTGGGTTTTAATGTTGGGGGGGTTGTATTTTTTTTTTACAGGTAAAAGAGCTGATTATTTTGGGGCAATGCCCCACAAAAAGCCCTTTTAAGGGCTGGTAAAAGAGCTGATTGCTTTTGTAATTTAGAATAGGGTAGGGCATTTTTTTATTTTGGGGGGATTTTTTATTTATTAGGGGGCTTAGATTCGGTGTAATTAGTTTAAACTTCTTGTAATTTTTTATTATTTTTTGTAATTTAGTGTTTGTTTTTTGTATTATAGATTAGTTTATTTAATTGTATTTTAGTTTAGCTAATTGTAGTTAATTTATTTAATTAATTTAATGATAGTGTAGTGTTAGGTGTATTTGTAACTTAGGTTAGGATTTATTTAACAGGTAATTTTGTACTTATTTTAACTAGGTAGCTATTAAATAGCTATTAACTATTTAATAGCTATTGTACCTAGTTAAAATAAATACAAAGTTACCTGTAAAATAAATATAAATCCTAAAATAGCTACAATGTAAATATTAGTTATATTGTAGCTATATTAGGGTTTATTTTATAGGTAAGTATTTAGTTTTAAATAGGAATAATTTATTTAATTATAGGAATATTATTTTGTTTAATTTAAATTATATTTAAGTTAGGGGGGTGTTAGGGTTAGACTTCGGTTTAGGGGTTTATAACTTTATTATAGTAGCGGCGACGTTGCGGGCGGGAGATTAGGGGTTAATAATTGTAGGTAGGTGGCAGCGATGTTAGGGAGCGCAGATTAGGGGTTAATACAATTTATTATAGTGTTTGCGAGGCGGGAGTGCGGCAGTTTAGGGGTAAATACATTTATTATAGTGGCGGCGAGGTCCGGTCGGCAGATTAGGGGTTAATAAGTGTAGGTAAGGTAGCGGCGACGTTGGGGGGGGGGCAGATTAGGGGGTAATAAAAATAATATAGGTGTCGGCGATGTTAGGGGCAGCAGATTAGGGGTTCATAGGGATAATGTAGGTTGTGGCGGTGTCCGGAGCGACAGATTAGGGGTTAATAATATAATGCAGGTGTCAGCGATAGCGGGGGCGGCAGATTAGGGGTTAATAAGTGTAAGGTTAGGGGTGTTTAGACTCGGGGTTCATGTTAGGGTGTTAGGTGTAGACTTAGAGAGTGTTTCCCCATAGGAAACAATGGGGCTGCGCTAGGAGTAGAAAGCTGCTTTTTTGCAGGTGTTAGGTTTTTTTTCAGCCAGCTCAACCCCATTGTTTCCTATGGGGATATCGTGCACGAGCACGTTTTTCCAGCTTACCGCTACCGTAGGCAACGCTGGTTTCGAGAGTTTGAAGGGAAGGTAAATTATGCTCAACGCTCCCTTTTCTGAGCCTAACGCAGCCACTCAGACAACTCTAAATACCAGCGTTGTCTTAAGGGTGCGCTGGAAAAAAAAGCAGCGTTAGCTACGCGGGTCTTTATGGACAAAACTCTAAATCTAGGCGAGTGATTGGAAAACAACAGAAATATAAGACACTTGGTATAATATTATCACTCTAAATAGAAATACTTATATCCAATATCTAACAACCAATGTGTTAAAACTAATTAGTTCATTTGAGTGAATTTTTTGCTGCGATATTTGCTGTGTGGATGTATATCCAATTTCTGAACGGTCTGAGGCAGCTCCACTTGTGGAGAGTGATTCCGGTTCCCCGTAGTGATCTAGATCAAGAGAAGAAAAAGGCACCTCATAGTGATCACTGTGTGTAAATAGACAAGGAGTAATGGAAAATAAAACTCACAATTTTGATGGCACTAATGAAAGTGCAAACAGGCAGGCTGACAATCACAGTAGTCAGCACACTGGATACTGAACCCGTATTAGGGGTGGTTCAAAGATCTCTCCTGTGTGTAGATGGATATGCTCATCAGATCCTTAGTTTCCAGTCAGGGGATACACCATTAAGGATCACACGCCAGGCTTGAATGAGTGGTGTATAGGAACAGACAAACCACTTGTGAAATATTCACAGATGAACCACCCCTGATACGGGTTCAGTATCCAGTGTGCTGACTACTGTGATTGTCAGCCTGCCTGTTTGCACTTTCATTAGTGCCATCAAAATTGTGAGTTTTACTTTTCCATGATGTACATTTTTATAATGCTCACAAACTGTTTGGATGGGAAACAGAGCATTTGTATTTGCAAAGCATGAATACATCAGTTTAATATTATTATGTAAAGCTTATACTTATAGTTAAAATAAGGGCTACAGAGAGCTCAGACTTGTGTAATCATTTTTTCTTCCATGTGTTACTTACCAGACTTACTAGATGCTTCCTCTTTACTGACATCCCCTGGATGTCCTGCAACAGGCCACATTGACAGAGAAATGTATAAGATTCCTTCCAATTCATTAAATTCTATTGCTACATCTCTCTTCTTTGCTAACTTAGCTACAAGACACATTTTTAACAGTAACTTTATAATTATAAAACATATTTTACAGTGGATATTTTATTTCAGATGACACTACAGATACCATTAGTGTGTAAAAAAGTGTAGCAAATACAGTTTAAGAATATTTAAACCCTTACGGCTAGATTTAGAGTTCTGCGGCTAAAGGGGTGCGTTAGCTACGCATACTTTTCCCCCCCCGCACCTTTTAAATACCGCTGGTATTTAGAGTTCACAGAAGGGCTGCGTTAGGCTCCAAAAAGGGAGCATATAGCATAATTTACCGCCACTGCAACTCTCAATACCAGCGGTGCTTACGGACGCGGCCAGCTTCAAAAATGTGCTCGTGCACGATTCCCCCATAGGAAACAATAGGACCGTTTGAGCTGAAAAAAACCTAACACCTGCAAAAAAGCAGCGTTCAGCTCCTAACGCAGCCCCATTGTTTCCTATGGGGAAACACTCCCTAAGTCTGCACCTAACACCCTAACATGTACCCTGAGTCTAAACACCCCTAACCTTACACTTATTAACCCCTAATCTGCCGCCCCCTGCATATTATTATTAACCCCTAATCTGCCGCTCCGTACACCGCCGCAACCTACGTTATCCCTATGAACCCCTAATCTGCTGCCCCTAACCCCCACCAACCCCTATATTATATTTATTACCCCCTAATCTGCCCCCCCCAACGTCGCTGCTACCTACCTACAATTATTAACCCCTAATCTGCCGACCGGACCTCACCGCTACTCTAATAAATGTATTAACCCCTAAAGCTAAGTCTAACCCTAACACTAACACCCCCCTAAGTTAAATATAATTTTTATCTAACGAAATAAAATAAATCTTATTAAATAAATTATTCCTATTTAAAGCTAAATACTTACCTGTAAAATAAACCCTAATATAGCTACAATATAAATTATAATTATATTGTAGCTATTTTAGGATTTATATTTATTTTACAGGTAACTTTGTATTTATTTTAACCAGGTACAATAGCTATCAAATAGTTAAGAACTATTTAATAGCTAAAATAGTTAAAATAATTACAAAATTACCTTTAAAATAAATCCTAACCTAAGTTACAATTAAACCTAACACTACACTATCAATAAATTAATTAAATAAAATACCTACAATTATCTACAATTAAACCTAACACTACACTATCAATAAATTAATTAAATAAAATACCTTCAATTATCTACAATTAAACCTAACACTACACTATCAATAAATAAATTAAATACAATTCCTACAAATAAATACAATGAAATAAACTAACTAAAGTACAAAAAATAAAAAAGAACTAAGTTAAAAAAAAAAAAAATTATTTACAAACATTAGAAAAATATTACAACAATTTTAAACTAATTACACCTACTCTAAGCCCCCTAATAAAATAACAAAGCCCCCCAAAATAAAAAAATGCCCTACCCTATTCTAAATTAAAAAAGTTCAAAGCTCTTTTACCTTACCTGCCCTGAACAGGGCCCGTTGCGGGGCATGCCCCAAAGAATTCAGCTCTTTTGCCTGTAAAAAAAACATACAATACCCCCCAACATTACAACCCACCACCCACATACCCCTAATCTAACCCAAACCCCCCTTAAATAAACCTAACACTAAGCCCCTGAAGATCTTCCTACCTTATCTTCACCCTGCCAGGTTCACCGATCCGTCCTCGGAAGTCTTGATCCAAGCCTCGGAAGTGTTGATCCAAGCCCAAGCGGGGGTCTGAAGAGTGACGTCCATCCTCGGGCTGAAGTCTGGAGCCAAGCGGCGGCTGAAGAACTCCATCATCGGGCTGAAGTCGGAAGTCCATCATCGGGATGAAGTCTTCTATCAAGCCGCATCTTCAATCTTCTTTCTTCTGGAGCGGAGCGGAGCCATCTTCTTTCCAACCGACGCAGATCCATCCTCTTCTAACGATGCCTACTAGCCGAATGACGGTTCCTTTAAATGACGTCATCCAAGATGGCGTCCGTCGAATTCCGATTGGCTGATAGGATTCTATCAGCCAATCGGAATTAAGGTAGGAAAATTCTGATTGGCTGATGGAATTAGCCAATCAGATTGAGCTTGCATTCTATTGGCTGATCGGAACAGCCAATAGAATGCTAGCTCAATCTGATTGGCTGATCCTACCTTAATTCCGATTGGCTGATAGAATCCTATCAGCCAATCGGAATTCAACGGACGCCATCTTGGATGACGTCATTTAAAGGAACCGTCATTCGGCTAGTAGGCGTCGTTAGAAGAGGATGGATCCGCGTCGGCTGGGAACAAGATGGCTCCGCTTCGCTCCGGAAGAAAGAAGATTGAAGATGCTGCTTGATAGAAGACTTCATCCCGATGATGGACTTCCGACTTCAGCCCGATGATGGATTTCTTCAGTCGCCACTTGGATCCAGACTTCAGCCCGAGGATGGTTGTCACTCTTCAGCCCCCCGCTTGGGCTTAGATCAACACTTCCGAGGCTTGGATCAAGACTTCCGAGGACGGATCGGTGAACCTGGCAGGGTGAAGATAAGGTAGGAAGATCTTCAGGGGCTTAGTGTTAGGTTTATTTAAGGGGGGTTTGGGTTAGATTAGGGGTATGTGGGTGGTGGGTTGTAATGTTGGGGGGGTATTGTATTTTTTTTTACAGGCAAAACAGCTGAATTCTTTGGGGCATGCCCCGCAAAGGGCTCTGTTCAGGGCTGGTAAGGTAAAAGAGCTTTGAACTTTTTTAATTTAGAATAGGGTAGGGCATTTTTTTATTTTGGGGGGCTTTGTTATTTTATTAGGGGGCTTAGAGTAGGTGTAATTAGTTTAAAATTATTGTAATATTTTTCTAATGTTTGTAAATATTTTTTTATTTTTTGTAACTTAGTTTTTTTTTATTTTTTGTACTTTAGTTAGTTTATTTCATTGTATTTATTTGTAGGAATTGTATTTAATTTATTTATTGATAGTGTAGTGTTAGGTTTAATTGTAGGTAATTGTAGGTATTTTATTTAATGTATTTATTGATAGTGTAGTGTTAGGTTTAATTGTAACTTAGGTTAGGATTTATTTTACAGGTAATTTTGTAATTATTTTAACTATTTTAGCTATTAAATAGTTCTTAACTATTTAATAGCTATTGTACCTGGTTAAAATAAATACAAAGTTACCTGTAAAATAAATATTAATCCTAAAATAGCTATAATATAATTATAATTTATATTGTAGCTATATTAGGGTTTATTTTACAGGTAAGTATTTAGCTTTAAATATGAATAATTTATTTAATAAGAGTTAATTTATTTCGTTAGATTTAAATTATATTTAACTTAGGGGGGTGTTAGTGTTAGGGTTAGACTTAGCTTTAGGGGTTAATCCATTTATTACAGTAGCGGCGAGATTCGGTCGGCAGATTAGGGGTTAATAATTGAAGTTAGGTGTCGGCGATGTTAGGGAGGGCAGATTAGGGGTTAATACTATTTATTATAGGGTTATTGAGGCGGGAGTGAGGCGGATTAGGGGTTAATAACTTTATTATAGTAGCGGTGCGGTCTGCTCGGCAGATTAGGGGTTAATAAGTGTAGGCAGGTGGAGGCGACGTTGTGGGGGGCAGATTAGGGGTTAATAAATATAATATAGGGGTCGGCGGTGTTAGGGGCAGCAGATTAGGGGTACATAGCTATAATGTAGCTGGCGGCAGCGTGCGGACGGCAGATTAGGGGTTAATAAGTGTAGGCAGGTGGATGCGACGTTGTGGGGGGCAGATTAGGGGTTAATAAATATAATATAGGGGTCGGCGGTGTTAGGGGCAGCAGATTAGGGGTACATAGGGATAACGTAGTTGGCGGCAGTGTACGGAGCGGAAGATTAGGGGTTAAAAAATTTTTATAGAGTGGCGGCGATGTGGGGGGGCCTCGGTTTAGGGGTACATAGGTAGTTTATGGGTGTTAGTGTACTTTAGAGCACAGTAGTTAAGAGCTTTATAAACCGGCGTAAGCCCAGAAAGCTCTTAACTACTGACTTTTTTCTGCGGCTGGAGTTTTGTCATTAGAATTCTAACGCTCACTTCAGACACGACTCTAAATACCGGCATTAGAAAGATCCCATTGAAAAGATAGGATACGCAATTGACGTAAGGGGATCTGCGGTATGGAAAAGTCGCGGCTGCAAAGTGAGCCTTAGACCCTTTCCTGACTGACTCCAAATACCGGCGGTAGCCTAAAACCAGCATTAGGAGCCTCTAACGCTGGTTTTGACGGCTACTGCCCAACTCTAAATCTAGGCCTTAGGAAGGAATCCAGGTTTGGTACGCAAAACCACCTTATCAGCATGAAAAACAAGATAAGGCGAGTCGCATTGCAATGCAGATAGCTCAGAAACTCTTCGAGCCGAAGACATAGCAACTAAAAACAGAACTTTCCAAGATAGAAGCTTAATATCTATGGAATGCATAGGTTCAAACGGAACCCCTTGAAGAACTTTAAGAACTAAATTCAAACTCCATGGCGGAGCAACAGGTTTAAACACAGGCTTGATTCTAACCAAAGCCTGACAGAACGACTGAACGTCTGGAACATCTGCCAGACGCTTGTGCAGTAAAATTGATAAAGCAGATATCTGTCCCTTTAGGAAACTAGCTGATAGCCCCTTCTCCAATCCTTCTTGGAGAAAGGACAAAATCCTAGGAATTCTTATCTTACTCCATGAGTAGCCTTTGGATTCACACCAATAAAGATATTTACGCCATATCTTATGATAAATTTTCCTAGTGACAGGCTTTCAAGCCTGAATCAAGGTATCTATGACCCCCTTGGATAAAATCAAGCGTTCAACCTCCAGGCAGTCAGCCGCAGAGAAACTAGATTTGGATGCTGGAACAGACCTTGAATGAGAAGGTCCTGTCTCAGTGGCAGAGTCCACAGTGGTATAGATGACATGTCCATCAGGTCTGCATACCAAGTCCTGCGTGGCCATGCAGGTGCTATCAAAATCACAGAAGCCCTCTCCTGTTTGATTCTGGCAATCAGAAGAGGAAGGAGAGGAAATGGTGGAAACACATAAGCCAGGTTGAACGACCAAGGCACTGCTAGAGCATCTATCAGTACTGCTTGAGGATCCCTTGATCTGGACCCGTAACAAGGAAGTTTGGCATTCTGATGAGATGCCATCAGATCCAATTCTGGTGTGCCCTATTGATGAATCAATTGTGCAAACACCTCCGGATGGAGTTCCCACTCCCCCGGATGAAAAGTCAGACGACTTAGAAAATCCACTTCCCAGTTCTCCACTCCTGGGATATAGATTGCTGATAGATGGCAAGAGTGAGTCTCTGCCCATCATTTTGGAAACCTCTATCATCGCTAGAGAACTCTTTGTCCCCCCCTGATGATTGATATATGCTACAGTCGTGATATTGTCCGACTGGAATCTTATGAATTTGGCCAAAGCCAACTGAGGCCACGCCTGAAGCACATTGAATATCGCTCTCAGTTCTAGAATATTTATTGGGAGGAGAGCCTCCTCCTGAGTCCACACACACTGTGCTTTCAGGGAATTCCAGACTGCACCCCAGCCCAATAGGCTGGTGTCCGTCGTCACTATGAGCCATGCTGGCCTGCGGAAACACATTCCCTGGGACAGATGATCCTGTGACAACCACCAAAGAAGAGAGTCTCTGGTCTCTTGATCCAGATTTATCTGAGGAGATAAATTTGCATAATCCCCATTCCACTGATTGAGCATGCATAGTTGCAGTGGTCTGAGATGCAAGCGAGCAAACGGAACTATATCCATTGCCGCTACCATTAGTCCGATAATCTCCATACACTGAGCCACGGACACCCGAGGAATGAAATGAAGAGCTCGGCAGGTGGTTAAAATTTTTGATTTCCTGACCTCCGTCAGAAAATTTTTCATGTCTACCGAATCTATCAGAGTTCCCAGGAATGGAACTCTTGTGAGGGGGATAAGTGAACTCTTTTTTACATTCACCTTCCACCTGTGGGATTTCAGAAAAGCCAACACGATGTCCGTGTGAGATTTGGCTAGTTGGTAAGTTGACGATTGAATTAAGATATCGTCCAGATAAGGCGCCACTGCTATGCCCCGCGGCCTTAGAATCGCCAGAAGGGACCCTAGCACTTTTGTGAAAATTCTGGGAGCTGTGGCCAACCCGAAGGGAAGAACCACAAACTGGTAATGCTTGTCCAGAAAGGCGAACCTGAGAAACTGGTGATGATCTTTGTGGATAGGAATGTACAGATACGCATCCTTTAAATCGACGGTGGTCATATATTGACCCTCCTGGATTATTGGTAAAATAGTCAGAATGGTCTCCATCTTGAAGGTTGGGACTCTGAGGAAGTTGTTTAGGATCTTGAGATCTAAAATTGGTCTGAGGGTTCCCTCTTTTTTGGGAACCACGAACAGATTGGAGTAAAACCCTTGCCCCTGTTCTATTTTTGTAACTGGGCAGATTACTCCCATGGTATATAGGTCTTCTACACAGCGTAAGAACGCCTCTCTTTTTGTCTGGTTTACAGACAATCGAGAAATATGGAATCTCCCCCTTGGAGGAGAATCTTTGAAGTCTAGAAGATACCCCTGGGACATGATTTCTAAAGCCCAGGAGTCCTGAACGTCTCTTGCCCAAGCCTGAGCAAAGAGAGAAAGTCTGCCCCCTACTAGATCTGGTCCCGGATTGGGGGCCGCCCCTTCATGCTGTCTTGGTGGCAGCAGCGGGCTTCTTGGCCTGTTTAACTTTGTTCCAAGTCTGGTTAGGTCTCCAGACTGACTTGGATTGAGCAAAATTCCTCTCTTGCTTTGCAGCAGGGGAGGAGGTAGAGGGGCCACCCTTGAAGTTTCGAAAGGAACAAAAATTATTTTGTTTGGTCCTCATTTTATTTGTCTTATCCTGAGGAAGGGCATGGCCTTTTCCTCCTGTGATGTCTGAAATGATCTCTTTCAGTTCAGGCCGAATAGGGTCTTACCCTTAAAAGGGATGGTTAAAAGCTTAGACTTTGATGATACGTCAGCAGACCAGGACTTAAGCCATAATGCTCTATGTGCTAAAATGGCAAAACCTGAATTCTTTGCCGCTAATTTAGCCAGTTGAAAAGCGGCATCTGTAATGAAAGAATTAGCTAGCTTGAGAGCCTTAATTCTTTCCAGAATATCATCTAATGGAGTCTCAACCTGAAGAGCCTCCTCTAGAGCCTCGAACCAAAAAGCAGCTGCAGTAGTTACAGGAACAATGCACGCTATAGGTTGCAGAAGAAAACCCTGATGAATAAATATTTTCTTTAGAAGACCCTCTAATTTTTTATCCATAGGATCTTTGAAAGCACAACTGTCCTCAATAGGTATAGTTGTACGCTTAGCCAGGGTAGAAACAGCTCCCTCCACCTTAGGGACCGTCTGCCACGAATCCCGAATGGTGTCAGATATGGGAAACATTTTCTTAAAAGTAGGAGGGGGAGAAAAGGGAATGCCTGGTCTATCCCACTCCTTTGTAACAATGTCCGAAATCCTCTTAGGGACCGGAAAAACATTAGTGTAAGAAGGAACCTCTAGATATCTATCCATTTTACACAATTTCTATGGAGGAATTACAATAGGGTCACAATCATCCAGAGACGCTAAAACCGCCCTGAGTAACAAGCGGAGGTGTTCTAGCTTAAATTTAAAAGCTGTCATATCTGAGTCTGTCTGAGGGAACATCTTTCCGGAATCAGAAATCTCTCCGTCAGACAGCAATTCCCTCACCCCCAACTCAGAACATTGTGAGGGCACATCGGAGATGGCTAATAAAGCGTCAGAGGGCTCAGCATTTACTCTCACACCGGACCTACTGCACTTCCCCTGCAACCCAGGCAGCTTAGATAAAACCTCTGTGAGGGTAGTATTCATAACTGCGGCCATATCTTGCAGGGTGAAAGAATTAGACGCACTAGAAGTACTTGGCGTCGCTTGTGCGGGCGTTAATGGTTGTGACACTTGGGGAGAATTAGATGGCATAACCTGATTCCCTTCTGACTGAGAATCATCCTGCAACATACTTTTATCAGCTAAAATATGTTCTTTGCAATTTATTGCCCTTTCAGTGCATGAGGGACACATTTTAAGTGGGGGTTCCACAATGGCTTCCAAACACATTGAACATTGGCTTTCCTCAATGTCAGACATGTTAAACAGGCTAGTAATGACCAAAAACAGGCTTGAAAACACTTTATTTAGTGAAAAAATAACAATCTTTAAAAAAGATACTGCGCCTTTAAGAGAAAAAAAGCATACACGTTCTGCAAAACTGCTTTAAAATAATCAAATCTTTGCAATTTTTTGTTTAAGTATTCAAATTATGCAGCTAAATTTGCCCCACAAGGAAAGGAACACTTAACCCTTACAGTAAAAAAACGGATATTAATCAAGGTTTAAATCCGGAAAAAACACCCTCTGCACCTTGCCACAGCCCTGCTGTGGCACCTACCTGCCCTCAGGGATCTAGAACACAGGGGTAAAGCTTCGATTTGGCCCAAAACTTCCACAAGGGCCCACCGGAGTTGGAGCTTGCTGCTTGCCTTGCAAATACAAATGCGCAACTGAGGCACGAAAATAGGCCCCGCCCATCTCCCTGGATGTCTCTCAGCCCAAATGAACCGCACCAGAGTGGTTCCAAACTAGCCATGTGGGTTCTTAAACCCAAAAAATAAGCCAAGTGTACCCTGTAATAAAGCATCAAAAACGTTACTGCCAAAAACGTTATCAGCACTCCCAGTTCAAAAAACGTTTGCCCACAAACATTCAAACTCAGTTTAAACCATTTTTTCTTAGTCCCTATATGCAAGCTTAGTAATACCCCTCTTCTCATGGGGATACCCCTCTTCTCATGGGGATACTGTCAGCCAATTCTGAAATACCACAATCTCTCCAGAAAAAAAATGACTGAACATACCTCACTGCTCATAGCATGAAAAACGTTCCTCACACTGAAGTTTCTTGTACTCCATCCTCAGCCATTCTGTGGGAACTGTACTGGATCTTAGTGACAAATGCTAAGATCATCAGCCTCCAGGCAGAAGTCTTCATCCATCTGCTGCCTGAGAGTAAATAGTACACACCGGTACCATTTAAAATAAAAAATTCTTGCTTGAAGAAAATAAAAACTAACATTTTATCACCTCTTTCACTTTACCCTTCCTAGTACTTAGAGTAGGCTAAGAGAATGACTGGGGGTGGAGCTAAGGGAGGAGCTATATAGACAGCTCTTCTGTGGTGCTCTTTGCTACTTTCTGTTAGCAGGAGGTTAATATCCCACAAGTAAAGGATGAATCCGTGGACTCGTCGTATCTTATAGAAGAAAGGCCCTTTTAAGGGTTATTGGTAGTTTATTGTAGGCTAGGGTTTTTTTATTTTGGGGGGGCTTTTTTATTTTTATAGGGCTATTAGATTAGGTTTATTTGTTTTTATTTTAGATAATTTCGTTTGTTATTTTCATAGTTTAGTGTTTGTTACTTTTTGTAATTTAGTATTTTTTATTTTTTGTAATTGTAGAGTTAATTTTTTTTAGTAGCTTTAGTTTTTTTTTAATATGTAATTTAATTTATTTAATTGAGTTTTTTTAATTTTGGTATAATAGTAATGTAAGTTTTTATTTATTTTAAGATAGGGATCTTGTAATTTTAATTTAAAGTTAGGGGGTTGTTAGGTTTAGGGGTTAATAATTTAATTTAGTTTTTTGGGATGTGGGGGGCTATCAGTTTAGGGTTAATAGGTTTATTTAGTGGCAGTGATGTGGGAGGCTAGAGGTTTATGGGTTAATAACTTTATTTAGTGGCGGCAATGTCGGGGAGCGGCGCAACAGGGGTTAATATCTTTATTATAGTGTGGGTGATGTTGGGGTGCGGGGGGATAGGGGTTAATAACTTTATTATAGTGGCGGCGATGTCGGGGAGCAGTGGAATAAGGGTTAATAAATGTTATTAGTGTTGGCAATGTTGGGAGCGGTAGATTAGGGGTTAATAACTTTATTTAGGTGTCTGTGATGTTGGGGGCAGCAAATTAGGGGTGTTTAGACGTGGAGTTTATGTTAGGGTGTAAGGTTTAAACGTAACTTTTTTCCCCCCATAGACATCAATGGGGTTGCGTTACGGAGATTTTCATTCTGCGATTGCAGGTGTTAGTTTTTTTCTTCTAACACTCTCTCCTCATTGATGTCTATGGGGAAAGTGTACACGAGCACGTATTCTCAGCCCTTGGATTTTGTGCGGTATGGAGCTCATCACCACCATATCGCACGCACAAGGCGGCTTTTCAAAAACTTGTAATGACAGCGCTATGAAGGGTGAAATATGGTAACTTTTGTTGCGTTCGTTTCGCACCCTCTATAGCGCAAAACTTGTAATCTAGGTGTATGTTTTTTAAATAATTTTTATTAGATGGTGTTATTATGAGTGTAACTATACTTTGTAATGTGTTTTGTGCAACTTTTATGTTTCGATAAACAGTTAATCAAAGCTCTGAAGTCCTGATAATCATTCTAGTGAATGCGCTCAAGCGACTGTATTTACTTTCAACTTGTAATACGTGTGGTAAGCCCGAAGAGCGCAAACCCCTTTAATAAACCCCTTATCACTTGGGAGCAAACATTTGCACTCCACTCATAATCTGGCCTTTAATATTTAATATTTACATAACGCGCCTTAAAGTGAAAGTCAATCCTAGCGTGCTTTTGAACAAGCATCCTGAATAGCTTCGTTTGAGAAGGGGAGATTTCACTTGACCTAGAAAGCGTTTGTTTACTTTTAATTTACAGAGTAGGACTGCCTTACTGTGTGTATGTCATCTCCACTAGAATATGCCTTAACCCTTTGGGGCCTATTTATCAAGCCGTCAACCGCAAATACGCTGAAATTCTGCAGCGTAATTGTGGAGAGCTTGATTCGCCTTATTTATCAAAGGCTACAGACCGGCAAAAGTAGAATTTTGTGACATAATATACAATCCGCCAGTCTCAGTCCGACACAGATCGATAGTTACGTCACTACAGATGTTCCAAATGCAAATTCGGCACTATCTGACTACTTTGCTACTTATCAAAAATCTACCAGGTACACACCGCCACCACCTACATTATACTTATTAACCCTAATCTGCCGCCCCGGCACCGCCACCACCTACATTATACTTATTGACCTCTAATCTGCCGCCCCGACACCACCGCCACCTAAATACAAGTTATTAACCCCTATCCCGCCGCTCCCGGAGCCCACCGCAACTAAAGTTATTAACCCCTAAACCCCTGGCCTCCCACATCACTAGCACGTACTAAACCTATTAACCCCTAAACCGCCAGCCCCCACATCGCTATAAACTAAATTAAACTATTAACCCCTAAACCTAGCAACCCGCTAACCTTACATTAAATATTAACTTATCCCTATCTTATAATAAATTTAAACTTACCTTTAGATTTAAATTAAACTATATTAAACTATTAATTAACCTATTCTAACTATTATAATAAAATTGCATTAAACTATATTAAATTAATGATTAATTCAACCTAACTTTTAAACTAAAATTACATTAAACTATATTAAAATAAAAATGAATCTAACCTAACTTTTATACTAAAATTACATAAAACTACAAATTAAATTAAATATATTATATATTTAAACACCTAACCCTACTCAAATAATTTAAATCTACACAAAAAAATTACAAAGTTACAAAAAACTAAGTTACAAAAAATAACAAACACTAAGTTACACAAAAAAATAAACACTAAGTTACAAAAAATAAATTATCAAAGCTTTAAACTAATTACACCTAATCTAAGGGCCCTTTGAAAATTAAAAAGCCCCCCCAAAATAAAAAAAAAACCTAGCCTACAATAAACTACAAATAGCCCTTAAAAGGGCCTTTTGCGGGGCATTGCCCCAAAGTAATCAGCTCTTTTACCTGTAAAAAAATAAAAATACCCCCCAAAAGTAAAACCCACCACCCACACAACCAACCCCCCAAATAAAAAGCTAACTAAAAAAAAACTAAGCTCCCCATTGCCCTGAAAAGGGCATTTGGATGGGCATTGCCCTTAAAAGGGCATTTAGCTCTATTGTAGCCCAAGTCCTAATCTAAAACTAAAACCCACCCAATAAACCCTTAAAAAATCCTAACACTAACCCCAGAAGATTTACTTACAGTTTTGAAGATCCGACATCCATCCTCCAAGAAGCCGGGAGAAGTCCTCAACGAAGCGGCCGAAGTCTTCATCCAAGCCCGCAGAAGTCTTCATCCAGACGGTATCTTTTAGGATGGCATCTTCTGTTTGGATCAGTCAATAGGATGAAAGCTCAATCCTATTGGCTGATTGCAACAGTCAATAGGATTTTTTCAACCTTAATTCCGATTGGCTGATAGAATTCTATCAGCCAATTGGAATCTAAGGGACGCCATCTTGGATGACGTCATTTAAAGGAACCTTCATTCGTCTGTAGTCGTCGGAATGAAGAGGATACTCCGCGTCGGATGTCTTGAAGATGGAGCCGCTCCGCACCGGATGGATGAAGATAGAAGATACTGTCTGGATGAAGACTTCTGCGCGCTTGGATGAAGACTTTGGCCGCTTTGTTGAGGACTTCTCCCGACTTCTTGGAGGATGGATGTTGGATCTTCAAAACTGTAAGTAAATCTTCTGTGGTTAGTGTTAGGATTTTTTAAGGGTTTATTGGGTGGGTTTTAGTTTTAGATTAGGACTTGGGCTGCAATAGAGCTAAATGCCCTTTTAAGGGCAATGCCCATCCAAATGCACTTTTCAGGGCAATGGGGAGCTTAGTTTTTTTTTAGTTAGCTTTTTATTTGGGGGGTTGCTTGTGTGGGTGGTGGGTTTTACTGTTGGGGGTATTTGTATTTTTTTTTACAGCTAAAAGAGCTGATTACTTTGGGACAATGCCCGCAAAAGGCCCTTTTAAGGGCTATTTGTAGTTTATTGTAGGCTAGGGTTTTTTTTATTTTGGGGGGGCCTTTTTATCTTCATAGGGCCCTTAGATTACGTGTAATTAGTTTAAAGTTCTTTTAATAACTACTAAGTGTGAATACTCATTGATGAACATAAAAATCAAAATGAAAAAAAATGTGTGATAGTATTAGAATCAGAAAGGGGATTTCCTTAAAAATTAAGTGCTGAAAGGTTAAAAAATATATATAATAGACACAGTATAATGGCAAAGCCTAAAACCCACTAAGAAAATATAGACGAGTGTGCAAAATCACAATCTATTTATTTTTAGAATAATTTTTTTTTAAAATATGTAAATTTCAAAAGGGGACATCTCCCCAAAATACAACAGCAATAAAAAATAAAAATAAAAATACTAGATGAAGCGATCTCTGTATGTAATCAACAAATCACCAGGGACTGTATATCACAAAAGCATAATGTGTTACTTTGTTAAAAACTCTGATCGTTCACTTTGTTCTTAAGATAGACTTGTAGTCCGGAATAGAGTCTTTTACACAGATGCAATCCAGGCAATTGATACAATTTTAAATGGCTGTCCAAGTGCCGTGGTTGGTAATATTTACAGACAGAATTTATGCCTTAGAATAGGAGTGATTATAAACTTCCTCTTAGTTTGACACAGTCAGTTTACCTTATTTTCTTGTATAATTTAATTCCTTTTACCTTTTAATCTTAGAAGGTCCTCCAGAGCCGATGTTGAAAGGTTATCTCCAAGCTGAATCAGTATGCCGCATGTGTCTTGGCGTCTGACGTCATCGGTGTACTTCCCAGTTGTCAAAACAAACTTGCGGCTAGAACAAATGTTATATCCAATTGCAGTTTAGGAGATAAATTGCTACTTTTGCAACTGATGTGGTTCCCTGCACCTAGTGCTAATGCACGCAGGGGTAGAATGAGCTCAAACACAAAAAAATGTCAAAGTAGCGGAATAACCCGGGTTACCTCAGAAAATAGGATTTCTTAGAATTCAGATGTCATCATCTATAGGAGTAGCACAGTCACTTTTTTTTTCACACCAATCTTTATTTTCACACTAGTCTCTCCATTTAAGACAGAGACATCTCTATGATATCACTTAGAAGGATATTTTTCCTAGGTTTAGATAACTTTAATTTTCATTAGATTAACTTTAACACTTATTACCACAAATATCACTGATACCCATCACTTCTATATTTGTTCTACTGAATTTACTTTACACTTATTATACATAAAGGTATTGTCCTCAACGGTACCGTTTAATATAACAAATATAAGGTACAGATATATATTTTAAGACGACTAATATTTTTTATAAATTTTAATATAAATGCCAACTAAGAAGGATCCAAATTGTATTTGATACCTTCAGCTCTTTTAGCGCACTTACTTTAACCCTCTCAACGTTAAATTATACCTGAAAAGAACGAAGGATCTTTTCATTTTGTAAGTTGTGTGGTATCCTCTCTATACCAGCACTCTACTAACATCCCGTAGACCGTAATTAGTTTAAAGCTTTGATAATTTATTTTTTATTTTTTGTAACTTAGTGTTTATTTTTTTGTGTAACTTAGTGTTCGTTATTTTGTGTAACTTAGTTTTTTGTAACTTTGTAATTTTTTAGTGTAGATTTAAATTATTTGAGTAGGGTTAGGTGTTTAAATATATAATATATTTAATTTAATTTGTAGTTTTATGTAATTTTAGTATAAAAGTTAGGTTATATTAATTTTTATTTTAATATAGTTTAATGTAATTTTATTATAATAGTTAGAATAGGTTAATTAGTAGTTTAATATAGTTTAATTTAAATCTAAAGGTAAGTTCAAATTTATTATAAGATAGGGATGAGTTTATATTTAATATAAAGTTAGCAGGTTGTTAGGTTTAGGGGTTAATAGTTTAATTTAGTTTATGGCGATGTGGGGGGCTGGCGATTTAGGGGTTAATACATTTATTTAGTTGCGGTGGGCTCCGGGAGCGGCAGGATAGGGGTTAATAAATTTATGTAGGTGCGGCGGTGTAGGGGGCGGCAGATTAGGGGTTAATAAGTATAATGTAGGTGGCGGTGGGCTCCGGGAGTGGAGGAATAGGGGTTAATAAGTTCATTAGAGTGGCGGTGGGCTCCGGGAGCAGCGGTTTAGGGGTTAATAACTTTATTTAGTTGCGGCGGGGTCCGGGAGTGGCGGGATAGGGGTTAAACAGTTTAGTATAGTGTGGGTGTTTAGTGACAGTATACAAATAAAGCTGGGAAAAAGCCGAAGAGCAGCGAGATCGATGACTGTTAGTTAACAACAGTCCGCTGCTCATCGCCCTGTACTTGGTGCGCTGCTTTTTGACAGCTTTTTTGTTAAATATGGAGAACGTATTCAGGTCCGCGGCAGCGATGTTAGGCGAGCGTATAGGTGCTGGCGAATACAGCACAGTTGACAGCTTGAGTGCTAAGCACTTTCCCACCTGGGTGCTAAGATTTTTTAAGTTTTATTTTATTTTTTTAACAAATTTTTGTTAACTTTTTTTTTTCTTCAGACCCCCAAGACTTACACTATTAGGTTAGGAGATTACCTTTCCAATGGTGGGTCTTGGGGGTCTGTAGCTGCTTAGATGCCTGAGATACAGGCTTCTAAGCAGCATGCCCCCTGCTCCTATACTTAACATTATTAAGTATAAATAAAGTTGCGAGATGACATCATCACGTTATTGCACGTGACGTCACTGCGTATAACGTGAAGCCCCGGCAATGCCTGTCACTATGCAGGCCCGATCGCCAGGGTAGGAGCGGGTGGGACTGGGAGCCCCAAGATCTCCCTCAAGGTGGGAGAGTGCTAGTGACGGCTCTGAGCCGTCATTAGCACCAGAGTGGGAAACTCTGTGATGGCTCAGAGCCATCATTAGCACTCAAGGGGTTAACATATAGTGAAACTAGAATGTTTTCTTATTATGCTTCTAGATGTTGTGAAGTGACTCATTTCTTAATTGAAGACCGTACTGGGGCCACAAAGTGTTTTTTTTTTCTTCTTTCTGTTCTGCATTATCTCTCACATGATCACCCCAGCTAGCGAAGCACTAATGCAATTACCGTTCTATGACTATGTGTTTTGCAGTCCACCCTTATACAAAATCCTCCTTCTTAAAACGGGGGTGCACTTTCAGCAGAAGGTTAAGTTTGCCTGCTAAAACGTAATTCACTTTCCACTTTTTAATCAGATAAGCCCACTCTAGGAACGTCTAATGTTCTCAGAATTATACTTAGTGTTTTCTAATTTTTTATGGAGTCTACTGTTCGATAAGAGTTTATCATGGTCCAAGAGCGACAAACTGTTTATAACACCATCCTATCAGCTAAAACTTTTATCCCCAAGACCCAGTGCTATGATACCACATATCTTTGCGACCCTATTTTTATGCTTATTTTTAAAATGTAATATACAACAAGATAGCTGCAATTTTCTGGCAAAGTGACTAAAATGTGTGCGTACTTTATTCCTGAATGTAGTCAAACTTGAAAGTGTTGTAAAAGGTAATAATAACACACACACTCTCATACAACACACACACCACTCTCATAAAGCACACACACCACACACACTCTCATACAACACACACACCACTCTCATAAAGCACACACACCACACACACTCTCATACAACACACACCACACACTATCGATATAACACACACACTACTTACACTCTCCTACAACACACATACAAGTTGAGACCCAGTAAACATGGTGTTGCGACCCAGTAATGGGGCCTGACCCGTGGTTTGAAGAACCCTGAGCTAATACACCAAATATAACATGTGGTCCAAGAGAGGCCTCTTTAATTTAGGAGGAAGAAAACTGAGGTTTGAACATTCCATGATCTCAATTAATACTCACTGACCAATTCAAACTCATATTCCAATCTCAGTCTTAATTGTGTTTCTCATCTAATTCACATCCTGGTGTATGTGTAATAAGTGCATTCAGGTACATTAGTTATTATTTACTTGTTTGCTTGATGTATTATTTAATGGTTTGTCCTAGTGTTGATGGTATACATGCTTCACAGTATCCTTCTTCATGATAGTTAATAACATCTATTACTCCTTGTATATAAGTGATTTATAGTAATTCCAGTTACGCATATTCACTCCAAGTGCACAGTGATTGTTATTTACATATATGTTATCAGTTTACCCCACAGTAATCAATAAGAAATGCCATAGCCATACTATTAGAGATTTGCAGGCTAGGCTGAGTATGACTACTTGACTGTCCCTATTGGGATAGAGTTTAATTTAAAGTATTTACTATAGATATTTGTATCTATATTGATTGTTGTTCTGTTTTGATATTTGTGTGAATTGTAATGCTCAAACTCTCTTCTTTATTTAGTAAAAACATAATATAATTTAATGTCAATATAAACATACAGCTAGCTCTAACATAGCTAGAGAATAAAGTTTGCTTGGTTAAAGTGAATGTAAATTTTGATGCTAAAGTGCCCGGTTTTTAAAATTCAATTAATAACAGGGGCACTTTAATTCATCAAAATTTACATTTCACTCCTGTTGTGAAAAAATACTTACCTTTTAATCTTCACAGCAGCTCCAGCTTCCTCCGGTCATCGCAAGCCATTTCTGATGTCAGAAATGATGGATAGGTCATCCTCCAATCATGGCTTCCCCCCCGGGGGAATCAGTGTCTGATTCAATGCAGTGATTGGAGGAAGCCGGATTCCTAATTTTAGACCCAGGAAGAGGCTTTGTGATGGGTGGAGGAAGCTGGAGCTGCTGTCAAGATTTAAAGGTAAGTTTTCAGGAGTGAAATGTAAATTTTGATGAATTAAAGTGCCCCTGTTTTTAATCAAAAAAATTTAAACTGGGCACTTTAGCATCAAAATTTACATTCACTTTAACTTCTACTATATATTATAGAGAAGGAAATAGTTAACATGGTCTATTTTAATTTGCACTGAGGGGGAGAGAGCTTTATGTACTTTTAGAAATATTTTCCCATAGTTATTTTACCTATGTATATTCTTCCCTTTTCCCAATCTTCATAAAATGGTATTCTTCAAACAAAAGGTTCTCATTCACCTTATCTTCTTATTTTTCATATATTGGGGATCTAATCTTTTTCCAGTTCCTCGTTATAATATTTTTTGAACTATTAAACATAAGTTGTAATGTGTGTGAACTGGTTTTGTCTATTTTCCCCTCTTAATCGTTCAAGATTGCTGATTGAAAGTTGTTAAGGTGCTGGCTATTAAGACCTCTGTCGATGGTCTCGAATATTTTTTGCCAAAACTCTTGTAATATAGGGCAATACCAAAAATATATATGATATGATAAGTTACCTTTCTCACCACAACCTCTAAGCTTGCTGTAAGTAACAGGTTGAGGGTACACTGAGGAGTATCACACAGATATTAATGAAATAGTGAGGATGAAGAAAATGCCGAGATGTTTGCCTTATCCAATTTAAGTACATCTGTGCTTGCGGCCGGGATCACCTCTGAGACACAACAAAAGCGGATATGCCTGTGGGAGCTTTCTAAACAGCTTGTGATAGTTCGACATGCCTATCTAGCACTTTCTAAGTGCTTTGGATATTGTGAGTATAATGTGATTACTCTTGTGCATACCTCTTACCCACCTGAATGATATTGCACTATTGTGACGCCTTCTATTGTTCTTCTTTGCTACTACAGTCCTTTTGGCTCCTGTCCTGTCAGAGTTTGGAGAAGTGAGCAGCCACCTAGAGACATCATCCATCAGTCCGATTACTTGGGGACTTTGGAGCCTATTTATTAATGTGTGAGCGGACATGATACGATGTAGTGTATCATGTCCGCCGCACATCGAAAAATGCCAACAGCATACGCTGTCTGCATCTATCATTACACAAGCAGTTTTTGTGAACTGCTTGTCCAATGCCGCCCCCTGCAGATTTGTGGTCAATCGGCCGCTAGCAAGGTGTGTCAATCAGCCAGATCGTATAGGATCGGACCGATTGAAGACTGAAACAGTTTCCGCTGAAACAGGGAGCTTGATAATTCGGCCCCTTTGTTTTGATCTCTACTCTTTATGGTTCCATTTTTTTTGCCGTCTGCCAATTGGAATACCGGTGATTTATATACATATGTTTTTGTATGTTTTGTATGTTATGTTCACAATGATATTTATTATTCTTTTTCCAACACAGTATTATCACTGATTTTTTTGCACTAGGAGGCGCATCAGGTATTTTGTAATTTAGTTATGTAATTCTGTTTGCCAGTTGTTGGTATAACTTGGTAAATCATCATCCATATTTTGTAGTAGCTCATTTGATTTAGATAGCAGATGCTTTTTACCTGATTGGGGTGTGCATAAATTCTCAAGCATTGACAGAGGTCTCAATAATTTATTTTTATTTGCATATAAAAAATAGTGAATTTGAGAATAACTAAACCAGTCAGTTAGACATTCCAGGCCTGTGTCTTTGAGGGTCTCCTCAAAGTACCCCTTTCTACTGTCAGGATTCCATTTCATGTTTTACTTCTCTCACTTCTCATCACATGGTTCTCTCACTTTCATGTTACTTAAGGCTCCACCTGTCAGCAAACAGGTGCTTAGTTATTTTCATTAGCAGGAGTAACAGCTTACACGCAGTCTCTGAGCTGCATTGTTTTTCTCAAACCAACTGTTTCATAAAGGACTGTTTGCTTGGATTACTCTGGACTATTTTCTACAAGGATTACATCCCCTGAAATATCCTGTTTGCATCCTTGGACTTACAGCTAAGTTACCTCTTAATTTTATTCCATGCATACTAATAGAGAACTTAACTGCTGAATTGTTATTGTACACTTACAGCATCACTCTTAATTTAACTGGAGCTGACAGGCACTGCAGTTTTCTAAATTACTCTGCACACTATTTCATACTGGGGAATCACTGTCTCCTTTCTCACTTCATAATATATATGCTGCTTTAAGAACAAGACACTTTGAGCTCTAAGATTACAAGCTTGAACTGAAGAGGATTTAACTATTTCAAAATAAAAACTGTTACTTGGTTTTGCAACCGCAAGTCTGGGCATGTTGCCAAATTCCTCTCTTACTCTGCAGCAGCTGCTCTCAATAAACACAGCTACAAAGTAGCAGCTACAAGACAACTGAAGCATTCTCTGTGACTTGTTAAAAGTATATATCTTGCAAACCAAGCTTACTTCTTACAAGGATTAACCAACTCTCTCCTGCATTACATGTTTATTTAATGTAAGCTTAAAAAATAATTTTTGTTCTCTCAAGTTCTTTAAATTAGAAGCATATTTTTCTTCTATCATTTTTTCATTATTTTTCCATACTGTACCAGTCTAACACTATTGGAAATATTGTGCTTAGGAGGATTCATGTTGTGATAGTACTAACAGCATTGAACCTCTAACTTAATATTAATTCACCACAGGTTTACTGGTCTATGCTCACCTAAATAGCCCAAAAACCCTGGTGATACAAAACAATAATTGATCTGCAGTTGCGTTCCACTTACATAGTTGAAATAGACTTTACATAATAACTAAGCCCTACAATGGAACCAGCAGATCTCCCAACAATTGTTTATAACCTTTCTAAACGAGTGGATGAACTTAACCAGGGTCTCAGGGATTTAAAAGTAGAGAATGAGACCCTTAGGAAGGTTATTCAAGATTCAGTTTCTAGCAAACCTGTTCCTGCACAGCCTGTTACTGAGCCAATCATTGCTCCGCCAGATTTTTTCCATGGTGACAGACGTCAGTATCGTCAATTCAGAAATGCTTGTGTACTAACATTTAGTCTGAAACCTGTCACATATCCTAATGACAGGACCAAGTTGTTGAGCATGATTACTTATCTACGCGGGGAACCCCGCATTTGGGCAGATACTTTGTTTGAGTCAAACAGCCCTCTTCTGTCCTCTTTACAGTCCTTCCTTGCTGTTATGGATGAGTTATATTCAGATTCCAACCTCCAACATACAGCGGATGATAAACTGAGGAAGTTAAAACAAGGCAACCGACCAGTCGAGACCTATATTACTGAATTTAAACAACAAGCTATTGATTCCCAATGGAATGCAGTTGCTCTTAAAAGTCAATTTAGATTAGGTCTGTCTGATCAGGTGAAAGATGAACTTGCTCGTATAGATATACCAGACTCTTTGGAAGCATTTATGAGATTGGTTATGCAGATTGATAGGAGATTAAGAGAAAGAAAGACGGAACGCCAGCACACAGAGCCCTCCTATAAAAGGCCTACTCACCCCATTCAAACAACTTCCACTGCTCATTCTTTTAGCAGTGCTCCAGAGGCTATGGAGATTGGCTTCATTCGAGGCCCCCTCACTTATGAAGAAAGATTCAGACGTAAATCCAAGGGACTTTGCATGTATTGCGGTTCCGCTGCTCACTCTGTTCAGGATTGTCCATCTCTACACAAGAACAAGAACCGTAAGTCATTTTCTAGTTTGACTTCTCTATTGGTATATGATAAACCCATTCACTGTATTTTACCCCTCTATTTACAGTGGGACTGCAAACAGCTGCAGAAAGAGGCCATAATTGATACAGGCGCACAAGGAAACTACATGGATGCTTCTATTGCATTAACAAATAAAATACCACTCATAAAAAAATTGTCTCCTGTTTTTATTCGAGTAGTGGATGGGTCTGAAATTTCTTCAGGACCTATAATACAACATACCATCCCCATTCTGGTTACCACCTTTGACTCACATCAAGAATATATCACGTTTGATATTAT
This sequence comes from Bombina bombina, assembly GCF_027579735.1. Classification (NCBI taxonomy): domain Eukaryota; kingdom Metazoa; phylum Chordata; class Amphibia; order Anura; family Bombinatoridae; genus Bombina; species Bombina bombina. The sequence continues at coordinate 749,602,290 of NC_069502.1, forward strand.
CAGTTCTCCACTCTTCCCTATTGTCCTAGGTTTACAATGGCTTCGATTACATGAACCAACAATAACTTGGAGTTCTCTTGACATCAAATTTAATTCTAAATACTGTCTACAAAGTTGCTTACATCCTACAACTCTTTTACATATTACTGAAGTGCCCAGTATCCCCAAAGCTTACGACAAATTTAAAGAAGTCTTCAGCAAAAAGGAGGCAGACAGCTTACCTCCTCATCGGACCTACGACTGTCCTATTGACCTCAAACCAGGAACCACACCTCCATATGGCCATCTATACCCTCTCTGTCAACCAGAGTTGGACCATCTTAAAACCTATTTAGATGAAAACCTGAAAAAAGGCTTTATTCGCCCCTCTGTTTCACCTGCCGCAGCTGGTTTCTTCTTTGTCAGAAACAAAGACAACTCACTTCGACCTATAATTGATTTTAGGGAGTTGAACAAAATAACCATCAAAAACCGGTATCCCTTACCACTCATCCCCGAACTTATCGAACGCCTTCAAGATGCAAATTTTTTTACCAAGCTTGATCTTAGAGGGGCTTATAATCTTGTTCGAATAAGAGAGGGTGATGAGTGGTTGACCGCATTCCGTACGAGATATGGTCTCTTTGAATATCTTGTAATGCCCTTCGGGCTTACTAATGCTCCGGCCACATTTCAGTTTTTCGTGAATGATGTTTTCCATGACCTTCTTGACATCTGCATTGTGGTATACCTGGACGACATCCTTATTTATTCAAAAACTTTAGAAGATCACGTGAAGCATGTTAGCTGGGTCTTGTCAAGACTGCAAGTGCATAGACTTTACGCTAAACTTGAGAAGTGTCTTTTCCACGTTACTGAAATTGATTTCCTGGGTTACAGTATAGGACCCAATGGCATTCAAATGCAAGAAAATAAGGTAGAAGCCGTGAGAAACTGGCCACAACCCACTAACAGAAAAGAATTACAACGCTTTCTAGGTTTCAGTAATTATTATTGCAAATTTATTAGGAACTTCTCCCAAAAGATAAAACCTCTTTCTAGACTCACCAGCACCTGTGTGCCATTCCGTTGGGATAAAGATGCCGATGAGGCCTTTCGCAACCTGAAGACCTCATTCACTACTGCACCTATACTACAATTTCCAGATCCTTCCCTCCAATTCGTCCTCGAGGTCGACTCTTCAGATTTTGCTCTTGGCGCTATTCTCTCCCAAAGGAAAAGTCTTACACAACCACTTCATCCAGTAGCTTTCTATTCTAAGCTACTCTCTCCAGCCGAGATTAACTACTCCATCGGAGAAAAAGAACTTCTCGCAATTAAACGTGCTTTTGATACATGGAGACATCTTCTAGAGGGCACGGTACAACCTATCATAATCTATATAGATCATTGCAACCTGGAATTCCTGCAGAAAAATAAAACTCTGTCCAGTAGACAAGTAAGATGGAGCCTGTACTTTAGCAGTTTTAACTATCTTATAGTATACAGACCTGGATCTAAAAATGGGAAGGCTGACTCTCTCTCCAGGAGAGATCCCAGACCACCAAATTCTCAAGAAGTTACTTCCATCATACCTGCAGACAAATTCTTGGGCCTGATGCCTACATTTAAAACTCAACTCCTTACTGCTCTACAGTCAGATAATCAGAGATCCCATCTACATCTGACTCAAAATGCTGATTTCTATTATCACGACTCCAAGCTATATATCCCAGAATCTCTCAGGAATGACTTGATTAAACAACATCATGATCCTCCTTTGCTTGGACACCCTGGTATCAAAAGGACATTAGATCTCTTATCAAGACTTTATTGGTGGCCAAACATGTCTGATTCCGTCCATAATTATATACAACACTGTGATATCTGTATCACTTCTAAAAAGGATAGAAATAAACCTTATGGTCACCTAATACCTATGGATATCCCTGAAAGACCTTGGGCTCAGGTATGGACTTTATTGTTGAACTTCCTTTAAGTTCTGGATTTAATACTATTCTTGTTGTTACAGATATTCTCACAAAGATGGCTTTATTCATTCCGTATCACAAGGTACCCACATCCGCGGAGACTGCTCAACTTTTCCTGAATTCGGTTGTACGCTTCCATGGGATCCCGAACATCATAACAACCGACAGAGGAGCTCAATTTACTTCAAAATTCTGGAAATCCCTCGCCCAACATCTACAGATTGATCATCGACTTAGTACAGCCTTCCATCCGCAGACCAATGGTCAAACTGAAAGGTTAAACCAATGGCTTGAACAGTACATCCGCTGTTACTGCTCATACCAACAAACAGAGTGGGCCCGGTACCTATACATGGCAGAATTTGCATATAATAATAGTAAAAACAGTACAACCAATTTGTCTCCATTCTTTGCGAATTACGCTTTCCACCCTAACTTCTCCATCCATGACTCAATTGCCCCAACTTCTCCCCCGGTTGATGACCGTCTACAAAAGATAGCGGAGAATTTTCATTCCTTGCGTCTAAACATCCAGAACGCACAAGCTATACAAAAGAAGTACTATGATCTCCGTAGAAGACCTTCTCCTGTCTATGCAGTAGGAAATAAAGTCTGGCTTTCAACCAAAAACATCAAAATACCTGTTCCCAGTAAAAAATTAGCTGGCTTATTTATCGGACCCTTTACAGTAAGCAATATTGTTAATGCCAATGCAGTTACTCTTGATCTTCCATCATCATTACCTATTCACCCCACCTTCCATGTCTCGCTCCTGAAACCGGCTTCCTCTACCTCAACGACTAAAACTATTCTTCCCCCTGATCCGGTGACCTTGGATGTTGACATATTTGAGGTCCAAGATCTATTGGACTCTAGATACTACAATGGTCAGTTGCAATACCTTGTGAGGTGGAAGGGTTTCTCGCCAGATGACGACAGTTGGGAACCGCACACCCACATCAATGCCCCTCGGTTGCTCTCCCGCTTCCATAGACGCTATCCACATAGACCCAGGCATCAAGCCGAGGATCGGCTTCCTTGAAGGGGGGCTTATATCAGGATTCCATTTCATGTTTTACTTCTCTCACTTCTCATCACATGGTTCTCTCACTTTCATGTTACTTAAGGCTCCACCTGTCAGCAAACAGGTGCTTAGTTATTTTCATTAGCAGGAGTAACAGCTTACACGCAGTCTCTGAGCTGCATTGTTTTTCTCAAACCAACTGCTTTCATAAAGGACTGTTTGCTTGGATTACTCTGGACTATTTTCTACAAGGATTACATCCCCTGAAATATCCTGTTTGCATCCTTGGACTTACAGCTAAGTTACCTCTTAATTTTATTCCATGCATACTAATAGAGAACTTAACTGCTGAATTGTTATTGTACACTTACAGCATCACTCTTAATTTAACTGGAGCTGACAGGCACTGCAGTTTTCTAAATTACTCTGCACACTATTTCATACTGGGGAATCACTGTCTCCTTTCTCACTTCATAATATATATGCTGCTTTAAGAACAAGACATTTTGAGCTCTAAGATTACAAGCTTGAACTGAAGAGGATTTAACTATTTCAAAATAAAAACTGTTACTTGGTTTTGCAACCGCAAGTCTGGGCATGTTGCCAAATTCCTCTCTTACTCTGCAGCAGCTACTCTCAATAAACACAGCTACAAAGTAGCAGCTACAAGACAACTGAAGCATTCTCTGTGACTTGTTAAAAGTATCTCTTGCAAACCAAGCTTACTTCTTACAAGGATTAACCAACTCTCTCCTGCATTACATGTTTATTTAATGTAAGCTTAAAAAATAATTGTTGTTCTCTCAAGTTCTTTAAATTAGAAGTATATTTTTCTTCTATCATTTTTTCATTATTTTTCCATACTGTACCAGTCTAACAGTATTGGAAATATTGTGCTTAGAAGGATTCATGTTGTGATAGTACTAACAGCATTGAACCTCTAACTTAATATTAATTCACCACAGGTTTACTGGTCTATGCTCACCTAAATAGCCCAAAAACCCTGGTGATACAAAACAATAATTGATCTGCAGTTGCGTTCCACTTACATAGTTGAAATAGACTTTACATCTACTATGTCTACTATCCTGAAATTATTAACTAAATTCCCCCTTTCAAGTTGATCTTTTATTGAACTGTAATTCTTAAATTGATTTAATATCTCCATATTGTTTCTACAATATTGTTTCTACAATATTGGTTATTACCTTTCTTTAGTTTATATATTCTGTTGCTAATTTCCTTCTTCTTGATAGCTCTGGTTAACAGTTTCCCATTTTTGTCCCCTTCTGTATAGTATTTCCTTTTTTTTTCCTTTTTTTTTCATTTAAATAATTTTTATTAGGTACATTGGTTTTACATCATAACAGAAAATTCTTAAAACATCAGAAAAATACTTTGCGAATAGATTTGATATTATTAAATCAATGACCCAACTTTTTTTTTTTTTTGAGAATTTTCCAATGTATATAGAAATATAAAGGGTATAACAATATAGCAATAGTTGTAAATACCTGGGGGTAAACAAATTAGGTTAAATTAGGTGAGGAGGGAGGATAGGAAGATTAGGGTAGGGGGTTAAGGGAAGTATCCTACTACGCTTAACGTATTAGAGAGTATAGGATATAACTTTCAACTCTGTGGGGTAGCGCAGAACTCAGATATACACTATGATGGGTGCAAATATAATTCCATATTATATAAACAATGATAGTGTTAGGTTCTCATACATTATCATATATTCCTTGTTCCCAAATAAACAATATATTAGTTATCATATCATGTTTACCCAGATAGCAATAGTGCATTTTCTCTAGGGAAATTACATGGTTCATTTCTGATCTTCATTGTGTTATTGTGGGTGTCTCTTGCGTCTTCCACAATCTGGGGATCAGTCTCTTAGCACAAGTCAGCATTATAAGAAGTAATTTCTTGCGATAGACACAAGGAATCTTTGGAATATGGCTAAGAAGAATAATTTGTAGTGTAAGAGTGATGTCTATGCTCAATGTGCTATTTATATTTTGTTCCACTTGTTGCCAAAATTCACCTAGACTCGGGCAGGACCACCATATATGAGCCATAGTACCCACTCCACCACATCTCCTCTAACAGCTGGAAGAAGCTGTAGGATATATAACTCGTAGTCGTTGTGGCGTTAGATACCATCTGGCTATAATTTTATAATTCAACTCAGACATAGTCAGGGAGGCAGAGGAAGAGTGAGTGAGGCGAAAACACCGTTTCCAATCATCTACATCTAATTCGCTTAGTAACTCTTCGGTCCACCTCGCCAAGTATGAGGGGCGCTTCTCGGGGAAAGAGCTCCTAAGAATTTTATAGATCATAGAAAGATGTGCTTTAGTAATATTCGAGATAACACAAAGCTGCTCGAAAGGAGTTAGAGGTCTTAATAATTCTGTCTTGTGTGGGCTATTATTGATGGCATGTCTAACTTGTAGGTATGCAAACCAACTGTGGAATGGGGATCCTAGTTCATCTTTAAGCAAAGTTCTGTCTTTAATCCCTGAGGGGCCAATGATTAAATATATTGGAAGGTTCTGTAAAAGCTTATTGGCATTAGTATGGGTGAAAAGGCTATGTTTCAGGAACAAATGATTGCGGAGTAAGGGAGTTAAAGGGGATATTATTGTTGACACTCCTTTCATATGTGAGATAACGTAGTCCCATGTCTCAAGAGTAGCTCTAATGTAGTCGTTATGTTGCACCATATAAGGCCTAGAATCTTTAGGGAGCCAGGGTAAGTCTCTCATATGTTTAACTTGGGATAGATGACTCTCTATCTGTATCCATAGATTCGAGGGGGGTGAGTGATTCCAAGAAACTATTCTGGCTAGATGTGCTGCTCTATAATAGTTAGTTATATTAGGGACGTTAAGACCCCCATCCTCTTTGCTAAGATATAAGGTGTGCTGAGCGATTCTGGGGCGTTTATAAGACCAGATAAAGGAGTTTATCAACTTTTGTTGTGTCTTAAGGTAGGAATTAGGCAGGGCCATCGGAAGCGTCTGAAAAATATATAAGTATTTAGGTATTATCATCATTTTTACCGTGTTAATCCTACCAAGCCACAATAAATGTCCCTGTCTATGCCAAGACTCCAACAAGTTCTTAATGCTTAATTGGAGAGTAACAACGTTATCTGAAAATAGTTTATGAATATCTTTTGGGATTGTCAGGCCTAAGTATTTAAGCTTGTCTGTGATAACAAATTTCATGTGTTGTGCTACAGATCTTATTTCTTGGGATGTTAAGTTAATCGGCATCAACCCCGACTTCTCCATATTAATGGAGAAATTAGAGACCTGTTTATAATTCTCCAAAAGTTAAAATGGGGAGAGAGTAAGCGCTAAAAAGCTTAAAAGGCTAGTAAAAGGTACATTTTAATACATATAAAAATTTACAAATGGCAATCAGACGCATGGATCCATGTCTGACTTAACAAAAAAAATATATATATATATAATAAACAAATCTAAAAATATCTAAAAATATCCAATGGAGTATAGCATGTGACGCTGACTTAGTGACCCAGTGATGAGGAGTTAAGACATGTACATTCAATAATATAAACAACCTAAGTAAGTGATTGAGTGCACACAATAGCTTTCAACAAAGAAAAATAGCATTCACAAAAAATAGTGTTCACAAAAATTGGCGTACATAAAAAATGTTCAAATGTTCAACCGGTTATATGTAAGTGAATCCAGTAGTGTTTCCTCCAAAGTGACGTGTAGAAATATAACGTGAAGTCAATAATAGTAGAATGTACATTCTACTATTATTGACTTCACGTTATATTTCTACACGTCACTTTGGAGGAAACACTACTGGATTCACTTACATATAACCGGTTGAACATTTGAACATTTTTTATGTACGCCAATTTTTGTGAATGCTATTTTTCTTTGTTGAAAGCTATTGTGTGCACTCAATCACTCACTTAGGTTGTTTATATTATTGAATGTACATGTCTTAACTCCTCATCACTGGCTCACTAAGTCAGCGTCACATGCTATACTCCATTGGATATTTTTAGATATTTTTAGATTTGTTTATTATATATATATATATATTTTTTGTTAAGTCAGACATGGATCCATGCGTCTGATTGCCATTTGTAAATTTTTATATGTATTAAAATGTACCTTTTACTAGCCTTTTAAGCTTTTTAGCGCTTACTCTCTCCCCATTTTAACTTTTGTATTGTTAGCCTACTAGGAGGCTATATATTTAGTAAGCTTAAGGCCCTGGGTGTAGCGCTCGGTCCACTTCTCCTGTTTATAATTCTCCAATGTCTCGACCAGAATGGGTAAAGTAGTTGCTGGTGATTGTAAGGTAAGGATCACGTCGTCCGCGAACAAAAGGCATTTCTGAGTGATGGAACCGTATTCTAAGCCCTGAATGCAAGGGTTATTTCTAATTTGTAGCGCCAATATTTCCACTGTAAGGGCAAATAGTAAGGGCGAAAGCGGACATCCTTGGCGAGTTCCATTAGAAATAGAGAAGGATTGAGAGATAGTGTTATTTATTTTGACTTTTGCACTAGGGTTGTGGTCAAGGGCTTGTATTCTAGTAATAAATGATTTAGAGAAGCCAAATTTTGACAGGGTGTTCCACATAAATTGCCAGTCTACCCTGTCAAAAGCTTTCTCTGCATCTGTGGAAAGCAAGACTAGAGGGGTGTGGTTATCTTGAGCATATTTTAAGGAGTGCAGTAATCTTATAGTGTTATCTTTCGCCTCACGACCCCTAATGAAGCCTACTTGGTCCGGGTGAATGATTTTAGGTAGTACTGTATTCATACGGTTTGCAAGGATTTTGGCGTATATTTTCATGTCTATGTTTATAAGCGATATTGGCCTATAATTACCTACAAGGTCTTTTGCTTTACCTGGTTTTGGGACGACCGTAATCAATGCCTCTAACAGAGAACTAAGGAGAGTATTACCTTGGTCGATATCTGTGAAGAGTGAGTGAAGATGCAGGCTTATCTGTTCTTGAAGGAGTTGATAAAATTTCGCTGTAAGTCCGTCAGGACCTGGCGATTTGCCATTAGGTAATGACTTAATTACCGAAACAATGTCTCGCATTGTTATAGGTGAATCTAGGAATTGTTTGTCCTCTTCTGTAAGAGAAGGGGTGTCTACAGTTGCCAAATATGCTTCTAATTTTCCCGACTTATCTAGAGTTGCAGTATCTTTTATATTATATAAATTTGTATAAAAGGAGACAAATGAGTTAGTAATCTCCTCATTTGTGTGTGTAATTTCCCCCGTGTTTTGTCTAAGAGATCTAATAAATGTAGAGTATTTTTGCTTTTTATGTGACCTGGCCAAAAGACGGCCCGCCTTATTGCTTTCCACAAAAAATTTAGATTTAATAGTCATAGCTCTCATATGAGCTTTTTGTATAAGAAATTTGTTTAAGCTTTCTCTTGCTTCAGTTAATTTAGAGAGTTTTGAAACAGATTTTGGGTCAGCTTTTTGAGCGGCCTCCCGTGTAGCCAGATCACTCGTCAAAGAGGAGAATTGGGTTGTTTATATCTTTCGTTGTTTAGCATTGTGTTTTATTAATATCCCGCGGATATAGCACTTGTAAGCCTCCCAATAATTCGCAATCGATGTGTCCTCAGATTTGTTTAGAGTAAAATATTTGTCTAAAAATTTCTTAATTTCATCGACTGTTTCTTGACTAGTGAGTATGGAGTCATTAAGTCTCCAGTTAAATGTATTACGTGGTTTGCTAGACCATTTAAATATAGTAGACACCATACTATGGTCAGACCAAGAGGTGTGGGATATTTTTGAGTGAATAAGATCCGATAATAGGGTTTGACTGCAAAGAATGTAATCCAACCTGGAATAGGAATGCTGTGGGTGGGAGAAAAAGGTATAATCTCTCTTATTTGTGTGTACTATTCTCCAGGTGTCAAACAAATTAAGGGATTGTAAGGCTACGCAGTTGTTCTTCACAACATTATTGCGCAAATATGATTTTCCATTGGATGTGTCTAATACAGGGTTCAGAGGGAAATTGAAATCTCCTCCTAATATGATTGGACCTTTAGCGATGGAATAATGTGTTGATCAAGGACTTAAAGAAATGGGGAGTGGGTTTATTTGGAGCGTATATGTTAGCTAGGGTGATTGGGGTGCCATAGCATAGTCCGATCAGAATCAGAATCCTACCTTCCTTGTCTGTAAATTTTTGCAGGAGTTCAAAGGGTAAATTACATCCAAAAGAGATGCTTACTCCATTTTTCTTATGAGAGCCCGAGCTACAATAATGTTGGTCATAGTATCTCTTAGATAGTGTAGGTTCATTAGAATTTTTAAAATGGGTTTCCTGGGTCATGATAATATCTATTTTCCTTTTGTGAAAGTCGTGAAAATCTATAGAGCGCTTCTCCGCTGATAAGAAGCCCTTGACATTTTGAGTTGCAATGTGTAGTGAACCTACTCTTTGACAGGTTGATGGTGTCATTACAGTATAGAGTTTCTTGTTATATTATGCCAGAAAGCTAGATTAATCTGGTTAGGATACTTGGGTAAGTAGGGATAGTCTGGTTAGGGTATTAGGGTAATCAGGTATTAGAGGATACAATATATATGTAGCTAGGAGCTAGATATATTGATAAGGGGAAAAAACAACTGCACAAACCTATTCTAGCTCAGAGGTCGTGTCAGTGCTAAGACCACACAAGTCTGTGCTATATATTAAAGAAAAACAACTTGGGAGCTTTTTTACAAACCGGGTGTCATAACTATCTAAAATGTTATATATATTATTTATATATTTAGTGGAGATTTCCTATCTTGTGGTAGACACGTGTAGAAAATTAGTTTATTCATGAAGTCCTAAAGTTGTCTCTAGGGGTCTTCGTAAATATCTTGTAACTCTGACATGTTCTAAATCTATGGAGCTGGTAAGATACTATGAGTAGAAGTGTAAATTACCTATGTGGATAAATACTAGTATAGCAATAATAGTTCACTGCTAGAAAACATTTTTTTTTCTCCCAAAATACATAACAAGATAAATCTCAAAGACGTGAGCTAGGGCATATAAGTATTAGGCACAATTAAATGATCAAAAGAAATTTAAACTGAGTGGTACCTTTCCCATCGCCAATGACTCATTAGTTTCCAGGGATAAAGCCATTATGCCAATTTTAGTTGGGGTTCAGTACTAACTAGTTAGATAGCAATTGAATACTGAAGGTCTGGAAAGCAGCCTGTATTGTGAACAAGTACTTAATCAGTGCTTTGCATTGCAATCCTAGGTAAATGAGTGGTATCAGACATTACAAAGTGGTCTATTTTAAAAACTAAAATTCGTCTCATCTCCTATATATATCCTAGGCTAAGAATACATTCAAATAATAACGTTGATATATTAGCTAACTAGATTCTAGTGCTCATCAATTAAACAAATTTAAGTAGACTAGCTATTTTAATATTGGTAGCATACGTTTAAACATTTCTAATCTAAGAATAACAATTCAGTTCAAAGCTTAAAATTATCTATGTAAAAATATATTAAACATCAACAACCTGAAAACATTTATACAAAACTTGGATTTAAGCTGAAATGCTATATCCTCCCTAGATTGAGAGTGAAATTGAGTCTTTTGGTGTAGAAAAGACTAGTCTCTTCTTCCCAAATGTCCGCCTTTCAATTTTTAAATAGACACATCAGAAGATATATAGGATCCAGGTCTGCAAGTCAATAATCTGTAAATACTGAACCCTTAAAGGAAAAAAAAAGGTAATTAATTATAGTTACTCATCCAGGAGACTCTGTGTCTATTTCTTCATTGTTGGTCTAGGGTACTTGTCTGCGTTTGTTTTGTTTGGACAGAATATCAGGTCCTGGCCGTCATTGGGGTTTGGGACTGTCCTGTCCACTTTGTTGCTTGTGAGATGAATGAGATTCTCCATTGCCAGGTTGTGGGATATTCAATAGATTGCAGAACCTGTTAACTTCGGACAAAGAGGTGCACTCTATTTTTTTTCCGTTTCTCATTACAATCACTGATGTAGGGAAGCCCCATCTATAGGGGATATGCAATGCACGCAAGTGGGAAGTTAGAGCCTGGTATTCTCTCCGCTTTTGTAATGTTCTTATGGATAGATCCTGGTAAATCTGAATTTTTTGCCCTTGGAAATGTATTGCTTGTCTTTTTCTGGTTATATTATATATCTCCTCTTTTTGCTTGTAGTTTTGGAAGTGAACTACAATGTCTCTTGGTGGGGAATCATCCGGTGGCTTTGGACAGAGTGCACGGTGTGCTCTGTCAAGTGGAATTGTAGTGTTTTCTACTGTGTTGTCTCCTAGTATTTCAGAAAACAGGGCCTGTAGATAGTCCTGGATTTCGCTATTTAAGACTGTTTCCGGGATTCCTCGGAAGCGGAGATTACCTCTTCCAGAGCGATTCTCTAAATCTTCTATTTTGTCTTCCAGTTCAGTTATAAGTTGATGTTGTTTTGTCTGACTGGATGAGAGGCTCGCTAATTTTTGCGATACTACATATTCATGCTCCTCCAAAGTGTCGACTCTGTGACCTAGGTCACTGATTTCCTCCTTTAGATCAGCAGATTCATCTTTAATACAGGATTTAACCTGCTCAATCAAGGCTTCCATAGCTTTATATGTAATTGGAGCATCGCCATTATGTTCCTGTACTGTAGATGACTCACAGTTAGTAGTGGCTAATGTGGTTTCTTGATCTTCTTCGATGGAATTCTGCGAAGAATCAGCATCTTTGTTTTTAGGCATTTGGTCTGCTTGTTTAAAAAAAGCATTTACTGCACCCTGGTTGGTCTGTGGAGGTTTCTGTAGTTTGTCCTGTCTTGGATTTTTCCTTTGCGACATATTGGCGAATGAGTGTGTTTCTCCTATAAAAACTACTTATCTTCAAGGCAAGATACTGTACTGTACCCCCAGGGGATTTTACCCTCACAGGGTGATCACGGAAAAAGGCAAATGGGTTATGACCCGCCACAATTCTGTGCGACGGGAAAGGGGGTGGGGGTACGTGTTTGAAAGCCTGAAGATTAAGCACCACAGAATATATCAGAATTTGTATGAGGATGTTCGAGTCTCATGTCATATAGTATATATATATAATGTATGATGCTCTCCGTGCAGCAGGTTATTAAATGTGCTCAAACAGTACTCAGATTGTCTAGGTGGTTGCTGTTAAATAGAGTAGTCATATAAATGGCTGTTCAATATGCTGTTATAGCAGGCATCCAGCGTTTATTAGCTCTTCATTAGATAGATACGTATAGTACAGTGGATACCATGTGAAGGCAGAGCCTTTTTGTGCCCCTACCTCTGACTCCTAATACACACCGGAACTGTCCACAATGATTTTCTACATATGTTAAAGAGGCACCATTTTATTTCAGAGGTACATTGTAACTAAGAACATTTTGTATGTTTGTAACTGCTAGTTCTTGTTTAATCTCTTTTGAGTCTGTGTTAATTTTTGTAAATAGTCTCCTGGTTTAATTAACGTTCAATTAACATTTACTGGCAGGTAATTATTTAGAGAAATGTATCTGCGTCATTTGTGCCTTACCGGTCATCAAATATAGCAGGGAGGGAGACGTTCTGTCAGTGCAGATGTGTCCGGTATCCGATGATGATCTTAGTTCACGGCAGGTATCGCTCACACTAAGGCTCACTTGTGCCTACTTGGTCAGATTAAAAGTAACGTGTGTCACAATCCATTGCAGGTCTCAGATCTTACAGCTTATTACATTGCCGATATAGCCATGAAGTTATATAGATAACTGCTCTAGTTTAGGTACCTGACCTTTAGACTAGGGTCTCCACTTGTGGACAATTATTTCAGCCGCAGATTAGTGCCTTTAACATCTAAGACACTCGGTCTGTACACAGAGCCTCAGTGCAATGCGGCCATCATGGTCGGCCGTTCGCTCCGCCCCCAGTATTTCCTTTTTAACCAAAGGGCCTTTTTCTTATTTATTTCAGACCATAAAGTTTGTAAGCTCTTCCTACTAGTTTTTAGTTCCTCCAATGTCACATTGTTGTCTGGACATTTTTTATGAGCTGTATCTAATAGTTGTATCTTATTGATAATTACTTCTAGAGACTTTTTTTTTTCTTAGTAAATATAGCTTTTTGTTTTATCAGTTTGCCTCTAATTACATATGTATGTTCATTCCATAGTGTGTGGGGTACGATATCCTCTACATTATTTAATTGAAAATACTCTTCTATCTTTTCCCCTATCCTATCTTTAACTTCTTGGATATCTAATAGGGAGTCATCTAAATGCCATTGTGAGGTGTTCCTAGGCCTTTCTCCCCATTTTAATTGTAAAATCACTGGTGCATGGTCTGACCAAGTTATTGGAAAAATCTTCATGCCCCGGACTAAAGCTAGACGCCTCAGATCTGTACAAAAATAATCCAGTCTTGATTACGAAAGATGGGGGTTAAAAAAAAAAGGTATACTCCCTTTGCTTTGGGTTTAGGATTCGCAAAATATCATAAATTGCCATATTTTTAGGCTATTATTGACCTCTTTGATTGTGTTATTGGATAGCAGTTTTATTTCTCGATTTTTTTTAATATTGGGCCTAAGGAAATATTAAAGTACCCTCCCATTATGAGTGTACCTTTTTGCGTATCTAAAACTGGATTGATTAATTTCTTTTTTTTAAAATAATTTTTTATTGAGGTTATTGGCATAACATCTCCATAAACAAACAGAAAACAAACAAAGCATGTTACAATAAGTATTCAGGAACATTCTCTCAGATTATGCTTTTACCAAAGAATGCTCAAGCAAACTATATAGTCACATGTATAATAGATATATTTCCTGAAAAAATCTAAAATGATCTCTCTATAATGGTGTGTGACAAGCTAACTGAAATGTCTTATTATATTTTAAAAATAACTCCCTTTCCTATTGTGATAAGCCACTTTTGGGCTCTATTAACCTTATATGTTAACTAAAGGGAGTAAAATTATGAAAATGGTCTCTCTTGGACCGATGGAAAATTAAAGTAAAATTCTCAACTGACATAAATAACAGAAGAGTTATAAATAATATATTATGTAGTGTCTTCTCACATTTCTAATATAATAGTATTTTTAACTTAGGATAATTTATGAATTGCAAATATAACACAACGTGGTTTATAGCAGACTAAGCGCTGCTAGGTTTTAAACCCAGAACGTAAGCTGGGCAATTTTAAGTGAAGCGAGTGATAATACATATATTGTGATTGCTTAAATATTAATATAGCATAAGCCATGTGTCTGTAGTCCCCACATACAAGTCTCATTATCCCCAGTGGGTGTTTAATGGTGGAAAGAATGATCTATAATAGGCAGATATACCTTGCATGAAAATATGAAGGTAAAACTTAAAAATGAAATACCTAAAATGGAATTGGAGTGTTCCGACACAACTATAAAGGCAAATATCCTTATGGGGCTGTAAATTAAAATAGTACGTAGTGAGTGAATGAGAGCATAAAAGGAGAACAAACATCACCCTTCAAACAAAGCATTAACCCACCCCCACGATAAAAAGGAACAGTGGTATATAATATAGACCCTTAAAGCTTGTTCTGGTGCTAAAACTAATTGTATAGCATTCCAGCTCCACACACCACTCCCATCTCCTGTCTGACATGAGGTCTCTTCTCTGTAAGCATATCTGGATATTACATGTAAACCTATTGGCTGGTTAATGTAAATGCATATACATTTATCTTCATGTAGATCTAAAACAATAAACATTCAAAAATGTAACGCTAGAGCTTCCCAGAAGACACAAGGGGGAGGGAAAAGATATCTAACATATAGTTATCTGTTAGCTCATAAGGTAATTTTAAGATTAACCCCTTTTGGTTTAAAGAAGTATGAAAACATATTGAAATATGTACATATTGAGTCACATCTTAGTCCTATGGAAGTCGTCACTTTATTAGTGTCGCTACCATATGTCACTCAGCTGAGGTCTAAAGTTCCTTTGCTCCTCTATCCGATTTCTCTAGTAGGTATGAAGGCGTTTGCATATCCCAGCCACACCATATCGTTACTGGTTGATCCCCCTGGCACGTACAAAACAATATGTGCCTTAGATACAATCTCTCCAGAAGGATCAGTTGCTGACAACTGTGGATCCGTGTATCGGGGCTGGAAAGTCTTCAAGTATCTAGGAATGACCTGAACAGCGTTCAGTCGTTGTCCCTCTATGCTCGTTTGTTTACGGCCTACTCCAGACTCCCTTTTGACTGGCCGCGTCTCCAGGGTACCCAGTATCAGCCTCTCGTCCGTTATCAGAAGACCCCCTGCAGTGCACTTGCACGGGGACCCTCCAGCAGGTGCAATACTTGAAGGGGTCCAACCACCTGAACCCAGGACTCCAATTTCGTCGGTAGGCTCCTCTTGTATAACAAGATCCACCTTCAGACTGTCAACCAGTGTAGGGCTGTAAGATTTGTTGAAGTCATTTCCGAGCTGGTAGAAGAGAGCTCATCTCTCCCCTCCGCTTTCAGACATAGCGTGAGGGATGCGTACTGGTTCTCCATCCTGTGAGTCATCCACTGCAAGAGGGCTATTACTTCTGCCGCCATTTTAGATCCGTGCAACTTAGAAACGTATCTGTTTCTCTTAGCTCCCACTTCTCGACTCAGCTAAATAGCGACACCAAAGTGAGTAAGCATAAACCTGTCGCTTCACCCGGCTATCTTCCTAGCCGGGGGGGGGGGGAAAGATGGTAAAAAGTCATAGGCCGCCACCCGGGTTGTAGCTGATTTTAGGTCTCTCCGTTACTGACACATACAAGTATTAGGATAATCCGTTTCTAGAACAGTTCAGCAGCAGATTATGAGCAGTATATATCGAAATAAAGTAATATAGGTAAAGTAATCTCCAAATTATTTAACAAGCTAGCGGAGCAACCAATTTTCACGTCTGATCGTGGCCGCGGCTTACGGATTGATTAATTTCTTAAATAAATCACTCTGCTTATTATTAGGTGCATATATGTAAAAGATTGTTATATAGATGCCATTCCTCTTAACCATGTCTGAAGAAAAGAATCAAGATGTATATTTGTGGTTGGTGAATTTGGGTTCCCTATTTATCTTAAAATGTGATTCTTGGATCATTCTTTCCATCTCCCTTAGTGCCATAGACCTTTTTTCTGGGACATTAAGTCCCTTAACATTGATAAATTGGATATTATTCATCTTATAATATCCTTAGTAAAGACTATTTCCTTCTTGAGAGTATGTTAGTTACCAATTTTTCTGCATAATCATATATTGACTTTATAATAAAAATATTGTTATCACCATGACATATTTCTCCTTTTTATGCAAAAAACAGAATTTATGCTTACCTGATAAATTTCTTTCTCTTGCGATGTATCGAGTCCACGGATTCATCCAATACTTGTGGGATATTCTCCTTCCCAACAGGAAGTGGCAAAGAGAGCACCCACAGCAGAGCTGTCTATATAGCTCCTCCCCTAACTCCACCCCCCAGTCATTCGACCGAAGGCTAGGAAGAAAAAAGGAGAAACTATAGGGTGCAGAGGTGACTGAAGTTTTATAATAAAAAATACTACCTGTCTTAAATAGACAGGGCGGGCCGTGGACTCGATACATCGCAAGAGAAAGAAATTTATCAGGTAAGCATAAATTTTGTTTTCTCCTGCAAGATGTATTGAGTCCATGGATTCATCCAATACTTGTGGGATACCAATACCAAAGCTTTAGGACACGGATGAAGGGAGGGACAAGACAGGTACCTAAACGGAAGGCACCACTGCTTGTAGAACCTTTCTCCCAAAAATAGCCTCCGAAGAAGCAAAAGTATCAAATTTGTAAAATTTGGAAAAAGTATGAAGCGAAGACCAAGTCGCTGCCTTACAAATCTGTTCAACAGAAGCCTCATTTTTAAAAGCCCATGTGGAAGCCACCGCTCTAGTAGAGTGAGCAGTAATCCTTTCAGGAGGCTGCTGGCCAGCAGTCTCATAAGCCAAACGGATGATGCTTTTCAGCAAAAAAGAAAGAGAGGTTGCCGTAGCCTTTTGACCTCTCCACTTTCCAGAATAGACAACAAACAATGAAGATGTTTGACGGAAATCTTTAGTTGCTTGTAAGTAGAACTTTAAAGCACGAACCACATCTAGGTTGTGCAACAGACGTTCCTTCTTGGAAGAAGGATTAGGACACAGAAAAGGAACAACAATTTCCTGATTGATATTCCTATTATTAGAAACAACCTTAAGAAGAAATCCAGGTTTGGTACGCAAAACCACCTTATCCGCATGGAAAACGAGATAAGGTGAGTCACACTGTAAAGCAGATAACTCAGAAACTCTTCGAGCCAAAGAGATAGCTACTAAAAACAGAATCTTCCAAGATAAGAGCTTAATATCTATGGAATGCATAGGTTCAAACGAAACCCCTTGAAGAACTTTAAGAACCAAATTTAAACTCCATGGCGGAGCAACAGGTTTAAACACAGGCTTGATTCTAACTAAAGCCTGACAAAACGCCTGAACGTCTGGAACATTCGCCAGACACTTGTGTAAAAGGATAGACAAAGCAGATATTTGTCCCTTTAAGGAACTAGCAGATAATACCTTCTCCAATCCTTCTTGGAGAAAAGATAATAGCCTAGGAATCCTGATCTTACTCCATGAGTAACCCTTGGAATCACACCAGTAAAGATATTTACGCCATATCTTATGATAGATTTTTCTGGTGACAGGCTTTTGAGCCTGAATCAAGGTATCAATGACCGATTCAGAGAAACCACGCTTTGCTAAAAGCAAGCGTTCAATCTCCAAGCAGTCAGACGCAGAGAAAGTAGGTTTGGATGCTTGAATGGACCTTGAAACAGAAGGTCCTGCCTCAGCGGCAGAGTCCATGGTGGGACGGATGACATGTCCACCAGGTCTGCATACCAAGTCCTGCGTGGCCACGCAGGTGCTATCAAAATCACTGAAGCTCTCTCCTGCTTGATTCTGGCAATCAGACAAGGAAGGAGAGGGAATGGTGGAAACACATAGGCCAGGTTGAAGGACCAGGGCACTGCTAGAGCATCTATTAGCGCTGCCTTGGGATCCCTTGACCAGGACCCGTAACAAGGAAGCTTGGCGTTCTGGCGAGACGCCATCAGATCCAATTCTGGTGTGCCCCATAGCCGAATCAGTTGGGCAAACACCTCCGGATGGAGCTCCCACTCCCCCGGATGAAAAGTCTGACGACTTAGGAAATCCGCCTCCCAGTTCTCTACCCCTGGGATATGGATTGCTGAAAGATGGCAAGAGTGAAACTCTGCCCATCGGATTATTTTGGAAACTTCTATCATCGCTAGAGAACTCCTTGTTCCCCCTTGATGATTGATATAAGCTACAGTCGTGATGTTGTCCGACTGAAATCTGATGAATTTGGCCACAGCCAGTTGAGGCCACGCCTGAATTGCATTGAATATCGCTCTCAGTTCCAGAATGTTTATCGGGAGGAGAGTCTCCTCTTGAGACCATAACCTCTGAGCTTTCAGGGAATTCCAGACTGCACCCCAGCCCAGCAGGCTGGCATCTGTCGTAACTATGACCCACTCTGGTCTGCGGAAACACATTCCCTGAGACAGGTGAAACTGAGATAACCACCAGAAAAGAGAATCTCTGGTCTCCTGATCCAGATCTATCTGAGGAGATAAATCTGCATAATCCCCATTCCACTGTTCGAGCATGCATAGTTGCAGTGGTCTGAGGTGTAAGCGAGCAAACGGAACTATGTCCATTGCCGCTACCATTAGTCTGATTACCTCCATACACTGAGCCACTGACGGCCGAGGAATGGAATGAAGAGCTCGGCAGGTGTTTACGAGTTTTAATTTCCTGACCTTCGTCAGAAATATTTTCATTTCTACCGAGTCTATCAGAGTTCCTAGGAAGGAAACTCTTGTAAGAGGGAAGAGAGAACTCTTTTTTATGTTCACCTTCCACCCATGAGATCTCAGAAAAGCCAACACGATGTCCGTGTGAGACTTGGCTAGTTGGAAAGTTGACGCTTGACTTAAGATATCATCTAGATAAGGCGCCACTGCTATGCCTCGCGGTCTTAGAACCGCTAGAAGGGACCCTAGCACTTTTGTGAAAATTCTGGGAGCCGTGGCCAACCCGAAGGGAAAGGGCCACGAACTGGTAATGTTTGTCCAGAAAGGTGAACCTGAGAAATCGTGATGATCTCTGTGGATAAGGATGTGCAGATACACATCATTTAAGTCCACGGTTGTCATATATTGACCCTCCTGGATCAGTGGCAGAATAGTGCGAATAGTCTCCATCTTGAAGGACGGGACTCTGAGGAATTTGTTTAGGATATTGAGATCCAAGATTGGTCTGAAAGTTCCTTCTTTTTTGGGAACCACAAACAGGTTGGAGTAAAACCCTTGCCCCTGTTCCGCTCTTGGAACTGGGTGAATCACTCCCATGGTATGTAGGTCTTCTACGCAGCGTAAGAACGCCTTTCTTTTTGTCTGGTTTGCAGACAATTGAGAAATGTGAAATCTCTCCCTTGGGGGGGAATCTTTGAAGTCTAGAAGATATCCCTGGGAAACAATTTCTAAAGCCCAGGAATCGTGAACATCTCTTGCCCAAGCCTGAGCGAAGAGAGAGAGTCTGCCCCCTACTAGATCCGGTCCCGGATCGGGGGCTACCCCTTCATGCTGTCTTGGAGGCAGCTGCAGGCTTATTGGCCTGTTTACCCTTGTTCCAGGCCTGGTTAGGTCACCAGACTGACTTGGATTGAGCAAAATTCCCCTCTTGCTTTGCAGCAGGGGAAGCTGAAGTGGGACCACTCTTGAAGTTTCGAAAGGAACGAAAATTATTTTGTTTGGTCTTTATTTTATTTGTTTTATCCTGAGGGAGGGTATGGCCCTTCCCTCCAGTGATGCCTGAAATAATTTCCTTCAGTTCAGGCCCAAATAGGGTCTTTCCTTTGAAAGGGATAGTCAAAAGCTTTGATTTTGATGACACATCAGCTGACCAGGACTTAAGCCATAACGCTCTACGCGCTAAAATGGCAAAACCTGAATTTTTTGCTGCTAATTTAGCCAGTTGAAAAGCGGCATCTGTAATGAAAGAATTAGCCAGCTTAAGAACCTTAATTCTATCCATAATATCATCTAATGGGGTCTCCCCCTGGAGAGCCTCTTCTAGAGCCTCGAACCAAAAAGCAGCTGCAGTAGTTACAGGAACAATGCATGAAATAGGTTGGAGAAGAAAACCTTGATGAACAAAAATTTTCTTTAGGAGACCCTCTAATTTTTTATCCATAGGATCTTTGAAAGCACAACTGTCTTCAATAGGTATAGTTGTACGCTTAGCTAGTGTAGAAATAGCTCCCTCCACCTTAGAGACCGTCTGCCACGAGTCCCGCATGGTGTCAGATATGGGAAACATTTTCTTAAAAGTAGGAGGGGGAGCGAACGGTATACCTGGTCTATCCCACTCCTTAGAAACAATATCCGCAATCCTCTTAGGGACTGGAAAAACATTAGTGTAAACAGGAACCTCTAAGTATTTGTCCATTTTACACAATTTCTCTGGAACCACAATAGGGTCACAATCATCCAGAGTCTCCAATACCTCCCTGAGCAACAAGCGGAGGTGTTCTAGCTTGAATTTAAAGGCCGTCATATCAGAGTCTGTCTGAGGGAGCGTCTTTCCTGAATCAGAAATCTCTCCTTCAGACAGCAAATCCCTCATCGCTACCTCAGAACATTGTGAGGGAATATCAGATACGGCTACTAAAGCGTCAGAAAGCTCAGCATTTGTTCTTAATCCAGAGCTATCACGCTTCCCTTGCAACCCAGGCAGTCTAGATAAAACCTTTGTGAGGGTAGAATTCATAACTGCTGCCATGTCTTGTAAGGTAAATGAAGTAGACGCACTAGAGGTACTTGGCGTCGCTTGTGTGGGCGTTACTGGTTGTGAAACTTGGGGAGAACTAGATGGCATAACCTCATTTCTTTCTGTCTGAGAATCCTCTAGCGCCACAATTTTAAGTGCTACAATATGCTCTTTAAAATTTATAGACATATCAGTACAAGTGGGACATATTCTAAGAGGGAGTTCCACAATGGTTTCTAAACATATTGAACAAGGAGTTTCCTTGATGTCAGACATGTTTAACAGGCTAGTAATAAGACAAGCAAGCTTGGAAAACACTATTCAATGTAAAACAACAATTTCAAAAAAACGGTACTGTGTCTTTAAGAGAAAAAAACATGTACACGTTCTGCAAAACTGCTTAAAAATGTCACAAATCCTTCAAATTTTTTACAGTATATGCAGTAAGCCTTAGTAAGGTTGCACCACTAGTAAAAAATGATATTAACCCCTTAACAACAAAACCGAATTGACAAGAGTCAAAAAAACGGAAAATACACAGTCAGCACCTTGCCACAGCTCTGCTGTGGCACCTACCTGCCCTTAGGGGTTGAATTTGAGGGAATAAAGCTTTGTTTTGGCCCTAAAATCGAGTCAGGACCCTCCTGTGTTGCAGCTTGCTGTCCAGAATGAAAAACAACTGTGCAACTAAGGCGCGAAATTAGGCCCCACCCACCTCCTACTCGAGGTCTGTTGGGCCTTAAAATAACACCTCAAGTGTTTCAAACAGCCATGAGGGATGTAAACCTCAAAATAAGCCAAATGAACCCTCTAAATAAAAAGTCCCAAAAACGTTTTTACCATACTTATCAAAAAAAAATGTTTGCTCTATTATATAAGTGTCAACCAGTAAAGTAACTTAGCCCTTATGCAAGCTTGTAATACTACCATAAGTCTTTGATTACAGCTTACCCTTCCCCTCATGGGGATAATGTCAGCCCTTTTCTTGAAATATCACAGTCTTTCTAGAAAAAAATGACTGAACATACCTCAGTGCAGCATAGCCTGCAAACGTTCCTCAACTGAAGTTTCCTGTACTCCTAAGCCTCTGTGGGAACAGCAGTGGATCTTAGTTACAAATGCTAAGATCATTATCCTCCAGGCAGAAATCTTCATCTTTTTTCTGCTTGAGAGTAAATAGTACACACCGGTACCATTTAAAATAACAAACTTTTGCTTGAAGAAAATAAAACTAATATTTTTGTCACCACAATCACTTTACCCTTCCTTATTGCTTAGAGCAGGCAAAGAGAATGACTGGGGGTGGAGTTAGGGGAGGAGCTATATAGACAGCTCTGCTGTGGGTGCTCTCTTTGCCACTTCCTGTTGGGAAGGAGAATATCCCACAAGTATTGGATTGGAAAAAATAATAAAAAAATAAATGTAAGATGAAAAAGCCCATACTTAGTGATCAGGGTCACAATAAACCTGTCTGTGGAAAGAGAAAAAAATAATTTTATAAGTGTAAGGTGAAGGATGTAACTTTGTATATGTTCAAACTTAAAAAAATTAAATTAAATTTAAAAAAGACAAATACATTGGGATACTAAATATCAGTATAATAAATACAATACATATAAATCATCAAAAAATATCTCTGAACTTTGTAGTGTTTTATTTACTGGAAAACCCTTTAAATGATAAATTAACTTTTCATATGATTGTGATATAGCCTGATATGTACTTAGTTATTTATATTTATGTCAGATAAACTATGCTAGAGGATTTTCTTTATCAAGTTCAAGAAATAAAGACCAAATGTTAGGTTAACGATTAGTGTTAGAGTATGAATGGTGCCAGAACAATAGTGATAGGCTTTGGTTCTTTTCCGCCGTTTTTATTGTGTTCCAATAATCTAATTTTGTAAGAACTTGTTGTTTGCCCTACATACTGCAGTTTTTTTTTGTACTCTAACAGGTAAACTACATATTCTGTCTTGCAATTGCATAAGGTTTTTATGTCAAATTATCTGCTGTTCATATTGGTCCTAATATTATTGTATGTTTGTCAAGGGCCACATAGTTTAACCTATGACATATGCAAAAGCCTTTGGTTTTCTTCTCTAACCAGGTGGTGACCTTAGGCTCTTCCCTAATTTGCACAGGATAGAATTGTTTTTAAATTTGAGTTTTTCATAAAAATCACCTGTGGGCCCATTTTGGATGATAGTTACTTTTCTCAGACAAATAACCATTACTTTCATCTCCTTCTTCTACAGTCGCGCAAGTACTTCATTAGACTCAGAGTGTAAGGAGGTTATTATCCCTTTAAGGAGCTCAGCTGCAGATTACTTTTTTATCTATGAGTTGGTGAATGCAGTAAGTAATACACAGTCTATTTATAAAACAGTAGTAGTAAACCTGGTTTTGTTTGTGTCACTGAGGTTTTAGAATCCCCCTATGTATGAAGGGTATCTTTGTAGCAGTGAGTTTGATTAATATTGCAAGCAAGCAAGTATATGGTTTAAAGTCTGTAACAAGTATGAAGTTGTACAGATTAGAGTTAATCCCAGAGTTTCAGTTTCTTTGAAGTTCAGGCTTTTTTAGTTATATGATGAGTTTCAAAGGCTGTATAAACGAATACCTTAATGATCATGCAGGATATGTAATTGATATTACTTTTCTTCAGAGTAATGAAAACTTGGTATTGAACAGTTCATCAATGAGTTTTGTTAGATAAGCGATGTTAATTTTACCTTATTTATTCCTTGCTGAATGTGGCTGATTTACTCTGCAGCCGGTAGATCAGGTTCTGTCCGCGGCGTTCCCCTGCAGCGTGTGATGGCGGAAACCTGTGTTGGGGGAGGGTACAGCTCCTGTGTGTGGCTGAAGCAGAGATGCCGATATGGTAACGAACAGGCTGACTGTGAAACTTACAAGGCAGAGACAGCACTGGTGAGAGTTGTGAAATCCTTATCGCTTGATTGTAGTTCAGTATATTCATATAAGTTTTGATGAGATGAGTTGCAGATCGTTTGGCGTATTTAGCCACAGACGATTTAGTTAAATTTGTCCTTGAGAGACTGGAAAATAGTTGATCAGTGGATTTATCCCTTCTCAGGTGTATTTCAAGTTTAGCTCAGGTCTTCAGGTGCTTGTTAAGTCAAACAAGAATTACTAAGCAGTGATTGCCAGGAAGTTGCAGGATTTTAACAGGAAAGCAACCAATAGGTGGAGAGAAAGGAATGTTACTGCTTAAAGGTACAGTGTCCCTGACACAGAGTATTGAATTAAGTCCAAACATTCTATTTAGGATTTGTTCCATTTATCCTTGAAAAATAAAATAAACAAATTGTATAAGTGGTTTTATTGGCTAACGAAAAAGTATTTTTTTCTTCAAGCTTTCAAAGCACTATGGCTACTTCATAATAGTCATATTAAGTATAATCATTTTATTCACAAACTTCTTTCCCTATCAACTCGTCGACAGCTCTTCTATTGCACATTTGGAGACTTCTTCAAGTCACTTTATTAATTAACTAAACCAGATTTACCAATGAGATACTAATTGATTTTTATATTTGGAAAGCCAAGCTTTCAGGGAGGAAACAGGGAGAAAAAACAATTGCCTGATGAACCCCAGCTTAGTTCAAGAAATTTTAGAGGAGATAGACAACCTCCTAGCCAGCAAAAGCACCCAGATGAGCTCAATAACAAATACTATAAATCCTTCAAGATGATATTAGCACACATTCTGGGTTCACTTTTTCAAGCCCTTGACCAAAACCTGATGTATCCCAAATGCTGGAAGCTTACATTATGGTGTTAACAAAATTGGGCAAACTGGCTACTTTTGCCAGCAATTAAAATATTCTTTAAAAAACTAGCAAAAAATAAAAAAAATCAGTTGTATCAAATTTGGTTGATGTGAAACAGGTGAGATGCATGCCTGGCAGTGAGGCCAGGGCCAACACGATTATATTACTACCATTATTAGTATGCTAAACTTTACTTCACTAAAATAATCTTGGTCACTACCAATACTGGTAAAGCATTGCACTGGCAATTTTTAGCACCACCCCTTTAACATTTTGGTTTTGGTCCCTGAATGATTGTTAGCATCCTAAGTCTCTACAAAGGCCTGTCCACCCAAATTTTAGCCAAATTGAGCGTTACCTTAATGATTCCTGATCACAAACTAGGCAGGGATTTCCCCTTTCTCTGCTTCTATGTATTTTAACTATGGAATTCCTGGCAGCACATGAGAAATAAAACTTCCAAATACAGGAAATAAAAAAGGGCCCAATGAATACAGACACTATTCGCAGATGATGTCTTGGTATCTTTGACTTCAACTTGGCTTACTTGCAGGCACTACAGAATGAATTTAAATGATTTAAGAACTCATCCAATTTCCTACCAATTGAACAAAAATCAGAAGTTCTGAATAGTAACTTAGACCCAGCCCATTCCAAAAGGTTGAGTACAAGTTCCAAGTGTCATATACAATATCTAGAGAGGTTCGCTAGCACCCAACACCTCCAAATTATTTTATTTAAATTACAAATCACTATTGGATGGGATACAAAAGTATATAAAATAATGGAAGTGGGACTTCCGGTGGGCGGGCAGGGAGCAAGCAGCTCATCTCGGAGCTCCGTCTCTAGTCTAGAGATTTTTCCAATAACCTGTGAGTTTTGCCTATAAAATCAAGCCCCGAGTCTATGGGTCAGTGACAGTTTCGTGTTGGGACCCTTTGAGACTGGAGAGTTACATCTTTCTCCCCCACGGAAGACAAGCAAAGCACTGGACCAAGTGCGGAGACGCATGAAGAGAGCCGCTGTCGGCCATATTGGAGCGTAAGTGGAACAAGGCATCCAGACAACAGCGGACAAACTACCCACCCTGAGCGGCAGGAAGATTGAAGGAAACTGCGGCTGAGGAAGTACTGCAGACCCCGCTCCCGCGCCCCAACCTGCCCGCACTGTCATTTGTCTGAGAGACGAGGCGGTGAGTCTCACCGGGAACAACCCACGTGGTATACACAGAGTAAGCGACACTACCTGGCAGCACAACAACAGTGGCGTGCAGGCATCACTCTGGTTTGAATGAACTCTGGGCAGGGTGAGGGGACGAAGATCCATCAGAGGCTTGGAGCACAGCTTGAGGAGAGAAGCTGTGTACACGGTGGCGCCATCTTTGCTCGCAGCGCCCACACTGCCTCACACAGACTGAAAAAGGGCCGGTAAGATTCAAAGCAGCCCTGCTGCACTACGCATCACACACACTCACCACTTGTGGCCCTGCCTTAGAGTACTCTGTGCCTGTGGCTCCTAGGAACACTGCCTACATTAAAGCCCCCAATACGTAACTATATACATAGACCTGCTGGAACAGAGACGATAACGAACCTGGGCTAAGAGACACTGCTTCTCCATTATAGAGGTGAGGAGGGAAAAAACACAATACAGCCGAATTAAGCAGCACAGAAATATTGGGGGTCGCATAAGGCACTTTGACTGCTTGATCTATTTGCCCCCATCCGGTGTACAGGGACTAATTAATCTGCAACCAAGTGAACACATGTGGAGCTTGGTCACCACTCCTTTTTTTTTAGCTTCTGTATGGTTGTGAAAAACATGTGAGAACTGTTACATATGTTCTGTGAAGCTCAATACATGTATTAACTGTGTTCTTCATTTACTGCTACCTGTGTGTGTGTGCAGCATTTTCTTTTTGTTTCTATATATGCAGTGTTGTAATTCTTGAGTTTACAATCCAGTGAGATTTGCTGTGCACATTCTGTGAAAACTGACATAACACAACACACAGCCATTACAGTGTAGACACAGTGACGATACTAGCTACTGGGAACTGCTGTAACATCTAGCTGCTAGGCTAAGAAATTGTAGACATTAAACTACTAGTCAGAACAATAGGCCCCTCTGGCCTTTATATTATATTATATTGGAGAAGGTTCACAGACAAAAAATCAACGTTAGAGGTGCTACCCCTCCTCATATCTGGCGCTCTTTCTCAGATGTGTATGTAATAGTTACACCCCTTTTTTCTTTATATGGATAAATTCTTAGAGACCCCAAAAATGTCTAGCAGAGCCAAAACGGGCGACAGAAAGCAGAAAAGCTCTGTAGAAAACACCTCTGCCCATACGCCTAAAAAGGGTGACACCCTGCCTGAGCCCATGGAATCCCAGACCATAGTACAGCAACTAACGTAACTCTTTATGCCTAAAATGGACAGTATTCAAAAAGATGTGGATACTCTGGCAGGGGAAGTTAAGCAGATAACAGCCCGTTTCAACGAGGTTGAAGAGAGGGTCTCAGAATTAGAAGACTTCAACGTTTCACACACAAAGAAAGTTGAAGATCTGACACACCAGAACCAAATCTTGTATCAACGCCTGGAGGACCTAGAAAATAGGTCCAGGCGGAATAATATTCGCCTTCTGGGCCTCCCAGAAAATATAAAACCATCTGACATAATACATTTCATTGAACATGAACTAGCATCCCTATTAGGTATTGCAACGGGCACCATGAGGGGTAGCGTTGAAAGAGCACATAGGATAGGTCCTGAAAGGCAGAATCCTAGAGAGGGCCAGCCCCCCAGACAAATAATGATAAAATTCCTACACTTTCAGGTAAAGGTACAAGTGCTACGAGCATACCGCAGACTCCCCTCCTTGATGTATGAAAATTCCAAACTCCTGCTCTTTCAGGACTACTCCGCAGAGTTGATGCGGAAAAGGAGGGAATTCTCTGCGATATGTTCGTCACTGAACAAAGAGGGCAGGAAAGTTTATCTCCTATACCCAGCGAGACTTAAGCTGATAACAGACACCGGCCCCAGGTTCTTTGATTCCCCCGCGGAGGCACAGGCGTTTCTGGGGGAGAATCATGGGCGACCTGGCAATTCCCGTAGAGGAGTAATGCAGGTAGACCCTGACTGAGAAATGAGCTAAGCAGTCAAATGGTAACGATCACAGTCACAGTTGTCATGGGTTATCTCGCAATTGTATTATGTTTTATCACTGTTACTGGATGTATTGCTCTGGGTGATACTCGGGTGCGCTCTGGGGTGGTGAGCTCCTTGAGAGTCTTACCCTCTGGCGAAGTGCTGGGGTCGCTCTCACAGCAATGCCCTGAGTTGGGAGATCTGTGGGTTGTAGGGTGTCAGGCGATTCGGGTGCCTGTGTCACTTGAGCAACTGCTTTTAAGTAACTTACTATTTCTGGTGCCTGTTAATATGAGAACAGGATTGAATATATGGAAGGCGCATGGCACTTGCTGTAGGGTAATATGGGACGATTCATTGTTAAGAGTTATATATGCTTTGGTGCAACTGTCATGCTTACTCCTGACATTTGTTCTCATGCAAACCTGGCATGTGGTATACTGCAGACGCGCTGACCGAGCCCCGGGCCGCCACATACTCCATGATAGGATATACGGTCCTTTAAACTTGCTCCCATTTCTGCAGAACCAGTGGGTGTTCCCGCTGTGTGGGCGATGGGGCGGCCCGGGTATCTCGCTGACACCTCTACCAGATGTTATTTGTCAGGACTGCCAATCTGTTTGAATTTTTACTTGTTGTTATTACTGTTATATTTGTATGCTGTGGTTTCTAATACTCTTTCTTACCGTAGGGAATGGCAGGCCACGGTCCTGGGAGACTGTGCTTTTTTTTCAATTTGGATTTTTCATTTTTACCTCTCAAAAATTTTTACCACGGATTCGGTGGAAATCCGCGAGATCTCAAACCTGTACTATAGACCATTGGACCAGTGATGCGCTGCATCAACATCCTTTAAAACTCTTTTTTCTTTTTTTTCAACCTATGGATGGATTTAATTCGCCAATGGCTGGAACAGGGCAGAAGATCTTCCCCATTGATGGGGCAAATGCTGGTTTCCTAGAGGTAATTTTTTTTTTTTTCTTTCTCTTTGGGCCCTCTCCCCCCCCCCCCCCGTGTTTTGCAGACACAACTCCAAAAACACAGGACTCAGAAAGGAGCTATAGATGGTAGTTAAGTTTATATCCTGGAATGTGGGTGGGATACACTCGCCCATTAAGAGAAAAACTATACTCACGCACCTACGTAGGATACACACTGATGTGGCTCTACTGCAGGAGACGCACCTGACCGATACGGAACATGAGAAACTAAAAACGGACTGGGTAGGTAACATTGCCTATGTTTCACACACTAGCTCTAGTAGAGGACTGATCATCCTTTTTGGAAAAAAGTCTAGCGTGGACATCCTCAAAACCCATAAAGACCCAGAGGGTCGGTACCTAATAGTCCAAATTAAGCTGGGCGTACACCGCTATACCTTGTGTAATTTGTATGCCCCCAACCAAAAAAGCGCAGGATTTTGGGCCCAATTAAATAGGGTGCTAATGCCATACTTAGACACTAAGATTATATTGGGGGGGGACTTTAATCTTGCACCTGATCAAATATGTGATAGGATGCGAGCCCCGGGTTTCCCTCCAGAAAATGCTCGGCCTAAATACTTGGGGCGATTTGAGAAGAAGATCTTCTCTAACCTAGAAAAAGAGCTGGGGTTGTGTGATATTTGGCGACTGAGACACCCAGAGGGCAGAGACTACTCCTGTATCTCTAAAGCCAAGGCGTCCTTGTCAAGGATAGACCTTTTTATGATATCAGAGTCGGTTATATCGCTGGTCCAACAGGCCAAGATACATGATATCCTAGTATCTGACCATGCACCGGTTGAGCTCGCGCTCCGCTCCCACAGGGGTCCTGCCAATAGAAACACACTAAGATTCCCAAACTATTTAATAAACTCGGTCCCTTTCAAACAGTTCTTGGTGCACTCCTGGAATGATTTTTACACTGACAACCTGGCTCATGTTGACAATCCCCAACTTA
Source organism: Bombina bombina (assembly GCF_027579735.1). Classification (NCBI taxonomy): domain Eukaryota; kingdom Metazoa; phylum Chordata; class Amphibia; order Anura; family Bombinatoridae; genus Bombina; species Bombina bombina. The sequence continues at coordinate 749,632,127 of NC_069502.1, forward strand.
TGTGGGAAACAGCTAAGGTGGTGCTGGCGGGTAATATCATCTCATATTTGGCTGATCTTCGGCGTAAAACCCAACTCCGATATATTACACTGGAAAAAAAGCTGGTTTTGGCCTATAGTAACTACTGTAACACCAAAACTAGAGAGCTGTACGACGAATACATAGCAGCTAAAGAAAGTTTGGACACATTTGTGTCTCAACAGGCAGCGGCAGGGTTGATCAAAACCGCAACCAAATTTTATAGATTTGGAAATAGATCTGGGAAGCTATTGGCCGCTCTAACTAAAGCTCGCACAGCAAAAAGGGATGTAGCCTCCTTGCGGTATAGAGGAAAGGTGCACACCACACCTATTGATATTGCCAGAGGGTTTGCAGAGTATTATACAGAGCTGTATACAAAGCAACCGGGGTGCATACCCGAGGTGCAGAACTCCTTTTGGTCTACTGTGAACCTTCCGCGGCTTAGCCAGGACCAGGCAGATCAGCTAAACTCCCCCATTACGGCGGAGGAAATCGATAGAGCAATACAAGGCATGGCTCTGGGTAAGACACCAGGACCGGATGGTCTACCGGTGGAATTCTACTGGTTATTACAACCCAATATAGCAGCAACCCTGCTGGGAATGTTTAATGGATATTTCCAGAATGAATTTCTGCCCTCGCCGACTTTTTCGGCGGCACATATCACGCTCATCCCTAAACCGGGAAAGGATCACTCTCTGCCTGAATCGTATCGACCCATCTCGCTACTGAACGCTGACTATAAAATATTTATGGCAGTGTTGGCGGCCCGATTAAAGATCTTATTACCATCCCTTCTGCACCCAGACCAAACCGGTTTCGTATATCAGCGAATATCGGTGGTTAACCTGCGAAGGGTCTTGCAGGTCATTGATTTTTGCTGGAGGAGAAATGAAGGTCGGTATCGGGATGATGTCTCGGAGGCCTTCCTGCTGTCCTTAGACGCAGAGAAGGCCTTCGATAGAGTTGAGTGGGAACATCTGAACAACACCTTAACACGCTACAATGTAGTGGGAAACTTTGCACAGACGATTCGGAACATATACTCGAGGCCAGTGGCCAGAATTCTGACTAATGGTCTGTTTTCCCCAGACATTGTCCTGCAGCGAGGCACGAGACAGGGGTGCCCCTTATCTCCTCTGCTTTTCGACTTGGCATTGGAACCTCTTGCTATTAAATTACGGCAGAGCTTCCCGGGCATCAAAGTGCACGGCAGACCACAGCAGTTGGCCCTGTACGCTGACGACATGCTGCTATTTGTCGAGGACCCGGCCAAACATGTCCCTAAAATCCTTCAAATTATTCAAAATTTCGGTAGCTTTTCTGGCTATAAGATCAACACAGGAAAGTCGGAAATACTGTGGCTTAACAGACACTCAGCCAGCAGAGGGACCTACCCCTTTACGGAAGTTGGGAGCGGACTAACCTATCTTGGAATCCAACTACATAGAAACCCATACCACTTATATGATCTGAATTTTTCAAGTCATTGTGCCAACCTATGTAAACAATTACAGCAGTGGAGCTCACTGCCATTATCACTCATGGGACGAATCAGTCTCGTCAAAATGGTCACGCTCCCGAGGCTGCTCTACCCCATGCTGATGCTGCCTTTCCTACTGAACAAGAGAGATTTGAATTCTCTGAATGTGGCAGTCAAAAAATTTGTGTGGAAAGAGGGGAAACCTTGCATAGCTGCTACACATCTGCAGCAAACATACAACTCTGGGGGCTTAGGCCTGCCAAATTTCAGAATGTATAACTGGGCGGCTCTGATCAGAGTGGTCCTTGACTGGCAGCTAGGTACTTCTCACTTCTGTGATAGTGAATTAGAGAATGCTGCACTGAAACCTATCGACCTAACATACCTGCCTCATCTAAAGGCAGTTGACACACCTCCACACATTAAATCCTCTATCCTCTATAAAGGACCACTGGCAGCCTGGCGTATGGCTCATAGATACTTGGGGTCCCGATCCCCCTCCGCTAAGCTATTGCCCATAATGGGCAATCTTGACTTCCCAGCGGGCACAGATACCCTGCCCTTCCGTCAGTGGAGGGATAGGGGAATAAAGATGATTGGAGATCTACTAAACCCCCTGACGCACTCGGTTAAGACCTTTGCAGACTTGAGAACAAGTTATGATATCCCCAACACGCAATTCTATGCTTATCTCCAAATACGCCATTATATTGACGATCTTAAACAAAAAGACCCACACTTCTGGAACACCCCAGTCTTTGCTATTACACAAACTTTATTTAAATTGGGGAACTTCTCAATGTCCAGTATATATAAGATATTGATGCATAAGTCAATGATTGCCTCCCAGAGCATCATTTTGGATAAGTGGAAGGCAAGGGGAGTGAATGATGTTGCCAGCATAGACATCCAGAAAAGCCTGGAACTAACTAAGAGGGCAACACTCAGCATGCCCTTACGGGAATCGCAAATCAGAATGTTACATTTCAATTACATCACTCCTAATAGGATCTCCAAATGGAACCCACACCTGCCAAACAGATGTGGCAAGTGTGGAGCCCCGGCCCCAGATATCCCACACTATTTTTATTTCTGCCCTCTGGTGAGACAGTTCTGGGCCAGATTGCAATACTGGCTTGAACGTCTGTTAGGTATTTCAGTGGATCTACAACTAGATCAGATATGCTTCTTTAGGTGGCATGATAAAGAAGCAATACCACCCACTGCTGACATTGATGACGCTGCTTGCCAGACACTGCATACTATGCTTATGGACAGTTAGAAAGACACCAACTATGGGGCAATTCAAACGCAAACTATTTAAACATTTATTCATAGAGCAGTTTGACGTCAGATTGGACACAGACCATAGACTAAGACCTTTTTTAACAAAATGGGGACCTTTTTTGAAAAGTCAGACTCCCACAATACAAAGACAGATACTCGGCCCATTCTCCCAGACGGAAACTCTCCTAGAGGCGTCCCTAAGAGGGGAATGGACAACACTATATGATAAAGACGCGGCAGCAATGGATGACAGACAAGGTGAGATCCTAATTTCACAAATATTATAGACCGGAAACCAAGACCTAAGCTATGGGACGGGTGGGGAGAGGGAGACCCTCAGAATTTTTTTTTTTTTTCCCCCATCCCTGGGGAGTCCTGCCAAATCCCAAGGTACACTTCGCACCACCCATGGGTGAGGTTACATGTTAAGGTAATTTGTTAAGTTATAAATGTTTAAAAATAAGAGAGATGAGGGAGGAGAGAACGACAAAACTCTGGTAACTATCAACCTCTAACCTCTACACAGAAATAAACTACAAGAAACTCACATGTAAAGTTATCTAACTAAGGACACCACTGTCTATGTGATGTACGTGATATGTTATTTGTATTTCTACAGGCAAATTGTAACTGTTTTGTTGTTTTTTTTTCGCCTTCTTTTCTCTTCAATAAAAAGAATTTAAAAAAAAAATAATGGAAGTGGAAGCCATTGTCCTTGTGGGGGCCGGATTCAGGCCCTGTAAATGTCTATCCTATAAAATGTAGAAGGTCAACTATCCTATACAATGTAGAAGGTCCCTATTCATATTCCGAATTGATTCTCATCATAGATGCAGGCTTGTCTAAATAGATTTATATTGGGTAGAATTTAACCTAGGGTCAATAAGTCTACTATTTATACAAGAATTTCAGCGGGTGGTCTTGGAGGACCTGACCTACCATCTTATTATAGAGCTCTGGCTTTACCGTGGGTGCTTGACAGGCATGTGGTCTCAGGAACGAAGGCCTGAGTATCCATAGACTCACAACTACATACAAAATATGTTCGATACCTTGTATCTGACAACTATAGTCTCTATCAACATGTCTTTCTTGAATGGGATGGAGTTTTATCTTCAACAGCAGGAATATCCTCTCCCAAATCCCCGGTATCCCCAATGCTCGTTAAAGCAGAGCTCCAAAGTGGTATTGTCCCTGGGTGAAAGAGAGGTGGTAATATAGACAACATGATACCCATTATTTTATTGGTTCATCAAGAGCTTAAATCCAGACAGGGAGAAGAGGAGGTGGAGGGGGGCAGCTTCATCACATGGCTCAAATACGCCCAGCTCCACTACTTTATCCAAGTCTCTCCAGATCGGCAGTATTTATTACTCTCTTTTACCCCATTTGAAAAACCATTCCTGGAAACCTCCCCTTAGGGGCACATTAGCTATATCTCACAAACTGCTTTTGTTAGATGGTAGGAACTCCCTTCCCCTATTCACAAGAAAGTGGTATAGGGAACTAGGTTTACAAGCTAGAAGATACAAAGTGGCACAAAATCTTTAAAAGAAACAGGAAATCCTCATTCTCCCTGCAAATATTATAAACATAAGTTTAAATTGTCTTAAAGTGGTATTTAAACCCCTGTCATCTCAACAGCCAATAGGATTTTAGAAGCTCTCATCCTATTGGCTGATTTGAATTTGAAGAATCAAATCAGCCAATAGGAATGCAAGGTACGCCATTTTGAAACAGCTACCTTGCATTGAAGCTTCAGTGTACGGCGGGGACCGTATGAAGAGGATGCTCCGCGCTGGATGACTTTGCTCCTCCGCTCCGTGTCGCCGGGATGAAGATAGAAGACGCCCCCGTGATGGATAAAGATGTCGCCGCCTAGATGAAGACTTCTCGACGCCTGGATGTCCGGACTTCAGCAACCGTGAGTAGATAGTCTGGGGTTAGTGTTAGATTTTTTTTTTTTTTGGGTGTTTTTTTTTCTTCAGATTATAGTTTGGACTTTTGAAAAAGAGCTAAATGCTCTTTTAAGGGCAATGAAAAAGAGCTGAATGCCCTTTTAAGGGCAATGCCCATACAAATGCCACTTTAGGGGCAATGGGCAGCTTAGGTTTTTTTTTTTTAGAGTTAGGTTTTTTTTTATTTTGGGGGGTTGGTTGGGTGGTGGGTTTTACTGTTGGGGGGACTTTGTATTTTCTTACAGGTAAAAGAGCTGTTTAACTTAGGGCAATGCCCTACAAAAGGCCCTTTTAAGGGCTATTGGTAGTTTATTGTAGGCTAAGGGGTGTTTTTATTTGGGGGGCTTTTTTATTTTTATAGAGCTATTAGATTAGGTGTAGTTTTTATTTTTGATAATTTAGTTTATTCTTTTTTTGTAAGCTTAGTGTTTTATATTTTTCGCAATTTAGTGTTTATTGTTTTTTGTAATTTTAGATTTGTAAATTTTTTCTTAGTGTTAGGATTTTTAAATTTGTAATTTAGATATTTTAATTGGTAGTATTTTTTTACTTTATTAGAATAGTAAGGTTAGGTTAATTTATAGTTTAATGTTAGGTTTATTTTTATTTCACAGGTAAGATTTTATTTATTTAAATATCGTTATATTATAATTTTTATTTAAAGTTAGGGGGTGTTAGGTTTAGGGGTTAATAATTTAATTAGTGTTTTGCGATGTGGGGGCTGGCGATATAGGGGTTAATAGCTTTATTATAGTGTCGGCGATGTCAGGGAGCTGTGGAATAGGGGTTAACAGCTTTATTATAGTGTCGGTGATGTCCTGGAGTGGCGGAATAGGGGTTAATAATTTTTATTAGTGTCGGCGAAATGTTGGGAGCGGCAGATTAGGGTTAAATAGGTTTAATATAGTGCTTGTGATGCCGGAGGGTGGCAATTTAGGGGTTAATAGGTAGTTTATGGGTGTTAGTGTTCTTTGTAACAGTTTAGTTATGAGTTTTGTGAAACATTTTTGTGGCGCAAAACTCATAACTACTGTTCTCAGATGGCAGTATGGATCGTGTCGGTATAGGCTGTAATGCAAGCATTTGAGCCGAAACGCACAACCTGTAATACCAGCGCTATGAAAATTCCACACAAATACTTCATTTTTTTGAGCGGGGAATGGACGTTGCGTTACAGGCTAAAAAACTTGCGGTATAGCTATACCAACACGACTCACAATAGCTGCGTTACTGAAATTATGCTTAAATTGCCATTTTTTCAGCGTTAAAAGCCGTAACGTAAAACTCATAATCTAGGTGGTTGTTAGCTAATTTAATTGTACACGGTTTATGTTTTTTAACCCCTTCATGCGGGAGTAACTCTTGCTTGAAAAAAGAAATCACACAATCTTCTATTCGATCATGTGATTTCAATGCTGGGATCACATCATGGGGGACTGCCTATGATGCTAAGCACACCCCCCAATCAGATTTCCCTTTGAACAAAAGGAGGGTGCAGGACACCAAAAAAGATGTTCCATGCCGTCATAACGGCATTAAAGCCTAGCGCTGTTAGGACAGCATGGAATGTCCTAATTGTATCTAAAGGTTAATCAGTTATTTTATTTGTATTAATTTTGTTTTTATTTACTTATTATTTTTAAAGAGTCAATTTATAAATGTACTGTGCATTCAATAAATAGATGGCATTGGATCCCATTCTGATGACACATTGAATATTTTCATATTCTACTCTTAATACCCTTCTTTGCTTTTTTTCTTCTTTGATCAGATTTTCTCCTCTGTATTCCTGACTTCTACAACTAACAGTCTTTTTAGGCTACCCTTGCCCCATTGTGGCTCTAGTCAGACAGGTTAGTTGTAATGGTTCTGGCAGTGTTTTGGATTTTTTGGGAATTTTCTGCGATTCTTTCCCCTAAAAAATGTTTGAGGTAAGTTTTCTGGTGTTATTGTGTGTGCGCACATCACTTTGCTACTAGAATTTGGTATTACCAAATTGGGAATTTTGGGGTCTTGGATTTGTCCTGCTTGTTTTGTATATAAATTCTGACGTAGATTTTTTTTTGTGTCGCTACTAATAATAAGTCTGTATGTTTGTAAAATTCTGGTGAATTTAGGTTCCTCTAACCTGGGCTAGATGTAGGTCTGTCTATTCAGTAACTTTAAATTAGCCACTCTGATGTAAAAGGTGATCCCATCATCAGTGGCATAGGTTCTCTTTTTGAACCCCTTTCCCAGTGGCTATATGCCATCCTCAAACGATTGGTTAAGGGTTTGGCCAGCTACTTGAGGGATACAAACCAATTATTAACATAATTGGAGTCTATTTCCTGGCAGGAGGACTTCAATTGGGTGACAGTGGATGTCATTGCTTTGTACTCCTCAATACCCCACAATATCGGTTTGGAGGCAATACATTTTTTTTCTAGAAAGAATGACCAACGGTAATCAGAATTTTTGGAAATATATTCTTCGGGCAACAAAAAATGTTTTAACCCATAATTTCTTTGTCTTTGAGGGTGTTCACTACCTCAAGAGATGTGGGACACCCCCCCTCCTATGCCAACCTTTTTATGGGTTGGTGGGAGCTTGGATGTGGTGAACACTTAAGGAAGATTATAAACTACAGAAGGTTTATTGACGATCTTCTGATGATCTGGAAAGGTGATAAAAAAAGATGCAGAATTTTTTGTTGGTATGCTCAACCAAAATAAGGTTGGAATACAGTTTACCTTTGAGTTTGGGGGCAGAGAAGTGAATTATCTAGATGTTACACTGTCGGGAACAACAGATGGCAAAGTTGTGACTGAAGTGTATAGGAAGCCAATTTCGGGCAATACTCTCCTCCATTCCCAGAGTTGCCATACCAAAAGAGTCTTTAAATCTGTCATTAAAGGACAATGTATTAGCTTAAGAAGAAATTGCACAAGAGATGAAGAATTTGAGAAGCATGCAAAGGATTTGGAGGAGAGATTTTGCAGTAGAGGCTACAAGAGAAAGGATGTGGAAGCTTCCAAAAGAAATGTAGCAGCCAAAAACAGATTTGAAACCAAGAGTATCTGAAAAAAGGAAAGTTTGAGGGGAGTTCTTTCATAACCCAATATAGCAACCACTTTCACCAAGTCTGTAATATAATTTGGAAACATTTTCAGATGCTTAAAGGGACATTACACTGTAAAATTGTTTTTATATTAATGTATTTTCAATGACTTGTTATACCAGCTGCAGAGTATAAAATGAATGAGAAATTACATTTTCAGGTTTATTTGTGTATATGAAGTAGCTGGTTTTGTGCTTTTAAACCACAGCCTATTACAATAGGTTGAGCTTCAGGTAATGTCAGATCTCATTATGTTATCACTTTTATGTACACAGAATTGCTTCCTTATCTTATATTTGTCTAGAAAACCAAAGCTCAATACTTAGAGAGAACAATGGAAAATTATAATTTTATTACTTAACTATCCTGCCCCCCACTGAGAGTGTACTCTCTTCTACTGGCTGTGTTTACTTAGGCTATTCAATAGAACATACTCCAGTATAGAAACTTTCAGTATAGGTTTGGATACCACAGGCTAAATCAGTTATTTCAAATGCCAAAATAGGGGTAAAGGAGCTACTTGTAAACAATTTAAAAAACTCCAGCAGGTAAAATAAATCATTGGGAACAATTTAAAGGAGAGAACATTTTTGGGTGAACTGTCCCTTTAAGGCAGATGATAGCTTTGTGGATGTGGTTGCTAAGGGTTGTAGGTATGTCTTCAAAAGAGGGAAATCTATAGGAAATATGATAGCCCGACTCAGCTTAGGCCCACAACGACAAACTATTCATCTTGGTTACGCTTCAAAGGTACTTTCAGGTGCAGTTATCCACAGTGTACTGCATATGATTACCTTCAGATTGGAGAGGGATTCATGAGTACTGTTACCGGGGAAAGATTCAGACATTTTTCTTATCTTAATTGCAGATCATTTTATGTGGTGTATCTTCTCACATGTATTGAATATGGCATACAATATGTGGGGCTCACCAGTAGAGAGATCATAGAATTCGTGAGCACCTATCTAGCATAAAACTGGGGAAACTGACCACTCCCCTAGTGCAACATTTTAAAAACATACACATTAAAGATGCAAAATCCCTGAGGTGGACAATTATAGAAGTGGTGAAGTGTAAGGAGAGAGGAGGATATAGGGACAAACTTTTGGGCAAAAGGAAGTCTTTTGGATACACAGGCTCAAAACCAGAGTACCGGAGGGATTAAACTCAGAATATGACGTTATCAATTTTTGGGAATAAATGGTTTGGGCCTGTGTAGACAATCTAACTCCCTCCCCCTCCATTGTTCTCTCCTTTCCCTCCCCTCTCTTTCCTCATCACTTTTATCTGCCATAGAGAAAATGCATTCTCGCCATATACATAATGGCTACTAATATGTTGGTTTTTATCGTGTTTTTTTTTTTTATCACCCTCCCCTCTTGGTAATATCAGTAGTTCACAGGTCTTCCCGACAGGTACTTGGTATATTTATGTGCAAACAAGATTGTAGACGCCAGGGAGTAAGCTTGGTGTTTTTTTGCATATATTATTAAACTAGGTTAGACACCATATATGTTCCTTGCATAAATTTGTGCATAATTACCAGTAGTATCTCTCCTCCGTATTTGCATTTTTGCAATTTTCATTATGACATTTTAAACTAAACAGTACATGTTGCATTTAATAAAGTACCATTTTGCGACACTGTAAAATGGACTATATTTATAGAAATCATGTACCCATAGTGATAGTCGCCTTTGTCAGGATATGTAGGCAGCAGGCTGTAATTGTCATAATGTGCTGCTAATTGTTTAAGATACAATTTCACTATATATATATGTAAAGTGCACTAGCGAATATAATTGCTAATAGAGCGGTCAAGGGGTGGAGACTGGGGGTTTTACCCCAGGTAAATGTTTTTAGCCAATGAGAGCACCAGAGTGTGTATAAAAGGTCAGATTAGACCTTAGGACTTCAGCTACGATTATGGCTTTCTTTGCCGAAACGCATCAACAGCAAGTTTAGGAGTGAGCTCCTACTCTCCACCCACATTGCCACTTTGTGGAACATTTTCCTAAGTGTGGATGTTTTAAATTATATGAACAATAAAAGTTAGTTTTTAATTCTCAACGATAGTGCTCCTCTATTGGATGTTTGTGAGATATTCAGTAACTTAGCTGCCGAATGCAGAAGAAGGCAGCTACTTGCGGCCTTCAGCTCTTTTCTGAGTCAAATTTATTCTTGTGAAAGTGAAACACTAAGATCTGTGCAAATCCAGATCTTAGTGTGTTGAATTTTTACAAGAAAAAAATCTGACTCCAAAAAGAGCTGAAGGCCACAAGCAGCCACATTCGTCAGTTAACAAAGCTGGTGAATGCACAGCCCTAGCTAGACATATTCAATTCAGGTGTGTCTAGGGTAACTTCCCCTATGGTTTTGCAGGTCCCTCATGAATTTTGACATCTGATTTGGTTTAAATGTTTCGGTTTTATTTGTTTTACAAAATTCTCTGTACAAATCCAGACCTTAGTGTGTTGCACTTTTACAAGAATGAATCTGGCTCCGAAAAGAGCCAGAGGCCACAAGCAGGCACATTTTTCCGCATTTGGCAGCTAATGAAGCTGCTGAATGCGCAGCCCAAGCTAGACATGCAATTCATGTTGGTCTGGGGGAACTTCCCCTATGGTTTTACATGTCCTTCATGAATTTTGACTTTTGATTTGGTTCAAATATTGTATATAATTCTCTGTAATATAATTAATCCGCAAATAGGGTCAGTTGTTTTCTGACTTCCACTATTTGTGCAATTTGTCTTTGCTTAATAAGCAAATTAAGAAGTTTGAAAGACAATTCATCTAAAGTAGATTCTCACTTTATAAGCAAATACATGGGTGGTTTCAATTAACTATGTTTTGCTCAAAAAAATATTAAATAAAAGCATTTTATATTTAAAATAAAACTACCAAGTTGTGCATATTTTTGTACAACTGATATCCAGGTATACATTGTTGGTAGGACAACTTCCACAGAACTTAGTCTGAACTTCAAATGAATAGTAATTTTTTTTCTGATAAATTTCAAAGATGTCTTTTTCCACTCCCCCCCCCTGTACCATGTGACAGCCATCAACCAATCACAAATGCATATATGTATATTCTGTGAATTCGTGCACATGCTCAGTAGCAGCTTGCGACTCAAAAAGTGTAAATACAAAAAGACTGTGCACATTTTGTTAATGGAAGAAAATCGGAAAGTTGTTTAAAATTGCTGCTCTATCTGAATCATGAAAGTTTAATTTGACTTGTGTGTTCCTTTATTGATAATCCCTTTATTTACCACTCATCGGTTTTGCATAGTCAACACTGTTATATAAATATACTTTTTACCTCTATGGATTACCTTGTAACTAAGCTTCTGCAGACAGCCTTATCTCAGATCGTTTGACAGACTTGCATTTCAGGCAATTAGTGCTGACTCTTTAATAACTCCACTGGTGTGAGCACAGTTATCTACATGGCACACATGAACAATCAGTACATGTAATTAGCTATTCACAGCCAGACTGTAAGATAAGAGGTGGACTGGAGAGTCTTAGAAATCAGCATACCAAGGTTTAGCCTTTAACAAAAATATCAACAGAAAAAAGCAAATTTGTAAACTGGAAAGTTGTTTGAAATTACATGCCCTATCTGAATCCTGAAAGTTTAATTTGGACATTTAAATTCCTGCCATTATCTATGCATTATAAAGGGCCAAACCCCTGCAAATTGCATAGTTAATGCTGTGTACGATTCACCTAAAATAAGAGAATTGCAGGCAAATTGCATGCAACATTATCTATGCATTATGCAGGGCTAACTCAGATCTTCTTGCAGGAGATATTACTGGCTTTTGCCCTTGATAATGCATAGTTAAATGGCCATGATACCCAAATGTTGAAGCACTTGAAAGTGATGCAGTATAGGTGTAAAAAGCTGACTAGTAAATATCACCTGAACATCTCTATGTAAAAAAGAAAGATATTTTACCTCAAAAGTTCCTCAGTAGCCACATCCCATTGTAAAGGACTTCTAAGCAGCAAATCAGCATATGTCTGTCCCGGGACAGCAAAGGGATTGAGCCTCGTGTTATTTCCCTATTCAGTTTAAGGAAGTTTGATATGAAATCTCATGAGATCACAGTAAAAGAGTTAATGACCTCAGCACTGTTGATGCTGATTGGCTGCTGTTTATTTCTTCATTTTTTACCTGCAGCTGGGCAGCAGCTAAAGTATATTTTCTTTACACAGAACTTACTCTGCTGAGCTGAGGAAGTTGTGAGGTAAAATATCTTCCTTTCTTACATAGAGATGCTCAGGTGATATTTTCCTGTCAGCTTTTTACAGTTATACTCTAACAGTTTCAAGTAATTTAGCATATGAGTATTATGTCCCTTTAATTAAATATTTTAAATAATCACTTAGTGTATAGAGCCCTATGTAATCCTATGCACGTAAATGGACCAGAGAAAACTTGTGTTAACACTGTAAAATGTGTATTTTAGTTTTCATAAAAAACCTTCACTTATTTTACCTTAATGAAGGTTGTAATGCATATTTAAAAATAAAAAAAGTTATCCTATTTAGTGATTAAGTTCATCTATGTGGAAAACATTTTCAGACAGTTTATAAAACAATATCTTTATATATATATAAAAAAAAAAAAGATATAGATGTAAAAGGGACATTATATTGTTGAAAGCAACAAGGCAATAATAAAATGCTCTTTATTCAACCCAGGCAAAAGGGTTAAACAAAGTCCATTCAAGAGCAGCAACGAACTACTGGGATCTAGCTAAACATCTTATGAGTCAATGACAATATATGTGTGGGTAGTGTCCAATCAACTAGCTATCAACTAGCTAGCAACCCTTTCATTGTGGCTCCCGAGCTTACCTGCTTTTCAATAAAGAATACCAAGAGAATGAAGTAAATTTTAAAAATATTCAAATTGCATACACTTGTCTGTAACCCCTTCTTGCTGGTGATATAGTGTTAACATCAGAACGAAGTACCCAAGAGAGTGGGGTGTATTCTATGAAATTCAGAGCATTAACCCTACAATGTACTGCACATTTATTGCTTCATATTTGCATGGCCTCATTTGTATATGTTATTAAATGGCCACAGCAAATGAGATGATATTCTTCTAAAATCAGACATTTTTTTTTAACATAAGAAATTAGAAGAGTTCATATGTGTAGTAACAAGGAAAGAAATCTCCAAAATATGCAGTTGGTTATACTTGCAATGCCTCTATTAAATAGTTACAGTGTACAAAAAAAGTATATTATATAAAAAAAAAAAAAATATTCAGCAGTTATATTTATAAACACAACATTCACCCTGGTGAAAACGAACAATCGTATTCACAATTCAATGTATAAACAGTATACCAATGTCATAGCAATAGATGTAATCAGAAATCATAGCTGCTTCAAAATACTGTAGTTTATGGATTTTCAATCTCTAACATGGAATAAGTCATTTTTGCAAGTTTAAATGTAAAATTGTCTACTACTTTTCTTAAAGGAACAGTCAAGTCCGAAAACAACTTTCATGATTCAAATAGGGCATGTAATTTTAAACAACTTTCCAGTTTACTTTTATCACCAATTTTACTTTGTTCTCTTGGTATTCTTAGTTGAAAACTAAACCTAGGAGGTTCATATGCTAATTTCTTAGACCTTGAAGGCCGCCTCTAATCTAAATGTATTTTGACCGTTTTTACCACTATAGGGCGTTAGTTCATGTGTTTCATATAGATAACATTGAACTCATGCACGTGAATTTATTGAGGAGTGAGCACAGATTGGCTAAAATGCAAGTCTGTCAAAAGAGCTGAAGTTAGGGGGCAGTCTGCAGAGGCTTAGATACAAGGTAATTAGAGAGGTAAAACATGTATTATAGCTGTGTTGGTTATGCAAAACTGGGGAATGGGTAATTAAAGGATTATCTTTATTTTAAAACAACAAACATTCTCGTGATGACTGTCCCTTTAACTCTTACAAGGAACCTAAACAGCTGCTTAGATGCACTTAAATTGATAAAGGGAAACTAAATACCTTGTAATTACAAGATTTTTCTGCAATAAACTAACAAACAATTAGCTTGATAATGCAACTGTTTATCAATAGCCAAAATTCACCCACCCCATACCTTATTTGGCACAAAACTGGACATTTGTTGCCACTTTCATTGTGTTTTTGGTCTCTTCTTTGATGATGCCAGACAGTGATAGAAACAACTCAGGGTGGGGCTTGTGACACTTGCTCTGTACAATAGAAGGTCAGATATATGCAGTCTGGTGGCTAAAGTAGTAAGAATTAAAATAACTCTTTACTAAGTTACAATCTTAGTAGAAGCAACATGGTGCACAAACTCAAAAGAAAGAATCCTACACATTTAATGCCCTGTGGAATTTCCTCAATGATGGCACTTAAACCCCAGATGTCTAAATAAAGGAGTTCTGATCCTTTCATTCTTACCAGTTTAAAAATGAAAAAGCATATCTATGTACACCTTTAATTCACTAAATTTCCTCAAATGATTAGATCCCCAAAAAATGTAAAGGTAATAAATGCTCCAGAAAACTGTATCTCAATTGTTTTGTATCCTAAAGATACTGTATATAAATCTAATGGTAAAAGCTATTACATATAATTAGAAATACGCATAGTTGCGATCAAATATTTTCTGTTCATTGTTAAAGGGACAGTCTAGTCAAAAATTAAACTTTCATGCAATTTCAAACAACTCTCCAATCAACTTTTATAATCAGATGCTTTCATTCTAAACCTAGGTACGTGTATTTGCTAATTTCTAAGTCCTTGAAGGCCGCCTTTTATTTCAGTGCATTTTGACAGTTTTTCACAGCTAGAGGGCATTTGTGTGTGGAGTTACTTATGAGAGGGCACTGATTGGCTAAAATTCAAGTCTGTCAAAAGAAGTGAAATAATGGAGCAATCAGCAGAGGCATAGATACAAAGTAATCACAGAGGTAAAAAGTATATTAATATAACAGTGTCGGTTATGCCAAATGGGAACTGGTAATAAAAGGATTATCTATCTTTGTAAACAAAAATTCTGCAGTAGACTGTCCCTTTAACTTTTCAGAACCTTACCTACAGGTAAAACAATTTAATGTCACTTATTTCATTTATACCCTTAGCTGAGCCTGACTAATTGAAAAATACAACATACCTGTTTTTTTTTTGTTCAGATATACTACTCTAACTTAACCTTTAATATTTTGGGGGGATTTGATTTATGGCATGGTATGCAAAAAAAAAAATGAGCAATCCTATACATCCTGTCATTGATGTCTGGCAAAATGTTTTGCTACTTGTGTTTGGGGGGGGGGGGGTCTACTTCAATGGATAGATGTTCTCTAATACAATCTATACACAACCTAGTCATTTGATCTTCGTATTGGCTACCAAGGAGCTGACTAACACATTTGCAGGGATTAAACATGTAGTTGGATTATATTTTTGCAAGATTGCTTGCGTATAACAGAGCAGTTTGCTTTTACAATTTTATGTCCCTTTAAAAAAAAAAAAAATTATATATATAACTAAACTAAAATTGGTTGCAAATGGATTAAACATATAGTCAAGCTCCAGAGCAGCAATGCACTACTGCAAGATAGCTGAACACATGTGGTGACCTAATGACTAGAGACAAAGGTGTTAAGCCATCACCAGCTAGCTCCCAGTAGTTTGGGATATGTACTGTACACTTTTTTCTTTTTAAAACAAAGGACCCCAGGATAGCAAAGTAAAAATGAAAATAAAAAGGGAATTTAAAAGTATCTTAAAATTAAATGCTGTATCTGAATCATACAAGTTTATTTTGACATCCCTAGTCATTTTAATGACCATTAGAAGGGACATGATACCATTTGTTTTCTTTAATGGCTTCTTTATTGATGTAGATAGAACATACAATTTTAAACAACTTTCCAATTTACTTCTATTTATCAAAGTTGCTTCATTATCTTGGTATCCTTTGTTGAATGTGCAGATTGGGTGCGCCAACAAGACAAGACATACATAGTCAGTGACCAGTCAGTAGCCAGCTCCCAGTAGTGCATTGTTGATTACGTATGGTTTTCAACTAAATGAAACCAAGAAAACTAAGCAAATAAGATAACTGCAGTAAAACAGAGTGTTATTTAAAATTGCATGTGCTGGGTCATAAAAGTTAAGTTTCTCTTTACTCCCCCATTAAAACAGCAGAGTAATATAAATGTGTACGTCCATTTCAGAGATATATATATATATATATATATATATATATATATATAATGTTTTTGGACCAAATAGTCCATGGTCCTTGTTAGACATGCCACTCATTTGCGGAAGTGATCAATATCAACCAGTAGAAATTAATACAGAAGTATCAGATGTGCAAAATACATATTTCATGCCAATTTAAAATGTAAAATGATATTTAAACATATAATAGCTCTGTTGGAGCACTTTATTATTGCATATTTACTTGCACAGACCCATGTTTCTAACCCATACATGTAGAGGTTTGTCCCCTAACCTCTTCCATGCTGAGCCATCTTACAGTCCTGTGCTGAGCTAATTTTCAGCTATTGTTTGCTCATCACATTTAAACACTAAATGTAATTTTTCATGAGGTGACCACGCACAAATTATATATGGTTTCAATTCATAGAACAATCAGATTTAAAATAAGCCATTATATATACACCAGTGTTAGCCTCAGGATCTATTTAACGGGAACAACACCTGACTAAAGTGTAAGCCAATATTAAAGGGACACTAAACCGAAAAATTTTGTTTTGTGATTCAGATAGAGAATTCAATTTTAAACAATTTTCCAATTTCCTTCTATTATCTAATATGCTTTATAATGCACATGGGTGAGCCAATCACATGAGGCATCTATGTGCAGGCACCAATCAGCAGCTACTGCGCCTATCTAGATATGCTTTTCAGCAAAGAATATCAAGGGAATGAAGCAAATTAGATAATAGAAGTAAATTAGAAAGTTGTTTAAAATTGTATGCTCTATCTAAATCATGAAAGAAAAAATAAGTAACTGTAAATTCAAAATTAAAAACTTTAATGATTTGGACAGAGCATGCAATTTTAAGCAACTTTCTAGTTTACTTCTATTTTCAAATTTACTTTGTTCTCTTGGTATTCCATTGTTGTATAGTAAAGTTAGGTAGACTGATAAGGGCTTAGGAATGTTGCATGTGTCTTTAAGCAATCTATGGCAGCAGTATTTGCAAATATGTTTGCAGCAATGTTTATAGTAATGGTAAACACGGCGGCCAGATGGCTAAAGACATGTACAAGCTCTTGAGCTTACCTAGAATTACGCTTTAACAAAGAATACCAAGAAAACAAGGAAAATTAAAGGATAAAAGTAAATTGAAAAGTTGTATAAAATTGCATGCTCTGAATCATGAAAGTTTGATATCGCTGTCCCTTAAAGCAAAAATTTCCAAAAATTAATAGTACATTAAAAAGAAAAAAATATTTTATGTTAAATTATGCAATTAATGTGTGCTTTGGATAGCGTAAAGGGACAGTCAAGTCAAAATTTTAAATTTCACAATCCAGATAGAGTATACAATTTTAAAACAACTTTCCAATTCCCTTTTATTATCTAAAATGTGCACAATCTTTTTATATGCACACTTTTTAAGGCAACAGCTCCTACTTAGCATGTGCAAGATTCACAGGATAGAAGTATATGCATTTTGTGATTGGCCGATGGTTGTCACATGATGCAATAGGAAGGAAATATAATTTTGACTTTTTTCAGAAAAAATCTACTACTTATTTGAAACTCAAACTAAGTAATGTTGCATTGTCTCTATTATGCATTGATTAAGTTATTCTATTATTGGTCATTTAAATAACACTTCTAATAGAAAACATAATTGATAATGTTTCAAAGAATTAGACTGTCACACCCAACTATTTCATAATGCAACCTGACTGTCAACATTTTTCTACCCCTCTGTATAATTCTATGTTATACTCACATACACAAATTTCATGTTAAACCAAAATGTATAAAAAAGGGCCTCTACACCACGTTTATCACAATAACCACATAAATGACTAGAATTCCTAAACTAGCGTTCAACTATCTTGGTGGTAGCAAAGCATCCCCCACCATTTAGAGACTAAATTGCCAACAATTTAGTTATTTTTGTTTAAGTTTTACGATTACTTTTAATTACAATTTGACTACTATTTGAGAGTAGGCAATTATACTTGCACTTTTGAGTTTTCCCTGTGGAAGTGATTTCACCATACACTTATGTAGTAGCAGTCTGTATATTGTTTTTGGGGGGCACACAAAGTGTTACTCTTCTTAGGATAAGTGAATGCCAGCTGTTGGGAGTAACACAGAGAATAGCACAGTGATAGCATCCCCATTAAAAGAGGATTACTGTAATATGCTATCATTTAACAGTAATAGTAATGTCCCAAATGCTAAGTTCTAAAACAAAAATGTAAAATTCAGAGTACTAGTTAAAAAAAAAAACTATTTAAAGAAACATGCTACCACATCTTTTCCCATTTCATTTGTTAATCTTAAAAATGTACTTCTCTACAAAAAAAAAAAAAAATCACTTACAAAATAAAACTAGTTACTGCATATTTGTATATACCTTTTCAACACCCTTAGATCTCTATGTAAAGATTTGAAATTATTACACAAAAAATTAATACAAAAATACACATCTTAAAGTTATATTTATTTAAAAATAATAAGGTTGGATTAAAAAGCTTTTTCCTCTGAAGATGAATATATGACAGTGTAATAGAGTTGTGAATATTAAGCCAGGGAGTCTCATTCTATGATGAAGAGTAAAAGCAGGAAGGATTCAGTCCTCTGAGGCAAAAGGACTGTAGTGTTATGACCAGTCTATATTGGGGCACCTTGTAAGTGGTGACTGGCTAAGCAAAATATGGCCATATTGTGTGACTAAGATCCCAATTTAATTTAAAAAGAATAGTTGTCCCTTGATGTTGTTTGCAGCAGTTCAAAAAATATATGTTGTGCTTTTGAAAATGGATGTGCGCCAATACCTTTTTGTTTGTGTAATTACTAGGTCATATTGGCAGCACTCCCAAAGATGTGTATATAAACTTTTTGTGTGCTACACCAAATTATTTATATATATATATATATATATATATATATATATATATATATATATATATATATATATATATATATATACACACATATATACACTATAGATGTAAGTAAATATTAAACTCTAAAGTTAATTCCACACGTTTACTTGAGTGTAGAAAGACAAAATGCACTGCACTATGTTTATTTTTCCATATTTCCCTGTAATTTAATATATTAATTTGCTTAAAATTATTTGAACTCATCTGGACAGCTATAGCACTGCAGCTCATTCAGATAGTCATATATACAAAATCTATAGTTTTCCCATTTAAAAAGCGACATTGAATACTAAATAAATGCTAGATATGATGCATTAAAAAAAAAAAAAAAAAAAAAGGATTAGTAAAAATAGAGAGGAATCAGTTGATGTGATATACGTGGATTTTGCAAAGACGTTTGATACAGTACCACATGAGAGATTATTGTACAAAATGAAGAGACTAGGAATAGCTGTCTTTTATCCAGTTATTTGTCCATGAGCTAACATTTTCAGAGAGCTACGAGTAGTAAATAAATGGTAATCAGTGGAGCCCCCCCCCCAGGGGATCAGTATTGGGCATTGCTCTTTTTAATATTTTTATTAAAAAGGGACAGTCTACACCAGAATGGTTATTGTTTAAAAAAATAATCCCTTTATTACCCATTCCCTAGTTTTGCATAACAAACACAGTTATATTAATACTTCTACCTCTGATTACCTTGTATCTAAGCCTCTGCAAACTGCCCCCTTATTTCAGTTCTTTTGACAGACATCCATTTTAGCCAATCAGAGCTGCCTGGCTCACTGGAACTCCACGTGCCTGTTATCTATATGACACACAAACTAACACCCTCTAGTGGTGAAACACTTAAAATGCTCTGAGAGAAGAGGCGGCCTTCAAGGGCTTAGAAATTCACATATAAACCTCCAAGGTTTAGCTTTCAACGAAGAATACCAAGATAAAGCAAAATTGATGATAAAAGTAAATTGGAAAATTGTTTAAAATTACATTCTCTATCTGAATCATGAAAGTTTATTTTGGACTAGACTGTCCCTTTAATGACTTGGAGCAAGGATTAAATAGCAACATCTCTATTTTTACAGATGATACAAAGTTGTGTAAGATCATTAGATCAAGGCAGGATGAACTTGCTTTTAAAGGGGGAATTTACAAAAATTAGAAAAATGGGCAGGTAAATGGAAAATGAGATTTAATACTGGAAAATGCAAGTTTCTACATTTTGAAAGTAAAAATAAGCAGGCAATTATTTAAATAGAACTAGAATTCGCAAAACAGAGGAGGAAATGGATTTAAGAGTAGTAATAGATAAGCTAAAGATGGAGTGGCATTGATGCAAATGAGGAAAGCATAATTCTGTCACTATATAAATCCCTGGTAAGACCTCACCTAGAGTATGGAGTGCAGTTCTGGGGACTAATAAAAACAAAACAAAAACATTGCAGGTGAAGGGTTAACAAAGGGTGCTTAAGAGGTGACATGATTACTTTATATAAATATATTCAACTCCATATATAGAGATGGCAGACGTTCAGATTATTCCAAGAAAATTGAGACAAGAGGTCACTATTTAAGGCAGGAGAAAAAGATTTAATATCCTGCAAGCGCTGCGGAATCTGTTGGCGCTCTACAAATAACCGATAACCTAAATGTTTTTTTCACTGCAAGAGTAATAAAATTGTGGAACTCATTATCTAAGAAAGTAGTAAATGCCAATAACTTAGATACATTTTACAATGGTTTAGATACATTTCTGTCTAGAAACAGAATTCAGGGATATGATTACTTGCGTTAAATGGGTCACCTTTTTTAATGTGATTAAATTGAATCTAAACTGGAGCTTTTTTTGTAAGCATATTAAGATTTGTATAGGTTGAACTCGTTGGAATTCTGTCTTTATACAACCTCATCTACTATGTTACTATGTATTAGTCTGAGAATAACATGTAGATGTATTTTTTTTTAAAGTTTCATTAGTTTAAATAGTGACAAAATAAGTGTAAAGTTTTAAAGTCTATAAAACAATAGGAGCTGCTATGTTGTAACGTAGATTACTTTATCTGCTGTGGCCAATTAGGGACAGTTATAAATAGATCACTAGTCTGTAGCTAAAGGCTGTATGGAATATAACAGTGTTTTACACTTCCATTTCTAATAGGAACTGAAATGCTCACAAAATCAGAATGTCATTAACAGGATAAGGGGAAAAAAAGTGAATAAAAAGTATATTGTAGAGTTCTTATTTTTTAATAAAGATGATTTATCATTTTATATTAGTAATTCAAACTGTTTAATCTCCCTTTAGGATAACCTGAAATGAGAACTGGGTTTTGATTATGTAGCATGAGGCTGCATATTTATGGCTACAATGTTTAAAGTTCTGGTAAACTACTGTATTTCCATTAATCCATTCACAACATCCTGCTCTACAAAAGGTTTCTGACAGATTTTGGGCATTTTTTTCTATACAAAAGATATCACTGATGCTTGGTTTTGCACTTCTGAAAACTGTGCCTCTTCTTCACAGCAAAAAACTGTTCTAAAACAAACAGTTAGAAATAACTAAATCCCATTGTTCCTCTGCAAATCTAATACCATGGAGTAAACCCCTTACCCCAGAGACAGAACTTTTTTTCACTTTCTGCGATGAGATTTTTTTTTGTGAAAAATTTTCTGCAGGTCATTTTTAAATAAAATAAAATTGTAAATTTGTCAGTTACACTAAAGCACCAGATCAATTGCAATGAGTTGGTTAACTGGAGAATAAAGCAATATTTAAAGTTGTATAATCTAGTGCAGTAGTTGAAAATTGCATTGCAAATTAGCTGCAGACAAAAAAAGTAATTGTAAAATGTCTCTTGAATTAATTTGTTTCCTTTTCTCTTAGTCTAACATAGAAATGTAGTAATAAAAAAGATGCATTGCTAATACGAACATCTTACATTCAGAGAAAAACAGCTTTGCAGACTGTGAAAAGCTAGGGAACGAGCTTGCAAAAATCTCAGAGACAGACAACAATCAATGCATTGCTGCTTTGCAGCACTACTGCATATTTGACTGTTGTCTTCAAACAGCACTTTGCTCTGGGTGCACTGTGTTAAGGAAAACTTATACAATGCAGCCAGAGAACAGCTCTGTTTAAAAAGAACAGCCTAATGTGGAGCAGCACTGAAAAGTTAAAGTGCTAACAGTTCCTGTTCTTTCTGCAGACATGCTGCATTTTCTGCGATGACATCTCAGATCACTCTATGTTCTGCCTTGGGGCCCCTTACTAAGTGCTAAATTCCCAGGAGTATATTTTTAGGTATGTTTTTCAACAAATGATACCAACCAAACAAAGTTGGAAACACATTGAACCATGAAAGTTTAATTTTGACTTTTATTAAGCAATAGATAACGCCTTCCCAAAGCCTGCATGTTTTTTTTTCTCCAAGGACCAGATAATCTAAAGGTCTCCGGGCTGGCGAGATTATTAAAGAATGCTTGCCAGTACTTCTATTTCCCTGTTACAATGATCTAAAGCTACTTTTTACCCTGAAAAAAGGGCGTCTAGCTAAAAGGCATACACTGAAGTGGTATGGGAATGTTGTTTTTACATTGAAAATCAATTTTAACCCCTTAAGGACCAGCAATGTACCCTGTATGTCGCTGGTCTTTCTAATCTTGCCCAGTGCTTTTTCTGGTGGCAGGACCGTGCTTTGATAATAAAAAAAAAACCCTTAATGACCGGTGACGTACAGGGTAAGTTGATCATAAAGGGGTTAAAAAAAAAATCAAACAAAAAAAACATTAAAAAATTAATAATTAAACCATTCGCACAAAAATAAGCAGGGAAATTGTATTGATAAGTTGCATCAAAAATTATAACCAAAAATCGCATTTTTATCAAAAGCTTAATCTGTATGCAAAATTACACAGGAGTCCAATTAAATATGCACAGCGTGAATCGTAATTTAAATGCACTGGGTGTGCAAAAAAATATAAATAAAAAGAAATTTGAACTTATAAGTAAAAAATAAAAAGTGCAATTATTGTGTGTGTGTGTGTGTGTTATTATTATAATAATAATAATAATATTATTTCTATGCGAGACATCTCGCCACTCGCAGGGACCACCGATTTTCTTTGATAATTGCACAAAGACTGTCCCTGCGAGCTTAAACATGTTTTTGCTTATCGGGCCATAAGTCAGAAGCAGGAGGTAGAGCCAATGCGATGGCTACTGCCCATGCCATTACATTCCTATTATGAGAGTTCTTGTGTTATGCTGTCTGCCCAGCTTCCCCAAGCAAATATGCTGCGCACACAGTTACATCCCTGAACCAAGAGAGCATTATAAACCTCTATTATGGATTTTAACATAGAACAAAACTATTTTAAAATTGTTGTAGTACAGCATAGCAAAGTATTATAAAACACATTCTAAACAGCATTATGTAAGTACCCTTTTAATAATTTATATCATGAGTCAATGCAACAGATCAGACAGCAGGATAAACAACATTTTTTTACAAAGTGAAACTGCTGTATAAGGAGAGATTTAAATCCTGGTAACCAGTCGGTAACGCCAGACAAAGCATGTTGCTATTTTTAAACATTTAAATCAAGGAGCAAAAGAAAAACCAACTAGCAAATACAACTAATACCAATTATTTGTTTCTTCTTAAAAGGGACACTGAACCCAATTTTTCTCTTTCACGATTCAGATATAGCATGAAATTTTAAGCAACTTTCTAATTTACTCCTATTATTGATTTTTCTTCGTTCTGTTGCTATCTTTATTTGAAAAAGAAGGTATCTAAGCTAAGAAGGCCAGCCAATTTTTGGTTCAGTACCCCCTGGACAGAACTTGTTTATTGGTGGGTGAATTTATCCACCAATCAGCAAGACCAACCCAGGTTGTTCATCAAAAAAATGGCCCGGCATCTAAACTTACATTCTTGCTTTTCAAATAAAGATACCAAGAGAATGAAGAAAATTTGTAAAAAATTAGTTGCTTAAAATTGCATGCTCTATCTGAATCATAAAATAAAAAAATTGGGTTCAGTGTCCCTTTAAAGAGTTTATGAATTTAAAGATACATAAAACCCAACTTTTTTTTTGTGTGTAAAAAATTAAAAAATCTCCAATATACTTCTATTAGCAAAATTTGCATTGTTCTTATTGTATTCTTTGTTGAAGAGCATACCTAACCATGCACTATTTGGCAGCAGCTGTGGAACAATGCTTTTAAGAATGTTAACTGGTGTGCAACCACTGTTGCCATTGAGCGCTTTTAAAAAAAAAAAAAAAACTGCTAACATATAGTACCCAGGACACATGCACTCTCCAGATCCTTCCTGCTTTAAACAAAGCATACCAATAGAACAGTCCGTTTTTCTTAACAGAAATAAATTGGAAAGCTGTACTCTATTAGCCCCATTTATTAAATTACAGAAAGAGAAGGTTCTCAACTAGATAACCTGTTCACCTGTGATTACGGCGAAAGAATGTTCTTGCGCAGTGTTGGCAGGGACTGTAAGCCACCCAGAACTAATGAGTAGGACCACCGCATGAGCTAACCTGCCCCACAAGGGGCTCTAAAACAGCTTTAGCCACTTGTTAAATGAAGCCCTATATCGGAATAATGAAAACAAACAAATGGATACTAAACCCAAATTTTGTCTCATGATTCAGGTACAGCATGCAATTTTAAGCAACTTTATAATTCACTCCTATTACTAATTTCTCCTCGTTCACATGCTTTCTAGATTTTAAAAAGCTAGACTGTAAGCTTAAGAGCCGTCCCAATTTTGGTTCAGCCCCTGGGTAGCGCTTGCTGATTGGTGGCTAAATGTAGCAAACCAATCAGCAAGCGCTACCCAGGTGCTGAAGCAAAAATGGGCCGGCTCCTAACCTTACTTCTATTTCAAATAAAGACAAGAGGACAAAGAAAATTTGTTAATAGGAGCAAAATGAGAAAGTTGCTTAAAATGGCATGCTCTATCTGAATCATGAAAGAAAAAAAAAATGGGTTTAGAATCCCTTTAACTAGGCTAATATATGACCAAAAAAGCAGTTTAGTGTAACTTTTTTATAAGTTTATTCTTGAACGGATACTGAACATGACCTAAATTTTCTCTAAGATAAACCTACTCTTGTTAGAGGGTGGAGCACAGTATAACAAGGAAAATGCTGTTTAACATGTTTTACTATGCGTTTTCATCCAATATGGAATACTAAGCACACTATTGTTTTTAAGAAATTGTAAAAGACAATATATGCCCATAAACAACTAAATGCAGATGTATCTACAACCTTTTTTAAACGATGGGCCATAATGCCCCCGCCCTCTCCCTACACACAGAGTCAATACATTTTATAAGATCACTTTAAGGGTCCCTTTGTCAGGATATGATTACAATTGAACATAAACTAAGAGAAAGCAGTGATTTGCAACCTTTTTTTTGCTGTGGCACACCACCATTCCAAAATTTTACAAAATCACACATTGTAGCCTAATACAGGAGATTATATATATATATATATATATATATATATATATATACACACACACTGTGCTGTCGTGCCATGCCTCCTACAAACTATACATGACATATTGACATTCATTAACAAACAATCATAATCATTGTCTGTGAATGAATGTCAATGTCATGGTTGTAAATGATGCCTGATGAGCCTGTCACATACCTCCCAATATTTCAAAATTTGAAAGAGGGACACCCCCGCACTGTTGTCAGTCTGCCGCGGCACACCTGAGGATCTCTCACGGCACACTGGTTGAAAAACACTGATTTAAGCTACAAAGGCATACAAATAATTTGAAACCAGAGTTCTACAAGAGAATCTAACTTTCAAGTGATATAACATTAAAAACACACGCTACAAACACCTGACCTGCAACTAGGACAGCAAAACAAAGAGGTTATTTAAAAAAAAAAAAAACTCACAATTGTTATATATATATATATATATATATATATATATATATATATATATATATATATATATACATACACAAATGTTCAGTGTTTCTCCCCCCCCATAACTGAAGATATAAAAACAAACTTCCCAGGGAATAAGAAAAGTCAGCAATTTATGATTACATATCACATCAAAGTTAAGAGTCATAAAACCCAAATGTTTCCTTTCATGAATTAGATAGAACATACAATTTTAAACTTTCCAATTTTCTTCTAGTATCAAATTCTTTGGCTTCTTGTTATCCTTTGTGGAAAAGCAGGAAGTGTCAGGAGTGTGCACATGCCTGCAGCACTAGATGACAGTTTTGCAATAATGCTATACATTAGCAAGGGCACTATATGGTGGCACTTTTTTCTGTCATGTACTGCTCCAGAAATGTGCAATCTACTTTATCTAGATATCTCTTCAACAAATAGCATGAAAACGGAGCAAATTTGATAATAGAAGCAAAGTGGAAACTTTTTTTAAATTGTTTTCTTTATCTGAATCATGAGAGAAAAAAAAATGGTGTTTCATGTCCCTTTAGGCAGAAGGTGGTCAGTTTGGTAAAGTCTAAAAGAACTTGTTCTATTATCTCCTTCAAGTGTTAACATTTTAAAGGGATATTAAATTCAAATTCTCATGTATTTAAGACTAACCATCATTAAAAAGGTTAAGAAAAATTGACAATGATAAATACACGAGTCTGTACAAACATTACTCAAGCATCAATTGCGCCCAGTCTGATGCAAAATCCTACAGGTTGGACGTATACAAAGCCTCTGCAAGCATAAGAAGTAGTTTTATTAAAAAGATTACATTTTTAACATACAGAGAGGTGATAAATCAGTGGTTATAGCTGTAACAGTATCAGAGGGGGATTAACAAATTAAAAAAAAAAACCAAACCAAAAAAAACAACACACACAACCTTGGATTCCCAGTCAGAATGTTTTTCCCATAATAGCTGCAAAGTCTGATCACTGACACACTCGGGGTTATATAAAAGAGGTTTAAAAAAACAAAACAAAAAAAAAACAGGCCATTCTATTGTATTCTACAACATTCCACCCCCTCTCCTCAATACTTGGGTCTCCAGTTTAGTACAATTCATTAAAACAAAACTGCATCCTAATAGGACATTCCTTTAGACTTCCCCATGCTTTTCTCGTCAGCAATTTAGAGGCCTTTCTTGATCAGAAGGCAATTCAGCATGACTCTTTAAAAGGGACACTAAGGTCAACATTTTTATTTCATGGGCACACACAAAAAACAAATATACACCTTTCCAATTTACTTAAAATGTTCAGTGATTTGCTACCAAATAATATATGGGGCCATCAACTATGTTTAAAATTTAGGAGCCAGTCAAACTTTTAGGAGCTGAACAGTAGTATTTGTTTATAAATTTATGAATAACCAGTGAGTTAGGATCAAGGGAAAAATTCTAGGAGCCAGTGTGCTCCCCGGATTGTCAAACTACTACTCATTTGAAATGCAGAGTAACTGCTACTGTATTACCTTTTTACTATGCATTTGTTTATTATGTAATTCTAATTTATTTATGGCCCTTTAAATTAGGACAAATCCAGAGTACTATGGTTACTAAAGGGTTACTTTTGGCCCCACATTTGTTTTTTTTTTCCCTTCCTTTGCTATTCTACTTATGTGTAATATGAACATCCTGGTCTCATGCTGGCTCCTGAATTAAACCACTCTAAATTTATGGTGAAAAAAAACTGCACATTCATCAATGAATTAACCAAGAGAACACCCAAGATATAATATGGTAGAATAAAAAAAAAAAAAAAAAAAAAGTTGTTTCTTGTAATTCTTAAAAATTAGCTCACGAATAGGTTTATCCTGAATAGGTAGCACAATTATTTGCAACATCCATTGAGATTATATATATATATATATATATATATATATATATATATATATATATATATATATATATATATATATATATATATATATATATATATATATATATATATATATATATATATACACACACACACACACACTGTGTATATATATATATATATATATATATATATATATATATATACACACACATATACATATACACACACAAAAGGTTTAGTTATGCCCTTTTTAATGTAATTTAGCGCTCAAAATTGAGGAATTCTAATAACTGAAATTGCACACTGTAGATTTTAAGATTAACCATGCTACATAGCTTTCCCTAATTGGCTTTAGCAGAACTGCAAAGCTATAATGGTATGGTCATGGTTAGCCTAGTCAGCTGCTGACTCAAGCTCAAATTGGTTCCTCCAAATGAGGCAAGTGGTTTGGCTATTGAAATATAATTACAACATTTTAAAAAAAAAAAAAAAAAAAAAAAAAAGGTTTAGACTTGACTGCACTGTCTTATATCCAAAAAGCCAGATTTTAAAAACCTTGATTTTAAATAGGGAACACAGAGATAATACACCTCCTGGAGTATTAGCTTTTATTTGTATATTTAATAATAATAAAAAAAAAATAATAAAAAAAAAAAAAAACTGCCATTATTTACATATCGAAAGCAATGAGGCTGATTAAATTCAAGATATTTGCTCTTTAATGTGCCAGTTATTCAAATATAGTGGATTACATGTTGAGCTGCTTCAAATCAAAGGAAACATCATGTACACTGCTTATTTGAGATATTGTTCTTGTTACCAAAAATTTAAACTGGAAAACAACTTTTAAAACAAGATTTGACAGAACAATTATATAGTATGATTTTAAATGTATTACATTAGAACATAAAACCAATAATAAAATATAGGTTAAGGAACTTCATGTACCAAATAACCCCATTTTTGTGCGTTTTTTTGTTTGTTTTTTATCAAGAAGGGCTTTCTTATGTACAGTTTAGTACTTGTTAGATATGCTTTAAATGTAATGAGATTTGTGGAGAACCAAATTGATTTTAATCAACATGAGCAAAGAGACATTAAAAATAAAAACAACATTTGAAGGGGCTATTCAAAACATTGCCACATTTTTTTTCTATATATTCTAGAAAAGTGCTAGTAGGCAAAAATATTCTAATGGTATTAATGCAGATCGGCAAATTGAATCAGTTATGACCGTTATATTAAAAAAATATATATATATACACACATATATATATATATATATAAAAAAGAAGAAAAAAAATGCAATGAAATCTTATGCACTGTGGGATACACAACTTTTACTAAAATTGATATTTACTTTGCCAGTTTTGTTTCAAAAGTCAATAAACAGAATGTGTGCCTTGTGATGAACAGAATACGGTGTGTCAGCCTGTACCTGCCACAAATGCAAAAATTGTGATTGTGAAAGGACAGTAACAATGGCAACATCAATTACTGAATTCACTTGATAAGGAAAGTGTAAAGTTCATACTGTGTATAAAAAAATAATCTTTGCAAAGGTACAGAAAGGCTCTATTGTGTTAAACTGACTGCAATTTTTCACAAAGCACAAATAATACATGATTGTCATTCAAAAACTGGTACTGATTAAAAAAAAACTTGTCTGCATTTTGTAAATTCTTCATTAAAAATGTACCATGCCAAGTAGTCACCTACAACATTAGGAGATAAAGGCACACTCAATTTGCCTTTATAATGTGCCATGAAAAGAACGCTAAATAATTGCCATACTCAAAATAGTGCTTTGGTGAACAGGAAACAGTTTTTTTTTTTTGTTTTTTTAATAAACATCACCCAGTTCTTCAAATTACATCATTAATTCTACCATTAAAAAAAGCTTAATCTCAAAGAAAAGACTTCAAAATTAGCATGAATGAGTAACCAGAGACAATTTACAACGTCATAAAATGTATTTGGCATTTTTAAACAAGTGCATACAAATACAGCTAAAAGCATTTCTGTTTCTCCAAGTGCTCTAAAAAAAAGCATCTCATGTCACAGCCTACACTTAACAGTTAACTGTCACTGGATAAGAACAAATACTTGCAAATAACATTAACGAAGAAATACCTCTGCTCAGTACATACCTTTGTCTTCAAAAATATAAACACATGTATTCAAAAATTAAAAATTATACAGCCATGTTTATGGAGTCTACATTTCCCTTGTCTTGGGTATATAGATATATACACAACTCAATAAGTTTTAGTTAAAGATTATGGTAGTTATGAAGCTAAAAAAAAAAAGTCAAGAGTCTCTTTCCTTTTTCACTTTTACATCCCCAGCAAGAATGGTGGCAATTTCCCCTTGCATGAAGGCCCATGGTACATTGGATCCCACCAAAGGACATTTTTCCCCACTAGGACAATACACTTCTCCAGATGATCCTTGTTGTTTAATACTTTGCCTTGAACATGGGAAACAAAACTTATGAGAAGCTACTGAAGGGCACTGTACAAAGTGTGTGTCCTCGAGACGCTCGTGGCAAAGAGTGCAGCACAATGGTATACTGTTTGGTATGGAAGAATCGGGAATGCTTTGCGGATGCACTTGTTCCATTCCTGTATGGGTTGATGTTCCCCCAGTAGAAAGTTGACTTGGCACATCTCGGGTAGCCATTCTTCTTTGGTTCATAGAGGATGGGGATGGTGGACTGTTACTGTTTCTCCTAGTTGTAGAATGAACCTGGTTAGCATCTTTTGATGCATGGTTACCACCAGCATTATCTGCTACTAAAATCAGGGCAGCCATTGGAGACTGGCCATTTTGTACAGCTTCTGGTGGTGTGGTACGGTTGGAATGAGGGGATACAGTGGAAGGTGGACTTATAAATGAACTAGCCATTGTAGAAATCTTCATGCCATCACCTGACAACCATGGCTGTCCTTCGCCGTTTAATTTTGCAGATCCTCCTTCCCCTTCTGGTTCCGGGGAAGTTTTTCTCTTTTTTCCAGCTCTGGTACCTTAAAACAAGAAGAAAAAAAAAAAAAAAATTACAGTAGCAGAAACACACACCTGTCTTCATGAACAAAAAAAAAAAAAAAAAAAAAGTCTAAATTTGCAGTCAAAAACAATGTACAGCCCATCTTCAAAACCATACAACCCATTCAAGAAAAATTAGGGCACAATTCTTGTGTTAATACTATGCATGTAGCATGGTAAAACAGATTAACCCGAAAAAAATTCTAAAGCATAGATTTAAAATGTTGCATCACAGCACAATCTTAAGTCAAACCAAATGCAATCCCACCATATGACTGGTACTGGAAGAAACCATGCACACGTGCAGGAGATCAAGTATTTCACAATTAATAAGAAGTATTTTCATAGAGACATACATTTTAAAAAAAAAAAAAATTATATATATATATATATATATAAAATAATACTTATGAAGGAAGAGTCGTCCCCCCTCTTCTTTTTTTTACAAAATAGCACTGCTTAAAGTGCCACTAAACCCAAAATCTTCTTTCATGATTCAGATAGAGAATAGAAATTTAAAACATTACAATTTACTTCCATTATTTATTTTGCTTCATTTTTAAAATAGCCTTAGTTGAAGAAAAATCAATGCACATGGTGAGCCAATCACACGATGCTTCTATGTGCAGCAACCAATCAGCAGCTACTGAGCATATCTAGATATGCTTTCATCAAAGAATATCAAGAGAATAAAACAAAATTAGATAATATAAGTAAATTAGAAAGATGTTTAAAATTGCATTCTCTTTCTAAATAATAAAAGAAAAAATGGGGGTGGCATGTCCCTTTAAATCCCTTGGAAAGCACTAAAACAAAAAACTGCAGTTATGCGATTAAAAAAAAGAAAAAAAAAAGTGGTATATATATATAGTGAACAGCAAGCTTAAAACATGAACAAGCTTTTTTGTTTATAAATTAAATATTTTAAATTTATAAAAAAATAAAAAAAAAAGCACAATTTTCATATGTGTCCAGTTGAGAACTTTCTTGCAAGTTATTTTGCATAGACACTAAATATGTGTAGCCAAAACTCTGGAACCCAATTATTGCTCAGAACATTTGCATACAAATCTACCTATAAACATGTGCAGACCTTTGTATTTAAAATTTGACAAAAAAAATAAATAATCAAGATCCATTCACAAATAACCAACACAGCATACAGCAAAAAGTGTAAAACAAACTATGTGCATGTTTCTTATATAACCTTTATGCACTTAGTCATTCAGTAATATTAGCACACAAAAAAAAAAAACTGTTGGCCCAAATGTTCACTTGCTGATGTGTTTTAAGATGTTATATTGCAACTCACAGGATATACCATCTCAACCTAAGCCACCTACAGTTGCTTATTCTGATTACTGAGCAAAACCATTGATGGAAATTCCCAAAACTTGCAGCTGCTAATACAACAAACAGCCACCCCCACACATGGCCTAACATTTAACTGTATGGTCAGCATTCATTCAAACTTGAAAGTTTGTATCGGTACAGCTGCTATAGATTTCAAACTAAGTTAAAATACAAAAAAGTAGTCTTAGGCACAGATCAGCCTCCTGATAGTTGAATGTCGTATTTTCAAACTGTACTTGCAGATATAAAAATCTGTTATAAGTTTTTTTTCCTCAATTGACAAACCATGAAACAGATGGCGGAATGATACAAAAATGTGCACATTTCATGGGATTTCTCCAATCCAAAAAGAAAGTCACCTCCATAATAACAAAGGGTGGGGTATATTGATATATTTTCATATTTTAACTATAACTAAAAACCATACTTGCTACAAGGCATGCAAAACTATTCTAAAATATGAAACACATAGAACCAAATAAAATATTACTAAATCATTTCAAATAAGAAATTATGGCATGACATTATGTTGATTAAACATAAATCAAAAGTTTATAAATTAAGCATGTGGAGGTGTAAAATATGGAAAACTAATAGCACTATAACCTGCATGCAGAAAGCCACAGATGGGAAATAAGGAGTTTTCTTAGTAAATACATATTTTGCAAAGATTAGATCAAGATAATTCTGATGCATAAATTAGGTCTGAAAGATAAAAAAAAAATTGTATAGAAACATTTCATTTCCAGGTTTGGCTGTTATAAGAACAGCTGGAACGGTCATAAACATAAGATCTAGTATTTGGATATTTACTTTTGCTTATTCTATCAAGTGTTCATCTAAACTAGCATCTAGTTCTAATCTGTATCTTGATAGGCCTTTATATCATGCCCTCATGCTTTCATATGAAATCTGTGTTTGTATTAAATAACATCCCCAGCAACAATGAAGTAGATATGCAGTCATATTAAAATAAGGTTAACAATTTTAAAAAAACATTCCAATTTACGTCTATTATCTAATTTGCTTCATTCTTTAGATATCCTGTTGAAGAAATAGCAATGCACATGGGTGAGCCAATTACACGAGACATCTATATGCAGCCACCAATCAGAAGCTACTATGCCTATTTTAGATATTTTCAACAAAGGATATCAAGAGAATGAAGCAAACTAAATAAAAGTTAAAATAGGAAAGTTGATTAAAATTGCGTGCTCTTTCTAAATTATGAAATAAAAACATTTGCATTTCATGTTCCTTTAATGCACACAAGCGTATATGTTTTACTTATTTAGGTTTAGTATTGGCAATCCCAATATCAGCCACTGTACAGTGGTAACATTTATTTAAAGTCTCCTAAATCAACAATTCTCAGCTATGTTTTCAAGACATGCTTGGGTGTGTCAGTCCTCATAAGTAGGGAGATCACACAATATTAGGACTGAGTATAAAAACATCTCATACGGGTAATCGTAAAGCATGATCAAGTATTAGTGAAATATTGCTTTACTATTTTAATAGTATCCTATCTGCATTCATATACCATGTTATTAAAATATTAATCAGGTGAACTTAAAATAATAAAAATAATATATATATATATATATCTGTAAGTGATTTCTACTGTACTAAGAATGTAATGAAGCCATTTAACCTAGTTCAGAGTAAACTTTTATGGCTCTCAGATAAGAAATGCTTGAGTAAGGAAAACCCTCTGCCAGTGTCTATCAAGCTAACTTGACCCCTATGAAGTTGCTGGATCAGCAGAAAAACACGTTGCTTTGCAGGTCTGCTCTTTAGGGCAGGGCACATAGTGTGTGCGCACACACCCTTTCAGTGCTGAAATGTCTGCACATGTGAGCAGACCCCTAACATGCAGCAGCTCCCCCAGAGCAGAAAAAGCCTAATTTAAAAGTCAAGGGGTTCCATCTTTTACGCCCTAATCATCTTCCTCTTTCCACCATTTAATCGACTAGTTGCACAAATATACAGATATATAAATAAAAATATATACAGTATATAAAACACACACACACAAATCAGGCGAAATGAAGGCTGAACGCCCCCCATGCATGTTATAAATAGGATTACCAGATTTAGAGGCTGTGTTGCTGGTATCAAATCCCATCACTCTCCCAGCAGTAGGATCCTTTTTGAATTTAGGGTCAAATGGCGAGTGGCTGTGCTGCATGGCCATGAGAGTATCCCTGACCGTCTTGGGCTTATTGATGATCCACTCATCTGCCCTGCCCTTGTGGTTCTCCCCCAGCTCCGAAAAGCTGTCGGCCCGATGTTTTTCCTTAGCATCATGCTCGCTGCTAGACACAGATCCAGGCCGCTTGCCACCGATTTCGGATGAAGTTGTGGCAGCAGCAGCGGCCACCAGAGAGGCCGCGGAGATCCCCAGAGGAGGGGCCCGGCCGCCAACCGAGCCCATAGGGGAACCGTTCATAAGGGCTCCCAATGAAGGCGGCACCGCGTTAGTCCTCCGCGGATTTGGGCTCTGTCTATTCAGCTCTGGGGGGTCGTCTGGTTTTGGAAATCCATTGGGCAGTAGGATACCGTTGACCTGCCTGCCGACGCCATAATCTGATGCCAGTCGGGGCGGCGGCCGCTCTGGCACAAGCGGGTATCGGTCCAGACACTGCGGTGGAGGGGGCTGTTGTGAGCTCCGGGACACCCCATCTGGACCCCCCACCGCGTGTCCAATCTGCGCCATCTCCTTAGCTGTAAGCTGCGGCTTTACACAAGACGATGACGATGAGGAGGATGAAGATTGGGGCGGCCCGGGAGAACGTCCATCCTGGAAGCCGTGTGCCCTCTTTAAGTGCCGAGCAGTCTCTATCACAAACTCAATGCGATCTGCTCCTTCGTAGTTGACGCAACCCCTGCACACCGGCTCCGTGAAGTCCCAGATCATAGCCCATGGCATGCGTGGCAAGTCACACAGGTAACACGACTGCCTCCGGGATGCAGCCACAGTTGCCGACGACATAGCAAAAAAAATAAAAATAAATCCAAAACTATATATATGCAATATATATTTATAAAAAAATATAATCCCAAAGTTGTTTTTTTTTCTGCAACGAGTCAATGAACTGCCTAAGTGAGCGGGGCAGCAGGGCGCCCTCCGCCTAGGCTGCTGGTGACGACCCCGGATTGAATCATGCACACTACGCCCAGCTCTGGATCCACAGGAGGAGGAATTATATATATTTTTTTCTGAAGTGTTTCTTCGCTCTCTTTCCTCAGCTGCACAGCTCCTGGGAGGGTGGATATGGGGGAGGGGAGGCGATTCCACTATTGGCTGCGACTCCAGTCACCAGAGGAGCTCCCCCCTTTTCTCCCTCTCTGAACTGCCAAAAGCTCACAACAACTCAGGACTTAACCCCTTTCTGTAACGACCTGTCACATAGATATTTATCATTTAAATTGATACAAACTGTATACAGAGAGTACAAAAATTAAAAGAGGCTCCGAACATTCGCTAAAGAGCTTAGCACTACAGCTTCCCGCTTCTCGTAGCTGCTTTGCTTAGTTTTGGCGAAGGAGCGGTGACGTCACTGCCCAGCCAACCGTTGTGATTCCAAGTTCTCTATTTACTTGATTCTTCGACAGTCCGCCGCCTCCCTGCGCGCATGCGCGCTGGCTGTCATTGACGTGAACGCCTACGCTTCTCTCTCTCTTTAGCCTCCCCCCCCTCTCGTCTCCTTTGAACCGCTGCCAAGACAACAAACAAGAGCTGCAGCGGGGACGAGAAGCACTGACTCACAGTTACTATGCCCTGTTGCAAAGGGTTGGGTGAAAAGAAGGAGGAGGAGGAGAGGGGGGGGGAGGAGAAGATAGATTTGGATTTTTAATGCACGTGATGCAAACGTAGCTTTTTCGCCATGTTCAAGAATAGATTTTTTTTTTAAATTCATTTTCATTTTAACACGTCATTATTTCTGCTTATTTAGCAAATAAACAGTTTTTGTATTCATATGCGATGAAACAAGCTTATTTAGCAAATTCGATCATGGTTTGCAAATATATGTAATAAAACATGTTGCAAGACAGTCCAGTCACTCATTTTGTTTTATGCCCAACAACATTTTGTGACTATAACATTTTTTTTAACCTTTTTTTTTTTCTTTCAAATGTGCTTTATACATTTTGCTACTTGATTTCCAATGCATTTAAATTGTGTAGCTTTTCCCTTTTTAAGGATATTTTGTTTTATTTCTGCAGCTAAATGTAACAATGTAATATTAACACAATATTTGCTGTAAATACTAATTACATATACAGTACAGTTTTTTTTTTGGTTGTAGCCAACGTGATTGCAATATTTCATGTACATGAGCTATATACGGATGTGTCATTTCAGTAATCTCAATGTGAATGGAAAGAAAAACAAGTGGCCAATGATTAACCAGTGTAAACTGAGTACAGGGAAACCAAAATCCTTCCAGAAATATCTTGCGCTTCACCCTCCCTGTTCTCAAAAGCTAAAAAACTTGTCCCGCCCTCTCCCAGAGGACATTTGTGTGTGTGTTACTGTTACTTGTTCCCTTTTTTAAACTCTTACCCAACCATTGTTTGTTTTTTTTTTATCTCCCATGGCTTGTGCAATTAAAGAAAAAAAAAATGTACCAGTGTGGTGTGTGTGTTTGCTACAGCTCTTGTATTTCTAGTGCTGAATCACTTAGCCAAAGGCGCTTGCGTTAGCAGGAAAAGAGCGAGGTCAAAGCACAGAGTGCAGCAACAAGCTTACAAAACACATTGCAAACTGTAACGTATGCTGCACAGGGAGGGGAGGGAAAGGCAAGCTGGTTAACCCACTCGTGACCGATTTACAAGTTTTTTTTTTCTTTTTCGTGTGTGGATTTGCATGCAAACAGGTTACAGTCTGTATTAAAATTTTATACAGTTTATAAATATTAGCAGCACTAAAAAGATTGCATGGAAGTACAATAGGAAAATTACAATACTGTTATCCGTATAAAGAGCAATACACATGTAAAAAGACGATATAATTTAACAGCTTTAAATAAAACAATTTTTTGTTCAAATTGTGTGTATGTATATATATATATATATATATAATCATTTGCATACACATTTAAATAAAATATATACTGTATATGTGTATATAACTGTAAACGAAAAGTAGTTTTGTTTAAAGCTGTTAAATTATCACGAATGGACAGATTTTTTTTAACATAAACTTTATATATTTTAAAATATACACGTTCGAATGCAACAACAGATATTAATTTGATGTCCTTATAATTATTGAACTAAGGTAATGTTCTCTGTTTTTGTAATTTATTTATAGTATCTTAGTGGTGTTGGTGGGGGGTATTTCTGCTTTATATATATAAAAAAATATTAAATTGTATAATTGTGAATATTGAACACCACATTTTAATTCTAAATCAAACTTCCATGTCTATATACTGCAAGACGTCATTGGTAACCAAGGGGTTAAAACTCACCACGAGTATTAGCCATGGGGCAATAAACAGTATTTACAACTGGATCATTCTATGCTAATAGTTACAGGCATTACTAAATGTCTACTTTCAGTATGCAAAGGAAGACATGGAGCTGTCTGTTGTAATTAGCATGCCAGTAATCCACTTGACAGGACTGTGAGAACCCCAAGAGGGGATTTGCATTGCATGAATGTGGTTGTCAGATGTTCATTTTAATTCAAGGGGCCTGTTTGTATATACTGAACTCTTAAAATGGCCGGTAGGGCTTTAAACCCTATGTTAGAGCCATAACAAAAGTGTTAAAATGTACTACAGGGAGGAAAAACATTTTGAGTGAAAATGGTTTTGACTGGCTTGTGTATGTTAGTAGACAAGCCTGCTAGTGTTATTGGGAAAATATAGGCTGTGGTGATTGATGTAATTAGTATAATCAATAAAAGAAATTATATTATTTTTTAAAAGTTTGTCTTGTAAGCATAGAAGATATTCCAGCACAGCCTGTTCTATTTCTGTATTCACATCTTATCTGAATTTTGTTTAAAGCTTAATAATAATGACTACGGCAGTAATATACAGATTAAAGGGACATGAAACACATATTTTTTCTTTCATGATTCAGATAGATTATGTGCTTTTAAAAAACTTTCCAATTTAGTTTTATTAACTAATTCATTTTGTTCTCTTGGTATATTTAGATACCTAAGTAGACTCAGGAATTGCCGATTGATGGCTGCACATAAATGCATCATGTTATTGGCTCACCCAATGCATTAATCTAGCTCCCAGTTGTACATTGCTGATTATTCAACAAAGAATACAAAGAGAATGACGCAAATTAGAATATAGACGTAAAATGGGAAGTTGTTTAAAATTGTATTCTCTATCTGAATCATGAAAGAAAAAATGTGGGCTTCATGTCCCTTTAAGGCACAAAACTAGTTCTAGAAGTAAAAATATGCCATATGCAGCTATAAATAATAAATCATAAGCTGACAAAAAGTATTTAGATGATTCCTTACTGTCACAGCTGAGTTAAAGGGACATGAAACCCAACATTTTTCTTTCATGATTCAGATAGAGCAAACAATTTAAAACAACTTTCTAATTTACTTCTATCAAATTTTCTTTGTTCTCTTGATCGGTGGCGTAGTGTGGGGAGGGGGGCCACAGGGGCGGTTGCCCTGGGTGCATAATTCTTAGGGGCGCAAAATTAAAAAGCCATCTCCTTATCATGAGGTGCGTTCTCCAGTCTCCACCACCGCTCTTACTGAGTGTCTCACATGCAGTGCTGGGAGGAAGTGATCATCCTGGTTTTGTGCCTGCATTTTTCATTTCTACCTCTAGGTGTCACTGTTCCGGTATAGCTCAATGTAAATACTGTAGTTACTGCGTTCCTCTCTAGACTTTTCTCCCCCTTCCTGAGCTCTAGTGCAGTGTGAGACATAGCAGCAGACCTGATATAGGTGAGTTGTGCAGACTCCCACACTTTATATTGTGCAGACTCCCATACTTTATATTGTGCAGACTCCCAAACTTTATATTGTGTAGACTCCTAAACCATATATTGTGCAGACTCCTAAACTCTATATTGTACTGACTCTCAAACTCTTTATTGTGCAGACTCTCAAACTCTTTATTGTGCAGACTCTCAAACTCTTTATTGTGCAGACTCTCAAACTCTATATTGTACAGACTCCCAAACTCTATACTGTGCAGACTCCCATACATACATATTTTTTTTTCTCCCATACTTTTTGTGATAACATTTTCAACTATTTCATAATTGGAGCACTGAGGAATTCTGAATTGGGGGGGCAGGGGGTGCAATACAGAGGTGGTACAGTTAGGTACAATACAGAGGTGGTACAGTGAGGTACTATAGTCAATTTTTACTGTACTGGTGGAAGAGACTCAGTCAGTGCTAATGGGTTAGGGGCACAATACTTGCCTTGCCCTGGGCGATAACAACCCATGCTACGCCACTGCTCTTGATATCTTTTCTTGAAAAGCAGGGCCATAGGCTCGGGAGCTTGCACATGTCTATAGCCTTATCTGGCAGCAGTTTTGCAAGACTGTTATTCATTAGCAAGAGCATTAGATGGCAGCACTATTTCCTGCCATGTAGTGCTCCAGACTCCTACCTATGTATTTATTCAACAAAGAATCAAATTTGATCATAGAAGTAAATTGGAATTTTTTTTTTTAAAATTGCATACTCCTGAATCACAAAAGAAAATGTTGGGGTTTCATATCATTTTAATCTATAATTTCCATTTTTTTTTCATTATAACATTTGGATATCTCTAATAAATTTGTACATACATAACCATGGCTCCATGACTATCATTTCATTCCACTATTTGCTTAGGTGTTTTCTCTTTGCCAAATATTGGAAATATAGCGCTAGATTTATCAAAGCTGAGGCGTACAGGGGCACGCAGACGTAACCCTGTAGGCCTCAGCTCGCCTGTGACGGGGCGAAATTACCCGCAGGTAATCAACATTGCACACGAGCGCAATTTTGCGCTCGCATGCAATCGCGCCCCCTGCCCGTGCACAGCCAATCACGCACGGGCAGGAGCTGTCAATCTCCTCGGTCGGACTCGACCGAGGAGATTGAATTTCGCCAACTTAGAGGTGGCGAAGAGCTTAGGGAAGTAGCGGTCTGGTGACCGCTGCTTGATAAATCACGGCAAGCAAGTTCTTGTGAGAACTTGCAGCCGTAGGGGCTTGATAAATCGAGCCCATAGTGTCAAGCTCAAAGTAAAAAAAAATAATAATTAGAAGAAAAAAAAACCAACGAATGGAATATGTGTCTCTAACTTTAAAACAAAGAGTACCGCCACATAGTCTTTTGTCTGCAGTGAAAAGATTTACAGCTACTGGAATAACCTGGATTGTGTGTTTACAATATACTAAGCACTCTTGCATCTCTGGAAACATGGCCAACCAAGTCCCTGTTGCATTTAAAAGATTTATATCACTCAGTCCCACCAATTATAACTTATTTATAAATTGGCAATATCAATGTCACGACCAAAATATTTAATTTATTTATAAAATATTTTACCAGGAAGGATACATTGAGATGTCTCTCATTTTCAAATATGTCCTGGGTATTAATATATGCAAATCTGACTATTTAAGTGCCTCAAAATTGACCATTACTGAAATGTTATACTTCAGCACATTCTAAAACGCTCTTAGTTGTCAAAGTGGGGTTGTAATACATTGATACACAATGAAGCCGCATCTGGCATTCAAGGGGTTAACATTACCCTATCAAATAAAATGAAAGCTATTAAAATTAGTTTTACATTTTACTGTAGTTTAATATTTCTTTAAATTAGGTAATAATCTGTAACTATTATTTTCTTTTTCAGATGTATTTTTTTTTCTTTTTTCTAGCTGTAAGATTTTACAGTTTCAGAATTGTTCAAAAGGTGATCACAACAAGGCCGAGAGTAGGCAGAATTCTGATTTCACATTCCATCAAACACTGAAGACAAACTCCCCCCTCCCAACCTTTCAAGGTCTTCAATCTCCAGCATGATAATGCAATGCTTGTTTACGTGAGCCAGATAGAACGAGAAGAGCAAGGGGAGGAGGAGGAAGAGGGTGGGGGAGCAATGAGTTTAGCTCGGTGCCAGCGCTGCTGGGGTTTAGTCTGCGCATGCGTCTTTTTAATATGACTGCGTGCCTGTGGCACTGGAAGCCTGACATTCCAAGGAGAAAGAGAATGTCAGTGCTGCGTCACCACTCACAGAGCTAATACCAGCGATCATTTCTGCTCAGTGCAGCCATCCAAATAAAGCATGTGCACTGTTAAGACCTTTATATAACTTGTGCTATCACGTTGCATGGGTTAATGAGTTCTAAAACATTTATAGAATTACGTGCAAACAAGTACATATTTTTTGGTATATTGTGTTGCCTTTTATCAACGGCTAATGTAATAATGTCCAGTGGGAATCCTATGAAATGTATTTATTTAATTATATCTAGCCAATACCGTATTATCCTTTTTTTTTAGTGTCTGTATCAATGGGAAAAACATGTACAAAGAGCTAATTGTACTATATGTGCAATAACAGGCTTGGTAGTTTTTTAGCCCGAGGCAGGAAGTTTCTGCTGACGTTTCTCTTGTTGCTACTAGCAATTTCTGCTTTAAAAGGGTATTTTTTTTATTCAAGAAAAACATTATCTCGTGTTACACGAGGGAACCTCCCCCTCTTTCCAGACATGTTGCTTGCTAGCACTGCATATGGATATGTCCTTGGGAATTTCCAGAAAAGCTAAAGTAAATATCCTGCTCCCTCTAGGCTCATATTTCAAACAGTGACACACATGGCAGAATCCAAGCTGCTGGTTTATGTTTAACTAAAGCTTCACATTTAGTTAATAGTTGCTTGTCTGAAGTAACATACCATACAATCATTCTAGTTTGTTAAAAATACCCCACATCCCCTTTAAAACATGTAGCCAGCAAAGTTTACTACTAAGAGGAGGTTTGTTATTAGTTAAAGTATTTTCTTAATAAGAAACAACAACAAAACTGTAGTCAACAACATATTCTTTACCAAACATGCCTGAGCTTCAAGTAAATAACAAGTAA
This sequence comes from Bombina bombina, assembly GCF_027579735.1. Classification (NCBI taxonomy): domain Eukaryota; kingdom Metazoa; phylum Chordata; class Amphibia; order Anura; family Bombinatoridae; genus Bombina; species Bombina bombina. The sequence goes on from NC_069502.1 coordinate 749,674,480, forward strand.
AAATAAATATATACACTGGCTTTATTGCAAACATTTTTCTTTTTGACCCTAACTGGCTCATGGCAATTGGAGTTTTTAAACCTCTGTGTAGTATGCAATATTTAGTCATATAAAGGCGGTAAACATAACCTTTGTTGTTTGTTGTGTTACAACAGGCACTGTAAAATAAGACTGGATTCTTTCCAATGAGGTCGCCTTGCTGCCTTTATGAGCAAGGCTCCTGGGTGAGGCAATGCGTCTGAAATTTGCAGATGCAACACACACAAGGCAGGAATTGTAATTGCTCTTCATCATGTGATATGTTATGAAAGAGGAAGTTTAAAGTTTTAGTCACGTACACTCTGCTCTTAGTCAGACACAGTTGTTTTTTTTTTTTCTTCTGTTTTTTTTTTTTTTCCATAGGCAGGCTTAGTTAATGAATACAGTTTTACAACTGTACAGGGTTGTTTAAAAACCGTAGCCTTGGGTAATACAAATATGGCTAAAACAGGGCAGGTTTTAAGTGATTCACTTTTTTTTTTCTCTCTAGTGTAATTCTGCTGTTTCAACAAAAATGATATTTATGATTAGGGTGTGTTGTTCGAAGAAGTCTAATCTTTAAACTATAATTCTTATTTTATTACTTTTTTTTTTTTTTTTATCTTGACTTGGCATTTTTCCAACGTCACAGTCACACGATCCAAGAACAAATTGTTTTCCTTTTGTAACATATCTTGTTATAGCTAAACCGTGTAAAACGCATATCTATGTGACTATTGTGCAATATTTTTTTCAATTTTTTTTTTGTTCTCTAGAATTTCTGATTACATTTTGCGTTTCAAGGGATGTTAAACAGTTTCTATGTTCCACAATGTATATCCAATAAAGTGAAGAGAACACTGCACATTTTATAAAAAAAAAATAAAAAAAATTGAAGAGGTTTACTTCAATGGAAAGGTTTCACAGGATTATAACTACTACCAGTATTTTTGGTTTAGCTAGTTAATTTTATTTTAATATATTTTTAGCTCTGGTTTGGTTAAACCCACATCCTGTTATATTTTCTTTCTAATTTTATTTTCAGTTTCTTTATACAAATGTTTTTAAATATATTTTAAACAACTTTATGTATCACAGACAAATCCCTTTTTTGAACATTAGTATCTTTTATTTAATTAATATATTTAATAATTAATATATGTATATTTGTATTTATTTTTGTTAAAATTGATTCTAAGTATCATTCATTTAAACATAATTTCCATTTTTTAACTATTTATTTATTAACAGATTCAATTTATGTGTACAATTAGATTGGAAAATGTGTCTGTAAATGAAAACAAACTGATGGAATCCTTTAAGATGATAAAGTCCCCCAGTGTAGCCTTAAAGGGACACTCAATCAAAATTAAACTTTCATTATTCAGATAGAGCATGCCATTTTAAACAACTTCCCAATTTACTTCCATTAACTAAATGTGCATAGTCTTTTTATATTTAAACTTTTTGAGTCACCAGCATCTACTGAGCATGTGCAAGAATAAGTGTGTATGCATTTGTGAATGGCTGATGGCTGTCACATGGTACATGTATGCATTTGTGATTGGCTCATGGCTGTCACATGATACAGGAGGAGTGGAAAAAGACATAACTTTTAAAATTGTCAGAAAAAAAAATCTACTACTCATTTGAAGTTCAGACTTAGTGCTATTGCATTGTCTTGTTATCTTGCATTTGTTGATTATGCAAATCTACTGTGTTGACTGGTCCTTTAATATGGCTGTATGCACTGCAGCATATCTGCCTTTTTGGATTCAGTGTATGTTGAAATAGTCATGCAGTGTTCAAAAGATGATAAGAATGGTTTTACATATTTCTGTTAAATATTAGCAGAACTATGCAGGCAGTTTTATTTATTTTTTCGAGGGAACTATTCCTTAAATACTGAAGTTGTATTTTTATTCATCTGAATCATACTTCATGCACAGGAAACTTTAGAAAACATGATTACTTTCTCATACTTCCTTTTATGTATTATTATAATCTTTGCGGATGACTAATTTAAATTTGTTACCAATTAACCGGCCAGTTGAAAAAAATACATTGGAAAACTAACCTCACAAAAAGGAAGTTAAAACAGTTTATTTATGCTTTGGTGTCAATAATAAACAAATAACAATGTAAATATAACAAAAATGAATGCAAATAATTGCACACACACACTTTGCTCATTATAAATAAGAGAGAATTGTAATAAAGGCTCTCTTAGCATATGTGCATATGCCGTCTAAAACAGTAATAACTTTTACTAGAAGCATTTTTTTTTTTTTAAATGTGATAATCATTTGAATTTTTTTTTAAATTTAAAGTGAAAAATATGTTTACACATCACCCTTTATTCTAATAGGTTTCTACTGGAACCAAATAAACTCTTTTCTGTTTGTCTGGTGGCAACCAACTATTCTTCCACCAGAATAAGTATTATCAGTGATTTACAGTTCTTTATATTTTAAACTATAATTAAATGAAAAAGTCCTATGCTTTTACTGATTTTATGGTGTGATCGGAATATATGTGAAAGCTCACATTTCTCCCCACACTGGGATAGATTACGAGTGGAGTGCTGTTACACGCAAGGGATAAGCGTTACAAGTAGCGTACATATTACGAGTTGAAAATGAACACGTTTGCTTGAACGCAATCAAATTTAATGCACGTTGGGTTATCGCGACTTCAGAGCTATGGTTAACTGTTAGTTACGCAAGACAAAAAAGTTGCACAAAACACATCAAAAATACATTTAACAGTACAATTACACTCATAATAACTCTGATAAAAATTAGTAAAAAAAATGCATTAAAAAGTTATAAGGGCTCAAAGATATGAGGTCTCAGGTGTTATATATTTATGTATATACCTATATATCTGTTCCTATAGATCTATAGGTATAGATATCTATTTTACATGAACAGTATCAGATACATATAGAAGTATATATTTAATAAAAAAGTACATACTATTAAATATTTAGATATATTCTATAGATTATTTAGAATATTTCACAGTATGTTTAACGCGCAAGTTAAGTTTTCTTGTGTGCTTACCCTACCGCGTTAAGATCTAAATTGTGAAACACGATGCGCAAAATACATATTTGAAATTCCTATGTTCTTCACATAGAAAATAATGTACTTTTTATTATTAAATATACAGTACTGTGCAAAAGTCTTAGGCCACCATTACATTTGTTGTTTTAGCAATGGTATAATTATTATTATTATTATTATTATTATCGGTTATTTGTAGAGCGCCAACAGATTCCGCAGCGCTATTAACAAAGGCGGAGTACAAAAAAAACAAAAAACAGTTATAGGGATCAAATCGGTAGAGGGCCCTGCCAAGAGTTGCACTGTTGTAGTCAGCTCTTGAGAAGGTGATCAACAAACAGATGGACTCTTAAGCTTACATGCTAGGGGGGTTCAGGGGATAGCAATGGAGGAGAGGAACTGGTATAAAGTAAGGTTAGCGTAGGTTGTATGCATCCCTAAACAGTAGAGTCTTTAGGGAGCACTTGAAGCTTTTAAAACTAGAAGAGAGTCTAGTGGAGCGAGGCAGAGAGTTCCACAAGATGGGAGCCAGTCTGGAGAAGTCCTGTAAACGGGAGTGTGATGAGGTGACAAGAGAGGAGGAGAGTAGGAGGTCTTGAGCAGAGCGAAGGGGACGAGAAGGAGAGTATCTGGAGACAAGATCTGAGATATAGGGGGGAGCAGTGCAGTTGAGGGCTTTGTATGTCAGAGTGAGAATTTTGTGTTTGATCCTAGAGGAAGCCAGTGAAGATATTGGCAGAGAGGTGCAGCAGATGAAGAGCGACTTGTAAGGAAGATGAGTCTGGCAGAGGCATTCATTAAGGATTGTAAAGGAGCTAGGCGGTAGGTGGGGAGACCAGAGAGGACAGAGTTGCAGTAATCGAGGCGGGAGAGGATGAGAGAGTGGATTAAAATCTTAGTTGTGTCTTGTGTAAGGAAGTGTCTAATTTTAGAGATGTTTTTAAGGTGGAAGCGGCAGGCTTTAGCCAAAGACTGAATGTGAGGAGTGAAAGAAAGATCTGAGTCAAATGTGACCCCGAGACATCGGGCATGTGGGGTAGGGGTAATGATGGAGTTGTCGACAGTTATAGAGAGATTGGGGGTGGAGAGTTTTGAAGAAGGGGGGAAAATAAGGAGCTCAGTTTTGGAGAGATTTAGCTTGAGGTAGTGAGAGGACATCCAGTTGGAGATGTGAGAAAGACAGTTAGTGACACGGGTTAGCAATGAAGGAGAAAGGTCTGGTGCAGAGAAGTAGATTTGGGTGTCGTCGGCATACAAATGATATTGTAAACCATGGGACTTTATTAGGGAACCTAGTGATGACGTGTAGATTGAGAAGAGAAGGGGACCGAGGACAGAGCCTTGCGGTACTCCGACAGAAAGTGGTGACGGGGCAGAGGAGGCCCCAGAGAAGGCTACATTAAAGGTACGGTTTTGACAGGTAGGAAGAGAGCCACGAGAGGGCTGTGTCACATATGCCGAAGGATTGGAGGGTTTGGAGCAAGAGAGGGTGGTCAACAGTGTCAAAGGCTGCGGACAGATCAAGGAGAATAAGCAGAGAGAAGTGGCCTTTTGATTTTGCTGTAAGTAGGTCGTTGGTAACCTTAACAATTGCTGTTTCTGTGGAGTGATGGGGACGAAATCCAGATTGCAATGGGTCAAGGAGGGAGTTTATTGTAAGGAAATGGGAAAGGCGTGCATAAGCTATTTTTTCGAGAAGCTTTGATACAAGAGGGAGGAGGGAAATAGGGCGGTAGTTGGATGGGGAGGTAGGATCAAGGGAAGGTTTTTTGAGGATAGGTGTGACCAGTGCATGTTTCAGCGATGAGGGAAATATACCGGTGCTGAAGCAGAGGTTGAAAGTGTGTGTGAGTATAGGGGTGAGGGTGGCAGAGAGGGAGGGGAGTAGCTGTGAGGGGATAGGGTCAAGGGGACAGGTAGTGAGGTGAGAGCGCAGTATAAGTGCCGAAACTTCATCCTCAGTAACAGGGGAGAATGAGCTAAGTTTAAGGTTATGTGGGTTGTGGTTGATTGAGAGCATTTGAGGGGGTGAGGGAATGGAATTATGTTGAGAGACGATTTCATTTCTTATGGAGTTGATTTTGTTATTGAAGTGGTTGGCAAAGTCTTGAGCTGACAGAGAAGTTGTATTAGGAGGTGGGGGAGGGCGGAGAAGAGTATTGAAAGTGGAGAACAAACGTTTTGGGTTTGAAGAAAGATTAGAGATAAGAGTAGAGAAGTAGTGTTGCTTATGGAAATTAAGGGCAGAGTAGTAGGAGTTCAAGATAAATTTGTAGTGTTGAAAATCAGCTGAACTCCTAGATTTTCTCCAGTGCCGCTCAGCAGTACGGGAACATCTGCGTAGGTATCGTGTCAGTGGAGTATGCCAGGGCTGAGGATGAGTGTTTGATTTCCGAGCTATGGTAAGAGGGGCGAGATTGTCAAGGACGGATGTAAGGGTGGAATTATAGTGGCAGATAGATTGGTCAGGGCATGAAAAGGAGGAGAAGGATGAGAGGAGAGGTTTGATGGAATTAGAAAGCTGTTGTTGATCTAATGATGTAATGGTTCTGTGAAGTTTGGTGTGAGGAGCAGAAGGAGGGAGAGTTGTAGGGAGGGATGATATGTTGCAAGTAAGGAGATGGTGGTCAGAAAGAGGAAAGGGGGAGTTTGTGAAGTTTGAGAGGGTGCATCGATAGCTAAAGATCAGGTCAAGGGAGTGACCATCTTTGTGAGTGGGAGAATCAGTCCATTGTGACAAACCAAAAGAGGAAGTGAGTTGCAGAAGTTGTTTTGCAGAGGAGGCAGTGGGATTGTCAAGAGGGATGTTGAAGTCACCAAGAATGAGGGAAGGGGTGTCTGAGGAAAGGAAATAAGGTAGCCATGCAGCCAAGTGATCTAGAAATTGAGTTGAGGAGCCAGGAGGACGGTATATGACTGCGACACGTATAGAAAGAGGAGAGAATAAGCGAATCATGTGGGTTTCAAATGAAGAAAATGTGAGGGAAGAGATGGGGTGTATTTGTTGAAAGGTGCAATGAGAGGAAAGTAAAATACCAACACCACCTCCTTGTCTATTACCAGACCTAGGAGTGTGGCTGAAGTGGAGACCCCCATGTGACAGAGCAGCAGTGGATTCTGTGTCTAGGGGAGAGAGCCAGGTTTCTGTTAGGGCCAGAAGGTTGAGGGAGCGGGAGATAAAGAGGTCATGTAAAGAAGTGAGTTTGTTGCAAACAGAGCAAGAGTTCCAAAGTGCACAAGTGAAAGGGGAAGTGGCTTTTGATGCAAGATGAATGTGAGTAAGTTTGTCAGAGTTTTGTTTTTTGAGTCTGTGGGATGGTACACATGGATGTGCACGGCTCCGCAGTTGTTGGGGACCAGGATTATGGGAGATGTCGCCAGCAGTTAGTAGAAGCAAGAGGGAGAGTGACATAAGATGAGATACAGATTTGCAGTAGTGAGACTGCTTTTGAGACAAGGTGCAGGGGGGAGAGAGAGTGTTTAGGAATAGGTAAAGTTCATGAGTACAAACGTAATGTGAGTTTAAGAGAGATGGGCTAATAAACAGTGCAGGTGGAGAGGGAGAAGGAGTAATTGAGTAATGTAGTTTGTTATAGAGACAAAAGGCAGCAAAAAGAAATAAGAAGATATTAGGCATTTTTTCAAAAGAGGGAACCAGTTAAACACATAAGACACAGTATTATATTAGTAATTGCATTTGAAAACAGTAAGGTATATCAAACATAATTTTACAAAAGTACTTGCCTTGTGTCTTGCCCCTTGCCCAATCCTTGTTCAATTCTTGTATAATTCTATTGCTATATTGCTAGTGAATCACTTATAAAATGTTCACTTTGAAAATGTGAACATATGCTATTGTTACAATGTACACTGCCCATGCAATGCACATCCCAGACTGGTGTGAAATATATGCAGGGAGGGCAGTCAGCTGAGTCCACTAAATTTAGTTGATTGCTAATCAAAGACAATTGGAAAGGCCAATTGGAAAGTTAGATTCTGGTCTGGTCAGGGTGAGATGTTAAGTAAACAGACAATAAAATTTGGGGGAGGTTAAAACTGTGGAATAAGACAGCTATACATTTTAGAATAATAGAAAGTATTGATAAGGATTGAACATCACATGGCAGTTAAATGAACATTAGAAATAACACATTGGATAACAGTACAACAGATGTAGGACTAAATGAACAAACTAAAATCATTTGATCTATGTAAATATTCATGTACCAGAAGAGAGTTACAGGAGAGTAAAAAAAACACCAGAGAGCAGTGAGTAGTTGCAGAATGACAGGGTCTCTATTCACATACCAGAAGAGAGTTACAGGAGAGTAAAAAAACACCAGAGAGCAGTGAGTAGTTGCAGAATGACAGGGTCTCTATTCACATACCAGAAGAGAGTTACAGGAGAGTAAAAAAAACACCAGAGAGCAGTGAGTAGTTGCAGAATGACAGGGTCTCTATTCACATACCAGAAGAGAGTTACAGGAGAGTAAAAAAACACCAGAGAGCAGTGAGTAGTTGCAGAATGACAGGGTCTCTATTCACATACCAGAAGAGAGTTACAGGAGAGTAAAAAAACACCAGAGAGCAGTGAGTAATTGCAGAATGACAGGGTCTCTATTCACATACCAGAAGAGAGTTACAGGAGAGTAAAAAAAACACCAGAGAGCAGTGAGTAGTTGCAGAATGACAGGGTCTCTATTCACATACCAGAAGAGAGTTACAGGAGAGTAAGAAAACACCAGAGAGCAGTGAGTAGTTGCAGAATGACAGGGTCTCTATTCACATACCAGAAGAGAGTTACAGGAGAGTAAAAAAACACCAGAGAGCAGTGAGTAGTTGCAGAATGACAGGGTCTCTATTCACATACCAGAAGAGAGTTACAGGAGAGTAAAAAAACACCAGAGAGCAGTGAGTAGTTGCAGAATGACAGGGTCTCTATTCACATACCAGAAGAGAGTTACAGGAGAGTAAAAAAACACCAGAGAGCAGTGAGTAGTTGCAGAATGACAGGGTCTCTATTCACATACCTGAAAGCAGAGGAGAGAGAATAGGGTTAGCTTGATGCAGTGTGCAATTTTTCAGCAGATGTCAATAGGCAGCATGTTTTCTTAATAAGCAGCACTGTGCTGAGTAGTGAATGCAGTTCTTGTATAATTCTATTGCTATATTGCTAGTGAATCACTTATAAAATATTCACTTTGAAAATGTGAACATATGCTATTGTTACAATGTACACTGCCCATGCAATGCACCCCTATATATAATGACCATATATAATTATTTCTCAGTTTCTTTATTAGAATACAACTAAAAAATACAGGATATTTGTATGCAGTATTAAAAAACAGAAAAAAAAATCAGAAAAAACAACTTCTATAAGCTAAAGTCGCAAGTATTTTGGGTGACCTTCCCTTACACTTGAGCAATAGCAGAAACCTGGCTCTCATAAACCTAAATGGAATAGAACCCTAATTAATGTCATTGCTAACACCTGTATTTGTCCTACTATTTCATGTCAAAATGACTGCTGTAAAAAAGGTCTATTACACCAGTTTTGTGCACGACATGCTTGAGCATTGCATAAACATGTGGTATGAGTTTAATTCATTGGAAGCTTGCTAATAAGACCAACTTTTAATCACATCATTCCATTAAAAATGCCAAAGATCACAGAATTTGACAGACATAAAATCATACTTTTGCATCAGCAAGGCCACTCTCAAAAGGAAAATAAGCAAACAAACTGGATACTTAACATGTGGTATTCAAGCTGTTCTAATAAAAAATTAAGAATCAGGAGAGGTCAAGAAAACTTTCAAAATCTGATGAAAAGTTTCTCAGAGTTTCTTCTTTGAGAGACCAGAAGAAGTCCAGCAAGGACCTGGCTCAGCATCTGGCAGCTTCATCCAGATTCCAAGTTAACCCTTCTACAGTCCGAAGAAGCTTGATCAGGAATGGTCTTTGTGGAAGGGTAGCAGCCAAAAAAACACTTTTTCGGAAGGGGAACATGGTGAAAAGGTTAAAATATGCTAAAGCTCACAAAGATTGGAATGAAGATCAGTGGAAAATAGTATTATGGAGTGACAAATCCAAGTTTGACATTTTTAGGTCAAAATCTTCAACAATATGTGAGAATAGTTGAAGAGAGATGGAAGAATGAGTGCTTGCGGCATTCAGTAAAACATGGTGGAGGGTCTGTTTTTGTTTGGGCTGCAATTCTGCCAGAGGTGTTGGCGATATTGTCTGAATTGATGGGATCATGAATGCTAAAAAGTAAAGACAAGAAAGCACCTGATTGGGAATGGTTTTATTTTTCAGCATGATAACAATCCCAAGCACACTGCTAATGCAGTGAAATCATAAAACACTGAGAGTCATTCACTATCCAGACCTGAATATTATAGCGGCAGTATGGGATCACCTGGACAGAGGATGAAATAAAAGACAACTTAACTCTAAAGAAGAAGTCTGGAAAGTGCTGAAAGAAGCCTGCTATAATATACCAGAAGATTACTTCAGAAAACTTCAGGACAGTCTCCCCAAAAGAGTTCAAGATCTGCATAGTGGCAAGGGAGGTCACACTAAATACTGACTTTTGCCCGAAGAAGCCATTTTGTTCTGAAATTGTGTTTTATAAATTTTGTGTACATATTTCCTGTATTTTCTGTTTGTATCTTAATAAATAGAGCAAAAAATAAATATGGATGGTCATTAAAACTTTGCTTAAACAACAAAGCTTGTGGGGGCCTAAGACTTTTGAACAGTACTGTATATTTCTATATACATATGATACTGTTCATGTAAAATAGCTATCTATACTTATATATCTTTTTTTTTTATTATTTTTTATAATGATATTTTGTTTATTTTACAAATATGAATCAAATACAAAAAACATCATAATCATGACATTGATAACTTTTTTTGTGCAATTTTTTAATAATTTTTATTGATTGGTTTTATTATGAGAGTGACTGTACACTGTAATGTATTTTTGATGTGTTTTGTATCACTCTTTTGTTTTGCGAAACAGTTAAACAGAGCTCTGGGGTCGCTCTAGCCCGACGCTCGTTAACTGCAATTGGGCTCAAGCGACTGTGTTTACTTTCAACTTGTAATATGAGCGAAATACCAGACGTGCGCAAACAAATCCCTTATCTCTCACGCGTAACTTAGTGCTCCACTTGTAATCTAGTCCAAAATGGGTGAAATGTTATAAAAAAAGAGAACTGACCCTGGTAATACAGACATGTGGCAATGTGCCTTCCATAGGAAGGTATAGGGCTATTAGCTTGAACAATCTGAGCACATCACCAGTGAATGCAGATCCTGGCAGTGTATAGGGGTCATTTTCAAAGCATGTTTACCTAACATATAATGTTAATTTATTAAATATAAAAATGGTTTCTATTTTGTAATGATTTAAATAATCTTTATGTTAACTAAGTTTCACAGTTAATTTCTTACAATTGCTGATCTTGGCACTGAAAGGGTGGCAAGAAAGTTATTTATGAAAAGGTTCACCTAAGATGGCAGATATTGTTTAAAATGTTAGAACTTCCCAGAGAAGTTTTCCTATTTTACAGGTTACTTCCATGGAACACACATAAAACACCTATATAGTAGCTCTGTATGTAATATTTTTGTTAATAAAGAAACAAAAATAATATTAATAACCTATGTGAGAAGTGGGTATATTGTACATATGTATATAATATTATATATATATATATATATATGTATGTATGTATTATACTGTAAATTATATATTATGTATTTTACTTAAGTTTATTTAAATAAATGTGTTTAACTTTTGATGTATTCTTTTATTTTTAGGAACAATATTTGAAATAGCAAAAAAAGACAGTAGCCATGGCTTTTTTAATTTTACTATACAGAATGTTCTGCTACAACCTGTGTTTATGTAACGCAAATTGGCATATACGCGATAAATAAATGGGGGAACATTGTTGTATAATGCGATAATCGTGTTGGTTCATACACGTTTTTTTGGCGAAACTAAAGAAGCATGCGGCGGTGAAATTCAGTAATGCACACAATGGTGACGTTCTTCCTTTTTGGTGGTGTGGCGTAAAATGAAGAAGCATGGTGGAAACATGACAAAAAATGTCCTGCTAATAAGCATACTAGTGTCAAGCATGTTGGTGACAAGAAAGGATTGAAATTTTAAAGCGTTTTGAAAGACATGAAAGAATATGTGACATTGTTCGTGCAACTGGCTTAAAGGAGTCCACACTGCGTACAATCAGAGATAATGCAGGAAAAAATAAAATAAAGTTATTATGCTGGAATGTCGGTGAGTGCAACAAAATCTGTTAGAACTAGATATAAAGAAATAGAACAAATGGATTGTTTGTTAAGTGTGTGGATTGAATACCAAACAAAGAAAAGATCAGGGACAACCTTTCTCACAATTAAAGAGAAAGCCATAGCAATATATGAAGTTCAAAATCCAGCAGAAGTACTTTCCTTTAGTACAAGTAGTGGTTGGTTTAGTGGTTTTAAGAACTGTTATGCTTTACACAATGATAAACTGTCTGGTAAAGCTGCAAGTGCAGATCATGAAGCTACAAAGGCATTTTCCCTTGTATTTAAAAAAAAAAAATGATGAAGAAGGCTATACCCTGGGTCAGATATTTAATTTCAATGAAACTGGTCTGTATTGGAAGCAAATGCCCTCAAGGACCTAAATCTAAAAGGAGGAAGCATGAGCACCAGGGTTTATGGCTGCAAAAGATAGACTGATTGTAATGCTGGGTGCAAATGCCAATGGAGATTTAAAGTTGAAGCCTGTTGTGATAAGTCACTCTGCTAACCCCAGAGCTTTAAAAGTGATGTCTACTTTAGATCAAGCAAGAGAGTTTGGATGACAGGGCAGATCTTTACTGATCTTCTTTGTGAAGTTTTCCAAAATGTTTTTAAAAATTATTCCAAGAAGAAAAATTTTGGTTTGAAGATTCTTATTATTCTTGATAATGCACCAAGTCAACCTACAATTGCTGAACTTTTACCACATATCAAAGTTCTCTTTCTACCTCCTAACACAAACCTCTCTAATCCAGCCCCTTGACCCAGATGTGATTGCAGCCTTTAAAGCATATTATTTAATTTAAGAAGAACATTCAAGTTGCTAATTACAGCTACTGAGATTGATAATGCTCAAACAGTTCTTGAATTCTGGAAGCTATTCAACATCAAGCTTGCAATTGATATTGAAGTGGAAGTCTAGAAAGATGTCACAAAAGACTACTCACATGGTGTGGGGCATAAGCTTCTTCCTGGTTTAATTTAGCGTGGTAAAGTATTTTGACTCTTCAAAAGAGCTCCCCAAAATTAAAGCAAGATTTTTGGCTCTGGCAAAGGGAGTGGAATTTGAAGAAGCTAAAAGTGGGGATGTTGAGTTGCTGCTACAGTCCCATGAAGAGGATTTTCCACACAAGGGGGCATATGTATCAAGCTCCGAATGGAGCTTGATGCCCCGTGTTTCTGGTGAGTCATCAGACTCGCCAGAAACAGCAGTTATGAAGCAGCGGTCACAAAGACCGCTGCTCCATAACCTGTCCGCCTGCTCTGAGCAGGTGGACAGACATCGGCGGAAATCAACCCGATCGAGTACAATCGGGTTGATTGACACCCCCCTGCTGGCGGCCCATTGGCCGCGAGTCTGCAGGGGGCGGCGTTGCACCAGCAGCTCTTGTGAGCTGCTGGTGCAATGCTGAATACGGCGAGCGTATTGCTCGCCGTATTCAGCGAGGTCTGGCGGACCTGATCCGCAGTGTCGGATCAGGTCCGCCAGACCTTCATAACTATGGGCCAAGGTCTGCAATAACTTGTTGCTGAGGGGCAAGTGGAAGGTGCAGAAGAAGAAGAGGAATCACAACAAGCTATCCCATAAGAGCTTTCCACCTCTCAGTTATCGTTTGCTTTAATTGTGATTGAGAAACAGCTGCAGTGGATAGAAGATAATGATTATAATGCAGAACCCAGCAAGATTGCACTTAGTGGCATAAGGTCATGTTTAGATTCTCATAAGCAACTTCTTTATGATAGAAGAAAGATGCCAAAACAACAAAAATTGGATGTCTTATTCAAGGCAATGCAAAAAAAAACTAATTGAGTCATTCACCAATGAACCTGAGTATTCCGACAATGACCCTGAGTCATCCACCTGTTAGCCTATGCAATCCACAAATGAGCCTGAGCCATCCACCTCTGGCATAAATACATTTCATGCAAAGCCTCCAACTACCTCTCTAACTTCAACACCTGCTGTTGTTGATGATGGTGAAGATGTTCCACAGCCATAAATCTTTTAAATGTTGCATGTTGTTAAATGTTCTACGTTTTGCAAATAGAGTAAAAAAAAAAAAAAAGAAGTTATAAATACAATAATAAGTGCTGTACTTAGTAATACAGTACAAGTTGTACTGTACAGTTCACTGACGTAGTGTAAGCTTATGGTTCTTTGCAAAAAAATATTTGAATTAATATACTAATTTCAATATACAGTAATGTGTCAACTCAATAAAAAATCTTATATTCTCACATACTTGGTTGTCCAGAACTTTTTTTTAATGCTGAATTTACTACTGTATGTAGCTTCAAAGCTTCAATCATTCCTTTTATCTAAGGTAAATTCCTACCAATCCCCCCCCAATGTTCCTCATAGATTTTGTTATTTTTAAACAAGATTTTGTATAATGCAATATATTACAGGAACTTGTATATCGCATTATAGCAAAAATCGCTGTAATGCATTCTTTAAAGATTGCACTATGTAAAACTTGTTTTTAAAAGATGTCTTTTTTAATATTGCATATGCATAGCCGCTACAAGGTCACACTGTATTGTCACTTTACCAAATGTGTTCTATTTTAATAACACATTTGGTACAGTGTGACCGCAATATGAAGTAAACCAAAGTAAGTTCACACTGTACTGAACGGGTTTACTTCTAATATTGCAGTCACACAGTAAAAATTTTATTAAAATAGAACACACTTGGTACAGTGTGAGCACAGAATTAAAACTAAACAAGTTCAATACAGTGTGAATTGTAGTGGCTAAAAAAAGACAATGCTAGAAAAAGTAGTCTATCAAAACAAGTTTTACATACTGCAATTTTTATAAAACACACTAATATAAACTAAAAAGCTGCAGCTACTGTCTTCTATGGGATATATGTACAAAGCCCTTTATCCAAACTGCTTGGGGCTGGAAAAGGTTTCGATATCAAAATAGTTGTATAATTGCATCTGTAAAATGGGAGAGCTTGGAGAGGGGATGGGACGAAGTGTAAACAACAATATCATATGTAATTTAGGCAATATTTATGTGTTATAATACAGCTTATACATATAAAACCACCTTTAGCTTACATACACCTAGATTACGAGTTTTGCGTTAGAGGCTGTGCGGTGCTAACGAGTAGTTTATGCTCACCGCTCACTTACAGACAGCGCTGGTATTACGGGTTTTTACAAACCCGGCGTTAGCCGCAAAAAAGTGAGCGAAGAGCAAAATTTAGCTCCACATCTCACCTCAATACCAGCACTGCTTACGTTAGCGGTGAGCTGGTAAAACGTGCTCGTGCACGATTTCCCCATAGGAATCAATAGGGGAGAGCCGGCTGAAAAAAACCTAACACCTGCAAAAAAAGCAGCGTAAAGCTCCTAACGCAGCCCCATTGATTCCTATGGGGAAATACATTTTATGTCTACACCTAACACCCTAACATGAACCCCAAGTCTAAACACCCCTAACCTTACACTTATTAACCCCTAATCTGCTGCCCCAACATCGCCGCAACCTGCATTATATTATTTATCCCTAATCTGCCGCTCCGTACACCGCCGCCACCTACATTATACTTATGAACTCCTAATCTGCTGCCCCCAACATCGCCGAACCCTACATTATATTTATTAACCCCTAATCTGCCGCCCCCAATGTCGCCGCAACCTACCTACATTTATTAACCCCTAATCTGCCGCCCACAATGTCGCCACCGCTATAATAAAGTTATTAACCCCTAAAACCTAAGTCTAACCCTAACACCCCCTAACTTAAATATAATTTAAATAAATCTAAATAAAATTACTATCATTAACTAAATTTTTCCTATTTAAAACTAAATACTTACCTATAAAATAAACCCTAAGCTAGCTACAATATAACTAATAGTTACATTGTATATAGCTTAGAGTTTATTGTTATTTTACAGGCAAGTTTGTATTTATTTTAACTAGGTACAATAGTTATTAAATAGTTATTAACTATTTAATAACTACCTAGTTAAAATAAAGACAAATTTACCTGTAAAATAAAACCTAACCTAAGTTACACTAACACCTAACACTACAATATAATTAAATAAATAAACTAAATTAAATACAATTAATTACAATTCAATAAAATCATCTAAAGTACAAAAAAACAAACACTAAATTACAGAAAATAATAAAATAATTACAAGATTTTTAAACTAATTACACCTACTCTAATCCCCCTAACAAAATAAAAAAGCCCCCCAAAATAAAAAAAGCCCTACCCTACACTAAATTACAAATAGCCCTTAAAAGGGCCTTTTGCGGGGCATTGCCCCAAAGTAATCAGCTCTTTTACCTGTAAAAAAAAAAGTACAAATCCCCCCCCAACATTAAAACCCACCACCCACACAACCAACCCTACTCTAAAACCCACCCAATCCCCCCTTAAAAAAACCTAACACTAACCCCCTTAAGATCACCCTACCGTGAGACGTCTTCACCCAACCGGGCAGAAGTGGTCCTCCAGACGGGCAGAAGTCTTCATCCAACCGGGCAGAAGTGGTCCTCCAGACGGGCAGAAGTCTTCATCCAGACGGCATCTTCTATCTTCATCCATCCGGCGCGGAGCGGGTCCATCTTCAAGACATCCGACGTGGAGCATCCTCTTCATCTGGAATCAGCCAATAGGATTTTTTTCTACCTTAATTCCAATTGGCTGATATAATTCTATCAGCCAACTGGAATTGAAGGGACGTCATCTTGGATGGCGTCACTTAAAGGTACCGTCATTTAGGAAGAAGACTCCAGATGAAGAGGATGCTCTGCGTCGGATGTCTTGAAGATGGACCCGCTCTGCGCCGGATGGATGAAGATAGTAGATGCCATCTGGATGAAGACTTCTGCCCATCTGGAGGACCACTTCTGCCCAGTTGGATGAAGACTTCTGCCCGTCTGGAGGACCACTTCTGCCCGGTTGGGTGAAGACGTCTCACGGTAGGGTGATCTTCAAGGGGTTAGTGTTAGTTTTTTTTAAGGGGGGATTGGGTGGGTTTTAGAGTAGGGTTGGTTGTGTGGGTGGTGGGTTTTAATGTTGGGGGGTAATTGTACTTTTTTTTACAGGTAAAAGAGCTGATTACTTTGGGGGGAATGCCTCGCAAAAGGCCCTTTTAAGGGCTATTTGTAATTTAGTGTAGGGTAGGGCTTTTTTTATTTTGGGGGGCTTTTTTATTTTGTTAGGGGGATTAGAGTAGGCGTAATTAGTTTAAAAATCTTGTAATTATTTTATTATTTTCTGTAATTTAGTGGGGGGGGGTTTCGTACTTTAGATCATTTTATTTAATTGTAATTGATTGTATTTAATTTAGTTAATTTATTTAATTATATTGTAGTGTTAGGTGTTAGTGTAACTTAGGTTAGGTTTTATTTCACAGGTAAATGTGTCTTTATTTTAACTAAGTAGTTATTAAATAGTTAATAACTATTTAATAACTATTCTACCTAGTTAAAATAAATACAAATGTGCTTGTAAAATTAAAATAAACCCTAAGCTAGATACAATGTAACTATTAGTTATATTGTAGCTAGCTTAGGGTTTATTTTATAGGTAAGTATTTTGTTTTAAATAGAAATTATTTAGGTAATTGTAGTAATTTTATTTAGATTTATTGTAATTATATTTAAGTTAGGGGGTGTTAGGGTTAGACTTAGTTTTAGGGGTTAATACATTTAATATAGTGGCAGCGATGTTGGGGGCGGCAGATTAGGGGTTAATAAATGTAGGTAGGTGGCAGCAATGTTAGGGCCGGCAGATTAGGGGTTAATAATATTTAACTAGTGTTTGCGATGCGGGAGTGCAGCGGTTTAGGGGATAATATATTTATTATAGTGGCGGCGATGTCCGGTTCGGCAGATTAGGGGTTAAAATATTTATTTTAGTGTTTGCGATGTGGGGGGCCTCGGTTTAGGAGTTAATAGGTAGTTTATGGATGTTAGTGTACTTTTTAGCACTTTAGTTAAGAGTTTTATGCTACGGCGTTGTAGTGTAAAACTCTTAACTACTGACTTTAAAATGCGGTACCAGGCTTAACAGGAGAGGGTGTACCACTCACTTTTGGTCAGACTTGTAATACCGGCGTATGTAAGTCCCATTGAAAATATAGGATACGCAATTGACGTAAGTGGATTTGCGGTATTTCCGAGTCTGGCCAAAAAAGTGAGCGGTACACCTGTATTTTCAAGACTCGTAATACCAGCGGGCGTTAAAAAGCAGCGTTGGGACCGACCAACGCTGCTTTTTAACCCTAACGCACAACTCGTAATCTAGGCCATAATTTTTAATACTCATGTATACATAGTCCCATCAAAAGGATAGTGCAGTACTGTAATCAGAAAGAATAATAGTTGTTGTTATAATTAAAAGGACAGTATACACTAATTTTCATATAACTGCATGTGATAGACACTACTATAAAGAAGAATATGCACAGATACTGATCTAGAAATCCAGTATAAAACCTTTTAAAAATTTAAAAGCTCCAAGTTTAGCACTGTTGATGAGGCTAGCTGGAACACCCAGTGAAAGGTGCTGGTTAAAGGCATGCATAGTGTGGCTGTAGGTTAGGGACCCAGGGAGAAAGAGATCTTGATGTGGTCCTGGACCTCTCACCATTTGGCCAAATGCCATAACTTACTATTCCATTTTGTTTAAATCTAGATGTGTGCTTGCAAGAGAGTGCTTTGTAATTTTGCCTATGGGCATTGGACCCAGGCTGGTCTGGGGTTAAATGCCAGAGTCACTGAAAGCTGTGCAGATGGCTGTGAGTGCTGGTGAGCATTCAGGGCTGTAAGATTTGCAAGGTCATGGGATGTGTACCTAGTCCGGTTTGAGTGCAGTCCATTTCTGTGTTTTGTATGTGCTAGGAAAATCACAAAGGGCCAGTCTCACCCTTGCTTGTACCTCTTTGTGTTTGGTTGAAGCCATGGCTGTAGGTTAGGGACCCAGGGAGGAAGAGACCTTGACGTAATCCTGAGCCTTTCAACATTTGGCCAAATGCTGTAACTAACTTTTCAATTTTGCTTTTATTCTAGCTGTGTGCTTGCAAGAGGGTGCTAGATTTTCTGTATGTTGTGTGCGTGTGTATATATATATATATAAAAATAATATTATATACACATGTATATAATGTTGTATTGTAATAAAAGAGGTTCAGTTTCAGTTCACACTGGTAAATTGTATTGTCATTCAATAGCACAATACAATCTAAAGGTATCATTTATATTACACTTATTAGCTGTGAATGGTGATACTTCTTTTAAGATTCCACCAGTGGCAGAGAACCATCGCCTCCCACAGTGAAGTCTTGGTGAGACTGCCTTCTAACAGGGATTTCATCCCTTTAGAACATTTCACTTGCAATCTTGATGGCGATACATTTAGAAAACATATTGCTATTGTGACAATCCTTTTAGCATTGGGTCTCAAGAGAGAACAATAGAAAACTAACATTTCCGTACCTCTCTGTCACAGTTCTTACTGGGAACAGGATTTCATGGGAGCACATTAAAGGGGAGAAAACATACAGTACACTGTCCCTTTAACTGTGCCCAGAGTTAGCTGTACATTTTGTCCACTCTTTTAAACCAATCATTGGGGCCTATCTATCAAGCTCCGAATGGAGCTTGATGCCCCGTGTTTCTGGATTACTTCAAGTATTCATGTAAAGGAGGGAAGTCAAAGTGTAAATGATAATAAAAATAAATATTATACTTGTTACTTGAGTTGGGTTAAATATTCATTTTTTTTAAATATATATACCAAACTGACTAGCCTTAAAAGAATGCTTTCCTTTCTGTGCCTTAATTGATTACAAAATATATGCAAACTAAACAGTTTCTTGTTAAAATAATATGCAATGCGCAAATTAAATATTTATTTTTATTATAATTTACACTTTGACTTCCCCATTTAGAGGAATACTTCAAGTATTTATCTAAAGGCGGAAAGTTAAAGTGTACATGATAATAAAAATAAATATTATACTTGTTACTGCCAGCATCTATTATCTGACTGAGTCTGAGTGACAATGCTACACTCAGTAAGGCTGGGTCAGGTAGGTGTTAGGTAGGGCAGCGGAGCGGCATATGAGATGGGAGGTACAATAGGGTGAAGGAGGGGCAGAGGAGGTAGGTAGGTGGAGCAAAAAGAGGGTCGGGGGGCCTGCCACACTTTTCCCCTTGGGCCCTTGTTTGTCTCAGTCCGCCCCTGGGTAAAGTGATATATTTTTGTACAAAAACAGATACACCAACTGTGCTAGATTAATAAATTATAGTATTATTAATAAATTTGGTTATATATTGCTGAACAATCTGCTAAAAGTTTCATGATTCAGCTAGAGCATGCAATTTAAAAAAAACCTTTAAATATACTTCCATTATACTTTATTATTAAAATGTGCATGTTCTTTTTATATGCACACTTTCTGAGGCTCCAGCTCCTACAGAGCATGTGCAAAGGTGCATAGGATACACATATATGCATTTTGTGATTGGCTGATGGCAGTCTTGTGACACAAGAGGAGGTAAATTGGATTAACTTTGAAATTTGCCAGAAAATGTTCTACTGCTCATTTCAAATTTAAAGTAAATGCTATTGCATTGTCATTTTTATTGTGTATTTGTCAATGATTCAATTCTACTGTGTTTAGGGGTCCTTTAACCCCTTAATGACTGATGTACCCTGTATGTTACATGGTCGTTAGGCGTTTACTAGTGCAGCAATGCAGAGAGCAGCAAAGCTGTGCTAGTACTGTATACCTCACTTCCATAGGCATGTAGATATAGCATGGTCTTGCTGACATCAGCAAGACCTGTGCTTTAAACAAGGCCTGTGAACGTGCAGGGTGCATCAGCTGTCGCTAAGGAGTCAAGTACCAATATACAACTAATATTAAACTTCTAAAAACTGAGGCTGATATTTTGTAGAAGTAAAATTGTGCAACAAAACAAATTATTCCGATAGTGTTTAGCTTCATTTTTTTGTGCAGGTTTACATACCTCCGGATTCAGTTTTGCAAGACCTTGAAAATGTCATCAGGTTGATAAGTTTAACCCTAACCTCATTTACATTTAACTAATACCAAATAAATATGATTATATACACTACCAATCACAAGTTTTAATATACTTCACTTTTTCCAGTTTTTATTGAAATTTATGCAGATTTCAAATTTTAATTTATCAGTCTTTAAGACATTCCAGATCTTCATTTATTGTACTGTCGGGCTTCCTGGTCCAGGCAAGCCTATTTTTCTTATTTTGCCTTGGCATTCTTACTGCCACTAGAGTTGTCAAACCTGCAGCTTGAAGTCTTCTCTTCACAGTTGAAAGTGAGACTTGCTTACTTCGACCAATCCTAAGCAGCAGTGCTTGAAGCTATTGTAATTGTGAGCTGCTTATCTTGCAATTTGTTGACTGTTGTGACTCTGAGTCTGCCAGACCTCTTCCTGTCAGAGTTTCCTCCAATTTACAAATGCCTTTGATAGGTGTAGGAAACTGTACTCACTGACACCTTGGCTTTCTTTGCAATTTCTCTAAAGGAAAGACCTGCACTTTTAAGGGTTTCCATGATCTGTCTGTTTTCGTTTTCCTTTGTTAAATGTCTCTCGCCATTATAGCAATATACTTCTTAGTGTGATACAATACTGTCCAAATAATACTTAAAGGCACAGTAAAATCAAAATTAAACTTGCAAGATTCAGATAGAGTATATAATGTTAAGCAACTTGCAATTTTACTTCTGTTATCTAATTTGCTTTGTTCTCTTGGTATCATTTGTTTAAAGCAGTACACTGCTGAGAGCTAGCTGCCGATTGGTAGCTGCCCATAATGCCTCTTGTCTGTTCTAACATTGCTTTTATATAGACAGGGTTTTTAAGTAATCATCAAAAGTTGAGACACCAGTAAGAATTGTTAGCATCAAATTACAAGGCCTAATTTACCTCAGAGCTGCCGTCATTTCTTAATCTATTATTTGTTGCTTGTAAAGACCTTTGCTTATAAATCTGAAATGTACATTATTTTTCAGTTTTTTGGTAACCTAAACTTATTTATTTATCCTCTTTCAGTTTACTGCTTACCATTGTAGCATTTTTAAATTAATTAATCTTACAGCAACTTATTTATATACAATTACTGTTTTGAAATGAAACAAAAATAACATCGGGGAGCACACACGGGGCCTGGTGCAACAGGAAAGGATAATCCTAAAACCCTATAGCTGGGATACTGCAGCAACTGATTGCAAAAACATCACATACAATATTTATTAACTGTGGTGAGATTTTTGAGGAAATCCAGTAAATCAGATTTATTCAATTATTCCTAACAAAAGTAACATTTAAATATGCTGATTTACTCAAATGTAATACATTTTTGTATGATTATAACATTTTACAACTTTTAATATTCTTTTAATTATTATGTATGTTATTATACACCCCCTTTATTAAAATATGTTTTATTATACACCTTTATCAGTGTTTATCAAAGACTGTTTAAAGGGAAAGTAAATACAGTACCTTGTAGCTATAATATTTTTTGCAGTCTTTAAATAGCAAAGAATATCAGCAGAGTCTGAGAATTACTAAAACAGATTACCAACTTGTTTGCTGCAATTATTTTTCAAGGGACAAACTTCAGTTACCCACCTATTACCTTATTTATTTACATACAGATATGTGCTAAGTTTAGGCTTGTGATACCTGCCATGTGCTCTTTCAGTTTTCAAGACTGGAAAACTTACAATTTTTCAAACTTAAATGACAGGAAAAGAGGGAAAAATAAACAATAAAAGTAAAAAGCAAAGTTGTTTTACTATGCATAATTAAAGTGATTGTAAACTTTAACAATTTACTGGCCAGTATATAAGAGGAATCTTTAAAACATGGGCTCTTGAATTCATTAATATTTTGAAAGATGCTTAGTTTTTAAAATATTTACCACTGAGTTATGGTAAACATACCGCCGTTCCTCCGCCTGCATCTCATACTGCATTTAGCAGATTGATGACAAATCCAGTTTCAACTAATGGTTGGGTGCCCCACGAGCTGCTAAATAGAGTGTGAGATGTGGGTGGAGGAACGGCGGTAAATATTTTAAAAATGAAGCGTCTTTCAAAATGATAATGAAATAAAGTGCCCCTGTTTTACATTCACTTTAAGCAATTTTTCATTACAGTCTCCAAGTGTTTAATGCCCCTTAAAACTGTTCATATTTTGTTAGCCAAATAATGTTTAATATATGTTGAAATATTTTTCTAAAGGAAACTTAAAATGATCTATTTAAAGGGACAGTCTACAATATAATTGTTATTGTTTTAAAAGATAGATAATCCATTTATTACCCATTCCCTAGTTTTGCACAACCAACACAGTTATATTAATATACTTTTTATCTCTGTGATTACCTTGTATCTAAAAATCTTCTGACAGCCCCCTGATAACATGACTGTGACTATTTATTATCTATTGAGTTGCATTTAGTGTTGTGTTGTGCTAAATCTTAAATAACTTCCCGGGCGTGAACACATTCGGCTAGATTACAAGTTGTGCGTTAGGCTTAAAAAGCAGCGTTGGACGGTCCTAACGCTGCTTTTTAACGCCCGCTGGTATTACAAGTCTTGCAGGTACAGGTGTACCGCTCACTTTTTTGGCCAGACTTCGAAATACCGCAAATCCACTTATGTAAATTGTGTATCCTATTTTTTCAATGGGACTTGCATAGCACCGGTATTACGAGTCTGACAAAAAGTGAGCGGTAGACCCTCTCCTGTCAAGACTGGTACCGCATTTTAAAGTCAGTAGTTAAGAGTTTTACACTACAATGCCGTAGTGCTAAAAAGTACACTAACACCCATAAACTACCTATTAACCCCTAAACCGAGGCCCCCCCACATCGCAAACACTAAAATACAATTTTTAACCCCTAATCTGCCAAACCGGACATCGCCGCCACTATAATAAATATATTAAACCCTAAACCGCCGCACTCCCGCATCGCAAACACTAGTTAAATATTATTAACCCCTAATCTGCCATCCCTAACATCGCCGACACCTTCCTACATTTATTAACCCCTAATCTGCTGCCCCCAACGTCGCCTCCACTATATTAAAGTTATTAACCCCTAAATCTAAGTCTAACCCTAACACCCCCTAACTTAAATATAATTAAAAGAAATATAAATAAAACCTACTATTAATAACTAAATTATTCCTATTTAAAACTAAATACTTACCTATAAAATAAACCCTAAGCTAGCTACAATATATTTTTATTTTACAGGCAAGTTTGTATTTATTTTAACTAGGTAGAATAGTTACTAAATAGTTATTAACTATTTAATAACTAACTAGTTAAAATAAAGACAAATTTACCTGTAAAATAAAACCTAACCTAAATTACACTAGCACCTAACACTACACTATAATTAAATTAATTCCCTAAATTAAATACAATTAAATAAAATTAGCTTAAGTACAAAAAAAACAAAACACTAAATTACAGAAAATAATAAACAAATTACAAGATTTTTAAACTAATTACACCGAATCTAATCCCACTAACAAAATAAAAAAGCCCCCCCAAAATAAAAAAAGCCCTACCCTACACTAAATTACAAATAGCCCTTAAAAGGGCCTTTTGCGGAGGCATTGCCCCAAAGTAATCAGCTCTTTTACCTGTAAAAAAAATTACAAATCCCCCCCAACATTAAAACCCACCACCCACACAACCAACCCTACTCTAAAACCCACTCAATACCCTCTTAAAAAAACCTAACACTAACCCCTTGAAAATCACCTTACCGGGAGAAGTCTTCATCCAACCGTGCCGAAGTCCTCAATGAAGCCGGGAGAAGTCTTCATCCAAGCCGGGCGAAGTGGTCCTCGAGACGGGCAGAAGTCTTCATCCAGACAGCATCTTCTATCTTCATCCATCCGGGTCCATCTTCAAGACATCCGGCGCGGAGCATCCTCTTCCAACGAAGTCTTCTTACTAAATGACGGTTCCTTTAAGTGACATTATCCAAGATGGCGTCCCTTCAATTCCGATTGGCTGATAGAATTCTATCAGCCAATCGGAATTAAGGTAGAAAAAATCCTATTGGCTGATGCAATCAGCCAATAGGATTGAGCTGTCATTCTATTGGCTGATTGGAACTTCAATCCTATTGGCTGATTGCTTCAGCCAATAGGATTTTTTCTACCTTAATTCCGATTGGCTGATAGAATTCTATCACCCAATCGGAATTGAAGGGATGGCATCTTGGATGACGTCACTTAAAGGAACCGTCATTTAGTAAGAAGACTTCGTTGGAAGAGGATGCTCCGCGCCAGATGTGTTGAAGATCGACCCGCTCCGCGCCGGATGGATGAAGATAGAAGATGCCATCTGGGTGAAGACTTCTGCCCGTCTGGAGGACCACTTCGCCCGGCTTGGATGAAGACTTCTCCCGGCTTCGTTGAGGACTTCGGCCCGGTTGGATGAAGACTTCTCCCGGTAAGGTGATCTTCAAGGGGTTAGTGTTAGGTTTTTTTAAGGGGGTATTGGGTGGGTTTTAGAGTAGGGTTGGTTGTGTGAGTGGTGGGTTTTAATGTTGGGGGGGGATTTGTAATTTTTTTTACAGGTAAAAGAGCTGATTACTTTGGGGCAATGCCCCACAAAAGGCCCTTTTAAGGGCTATTTGTAATTTAGTGTAGGGTAGGGCTTTTTTATTTTGGTGGGGGGCTTTTTTATTTTGTTAGGGGGATTAGATTAGGTGTAATTAGTTTAAAAATCTTGTAATTTGTTTATTATTTTCTGTAATTTAGTGTTTGTTTTTTTGTACTTTAGCTAATTTTATTTATTGTATTTAATTTAGGGAATTAATTTAATTATAGTGTAGTGTTAGGTGTTAGTGTAATTTAGGTTAGGCTTTATTTTACAGGTAAATTTGTCTTTATTTTAGCTAGGTAGTTTATTAAATAGCTAATAACTATTTAGTAACTATTCTACCTAGTTAAAATAAATACAAACTTGCCTGTAAAATAAAAATAAACCCTAAGATAGCTACAATGTAACTATTAGTTATATTGTAGCTAGCTTAGGGTTTATTTTATAGGTAAGTATTTAGTTTTAAATAGGAATAATTTTGTTAATTATAGTAATTTTATTTAGATTTATTTAAATTATATTTAAGTTAGTGGGGGTTAGGGTTATACTTAGGTTTAGGGGTTAATAAATTTAGAATAGTGGCGGCGACGTTGGGGGCGGCAGATTAGGGGTTAATAAATGTAGGCAGGTGGCGGCGATGTTAGGGACGGCAGATTAGGGGTTAATAATATTTAACTAATGTTTGCGATGTCGGAGTGCGACGGTTTAGGGGTTAATATGTTTATTATAGTGGCGGCGACGTTGGGGGCGGCAGATTAGAGGTTAATAAGTGTAGGTAGGTTACGGCGACATTGGGGGCGGCAGAGTAGGGGTTAATAAATATAATGTAGGGTTCGGCGATGTTGTGGGCAGCAGATTAGGGGTTCATAAGTATAATGTAGGTGGCGGCAGTGTCCGGAGCGGCAGATTAGGGGTTAATAATTATAATTTAGGTGTCGGCAATGCCGGGGGCGGCAGATTAGGGGTTAATAAGTGTAAGATTAGGGGTGTTTAGACTCGGGGTTCATGTTAGGGTGTTAGGTGTAGACATAAAATGTATTTTCCCATAGGAGTCAATGGGGCTGCGTTAAGGAGTTTTACGCTGCTTTTTTGCAGGTGTTAGACTTTTTTTCAGCTGGCTCTCCCCGTTGATTCCTATGGGGAAATCGTGCACGAGCACGTTACACCAGCTCACCACTAACGTAAGCAGTGCTGGTATTGGAGTGCGGTAAGGAGCACAATTTTGCTCAACACTCACTTCTTGTCTGATTTGTAAAAACCCGTAATACCAGTGCTGTCTGTAAGTGAGCGGTGAGCATAAACTGCTCGTTAGCACCGCACGCAAAACTCGTAAACTAGCCGATTGTTATACATATGGCCCACATGAACTAGCAGTGTCCTGTTGTGAAAAGCAAATGCAAAAGCATGTGATTAAGAGGCTGTCTATAGAGCCTTTGAAACAGGCAGAAATTTAGAGGTTTAAATGTTATAAAGTATTAAAGTTATAAAGTATATGGTTGTGCAAAGCTGAGGAATGGGTAGTAAAGGCGTTATCAAGCTTTTTAAACAATAACAATTTTTGTGTAGACTGTCCCTTTGTGAACCTTGTCATTAAAAATTACTTATGAAAAAAAAACAACAAACAAATAGAATCACTCTTTTTCACTATGTTTTTCAACCCAATATTAACTTATACAAAACGCTCTGTTCTAACAAAAAAAAGTACAAAATATTAATTTTTATATTTGTAGGGAATAAGTAAATATTTCATTCTGATGGCAGAATTTTCCTAAATGATCAAGGAATTGAATCTTTTTTACTGCTTCTATTTCATACCCATGAGCTGAAGCTATTTGTAGTCTTTTGGTCTCTATGCATTTAACACAAATTGCAATGCTACATCTGTGATTTACACACACACATTGTGCCTTGTTTTCAGTATATTGTACACGTTTAGAAAATAACTTTGGTTAGCAGAAATACATAGAAATAGCAAAACCCAGTCTATGAAATGCAAATATAGTTATTTGTGTGTGGGTAATTTTTTATAGCATAAATGGTAAACACCAAAATGAGGGTAATTATTTAATAAATATTTTAATAATATTTTTTTCTATTACAAAATGTTATCTGTAAAAAGAATGATAAAGAGCAGAATACACAACACGCAATCTTGGGGAAACTTGTACAAAATATTATTATGATTATTATTATCGGTTATTTGTAGAGCGCCAACAAATTCGGCAGCGCTATAAACATAGGCGGAGTACTACAAAACATTTATAGGGATCAAACTGGTAGAGGGCCCTGCCAAGAGTCACGCTGTTGTGGACAGCTCTTAAGGTGATCTACAAACAGCTGGATTCTTAGGCTTACATGCTAAGGGGGTTCAAGAAGATAGCAATGGAGGAGAGGAACTGGTATAAAGAAAGGTTAGTGTAGGTTGTATGCATCCCTGAACAGTAGAGTCTTTAGGGAGCGCTTGAAGCCTTCAAAGCTAGGGGAGAGTCTTGTGGAGCAAGGCAGAGAGTTCCACAAGATGGGAGCCAGTCTGGAGAAGTCCTGTAAACAGGAGTGTGAGGAGGTAACAAGAGAGGAGGTCATGAGCAGAGCAAAGGGGACGGGAGGGGGAGTATCTGGAGACAAGGACTGAGATATAGGGGGAACAGTGCAGTTGAGGGCTTCGTATGTCAGAGTAAGAATTTTGTGTTTAATCCTAGAGGCAAGAGGAAGCCAGTGAAGGGATTGGCAGAGAGGTGCAGCAGATGAAGAGCGACGTGTTAGGAAGCTGAGCCTAGCAGAGGCTTTCATTATGGATTGTAAAGGAGCTAGGCGGCAGCTGGGGAGACCAGAGAGGACAGTGTTGCAGTAATAAAGGCGGGAAAGGATGAGAGAGTGGATTAAAATCTTAGTTGTGTCTTGTGTAAGGAAAATGTCTAATTTTAGAGATGTTTTTAAGGTGGAAGTGGCAGGATTTAGCCAAGGACTGAATGTGAGGAGTGAAAGAAAGATCTGAGTCAAGTGTGACCCCAAGACATGCGGGGTAGGGGTAATTATGGAGTTCTTGACAGGTATAGAAAGATTGGGGGTGGAGATTTTGGAAGACGGGGGGAAAATAAGGAGCTTAGTTTTGGAGAGATTTAGCTTGAGGTAATGAGAGGACATCCAGGAAAAGATGTGAGAAAGACAGTTAGTGACACGGGTTAGCAAGGAAGGAGATAGGTCTGGTGCAGAGAAGTAGATTTGGGTGGCGTCGGCATACAAATTATATTGGAACCGTGGGACTTTATTACGGAATCTAATAATGACGTGTAGATTGAGAAGAGAAGGGGACCGATGACAGAGCCTTGCGGTACCCCGACAGAAAGTGGTAATGGGGCAGAGGAGGCCCCTTAATATAAAGATTTGTAATATTCTACAGGCAGCTGGTCAAGGTCTACTTATTTAGCAAAAGGGAGAGGTTTAATCATACTAATTTATTTCCTCTTTTTCTATCGGTTGTTTAAGTTGCATAATTTGTTCCTCCGTGAACTGTGGATTGTGGTTTCATGAAAAACACATTAATTTTAATTCAGCAATTTACTAGAGAGGTTTACCCATCTATAATAGGGAATTGTTACCATCTTTAAATTTCCTTGTGTTTGTTCCATGAGAACTAACTTTATTTTCTTTCTTTCTTTCTTTCTTTCATTTTCTTTTCCATTCTTTTCTTTCTTTCATTCTTTCCTAGATTACAAGTGGCACGCTATATAATCAATATCGCCACCATGCTAACTAGTGTAAAGAGTAAGAGGCCTATATATCAAGCCGTCAACTATGCTGCATTCGCCAGCACCAATATGCTTGCCTAACATCGCAGCCGCGGACCTGAATACGATCTCCATATTTATAAAAAAAGCCGGCAAAAACAGTCATCGATCTCGCTGCTATTCGGCTTTTTCCCAACTTTATTTATTTCCTGTCACTAAACACTGCCACTATACTAAAAGGTTTAACCCCTATCCCGCTGCTCCCGGATCCCGCCGCAACTAAATAAATGTATTAACCCCTATCCCGCCGCTCCCGGACCCCGCCACAACGAAATAAATGTATTAACCCCTATCCTGCCGCTCCCGGACCCCACCACAACTAAATAAATGTATTGACCCCTAAACCCCTGGCCTCCCACATCACTACCACTTACTAAACCTATTAACCCCTAAACCACCAGCCCCCCACATCGCCATAAAATAAATGAAGCTATTAACCCCTAAACCTAACAACCCGCTAACTTTACATTAAAATTACCTCATCCCTATCTTATAATAAATTTAAACTTACCTTTAGAATTAAAATAAACTATATTAAACTATTAATTAACCTACCCTAACTATTATACTAAAATTACATTAAACTACAGGGAGTGCAGAATTATTAGGCAAGTTGTATTTTTGAGGATTAATTTTATTATTGAACAACAACCATGTTCTCAATGAACCCAAAAAACTCATTAATATCAAAGCTGAATATTTTTGGAAGTAGTTTTTAGTTTGTTTTTAGTTTTAGCTATTTTAGGGGGATATCTGTGTGTGCAGGTGACTATTACTGTGCATAATTATTAGGCAACTTAACAAAAAACAAATATATACCCATTTAAATTATTTATTTTTACCAGTGAAACCAATATAACATCTCAACATTCACAAATATACATTTCTGACATTCAAAAACAAAACAAAAACAAATCAGTGACCAATATAGCCACCTTTCTTTGCAAGGACACTCAAAAGCCTGCCATCCATGGATTCTGTCAGTGTTTTGATCTGTTCACCATCAACATTGCATGCAGCAGCAACCACAGCCTCCCAGACACTGTTCAGAGAGGTGTACTGTTTTCCCTCTTTGTAAATCTCACATTTGATGATGGACCACAGGTTCTCAATGGGGTTCAGATCAGGTGAACAAGGAGGCCATGTCATTAGATTTTCTTCTTTTATACCCTTTCTTGCCAGCCACGCTGTGGAGTACTTGGACGCGTGTGATGGAGCATTGTCCTGCATGAAAATCATGTTTTTCTTGAAGGATGCAGACTTCTTCCTGTACCACTGCTTGAAGAAGGTGTCTTCCAGAAACTGGCAGTAGGACTGGGAGTTGAGCTTGACTCCATCCTCAACCCGAAAAGGCCCCACAAGCTCATCTTTGATGATACCAGCCCAAACCAGTACTCCACCTCCACCTTGCTGGCGTCTGAGTCGGACTGGAGCTCTCTGCCCTTTACCAATCCAGCCACGGGCCCATCCATCTGGCCCATCAAGACTCACTCTCATTTCATCAGTCCATAAAACCTTAGAAAAATCAGTCTTGAGATATTTCTTGGCACAGTCTTGACGTTTCAGCTTGTGTGTCTTGTTCAGTGGTGGTCGTCTTTCAGCCTTTCTTACCTTGGCCATGTCTCTGAGTATTGCACACCTTGTGCTTTTGGGCACTCCAGTGATGTTGCAGCTCTGAAATATGGCCAAACTGGTGGCAAGTGGCATCTTGGCAGCTGCAAGCTTGACTTTTCTCAGTTCATGGGCAGTTATTTTGCGCCTTGGTTTTTCCACACGCTTCTTGCGACCCTGTTAACTATTTTGAATGAAACGCTTGATTGTTCGATGATCACGCTTCAGAAGCTTTGCAATTTTAAGAGTGCTGCATCCCTCTGCAAGATATCTCACTATTTTTTACTTTTCTGAGCCTGTCAAGTCCTTCTTTTGACCCATTTTGCCAAAGGAAAGGAAGTTGCCTAATAATTATGCACATCTGATATAGGGTGTTGATGTCATTAGACCACACCCCTTCTCATTACAGAGATGCACATCACCTAATATGCTTAATTGGTAGTAGGCTTTCGAGCCTATACAGCTTGGAGTAAGACAACATGCATAAAGAGGATGATGTGGTCAAAATACTAATTTGCCTAATAATTCTACACTCCCTGTATATTAAACTATTAATTTACTTACCCTATTATACTAAAATTATATTAAACTATATTAAACTATTAATTACCTACCCTAACTATTATACTAAAATTACATTAAGCTACCAATTAAATTAACTATATTACATAGTTAAAAACCTAACCCTACTCAAATTATTTAAAACTACAATTAAAAATTACTGTTACAAAAAATAAAAAACACTACGTTACAAAAAATAAAAAACACTAAGTTACAAAAAAAAAGTATCAAAAATAAAAAACAATTACACCTAATCTAATAGCCCTATCAAAATAAAAAAGCCACCCCAAAATAAAAAAAAACCTAGCCTACAATAAACTACCAATCATCCCTTAAAAGGGCCTTTTGCGGGGCATTGCCCCAAAGAAATCAGCTCATTTACCTGAAAAAAGAAAATACAAACACCACCCAACAGTAAAACCCACCACCCACACAACTAACACCCCCAAATAAAAACCCTATCTAAAAAAACCTAAGTTCCCCATTGCCCTGAAAAGGGCATTTGTATGGGCATTGCCCTTAAAAGGGCATTTAGCTCTTTTACTGCCCATACCCTACTCTAAAAATAAAACCCACCCAATAAACCCTTAAAAAAACCTAACACTAACCCCCGACGATCCACTTACAGTTTTCGAAGACCGGATATCCATCCTCATCCAAGCGGCAGAAGTCCTCATCAAAGCCGGCAGAAGTCTTCATCCAAGCCGGCCGAAGTCCTCATCGAAGCGGAGTGGAGCAGATCCATCTTCAAGACATCCGGCGCAGAGCATCCTCTTTTTCCGATGGTCGCTGTAGAATGAAGTTTCCCTTTAAGGTACATCATCCAAGATGACATCCCTTACATTCCAATTGGCTGATAGAATTCTATCAGCCAATAGGAATTAAAGGGGAAAAAATCCTATTGGCTGTTGCAATCAGCCAATAGGATTAAGTTTTCATCCTTTTGGCTGATCCAATCAGCCAATAGGATTGAGCTTGCATTCTATTGGCTGTTTTTATTTGGGGGTGTTGGTTGTGTGGGTGGTGGGTTTTACTGTTGGGGGGTGTTTGTATTTTTTTTTTACAGGTAAAAGAGCTGATTTATTTGGGGCAATGCCCCGCAAAAGCCCCTTTTAAGGGCCATTGGTAGTTTATTGTAGGCTAGGGTTTTTTTTATTTTGGGGTGGCTTTTTTATTTTGATAGGGCTATTAGATTAGGTGTAATTGTTTTTTTATTTTTGATACTGTGGTTTTTTTTTGTAACTTAGTGTTTTTTATTTTTTGTAACTTAGTAATGTTTAATTGTAGATTTAAATAATTTGAGTAGGGTTAGGTTTTTAAATATGTAATATAGTTAATTTAATTGGTAGTTTAATGTAATTTTAGTATAATATTTAGGGTAGGTTAATTAATAGTTTAATATAGTTTAATGTAATTTAGTATAATAGTTAGGGTAGGTTAATTAATAGTTTAATATAGTTTAATGTAATTTTAGTATAATAGTTTGGGTAGGTTAATTAATAATTTAATATAGTTTATTTTAATTCTAAAGGTAAGTTTTAATTTATTATAAGATAGGGATGTTGTAATTTTAATGTAAAGTTAGCGGGTTGTTAGGTTTAGGGGTTAATAGCTCAATTTAGTTTATGGCGATGTGGGAGGCCAGGGGTTTAGTGGTTAATAATTTTATTACAGTTGCGGCGGGGTCCGGGAGCAGCACGATAGGGGTTAATAACTTTATCTTGTGGCAGCAGGGTCCGGGAGCGGCAGCATAGGGGTTAATAACATTATGTAGGTGGCGGCGATGTTGGGGCAGCAGATTAGGGGTTTTTAGACTCGGGGCTTATGTTAGGGTGTTAGGTGTAAACGTTACTGGTTTTCTACCATAGAAATCAATGGGATATCTGGCAGCATCGAACATGAGCTTTCGCTGCTTTCAGACTCCCATTGATTCCTATGGCATCCGCGGCAAATAAATGATAAATGGCAAAAGGTGTCAGATAGTGCCGAATTTCTATTCGGAACATCTGTAATGATGTAAGCATCGATCTGTGTCGGATTGAGACCAGCGGATCGTATGTTACGTCACAAGTTTCAACTTTTGACGGTCTGTAGGCTTTGATAACTAGGTCGAATCAAGCTCGCCACAATTACGCTGCTGAATTCCGGCGTATTTGTGGTTGACTGCTTGATAAATAGGCCTCCAAGAGTTAAATAAAAATATGCACCAAACACCACATAAATACATTAAAATAAAGTGTTACACTCATATATACACTATCCTATACTATAAAAGGCCAAGTGTGTTTGTCCGAAGCTGTCATGCGCAGTAGAGACAGCACGAGGACAAACACACCTGGCCTTACAGTCCCTAAGTCTCTGCAGTGCGAGCAGAAGTGGGCGTGACCGATCGTGGCCAGGGGCGTGACCGGGGGCGTGACCGAGCCCGAGGGCCGTGCAGGGGCGTGGCCGAGTGTGAAGGGGGCGGGGCCAGGCAGGCCGTGAAAGGCTGTGCAGTCTGAGAGCTGAAAACAGCTCAAAAGAGGGGCGAGAGGGTGTAGGGAAAAGATAAGAAAGGTGAGAGAGAGATCAAGAGGGGAGAGAGAGATCAAGAGGGGAGATAAAGAGAGCACAAGAGAGGGAGCAAAAGAGAGGGAGAGAGACAGCAAAAGAGAGGGGGAGGGAGAGCAAAAGAAAGGGGACAGAGAGATCAAAAGAGAGGGGGGGGGAAGAGAAAGAGAGGGGGAGGGGGGAGAGAGAGAGAGGGGAGGAGAGAGAGAGGGGAGGAGAGAGAGAGAGAGGGGAGGAGAGAGAGGAGGGAGAGAGAGAGAGGGGAGGGAGGGAGAGAGAGAGAGGGGAGGGAGAGAGAGAGAGGGGAGGGGGAGGGAGAGAGAGAGGGGAGAGAGAGAGAGGGGGAGAGAGATAGGTGGGAGATAGAGAGAGAGGGGGGAGATAGAGAGAGAGAGGGAGAGAGAGAGATGGGAGAGAGAGAGGGGAGAAAGAGAGAGGGGGAGAGAGAGAGGGGAGAAAGAGAGAGAGGCGGGAGAGAGAGAGAGGGGGGGAGAGAGAGAGAAGGGGGAGAGAGAGAGAGAGAGAGAGAGGGGGGAGAGAGAGAGCAAAAGAGAGGGGGAGGGAGAGAGCGCAAGGGGTGGGACCGCTGTACCCTGCAAAAAATGGCCCGTGTAAATGGGCTTTTGGACTAGTCTGATATAAAGTATTAATATAAATATTTGTAAAAAAAATATATATAATGGTTAAGAGGTATATGGTATATGACAAGGTATTTGAATGGAAAGGGCTATAATACATATAAATATATGATTATTATCATTATTTGTAGAGTGCCAACAGATTCCGCAGCGCTATAAACATAGGCGGAATACAAGGAAACATTTATAGGGATCAAACGGGTAGAGGGCCCTGCCAAGAGTCGCACTGTTGTAGTCTGCTCTTAAGAAGGTGATCTACAAACAGCTGGGCTTTTAGGCTTACATGCTAAGGGGGTTTAAGGGGGTAGCAATGGAGGAGAGGAACTGGTATAAAGAAAGGTTAGTGTAGGTTGTGTGCATCCCTGAACAGTAGAGTCTTTAGGGAGCGCTTGAAGCTTTCAAAACTAGGGAAGAGTCTTGTGAAGCGAGGCAGAGAGTTCCACAAGATGGGAGCCAGTCTGGAGAAATCCAATAAACGGGAGTGTGAGGAGGTAACAAGAGAGGAAGTGAGTAGGAGGTCATGAGCAGAGCGAAGGGGATGGGAGGGAGAGTATCTGGAGACAAGGCCCGAGATATTTGGGGGACCAGTGCAGTTGAGGGCTTTGAATATCTGTCTGATGAAGAATGCAACTTTGAAATGCGTCAGCGACTTTGAATGCTTTGATATTGAATTAATTTCACTCCTGAACTGGTGCTACATTGCACACATCCTGCTTCTCAATTTTGTGCCTAATACCTCATTCTGATTGAGGTCATGCTTGTGAGTGCTATCTTTTTATGATTGAATTTTAAGGTTATAATAAAACGTGCTTCACCATATTAGTGTACATTTGTTTTTACATATATGCATTACGTCTTGAGAGGCTAAAGTGTAGATGTCCAGTGGAAAAGTATACTACCATACATCAGGAACAGCACGGCAGACCAGACCCCCTGGATCCCCTGTTTTCATATATATTGGGTAGCTTGAATATAGGAGGGAGCAGTGCTCTATTTCTTTACAGCGGCTACTTACCTCATACTGATTGAGGTAGTTGGAAGTGCTTTGCTATAGGGGTTAATTCCCCATACTAATATTGCCATTTTCAACTCATATTTTACCTCTGCTTTGAGGCGCAGATACGCAATCTTTTCTTGTACCCTTATCTATTGGTGAAGTCTTTGGGAATCTTCACACCTCATTTGTTTCTGCTGCCCAAATCTTTGGATACAAACTTTGCTACTCATATGAACTCATTGTATTATATTGTTTTTGCAATATTTGAAGTCCTGAAGTGAGTGCGTGTCGCATTTCGCTCACACACAATTTACTTTCAACTTGTAATGCACTCACCCTTAAGTTGCCATTAAATGTGATAAGTAATAAATAAAGCCCTTCAAAGAATATATCCCATATATATATATATATATATATATATATACATATACAGTATATATATATATATATACTGTATATGTGTATCTTTAGAAGGTATTTAGGAATTTAATGAGGTTGATGACCTCAGAAAGAAAAGTGAAAACAGGTGCAATATTGGGATTGGGGTTAGAGCTGTCTCAAGCTCTATTGTATAAGCACTTTCAGTATAATTCAATGGTTCATACTTAACCACACCACAGATGATAATAAATTAATTTATTAAAAACACCTAAAAAGCACTACAGCTACAATGGATTGAGTGAAACAGAACAATAATAACCTCTAATGGCTGAATACACACCAGCGAGTTGTGTTTAGCTTGGGAACAAGGTATTATATACATGTACACATTACCAGTCCAAAGTCCTTAACGTGCAAAATAAAATTCCATATCCGACACGTGTTTCTCCTGATAATGGACTAGATTACAAGTGGTGCGCTAACTGTTGCGTGCAAGCGATAACGAGTTTATTGTGGCACTTTAAACGTTGAAAGTAGAGTGCATAGTACAGGTTGAAAGTAAACACTTCTGCTTGAGTGCAATTTAATTTTTTTTTTTTTTTAATATTTTATTTATTTGAAAGCATACATTACACAAGAGAATTACTTTACAACAGAGATATGGATATTATTGCATAAGAGGACGTGCAAGCCTCCCAGCTATCCTGGAATTGGAAATAATGACAACTTAACAAACATTGCCCGTCCTCTCGGATTAAATACAACAATATATGATAAATTACTTATTGCATTGATAACCTTGCCTTTGCTAAAATGGCTCTGCATGCCTTCATTTTCCTATTTTAATTAACAGCTCGAACCGCTCGAGCCCTGTCGCCACTCCTCTCCATCCGGGATAAAGGGTGGAGAACCCCTCCAACTCCTAAAGCCTACCTTCTGCCTGCTAGGGTTCCTATCAATAACCAACCCACCTTCCCAGAAGGCCCTCCCCCCTGGGTGCCAGTGGTTGCTCCAATAACTAAGTGCCAGACCTGTTTTAAAGTGATTCTATCCCCTATCAAAGTTGAGATCCCATTCCCCTCTAAGCTGTGCTTCCAGAATGTAGATTGTGTTTCTGAGTGGGAACAATATCTGAATTTGCTGAGAGGAGCTTAAGGTTTTAATATATTCCCCCCATTTTCTCATGAATTGTGCGGTTCTATTCTGAAGATCTCCCAAAGCGCATCAGCCTGCTCATAGATCATCTGCTGTTGTAGTTTAGCCCTCAGCTGAACAAGACCAGGCGACTCACCCGTAAGCCAAAATTTAAAGACTAGTGTCCTAGCCTGTAAGATTATAACATGCACAAGAGTCTTAACTTCCCAGGGTAAGCCTTGGAGGTCTAGAAAAACAATGGCCTGCGGGGAAAGAACTATATAAGTGTTTAAAACCTTGTTTACCCAGAAGGCTAGCATGCCCCAAAATTTATACAGTTTTGGACAAGACCATATCATATGTAGGAGGTCAGCTTTAGGGGCTCCACATTTTGGACACTTTCCCTCGGAACTAGGGTCCCAGACCTTATACAACCTAGGTGTAATGTATGCTTGGTTAAGCAGCTTTGTGTGAGCCTCCCTGATGTCTGAAGCCAAAGAGGCCTTTCTAACCTTTTGTTTACTCTGTTGGACTATTGGGGCTAGAATTTCTGTGTGTAATGTATCTGTCCATCTCATCCTAATTTCTTCTAGCAAGGTGTTGTTATCCTCTCGCCCTAGGGCCTTATAAGTTAATGAAATAGAAGTGTTACCATTCTGAAAGGAGGAGACAAGGGCATAAATTGGGTTATCCATCTCTGGCATTCCCCCTGCCGAATACAAAGAGTTTATGTAGTGTTTTATTTGAAGGTATGCAAAGTGGTGAGACGGTGGTAGATTGTACTGCCTTTGCAGATTCTCAAATGTGCATACCTTTCTCCCATCTGATTCCAAGAGCCTTGAGATGGAATCAATGCCCCTTACCTTCCATACTCTAAAAGGTCTGGAGGTGATGCCCGGAACAAAGTCGGGGTTACCTTGAATCGGTAAGTATTTTGTGAGTTCATGTTTAATGTTTAGTTTTCTACAGATTTTCCTCCACGCATAAAGTGGCTGTAGCATAAGAGGATAATCAGCTAGGAGTTGATCAGCTTTAGCTGCTTTTAGATGGGGTAGGGATTTGAGGTCCCATGGTTCAATCACTTGCTCCTCCAGTTCTGGAACTGCAAAGCAGTGCCCGCCTGTGAGCCAATCCAGAACGTATTTTGCCTGGGTTGCCCAGGCGTAGTGTTCAAGGTTCGGAACTGCCAGTCCACCCGCCTCAACAGAGCTATACATTTTCCTTCTTGTAATTCTATGTTTATTGTTTGCCCAGATGAATTTAAGAATTAGGGAGTTCCAAAATTTCAAGTCACTCCTATATAATACGCAGGGAATCATCTGTAGGAAATATATTATTTTTGGGAAGAGGATCATCTTAATGAGACCCGTTCTCCCTGAAATTGATAACGGAAGCCTGGCCCAATGTTGCAGAAGGTCCTGCGCCTCTTTCTTCAGAGGAGTGTAATTGGCTCCATACCACCTACTAGGATCCGTTGATAGTTTAATGCCCAGATATTTAAAGGTTTTTTGTACTATTTTGAAATTAAATTGTGTAATACCCTCAGCTTTATGCGGGGTCAACCAAACCAGCTCCGACTTGTCCGCATTGACCCTGTATCCCGATATTTTCCTGAAGGCTTCCAATAGGGACGTCACTTTGTTTATATTTCCTGCGGGATTAGAGATATATAACAACATATCGTCCGCAAAGAAAGATAAGTGTTTGGTTTCTTTGCCTATTCTAAGACCTTCAGTTTCTCTCCGGATCTTAATGGCCAGCGGTTCAAGAGCTATGTTGAACAATAGGGGGGACAGGGGGCAACCCGGTCTCGTCCCCCTCCCCAGGGTAAATGGTAAAGAAGGGATTTTGTTTACCACAATTGATGCTACTGGAGAGGCATAGATAGCCCTCAGACCTCTGGCAAAATTACCAGTTATACCCAGCTTCGTGAGAGTGAAGAAGAGATGATCCCAGAGCACTAGATCAAAGGCTTTTTCTGCGTCTACAAGTAGAACACAGGCCTCTTCAGGGGTCCCTCCCCTGCCCAAGTTCCTTTCCTTCCAGTAATGGGTAAGGATAAACTGCAAGGTACGGAGGTTGGTAACCGCCGATCTACCCTTCACAAAGCCCGAATGATCAGGATGGATAATGGATGGGAGAATTTCCGCTAGTCTGTTAGCCATTATTTTGGTGAATAATTTGTAGTCCACATTCATCAAAGAAATGGGACGATATGATGTTGTGGATATGGGGTCTCTATCCGGTTTTCAAATCAGACAAACCTTTGCTTCCATGAATCTAGTGGACAAACCCACCTCTCCTGACAAGATGCCGTTAAAGAGTTGGGATAGTATCATGGTCACCTCCTCTGAGAGGATTTTATAAAACTCGGCCAGCAGGCCATCCGGCCCCGGTGTTTTTTCCAGAGAGGCCATCCCGATTGATCGGGATACTTCCTGTGAGTCAATAGGGGCATTGAGAGAACTAAGCTGTTGGGTCGTTAAGGAAGGGAGGTCCAAAGAGGCCCAAAAAGCGTCTTTGTCTGAGTGAAGGACCGCATGTCCTTTGTAAAGGTTGGTGTAATATTCCCTAAAAGCTTCCTGGATTCCCTCTTTGGATGTAAGGATCTTTTCTCCCTGCCTAATGGCTACAATGGGTGTCACGGGTCTCGCCAGCCTAGTAATTCTAGCCAGTAATTTCCCCGTTTTATTGCCGTGTCTGTAGAACTTTGCATGGCTTATGTTTAAATCCCTTGCTGCGTTTTGTGCAAGTGTCGTGTCTCTATTGAGTTTGGTTTCTTTGTATTTGTCTCTGTTGGGGGTCGTGGGATGTCTAAGATATTTATTGCGTGCATTCAGCAATTGTTTCAGCAGCAAGTCTTCTCTAGCCTTCTTTTTCCTCCTAACCCCCGTCACATATGACATTGTAGCCCCTCTCAACACAGCCTTACATGTCTCTCAGTAAAGAATAGGGTTCCCTATGTGTTGTTGATTAGTGTGCTGGAAGGTCAACCATTCCCCATGTAAGTAGTTCTTAAAATTAGTGTCCCTGTACAAGTATCTTGGAAATGTCCATGTGCCTGGGGGAATTCCTCTCTGACCTGCTTTCAATTTAATGGTTATCGGGGCATGGTCCGACAGAAGAGGGACTTCTATCTTTGTGTCTTCAATCCTAGAATGTAGCCCTGCTGAAGTTAAGAATAAATCTATTCAGGAGTGAGTGTCTTTAGCTGGGGTGGAACAGGTAAAGTCTCTAACCTCAAGGTGCCTATGTCTCCAAATGTCTACCAAGGAAAGGGCCCCCGCAAATCTGGATAATATCAAGGAGTCCCTTTTCGAGTTCCTGTACGAGCCCTTATGCTGTTGTGCTATCATGGGGTTTTTATATCTGTCTGCTGGAACTTTTGGGGCTATGTTAAAGTCCCCTCCTATGATCAGAGGAGCGTCTGCAAGGCAAAGGAGTCTAATCCTTAGAGAACTCCAAAACTCAGCTTTGTGTGTATGAGGGCCATACACCCCCCCCCCTGTATTAGCACTTCCCCCTCTACTTTGATTTTTAGTAGGACATACCTCCCCTCTGGATCTAATATAGTTTGTAAAATTTGATAGTTAAGGTTTTTTCGAAAGAGAAATGCCACACCTCTTGCCCTACTTGCTTCATATTGAGTAAAGATCACCTCCCCTACCCAACCCTGTCTAAGTTTTCGGTGTTCCGCCGGTTTTAAGTGGGTTTCCTCCAAGATGGCTATGTCAGCTCTCTTGGTATTGAGATATTTCAGGATGGCTTTTCGTTTGATAGGGGACGTAATGCCCCCCACATTCCAGTAAAGAATGCGGAGACCCATGGTGTAATCAGGCCCTACTCCTAAGTGAGACCCCCTCTGTACCCGGTTGTCTAAGGTGATCCCTGAAATGGGTGCAGAGATGCTTATGGAGGAGTGATAACGTGCAGAAATCTGAAGTGGAAATTGGTTGTACTTACCACCTGGCACCCCGGGGGAGAACAAACAGACCTTCTTGCCCAATGTAAACTGCTTGGAAGGAGCAATAAAGTTGGGAAACAAAAACCCTATGGAAATTAGTATACAGTACAACATTTGCAGTATTAGCAAGACTTTCTTGACCATCACAAGTTTACTACTCTGTTACATACCTAGTGGCAGAACCTTGATCAACTATAATATTTAGTCAAATACAGAACTGTAAATATAACTTCAAACTAGAAACTGACAATTCAAAATTCAAAATACCCTTTAAGAGAAATACCCCCCCCACCACACACTTTCAAAAGGATATGCAATCAGCACTGCCAACATAAGCAGTACGCCATAACTGGGAATAAATGTTCTCAGTCTAATTAGAGTCCATCTTATCTTGAGATTTTTAACCTGGACAGTGTCCTCTGAGGCCTCTAGAGTTCAAGTGTCCTCATCATTCGCCCTAGGGCTCTCTGCTCTCTGTATCCTCGGATGATCAGCTTCTGTTTGCAGAAAGATCTGCAATTGTTTTGGTGAGTTAAAGAATTTCGGGCCCATTCTTGTCTGCAATTTCAGCCGAGCTGGATAAAGCAATGACACCATCTCTCCTTTGTCTAGGAGGTCCTTACAGTAAGGAGAAAACTCTCGCCTCTTCTTAGCAACATCTGCCGAATAATCTTGGAACAAGAGGATTTTTTTCCCCTCATAAGAGAGTCCCTGGTTTTGTCTGTAAGCTTTAAGAATCGCCATTTTATCCTTGAAACACAGGTATTTAATCATAACTTGTCTCGGCGATGACCTTGCTGGATCTTCCTTGCGTTGCTGAGGGCCCACTCTATGAGCTCTTTCCACTGTGTAGGGCATTTGAGACTGTGGAAGGTGGAGCAAGTCCGGCAGGATCCTTTCCGCAAAGTCCACCAGATCTGATCCTGAGACTGTTTCTGGGAGTCCAACCACTCTGACATTGTTCCTGCGCGACCTGTTTTCCAGGTCATCTAATTTTTCCTGGAGTGCTTTGTTCTGTTTCTGCAGGGCCAATATGCCCGTGGAGGATTCTCTTTGTTGTGCTTCCGTGTCTGTCACTCTCTGTTCCACATTGTTCAGTCTTGCCGAGAAGGTCTTGAATTCAGAGGTTAAAGTGTCCAACCCTGTCTGCAGCTGCTTAATTTTCGGGAGAAATAAAGCAGATAGTTGTGAAACTATAGGGTGTGTGTCTGAAGAAGCACTTTCAGAACCCTCTATGAGGTCAGGCTGTGTCCCCAGCACCTCTGTCTGCTGTCTGAGTCTGCGTTCTTGCTGCCTTTGTTTTGACATGGTGTCTGTTTGTTTTTGATAAGGAGGATAGTATTTCCTCATGCAGATATGTAAGAGGCCCCTTTCTGTTGCAAAGTTAGCAAATAAGTAAAAACACCTGAGGGAAAATCATTCAACTGAGAGAAGACTGTGTGTGTGTGGGGGGGTATCTTGGGGGAGTTTATATCATGTTCTCACTCCTCCATTTTCTGTACCCCAATAAAGTAAGAAAGTAAGATCTTCAGAGGGTCAGCAGTTGTTACACTAGAAGTGCTACTGGGAGTTTGTCAGGGGTGAGTGGGGCTTTGAGACTGTTCCCCTACTTGTTAGGTGCCCCTCGCTATGCAAAGAATCTAGGGCCAAATTTCAGTCCTCAGTGCCCCAGGGAAGTGGTGCTGTGATGCTGTGTGAGCTGCTGCTATCACTGTTATGCAGCGCTCCTGTTGCCTGAGATGGCGTTTTTTTATAAACCTGGGCCTGTAGTAAGTAGATTGAAAAGGCCTCCAAAAGTATTAATAGGCCTGTACCCAGGGGCGTGATTTCCCAGTTGCCAGCTATCTTACCGGACCTCCGGTTTTCTGTCTGAGTCTCCGATTTCGGCTCCAACCCTTTCCTCCCCTCTGTAGCTGCGACCTGGATCTGGTCCTTGATTTTTTGCCGCCTGCGGCTTGCGGCTGTTAGTTTAGGCCGCGCCACTCCTGCCCCGCCGTGTGACTGTGCAGCGGGGGGGGGGGGGGGGGCGGATGGAAATGCCCCCAATTCTAATGACCGGAGGGGATTAAAAGATGCCCCCTCAAGGTCTGGTCAGTTGGACCTGTTAAATAAGGCTTAAAGTGCCTTTTTTCTTTGGTGAGGAGCGGAGCGGTAAACTTTTGCTACCGCTCCCTAGGTCCGCCCACCGGAAGTCCGTGCAATTGAATTTTATGCGTGTTGGGATAGCGCAACTTCAGAACTCTGGTTGACAGTTACATGAGACAAAAAAGTGGAAAAAAAACATCAAAATTATATATATTATATATATATATATATATATATACTGTATATATATATATTTATTTATTTTTTGTTTCCCTATGTGTTGGGTTAAGATATGTGATATTTTTAGGGGTTAGCAGAGATATAGTTGGTGGAAGCGACTACATTAGGGAGTGTCATACCCCCTCTAATTCAAGTGTGTTTCCCTGTTGCATGTAATTTTTCCCAAAGCTTTTACCCTATATTAATATGTAGATAATTTAAGACCATTTCAAAAGTAGGACTGGTTACAATATGGAGTGAGCTACCCTCCCAATTTCAAATATGATAACAAAAAAATAACAGTTACATATAAATTTATCTAAAGTTTTTTTTTTTTAAATTTACGAATAATTGAAAACCATTTAGTACTTTAAACTTAATGTATTACTCCCTTGTTGGCTAAAGTTCACTTGACTGCAGGTAGATATGCAATTTATATTATCCTGTCCATTTAACCAAAAATATATGCAGTTTTTTACATCAATAATGATATATAGTTTA
Source organism: Bombina bombina (assembly GCF_027579735.1). NCBI lineage: Eukaryota > Metazoa > Chordata > Amphibia > Anura > Bombinatoridae > Bombina > Bombina bombina. Next base: position 749,717,995 of record NC_069502.1, read on the forward strand.
AGATAATGGCCAACTAAGCATGCAAAAAGGTAGCAGAAGATGCTTAATTCTATAAGCAGAAGTAAATGTACATTTATATAAAAGCAGAAAGATAATATTTAGCTGCCAAAGCAAAAATCTGTGTATTCAGATGTCAAAATAGTAATGCTTATCTTCAAAGGGCAGAATAAGCATTTATAATGATCAATTAAGGTACTTTTGTTTTTAAGAGCAGAACTGGTATACACCGGTATCACAACAGAGATCCTGATTTTTTTATCTTATAAAAATATGCAGATAATTAAGAAGCCTTTCAAAACATTAGGCCTTATGTATTACACCCTTAGTTGTTAAATCCCACTTTGCTATATGTATATTTACAAACTTGATTATCAGAGCCAGTTACCCTAAAAAATATTATATGCAATTATTTGCTTATTTAGTCAACTATTGCTTGGGTTACCAACCCAGTAGTGTTAATTTATCAGAAACAAGATTAACATGCAGAAAAAATATTGCAAAAAATAGTAGATTTTCCTAAGCAATGTGGACCTGTACTTATACCACATAAAAAAATGATATTTAGCTTCCAAAAGCACAGGACTGCATATATAAGTATCAGGATACAAAAATGCTAAGCTTCATAAGACAATATTGGCTTACACAAGTATTGTAGCATAGTTGTTTGGTTTCTGGGAACAAAATAAATATTAACAAATAACTGGTTATAATACTTAGGTTTTCAGATCAGGATGAGCATACACAAGTATCAAGATAAAGCAACTTAGTCTCTAGAAAAGATTAGGCTTGCACTGGGATACGTGTGAATATGCTTGGCTCCAGAGACAAAGTGATTATATATTGGAATCACACAACAGATGCTTGACCATGGGAGGTGGGTGTAGATTCACCAGTCTTGCAGCTGGTATATTCAATTTCCACGGCCGAACTGATTTACACAGGTACCACCACAGTGATATTTAGCCACTAGAGCAAGATGGATATATGCATCTATTGCGATATCAAATATCCTAAACAGGTTGAGCATGTACAGATAACACAGCATGAATTCTAAGATCCCAAAGGTGACAGGAATGCTTCCCAATGGAGTCACTTATGTGGGCAAGCCTATGTAGATATGTCAGCAAGAGTACTTGACTATTTAGAAACAAAGTACACAGTTCCTTTTAACAAAGTTGAATACTCTTAGCTTCAGAAGGGAAGCATTCACCGTCAGATGTCAATGTAATAATATTGGCTCTAAGATTAAGGTGTATATACTCAAGTAACACAGCCAGAAGATGTAACTGATGCAATTGATTGTGCCTGAGGAAGCCCCAAGTGACGTAGGGTGAAACACGTGTAGGGGCTTGTCTATCGGCTGGTGCGGACTTCCACAATGTTTGGAATTACAGCGTTCCAACAACTCAGACCCAGGAGCCTTTTGCAATACTCCCTATGTGAGTACGAGACGTTTATTGTGAATAACGGTAATCGGTGAGCAGTGCATGTGATGAACACATGGTGAAATCACTACATTCAACATACAGGTAACACTAAGGAGACGCTGTGTAAGAAGCACAGTGTGTGTTTTTCTCGCCTGTCTGACACAGAGGAGGACACTGTATGAAGAGCATTAGTGTCATTATCCTGCTGGACTGTATCAGTTATCCCATTGGTGTACTTACGGCTTGCAAGCTGCCGGAGTGAGTGGTTTGGGATGAAGCGCAGGGTTTAATGATAATCTATTTGCCCCAATTGTGTTTGGTCCAGTGAGTCACATCTCTAGGCGGACCGGAGCCCGCTTGAACAATAACTGTTTTTCCACATAGGGAGTAAGGGTAAATATCAGGAGGACCCAGCCAGTTTGTTTTTTTGCATATAAAATTAGCAGCATGTGTCCAGATTTAAGGACTATTTACTTAAGGATCCATGAAATTGGTATTATCCTATAGCTATATTTTTAGCTTTCTTGCTGTGAGATTATACCAACGGGGATCCCTGTATATGCTATTGGGTAATAAATGATTCGCATATGCTATATACCTTAAACCATTAATTGTATGTTTTTTCTTTAATTAGTTATTTTTCTTTTTACACACTGTACACATACTTTATTAAATTTATGTTTGTTATTGCTCATCAAGAGCATCCGTGTTTGTGCGTTCTTGAGATTCTGGTAGTTCTTATTATCTTTTTTATTAAGGCTTAATATGATGTTGCTGGATAAGGTTTACTAAATGCTTTTCTCTTTTTGATATATATTATTCTCTTAACCTCTGTACACCTTGGTACCCAAGTCAGCATTGGAGTACTGTGGGTCCTTGACCATAGCCACTACATCCATTATTAGCTGGTACAATTTTTGTAAATATATATATATATATATATATATATATATATACATATAAAAAGATGGCAAAGTGCACTCCAAACTTCACTAAAACTAGCCTTGGGTGCAGCAAACAGAGTATGCAGTATTGAGGAAAAAAGCGCACTCCAAAGGACTTACATTAATATCCACTTTATTCTGTGAACGTTTTCGAGCTGAATCAGCTCGTCCTCAGACAGACAAGAAATCAACAGTTTCACTTACCACCACCGTGACTTTATACCCAGTGAAGCCAAAAAAACACACGCTCTCCACGTTAGACACACCCCCTGGGGGAGGGGTAGTCAGCCGTGGCAACGTAAAAACGTATTGGTGTAACCCAAAAAGTGACATAAAGAGCATATCAAAAACATCTAAGTAAGAAATATGCACCCTAACTCATAAACGCAATGAACCCTAATACAGCAAACAGGCACATTGAACTGAGGATATAACAATATAAAATATAATGAGCTTAAATGGAGGGACAAGTCTGACCGGGTAACCATAGTAACCACTAACAGAGCCGTGAGCGGCTACAAGCTGTCAAAAATACAGCAAATGAAAGCCCTTAAGTCCGGACCAAAACATACGGTAACAGCAGTCAGACCTGATAACACATAACCAGTCAAGCAATGAGCCAAATGTTCTAAACAAGAATAGCTGGTATCGGACCCGGTAGCTATAGCAACTGACAGCAACAGCCGTAATCGACCGGACACTAGAGCTGCTAACATGCAGCAAAACAACACTAATACATAAGTAAGATGCATATAGACCCCGGGGGTAGAGTAGCCAGTATATAGAAGGGACAAAGATAGTAAAAGTATATAATGATAGCGAAACCCCAGAAAGAGGTAAATGGGGCTTAGCAGGAAAAAACGAATACATATATGAAAACCTAGAACATGATAATATAAGCCCCAACCAATCTGGGGTCCCAATAACATTGGAGATAATAGAACAAATACTACTAGGGGCCAATCTGATACATTCAAAGTGAGGGAATAAAAAAGCCCCAGTGGGGGCAATGGCAAGGTAAGAAATAAAAGCAACATAAAAAAAACCAACAAGATTATTTTGAAAAAGGGAAGAAGCCATATGGGGGATCAGAAACCTAACTGCAGTAGTTAAAGCAAAACTGAATGGATAGTGGCTCTCAAATACTCAAGATGTAACAGGTCATAGGAACACCTGCCAGTCCAGGTATGCGTTCAATCCCTTCGGTGTCACCGTTTCCAACTTGTACATCCAGCGTGCCTCTCTTTGAAGTAGTACTTGATTTCGGTCGCCCCCTCTAGACAAAGGGGGGACGTGATCTATAATTGTGTATTTTAGATCGGCAACCTTGTGTTGGCAGTCCACGAAGTGCCATGCTACCGGCTGTTCTGAAGTCCCCTGTTTTAGGGCGGTCCTGATGGCAGAGCGATGGTTCGCCATTCTCGTCCTAAGATCATCAGAGGTCTTGCCCACATAGTACAGACCACAGGTGCAGTGTAACAAGTACACAATGTAGGTCGTAGTCTGTCTGAGGACGAGCTGATTCAGCTCGAAAACGTTCACAGAATAAAGTGGATATTAAAGTAAGTCCTTTGGAGTGCGCTTTTTTCCTCAATACTATATATACATATATATATATATATACTGTATTTATATATACAGTGGGGGAAAAAAGTATTTAGTCAGCCACCAATTGTGCAAGTTCTCCCACTTAAGAAGATGAGAGAGGCCTGTAATTTTCATCATAGGTATACCTCAACTATGAGAGACAAAATGTGGAAACAAATCCAGACAATCACATTGTCTGATTTGGAAAGAATTTATTTGCAAATTATGGTGGAAAATAAGTATTTGGTCACCTACAAACAAGCAAGATTTCTGGCTCTCACATACCTGTATCTTCTTCTTTAAGAGGCTCCTCTGTCCTCCACTCATTACCTGTATTAATGGCACCTGTTTGAACTTGTTATCAATATAAAAGACACCTGTCCACAACCTCAAACAGTCACACTCCAAACTCCACTATGGTGAAGACCAAAGAGCTGTCGAAGGACACCAGAAACAAAATTGCAGCCCTGCACCAGGCTGGGAAGACTGAATCTGCAATAGGCAAGCAGCTTGGTATGAAGAAATCAACTGTGGGAGCAATAATTAGAAAATGGAAGACATACAAGACCACTGATAATCTTCTTCGATCTGGGGCTCCACGCAAGATCTCACCCCATGGGGTCAAAATGATCACAAGAACGGTGAGCAAATATCCCAGAACCACATGGGGGGACCTAGTGAATGACCTGCAGAGAGCTGGACCAACGTAACAGAGGCTACCATCAGTAACACACTACGCTGCCAGGGACTCAGATCCTGCAGTGCCAGATGTGTCCCCCTGCTTAAGCCAGTACATGTCCGGTCCCGTCTGAAGTATGCTAGAGAGCATTTGGATGATCCAGAAGCAGATTGGGAGAATGTCATATGGTCAGATGAAACCAAAGTACAACTGTTTGGTAGAAACACAACACGTCGTGTTTGGAGGAGAGAGAACACCATACCTACTGTGAAGCATGGGGGTGGCAACATCATGCTTTGGGGCTGCTTCTCTGCAAAGGGAAAAGGACGACTGATCCGTGTACATGAAAGAATGAATGGGGCCATGTATCGTGAGATTTTGAGTGCAAACCTCCTTCCATCAGCAAGGGCATTGAAGATGAAATGTGGATGGGTCTTTCAGCATGAAATGATCCCAAACACACCGCCCGGGCAATGAAGGAGTGGCTTCGTAAGAAGCATTTCAAGGTCCTGGAGTGGCCTAGCCAGTCTCCAGATCTCAACCCCATAGAAAACCTTTGGAGGGAGTTGAAAGTCTGTGTTGCCCAGCGACAGCCACAAAACATCACTGCTCTAGAGGAGATCTGCATGCAGGAATGGGCCAACATACCAGCAACAGTGTGTAACAACCTTGTGAAGACTTACAGAAAACGTTTGACCTCTGTCATTGCCAACAAAAGATACTTAACAAAGTATTGAGATGAACTTTTGATATTGACCAAATACTTATTTTCCACCATAATTTGCAAATAAATTCTTTCCAAATCAGACAATGTGATTGTCTGAATTTGTTTCCACATTTTGTCTCTCATAGTTGAGGTATACCTATGATGAAAATTACAGGCCTCTCTCATCTTCTTAAGTGGGAGAACTTGCACAATTGGTGGCTGACTAAATACTTTTTTCCCCCACTGTATATATATGTATTTATATGTGTATATAAGTATTTAAGACATATATATACATATAAACACATAAATAAATATGTATACATAAATAGACATATTTAAGTGCATTGGAGCCATTTGCAGTCAAGTAGATGAAAACATGTAAAAGCATATTTATTAAATATTCATATTTAATACATTTTTTACCTGTGTTTGTACTGTAAATATTTTACATATATATAGCTATAGACATATATTGAACCCTAAATACCATCGGATATATATAGAAATATGTATTTATGAATAAATAGAACATATTCTGCTATGTGAAGAACATTAGAATGTGAAATATTAATATTTCATGTCAGGTTAGCGCACCTGAGAAAACACAATTGGTTTCCACTTGTCATGCTCCTTTGAAGTCTATGGGGGAATATGTTAACATAGTCTCGATATTCCAAGCCCGGCTTTTTGCATGCTTTTGGATATCGCTCGTGCGAAAACTTTTTATTTACAACCTGTAAAATGAAAGCTACCAGACGCGCAAAAAACTTACTTCTAGTGAACTTAAGGGCCATAATACCCAAATGTTTAAACACTTGAAAGTGATGCAGTATAGCTGTAAAAAGCGAACTAGGAAATATCACCTGAACATCTCTATGTAAAAAAGAAAGATATTTTACCTCAAAAGTTCCTCAGTAGCCACATCCCATTGTAAAGGATTTCTAAGCAGCATATCAGCATATCAGTTCATGACCTCAGCACTGTTGATGCTGATTGGCTGCTGTTCATTTCTTAATTTTTTATTTTTTTTTACCTGCAGCTGGGCTGCAGCTGAGTATAACTTTTTATACAGAACTTACTCTGCTGAGCTGAGGAGATTGTGAGGTAAAATATCTTCTTTTTTTACATAGAGATGCTCACTGCATCAGTTTCAAGTGATTTAGCATATGAGTATTATGTCCCTTTAACGCAATAACTGGAGCAATAAATAGTTATCCACTCATAATATAGCCCAATGTGACTAATTCAAAGAATATTAGGAGAAGAATCAATTGTGGTATAAACTAAACCAATAAATCATACTACAAGCAGTTACACAATACTTGTATCAGCTGTACTCATGTGAATAATATTCAATCTAAAGGCTAATATTATTTTTCCTTACAGTATTGTACCATCTGTTTTCACTTTTTCTTTCTGAGGTCATCAACTTCATTAAAGCTTTTCTAAATAGCTTTTGAAGAGATATTTATACAATGATATATATATGGGACATATCCTTTGAAGAATTTTATTTATTACTTATTTATCACATTTATTTTGTTTTACTATTGTTTTTGTGATATTATACACTTTCTTTTTTTTGCCATTACTGAATCTAACCCTGCCCTGTTGCTTAATAGCAGATATATACATAGTGATTAATTCTGATTCAGTAAAGTGTAAAGCAGTCGAGAATTAGAAGGTGAATGAAACATTTTTTTAGAGTTTTTCATTTCTTTGTATTTTTTGCTTTTGGCACAGTTTCTGCAGAAATAAGTAATGTAACCATAGAAGGAAAAAAAGTAAATATGGAAACATAGATTTTGATGGTAGATAAGAGCACGTTGGGCACGTCTGCCCAATGTTTCCTAAAAGTATTAACTTATCTAGTTTGCAGGATAGCCTTATGCTGTCCCAGGCATTCTTAAAGCCCGCCACAGTGTTTGTCATTACTACCTCTTGAGGAAGTTTATTCCATGAATCAATCACCCTTCTGTAAAGAAGTTCTTCCTCAAATTACTCCTGAATCTATTACCCTTCAGCTTGAGATCATGACCCCTTGTTCTTGAATTTTCAATTTTATGTAAAATACCCACAGCCTCAGTTTTACTAAACCCTTTAATATACTTGAAAGTTGCTATCATATCACCTCTTTCCCTTCTCTCCTCTAAGCTATACATATTTAGGTCATTGAGCCTATCCTGGTAAGTTTTATTTTTTAGACTATGTACCATTTTGGGAGCCCTCCTTTGCACAGATTCCAGTCAGATAGACAACTTTCCTCCTTTGAATTAGAGGATAAAATCTGTCTTTTAAATTTGTTCAGGGCTTAAAATTTTTACTATCCTGCTATACCTGGAAAAGTGAGAAATTGTATTGGATAAGTTAAAAGTTTGACTTCCTATTTTAACATTGGGTGGGCTAGTAACAATTAACCCTTTACTATCAAATTATAGCAATATTTTTCTACCATTATAAGCTAAAGGAAAAGGTTTATCATATACAGGGTTCGGAGTTGTTTTACTCTTAATACATAAATGTATGAGTAAGATCCTGCCCCTGTTATAAATGTCTTTCTAAAATATGGTGTCTTCCCAAGCCTTGGTTCAGGGTTCATTTATGGAATTTATTGTATCACTTGGCTTTATATCAGTATATGAATTGGTAAGATTATTGTAGTACTATATCACAAAGTACAGAGAATAAGGGGAGCTGCGTCTTAAATATGCTGCTCTCCTTAAAGTATAAAGCTCTATTATGGACTAATCAAGCAGTTTTTCAATATTACATTGTGTTCTATAGCAATATTTCTTATGTCTGATAGGCACAAGAGGTAAATGAGAGTATAAAATAACCTTGCAGTATTAACTCCTCCAGTTAGGATAGGCAAATAATATTCTGTTACTTCCCAAAATAATTTGTCGGTGTTAAGCCGTACAGATATAAAAGGTGCTTAAAAGCGAAGAGTATATAAGTTTTCATCCATCAGGCCTTTGCCTGACCCACAAAGCTTAAAGGGACATGAAACCCAAAATTTTTCTTTCACGATTTAAATAAATTATACATTTTAAACTACTTTCCAATTTTTCTTCTATTATAATTTTTTCTTCATTCTCTTGGTATCTTTTATTTAAGAAGCCGCAATGCACTCCTATGGGCTAGCTGAACACATTTGTAAGCCAATGAAAATGGGCATACAAATTCAGCCACCTATCAGCAGCTAGCTCCAAGCTCCTGAGCCTATTTAGATATGCTTTTCAACAAAGGATACCAAGAGAAAGAAGAAAATTAGATAATAGAATTAAATTGGAAAGTTAACCCCTTAATGACCAGCGATGTACCCTGTATTAAGGACCCTTAAATACAGTAGAATTGCATAATTAACAAGTGCATAATAAAAAGACAATGCAATTTCAAATAAGCAGTATATTTTTTTTCTGACAAATTTAATTTTTTCCCAAATTGCCGGCCCTCCTGTATTATGTGACAGCTATCAGCTAATCACAGACTAGAATCATATACACTGTAAACTTGTGCACATGCTCAGTAGAAGCTGATGCTTCAGAAAGTGTGCATACAAGTGTGCCTACAAAAATACTGTGTAACATTTGATAATGGAAGTAAATTGGAAAGTATCCTAAAACTGCATGTTCTTTATGAACAAAAATGTTTAATTTTGACTTGTGTCCCCTTAAGAGCACTTAATAGCCATAAGGACATAAAACCCTTTATTGTTGGGGGAACCCATCTTTTAAATGAGTTGTATTATGATATATTTATATTGTAACGGGTGGTAAAGGTTTCTTTAGAGTTGCCAGACACACAATATAGAAACAGTGTTATGAGCTATTTATCTTTGTCATGCTCACCATCTGGAAGCAGGATGTACACAGTATCATATATTTGGAATAGGAGGATCACCTCTTTAATATGGTGTATTACATACTCCACTATTTATTGTGGGTGTCAAGAGAGAGGGTAACCTCTCCTAAAAATCTTGTTCTATGTGTACATTATACTATCAAGTGATCACTGTTGTGTAATGATCACCTGGGCATCAGAGATTTCATATGAGAGAGGCACCTCCCCTCTTTCAAAAGAGGAATCCTTTGATCCACTTTTGTCCTTATATTTGATACTGGGATCCCATTTTGAACCCATAGCACCATAACAATGACATATTCTGCAAAAAACTATTTATGTGTAGTGTGATAGGAGCGCCTAAAGGTGGATTCCTGCTGCTAAAAAAGTTCTTCCCTCAAAGAGAACTAAATGGTGGATAAGAAGAAAAAATGGGGTTTATTTAGCAGCGCTAAAAAAAAGCTAGGAAATGATGATACCAATCTAATTTATGTTTTATACAATCTATTTTATTTAAAAATTTGCGTTGCGGAATTTCTGCTGGCTCCATTTGGTGAGGCTTAGTATTATGTAATGTTACTCTAATATTCTCTTAGAGCAAATAATGTGCTAAATGGTTTAGGAGCACAACTGCAGAATTTAAGACTGTAATTGTATATATCTATATGCAAATAGATTAGTTTTGTATCAGCTCCATGCCAAGATGCACTATGGGAAAAGTGCAAACTGCAGCAGGGAAATTAATTTAGTCTTTGAATCCCCAAGAGGGTTGTAAGAAAGTTAGAATTAACCCTTGAGTATAATCCAGTGATAGATTGAAAGAATATTAACCCTGCAGGAAGTGTGCTCTGAATCTGCAGACTTTTGGAAAACAGACAGAGTATTAGAAATAGTCTCTATTAGAAGCAAGAGTAACCGTTAGGCAGGAATCTGACTGAAATTACTTTACAACACAGTAAGGAAAACTTCTTGTTATAAGTATAGTCTATTAGATAATACTCTTACTGTGACTCCGGATGCTGTGCTAGGTATTCCTGTGGCTGAGCTATTACAGAGATTGCAGGAGTTGTCCCTGTGTGTAACGCTTCTCCTAAGCGCTTGTGTGCTACTGCGTCTGACTTCCGTGCTGTCCGCTGAGTGAGAGGAGTTGTCAGTGAAGCAGGTAAAGCTGCGGAATTGCGGTTAGCTGTTAGGTAGTGAGACAGAGTGAAATAGTCCTGTCTGTTCCTACACAGTTACCAGATTGAGTGTAGGTATGTCCTTGCTGCTGAAAAGGAGGAATAACAATATTAACAGTCAGGGTTAACGGACTCCAGAAGGTTTATAAGTAGTTGAACTGTCCAAAATACAAAGTTCCTTATTGCATGCAAGACATCAGATAGATGCAGAAGGAAGTGTTAAAGATAACTCTTCAGTTGTTAGAAAAAGCTGTAGAATATTTGTAATCCAAAATGTTTAGAGAGCTTAGAGAAACAGCAGCTCTGAAACTGCTATACAAACTACTAAGCACAGAGGCCTGTGATCTCAGGTGTTTTATTAGTTAGGTAGGCAGGACAAGGTGAAACTGCGCTGGGTCCTAAAAGGTACAGGCTCTGACATCACCCTCTCCTCAAGCGAGCTGTCCCACAGCTCGAGGTGCAGGAAGGTCCGGATTCCATCTATGAAATAGAGACACGAGACGTGGAGCGTTCAGATTGGAAGCCGGTTCCCAGGTATCATCCTCAGGAGGATAGTTCTTCCATCTCACTAAGTATTCCAAAACGGAACCCCGGTATCTGGAATCTAATAGTGATTTCACTTCGTAAGTGTCAGTTTCTCCAGGGGACAATGTAGGTGGTAATACTGATTCAGTGTTTCTAGTCGGTCTATAAGGTTTGAGTAACGAGACATGAAATGTGGGATGAACTTTAATTTGAGGAGGTAAATCCAACGTGACAGCATTTTCATTTACAATACGACTCACATGGAATGGTCCTATAAAACGGGAAGCTAATTTCTTGGATGGCACCTGCAGACGCAAGTTTTTTGTGGAGAGCCAGACTCTGTCCCCTATGGTATATGATGGGGGAGTTCTTCTTCGGAGGTCGTAATAGTGTTTTTGGCTTTCTTGAGCCTTTTGAATATTCTGGGTGATAGTAGAAAAGCCATCAATAAGTTGTCTGCTGTAATCTTCTAAATGAGGGGAAGTAGAAGATACGTCTGAGTTAATGTGAAATGTGGGGTGATATCCATAAGAGGCAAAAAATGGAGATAGTTTTGTTGAAGAATTCTTTAGGCTGTTGTAAGCGAATTCGGCCATGGGTAAATAATCCACCCAATCATTTTGCTGTTGGTTGCAATAACATCTGAGATATTCCTCAAGCCACTGATTCAGACGTTCAGTTTGGCCATTGGTCTGTGGATGGAATGAAGTAGTATATCTGTGGTTTATCTGTAATAGAGAACATAATTTCTTCCAAAACCTGGAGGTAAATTGCGTACCTCTGTCCGTGATTATTCTGGCCGGTGTTCCATGGAGTTTTATTATGTTTTCAAGAAATAAGTTAGCAGTTTCAACAGAGGTAGGTAATTTATGATATGGGATGAAATGTCCCATTTTTGTAAACATGTCGATTATGACTAAGATGGTAGTATGTCTCCTGGAAGGCGGTAGGTCGACAATAAAATCCATGGAGATTTGTTCCCAGGGTCTTTGTGGAATAGGGAGTGGCATCAACAGACTGTAGGGTCTGTTCCTTTCTGATTTTGAGATAGCACAGGTGGAGCAGGATGTTACATAATCATGGACTGTTTTTCTCTTTGTATAAGATCTATTGTTCGGTTTACTCCAGGGTGTCCGGAAAATGGTGAGTCATGATGTTCCCTTAATAGTGCTGATCTTAAGCTGGGAGAGACATAAATCTTATCTTCAAAATAATAAGTACCCGATTTTTGCGTCAGTCTTTGGAGTGGTGGGTCTTTGTCGGTAGCGTAGGAATCTTGAATCTCTTTCAGTAGAGAAGTAGAGAGGGTAATGAACCGCTCACTCGGTATGATTGAAGTGGTGTTGAACTGAGAAGTTGGTTTTGTATAAATTCTGGATAGGGCATCTGCCTTACCATTTTTATTTGCAGGATGGTAGATGATGTGAAAGTCAAACCTGGAGAAAAATAAGCACCAACGGACTTGTCTAGCAGAGAGTGTTTTGTTAGACTGCAAATACTGTAGGTTCTTGTGATCGGTGTAGATGGTTATGGGGAATTTAGCTCCTTCTAGGAGATGTCTCCAATTTTCCAAAGCTCTGCGTATCGCTAAAAGTTCTTTATCTCCTATGGAGTAGTTCATCTCCGCTGAACTCATAATTTTGGAGAAGAAGGAGACCGGATGCAGTGGTTCGGAAGGAGATTGTCTCTGAGACAAAACAGCTCCAGTAGCAAAGTCGGAAGAGTCAACTTCTAAAACAAATTGTAAGTTCAAATCTGGAAAACGCAGTATAGGGGCACTTGAGAAACTGGCTTTGAGGAAATCAAAGGCAGAAGATGCTTCATCGGTCCAACTGAACGGTTTGGAGTTGCTAGTAAGTTGAGTAAGTGGTCTTGCAACCTTTGAGAACCCTTTGATGAACTTACGGTAATAGTTTGAGAACCCCAAAAATCTTTGGAGTTCCTTCTTATTCTTGGGTTGCGGCCAGTCTAGAAGAGTTTCCACTTTCTTATGTTGCATACTTATGCCCTGTGGTGAAATCTCATAGCCCAAGAACGAGATCTGAGAGCAATGGAATTGACACTTCTCTAACTTGGCGTACAGTTTATGGACACGTAGTCGGGACAGCACCCATCTAACATGTTTTCTGTGTTCTGTGAGAGATTTGGAAAATATAAGGATGTCATCCAGGTATACCACAACGCAACTATCCAACAAATCTCGAAAAACATAATTTATAAAATGTTGGAAAGTTGCCGGGGCATTGCAAAGGCCGAATGGCATCACAAGATATTCATATAACCCATATCTCGTTCTAAACGCTGTGAGCCATTCGTCACCTTCACGGATACGGATTAGATTATATGCCCCTCTGAGGTCGAGTTTTGTGTAAATGGTGGCTTCTGAGAGGCGTTCGATCAACTCCGGGATCAAAGGTAGGGGATAACGTTTTTTTATTGTTCTCTTATTTAACTCCCGATAATCTATAATGGGCCGGAGAGTGCCATCCTTGTTCGTGACGAAGATCATCCCTGCGCCTGCTGGGGAGGTTGATGGTCTGATAAAACCTTTCTTTATGTTGTCCTCTAAGTAGGTCTTGAGGTGTTGTAGTTCAGGGTTGATTTAATGGATAAACATGTTCGAAAGGAATAGTGGCTCCTGGCTGTAATTGTATCGGGCAGTCGTAGGTCCTATGGGGAGGCAGGTTCTCTGCTTCTGATTTGCTGAAGACATCAGTGAAATCGATATAATCAGGAGGTAGAACTGGAAGTACTGAAGTAGTTTGTAGAAGACACTGTTTGGAAAAACAAGTATTAAGGCAATAATCTGAGTTAAAACAAATTTTTGAAGACGACCAGGTTATGCTAGGTTCATGTTGTAACCATGAGATCCCCAAAACTACCGGGAAGTGTGGTGAGGGTAGGACATCAAACGAAATATGTTCTATATGGCCCTCTTTAGTTATGACTTCTAGTGGTATAGTATGATGGGTTATGGGACCAGTGGTAACAGTAGACCCATCAATAACTCTGACAACAAGTGGTTTTGATTTCAAGACAAGGGGTATTTTATTGGAATTAACTAGACCGGAATCTATAAAGTTCCCAAAAGCACCAGAATCCACGATGGCATCAGTAGGAAGTCTTTTGTGGTCCCACTGTAAAACAAGGGATAACCCACAATAAGTTATTTGATTATGCTGAAGGTGAGTTGATTTAATAGAAATACACTTACTTTTCCTGTTCTTTAATAAGAGTGGGCATTCTTGTATGGTATGTGAGTCATCAGCACAATACATACACAGGTTATGTGTTTTCCTCCGAAAATCTTTCTGCTGGAGTGATGGGACCTCGAACAACCCCAATTTCCATGGGAACAGAGTGTGAAGAAGGGCTCAAGGGGGGATTACGTGCTGAAGATGAACTAGGTTTTGGTGAGCTTTCGGTGTGATATCTCTCATGTCTCCTCTCGCGGAGTCTTCTGTCAATTTGGGTCGTAACCCTCATCAAGGCTTCCAAAGTAGGAGGTAGGTCTACACGGGCTAATTCATCCTTGAGGGTTTCGGCTAACCCTAATCTAAATTGATTCCGGAGAGCGACAGGACTCCACATCGAATCTGAGGCATATAGTTTAAATTCTAAGATGTAGTCCTCAACAGGCCTTTTCCCTTGCTTAAGGTCTCTCATCATGGTCTCTGCTGTTAATTGAACATCTTTGTCCAAATACAATTCATCCAAGTTGTCGAAGAAGAGGCTGAGTGAAGACATTATAGGGTCTTGGTGTTCACATAGATAGTCTGCCCAAGACCTAGGTTCTCCGCGGAGAAAGGAGACAACAGAAAGGACTTTAATTCTATCTGTTGGGTATCTGCGAGGGCGGAGACTGAAAAGCAAATGACAAGCATTTTTGAACTGTTTGTAGCTTTTTCTGTTTCCAGAAAAGGTATCTGGTAATGAGACCTGTGGTTCGGGTAGTGTGTCATGAGCACCTTTTAAATTAATAGATTCTTTTATTATATCACGTAGTGATTGGTTCTCGACTTGAAGGTCTCTAACCGCCTGAGAAATCTGGTCTACCCTCTGTGTGAGGTTATAGATGAGTTGCGGAATTTCTGCTGGCTCCATTTGGTGAGGCTTAGTATTATGTAATGTTACTCTAATATTCTCTTAGAGCAAATAATGTGCTAAATGGTTTAGGAGCACAACTGCAGAATTTAAGACTGTAATTGTATATATCTATATGCAAATAGATTAGTTTTGTATCAGCTCCATGCCAAGATGCACTATGGGAAAAGTGCAAACTGCAGCAGGGAAATGAATTTAGTCTTTGAATCCCCAAGAGGGTTGTAAGAAAGTTAGAATTAACCCTTGAGTATAATCCAGTGATAGATTGAAAGAATATTAACCCTGCAGGAAGTGTGCTCTGAATCTGCAGACTTTTGGGAAACAGACAGAGTATTAGAAATAGTCTCTATTAGAAGCAAGAGCAACCGTTAGGCAGGAATCTGACTGAAATTACTTTACAACACAGTAAGGAAAACTTCTTGTTATAAGTATAGTCTATTAGATAATACTTTTACTGTGACTCCGGATGCTGTGCTAGGTATTCCTGTGGCTGAGCTATTACAGAGATTGCAGGAGTTGTCCCTGTGTGTAACGCTTCTCCTAAGCGCTTGTGTGCTACTGCGTCTGACTTCCGTGCTGTCCGCTGAGTGAGAGGAGTTGTCAGTGAAGCAGGTAAAGCTGCGGAATTGCGGTTAGCTGTTAGGTAGTGAGACAGAGTGAAATAGTCCTGTCTGTTCCTACACAGTTACCAGATTGAGTGTAGGTATGTCCTTGCTGCTGAAAAGGAGGAATAACCATATTAACAGTCAGGGTTAACGGACTCCAGAAGGTTTATAAGTAGTTGAACTGTCCAAAATACAAAGTTCCTTATTGCATGCAAGACATCAGATAGATGCAGAAGGAAGTGTTAAAGATAACTCTTCAGTTGTTAGAAAAAGCTGTAGAATATTTGTAATCCAAAATGTTTAGAGAGCTTAGAGAAACAGCAGCTCTGAAACTGCTATACAAACTACTAAGCACAGAGGCCTGTGATCTCAGGTGTTTTATTAGTTAGGTAGGCAGGACAAGGTGAAACTGCGCTGGGTCCTAAAAGGTACAGGCTCTGACACTTTCCTTGGACATATAATTGGCTCAGGTGTGCTGGATAGTTAAAAAGGCAAAAAACAGCCAATATTCTGATTTAGGTGCCAAAGCAATCGTGGTTATGGAAATGGTTAATTTAACAGATGAATACCTTGATGTATAGAATCGGTATTTTTGGAAATTTTGTAAATAGAAAATCGAATTCTTTTTTATTTATAATTTGTTTTTCTCTTGCATCCTCTAATAATTTGGTTAGTTCACCCAGAAATTTCTTGGTTGGATTTAGTTTTAGTTCCTGATATGTATCCCCTTCATTAAGTAATCTTTGTGCTTCTTCTATATATTTATCTCTGTCCATGATTACAACCCCACCCCCTTTATCTGCCGGTTTAATTACTATGCTGGTATTATTTTGCAATTCTTTAAGAACTGTTCTTTCTTTGTAAGTTACATTTTTTTTGGTATCTTATTGTTAGTTTTTATTTTCTTAATATCTTCCTGAACCAATTTTTTGAATAATTCAATATTCCTTCCTTTTTCATTTGTCGGATAAAAAGTGGATTTCGGTTTCATTTTTGAATGAATTACTTGTGGTATTACTATGTTACTATTTGAGGCCATAGGCGATATGGTGGGTGTCTCTTTTGGTTGTTGCCAATTTCTCTCTATTGGATCCCGTAGGAAATATTTTTTCAAGATTAACTTCCTTACAAACTGGCTCACATGTATGTGTGTGTTGAATTTGTTTAATCTCGTAGAGGGAGCATAGCTAAGGCCTAAGTTTAACACTCTTTCTTCCTCTGTGGTTAGTTTTTTTACTAATATTGAAAATGCCACTTTTTTGTTGTATTTTTATTTCACTCTTTTTGTTTCCCTGTCTTTTTTTTTTTTTTTTTGTTTTGAAGTGCTGGGTCTTTGTGGGCTCATCTCTAAAAAATAATTCATGTTTTTTTGTTGTTGTTTCTCTTCTAATAGTGTAAATCTATTCGTGGTGTCTATTCTCCATTCTTTTTCAGGTTCTGTTTGTATTCGTGTGTTGTAATTATGTTCTCTATTATTTCTATATTCCCAATCTCTATTACCGTTGTTGTACCCCTGGTATCTTGGTTTATTGTCATTTGACCAATAACTATATGCTATGTGGCCCCTTGGTTGGTTATGCCCTTCATAATAATCATCCTGTCTTCTATAGTGGTTATAGTTATGGTTCTCAAAAAAGTTACAATTTGTATGGGGTCTTCTATAGTCATTATAGCTTGGGTGTTCAGGTGGGTTTCTATTTGTATTTGTCATGTATTGTGGTCCCCTAGGTCTATAATAGTTGCTAAACACTGACCAAAGATTTCTTCAAACCTTAAGAAGTCTGAGGGAACCCAGATGAAAACAATATTTGGGCTATAAGAAGAAAGGAAAACAAAAAAAAAGAATAACTACATCACCAGAACGGAACATCACCCCTGACCTCTGAATCAAAGAGAAGGTCAGGTGACTCATCAGAAGCACCAGGAACAAACAGTCTGTGAATCCCTCACAGTGAAGAATATCAGCGGTTGCAACCAGGACAGATTAAGGTACCTCTACACTAATTTGCACTACATTTTTTAAAACACGCAAACTGAACTTTAAAGACATCAAGGTATTCATCTGTTAAATTAACCATTTCCATAACCACGATTGCTTTGGCACCTAAATCAGAATATTGGCTGTTTTTTGCCTTTTTAACTATCCAGCACACCTGAGCCAATTATATGTCCAAGGAAAGTAACTGTGTAACTTTATAACTGTATTTGTTACTGAAGAACTGTAAAGCTGTTAGGACTGATACATTTGTGCCTTTTAAATATTCAATTCACCATTTATCTTAGAAATTTGTTGCTTGCCATATGTTATCTATAGAATTAATTCCTTTATACCTGGAATTCTAGGATTATATGGTTCTAGTCTGTTTTTATAAGTGTTGTATAAGGGAGACGTCCCTTTATTAATTAGGATAAGCATTTGCTGTTGTTTTTATGTGTTATAATTTTTTTTAAATAAAATAGATTGTATAAAACATAAATTAGATTGGTATCATCATTTCCTAGCTTTTTTTTAGCGCTGCTAAATAAACCCCATTTTTTCTTCATATTCTGCCAATAACAACTGCACCATGCCATCATGGCTTTGCAGTCTTGGCCCGTTGGCCATACCCACCTATTGTACATTCTGCCCATAACCTGAAAATTGCAACAATCAGCCGTGACTTGATTACTTGTCAGCGAGTACCTGCCTATAGCGCCTGTCAACCATAACTTTCCTATAGTGTCTGCAGTTCATCCAGCAGAATTTGTCATCCACTTACTGCTAGATGGACAACTACTGGACTGTAATCATATTTCATATCTTACCACTGCTCACAGTCCACGAATGCAGAGGAATGAAGCAAAAGATGGGTGTTTATACAATCAGCAGAGGATCAATCGTATGCTATTGTCCACAGTTGTGAATGGAAACATAACCTACAAACCAAGGTAGGTACTGTGCATAACTTTCACCAACCTACTTGACAAAAATCCTCAGATGAAAAAACAGTCTCAAATCACAATAGCCACCCAGGGTTCCTCTCTCCCCGGAGACCAGTAGAAAATGCAGGAAAGCGGATCTTACAGTTACAGGCCAAAAACCTCCAATATGTAGGACAGCAATTAGCAATTCTTATTGGCAAAGTAACAAGACTCCCCTTAGAAAATATTAGGCAAATACCTCATATGTTGTTGCTCCAGCGGCTTTCCCGATGTCACACCGGACTGCAACGATGTATGCCAAACTGTAGAGGGAAGGCTGTCATCGATCCCTGGTCCTGCAGGCTGTTTCTTGAAGTCCGTCAGATCCACAGCTCACAGCCATAAAATCAGTGCTCATTACAGCCCAAACGTGCAAAATTACGAACAAGAGAACAGAAGCACCTGATAATAGCCGTTAGTATTGAAATTGAATTTAATGAACAGGGTATAACGTCACAAGATAAAGTATACACAGGGATCATGTCCCTACTAAAAAGGCAAACAATACAGAGGGGGTGAATAAATGTAGAGCTAGTAACAAAAAAGTGGCTAACGCGTTTCGGCGTGAGCCTTACTTATAGCCTGAAGAGTAGTAGGGACATGATCCCTGTGTATACTTCGTATACTTTATCTTGTGACGTTATACCCTGTTCATTAAATTCAATTTCAATACTAACGGCTATTATCAGGTGCTTCTGTTCTCTTGTTCGTAACACTGCTCACAGTGCATATGTATATTAACCTGTGATTGGCTGATGGCTGTTAAATGATACAGGGGGCTGGTAAACGGGGAAAATATAAATTTGTCAGAAAAAAATCTACTGCATATTTGAATTTTAGAGTAAGTGTTATTGCATTGTCTTTTTATTATGCACATCTACAGTAGTTAATGATTGGCTTCAAATGTTGTGTAAAGCACACTTTTAGATACATATTTTAAACAATGGAAAACATTGTTTGTTTTACGTTAAAAATATTATCAGTTTAACAAATGAGATTATATACAAACAATGATTATATTGTTTAATGGAATAACATTTACATATTATAATTATTTGTATTTTCTTTTATTCTTAAAGCACCACCAACTTATTTAGCACTGGTCAAATAATAAAATAAACTTCTGCTGATGTGCTATAAAATAGCTTGTTAGCCAAGTCTAAATATATTAAAAACAAATTAACCATAAGAGAAAGCAATGTATTATTAGACCACTCAGACATGCCTTATGGAGCCCCTCCCTAGACACCTTATTTCTTTAACCTATCGGCTTTTGTTGACACCGAGGGAGAGCTCTTCCCCCTCTTATATCAGAAAGTGCGTCTCTGATCTGGGTGAGCCACTGACTGATAAAGACTGGCAAAAGATTTTCTTGAACCATGCCAAAGCTTTGATCTCCGCTCGAGTTCTGGAGATTAATTATCAATTTACCTCCAGGTGGTACGCCATATAAACTTAAAAAAATGTTTAAATGTACAGGTGGGAAATGTTAGAGAGGATGCAGGGAGGAAGATACCTTACTACACATATGGGGCGCGATCCGATATACATCGTAGTTTGCGGCGCAAGCGAGGGAACCCGCGTCGCCCGCAGTTTCAGCTCACAACTCGAGCTATCCCATATACGGCGCCGTCAGATGCTAAAGTGCCGTAAGTCTGACAAACCAGCGATGTCCAGAAATCTGCGCAAGTACAAATTTCTGGCGTCGCCAGTGACTTACGTTAGAAACTGCCGGCGCCTACAAAACCTGACTAAAGTCTAAATCACCCGCACTGTCTAACACGCCTCCCTAACATAGCCCGACACGTCTAACCCTCTATCCGCTATCCCCCCTCACTATCCTAACAATAAAATATGTATTAACCCCTAAACCGCCGCTCCCAAACCCAGCCGCAACCTAATAAAGTTATTAACCCCTAAACCGCCGCCAGCTATATTAAATCTATAACCCCCTAAAGTGAGCCCCTACCCCGCCGCTATCTATTTTAAAATTATTAAAATTATTAACCCCTAATCTAATCCCCCTACACCGCCGCCAGCTATATTAACTATATTAACCCTAATTATATTAGGGTTAATATAGTTAATATAATTATTATATTATATATATTAACTATATTAACCCTAATTATATTAGGGTTAATATAGTTAATATCGTTATTATAATATATATATATATATATTAAGTATAACAACCCTATCTAACTCTAACATCCCTAACTAAACTCTTATTAAAATAAATCTAATATTAATATTATTAATTAAAATATTCCTATTTAAATCTAAATACTTACCTATAAAATAAACCCTAAGATAGCTACAATATAATTAATAATTACATTATAGCTATGTTAGGGTTTATATTTATTTTACAGGTAAGTATATTCAGATTCAAGTTCAATCCGATTGGCTGATTGGTTCAGCCAATCGGATTGAACTTGAATCTGATTGGCTGATTCAATCAGCCAATCAGATTTTTCTACCTTAATTCCGATTGGTTGATAGAATCCTATCAGCCAATCGGAATTCGACGGACGCCATCTTGGATGACGTCATTTAAAGGAACCTCATTCGTCGGGAAGTCGTCGTGCTGGATGGATGCTCCGCGGCGGAGGAGCGAAGAAAGAAGATGCCGATTTGCTTGAAGACATCGCCGATGGAAGAAGACTTCACTGCTGCTTGCTGGAAGACATCGCCCGGATCAGATGAGGAGTTCGGCCCGGCTGGGTGAATACAAGGTAGGGAGATCTTCAGGGGGGTAGTGTTAGGTTTATTTAAGGGGGGTTTGGGTTAGATTAGGGGTATGTGGGTGGTGGGTTGTAATGTTGGGGGGTGGTATTGTGTTTTTTTTTTCAGGCAAAAGAGCAGTTTTCTTTGGGGCATGCCCCCACAAAAGGCCCTTTTAAGGGCTGGTAAGGTAAAAGAGCTTTGAACTTTTTTTAATTTCGAATAGGGTAGGGAATTTTTTTATTTTGGGGGGCTTTATTATTTTATTAGGGGGCTTAGAATAGGTGTAATTAGCTTAAAAATGTTGTAATCTTTTTTTTATTTTTTGTAATTTAGTGTTTGTTTTTGTAATTTAGTTTAGTTTATTTAATTGTATTTTTAATTTATTGATAGTTTAGGTGTAACTTAGGTTAGGATTTATTTTACAGGTAATTGGGTAATTATTTTAACTAGGTAGCTATTAAATAGTTAATAACTATTTAATAGCTATTATACCTATTTAAAATAATTAACAATTTACCTGTAAAATAAATATAAACCCTAACATAGCTACAATGTAATTATTAATTACATTGTAGCTATCTTAGAGTTTATTTTATAGGTAAGTATTTAGATTTAAATAGGAATATTTTAGTTTATAATATGAATTAGATTTATTTAATAAGAATTTAGTTAGGGGTGTTAGGGTAGATAGAGTTAATATAGTTTATATAAATACTATAGTAACTATATTAACTATTATTAACCCTAATATAATTAGGGTTAATATAGTTAATATATATAATGTAATAACTATATTAACTATAATATACTTAGGGTTAATATAGATAATATAGCTGGCGGCGGGGTAGGTAGATTAAATTAGGGGTTAATAATTTTAATATAGATGGCGGCAGTGTAAGGGGTTCACATTAGGGGATAGATCAGTTAGATGGTGGCGGTTTTAGGGGTTCACATTAGGGGATAGATCAGTTAGATGGTGGCGGTTTTAGGGGTTCACATTAGGGGATAGATCAGTTAGATGGTGGCGGTTTTAGGGGCTCACAGTAGGGGGTTAGTTTATGTAGATGGCGGCGGTTTAGGGGTTAAATACTTTATTAGGGATTGCGGCGTGGGATCGCGGTTGACAGGGAGATAGACATTGCGCATGCGTTAGGTGTTAGGTTTTATTTAGCAGATCGCGGTTGACAGGGAGATAGACATTGCGCATGCGTTAGGTGTTAGGTTTTATTTAGCAGATCGCGGTTGACAGGGAGATAGACATTGCGCATGCGTTAGGTGTTAGGTTAATTTAGCAGCCAGTTTAGGGAGTTATGGGGCTCCAATAGTCAGCGTAAGTCTTCTTATTACGGCTGCTTTTTGAGGCGAGGTGAAAATGGAGTAAGATTTCTCCATTTTCGCCACGTAAGTCCTTACGCTGTATATTGGATACCAAACTGCACGGGTTTGGTATACCTGCCTATGGCCCAAAAAACTACGGGCGACGGCAGAAATATACGCGCGTAACTTCTAGGTTACGCCGTATATAGGATACCAAACCCGCGCAAATATTGGCGTCGCCGACTTTTGCGGGCGACGATTTTTATCGGATCGACCCCATGGTGGGGATGTAGGTGAATAGAGAGTTACTGGCAGGATGTATTAGAAGAGATGGAATTAATATTAAATATATCCCTTAATCACCGGTTAACTGCCCTGTTGTTTCATGGCCTCCTCAAATTGAAAGATAAAATTAAGAAGAACTTATTGTACCTCATGCTTAATAGTGCTAAATCGTTATTTCCCAAGCATTGGAGGTCAATGAAAAACTCAGGTGGAATGGTTCCTCCAATTAGAACGATTCTGATTTCTACGATATGGTAGAATCGAAGTTCATGAATACATGTTGGAGTTGTCGGGATCACGCACTAATTCCTCCTAGTCACTGAGGTTTCTGTCCAAACAGATATGTTGAGAGTAACATTCAGTTTCTTTCTCTTCCGAAAAGGTAATATCCATTATATTAATTTATATTGCCATAGAACCCTAATATACCCAAAATTAGGGTTCAACAAAAACCCCTTCCTCCTCCCCCTTACTCCCATTTTTCATGTTTTTCTCTCCACCAGCGTACGCTGTCAGCATTTATAATTGCACAAGCATTTAGTGTGAAATGCTTGTGCAATGCTGCCCCCTGCACAATTGGCCGTTAGCAGGAGGTGTCAATAATCCCAATCGTATCCGATCTGGATAATTGCTATGGTGACGGATGAGTTAAGAAGCAGCAGTCTTACGACCGCTGCTTCTTAACTTTTGTTTCCTGGTGAGCCTAAAGGCTGACGCGGAAACTGCTGCATTCGCAGCATGGTAAATCGGCCCCCATAGAGCTGTTTATTCTGCATCGGCAATTCTCATTATGAACTCTTCATCTTCTATGCAGAAGTCTGAAAAAAGAGGATTTATTATTTTTGCATTCCAGTGTGCTTGTTTGCATTACCATTTGTTGAATAAAGCTATTGTTTAAAGAAAAAAAACAAAAAACAAAACAAATTAATAAACAAATAAACATCATCTTGTTTGGTGCAATTGTTTTTCCATAGCCAAACGCCACCTACCACTTGTTTTATTCGGAGGAACCAATTTGGACTGTCTGCAGCTGACATGGCTAGTTATGCTCATATTATTAGTGCAAAGTGTATTGTTTAGCAGTTCTTATATTTTAAAGCTTGTTAGGGAAGATATGAAGAAGTCTGCAGTGTGCCTTTTCATTTCCGAGAATTAGAAAAGCTGTAGTAAATTACATGAAAAGGTGTCAAAATAAATAATGAAAGTATATTGCAATGTGTTTATTCTCCCTTTAACTCAAATAGTACATATGCCTCTGATTTAGTATTATACTTTGAATCTACATTTGTATATATAAAAAATAGTTATAAAAGTGTTGAATCAATTCCTTGTTTGAAATACAAATAAAAAAAAAAATTGAACAATTATTTGTGTTATCATTTTTACTTTTTTTTTTTTACACATATTGGAAGGTGATTTTCTTTTGTATTGGACTAATGTTCTCACAGTGTGTGTGTAAACAACAAGTACAAAACTGTATTATTTGAATAACTGAGGTATGAATGAGGAAGTTTTTCTTACATGATATGAAAACTTTGAAGACACATTCCAGAGCAAACTTTCCTGGGGCTCTAAAGCCCCAGAAGAGTTTACTCAGCAAGTTTATAGTATAATGTCTGTTAAATAAA
This sequence comes from Bombina bombina, assembly GCF_027579735.1. Classification (NCBI taxonomy): domain Eukaryota; kingdom Metazoa; phylum Chordata; class Amphibia; order Anura; family Bombinatoridae; genus Bombina; species Bombina bombina. The sequence continues at coordinate 749,742,517 of NC_069502.1, forward strand.
ATTCCAAGCAGTCTTTTTTTTTAACTCGAAGATCTGCACACGTCTAAGAGCATTGCAAACGTTTTAAAATATGTAGGACCAGATTACAAGTGGAGTGTTATTTAACTCTCCCGTTCAAGTGTTAACTGTGGTAGAAGTAAGATTTTTGGTATACAAAGGAGTTCATGGTCGACTCAATGACTTCAAGGTGCCAGGTCCTGTGGCTGCAAAACAAGTCTAAATCATCACCCTCCCACCACAGTTCTTGACAGTTGGTATGAGGTGTTTATGCTGATATGCTGTGTTTGGTTTTCGCCAAACGTGACGCTGTGCATTATGGCCAAAAATCTCCACTTTGGTCCCGTCTGTCCGAAGGACACTGTTCCAGAAGACTTGTGGTTTGTCCAGATGCAAATTTGCAAACCTAAGCTGTGCTGTCATGTTCTTTTTAGAGAGAAGAGATTTTCTCCTGACAACCCTTCCATACAAACCATACCTGTTCAGACTTACTATCATGAACTTTAATATTTAACATCCTGAGGCCTGTAGATGTAACTCTCTGTTTTTTTTGCAATTACTCTGAGCATTGCACGTTCTGAATTTGCTGGGATGAGGTTGGCAACTGTCTTGAATGTTTTCTACTTGTCAATAATCTTTTTTACTGTAGAATAATGGACTTTAAGTTGTTTGGAAATGGCCTTATAAACCTTCCCAGATTTATGGGCAGCAACAATTGCTTCTCTAAGATCATTGCTGATGTCTTTCCTCCTTGGCATTGTGTTAACACGCACTGGAATAATCCAGCCCAGCAAACTGCTAAAACTTTTATAGAGGTGGTCACACTTGCTGATGATCAATTAATCAAGGGCATTTGATTAGCAGCACCTGGCTGCTACTTATCCTCTTAATTCCTATGGAAACAGTAAGGGTGTACTTAGTTTTCCACAAATTGCTTCTCCGTTTTGGTTTTATTTTTGTTAAATAAATCATGATACGGTCTAAAATGTCATGTGTTGTTTTTCATCTGACGTTGTATTTACATAATTTTAAGACCTGCTAAGGACCAGATGATTTTCGTTATGTCCTGATACGTAAAACTATAGCATTCAAAGAGGGTGTACTTTCTTTTTCACATAACTGTATACAGATATTTATAGGAATATCTATTTAAAAGTACATAGAGCATATTCCCTTATGTGCAGAAAATTGGAATGTGAAATATGTATTAAATATGACTTGCATAAATATGCTTTTACATGTTCTCATCTACTTGACTACAAAGGGCTTCAATGCACTTCTATATATGTCTTTATGTGTGTACATATGTGCTTATATGTTTATGTCAGTAAATACATATATACACATATAAATACATATGTGCACATATAAAGACATACACACACATATTCTATCTATCTATCTATCTATCTATCTATCTATCTATCATCTATCTATCTATCTATCTATCTATCTATCTATCTATCTATCTATCTATCTATCTATCTATCTATCTATCTATCATCTATCTCTATATATAAATAAATACATATTTAGACATGTATATGTATGTATCTCAATGTTAAAGCCCTTTGCCTTTTTTCTTTCTAACACCTGATACCTCATATCTTTGAGCCCTTATAACTTTTTTGTGCAATATGTTTTTTTATATAATTTTTATTATTAATGTAACTGTACTTTGTAATGTATTTTTGATGTGTTTTTTTTTTTTACACTTTTTTGTTTCCGTAAAACAGTTAACCAGAGCCCTGAGATTGTGCTAACCCAACGTGCTTTAACTTCAATTGCGCTCAAGCATTTGTGTTTACTTTCAACGTGTTATATGAGTGGGGGGGAAAAATATGCACACAAACACCTGCGATAAACCCTTTTTTGCTTGCACTTTACTGTTAGCGCAATCTGGCCCACAGTATATTAAAAAGCTGCATTACAAACTAGATATACAGAATAATTTGCTCTGGAATGAACATTTAACCCTCCTAAGGAAAAAGTTTTTTTGCTGTTTCCGAGCTTATATAACAGACAGCCAGATTACGAGTTTTGAGCGCTATAGGGAAATTAACGACTGCCACAAAAGCGGCGGTATTTAACCTCCCTATAGCGCTGCTATTACAAGTTTACAAAAAGCAGACTTGCGCGGGCGATATGGTGGCGTTGAGCTCCTTGCTTCACCCAAATACAAGCGCTGCTTTGACGTGCTCGTGCACGATTTCCCCATAGACATCAATGGGGAGAGCCGGCAAAAAAAAAGCCTTACACCTGCGATCAAGGAAACAAAAGCTCAGTAACACAGACCCATTGATGTCTATGGGGAAAGAAAAAGTTATGTTTAAACCTAACACCCTAATATAAAAACCATGTCCAAACACCCCTAATCTGCTGCCCCTGACATCGCTGCAACCTACATAAAACTATTAACCCCCTAATCTGTCGCTCCCGATATAGTCGGCACCTAAATACACTTATTAACCCCTAATCTGCCGCCCTTAACATCGCCGCCACCTAAATTACAGTTATTAACCCCTAATCTGCCACCCCCAATGTTACCGCCACTATACTAAAGTTATTAACCCCTAAAACTCTGGCCTCCAAATCACTAACACTAAATAAACCTATTAACCTCTAAACCTAACCCTAACGTAACCCTAAGCATAACCCTAACGTAACCCTAACACCCCCTAACTTAAATATAATTAAAATAAATCTAAATAAAACTTACTATTATTACCTAAATAATACCTATTTAAAACTAAATACTTTCCTGTAAAATAAAACCTAAGCTAGCTACAATATAACTAATAGTTTTATTGTATCTATCTTAAGTTTTATTTTTATTTCACAGGTAAGTTTGTATTTATTTTAACTAGGTAGACTAGTTAGTAAATAAAAGGGTCAATTTTCAAGACATCCGGCGCAGAGCATCCTCTTCTTCCGATGGTCAACGTAGAATGAAGTTTCCCTTTAAGGTACGTCATCAAAGATGGCGTCCATCACATTCCGATTGGCTGATAGAATTCTATCAGCCAATAGGAATTAAAGGGGAAACAATCATATTGGCTGTTGCAATCAGCCAATATGATTGAGCTTTCATCCTATTGGCTGATCCAATCAGCCAATAGAATGTGAGCTCAATCCTAATGCCCCGCAAAAGGCCCTTTTAAGGGCCATTGGCAGTTTAGTGTAGGCTAGGGTTTTTTTATTTTGGGGGGGGCTTTTTTATTTTGATAGGGCTATTAGATTAGGAGTAATTTGTTTTTATTTTTGATAATTTCGTTTTTTATTTTTTGTAATTTAGTGTTTATATTTTTTTGTAATTTAGATAATTGTATTTGATTAATTTAATTTATTTAATTTTATTGTAACGTTAGGTTTTAGTGTGAGGCAGGTTAGGCTTTATTTTACAGGTAAATTAGTATTTATTTTAATTAGGTAGCTAGTAAATAGTTAATAACTATTTACTAACTAGTCTACCTAGTTAAAATAAATGCAAACTTACTTGTGAAATAAAAATAAAACCTAAGATAGCTACAATATTATAACTATTAGTTATTTTGTAGCTAGCTAAGGTTTTATTTTATAGGTAAGTTTGTATTTAGTTTTAAATAGGAATTATTTAGGTAATAATTGTAAGTTTTATTTAGATTTATTTTAATTATATTTAAGTTAGGGGGTGTTAGGGTTATGCTTAGGGTTACGTTAGTGTTAGGGTTATGCTTAGGGTTATGTTAGGGTTAGGGGTTAATATATTTATGTAGTGATGTAGGAGGCCAGAGGTTTAGGGGTTAATAGGTTTATTATAGCGGCGGTGTGGGCGGACGGCAGATTAGGGGTTAATAATATTGAAATAGTGTTTGCGATGCAGGAGGGCAGCGGTTTAGGGGTTAATAAATGGCGACGATGTCGGAAAGTGGTTGTATAGGGGTTAATAAATGTTTGCAGTGGCGGCGATGTTCAGAGCGGCAGACTAGGGGTTAATCATTTTATTTTAGTGTTTGCGATGTGGGAGAGCCTCGGTTTAGGGGTTAATAGGTAGTTTATGGGTGTTAGTGTACTTTGTGACAGTTTAGTTATGAGTTTTATGGTACAGATTTGTAATGTAAAACTCATAACTACTGACTTTAGATTGCTGTACGGATCTTGTCATTTTAGGCTGTACCGCACACTTTTTGGCCTCACAGCAAAACTTGTAATACCGGCGTTATGGAAGTTCCATTGAAAAAGGACTTTTCTTAAAGTGCGGTAATGAGGTTGCATAACGGCCAAAAAGGTGTGCAGTACACCTATACCTACAAGACTTGTAATAGCGGTGTTAGGGAAAAAGCATCGTTATGGGCCATAACAATGCTTTTTCACTCATAACGCCAAACTCGTAATCTAGCTGAGAGGCAATTATTGATTTTATTATAATTATCCCCTCTCTTGTTAAGTGCACGCATACATATTATTCAGTTAAACCCCTCCAAAAAATAAAATAAACAAAAACAGGGCTTTCTAGTGATACCCTATATGGATATATAAAATAACATTAAAGAAAAATGTAATACTAAATACTAAAAAATCTTTTAATAATTTTTAGGAATTCCCCATAAGTTTTCAAATATATAGCAATTATAGGCCAAATACTATAAGGATGAAATTATTGGTTTAATGATCAAATTTGCTGTGCCGGTACCCTAAGCTCAATAGCGGTCACCCAATCTAAAACCACTACACAAAAGTATGCACTATATGGTCAAAAGTATGTGGACACCCTACTAATTAAGTGCAGGTGTTTCGGCCACACCCATTGCTAACATGTGCATAAAATAGAGCACAAAGCAATTAAATCTCCATAGACAAGCATTGGCAGTACAATGTGTCATACTGAATAGCTTAGTGACTTTAAACATGGCACTGCCATAGGATGCCATCTTTGTCACATCAGTTTGTGAAATTTCTGTCCTCTACTAGATCTGCCCTGGTCAATTGTGCTATTATTGTGACATGGTAGCGTATAGGAGAAACAACAGCCCAGCCACAAGGTGGAAAATCAAGCAAACTCAGAGATTGGCCGCTGCTTGCTGAAGAACATAGTGTATACAAATCACCTATCATCTCTTGCAATTACTCATTACACCATTACAAACTGCCTCTGGAAGCAAGGTCAGCACAGGAACTGTACATCGGGTGCTTCATGAAATGGGTTTCCATGGTGGAGCAGCTGTACAAAAAAGGACCAGCAGTGAAGGGGTTAATTATTTAGTTTGCAAGGTTATTTTTTGCTAGAAATCATCCTCCCACCTGACACCTCCCACCCCCTGATTCCTACCTGTTCCCTCCAAAAACAGATCCATTCCCTCTACACCCTCTCCACACACACACACACACTGGTTACCACCATCTTAGGTACTGGCACACAGTCTGCAGTGTAGGGATTTTTAAAATATATATATATATTTTTTTTATGTAGTGTCCTCACCCTCTCATCTCCCTGTTCCCCCAGCAGCTCTCCCTCCCACATCCCACGGCCCACCTCCATATTTGTTACTGGCAGCCAGTAACAAATGATCATTTCTTTTTATTATATTTTATTTTATAATACATTTTTTTAAACAATTTTCTGTAGTGTAGGGTCCCATCCTTCTCCCTTCATAAATCTTTTTCTGTAGTGTAGGAAACTCTACCCGATCCACCCACCTCCTTCCCTTCCACCACTCCCACTCAGCACCGATGATAATTGTTGCAGAGAGTAATGATTGGTGATCTGGCTTCATATGGTAAGGGAACACAATCAGTGCTCCTTTACCATATAAAGGCAGATGCCTTCTTCACCCTGGTTGCAGTTGTGGCAGTGAGGATTGCAACAGGCGCCTCTGTGTTAGACGTAGGTACTACATTAGTACAGTACGTTGGGCAAAAGTACTGTATGATGTAGTACCTACGTCTAAATGGAACAAGGGGTTAAATACATACCCCCACATCCAGCTCCATTAAGTGCTATGGAGCTGCCTCTTCACTTCCTGGTTTCTGGACTTGGTGACATCACCTTTGTCCGTTTTCAAATTTGGCATGTATGAAACAAGCATAGGTGGTGCACATACATACACCAATGTTTACTCATAAAAATTATTCATAGTCCTGGGCTAAAACATGCAACTTTTTTTTAAGTTATTAGATGAACCAGTGCATGTTTGTCTTTCTAGATTTATTAAGTGTTTTCAAATTCGAAGTGGTTTTAATAAACTTGCATTTAGAGTATTAAACTGCATTATGCCAATCCATCATAAATTACTTTTCAAGCAGGATTTCCCCTAATTTTTGGACTTCAATAATTACATAGCCATGAGCTCTTTAAAATATTAAAGCTTTTATCTATGTTTAGGCCACATATCAATAAACACAATATAATTTAATACAATTAAACCCAACATTTTTCTTTTTTATGATTCAGATAGAGCATGCATTTTTAAATAACTTTCTAATTTACTTCTATTCTCGTGGTATCATTTGTTGAAAAGCAGGAACGTAAGCTCAGAAGCATGCAATTGGCTGGAGCACTAAATGGCAGCAGTTTTGCAAGATTATTATCCATTTTCAAGAGCACTAGATGACAGCACTATTTCTTGCCATATAGTGCTCTAGTCACCTAACTAGGTATCTCTTCAACACAGAATAACATGGGAACGAAACAAATTTGATAATAGAAGCTCTGTAATCCTCTCTTCCTTTGGAGCAGCAATGAGACATACGGTGAGAGAAACTCGGGAATTGATTTAACATTTAATTTTTATTAAATAACTGTTTTATATCTCTTAAGTAAACATAAAAAGAAATTTGTGATTGTGTTAAAAACACAGCAAACAATATACTTGTTCACTTGCTAAAAGATCTCTTAGAAATTCCAAGTGTAGCCACTGCCTGCAGCTAGATAAGTCCACAGTGTATCCAACACAAACAATCTCAAGGAAGTGTGCAGGCTGAAATAGGGCAAAACCCCAAAGTCACAAGCTGCATACAAAGTAACAGCCGCACCACTAGTATCTTCTCAAACCTTTATTGCATGGTTGTATCAGGAGCAGGTACTAATAAAAGAACTATGTTTCGGGTTATGCACCCTTAGGACATGATTAAGGGTGCAAAGTGATTGCAAAAAAATAAATAAAATGCTGCGCCTCTTATAATCTAGCCCTAATTGTTTCAATGTTGCAAAATTAGTAACATTGCCAGTTCATGATTTAGAGGGGCCGATTTAACAATGGCCGAATGGCCCCTGTTCCCCTTGTTTCTGCGCGAGCCTTCAGGCTCGCCGGAAACAGGAGGTAAGAAGCAGCGGTCTTAAGACTGCTGCTCCTTAACTCGTCTGCCTGCTCTGAGCAGCGAACAGCAATCCACTCTGATCAGATACGATCGGGCCGATTGGCCGCAAATCTGCAGGGGGCGGCAATGCACAAGCAGTTCACTAGATCTGCTTGTGCAATGATAAATGCCGACAGCGTATGCTGTCGGCATTCAGCGATGTCTGTTGGACATGATCCTCTTAGCAGATCATGTCGGACAGACATTTGTTAAATCATCCCCACAGTGTGTGATTTTTGAAAAACACTTTCCTGAAGATGGAATATATTGCAACTGCTTTCTTCTGCAAGATATTAATTTCCAGAACAGTTCTTGATTGTAGATCCAGATCTTGCAAAATTAAAAAATGCTTTCTTTTCAATCAGTGATTATTAAATAAATTATAATAAACACATTAACAATATTATCAGTATTAATATATCATCCACCACAAATGACAAATATACCCATCATGCCCCTGCACAAATGGCTTTATTATTGATTAAAACATATCACTATGATTTCAGAACACAAGAGGTTAATTTTAAACATGTCAGTAATTATTTTCCCTACACACTGTACAAAGAGGTGAATCCAGACAACTTTATTGCAATCTTTATCAGTCTAGTTTCAATTCTCAGTTTTGATCTTAATATTAAGAACTTAACAACTGAAAGCATGTTTCATTATTATTCATTCACTCTGAACATTCACAATGCTCATTGCACTCAATATGAAAATGTAGGTGTTCCCTGGGGGTGTCTCATGGGCGTCACTGTATTACAAGGAAGGTTTGCAGGCATGTTCTAATGAACAAAACAATATATACAAACTATTGTGAAGATGTTGACTCTCACCACTCTTTCATTAGGAAGTTGTGAATTTGTTAAAAGTATACATAATAAAAATCATAGTTGGATAGCATTTAGATTAACTGAGGTGTACCTAGACAATATATACTTTCAAATTTAGAAAATGCACATTAAATCAGAAATAACCACCTATTGAAAATATGCCTTCTCCATGTAAAATTTACAGTCCTAAATTTGACTTTTGAAGTCACCTTGCATATCGTCTTTATGGAAGGGAAAGATAACTTTTTTAGAACGTTTCATTGCGAAATGGAATTGTGTATTTCTTGTAAAAAAAAAGTCTGATTTCTTCTTAAAAAAGTCTTCCTATCCCTCACTCATCACTCACATTTTAATTTAACTACCTCCTTTGAGTATACTAATCAATAAAGAATATATGGTAATGCAGTAGTGGCAGGCTTAGAATTTGTGGTTTGATATTTGGTTGATTTCAATTGAAAAAGTTATTTTTGCCTTACAACTATAAGACTGAAATTTATACCCTTAAGTTTTTCACATCAACACTTTATCAGTCTACTATTTAGTTGGATTACTAATGTAATGCATTTACTATAACTACATAATTATTCAAATCAAATGAAAAACTATTATTCTCACTTTCCAAATAAAACTATTGACTCAGCTTTAAAGAGATATTTATTTGTAATATTTTCCTTCTGTAGAGTAACTTCTTTTTTAAAAAAAAAACTGTATTTCAACTGTTCCTCTCTCTTTATCTTTATTTACAAGCACATTAGAAATAAAAAGGAACTTGCAGTGATGAAATATTATAAAAACAGCTTGTAAAGTAAATGTTAATCTCAAAGTTTGTAAGCAGTACACTCAGCTAAAAAACAAACAAAAAACACATGACAGGGGTGGACTGGGCTGGGGGAACGATGGCATTTGCTACCTTTGGAATCACGGCCAGTGTAGGTGCAGTGTCTGGCAGTTTTCATAGATGTGGCCAGTAAATCACCATATAGGGGCATACCACAACATTTTTAATGTGCACAATCCAATCAGTTTTTTACATTAGCTTTTATCAGTGCCCACAGTGATCACTCCCTTCGATCTGCATGACAAGTAATTCTCTTCATGCACATCGCTACCTGTAGGCACATGACGAGCCCTTCTTGCCATGCAGGGGAATCACAGATCAAACACTGTTTTCTGCGATCCCCCTCACTACAGGGTTGGAATCATTGGTGGCCTAGTGGGCGGCACTCCCAGGCTCCATGGGAGTGCCGGTGACATCACCACTTATGCACTCAGTGACATCACAAAGGAAGAAAGGAAGCAGAACTGGGATGCTTAGTATAGCTGCATAGGACCTGGATGGGGGGGGGGTCTTCAATCTCCACAGTCTCAGATCCCATAACAGCTACTAACTTCCAAGACCCCTCATTTGTAAGAGAATTGCCTGCTCTTTCAAATTAACAGATAATTTAAAATAAAGTAGAAAAAACACACAGGGATTTGCTTAGGAATGGGTCATTAAATGTGCATTAAACAAAATCTGGTATGTTTAAAGAGTGAGACCCCCAATAAAGTTTACTTTGAAGTAGATAAGTCCCTCTCTCAATAAAGATAGGAATTTTGTCTGTATAGGCAGGTGATCACTGTAACAGTAAACACCTTGCAAGAAAACAAGTCCTTTTATTTTTGTACTTAACAATGGGGCCTCTCTAATCTGTATTATAACCCCAAAAGTTCTTATGGGCCCCTATTTCACATGTGACTACACACATTGACAATTTAGTAAGGTGATCACAGTAACAGCAGTGGTCACTTGGCCATTCTTAGGGGCCGAATTATCAAGCTCTTAGGCATCGGAGAGAAATTCAACCCGAACAAATACGATCGGGTTGATTGACACCCCCTGCTAGTGGCCGATTGGCCGCAAATCTGCAGGGGGGGTATTGCAAAAGCAGTTCTGGTGAACTGCGTGTGCAATGATAAATGCCGACGCAACTGTCATTTGCCATGAATTATAAATCTAATAAGGGCATATTGTGAATTTGCTGGGCCTGCTGCAAAAAAAACTCAAAATTGGCTCAGTGCTGGGGTGAAAAAAGACTTAGCAGCAAAAGGGTTATAGAAATCAGTAGTTTAAATTTATTATGAAAGTAAGTATTTTTTAAAGCATCTTTATGTTAAAATAATTTTATTATGATTCAAAAGGCATGTAAACATAACATTTTCAATTGTCCCACATTTTCATGTACAGGATTCATAAATGTATGATCAGTGTTCTACTAACAAACTATAGAACAAAAGCATATTAATACAGTGCAATTACATATTGATAGCAATGGTGGTCAAGCCAAATAATGGTGGTCGACTTCTATTGATAAAATTAACCCTTTGACCTTCCCTCTAAAATGTATTTAATTATCTTCCTGACATTCCACCTAAAAGTGTTGAGTTGTTGAGTCGGGATTAATTGAGCTATGATTGGCTATTACTGTTGCCTTAAGATTGTTTACTTACTTTTATGTATCAACTTCAAACTTGTTAAAACTGAATAAACCTTTGAACGGGAACTAAACTATTCTGTATGGTCATTTTTTTCTTCTTAATAGTTTCTAATGAATAACATCTGTTATGTCTCTTGGATTACATCCTTAGGGTTATAGGTTCACAGTCATATCCTTATCTCATGTATATTATAATACTAGCCTAGAGCATCTTTACTGTTCATCCCCATTTCTGCACATTATCATTCCCTACTTGGGCTGCTATTCATGATCCAATAGAACCACACCTTCTGAAACTGGTCCATGTTACTTTGTATTCGGGCCGTCCCTTCTGACATTATGTATATATCTTGTATCTTATCTGTCACCTCTTTCCATGTAGGTGTTCCAACTTTCCAATGTCTCGCTATACATGTCCTAGTTGCTGTACATAAGATTTTAATAAATGTATTAATTGCTGGATTGAATTGATCGAGCCCCCTATTTAAGAGTGCCTGAGGTATTGTTAATGATATGTGTTCGTCAAGTAGGCGACCTAATAAGTTGTTTAGTTGGGACCATATGTTTTTTATTATAGGGCAGGTCCACCACATATGGATATACGAACCTTGTTCTCCACATCCCCTATAGCAAAGCCTAGAATCAGTAGATGAGAAGTGGGATGTTCTTATAGGGGTCAGGTACCACCTAAATGAGGTTTTGATGGTGTTCTCCCTAAGGTCTGCACTAATCAAACCTCTACATGAGTCATAGAGGATCTGATTCCACTCTTCCCTCGGGACAGCAAACCCCAAGTCTGTCTCCCACTTCAACATTAAGTTAGATTTGGTGTTACATTTGCTTTCTTGAATATCTGTATACAGTTTAGAGATTGTGTGTTTCTCACTATTCGGTGACATGTAGAGTCTCTCTAAATTTGTTTTTGAGCATCTTGTATGTTGTATGAGGTATCTATTCAGAGCTGATGATATTTGCAAGTAAATATACCAGTGCAGTTTATAGGGGTGAAGGATTTCCTGTAGTTGGTTATATAATATTAAACGTCCTTTCAGTAAAAAGTCTGCTACTCTGTAGAGCCCTTTGTTCGCCCATTTCCCCAAAGATCTCTGAGTCTCATTTGGTATAAGAAGCCTTAAGGGTTTGGCCCAGGTGTGTGATGGCATGAGAGTCTGGCCTGTGGTTGCTGTTTTCCAGACAGAGACAGTGTGTAAAGTGGCTGAAAGTCGAACCTTATTGTGGTGTGTCTGCCCACCCTACTTCCATAGGATATCATCCGAGTATTCCTGTCCATGTATATCCCTTTCAATCTCTGTCCATATAACATTATTGGATTGTTTACTTAAGAGGGTAGCCTGGGCGAGTCGTGATGCCTGATAGTAGTCAGCTAAATTAGGTAGACCTACCCCTCCTAATTGTCTGTGTTGGGTAAGAATTTGTGATGCTATTCTGGCTTTCCTATCGCCTCTGAGGAAGGAATGGAGATCGGATTGTAATTTTTGTAGATCTGTAGAGGGAATCTTAATTGGTAAGGCCCAAAATAAATATAATATCTTAGGGAAAATATTCATTTTAATGGTTGATAGGCGACCATACCAGGAGAAGCCCCCTCCTTTCCATTTCCCAATATTTTTCCTTATAGTCTTATATAATGGAATGTAATTTAAATTGTATAATTTATCAAATGAATCTGAAATTTTGGTTCCTAGGTATGAAATAGAGTTTTTCATCCAAGTAATGTTAAAATTAATCTCAATTAATTTTTTTGTGTGGGGGGGGGAGCGACAATGGTAGTGCTTCGCATTTATCTAGATTAACTTTGTAACCTGATATTTTTGAGAATTCCTGCAGAATTCCATATAGATGTGTTAAAGAGCCCATAGGTTTAGTCAGCGTCAGCAGCACATCATCGGCAAAAAGCGATAATTTGTATTCTGATTGTCCTATATTGACCCCCTTGATGTATCCTGAATATCTAATACGAGATGCCAGCGGCTCTATACAGATCGCAAACAGGAGCGGGGACAAAGGACAACCTTGTCTAGTACCATTCATTATTTTTATAGGCCTCGACTGATACCCTGCTGCACTAACCGTAGCCATAGGTGTAGAGTATAAACCCTTGATCGCTTGTACGAAAGCCCCCTCAAACCCCATTTTGGAAAGAACTGCAAACATGTATGGCCAGTCCACTCGGTCGAACGCCTTCTCCACATCCAGCGAGAGGAGCAGAGAAGGCGTACCCTCCGCCACTAGGAATTCTGTCAGATCTATTGTCCTCCTGATGTTATCCGGTGCCTCCCTTCCCTGAATGAACCCCACCTGATCTGGGTGTATTATATCTGGAAGTATATGTTTAAGTCTGTTGGCTAAAATTTTTGTAAGTATTTTTATATCCTGATTAATAAGGGAGATTGTTCTGTAGTTTTGGCATCTTGTTGGGTCTTTCCCTGGTTTAGGGATCACTATAATTTTGGCTCTGAGTATGTCCACTGGAATCTCTACTCCCTGCATTACATTATTGCAAAATTCTTTGAGATGAGGGATTAGTGCATGTTTAAAGAGTTTATAGTATTCACTGGGTAGGCCATCTGGGCCAGCTGCTTTCCCTATCTTGAGTTCTTTTAAGACAGTAATTATTTCCTGGGTGGAGATTTCTCAGTTTAGAGTGTCCTTATCGGATGGGCTAATTGCCTTAAGTTCGGTGTGTTGTAGAAATGATGCTAACAAGTCTCTCGTCTGACTAGAGTGTTGGACCTTCTGACCATCATATAGAATTTCATAATATGTGGCAAAGGTGTCTGAGATGTCTTGTGGGTTAGTCGTTTTTGAACCGTCCGCGTGTTGTATAACAGGGATAGAGTATGTCTTGACCCTTTCTCTTAACTTATTAGCTAGATATTTATCGGGTTTATTTGAATACATGAAGTAATTGGTCCTTAGTCTCTGAATGGCTCTTATAGCTGATTCGTTTAAGATTTTTTCCTGTACTTTTCTCTTAGTTTGGAGTAATCTAAATATGGTAGGGGAGTGTGTTTGCCTGTGTTGTGTTTCTAAAGACTGAATCTCCGACTGTAGCTGGTCTATGGTTTTATTAGCTTGTTTGGTGAGTTTCGCCTTTTCTTTAATCAGGATTCCCCTAAGATAAGGTTTGTGTGCTGCCCAGGTAAAAATCGGGTTAGTAGTGGAGTTTTCATTTTTTTGCCAGTATTCTGTCATGCTTTTAAGTGTTTCTTTGTAGATGAATTCCCTTCCTAATAGGTTCGGGTCATAAGTCCAGGATCTCTGTCTATGGAGGTCTACTATACCCCTCCTCTCCACTTGAACCACCGAGTGGTCAGACCACACTGATGTATGTATGCGGGCATTTATGATGTTTGGGATGAGAGTCTGACTCACCATAACATAATCCAGCCTGGTGTATTTGTTATGTGCATGTGAGTAGTAAGTGTGGTCTGTAGTGTTGCCAAATAAAGTTTCCCAAGTGTCAACTAAATTATGTGTATCTAGCATTTCTTTTATTGTTTTTGCTATAGAGTTTTTCCTAAGTTGTTTATGTGAGGTTTTCTTCTCAGGGTCTCCTGTTTTAGCTGTCAATGTAATATTAAAATCACCAGCCAGAATTGTTCTGGTCTGGGACCATTGGGTGATAAGGTGTGAAATCTGTCGAAAAAATATGTGTTGCTGTTCGTTTGGTGCGTATATGTTACAAAGGGTTACCCTTGTGTCTTGTATTCTCCCTCTGACAATTAGATATCTGCCTTCTGGGTCTGTTATTACCTCTTCAGTTGCAAACTGAAGGGATGAATGAATAAGGATAGAGACACCTCTAATTTTTTTTATCTGTGGTTGAGTGGTAGTGAGTGGGGAAATATTTGTGCCAGTATTTGGGTATTAGGGTTTGTGTAAAGTGGGTCTCTTGTAGAAATATGATTTTCGCTCCCAGTTTTATATATTGATTAAGAGCTACCTTACGTTTTACATTGGTATTGAGACCTCTCACATTATGTGAGAGAATAGTGAGTGTTGTCTGCATCAGATTTGTCTGTGGGATACTCTAGTCTTGTAGGATTTTATGTGGAATTGCTCCCTATTGGTCTGACTAACTGTTGCATTCCTTCCAGAGACCTTAATGACCATACATAAATAGCAATAAATAACAAACTTCAACTTAACAAAAAACCAAGAATAACAAAACTTAGATTTCAGGAATAACTCCTGAACATAATTTAGACTTTGCATAAACATCTTAAATAACTAATGGTGCATTTGTAACATATCTATCATAGTACCTACTGAAATAGCAAAGGATAATCTTTATCTTAAGACATCAAACCATTTTTTTGTGATATAATCATTGCAATTATTAACATATCTTCAAAATCTATAGAATATGAATTACCACATAAATTCCCCCTATTATGGGGATTTCCCCCCCTTCCCCCAATTTTTCTCACTCTCATGTTGAAATTGTAATCTTTTACTGGTTTTACCATATGAGGTATAATCTAAAACAGAAACAGAATTAGTGATGATATTCCCGTGGAGCATTCCCTAAGCTAAAAAAAAAAAAGGAGTCAATAGTCTCTGCTCCAGGGAAAATAAACAGTCTATTGAACAGTTTTTTTCTGTATACTCATCTGCATCTTGCCTCCATGAGGAACCTTCCAGAGAAGCCAGGGATGCTTCCCTATTGTCGCTGCCTCTTCTTTTTTTTTCATTTCGGCTTTTTCTTGGGGACTTTTGTCCACTTTGTTTTCTTATTGGCGTCTGTATTCTGCATGTTGCCTTCTTTTTCTGAGTTTGCTTGGTTAGAAGGCAGCTCTGGAACCTCCAGACTAAGGTAGGCACAGATATCCGGTATATCTTGTCTGTCTCTTATCGTAAGGATTTTGCCCTCATGCAGGATAGATAGAGCAAAAGGGAAACTCCATCGATAGTTTATTTGGTTCTTTCGGAGCAGCTGAGTGAGTGGTCTTAGTGCACCCCTTCTTTGTAGCGTGCGTACACACAAGTCCTGATAAAATTGGACCACTACTTCCTGATACTTGAAGGTGGGATTTTTCCTCGCCGCCTGGAGAATGGCTTCTTTTTCTGGGAACCTGAGCATTTTAACTATAATATCTCTAGGTGGGTAGTCCCCTTTTGGCTTGGCTTTAAGGGCCCTGTGTGCCCTCTCCATCTGGAAGTTGTCTTCCGCCATACTACCTGTGATTGCTTGGAATAGCCCCCTGAGGTAGTTTTGCAAGTCTGGTTGAGTTATGGTTTCTGGGACTCCTTTAATGCGTATATTGCTTCTGCGGGACCGATTTTCTAAATCCTCCATTTTGTCGTGGAGAATATCTATTTCTTGTTGATGATCCTGGGTTTTCTGAGAAATAGCTGAGATATTTTCTTCCATTGTATCTTCATTATCTTCTAGTGCCATTACTCTTGTGCCCAGGTCTGATATTTCACGCCGGAACTCAGCCAGGCTGTTAGTTATTGTGGTTTGAAAAGAGTCCATCTTGTCCCACATTTTTTCGAAATTGTTAGTAATGTCCTGCTTTGAGACTAGGGCTTTGATATCATCTTTTGTAACTGGAGTTAAATCTCTGGCGCTGCTTTGAGGATCTATGTCCGCTTCTGCATCGGTTTCCTGATCAATTTCTTGTGGTTCTATTGCCCTTTCCCCTTTAGAAGGCTTGAAAAACATACTAGCTGTTGCTGCTTTTCCTGCAGGGGGATTTTTATTTGGCTTTCTAGCAGCCATATTTGCCACAGCGTGGGGTGACTATAGTTTATTTGTAGTAATTGAGGTTCAAATGAAGTTAGGCCTTGTATTATTATTTACCCCTTAAGTCGTAGTGTATTTATTACTGCTCCTCTCTTTTAACAGTTCCAGCCACAAACTATCTTTATCAAATGTATGTCACAAAACTCTTTGATTATAGCGGGGCCCGCTAAGTGATTTTCTGTGCTCCCTTGTGAGTTGTCAACTTTACAGCTTCTCCGGGTTCCCTTCTATCCTCTATACAGTTAGCCAGTATTTTAAGTAAATATTGTGAGAGCAAGTAGTGCTCGACTTACATAGTGTGGTAGCGCAGTTGTGTCAGGTTAGCAGTAATGGCGCCGTCCGTTATTGCGCAGTTTAGTTGATACCGGAGCATGCTGCTACTAAGACACACATAGCGGATTACTGTGTCTGAGGTCTCCATCCTCATTTGCCGAGCCCTGGTGTTGGCTCAATGTGTCTCTGTGCCTCTGTCTCTGAAGAATCAAAATGGCGCTAACTTCATGCGCTCCTGAGACTTTCTTCAATTCAGCTCCTATGTAGGCTTACCGATCCGACGTCAAAAGTCGTCTTTGAGGTCCCACTACATTTCTTGGGGGTTGGTTATGATGCTTGTTGTTTGAATGTCAGGCTTGACCTTGATTAATACTCTTTTGCCATATGTCTTGCACGGAGCTACACAGCTATGCGACCATTCTTACTCCCGGTCAGGCTCCCTTAAAGCATCTTTATATAGCATCTTTATATAAACACATTTATATCTATCTATATATATCTATATATATATATATATATATATATATATATATATATATATATATACACACACATACACACCACATACACCATGCTGTCTGCACCTTTTTCAGCTCTACTCATTGCCTGCCCAGCCGAATGTCTAATTTACTGTGCACCCGTGGTTTGCTGTCTATATCCCAAAAAGCCCTGTTTTACTAGGGGCTACGTGTGCTAACTAAGGAGCTACTACCAAAGCAGATCAGCATTAAGGAATCTGAACTCACATAAACATCCTTACTTTATTATTTGTTTTTCACTTCAGCAGGTTTTTTATACAATATCAAATATACCGTTAAAAAGGGGTGGGTTGCTACACCTGAGCCACTGGGTTGCACTTGCACCATGGGCTAAAATTTTGCCAGTCGTCCCCAAGTAGCAAGTCTAACTAGGGTGGCATTGTTTGCAAAGAAACCAGTAGCTTTAGCCCATTAAGTCTTAATGTGTGTGTGTGTGTGTGTGTGTGTGTATGTGAGTGTGTGTACGTGTATTTCTTCAATTATTTTGTAAAGCATTATCTTTTGTATTCTTTGAAGAAAACTGAATATATTATATTAAATTTACACAAATAAAATATACACAACTACACAAGAAGCCAAATGGTGCATCACATAAAAATTATTCTGTACTTGTTAGTTTAGCATTTTGAAAAAAGTAACTTTGGCAATTTTTAAAGCATATAGGGTCAGATTACGAGTGGAGCACTATCATTAGCACAAGGAGCGTAAATGTGATCTCAGGATCGTGGTGTTCTTTACGCTCTAATCCACATTAAAAGTGGTGCACTGTTTAAATTACCACAAATTAATTGCTGCAAATGCGCAGTAATGTACGCTCCCATATTTGCTATGGGCGGCGCTGAGCGGCAAAGTCTGCTCGTATTACAAGTTGAAAGTAAATGCAACTTTTCAGGTTGTGTAAAGAGTTTGGCCATAGGAAACAGTTGCACTAAACTATTCTATTAACCCATGAAGAGGACATCGGGGACAGAAGATAAGAGGGTGGGTGAAGATAAGAAAACCACGATTTATGCCACAATGATTACTGCATCCTCAGAGCTCTGGTTAACTGTTTCGCAAAACATAAATGTGTCACAAAACACATCAAAAATACATTTAAAAGTACAGTTACACTCATATTATTTGACTTATTGAGGACAGAGTGAAAAACAATCATACTGACTTTTTTTTTTGTGTGTGGCCCCTTAACCCCTTAAAGGGACATGAAACCCACATTTTTTCTTTCATGATTTAGAAAGAGAATGCAATTTTAAACATCTTTCTAATTTACTTCTATTATCTAATTTGTTTTATTCTCTTGACATTCTTTGCTGAAAAGCATATCTAGATATGCTCAGTAGCTGCTGATTGGTTGATGCACATAGAAGCCTCATGTGATTGGCTTACCCATGTGCATTGCATTTTCTTCAAATAAGGATATCTTAAAAATGAAGAAAAATAAATAATAGAAGTAAATTGTAATGTTGTTTAAATTTCTATTCTCTATCTGAATCATGAAAGAAAGATTTTGGGTTTAGTGGCCCTTTAAGGACAAGGCCATTTTTCAATTTCTTTCCTTTAAGGACCAGGGCTATTTTTAAATTTCTGCGGTGTTTGTGTTTAGCTGTAATTTTCCTCTTACTCATTTACTATACCCACACATATTATATACAGTTTTTCTCGCTATTAAATGGACTTTCTAAAGATTCCATTATTTTCATCATATCTTATAATTTCTATAAAAATGTTTTATAAAATATGAGGAAAAAATGGAAAAAAACACACTTTTTCTAACTTTGACCCCCAAAATCTGTTACACATCTACAACTACCAAAAAACACCCATGCTAAATAGTTTCTAAATTTTGTCCTGAGTTTAGAAATACCCAATGTTTACATGCTCTTTACTTTTTTTTGCAAGTTATAGGGCAATAAGTACAAGTAGCACTTTTCTATTTCCAAACCACTTTTTTTTCAAAATTAGCGCTAGTTACATTGGGACACTGATATCTTTCAGGAATCCCTAAATATCCCTTGACATGTATATATTTTTTTTTAGAAGACATCCCAAAGTATTGATCTAGGCCCATTTTGGTATATTTCATGCCACCATTTCACTGCCAAATGAGATCAAATAAAAAAAATTGATCACTTTTTCACAAATTTTTTCACAAACTTTAGGTTTCTCACTGAAATTATTTGCAAACAAATTGTGCAATTATGGCATAAATGATTGTAAATGCTTCTCTGGGATCCCCTTTGTTCAGAAATAGCAGACATATATGGCTTTGGTGTTGCTTTTTGGTAATTAGAAGGCCGCTAAATGCCACTGTGCACCACACGTGAATTATGCCCAGCAGTGAAGGGGTTAATTAGGGAGCATGTAGGGAGCTTCTAGGGTTAATTTTAGCTTTAGTGTAGTGTAGTAGACAACCCCAAGTATTGATCTAGGCCCATCTTGGTATATTTCATGCCACCATTTCACCGCCAAATGCGATCAAATGAAAAAAACGTTACATTTTTCACAATTTTAGGTTTCTCACTGAAATTATTTACAAACAGCTTGTGCAATTATGGCACAAATGGTTGTAAAAGCTTCTCTGGGATCCCCTTTGTTCAGAAATAGCAGACATATATGGCTTTGGCGTTGTTTCTTGGTAATTAGAAGGCCGCTAAATGCAGCTGCGCACCCCACATGTATTATGCCCAGCAGTGAAGGGGTTAATTAGGGAACTTGTAGGGAGCTTGTAGGGTTAATTTTAGCTTTAGCGTAGTGTAGTAGACAACCCAAAGTATTGATCTAGGCCCATTTTGGTATATTTCATGCCACCATTTCCCCGCCAAATACGATCAAATAAAAAAAAAGTTCACTTTTTCACAATTTTTTTCCACAAACTTTAGGTTTCTCACTGAAATTATTTACAAACAGCTTGTGCAATTATGGCACAAATGGTTGTAAATGCTTCTCTGGGATCCCCATTGTTCAGAAATAGCAGACATATATGGCTTTGGCGTTGCTTTTCGGTAATTAGAAGGCCGCTAAATACCGCTGCGCATCACACATGAATTATGTCTAGCAGTGAAGGGGTTAATTAGGTAGCTTGTAGGGAGCTTGCTGGGTTAATTTTAGCTTTAATGTAGAGATCAACCTCCCACCTGACACATCACGCCCCCTGATCCCTCCCAAACAGCTCTCTTCCCTCCTCCACCCCACAATTGTCCAAGCCATCTTAAGTACTGGCAGAAAGTCTGCCAGTACTAAAATAAAAGGTATTTTTGTAAAACAATTTTTTTTGCACATTTACATATGCTGATGTGTAGGATCCACCCTTAGCCCCCAACCTCCCTGATCTCCCCCAAACAGCTCTCTATCCCTCCCCCTCTACCTTATTGGTAGCCATCTTGGGTACTGGCAGCTGTCTGCCAGTAACCAGTTTACTAAAAAAAACTGCTTTTTAATATATATATTTTTTTCTGTAGTGTAGCTTCCCCCCAGCCAAAGAGCAACCCTCCACCCCTCCCAGATCCCTTAGATGTCTTTTTAAAATTATTTATAATTATTTTGTCCCACTTATTTTTTTTACATTTCTGTAGTGTAGCCGTTCCCACCGCTTCCACCCCGAGCACGCACCTGCTCCCGTGCACGTGTGCGCGCCTCCGTGCGAGCCCCCGACGGTCACGCCCGCGACCCCGCCCCTCTCCACGTCATAGCACACATCGATGGCCACCCACCCTCCTCCCACTGCAGCTCCCACCCACCAACGATACCGGCCATCGATGTCCGGTGCAGAGAGGGCCACAGAGTGGCTCTCTCTGCATCGGATGGCCAAGGGGTGTTATTGCAGGATGCCTCGATATCGAGGCATCACTGCTATAACCGGAAAGCGGCTGGAAATTAGCAGGATAGCTTCCAGCTGCTTTAAACTCCTAATGTCGTAGAGGGTAGGTCTCTGGTCTTTAAAGACCAGGTTGTGTGCGACGTACCCTGTACGGCATGCATCGTTAAGGGGTTAAGCCAATACAAACGATTGAACTAGATGGGGCGGAACAAACTGTTGTCCTTAAGAAGAAGGCTGGTTTATGCATCAGTACTCTTGAGAAAGTTCCGTCGATCGGAAAGAAACGCTTAGAGGAATGCTGTTCACTAGTTTGTCCCTGTGTGGCTTCCGTAGATCCTCGCGTCATTGAGGATTCTATTGGGTTAAGCCAAGGGATTTTGTGTTTGAAACACTTAACAGGTTTTCCAGATGCCGGTATAGAATGGTGGAACTGGCGATCCCAACAACGATCCTAATAATAGAACATCTGAACCACCTGACACGACAGATACCCTATACGGTCTGGAACCAGGAGCTAATTGTTGCACGTCAAACCGTTAGGGCTGTTCTTGATGAGCTGTTTTTTAGCTGCTATTTTGTGAGTAGCCACATTAGTGTGTGGGGCTTCTAATAAAATTTGTACCACTGCACTTGAATCGGGTTTGCGCTTTTCTCATTTTGTGCTTTCAGATTTATCTTTGGGGGTGTATGGAGTTACCCTTTTTTGGAGAGCAGCACTCTTACCGATCTGGAGCACCCATAATCATATGAGTGGTGGAACTACCTCTAATACTTATTTGGGAATCTCATCTCCAGTGGAGTAATATCTATCCCTTGTGGTACACAGTCTGGACTTGGACTCTGTTGGTTATTTTGTTTTTTATATATTACATTATCTTTTTATACTATACTTTTATGTGCTTTATTATAATACTGTATTGTGTTAGATTTACATAACGTTTTACTAGCAGCGCTACTTAGTGTTTTTTTTACACTTTTGTTGTTGACAGTTACACTCATAATAAAGAGTCTTTGATGAAGCGCCACTAGGGGGCTCAAAACTCGTCAGACTACCCACCTGTCCATGTCTGTCTAGGTCTTATTTTCACAAATAAACCTGTGTTTTCATTTGGTTCTCTTGTGCATCCTTTTTTCTATTGACACTCATAATCACACTGTGAATGAACAAAAAAGTTACAAAGGCTCAAAGATATGAGCTCTAAGGTGTTAGAAATAAAAGGCTGCAAAGGGCTTTAATATAGAGATACATACATATACATGTCTAAATATGTATATGTATTTATTTATATATGTTTATATGTATGTACATATGTATTTACAGACATATATACACATATAAACACATAAATACATATGTATACATATATAGACATATACATTTATGTTCAAAAATATTGACACCCCTGCATTTCTGTCAGATAATTCACCACTTTGCCCAGAACATTGTTGCAATTACAAATGTTTAGGGATTCTAATGTTTATTTATTTTGTTTGTATTGGTATGAAACAAAAAAGTGGAGGTTAGTGCACTTGAGAATATGCAATCGGGTTTGCATGCGAGTAAGGTGTTTTCCATTGACTTCTATGTTCGGGTTAGCGCACAATCGAAAACAGTTTAAGTACCTGGGGTCTTAAGACCGCAGCTGCTTAACTAGCGTTTCAAGCTCACCTGTGGTGAACCTGAATCTTTGATAAATGGGGCTCCATAATTTTACTGTTTTTGTACCTATAATACACTGGGGTGAGCATAAATTGTTTCTTTTTATTGTCCTATTTTAGATTATTATGTAATGGTATTGTAGCAATCTTTAGTGTTGCAATTGATGCAATGGGGCCGAATTATCATGCTGTGAATGCAGCAGTTTCCGTGCGAGCCTTCAGGCTCACCGGAAACAAAAGTTAAGAAGCAGCAGTCTTAAGACCACTGCTCCTTAACTCATCCGCCACCTCTGAGGTGGCGGATAGCAATTATCCCGATCGGATAAGATCAGGATGATTGACACCCCCTGCTAGCGGCAGATTGGCCGCGAATGTGCAGGGGGCGGCATTGCACAAGCATTTCACTAGAAATGCTTGTGCAATGATAAATGCCAACAGCATATGCTGTCGGCATTTATCGATGTCTGGCGGACATGATCCGCTACAGCGTATCATGTCCGCCGAACACTTCATAAATTGGCCCCTATATCTTGTGTTTTGGGCATTCTTCAAGTTATTAACACAATTTATTTTTTGTCCTAATATTCTACCATGATGAACTTATATTAGAAAAGTCATGTCTTCTTCTTAAAGTTATAGCACATAAATTAGGGAGAACTTATCAGAATTATAAGTTGCTGATAATACAAAAAGCAAATCATAGGCTGATTAAAAGATTGTTGTTAAGTATGTCTGAAGAAAACTTCATAATGAGGTTTCTTAAGTCATAGTTACTATGAACATCATACTTACAGTAGCCTCATCTAGTACTGAAGTGCTGATCAGTCCTAGTTCTGCTTGTGAAGCTCCCTGAATCTAAGAAAACCACCAAAATAACTTTACTCTAATGCAGTTCAGAATGAAATAAATTGAAGTAACAATGTGAAGATTCTTGCTAGTTTCCAGCAGAAAACATCTGCATGGCGGTATAGTAGTGGCAGATCTACATCCTTACCTCTTCCATCTTGGGGACTCTAACGAAGCTTAAAGGAAACTGCCAACTGATGGAAGAAAAATACAGAAGATGAAATGTTCAGAGCACACTTCTTAGACTTACTTATTAACTTACTCATTTTATTGAATCATTTACTTGCAAAGGCACCTTATATCTTCATTGTTAGACAGTCACTGTGCAAATTGAAAACCACCTGCATGCAACACGCACCAGCACCACCACCTCAAGAATATGTTTTTGTAACACTATGCTAACTTACATACTTGCATGTGTGCAACTATGTTACCCTGAACAAAAATGTCTTAAGGGAGTGTTTAAAAGAAGTCAGATTAGGGGAAGTTCCCTAGGAAGTGCATACCAGTTTGTAGGTGACGCTGGAGAGAAGTCCTGCAGTCTATCATGGGAGGAGGAGAATAGGCAGGTAAATATATAAGCATAGAACCTTACACCCAATAAGTGGCTCTTGATAGTATTGAAAATGTAAACCCCCCCCACACACACACACAGACAAGGCCAAAGCAAACTAAGAAGCGTTACGAATCCATAAAGCATCGGAAAAGAACCAATGTACTCTGTAACAAATTAATTCCACTTACCCAATAATTCTAACTCTGTGTTAACATCATTCTCACCCTTGCAGTCCTCACATACTGTTTCTCACCCTCCTACCCTTCTAGATTATGTTACCATGAGAATAGGGCCCTCAACTCCTCCTGTATCATTGTTTTACTTATATCAGTTGTACCCATGGACAGTGCTGCAGAATATGTTGGAGCTTTAGAAATAAAGTATAATAATAACAATAATAAAACTATGATGCCAGTCCATTTCCAAATCAATAGTACAAACATCCCTCGTGTAACAGAGAATGGAAATCTGTACTTCTGTTACATTGCTTAATTTTGCCCTACATTTGTTTTTAGCCATGCTGACCCTAAAACAAAATAATCAGTTTAGCGTCCTCTAAAACTGGCAAGCTTGATAAATCCCTTAAACATGCACTGAGCATAAAAATCCCAAATAAATCTCATAATACAATCTTTCTATCTGTTTAATTTTATGTCAATGATCGAAAAGCCTACCCCAAATCTTATATTCAATATTTTAATTTCCACTTAGCCCTCTGACTTCTGTCTCCAATGGGCTAATGATTATGCAGTAATTAGAGTAAAAAAATAAATAATTACAAAATGAATAACTCTTCTGCACCTAACAACTGGAGTATACCTACCTACAAACCAAACCCCAAACCTATTTGGTGTGAATCAGGCATCTCATCGGTTATATCTATTTTATTTTATTTAAACATGATTTAGTTCTATTCTCCTTCTCTGGTATCTGTCATTTCTAAATCTACACAATTTCCTTTCGAAAAATACTATTTTGGATGTTGGCAACAGCTCAATACTTATTACTCACGTTCCTCTCAGCTAACTTTCTCTACTAGTTTATGCCTCCTTCTAGTTATCCAATGAACCTTTATGGATAGTCTTTAGTTTAGACTAACTAAATAGTAACATCTGAATGACCAAGGTTTTTATATACTCTGCTTAGAACTTAATCACATTATTGTCAATAAATTTACTGGGCCCATTATCCTTTACACTAATCATACTCCATGTAAGCTCAGAGATCGTCATTGAGGTATGGTGATGAAATACAGTTAAATGCTTGGCTCAGTAGACCTTTTTTTTTACACACTTGTACAGCAGAAGTGTTTTGCTGTACAGACTCAGGATACTATTGACTTACAGGTCAATTTAAGTCTCAATACTGCAGGATTACTTGCATAAATGTTTCAAACTGATTTTACAGCTGTCATCCAATTGGTTATGCTTTCATGCTAAATAGATTGCTAAATATCATAAATAACACAAACAGAAATGTAAATGTGGGCAGTCTAGCAGCTTGACAGGCAAGTTGACCAGTAAATGATGACATGTAAGTTATGATTTTAAACTTGTTGGTAAATAAATACATCATCATGCAAAGTCACTCCTGCTCATCATTGCGGGTTTTTGGAGAAGACTCTAAAGGGACTCTAAACCCACATTTTTTCTTTCATGATTCAGATAGAGCATGCAATTTTAAGCAACTTTCTTATTTACTCCTATTATCAATTTTTTCTTCATTCTCTTGCTATCTTTATTTAAAAAGCAGGAATGTGATGCATAGGAGCCGGCCCATTTTTGGTTGAGAACCTAGGTTATGCTTGCTTATTGGTGGGTAAATGTAAGCCTCCAATATGCAAGTGCTATCCATGGCGCTGAACCTAAAATAGGCTGGCTGTTAAGATTTACATTCCTGCTTTTAAAATAAAGATAGCAAGAGAACAAAGAAAAATTGATAATAGGATTCAATTAGAAAGTTGCTTAAAATGTAATGCTCTATCTGAGTCATTAAAGAAAAAAAAAATTGGGTTCAGTGTCCCTTTAATAAACCGGACATGAAGGGACATATTTAAAATCTGTTTTGTTAAGGCACCTTGAAGACTGAATTTTAAAAACCCTGATCAGAGAGCTAAAAAATCCATATAAAAATACTAGTTTGAATGATATTGTCATGCCGTGTACATATCTCTTTAAGAAGAGGAGGGATTTTTATCTAACCTCCCTATAAGTAACCGCCATATCTAGTATTCCTTGCTTGATATTGAACAAGCTTGGTTACTTACAGTTCCTGCTTACCTACCTAACTACCTTAAACCTTGTTCCTGACTTGCTAACCCTCTAGATCCTGCCCAAGTCTGGCAGCCTGGGATCCTCAGCTGAGCCGCTTCCACTGCGGTCTCATTCTGTGCTACACAAAGCTTCCTGCTTACGCCTACCTCAGCTGTTTGGCATCGGAGAGCCTCTGACGTCACTTGCTCATTTCCTTACGGAGCTCCGTTCGGCTGCTACCGAATTCAACTTACTGTCTTACTGCTTCTCGAGTTCTTACCGGCATACAATGTAAAACATCACCTTTTAGTGCACTGCATTAACTTCATATTATGCATTAATGTAATGCGGTCTCACTGGTTTCATGATTTCATGTTTTGCTCCGTTACACACAAGCTGTGTTTTACAAGGAACTAGATTGCTCCGTATAATAAATTGCTGGTATAACAAACAATCCTTACTTAATTGTTGTCTTCCATCTCTTATTCCACTGACATGCTGTTGTTCTTGCAATCTATTTTAACTAGCTACATTAATTACAGTTCCATAGATTTAAAGGGACAGAACATCTACTTAGATGTTATAAACATCAGACAGATATAGTTTTCAAGTTTTATCTGCAGTTGTGTGAACATATGAAGGCCATCCTGGCATACTTAAAACCCTTGATCTGATTAAACGGTCCTATTGGTGGCCAAAAGTCTCAAAACATGTCACAGATCATGCTTTGTCCTGTAAGGTCTGTTCCATGTCAAAAAAGGATAGAAGACAACCTTATGGGTGGCTACTCTTATTAACTGTACCAGACAAACCATGGTCAGACATTGCATTAGACTTTATTGTTGACCTTCCCAAATCTTCCAATAATAATAATACCATTTTGGTTGTTGTCGACCTATTTTCCAAAATGGCCAAACTGAGAAGACCAATCAGTGGCTCGAGCAATATCTGCGTTGCTATAGTACCTCACAACAGGATACCTGGTCCTCTTTACTTCCTTAGGCTGAATTTGCTTACAATAATTCCTTCCATTCTTCTATAAAGACTACCCCTTTCTATGTTAATTATGGGTTTTTACCCAATATTTCATTTCCTGCCACATCAAGATACATGTCCGGCTGTTAATGATTTGGTTAATACTATTGAAGAAAACTTCAAACTTATACATGAGACCCTTACCCAAGCCAAGAAATCTCAGAAGTTCTTTTATGACAAATACAGAAGACCAGCTGTTCTTACCGAATTGGGGATTTGGTTTAATTGTCTACTAAACACTTGAAACTGAACACTCCTAGCAGGAAATTCTCCAATCTCTTTGTGGGACCAATCTCTATCATATCTATTCCTAATCCTAACGCTGTTACTTTGCAACTTCCTAGTTCCTAAGGGATCCATCCGACTTTCCATATCTCCCTTGTCAAACAATATATGACTGGCCAGGACTTGCCCACTTCTTCACTATGTGGAATATGAGGTGCATTCTATGCTCGACTCCAGCATACATTCTGGACAGCTACAATACTTGGTCCATTGGAAAGGTTACAGTTACTATGATGACTCTTGGGAACCTTCCTCCAACCTTTCTGCTGCAAGATTAGTCTCCTTGTTTCATAGGAGGAATCCTGATAGACCCCGTTCTTGATCAGCAGAGCTGCTCCTTGGAGGGGGTGTTCTGTCATGCCGTGTACATATCTCTTTAAGAAGAGGAGGGATTTTTATCTAACCTCCCTATAAGTAACCCTCATATCTAGTATTCCTTGCTTGATATTGAACAAGCTTGGTTACTTACAGTTCCTGCTTACTTACCTAACTACCTTAAACCTTGTTACTGACTTGCTAACCCTCTAGATCCTGCCCAAGTCTGGTAGCCTGGGATCCTCAGCTGAGCTGCTTCCACTGCGATCTCATTCTGTGCTACACAAAGCTTCCTGCTTATGCCTACCTCAACTGTTCAGCATTGGAGAGCCTCTGACGTCATCTGCTCACTTCCTTACGGAGCTTCTTTCGGCTGCTACCGACTTCAACTTACTGCCTTACTGCTGCTCGAGTTCTTACTGGCATACAAGGTAGAACATCTCCTTTTAGTGCACTGCATTAACTTCATATTATGCATTAATGTAATGCGGTTTCACTGGTTTCCTGATTTCATATTTTGCTCCGCTCCACACAAGCTGTGTTTTACAAGGTACTAGATTGCTCCATATAATAAATTGCTGGTATAACAAACAATCCTTACTAAATTGTTGTATTCCATCTCTTATTCCACTGACATGCTGTTGTTCTTGGAATCTATTTTAACCAGCTACATTAATTACAGTTCCATAAATTTAAAGGGACATAACATCTACTTATATATTATAAACTTCAGACAGATATAGTTTTCAAGTTTTATCTGCAGTTGTGGTTCATGAACATACTATATATATATATATATATATATATATATATATCTCAGTTACAGACGCAAGCTACATCACAGATATTCATTGACACTAACACAGTGTTCTCTTGCAGACATTTTTAAAATGCTTTAGACAATTTGAATTTCTTTCTCAAAGTGACAGGACAGATGGTCTGTACTATCCATCAGCTTCTCTCATTGTCTTTTTAGATGATGACAACTTAGATCCGTACTAAAATTAGCTTCATCAGAGATCAATACAGTCACAGATGTACCAAAGCCATTAACCTTCTAAAATGAGAGATCAGGGATAGAATTTTCTGTGATCATAACAATTTGCTATGCTATATAAAGTGACTGTAAGAGTCTGTATATTTTGATATGTTACTATAGATAACTAATAACAATACATTTATATTGCATTATTAATTAAAGTATCTACTATTTATGTTTAAAAGAGACTATTAACGTTAGAAACAGATTGAAGTGAAAAACTAGAGAGAAAAAGATACAGAAAAGAGTGAGAATAACTGAAAATAAATACACAATAATAGAGTTATCATAATAATAGAGTAATCATACTAATTATAATCACCCCCGTGCTTAAAAGGGCCAGCAGGGAGGTTAAAGATCTCTCCTGACAGGCCCAACGACAGTCACACAGTGCCCACTCCATTTGAGAGGTACCAGTACAGGGTCCTTGCAGGATCTAGGCACTTGTTTTGCCAGGCTTCCCATCAGGACATTCCGGCATGCAGCAGCCAATCTCCGAAAATATCTGGAGGAAACAAGCCGTGTGTGTATATATATCTATACATGTATTTATAAATGACTCTCTCAAAATATAGTACTATAATTGATAAAATATACATTAGTGAATTACTACATGGGTAGATCTATCAGCTTTGAACATTCTACTCCCAAATAAAGTAGACATGATATATAAAAATATAAACAGTTAAAGGCTTTAAATAACTTGAAACTCCCACATTGTCTGTTGTTAATTTTGAATACTTTTAAATAACATTATTGATATTTAATTACCTTTTATTATCTATATAATTTTCATTAGTAAGCACATTTTAAGTGCATTGTATAACCTTTGTTATCTATACAATTTTCTTTAGTTTATTTTATAACTAACATTCTCCTGTATGTTAATACAGAGGACCCAAACCTATCTCTTTCGGATAATTTAAGCCATTCAGGAAAAAATGTATTCTCATGCAAAAAATATATATTTTTTAAATAGACACTAAAGTCTAACGGCGAGATTACGAGTTTGGCGTTAACAGGGGTGCGGGGCTAAGGAGGCTTTTATTTCTAACGCTACCTTAAGCCAACACTGGTATTACAGGTTTTTTTAAACCTGGCGTTAGCCGCAAACAGGTGAGTGTAGAGCAGAATTTAGCTCCACATCTCACCTCAATACCAGCGTTGCTTACGGTAGCGGTAAGCTGGCTAAACGTGCTTGTGCACGATTTCCCCATAGGAAACAATGGGGCTGAGCTGGCTGGAAGAAAACCTAACACCTGCAAAAAAGCAGCGTCCAGCTTCTAACGCAGCCCCATTGTTTCCTATGGGAAAATAAAAAATATGTCTGCACCTAACACCCTAACATGAACCCCGAGTCTAAATACCCCTAATCTTACACTTATTAACCCCTAATCTGCCCCCCCAACGTCGCTGCAACTATATTAAATTAATTAACCCCTAATCTTCCGCCGCCAACGTCGCCGTCACTATAATAAAGTTATTAACCCCTAAACCTAAGTCTAACCCTAACCCTAACACCCCCTAACTTAAATATAATTTAAATAAAATAACTACAATTAAATAAATTATTCCTATTTAAAACTAAATACTTACCTGTAAAATAAACCATAAGATAGCTACAATATAACTAATAGTTACATTGTAGCTAGCTTATGATTTATTTTTATTTTACTGGCAACTTTGTATTTATTTTAACTAGGTACAATAGTTATTAAATAGTTATTAACTATTTAATAACTACCTAGCTAAAATAAGTACAAAATTACCTGTAAAATACATCCTAACCTAAGTTACAATTACACCTAACACTACACTATCATTAAATTAATTACTTAAACTACCTACAATTAATTACAATTAAATTCAATAAACTAAATTACGAAAAAAAATAAACACTAAATTACAGAAAATAAAAAAAAGTACAAGAAGTTTAAACTAATTACACCTAATCTAAGCCCCCTAATAAAATAAAAAAGCCCCCCAAAATAATAAAATGCCCTAACCTAAACTAAATTACAAATAGCCCTTAAAAGGGCCTTTTGCGGGGCATTGCCCCAAAGTAATCAGCTCTTTTACCTGTAAAAGAAAAATACAATACCCCCCCAACATTACAACCCACCACCCACACACCCCTACTCTAAAACCCACCCAATACCCCCTTAAAAAACCTAACACTGGGGGGCGGAGCTTCGCCACGCTGGGTGATGGCAGCATTGTAAGAGCGCTCTTCAACCCTCAGGCAATATAAGGCATAATTTGGGCATATTTCCTCACTAACACCACTCCATTTAAGGTGCAGTTTAACCTTAATACATCCCCCAGCAAAAATACCAGGTCCGACTCATGGACGGGCGAGATTACAAACGCTGAAAAACAACCCAGCAAAGACTCTATAGCGGAGCAGCGCGAGTCTGAATGGCGGCGGCCCACAACAGTTCTCTACCCACATATTAAGACTCCGAACTGTCCCTACTTGCTGTGCCACACAAGGTCCCCTAATATACTGCTGGAAGCCTAAGTGACAGGACTGGATAACTACCGCTCGACGACCCGGAACGCCATTGCCGCAAGGAACCGGGTAAGACGGCTCTGCCACACGCTTATCTCAATCTCCCTGTAGATATAAAAAGATGTGTCAGTATCGTAATCACCAGGGTCTTGGAAGGGTGGTAATCGCACAATAGTGGTTGAAGCAGCCAGAACAAGGTCTTGACCTCCATTGTTTATACAGAGAGGCCTACCTATGCAGTTAGATTTGTCCTAGGGCCTATGAGAGGGGGGAAACTCGGAGCCTGCTTAGAATTATAACATGGCCCTATAAAGGGAAAAGAGGCCTTATTGCAAACCCCAACTCTGTCATTCAGGTCTGCACGTGGGGTATTCTGGAACTAGGTGGCATTAAACCTAAAGCATATTTTTGACAAGGATATTGCACTCCCATCTTTCACAGGGCGGCGACGACGCAAGTCAAACAGACTGCCATAATACAGGCTAATATCTTTTGTGCCGCTGGCCTGCATTGGTCCCACTGGGAGGGCCTGGAACTCTCATTTAATATTAGAGGGGCACTTGAATATACTAGAAAGGAGGGCCACACTCATATATCTATGTGGCACTCTCTCTCATGACCTAGGGGTCTTTTGTGGGTACACCTTTTTTCAGTCCTCTGCAGAGGCTACTGGGGAATGCTGGGAAAGAAGCAAAACAAGGTGGAAAAACTCACTTCAGTGCGCACCCTGAACAAATATCTAAAGCAGGTGGAGCACCCCGGTGTCACAGCACCTGAAACTATGGAGGCAAGACAACACGAATCAGGCAGGCAACCCCAGGGCGCTGAAAAACAATCTACACATCTCATCACAAAAGAGGACCTCCGCCTTCTTTCTTCGAAAGATGACATTAAAAATGCAGTTCAAGAGATGCGCACTATGTTTAATGACCTCAGGAAAGACATTACAGTGCTAGACACCAGAATCACACTAGTTGAATCAGCACAAGCGGTCTGTCAGGCATCCAAACAACAAATGAATATAGAGATCCAAGAGCAGGCAGAGGCTTTACAACAAATGTCTGACAAGCTCGAGGACCTAGACAATAGAGGCCGCAGAAATAATTTACGAATTAGAGGGGTCTCTGAGACCGTACACCCTCCTGCCATTGAGGGATACCTGCAGAGCCTATTTCGTACTTTAAAGGACACCCCCTCTTCCCCAGACATACTGTTGGAGCGTGCCCACAGGGCATTAAGAGCAAAACCACCCCCCAAGGCCCCACCTAGAGACATCATAGTCCGCTTCCTAAACTACAAAGATAAGGAAAAAATCCTCAGGCATGCACGTAGTAAACACCCGGTACAAAATGCGGGTGAGGAATTACAGATCTTTTCGGACTTATCCCCAGCTACTCTACAAAAGAGGAGGGACCTCAGTCACATTACGGCCAACCTGAGGGCCCACAAGATCCCCTACCGCTGGGGGTTTCCAGTGTCTATAGTTGCCTCACACAATAATAAAAATGCAATATACAAAACAGGAATGGACATTCAAGCGTTCTATGATTCCCTTGCTATTAGCGAAGCCCCTCAGAGACGAACCTACTCTAATGAACCTCCTGGACCATCAACCTAGCCCGAACTGTACAGGAACCTCACGTTTTGGACAAAACTGCACAGAACTATTCCCATAAGCCCATTGCAAATGTATCCTTTTCTCGCAGAGGTTTATCATTTAATACAAATATTTTCAAGTGTATATGCACTTAACCAGTTTCTTTACAGGCTTTGGGGGATGAGAATAATATGTTTCTGGGGGGGGGGGGGGACTTGTTGTTACAACTATCCAGAGGGCCTAGGCAGTGGTCCACATTTTGCACAATCTTTAGATAAGGTTGGAACATCTTCTCAGGATATATAATGCACAGCTAGTTAGGAGACGAATGATCTTCCCTTCAGAACTTGGTTAACAACCTGATATCCTTCTCACACAGACTGGTTTCACATTATATTAGGTTTGTCATGAAAATATGAATGTTTTTCTCTAACTCACAATATATTGAAGTTCGCATTGTGTTCTTGGAATTATCTGTTACGACAATATGAATGCTTTTTTCTCACTCACAACATGTCGAAGTTTACACTGTGTTCATGGAGTTCTCCTAGTTTAGAGGGCTACTTGCCCCCTTTTTCTAATCTGTTGTTGTTATTGTACATGCCTTTGACCCCTGTTTTTTCCCCACACCCCGTATCTTTCCCTCCCCCCCTCTCTTGCTAGAGGGTTGCCTGAACCCGTGTATGTTCCCTTTCTGCACCTTTCCCTGTCTTTCCTACCATGCCCAATAGCTATCATTGTTCTCCAGGGGGCTATGTGGCCACCTGGAGTAACCCACATAAGATAAATGTTCCCATTATTATTGCCTGGGGGTTACAACCCCAATTGTTATTATCTGTTAACATTTCCAGTAGGTTTGTGCCTTCTCACAACTACTACATATCTTCTCACTAGAGTACAGTCTGTTCTCTTTGATACTCTAGCCTTTGCTCTCTCTCACCTCTCCTCCTCTTCTCTTTTTCCTTCCCCTCCTTCCATTTCCTCACTCAACCTTCTCTACGTAAGCCCATACCTCTCCTTCCCCCCCCCTTTTTTTTTTTTTTCCCTCCCCACAGCATGAACGGCCACACCAGCAGATTCGGCTCCCACGGCCTTACTTTTACCACAATCAATGCCAAAGGACTGAATGACCCAGGTAAGCGGTCGATTGCCTTTAACGCTCTTAAAAATTTGCATAGCCATGTCATATTCGTCCAGGAGACTCACTTCCGCAGGGGCAGGGAACCTAAATGGTTCAACGCACAATACCCCACAGCTCTCTTTGCTTCCGGCCCTTCCAAAAAAGGGGGGGTGGGCATAGTGATTCATCACACTGTCCCACTCAAGGTTTTACATGTAGAGAGGGACCCAGACGGCAGATACCTGTTATTAACAGGACTATTGTACGAGCACCCAATCACTTTAGCCACCATCTACAGCCCTAACACTGATCAACACCTGTTCATGTCCAAAATCTCAAAACTTCTACTGGATTTTGCAAAAGGTCCAGTGTTCCTATCGGGGGACTTTAATATAACTATGGACGCAACCGTTGATACTTCTAATGGCTTGACTAGCACCCCCTCTAAAATAATTAAATCCGTTAGGTCATCCATTTCGAAACTCATGTTACACGACATATGGAGGTCACTCCACCCCACGAGTAGAGATTACACATACTATTCTCCCCCACACAACAAATACTCTAGAATAGACTACCTCCTTACTGACACAGCCGGGCTTGACATGGTCACTTCTTGCTCTATAGGATCCATAACATGGTCGGATCATGCTCCGGTTACATTTTTAATCCAATGGCCTGACCTCCCTTCCACAGCTTATGTCTGGAGACTAGACGACACTCTACTGGACGACCCCATTATATCCCTAGAAACACAAAAAGCTCTGACAGACTTTTTCATGCACAACGACCCTTCTCACACATCCATAGTTAAAGGGAAAGTCTACACCAGAATTTTTATTGTTTTAAAAGATAGATAATCTCTTTATTACCCATTTCCCAGTTTTGCATAACTAACACAATTATAATAATATACTTTTAACCTCTGTGATTATCTTTTATCTAAGCCTCTGCAAACTGCCCCTTTTTTCAGTTCTTTTGACAGACTTGCAGTCTAGCCAATCAGTGCCTGCTCCCAGATAACTTCTCGTGCACGAGCACAGTGTTATCTATATGACATACGTGAACTAACACCCTCTAGTGGTGAAAAACTGTTAAAATGCAATCTGAAAGAGGTGGGCTTCAAGGTCTAAGAAATTAGCATATGAACCTCCTAGGTTAAGCTTTCAACTAAGAATACCAAGAGAACAAAGCAAAATTGGTGATAAAAGTAAATTGGAAAATTGTTTAAAATGACATGCTCTATCTGAATCATGAAAGTTTATTTTGGCCTAGACTGTCCCTTTAATGTCTGGGAGGCACACAAATGTGTTATCCGGGGTGTATTCCTTAAACACAAAGCGCGCCTTAATAAACAGCGCAGACTAAAACTCACTCAGTTACTAGGCACAATAACCCAACTAGAAACAACACATAAAAGTAACCCGCTCGATGGTGAAATTAAGAATAAACTAGAAACAGCCAGAAAGGAGCTCAATGCCCACCAACTGGAATCCTACCAACGTAAAGTTCTAGCTGTAAAGCAAAAATACTACGAGGGTGGGAACAAACCGGGGAAGTTGTTAGCCAGAGCTGTCCGGAGGAAGCAGTTAAAAACACATGTACACTACATACTTAATGCAAATGGCTCTATGCTGAAGGGCAATAAACAAATCGCGAACTCCTTTCACGCATATTACAGCGCACTATTTAACTTACCAAACTCGATGAATACAGGGGATAAACCAGCTGGTTTGGCTGAAAGGAGCCAGTTAATAGATCAATATTTGTCCACACTAAATTTACCACAACTAGACGATGAGCAAAAGAGTAATTTGGATGCCCCTATTGCCCCTGAAGAGCTTTTCCAAGCCCTTAAAGACCTCCCCGGTGGAAAATGCCCAGGTCCGGATGGCTATTCACTTAAATACTATAAACTATTTAAGAAAAACCTGACCCCTGTGATGCTTCACTTATTCAATGACCTGATAGATAACCCCTCCCTGCCGAGCAATATGCTCAAGGCGCATATTACTATCATCCCTAAGCCGGGTAAGCCCCCCACCTCCCCCGCAAATTTTAGGCCCATATCACTATTGAATACGGACATCAAAATCCTAGCTAAAATTTTGGCAAACCGCTTAAACAAATATCTCCCTAATCTCATTGCGACAGACCAAGTGGGCTTCGTGCCCGGAAGGGAAGCAAGAGATAATACCAACAAAGTTTTCCAACTATTAAATTATGCTCAGGTGGGGGGAGTGCCCAGGGCTCTTTTCGCCACAGACGCAGAGAAGGCCTTCGACCGTGTCGATTGGCTTTTTCTGCGTCGGGTTATGCAGACCATGAACTTTGGATAGGCTTTTCTTAACATGTCCTTTGCCCTATACTCTGCACCCAATGCGCGAGTCAGATTGAACGGCTCCTTGTCGGACAAGTTCACTATTTCTAATGGCACTCGCCAGGGGTGCCCCTTGTCTCCTCTACTCTTTGTTCTCTCCATTGATGCCCTAGCACAAAGGGTCAGAAATAACCCTAATATTAAGGGAGTGACGGTTGGGGACGGGGAATACAAGCAGGCCCTATATGCCGATGATGTCCCCTACACCCTTACGAACCTTGACACCTCAATACCAGAACTCCTGAAGGAACTAAGGGAATATGGCGCCCTATCTAATTTTCATTTGAACTTATCTAAATCAGAGCTCCTTAATATAAATGCACCTGCGGAACACATTCAACTTGTAGAAACAGAATACAAAGTACCCATAGCCACATCTAAATTAAAATACCTAGGCATTTTCTTGTCTACCGATTCCTCAGACATATTTAAAAATAACTACTTAACATTGCGAAGGGAGATTATTAATGACCTGTCCTCATGGAAAAACAAATCACTGTCGTGGCTAGGGAATATAGGCTTAATCAAGATGAACATCCTGCCTCACATATTATATGTGATGCAGACGGCTCCAATCCACCTACCGACTGACTTTATACCCCAACTACAGAAAACCTTAGAACAATTTATTTGGACAGGGTCCAGACCTCGTATCCCTAGAAGGACGTTGTACCTCCCTCGTGATAGGGGTGGCCTGGGCTTCCCAGACTTGACTTTGTACAGAAGGGTAATTTTGATACAAAGGTTAGTAGAGTGGGCTCATAATACCACACAAAAGCAATGGGTCAGAATAGATGGACAGATTCTTCACTTACACAACGTTGGCACACTGGGGTGGACCCCGGCCTCAAAACGCCCCAAAATGGTTCAGAAATACCACCTAACACTTGAGACCCTTCTTACATGGGACAGACTTATAGCCACAAGCACACATATCTCTTCCACCTTCTCACCAATGCTTCCCATTATAGAAAACCCCGAAACACCTTATTATGACCTTAGTAGACGTCTGTGCTCGCCTTATAGCTTAAGAATAGGCACTTTACAACACGCAATGTCGGGGGGAAAGCTCAAATCCCAACAAGATTTACAGGAACAGTTGGGGCCCATCTTCTCCTCATGGTTACGATACCATCAGCTCTCACATTTTCTTTCATCTCACAAACATAAGAGTGGATTCCTTAGAGAATTAACACCATTTGAAGCTTTATGCACTGGACCCACTCCTACTAGGAGATTGATTTCCAAATTGTACAAGCTCCTCCTTACCCCACCAGAGGCTCAGTTACCCTCGTACACCAGAGCCTGGAATAGGGAGCTTAATAATACAATAGAAGAAGACAATTGGCTCAGGTCTTTTGCTTTGGTCAAGCGCTCCTCGGTATCTGCCAAGATCCAGGAAATACAAATAAAGCTACTAACAAGATGGTACTACACACCAGTCAGACTCCACCAGTTATTCCCAGCTGCTAATGCAGCGTGCTGGAGAGAATGTGGGGAGCTAGGCACACTCACACACATATGGTGGTCCTGCCCCAAGCTGTCTGGCTTTTGGACCTCAGTTCTTGGAGAAATTTCAGACAAACTGAATATAGCCATACCAAACACGCCTGAAACCCTCTTGTTCTTACATCTTCCCAGCATCAAAACCAACCAGGGTCGGGCGCTCCTTTTGCTCATGCTCACTGGAGCTAAGCGACTTATTCCCAAGATGTGGAAGTCCAGGGAGGTGCCTACGCTTGCTGACTGGCACTCCTCTGTAGAAGAGCTGTTAATCTTGGAAAAACTACACTACTTTAAATGCAACCAACTGGCAAACTTTGAACTGATGCTGGCCCTGTGGGGCTCTGCCCCTGTGTGAAGTGGGGGGCGAGCCTGATTTCAGTCTGTCTCCTGTAACATTGCCAAATGAAACCCCTCCTCCTGGCCCATGACCTTCATGCCACCCCCTCCTCAAAAGGGGAAAAAGGGAAAATATATATTTTTTTTCTCTCCTCTCCCCCTACACTTCCCCCTCTCTCTTACCCCTCTTCAAACCTTCCCCCACCTCTCTCTCTCTCTATCGTACAGATACTTGTCTTTTATCTTCTGACTCTACTGGAAATTGTTTGTTTTCATACATCTAACGTACGCTGTTCAGTATAACGTATGTAGAAATATTGTTGAAAAAAAAAAAAGAAGAGAAAAAACCAAGCTTTTGGTCACGAGATCTGCCTTATGTTTGTTCCGGTGCACGGGGTTGCGCTGCGCGCACCCCTGCTACCACGTTTTTATACCATGTCGGCTGACACTGTGACACTGTATGTATCTTTATTTGATCTGCTAATAAAGCTTGTTTGAAAAAAAAAACAAAACAAAAAAAAACAAAACCTAACACTACCCCATTGAAGATCACCGTACCTTGAGCCATCTTCACCCAGCCGGGCACCAGTGGTCATCCTTTCCGTTAAGTAGTCTTCATCCGATGGGCCAGAAGAGGACATCCAGACTGGCAGAAGTCTTCATCCTATCCGGGCAAAAGAGGACATCCCGACCGGGAGAAGGCTTCATCCAATTGAAGTACCGGACATTTGCAATGCCCTGAACATTTCCACACCTAATCTACTTCTACATCACAAGACACAGATTATTTTTCTTCACTGCTGCCTCTACCACAGAGATTGGAATGGTATCAAGTTTCCAGCAAAAGACCCCACAAGCAACCAACTAACTTCCGTTCATACAGAAGGACAATGAACTACCTACTTGCTTGTTTCCTTTTTTATGGATATAGTTCTTTGGCTTTTGTAAACAGCAAAATCCCCTTGTTTACTCAAGGCAATAATAATACCTTCACTATTCTGAATGTTATGCTTGTCATTATTGTGTTTTACCTTTAATTCTTACTATTAATATTTTTACACAGTTGGTCTCTTTAGCGAAGAATCTTCTTTCCTCTATTGGTCACATTTTGAATATGACTCATACATATATTTATGTTTTTGTTTTTTTAGTTTCTGCAGTTATAATACAATATGCACACATCTTGCCCTATACCCTCATCAGCTACATCT
Organism: Bombina bombina; assembly: GCF_027579735.1. Lineage (NCBI taxonomy): Eukaryota > Metazoa > Chordata > Amphibia > Anura > Bombinatoridae > Bombina > Bombina bombina. The sequence goes on from NC_069502.1 coordinate 749,782,210, forward strand.
TTAAACAATTTAATATAACATGTCTAGATCCTTTAATTTAAGCAACATCCCTAATGAATGATAAAAGTGAACAGCTGATAACAGTAATAACCCAAATTGTGAAGGGTTGGAGTTGCCCTAATAAAAGGCATTTTGCACTACAGGATCTGCACAGACGAGGGGGGCACATACTACTTTTACAAGAGACACATTTCAGATCGCTAAATATTCCTAAATATTTCTCCCCTTATTATACTCAAAATTTCCATATTACCAATCCCTCAAAAAAGATGAATGGGGTCAGTATACTTATTCACAAGTCCCTACCCTTCACAAAACTTCAAATAGATAAAGACAAAGAAGGTAGATATTTATGTGTCAATTGTCTTTTGTTTTGAATGACTGTTATGATTGTTAATTTCTATGCCCCAAATAAACATCAAGATAGATTTATTTTAAAAAATCATCACCTCTATAATAACCAATGAAATAGGTCCCTTAATAGTGTCAGGAGACCTTCACATTCCGTTAATACCCCTTTGTTGATTGCTCTAACCCCAACACCAGGTTGCTCTCCGCCCAACTTCAGAACATCTGGTAACACCTTAAACTACTTAATTTGCATGATACATGGAGATACCTTCACCCTCAGCAGAGGTACTACACTATTTTTTCTAACTCACAACGTAGTTTATTCTAGATTGGACTACATTCTGGTGGACCATCTAGCTCTCTCCTACATTACAGATTCATGTATTAAACACACTACATGGTCAGATCATTCCATGGTTGTATGTACCATTCATTGACCGGCATCGCCCTTAAAAACTTTTAGTTATAGACTGAATGACTCCTTTCTCTTAGACAAAAAATTTGTGTGGCATTTCACACAACACCTAAAAACATAATTTTCAAATAATAACACCTCGGATGTTGATACTGGAACTGTGTTGGAGGCTTATAAAAGCATAATGAGTGGATAATTAATCAAAATAAAAGCCCTAATGAACAAGAAAGGTAGACAGGAATACAAAACCCTGGCCCAAGAACTCTTAGAATTAGATCATTTACACAAGCTGGATCCCAATAATAACAGTCTTCTCCTACAACTAAATGAAAAACTGTCTAAGATGAACGATTGTCTCCAGTCCATAGTTTGAAGACAACTCTTATTTATAAAACATACATTCTACAGGAAAGGAAACAAACCCAGGACACTATAAGCAAAGACACTTAAAAACACAGAATAAAAAATCCTATGTCCACTCACCTCAGCTACAGGTACACCAATATAAGACACAATAAATATAGCGTAGGAATTAAAAAATGTTATCACAAACTTTATAACCTTTACCCCATCAGAGACACTCTTTCACATTCAGATTTATTTATACAAACAATATTTGCATAGTATCCCAATACCTAAAATTCCCACTGAAATCAGTCAATCACTAGTGTTGCACAACTATCCCTCTAATCACATTCAATAAATCCACTTTGGATATGCTCTGGATAAGTTCCTCTGTGTTGCATAATAAATGTAATAACCCCTGGTGTCACCTCACCACACACTTGTACACAATTCATCTTTTAACACAAGTCCCATGTAAATATTGTATGTGTAGTTCTACAGAAATATAGCCACTATACTACTCATAGTAATTCCAGGCTCAATAATCTACCAGACACTCAATTATTTACCAGATAGAGAGCATTAATTATAATTAGCCCAAATTACAGAAATACTACAAAGACAGTTACATAAATAGGTTTTCAGTCAGACTCCCAAACACACAATGTGTCTTATCTATCAGTTATTGCAGGGTGTGTATCTGTGTGTGTGTGTGTGTGTGTGCACTTACCAAAACCCTTTCTTCCTTTCTATAATGACTGTGTGTGTGTGGTTGCATGTGTGTGTAGAGTGTCAGTGTGTGTGTATACCTACCAACCTTCCATCCCAACTGTCCTTATCCCTCTCAGCTGTCCTGCTTATATCCTGTGATATTTCTTTACTTGGGACAAGCTGATATTATTGGGAAGCATGAAGTAATTTGCATTTGTAAAGACAATGGGGCCGATTTATCAAGCTCCGTATGGAGCTTGATGTCCCCGTTTCCGTGTGAGCCTTCAGGCTCGCCAGAAACAGAAGTTATGAAGCAGCGGTCTAAAGACCGCTGCTCCATAACTTGTCTGCCTGCTCTGAGGTCGCGGACAGAAATCAACCGAATACGATCATTTGATTGACACCCCCTGCTAGCGGCCAATTGGCTGCGAATCTGCAGGGGGCGGCATTGCACCAGCAGTTCACAAGAACTGCTGGTGCAATGATAAATGCTGACAGCATATGCTGTCGGCATTTATCAATGTGCAGCGGACATGATACACTACATCGTATCATGTCCGCTCGCACTATGATAAATCTACCTCTTTGTCTCTTTGTTGTTAGTTTTATAACTTCCCATTTGTTCTACCACCTGTGTCAATAATCACATCCTTTCTTTGAATGTAGACCTTTGTTACACATATACACAATCTCACATATTTTATATCAAAAATAGGTCTACATTCTATACAGTGGGGCAAAAAAGTATTTAGTCAGCCACCAATTGTGCAAGTTCTCCCACTTAAGAAGATGACAGAGGCCTGTAATTTTCATCATAGGTATACCTCAACTATGAGAGACAAAATGTGGAAACAAATCCAGACAATCACATTGTCTGATTTGGAAATAATTTATTTGCAAATTATGGTGGAAAATAAGTATTTAGTCAATATCAAAGTTCAGCTCAATACTTTGTTATATATCCTTTGTTGGCAATGACAGAGGTCAAACATTTTCTGTAAGTCTTCACAAGGTTGTCACACACTGTTGCTGGTATGTTGGCCCATTCCTGCATGCAGATCTCCTCTAGAGCAGTGATGTTTTGGGGCTGTTGCTGGGCAACACAGACTTTCAACTCCCTCCAAAGGTTTTCTATGGGGTTGAGATCTGGAGACTGGCTAGGCCACTCCAGGACCTTGAAATGCTTCTTACGAAGCCACTCCTTCATTGCCCGGGCAGTGTGTTTGGGATCATTGTCATGCTGAAAGACCCAGCCACGTTTCATCTTCAATGCCCTTGCTGATGGAAGGAGGTTTGCACTCAATATCTCACAATACATGGCCCCATTCATTCTTTCATGTACATGGATCAGTCGTCCTGTTCCCTTTGCAGAGAAACAGCCCCAAAGCATGATGTTGCCACCCTCATGCTTCACAGTAGGTATGGTGTTCTTTGGTTGCAACTCAGCATTCTCTCTCCTCCAAACACGACGAGTTGTGTTTCTACCAAACAGTTCTACTTTGGTTTCATCTGACCATATGACATTCTCCCAATCTGCTTCTGGATCATCCAAATGCTCTATAGCATACTTCAGATTGGCCCGGACATGTACTGGCTTAAGCAGGGGGACACGTCTGGCACTGCAGGATCTGAGTCCCTGGCGGCGTAGTGTGTTACTGATGGTAGCCTTTGTTACGTTGGTCCCAGCTCTCTGCAGGTCATTCACTAGGTCCCCCCGTGTGGTTCTGGGATGTTTGCTCACTGTTCTTGTGATCATTTTGACCCCACGGGGTGAGATCTTGCGTGGAGCCCTAGATTGAGGGAGATTATCAGTGGTCTTGTATGTCTTCCATTTTCTAATTATTGCTCCCACAGTTGATTTCTTCACACCAAGCGGCTTGCCTATTGCAGATTCAGTCTTCCCAGCCTGGTGCAGGTCTACAATTTTGTTTCTGGTGTCCTTCGACAGCTCTTTGGTCTTCACCATAGTGGAGTTTGGAGTGTGACTGTTTGAGGTTGTGGACAGGTGTCTTTTATACTGATAACAAGTTCAAACAGGTGCCATTAATACAGGTAATGAGTTAAAGAAGAAGATACAGGTCTGTGAGAGCCAGAAATCTTGCTTGTTTGTAGGTGACCAAATACTTATTTTCCACCATAATATGCAAATAAATTCTTTCCAAATCAGACAATGTGATTGTCTGGATTTGTTTCCACTAGTGATGTCGCGAACCTAAAATTTTGCATTCGCGAACGGCGAACGCGAACTTCCACAACTGTTCACGAACCGCCATAGACTTCAATAGGCAGGCGAATTTTAAAACCCACAGGGACTCTTTCTGGCCACAATAGTGATGGAAAAGTTGTTTCAAGGGTACTAACACCTGGACTGTGAAGGAAACTGACTGCTATTATTTAACACAGTCAAAAAAGTGTTTTTTTTTTTTTTAAATCTACACTACTGTTACACCACATATGAGTTGCACTGGGGTGACACTTTGCCCTGGCAGGCAGGCACTTAAACGCACACGTGTGAAGGAAACTGACTGCTATTATTTAACACAGTCAAACAAGTGTTGTTTTTTTTAAATCTACACTACTGTTACACCAGATATGAGTGGTGGCACTGGGCAAGTGGGCACAGTATTCGACGTGAGCCTGACACACACACTGGCAGGCAGGCAACTGCAATTAGATTACACAGAAAAAAAAAAAAAGCAGCCCTAAAAAGGGCTTTTTGGGGTGCTGTCCTTACAGCAGAGATCAGATGAGTCCTTCAGGACTGAAGTGGACACTGAATACACTAGCCTAGCTATAGATTTCCCTACTAAATCAGCAGCAGCTACACTGTCCCTACTCTCACTAACAATGCAGCTTCCGAATGAATCTAAAATGGATGCTGTCCAGGAGGTAGGAGGGTCTGGGAGGGAGGGTCTGCTGCTGATTGGCTGGAATGTGCCTGCTGACTGTGAGGTACAGGGTCAAAGTATTACTCAATGATGACGAATAGGGGGCGGATCGAACATCGCATATGTTCGCCCGCCGCGGCAAACGCAAACATGCTATGTTCGCCGGGAACTATTCGCCGGCGAACAATTCACAACATCACTAGTTTCCACATTTTGTCTCTCATAGTTGAGGTATACCTATGATGAAAATTACAGGCCTCTCTCATCTTCTTAAGTGGGAGAACTTGCACAATTGGTGACTGACTAAATACTTTTTTTCCCCACTGTATGAGTAATATGCATCTATATATATATATATATATATATATATATATACCAACACTTCCCCACAATTAGAATTATATTCACAATATATGCATATACCTCCTAAACCGATACCGTTAGTATTACAAGTTCTCAGGTGTGAATGGGCAGCAGGTGTGTTAAATTTGGTGTTATCGCTCTCACACTCTCTCATACTGGTCACTGGAAGTTCAACATGGCACTTCATGGCAAAGAATTCTCTGAGGATCTGAGAAAAAGAATTATTGCTCTACATAAAGATGGCCTAGGCTATAAGAAGATTGCCAAGACCCTGAAACTGAGCTGCAGCACGGTGGGCAAGACCATACAGTGGTTTCACAGGACAGATTCCACTCAGAACAGGCCTCACCATGGTCGACCAAAGAAGTTGAGTGCATGTGGTCAGCATCATATCCAGAGGATGTCTTTGGGAAATAGACGTATGAGTGCTGCCAGCATTGCTGCAGAGGTTGAAGGGGTCAGCCTGTCAGTGCTCAGACCATACGCCGCACACTGCATCAAATTGGTCTGTATGGCTGTTGTCCCAGAAGAAAGCCTCTTCTAAAGATGATGCACAAGAAAGCCCGCAAACAGTTTGCTGAAGACAAGCAGACTAAGGACATGGATTACTGGAACCATGTCCTGTGGTACGTTGAGACCAAGATAAACTTATTTGGTTCAGATTGTGTCAAGCGTGTGTTGTGGCAACTAGGTGAGGAGTACAAAGACAAGTGTGTCTTGCCTACAGTCAAGCATGGTGGTGGGAGTGTCATGGTCTGGGCCTGCATGAGTGCTGCCAGCACTGGGGAGCCACAGTTCATTGAGGGAACCATGAATGCCAACATGTACTGTGACATACTGAAGCAGAGCATGATCCCCTCACTTCGGAGGCTGGGCCGCAGGGCAGTATTGCAACATTCTAATGACCCCAAATACACCTCCAAGATGACCACTGTCTTGCTAAAGAAGCTGAGGGTAAAGGTGATGGACTGGCCAAGCATGTCTCCAGACCTAAACCCTATTGAGCATCTGTGGGGCATCCTCAAACAGAAGGTGGGGGAGCGCAAGGTCTCTAACATCCACAAGCTCTGTGATGTTGTCATGGAGGAGTGGAAGAGGACTCCAGTGGCAACCTGTGAAGCTCTGGTGAACTCCATGCCCAAGAGGGTTAAGGCAGTGCTTGAAAATAATGGTAGCCACACAAAATATTGACACTTTGGGCCCAATTTGGACATTTCCACTTAGGGGTGTACTCACTTTTGTTGCCAATGGTTTAGACGTTAATGACTGTGTGTTGAGTTATTTTGAGGGGACAGCAAATTTACACTCACTGTTATACAGACTGTACACTCACTACTTTACATTGTAGCAAAGTCTAATTTTTTTCAGTGTTGTCACATGAAAAGATATAATAAAATATTTACAAAAATGTGAGGGGTGTACTCACTTTTGTGAGATACTGTATATATATATATATATATATATGTATGTATATGTATGTATATATATATATATATATATATATATATATATATATATATACACAATCCAAGGAGATAGAGGAAGCTATCCTTGACTTAAAGGTAGGCAAAGCACCAGGCCCAGATGAATTTACTGGTTTGTACTACAATACATTTCCAAACATCTTGTCCCACATCTTACCACGCTTTTCAATGAAATATCATACCACTATAAAGTTCCTGTATTACCAAAATATCTCTGTATTACCAAAGCCAGGCAAACTACCGAATAATCCAGCTAATTTCAGACCTATATCACTTTTAAATGTAGACCTGAAACTATATTCCAAAGTTCTGGCAACCAGATTAAACCACGTCCTCCCCCTTGTTATACACCATGACCAGGTGGGTTTCGTGCCTCAGAGGGAGGCCAGAGATAATACTGTAAAGGTGCTAAATTTACTAGATTACATTACATCTGCTAAAATTCTTTCAATATATCTTTCAACCGATGCTGAAAAAGCGTTTGATCGCCTTGTCTGGTCAAATCTTAATATAACACTTTAACATTTTGGTTTACCCCTATATTCATACGTCAAGTGATGACTTTGTATTCCAACCCAACAGCACAGATTAGAGTCAATGGCAATTTATCTGACCATTTTGAAATTCACCCACTATCACCTCTTCTCTACATTATCACTAGAACCCCTAGCTGTAAAAATTAGGCTAAATTCAAATATACATGGTATCAAGGTGGGGGATCAGATGTATAAATTAGCCATTTTTGCAGATGATTTGTTACTTACTTTGAAACAACCCAATGGCTCTCAATGACATTAATACATATGTCTAATTTCTTAGTGAATACATTCAAATCTGAATTCTTACCCATCCATTTGAACCAAATGCAAATAATTTACATCACAAAACACTGCCCTATCAAATGCCAAAAGAAAACGTTGAAATATTTGGGTATCCACATTACCACTGAAGCTGCTCTGCTCTGTAAATATTTAATGGCTGGGAAGAATCCAAATGGTAAAAATTATGCTTTTACCAAAGTTCTTGAACCTCTTGCAAACCCTCCCTATTCTAGCCATAATGAGAGAACTTAATACACTACAACAGATCATGAACAAGTACATATGGTGTTGCAGACCTCCACAAATAGCTAAACAAACCCTATACAAACACACAAAAGATGGTTGATTGGGTGTACCTAATCTACTGGCCTATAAACTGGCATCCTCCTTACAACACATTTCAGAATGATGTAGATTTAATGAAGACAATCCCAAAGGGTGGACCCAAATGGAAACATTGCTTTTCGGAAAAATGCATTTATGTGGGCTTTGCTGGAATCCTGATTCGAATTCCAGACGCTCAGTTTCAGTCCCCTCCATTTCCAATGAAACATGGGCTGACTGGCTACTATTATGCAACAAATATACAATCATATCACCCAAATACTCATTGCTAATTGTTTTAATTGATAACACTTGGCCTTACCTCACCTACACAATTGTTGCCCATTTACCTCCTAACAGAGAAGAGACAGATAATGCCTAAACACCAAATAGAACAATTGGATAATAACTTTCTTAAATCATGGTTTAACTATTACTAAATCAGACACTTAAAAATAAACATGACTTAGTTCGTCCTCTCACTAAAAAAAAAAAAAATATGCATAGCTACACTTCCCCAAAAAAGGTTATCGCTACTTTATACACAATTATACTTAAATGTCTATTTATCGCGAAAGCGATATTTGCGCTCAACTTAGTAATACCAGCACATGCAAAAGTGCACTGGTATTACAAGTGAGGTGCAATGCGAATGCGACTTCGCTTTCGCATTGCACCGAAGCATTGCACTCACGAGAACGCTCTTCCATAGGCTCCAATGGGAGCCTCATTCGCATGCAATGAGACACAGCTTGAGAACTTGTGCAGCGAAGGGGGTAAGTAGCGCAGCGATGGGTAGCAGATTATAAATTTATATGTATATGGATATATACATATAAATTTATGTGTTACTATGTTTATGTACACATATTAACACATAAATATATATGTATATAAGCATATACAGTTATATTTACACGGAACACACAGTCCCCATAGACCGCTATGTAAACACCCCGCACCCGCCACTTTTAACCCCTAAAAACTGTCTCATGCAGTTATTAATAAAAAATAAAAAAAAGATACTAGTTTTTTTTTTTTTTTTTTAAAAAGGCACACTACATAATTTTGGGGGCAATTGGAGCACATTTTTTAAAATTAACCAAAGGTTAATTTTCTGAGGTCTAATTGCTACAGCAAGCTCGCGATTGCAATTACCAGCCACTTGTAATGGCTGGTTATTTATTGTGTGTTAGTAAACAGGCTAATTTGCCCGTTTACGGGCACGCATTAAATTAGCGATCCACTTGTAATCTAGCCCTATGTCAGAGGCTGGGAAAAAGAACTAGGATACCAAGCATCCACAAAACAATGGTCCCTAAGATTTAAAGCTACAGCTCCTTCAGAGCATTCCTCTACAGCTTTAGAGACCAATCTAAAAAATATAATGAGATGGTATCTGACACCAGGGGCGCGATCCGATATAGATCGTAGTTTGCGGTGCAAGGGAGGGAACCCCAGCCGCCCGTAGTTTCAGCTCGCAACTCGAGCTATCCAATATACCCCGCCGGAAATTGCTAAAGTGCCGTAAGTCGGATAAACCAGCGATGTCCAGAAATCTGCGTAAGTACAAATTTCTGGAGTCGCCAGTGACTTACGGCACTTTAGAAACTGCCGGTGCCTACAAAACCTGACTAAGTTATTAAATCTCCCGTACTGTCTAACACGCCTCCCAAACATAGCCCGACACGTATACCCCTCTATCCGCTATCCCCCCTCACTCTCCTAATAATAAAAAATGTATTAACCCCTAAACCGCCGCTCCCGGACCCCGCCGCACCTAATAAAGTTATTAACCCCTAAACTGCCGCTCCCGGACCCCACCGCCACCTACATTAACTACCCCCTAATGTGAGCCCGTTACACCACCGCCACCTACATTAACTACCCCCTAATGTGAGCCCCTACCCCGCTTCCATCTACAATAACTAGCCCCTAATGTGAGCCCCTTACACCGCCGCCACCTACATTAACTACCCCCTAATGTGAGCTCCTACCCTGCTGCCAGCTACATTAACTACTCCCTAATGTGAGCTCCTACACCGCCCCAACTATTTTAACTACCCCCTAATGTGAGCTCCTACCCCGCCGCCAGCTATATTAAAATTATTAACCCCTTATCTAATCCCCCTACCCCACCGCCAGCTATATTAAAATTATTAACCCCTAATTTAATCCCCCTACACCGCCACCAGCTATATTAAATTAATTAACCCCTAATCTAATCCCCCTATACCGCCGCCACCTATATTAACCCTAATTATATTAGGGTTAATATAGTTAATATAGTTATTATATTATATATATATTAAGTATAATAACCCTATCTAACTCTAACACCCCTAACTAAATTCTTATTAAAATAAATCTAATTAATATTAATATTATTAATTAAAATATTCCTATTTAAATCTAAATACTTACCTATAAAATAAACCCTAAGATAATTACATTGTAGCTATTTTAGGGTTTATATTTATTTTACAGGTAACTTGGTATTTATTTTAACTAGGTACAATAGCTATTAAATATTTAATAACTATTTAATAGCTACCTTGTTAAAATAATTACCAATTTACCTGTAAAATAAATTCTAACCTAAGTTACAAATACACCTACACTATCAATAAATTAAATAAACTACAAATATCTAAACTAAAATACAATAAAATACACTAAACTAAATTACAAAAAAACCCCCACTAAATTACAAAAAATAAAAAAAGATTACAAGAATTTTAAGCTAATTACACCTATTCTAAGCCCCCTAATAAAATAATAAAGCCCCCCAAAATAAAAAAATGCCCTACCCTATTCTAAATTAAAAATTAACCAGCTCTTTTACCAGCCCTTAAAAGGGCTTTTTGCGGGGCATGCCCCAAAGTAATCAGCTCTTTTGCCTGTAAAAAAAAACACAATACCACTCCCCAACATTAAAACCCACCACCCACATACCCCTACTCTAAACCCACCCAAACCCCCCTTAAAAAAACCTAACAATAAGCCCCAGAAGATCTCCCTACCTTGAGTCGTCTTCACCCAGCCGGGCCGAACTCTTCATCCAATCCGGGCGATGTCTTCATCCAAGCGGCAAAGAAGAGGTCCTCCATCGGGGCGACGTTTTCCTCCAAGCGGCATCTTCAATCTTCTTTCTTCGGACCTCCGATGCGGAACATCCAGCTGGCCCGATGACTGAAAGACGAATGAAGTTTCCTTTAAATGACGTCATCCAAGATGGCGCCCGTCGAATTCTGATTGGCTGATAGGATTCTATCAGCCAATCGGAATTAAGGTAAGAAAATCTGATTGGCTGATTCAATCAACCAATCAGATTCAAGTTCAATCCGATTGGCTGATCCAATCAGCCAATCAGATTGAGCTCGCATTCTATTGGCTGTTCCGATCAGCCAATCAGATTGAACTTGAATCTGATTGGCTGATTGAATCAGCCAATCAGATTTTCTTACCTTAATTCCGATTGGCTGATAGAATCCTATCAGCCAATCGGAATTCGACGGGCGCCATCTTGGATGACGTCATTTAAAGGAAACTTCATTCGTCTTTCAGTCGTCGGGCCAGCTGGATGTTCCGCGTTGGAGGTCCGAAGAAAGAAGATTGAAGATGCAGCTTCGAGGAAAACTTTACCCCGATGGAGGACCATTTCTCTGCCGCTTGGATGAAGACATCGCCGGGATGGAAGACTTCTTCTTTGCCGCTTGGATGAAGACATCGCCGGATGGAAGACTTCTTCTTTGCCGCTTGGATGAAGACATCGCCCGGATTGGATGAAGAGTTCGGCCCGGCTGGGTGAAGACGACTCAAGGTAGGGAGATCTTCTGGGGCTTAGTGTTAGGTTTTTTTAAGGGGGGTTTGGGTACTCAAGGTAGGGAGATCTTCTGGGGCTTAGTGTTAGGTTTTTTTAAGGGGGGTTTGGGTGGGTTTAGAGTAGGGGTATGTGGGTGGTGGGTTTTAATGTTGGGGGTGGTATTGTGTTTTTTTTTACAGGCAAAAGAGCTTATTACTTTGGGGCATGCCCCGCAAAAAGCCCTTTTAAGGGCTGGTAAAAGAGCTGGTTAATTTTTAATTTAGAATAGGGTAGGGCATTTTTTTATTTTGGGGGGCTTTATTATGTTATTAGGGGGCTTAGAATAGGTGTAATTAGCTAAAAATTCTTGTAATCTTTTTTATTTTTTGTAATTTAGTGTTTTGTTTTTTTTGTAATTTAGTTTAGTGTATTTAATTGTATTTTGATTTAGATATTTGTAGTTTATTTAATTTATTGATAGTGTAGGGGTATTTGTAACTTAGGTTAGAATTTATTTTACAGTTAAATTGGTAATTATTTTAACAAGGTAGCTATTAAATAGTTATTAACTATTTAATAGCTATTGTACCTAGTTAAAATAAATACCAAGTTACCTGTAAAATAAATATAAACCCTAAAATAGCTACAATGTAATTATTAATTATATTGTAGCTATCTTATGGTTTATTTTATAGGTAAGTATTTAGATTTAAATAGGAATATTTTAATTAATAATATTAATTAGATTTATTTTAATAAGAATTTAGTTAGGGGTGTTAGAGTTAGATAGGGTTATTATACTTAATATATATATATAATATAATAACTATATTAACTATATTAACCCTAATATAATTAGGGTTAATATAGTTAATATATATAATATAATAACTATATTAACTATATTAACCCTAATATAATTAGGGTTAATATAGTTAATATAGGTGGCGGCGGTGTAGGGGGATTAGATTAGGGGGTAATATAGTTAATATAGGTGGCGGCGGTGTAGGGGGATTAGATTAGGGGGTAATACATTTATTATAGGTGGCGGCGGTATAGGGGGATTTAGATTATAGGCAAAAGAGCTGATTACTTTGTGACAATGCCCCGCCAAAAGGCCTTTTAAGGGCTGGTAAAAGAGCTGATTACTTTGGGGCAAAGCCCCGCAAAAAGCCCTTTTAAGGGCTGGCAATAGAGCTGTTTACTTTGGGGTAATGCCACGCAAAAAGCCCTTTTCAGGGCTATTTGTAGGGTTAGACTTAGGTTTAGTGGTAGGGATAGTTTAGTATTTTAGGGGTTAATTAATTTAATATAGGTGGCGGTGGTATAGGGGGATTAGATTAGGGGTTAATAATTTAATATAGGTGGCGGCGGTATAGGGGGATTAGATTAGGGGTTAATAATTTTAATATAGCTGGCGGCTGGGTAGGAGCTCACATTAGGTGGTAGCATTAGGTGGTAGTTAATGTAGGTGGCGGCGGTGTAAGGGGCTCACATTAGGGGGTAGTTAATGTAGGTGGCGGCGGTTTAGGGGCTCACATTAGGGGGTAGGTAATGTAGATGGCGGCGGGGTAGGGGCTCACATTAGGGGGTAGGTAATGTAGATGGCGGCGGTGTAGGGCTCACATTAGGGGGTTATACATTTAATGTAGGTGGCAGCGGGGTCCGGGAGCGGCGGTTTAGGGGTTAAATACTTTATTAGGGATTTCGGCGGAGGATCGCGGTTGACAGGTAGATAGACATTGCGCATGCGTTAGGTGTTAGGTTTTATTTTGCAGGTAGTTTAGGGAGTTACGGGGCTCCAATAGACAGCGTAAGGCTTACTACGCCTGCAATTTGTGGCGAGGTGAAAATGGAGTAAGATTTCTCCATTTTCGCCACGTAAGTCCTTACGCTATATTGGATACCAAACTGCGCTGGTTTGGTATACCTGTCTATGGGCCAAAAAACTACGGCCGAAAGCAGAAATATACGAGTGTAACTTCTAGGTTACGCCGTATATGTGTTACCAAACCAGCGCAAAATTTGGCGTCGCCGGCTTTTGCGGGCGACGCTGCATATCGGATCGAGGCCCAGTTAAGCTTAAATATATTTTTAATTTAGCAAACAGTTAGTGTTGGAGGGGATGTACAAATGAAGGGACAATGCTGCACATGTGGTGAAACTGTGATACAATTCGCCAGTATTGGGGACACATTTTTAGTAATATTATTGCTATACTACACACCCAAATAGAACCTAAACCATATATAATATTGTTCAACCAGCCTCATACTATAAGTTGTAAAATTTAAATTCACCTCTTCCAAATACTACTGAATGTGGCCAATTAATTCCTAAATATTGGAAATCCCCAAACTTACCCTCTGTTGAGGAATGTCATATTCAAGTAGAAAATATATTATCAATGGAGAGATTTTATCATTACAAACTAGGAAAACTGGACTTCTTCCAGGACATGTTATTTATCTGGGAGAGTTATACTTATAAATCACATAGGAGTGTAGCATTGACTTAATTCACCACATTCACACTGGCATTTTATCTGAATGGGAATTTAAATATAATTTATTCTCTAATAATTCCTGAAACCTTTCAGGGATAGGGTTAGAAGCGGTGTGCTCAATAATGATTGTACTTTTTAACAGTTGTGTTAATGTTGATTGTTATTTTGTTGGTTTTTAATTTTCAAGTACTAAGCCTGCATGATAATAATGTTATTTCTATTGTCATCCCTTTGCTTCATACTCCAAAGCTATCATCAGAGAATGAGGACTCCTGTCAGAAATTCGCACTTGATACAGTTCTTTTTTATATTTTAACAGATTTCTGAATGTACCCTGAATTATATATTCAAATATCAAAAAAAGTAAAATGTAAATGTTTGCTGTATTGTACAAAACTCTAATAAAGAGAAATAAAAAAAATAAAAAAAGAAGAAACGAAACTCCAATAACTAGCAGCCCTGATGAAGCTCAAGAACACAAAGCATTCTAGGCGAAACGCACGTAGGCAGGCATCTTCCTTTTTGAAAAACGACTGGTATCCGATATAGCAGCAGTGCTATCTGTATCACAGAGGACACAGTTGGTGGCAAGTACACATATACATAATAGCCCTTCCAGTCAAATACCTTGACATATACTATATCCCTTTTATCCTTATAAAACATTTGTATTCATATTTACATGATATTTTTTTTTATATCGGAAAGTGTATATATGTGTGTCATAGTTTACATTAATGTGTTTCTAATGTTTTGTTGTGGAACTTTTTAGCCCTTACATTTAACACTAAAGGGTTGATTTAACAAGTTCCAGGCAGACATGATTCACTGTAGCGAATCATGTACAACCGACATCGCTAAATTTAACATTGCACAAGCATTTCTTGTGAAATCCTTGTGCAATGCCGCCCCCTACACATTCGTATAGGATCAGGATGATTGCAGTCTTACAACCGATGCTTCATAACTTACGTTTCAGGCGAGCCTGAAACTTCGGGCGTAGAACGCAGCCGCTGCTTGTTAAATCTACCCCTAAGTCTAAAGTCATGCTAATACTTTGAGCGTTATTTCTCTTTGCACTCTAGCGCAACCGTTTACTTCTAACTTGTAATATGCGTATTAGTTAATGTGGTTGTGATATTGCTTATTGCGTCAAGCACTGACATTAGCGCACCGTTTCTAATCGAACCCATTGTTTGCAATACAATATATTAGTTATTTGACTTTGGTACCCTAAACAATATCCAGATATCATTCTAGGAATAGATGTCATGTTTGCTATAACAAAGACAACAATATAATTATATTTCTTTTGACATGACAAAGCATGAAATTCACCTATTTTATTTCTAAAATGAAAAATGCAGATGTCATTTTAAGTATTTGCAGCTAGTTTATCTGTGACTAAAACCTAGGTATCTGTCTATCTGGAGGTTATTCATAACAGAGTAAAGAATATTGTTACACATTATTGGCTTAGCACTAGCATAAAGTTACCAAATGCTTAATGTCCATGTAAGTTGCTGTGGATAATCAGCTGATGACTCATTCCTGTCTAGCAGTTAACTGAATTTAGTGTTTTTTTTCCCCATTTCATGGAACCATGACGAAAGTAGAGAAAAAACAGAGAAACCAGCTTAAACAGATTAGGCCTTCTTGTATTTCATGGTTAACGTCATATGCTAAGTATGACATTAATATGTAGAATTTTCTAAAAGAACTATATTCACACACACACATATATATATATATATATATATATATTTATGTATATATATGTAAGAAAAAACTATATTCACATACACACACACATATATATGTGTGTGCATGAATATAGCTCTTTTAGAAATGTATATATTATTAAGAACATAATTGATTCTTACCTGACAAATTCATTTAATTTATGGTGGTGAGAGTCCATGATGCATTACTCCTGGGAATTACTCTTCCCTGCCACTAGGAGGTGGCAAAGATTCCCAAACCACAAGAGCTCTATAAAACCCCTCCCACCTCACTTGTAAATCAGTCTGACATATAGCCAAGCAAAAGAGGTAGAAGTAGAAATAAGAACAAAATAATAGGAGCAGGAAAAATAAACCAACACCCAAAAACACAGGGTGGGGTGTCATGGACTCTCACCACCATTAAATAAATTAATTTATTAGGTAAGCATAAATTATGTTTTATTCCATACAAGTGATGAGAGTCCACAATCCATTACTCCTCGGAACTAATACCTAAGCTGTGTAGTCCACGAGTAATGTTAAATAAGGGCGGATAAAAAGAACAGCTATTTTCACAGAGAACTAAATCGACAACCAAATAGAACCCAAAGAATAAATAGGGTAAATATACAAATAAATGGACCGACAGGCTAAAATCAAAATAGATCTGAGACAACTTCTTGAAGGAGTTTCCTACCAAAGGCTGCTTAAATAGAAGTAAAAACATCAAAATGGTATAATTTAGTAAAAATATGCAAAGAAGACTGAGTAGCTGCCTTGCATATTTGGTAAACTGAAGCCTCATTCTTAAAAGCCCAATAAGTGGCAACTGATCTAGTAGAATGAGCAGTAATCTGTCTAGGTGGAGCTTTATTAAGAAACAGCAGAAACTTGGTCCTTAAAAAAACTGCCATATTCTAATGAAAAAATGAAAAAAGGAGAATCACATGAAAGAACAAATAACTCAGAGACTCTTCTAGCAGAAGAAATAGCCAAAACCTTCCAAGAAAGAAGCTTAAAGGGATATTAAACATAGATTTTTTTTCTTTAATGATTCAGATAGAGCATGCAATTTTAAGCAACTTTCTAATTTACTCCTATTAGCAAATTTTCTTTATTCTCTTGCTATCTTTATTTTAAAAGCAGGAATGTAAAGCTTAGGAGCCGGCCCATTTTTGCTTTAGCACCTGGGTAGCGCTTGCTGATCGGTGGCTAAATTTAGCCA
Source organism: Bombina bombina (assembly GCF_027579735.1). Lineage (NCBI taxonomy): Eukaryota > Metazoa > Chordata > Amphibia > Anura > Bombinatoridae > Bombina > Bombina bombina. The sequence goes on from NC_069502.1 coordinate 749,799,172, forward strand.
CCAGTTACGCATAAGTTTAAATGGAGGAGCCTGCAAAATCTTCAAATCCAAATTTAGATTCCAAAGAGGAGAAATTGTTTTTTTTTTTAAACAGGATTGATTCTAGCCAAAGCATGAACAAAAACATGAATGTCAGGAAGTTGAGCAATTCTTGTGGAATAAAACTGAAAGAGCAGAAATTTGACCCTTCAAAGAACTGATGGATAATCAATTATCCAAACCATCCTACAAAAACTGCAAAATCCGAGGATTTCTTAAAAAAAAAAAATACCAAGAAAAAACATGAACCATACAATAAGAAATAAAGGCCCTCCTGACCTTATGACAAATCTTACTGGCCTGTATCAGAGTCTCAATAACAAAATCCGTAAGCCCTCTCTGCGTATGAACTAACCATACAATACAATCCATGCCATCAAGCTTAGAGACTTGACATCCTGATGAAACAAAACAGACCTTAATATAGAAGGTCTGAATGCAGAGCAAGAGGCAAAGGAGGACAACTGGACATCTGAGCCAGATCTGCATACCAAACTCTGCTAGACAAAGCCGGAGCAATCAGAATTACTGATGCGTCCTCTTGCCTGATTCTGACAATCACTCTGGCTAGATGAAATGACCATGGATCTAACAGAGCATCCACAAACACTGGTTGGGGATTCCTGGACCTCACACAGTACCAGGGAAGTTTGTTATTCAGCCGAGAGGCCACAAAGATCCACTATCTGATTGAAAACATCCAGATAGAGATACAATTTTCCTGTATGCACTTCTGGAAAAAGAACAGCAGAAATTATACACCAATTGGTAAATGTGGAGTTTAGCATCCCAAATTATATAATCATGTAGCCATGTTATAAAGGAAGGAGAAGGGAATCCCGCCGTGGGGGGACCATGTATAGGTTCCCAGCAGTGATCTGTTACAATACCTGCCCCGGGGGCCGCAACCGCCTCTGGGAACCTATACATGGTCCCCCCCTTATTTTGCACCTTTCTGGTTAAATAAAATATAACATGGTTACATGATTACATAATTTAGGATGCTAAATTCCACATTTATTTACATGGTTACATAATTTGGGACCCTAAACTCCACATTTACCCAGCAATTGACTTCTGCCAAGGAAATTATTTGAGATACTTCCTTCATGGCTAGGGAACAGTGAGATCCCCCCTGATGATAGACATAGGCCACTGCTATAACACTGTCTGAAAACAGAGAAAAAACTGCCTTTTCAACAGAGCCAACTATGAAAGGCCATGAAAATGGCACAGAGTTCTAGAACATTTATTGGTAACCTCACTTTCTGAGAAGACCTAACCACTTGTGCTCTCTGAAACCCCCAGACAGCCCCCAAACCTGAAAGATTTGCTTCTGTAGAGTCACAGACCATGTAGGCTGAACAAAAGTAGCCTCTTGCGTAATAGGCTGATGATTCAGCCACCAAGACAGAGACTGACTTGTTCTGAAATCTAGATGAATCCTAGAGATAGCTGAGTATGATCCCTACACCATTGCTGAAGCATACAAAGCTGAAGAGGCCTCATGTGGAAATGAGCAAAGGGAATAACATTCAAAGCCGCAATCATGAGAGCTAACACCTCCATACAAATAGCTACAGATGAAAAACAAAAAGACTGAAGGTTTAGACAAGTGGACACTAGCTTCAACCTTCTTGATCTGTCAAAGAAAGTCCCATGGAAACTGAATTTATCTGAACCCCCAGAAAAAAACAACCTTGGACTGAGAAACCAGCAAACTATTTTGAAAATCGACTTTCCAACCATGCTTTTGAAAGTCTGCTGGTGGGAGATTCTGCTAAATGAAAAGATGGAGCTTAAACCAAGATATCATCCAGGTAAGCAAACACTGCAATACCACTAGTTCTGAACACAGATAAAAAAGAAACCCATAACTTTTGAAAATATTCTGGGACCTGAGGCCAGACCAAATGGTAGAGCAACAAACTAAAAATGCTTGTCCAGAAAGGCAAACCTTACAAACAACGGTCGTTTCATCAGGCAAGTAAAAAAGCGAATAAAATACATTGTAATTACTGAATTTATATACACTTGCAAAGTAAAAACGGAAGTGGTCAGACCAAACTAATGTCATTAGTTAGGTCTGACAACTTCCGTTTTTACTTTGCAAGTTGTATATAACTTCAGTAATTGCAATGTATTTTATTCGCTTTTTTACCTGCCTGATGAAACGACCGTTGTTGGTCGAGAAACGCATTGCAATATAATAAAGCGTTTACTTTTTAACCTTTGTGGGAGTTGTCAGCCTGTCCATTTGCCGCCCCAGCTTTAACAGCTGTTGGATCATTACAAGCCGCTTCCTGAGACGCCAAGGAATAGCTCACTAGCCGCTGTCAAGAGCTAGACTGCTTGAGAGCACTGGTCATAGTACAGTGCAACTAACTCCGGTAAGCCTTTTTTTTCCATTCACGAACACCCACATTGAAGGCACATATTACACTATGAGGCGCCCTCTTTCTGTTTCAATCTAACTGAAAAGAGGCCTGAACCTTCACAGGATGTTTCAGAACAATGGACAGAAAAAAAACTTTCCTTTAAATATACATTTGGGCTTCTTGTCCTGAGGAAGAAAAGCTCCTTTACCTCCTTACCAAACAACATCTTTCCCTGAAAGAGAGATAAAAACCTGGTTTTAGAAACCAACTCAACAGACAAAGGGGTAGATTTTTTAAGCAGCGAATGCTGCAATCTACCCCCAAAGTTTCTGGCTCGCCGGAAACCTAAGTTAAGAAGCAGCGGTCATAAGACCATAGCTCCTTAACTCATCCACCACCTCTGAGGTGGCGGACTGCAATCATCCCGATCAGATACAATTGGGATGATTGACACCCCCTGCTAGCAAATGTGCAGGGGGTGGCATTGCACAAGCATTTCACCAGAAATGCTTGTGCAATGTTAAATGCCGACAGCGTATGCAGGGCCAATCATGTCCGTTCGGGGTATGATAAATCTACCCCAAAGACTTAAACCATAAAGCCCTTCTAGAAAGTACTGGCAAAGGAATACTTTTAGAATTAATCTTAATGTGTTCAAAAACAGTATCACAAATGAAAACATTAGCACAATAAAGTAACTCCAAAAAGTTTATAAAATCTTCATTAGCAGATTCCTCAGAAAACTGCCCAGAAAGACTTTTTAACCAAAAAGAAGAAACAGCAGCCACATCAACAATGAAAACTGCTGGTCTAAAAATATATCCTGCTTTATGAAAAGGCCTCCTATGGAAGGGCTCTAACTTCCTATCTAAGGGGTCTTTTGAGGAAGAGCTATATTCCAAAGGAATAGTTATATGTTTAGCCAAAGTAGGCCCCATCCACTTTGGAAACAGTTTCCCAAGGCTCAATGTTAGAAGCCGGTAAATGATACAATTTCTTAATCCATGCAGAAGGATTAAAAGGAATATATGGCTTAGCCAATTCCCTAGGGACCATCTCAAGGACTGCATCAGGGATTGAAACACCTCAGGAGATTTAACCATAGGTTTAAAAATAGTATCTAAACAATTAACAGATTTATCCCCATTTACTTTAGGATATTTAACATCTAAAGTAAGCAAAATCTCCTTTAAAAATAAAACAAATGTTCAAAAAGATGATACTGATTCATGATCATAGTTAGACCCCTGATTGTCAGAGAAAAGCCTCTCCCTCTTATGGCCCACCAACTTCAAAACTATAAACATTAACCTCAGCAGACTTAGAGTTAGTAGAAGGTAAAATCTGAACTGACCTTTTACACTTACTTGAATGAGGCATGGCTGCCAACATTTCAGACATTGTAGATCAAATAAAGCCCTTAACTCAAGAAGCAAAATCTGTAGAACTCTCCTGTAAGGAACAAACAGTAACACCTTTAGAAGCAATAGCAGCATTAGACTGGTCAGAATGCATCAAAACATTAATACATTTATTGCAAATGTTTACTGGAAGTAAAACCTCAGTCTGTTTTATAGTACAAACATTTAACACTGGTAGGAAAGTGTTCAAATGACCCAGCTTCTAAGGCAGATTTAGGGATAGAATCAGGTTTCATAACTGCAGAAGTAATAAAGAAGTTAATTGCAGAAAAAATAAACATGCAGTTAAAGATCCCCATTAAAAGAGCTCTTGAAGAAAGTGAAAAAAAATTACCACCTCTAAAAGTAGCTCTTTAAAACCTATAAAGAAAAAAATGGTAAAGCAAATGTGGCGTAGGATCAGGACACCCCAAATCCAGATAGCATACTAAAAAAGAGAGGAAACGCACGCCAATCAGACAACATATAAAGAAAAAAGTGAGCCAAAACTATGTACGCTACCATGCTAACACACATTAAAAAATGTATGCGCACAGAGAACCTGACATGCATCTAAAAATGTATGCGTGTAAAAGAAACCCAGTGTGCGTTAAAAAGTATACATGCGCGTTTAAAATACATAAAATAGTTTTGGGAAATTACCTAAAAAATACATAACTGTCCCAAGGCTATATATATATATATATATATATATATATATATATATATATATATATATATATATTTATTTATATATATAAAAAACAAATATATATTGAAACAGCCTAAGATGCTTATAGTAATAGTAATAAAAATACAGTACTTACCAATAGGCACCCTACTACTGGAGGAAACCAGTAAGAAGACAAACCAGTGCTGAAACATAACAGCAGAGGATCTGGAATAAGAGTATATTGATGACCCAATAGGAGGAGGCAAAGGACAAGTCCCTGCAATACCCATGGACAGCTTGTGACTAAATACCCCCCAAACAACTACACTCTGAAAGGAAAATGGTCCTCAACTCAATCTATGAACCCCTCTCACTGAATAATCAAATGCACATCTTCATTCTTCACCTTCCTCCAGCAGAGTCAAAGGCAAGATTGAGTTACCAGTATGGTTAGAGTTTGTTTTTTTTTAGAGCGCTTGGGGTTTGGGAATCTTTGACTCCTCCTAGTGGAGGACTAAATGGATTGTGCATTCTCCCCACATGTATGAAAGAAACGATAAATAGTGAAATATACAGACCACAGTTGCAGGAAATGTGGACATGCTTCAAAGATACTGTACATTTATTGTAGGTGACGTTCTGGTGACCAAGGTCTGAGGATGGATCTTTGAAGCATATATATATATTTACAGGGGTAGCTGAATAAACAATATAAATCCAGTGACAAAAAAAAATCATCTTTAAGGGGACATAAAACCCCAAAATTTTATTTTAAGATTCAGATAGAGCATACAATCTTAAACAACATTCCAATTTGCTTCTATAATCAAATTTTCTTTGTTTGCTTGTTATCCTTTGTTGAACAGCAGGGTAAGTTCAGGAGTGTGCATGTGTCTTCAGTACTATATAACACAGCAGTTTTTTCAACAATGTTATACATAAGCAAGAGCACTAGATGGCAGCACTATTTCCTGTCATGTAGTGCTCTAGACATGTGCATGCTACCTATTTAGATATCTCTTCAACAAAGACTAACAAGAGAATAAAGCAAATTTGATAGTAGAAGTAAATTGGAAACTTTTTTAAAATTGTATTTTCTATCTGAATAGTGAAAGTAAAATTTTGGGTTTCATGTCCCTTTAACACACACACACATAGCAAAAGCTATCTAATAACTAATATGTCCTTACATTAAAACCATTGCAGAAAACCTTTGGTGATGTGGCACCAACTACTGATGTGGCCTGCTGAACAGTAACAAACAGCATCAGTGAGCCGCAGCATTTAAAGGGACATAAGTTACATTAGCACCAAATAAATGCTAAATATAATGTTGCATTAAAACCAAGGGAATAATAATATTTTTCAAATAATTGGGTTAATCACAATCTTTCTAATATCGGCTCCAGATAATTCAGTTTCAGATGATATGAAAAGAGAGTTTTTTTAGGTGTCACATCCAAAATGAATTTGCCTGCAAAAAGCTCACAGCTTCAAATGAGTTTTCAATAGAAACGTTCCTAAAAACATGTTTTTGCTTGTAAAGTACTTGTTATAGGGAATAAAACTGTGAATCCAACCAGAACTGACATTTGAAATATATAATAGCCCTTTCATACCTCTTAAAGGGACAGTTTACTCAAAAATGAATAAAATTTTAAACAAAAGAGAATAACTATTTAATCATGGTATGGCTAATAATTGTTTTTTTATTGTTGTTTGCTGAAAGAAATTATTTTCTGAATGGTCCATTTTCAAATCTGTAGCCTAAGCCCATAATAATATTCGGTGGCCGTGCAGTCAGTGCTGCTTACTCGATCGCGCATGCGCCACCCCTGAAGGTGACGTCACTGCAAGTGTAAACACTGGCTTGCGCTGCATGAAAGCGCGCCAGTGTTCATATGTGAACACTTTTCTTAAAGTCCTCTACTGTTCTATAACACTTTAATATGGCACTACTATTGTTCGCACTCTCACATTGCAGGCTTCGTAATGACTAGTGGTGCGCGAATTGAGTCTTTTGCACAAAGTTAAAAAATATTTTCGTGCATCTAATTAATTGCACACATGATTAGAAAGGGGGCGGGCTGAAAATGCAATGTTGTCCATCCCTTTTAACCGTGCGTTCCGGGATCATTGAGGACTGTGTGTGAAATACTACATAAAAAGGTATAAACATTTATTTTTACATATTCCATTTCAGTATACATTAATGCAAATCATCTCTTCACATCGTGTTGCTGCTGCAAGATAATGTTCATAATTTGAGTAAACTGGTCCTTTAAGGTTACAGTAAAGTTCTTTTGAATTAGCCTCTTTGTACAGTGTGTAAGGGAAATATTAATTTACATGTGTGAGATTAATCTATTATTATCCAAATCTATCCTGATCACTGCTAAATAATATGAATGCCATTTGTATGTAGGCATAATGGTTATTTAAGGTATGTTTGCTCAAAAATTATATTGACACTATATTGACAATATTTTCAATTATTGATTTTTTTTTAAAGTATTTTTATTTGAGGTTCCGACAAAGGCATACAAAAATAAAAAAACAGCAAAGTACAAAGATCTATTTTACAGTATACATTGTGATAGAATTCTCAGAGATTATTGTACAGGCAGTATGCCAACCAATGCATCAACCTCCTGAATGACACCCAAGGCCACTTTTGGACCTTATAACCTTAGAGCAATCTTACAGGAAGTTATCTTAATCAGGGGAGACCACTCTTGAGTCCCATATGTCTAACCTCATTTTCTATTTTAATAACTATTTTAACAAAACCAACAAAAATAGTGAATCTTATTTTTCTCTCTTTATAAGATATATGGCAAAAAATTAATAGTAAGCCTTAAACTATAGGAGCACACTTGAATCCTTAAGAGATTACATGTATATCTAGATTATATAGGCCATGGCCCGCAGTATAAGTAATTGATATATGGTTGTTGTGGGGGCCTGTGGGGGGGGGGGGGAGTTTAGCCTGTAAGCAAAGCAATATCAAAGTGAGGTGGTTATCACTTGTGGGGTTTTATTGGAGTATAGGTTCACTTCAGGGAAAAGTTAGGCCAGTTTAAGTACCGTGAATATTGTCACTGAGAGGATACCTGAAATAGCAGACACAGTGTATATAAGCAAAGCATAATATGCTGGCGAGTCTGCATACTTATCCCAAAAGTTATAGTAAATCCTCAATGGTCTTTGGGGCAAGAATGTTAGGGACTTAATTATATATTAAATAGAGATAGCAGGAGGTAAGAAAAGGAAAGTGCAAATATTTACATAGATTAAACAAGACATAATTACAGCATAATTGCAAGACAATATATATAACCAGGAACTAGGCACGTTATACTATTTTGTCCACATAGTCAGTTCTGGAATCTTAAAGCTTAGATAGCAGATTATACTCTCACTTTCAGGACCGTATATCAAGATATGCTGCTAAAAAACATCCCCATACAATACAGCAAGGACCCAAAAGTTTAACTGTTACAGCTGGAAAATATTAAACATAAAAACGTTCTTAAGAGTAATTTTATTAAAATTAATAATAGCACAGCATGATGGAGTAAAGCAAATGGGCAGATAAGCAGTTAGCATTAATATCTCCTCCACCAGAATTTAACCCACCCCAAATATGGACCGGGGATTTGAGGCAAAAGCAGATCGCCACATCAAATTATGCACTTTATGCAAAAGTAAGAAGATCCTGCCTCAGCCGTATTTAAGCTAATGAAAGGGATACCATAACAACAACGGCATTAAATACATGGCTTAGCAGTGGACATGGCCCTAAATGTGAGGTTGCGAGCACAAATAAATATGTGAGCTATTACCCCAGAGCCAAATAGCGTGTCTGCAGGAGTTCATCCAATACCCATTTTTATGGCAGACAGGGTTAGCAAATGTTCCCTGGGAGATCCCATCAATTCACAGCACTTAGTTGTGAGCCATGGTGCTGGCATATGCAGAGAGGTATGTGTAAAACAAGAGCCGGCTTTACAGAGTCTCTCTCTTCCTCCAGCAATCAGACGCGCTCTGAATATCATTAAGGGTGCAGTAATGACCTGTACGGGGAATAACCCTGTTTTCAGCATTCGACCATCTGGAAGATGTTGGGTCAGCCAAAAATAGGACCATCGCTTCTGAGGAGCGCAACTTTCACAGCTCCCTGTCTTATCTGATGAGAGTTTCTCGTATAGCTGATCAGAGGTTTGCTGTCGACCTAGTAAGTCACAGGGTTGAGCGGAGCGTTGCAGCGGCTTTTTTTTTGTCTACTCACAGCACTTCCAAAAGTGGAGGCGGGCTGGTCGTAATCCAATCTGAGGATCTCTGTAAGCGACTCTCGAAGGATGGTGAGTGGAGCTCTGGGCTTAAGGCTCTCTGGGACAGCTCTGTCTTCGTTCCGGAGTCCAGATGAGTAACCTTTGGCTCTTCCTGGCAGTGATATTTTTCAGAGCTGACACCCTCTCCTGTGTTAAACGCAGATTCTGGTGTCTTGGAAGGGCTTGTTGTAGGATTAGAATTCTCCTGCTCTTCTGTAGTATTCTCTGGGTCTGTCAACCGGCAAGTAGGTTTTTTAAGTGCCTGATGTATGGTTTCAGTAATGCATTTAAGTTGACGCTGCAGCAGGGAGCTGAGGAGATCCTCCCAGTCTGCCATTTGAACCACGGTATTATACACTGTAGCTGTGCTGTAATGTTGCTTCTCCGTAGTCTGCCACACAGGGCATTGGCCACACAATAGGTGCGGCAGTGGTGAGGACAAATGAGGCTTCAAATATAGGGGAAGGCCTCAGAAGAAAAAGTCTTGTACTGAGGGCTAGGGAGCCACGCCACAAACCAAAACCCCAATTCTTGGGTCAGAGTGCCCTCAGCCAAGTTTCTCCACCTTATGAAATAGCTTGACGCCAATTTTTCATCTTAATTTGAGTAAAAAGTGGTGGATGAGCCAGGAGCTGAGGCTCAGTGCAACCATTAAGATGGCCGCCGCCCGGAAGTCCCCCAATTATTGATTTTTAAAGAACCATTTTCCAGTTTGGGGAGGAATTGTCTGCAACTTATCCATTAAAATGGGATTTTATCAGTTCTCGCACTGTAGATCGTGAAATATATCCATTGCAATATTGTAGTAACGGGTTCGCTCCTTTATGAACAGGCTTTCAAACAGGACTGCACCTTTGTGTCTGGGTGTTCTATAACAAAGCCACAAAATCTGGCAACTGCACTGTCTTGAACATGTTTTGAGTTTCCTTCACAAAGACGCAATCTTATTTTAAAACCTGGTCTCAGAGGCTGAACCCCGTTCAAGAACCCAGTTATGAAGACAGATGTACTGAGTGACAATCACGGCAATGCAAGTGTAAATTAGGACCAAACATTTACAGAAAGTGATTGCTATACACAATTTTTAGATGTTGGGGTCCTGATCTCACTTTTGATAAAGATCCCCTTACATGTAATGCAGACATACTATAGAATAGTGAATATTAGAACTTTAATGAATCTAGACCATGTATGTAAATACACCTCTAAAATGTTGTCTATGGTCATTTCATAGTGTCTTGCACATATGCAAAATAATTGTTACAAACTGCTATTTGTAACTGGCCCTTTAAATGGAAAATTGCCCTGCTTCCCTGGATTTTGGAGAAGCCTATTTGCCAGCCTCCTTCCTCATGACTATGGCCCCTGGAAGATTGTGCCCCTGAAAACATATTAACTTTTATTGGGTGTGTATGGCCCTTTAAGAACCGTCTGGGGACATATTGTGACTTTGGTGAACAATGCCTCTTTAAGACTATGTCCCCAGACCTGTAAAATAACTTGTCCCTGGCTTCTCCCACTTGGTTCAGTAAATAGGGCTTACTGAACCAAGTACCACACAGGCAGAGTGTTCCACAGAAAGGGAGCACTGTTACAAAAGCATTAGTTTTCATTGTGTGTCATTAAGAGTTAATTTTGTTCAGCTTCAAGAACCTATTCTAAATGCAAGTTTGCTGGGATCAGCTCTAATTAAGTTTAGTGATAAACATTCCCATTGTCTAATCAGACTGCTAGTGATAAGGTGGACTGCATTGTTTTATTGTGTGTAACTTGTTATCTGCTGAAGTAATGTTGTGGCCTGTCAAAGGGCGTTGTCTCTATCTAAATGTATCAAATGTGTGATTGGGGATTTTATGCCTCCCCCTGAGAGTGTCTTTTTTTTGCATGTAACCTCAATAAAAAGCAGGCTGTGTGTTCCAGCACTTGAGACCTATTCTGACCCTCTAACTTGCAGCCTTGACTCATGTTTGTAGGGGACAGCTATAATCACTACAGGGATTGCTATGCTCTATATACTCCCTTAGCTACTGAGCTCCTGTAAGAGCTCTTGTTCCTGATCCTGCTTCGCTGTACAGAAGGAAGAGGTTCACCTACTGGAGCCTGGTCATAGGTCCAGGGCGCAGAGCAGATGGCGAGATACCAGCCCAGCAGCGGTGGTTCGCAGAGTCTGCATTACGTATGGTGGCTACGCAGTAGTTATAGTGTCTACGGTGCTGATGATCCTTTGGTGAGCGCTAGGAGCATCCTTTTCTACGGTCCAACTTCCAGCCAGCCTGGAGGCAACCGTAACAATAATATAATTTCCAATTGTTTTAAAAATACTTGCATAGATCCCAAAAAGGCCAGATTGCGGCTTTATTAAGTGCCTTTAGGTGTCAAATTTGGAAAAATGGTCTTGTAAACCTGTATAAAAGTATCAAGAAAATGGATTGTGACTGCTAGGAAAATTTTGGCTCCTTGTTAAAAATAGGGCATTTATCGGCTAGCTGAAAACGTGCTTGCGGCTTCGTAAAACACCCATAAACACTCTATTGTAAACGTGTCAGAACGAAAAGTGCCCTTTTCAGGCCAAAAACAAATTGGAGGATAGATAGTGATTAACCCCAATATCGGTATTTAAATATTGAAGAAGTAAGAGTAAAGTTTTAGTTTCTGCAAAGTAATTGGCACATTCATGTTGTGACTAAGGACCTTAAAGTTCTCCAAAGTTCTTACAAAGGCAAATTTTAACTTGAGAGCTATTTGTTTCACTATGCAGGGTTCAAGATCTGAAGAAGAGACACAGCATTCAATATAATGCTAAAAAAAAGCACTTCAAAGATTTAGCATGCTTTCTCTCAATGATGGCGCGCTATTGCTCCTCGGCCCTAAGTTATTCTACGTATGTTCTTAACTTAATCTTTACTAGTTAAAGTTTTAGAGACATTAAAAACAAACTTTAATGCCTCATAAATTTTTAATAATTCTTGATTAAAAAACGTTACGTTGCATTTTCATTCTTTATTTTGCCATCTTTTCCTGTAATTTAACTCTGAATATGGGAATGTTTCCACTGCTCTCAAAGAGGTTGGTACAGTAAAGCAAGTAAAATAAACAAGTCACCTTGACTACAAAGAAATGTAAACATTTTTAACAAACTGACATGTTTTAAATACTTTTAAAACTCTTGCTTTGTATCCAGACATTTTGCTACAAAGGGAATCATTTCTAATACATAAACATTTTTTTAATGTCCCTTTAAAGGAATCACTTCAAATATAAGGGGACGATTTATTAACAGTCGGACGGACATGATCCACTGTAGCAGATCATGTCCACCCGACATCGGTGAATGCTGTCAACATATGCTGTCGGCATTTATCATTGCACAAGCATTTCTAGTGAAATGCTTCTGCAATGCCGCCCCCTGCAGATTCGAGGCCAATCGGCTACTAGCAGGGGGTGTCAATCAATCCGATCGTTTGAGATCGGGTGGATCGATGGCCGCAGCCTCAGAAGTGGCGGACGAGTTAAGGAGCAGAGGTCTTCTCAACAGGAGTATACGGCCCAATTTGGCCCGTGATATATTGGCCCCATAGTTGTGGATTTAATAGATTTCACTAGAAACACAAAGCACCTAGAACAGTGTTTTGTTTTTAGATATTTGCACTTTCACATGTTATTACTCAAATCTCCAGCTGGTTTATGACATAAAAAATTGTTATCAGTTATGGGTTCATTTATACACATGGTTAATAAGTGCAGTGGTTGGCAAAATAAGGGTAGTGGAAATATCTAGGAATGAGTGTTGCATAAAGTATCTATGGACCACTGCTCCATAACCTGTCCACCTGCTGTGAGGACGCGGACAGAAATCAACCCGATCGAATACGATCAGGTTGATTGACACCCCCTGCTAGTGGCTGATTGGCCGTGAATCTGCAGGGGGGCGGCATTGCACCAGCAGTTCACAAGAACTTCTTGTGTAATGATAAATGTTGCCACCTAATGCTCTTGCAAATGGATAACATTCCATGCAAAACTGCTATATATAGTGTTTTAGACACATGCTCTAGACACATGCTTGCCCCTGAGCTTAAGTCCCTGCTTTTCAACAAAAGATAACAAGAGAACAGAAACAATTATAGCAGAATTAAAATATAACGTTTTTTTAAATCTATCTGAATCATGAAAGAAAAATGTTGGGTTTCATATCCCTTTAACATCATAATCCATATTACATAATCTTTGCACTGGTATTGCAAACCCATGAGTAATATATATATTGTGCGTACAGTAGTATAATGCATGCTGTGAAATTCATATCTGGAAGTAACACTTAACCGACAACTTGTGATATGAGCATAAAGAGCGTGTTACTGCTGTTTCCTATTGTAAGTATAGGGCGCAATATTTATAGATTGGTTGCGTTAAACATTTTACTTTTGTTAAAAGAAATGTTGAACCAATAATTTCAACTTGTTTGCACATGGCTAAGCACAAAATAATGCATCTCTAGTATTGATTGGTCTTGCCTTAGAATCTAGACCATATGCTAGTTCCCCTAAAAAGAAGCATAAGAAAGGATGTAATAAAGTTTGCAGGCAGGGTATCAACTGAGAAGAATATTCTTTAAGATTAGAAGATTCATCAGCCTGTTTGAATACCAGCCTACATATCTTGAGCTCCGCAAACTGTGTTTTTTAGTTGACAGACAGATTATTATTAGAAGCAAGACTTTTTAAACAGACTTTTTTTTATTACATATTTTTATGTAATAAAAAAAATATGTGAAATGCAATGTCTCCCTGTTAGTAGAAATACATTTTTGGTGTTTTAATTTCAGAAAATCCAGTTTCTTAGTTTATTAATTCATATTCTTGGTGTGTTTTTCCAGATTTTCTTTTTCCAGTTTTATTTTATATATATTTAAAGAATTACAACAGAAGCATTAAGAACTTTAGTGATTTTAAGGAATCTCTTTACATTAACATAAATTCAGATGAGGGGCCACAAGCAATTAATGAACAGTGCCTTAGCACGATACATACTACATTTCCATTACATCTACAAGTATCAAAATCTATCTGCTAGCATAATGCAGTGATATATGTCTCTGTGCTATGTTTGTTTTCTGCATATAGCAATAGTTTATTTCTATGTGACAAAGGAAAGAACATTATAAAGTTGACAGAATGGAGCTTGCAACAAACACCTTTGTAAGCAAGACAAATATGTTGCAATTTATTTTGGCATCTTTATTTACATCTAATCATTTTTATTTATTACTTTTCTGTGTCCCCATTTTGCAATAAAATAAATATCTGAAACATTGTGGCCATGGTGCTCTATCAATATTGTGGCACTACGCTAGGATTAGTGCACAATATGGTATAACAAGTTTGTGTTAAAACAGAATTACCATATAGCTCATTAATGTTCCACAAGGATTAAGCAATACACTAATATACACAAAAACATATTTTTTCACACTATAAACCAGGATCAAGTTAAAAACAAAAGCAAAATACTAATTTTTCCTGGATAATAGAGATACCAGTATCATACTTACTATGAGCTTTGTAAGTCCTTGATGTACGCCTTACTTGCTTATACTTGTAGTTAAGTTGGTAAATGCTGGTTATATAATATTTATTAACATCTATCAGGTACTATAAAGAGAAATTTAGCTAAGAACGGTACTACAGTAGCGATATGTAATATACTAATATATGTAAAAGTATATCCATGGTAAATACAAATTGTGAAGGGCTTTTTGTCTGCTGAAAAAAATATAATAATATAATATTTCTCATTTGCATCACAAATACACTAGACTTGACTATATTTTATGTAGCCAAAATGTATTATCTTCATTAATAAACTCACAAATCTTGCAAACATCATGGTCAGACCATAATAAAGTTATCAGTACCTTTCAGTGGTCTTCACACCCATTATATAAAACAAATTGGAGGTTAAACGACTTTATTTTTTCTGACCCCCTAATAATAGAACAAATAGCAAAAAATACAGATTATTTTTTTTCAATTTAATGATCCACAAGATACCTCAGCTTCTAACAATTGGGAAGCTTATAAAAGCTTCATCCGAGGAGAATTAATAAAACATACCATAAGACTTAGAAAGCAAAAAACATCACAATGAACAAATTTGACTAATACATTAACCACAATAGAACATAGACATAAACAAAATCCCACATGTGACCAGCTCCTAACAGAACTGAGGGAAGCGAGAGAAAATTTAAATAAGTACCTGACACAATATGCCCAAATCCAAGCTCTTACTACGAAAGTTTTATACAGGAGGAAACAAAACAGGCAGGCTCTTAGCTAGAACACTCAAGAAAAGGAAATTAGATACATACTGTATATCAGAACAATAACACATTCCTTAAGTATACCTCATAATAATAGCGAAGACATTGCAAATAGTTTTGTATCATACTATACATCCCTATATAATTTAAAAACCCGCAACACAGAAGACAAGACCCATATGATTAATAAATATTTAAAACAAATAAATATCCCAACGTTACCAACGGTGAAATGGATACTCTAGATTCTCCACTTACGTTAAAAGAAATATACACAACTTTAAAAAAACAAATAGGACAGGCATTCCTTACTTTATATCAATCTAGAAGCAACAATTGCCGTAATACCAAAGCCTAACAAACCAACGGATAGGGTGGGTAATTATCACCCCATTTCACTGTTAAACATAGATGTGAAAGTCTATGCTAAATTACTAGCATTAAGACTAAATAAGCTTTTACCCAAATTGATCCATCCAGACCAGGTGGGCTTTATCCCAGGCAGAGAAGCAAAAGAAAATACTATGAGAGCACTTTTCACCCTACGAACAGCTAAAGACAATAACACACCTTTAATATTTCTGTCCACGGAAGCGACAAGGCCTTTGACAGGGTGGACTGAGATTTTATGTGGACCACCCTATCAAAGTTCGGAATCTCCTCTAAATTTATAACCCAAATTCAAGCTCTATATTCAAATCCCACAGCTAAGGTGCGAGTTAATAATATCTTATCACGATCCTTCCCTATTAGAAAGGGAACAAGACAGGGATGCCCCCTATCACCCCCCCTGTTTGCCTTAACAGTATTATTACTATTAACAGGTATTTGTAGAGCGCCAGCTGATTCCGCAGCGCTAACAGTAGAGATATTGGCCACACAAATTAGGAACCACTCTGAAATCATAGGTATAAAATATGGTAATATAGAACAAAAATGCCTATTATTTGCTGACGATATAATATTAACACTCCAATCGCTGTACACCTCTATCCCAGCACTAAAGCAATTATTAACACAATATAAAAATATATAACATTTTTCAGTTAATATTGAAAAATCAGCTTTTATCCCGATTAATCTTTAAGAAGAAGAAACTAATTATATTAAGTATAACACTGAATTCTTAGTTACAGATAGAGTTAAATATCTAGGACTTATTATACATGAAGATCCAAATAATCTCTTTTATAATAATGATATGCCACTTCAAATTGAAAATTTCAAATTGTTAGAAACATGGCATAAACAAAATCAACTCTCTTGGTTAGGCCGTATTAATACAATTAAAATGATGACAATTCCTAAATATCTTTACTTATTCAAAACTCTTCCTTTAGCACTTTCAGACAACTATCTTTAAATCAGCAAAGAATGATAAACTCTTTTATATGGGCATACAAGAAACCAAGAATCACAAAGCATACCGAATCTTATTAATTATTATAGAGCAGTACACATGAGTCACATTGTCGTCTGGAATCACAGTACTCCATCAAAACTATGGGTACAAATAGAAACACACTTAACTAAACAACAACATATGAGAGACACATGTTGGTTACCTATAACAGTTAGATCACATCATTTATATCAACACAAATTTACCAAATGTACATTGGATGCTTAGAAACATAGATATTGGCAGCAGATAAGAGCCATAGGCCCAGCAAGTCTGCCCGATATTACCTAACAGTATAAACTTATCTAGTTCGTAGGACATTTTTAAAGTCCCCAACAGTGTTTGTCATTACTACCTCTTGAGGAAGTTTATTCCATAAATCAATCACTCTTTCTGTAAAGAAGTGCTTCCTCAAATTACTCCTGAATCTACTAAACTTCAGCTTGAGATCATGACCCCTTGCTCTTGAATTTTCCATTTTATGTAAAATACCCACAGCCTCAGTTTTACTAAGCCCTTTAACGTACTTGAAAGTTGCTATCATATCACCTCTTTCCCTTTTCTCCTCTAAGCTATACATAGAAACATAGATACTTGGGATAAGATAGCCAGGAACGTTTCAACTATAACTAACTCTATATCTCCTCTAACCCCTTTATTGAATAATCCTGCTCTTCTGCAGAAACAAATGTTCACGGCATCAAATCTAGAAGAGACTATGCCTATTTATCTTCTAACAGAAGAAGGAAAGCTTAAATTTCGAAATACCCTAAATAAACGAATTGGGCTCCCCCTTTCACCAATCGTTCGTATATTTTCAAACTAGACATGGCATTATGACTAGCCCCCATAAAGATATGCTTTTAAGGCCTTTAACAAAATTTGAAACTTTAAATATTTCCCCAGAAATATTTAAAACCCACATATCAACTATATACAAAATTCTACAAGAAACTTCACCTGACAGACAACCGACATACCTCAAATACTGGGAAATAGAACTACAGAAATAACTAACAGACACACAGTGGAAAAAAATCTTCCAACTAACTGCTAAATATTCTATCGCTTCAAATATGCTCAAACTAAATTACAAAATTTTGTTTATGTGGCATCTTACTCCCCAAAAACTAAGACAGATTTTCCCAGGAGCTTCAGCTAAATGCTGCAGGGGTGCAGAGAGATAGGAACCATAATGCATATCTGGTATCCTTGCCCTGTATTAAAGAGGTTCTGGGTAATGATAAACAATGACATCAATTCAACCCTGGATACAAATATTACATTATCCCCTGAACTAATTCTTACTAACCTTTACCCGAATATATAAGATGTAAACTTTGTAACAAATTACTTCAAACTATGTTAAATTGTGCCAATTCCAAACACCTTATTCCCCATTTATGGAAGAAACCACAAATACCAACATATAACCAGTGGGTTAAAGAAATAAATTACGTACTTGCCCTTGAAAAAATGCATTATAGCTTTGCAGGCAAAAGAGACTTTATCTTAGATGGGAACAAAATCATTGATAAACTGTAAACAGATGAATATAAACATGTATAGTCTTCCTAGCTAAGTTAAAAATCTATTTATTCTAATAGAAAGGAAGAACCTACTACCGATATTATTGAAACAAGATTGCTGGATTTACATTGTAATAATCTCATGTATTTTTTTTCCTTTCTTTCTTTTCTATCTTTTTTTCTTTCTTTCTCTTTCTCCGTTTCTACAAGTTTTTCCTCTTCTTTTCCTCTTTCTTTTTAATGTATAAAAATGCATAATAAAGCACATTGTTTTAATATATAGTAGAATGTACACTTAACAATGTATAGAGGAATGTGGATTTGTTAATGTTATGAATATGTATTAAAACCAATAAAAAAAGAGTTCAATTTAAAACAGAATTACCAGAAAATTACCAGAAAAATAATAAACTTGTGCATTCTGATCCTTCGTTAGGATCTGAATGCGGAAGTAAGTGTTTTTCGGCTCTTTTTGAAGCCGGATTGATTCCGGTGCAAAGTCACCATGCTAAAATCTGTTCAAATCCAGATCTTAACGTGATGAACATGCTCCAGAATTGATCCGGCTCTGAAAATAGCCGAACAGCCCTTACTTCCTAAAGGACCTGAATACACAAGTCTAAAAAATAACCAGAATTAGCGATTATTAGTTATGTGTTGCAGTCGAGTGTTAAAAAAGTTAACACAACTGGAGACCTGTAGTAAAGTGTTAGGGCTACAAGAAAAATATAACAAAACATGTAAAATATAATAAAATAAAATATTATACTCATACACAGTAAATACATATTAAATGTAAAATGAATGTTATATTATTGAAATAAATGTAAAAAAACTGTTTTAAAGTGATCTGGTATACATGACAAAGTGTTTGACATGGAAGGGCTCAAAGATATAAAAGATATAATATATATATATATATACAGGTATATATATATATATATATATATATATATATATATACACACACACACACAATTTAACAGGTGTGTCACCCCTTCCCCTCATGAAAGAAAAATTGCCTATAAATACAAAAAAAATAATCATAAATTATATCACATTTAAATTCAAAATAAAACATTCAATTACAAATATTCATTCAGGGCAGTATATCTGTTGTGTTAAAAACTATAACTAGGGAATTTGCATCCCTTTTCATATTAATGGAGGTTTCCAATAGTTGTTTCAGAATTTTTATAGTAGCATTCCTCTGTCTAATACTTCTCATAAAAGTAGGTATTTATTCCTTTACTTATCTCCATTTTAATAACAGCATTTGTTAGAGAAAGATGTCAATTGATCAACATCATACTCACTCCTTATTGATCTCACGCCTTTGTAAAGCTGAACAAAATATTCTCATGGCTCCTATTGATTATCATGTGTATAGTGCTTAACTGAATCCTACCTTAGAGGAATCCTAAAATCTGTAGCGCTTCAGTGCCTATACTGAATCTTCTGTTAGAGGGATCAAGAGATCTGCACCACTTCAATATATATACTGAATGTTCTGAAATTGTGCATCAATACCTGTTCGGTGGCTTCTTCCACTCTCCGCCAAACATCTAGTGCGGGCAGTTACCAACGGCTACTTTCCCACTGATTGAGTCAGGTGCTCTGATGTCATTGCGTGCGTAACCACCGAAACAATATAGCAACATGTCTCAACTATCAGTATCCAAAGGCTCAACTGCTCCATACAGTGTGTACACAACTATATAAATAAGATGCTAAGCCTACCTACTTAATTTATAGTAGAGAAATAGCCTAGCCCCTAATGGGGAGTGCATGCATGCTGTGGTCTTTGGATATCAATTGCATGAACCCTGGTTTTGGATTTATATATATATATATATATATATATATATATATATATGTATATATATATATACAGTATATACACTATATATACAGTATATATACTCACCGGCCACTTTATTAGGTGATTAGATTTATTAGGTGTTCAATTGCTAATCAGCCAATCACATGACATCAACTCAATGCATTTAGGCATCTAGACGTGGTGAAGACGATTTCTGAATAAAGGGGATTTAAGTGACTTTGAACTTGGCATGGTTGTTGGTGCCAGACGGACTGGTCTGAGTATTTAAAAAATTATTTTCACACACAACCATCTCTAGGGTTTACAGAGAATGGTCAAAAAAAGAGAAAATATACAGTGAGCGTCAGTTGTGTGGACGACAATGCCTTGTTGATGTCAGAGGTCAGAGAAGAATGGGCAGACTGGTTAGAGATGATAGAAAGGCAACAGTAACTAATAACCACTCGTTACAACCAAGGTATGCAGAATACTATCTCTAAACCCACAACACATCAAACCTTGAAAAAGATAGGCTACAGCAGCAGAAGACCACACCGGGTGCCACTCCTGTCAGCTAAGAACAGGAAACTGAGGCTACAATTAGCACAGGATCACCAAAATTGGACAATAGAAGATTGGAAAAACGTTGCCTGGTCTGATGAGTCTCAAATTTCAGCTGTGACATTCAGATGGTAAGGTCAGAATTTGGAGTAAACAACATGAAAGCATGGATCCATCCTGCATTGTATCAACGGTTCAGGGTGGTGGTGGTATAATAGTGTGGGGGATATTTTCTTGACACACTTTGGGCCCCATAGTACCAATTGAGCATTGTTTAAACACCACAGCCTACCTGAGTATTGTTGCTGACCATGTCCATCCCTTTATGACTACAGTGTACCAATCTTCTGATGGCTACTCCCAGCAGGATAATGCACCATGTCACAAAGCTCAAATCATCTCAAACTGTTTTTTTGAACATGACAATGAGTTCACTGTACTCCAATGGCCTCCACAGTCACCAGATCTCAATCCTATAGAGCACTTTTGGGATGTGGTGGAACAGGAGATTCGCATCATGGATGTGCAGCCGACAAATCTGCAGCAACTGTGTTATGCTATCATGTCAATATGGACAAAAATCTCTGAGGAATGTTTCCAACACCTTGTTGAATCTATGCCACAAATAATTAAGGCATTTCTGAAGGCAAAAGGGGGTCCAACCCAGTACTAGCAAGGTGTACCTAATAAAGCAGATACATATAAATAAATAAATATATATATATATATATATATATATATATATGTATATATATATAAATGAGCAAATGGAGAGCACTCTCACGTTAAGTCAACTTGCCAGGGTGCAAACAGAGAACAAATAACAATAAACGATGGCTTGCACTCACTGGTCTTTTGCAAAAAACGTGCCTTCCTGAGGAAGGGGATACGGTCCCTGAAACGTTTGATTAAAGGCATGTTTTTTGCAAAAGACCAGTGAGTGCAAGCCATTGTTTATTGTTATATATATATATATATATATATATATATATCATACAAAAGGAAATGACAAGAGGCAATCCAGGCTCCAATGTAAAAGTTAAAATTTCATCATTTATTCACAAAGTTTCATTAAAATGTAGGTATAACATCACCAACTAACAGCATTCATCCAACGTGCTTCCTGCCCATACGGCACTTCATCAGGGATACACAAATGTTCCCTGGCATCCTTTAAGTAGTCTAAATCATTAACCCTTTCTCTACATATGAGAGAACTAGGGATAAAATTTAAAGTGACATGATTGTAATACATCAATTAACGTCTTCTATCATGTTTTTACAAATTCCCTGTAATTTGCACAAGAATTCTAGCATAGTAACTAATTGTCAACACACTTTTTTTTTCTTTCATAAAACATATTAACCCCTTAGTGACCAGAGCACTTTTCTATTTTTTAACCATTTGGGACCAGGGCTATTTTTACATTTCTGCGGTGTTTGTGTTTAGCTGTAATTTTCCTCTTACTCATTTACTGTACCCACACATATTATATTCAATTTTTCTCACCATTGAATGGACTTTCTGAAGACACCATTATTTTCATCATATTTTATAATTTACTATAATTTTTTGTATAAAATATGATGAAAAAATGTAAACAAAAACCCACACTTTTTCTAAATTTGACCCCCAAAATATGTTACAAATCTACAACCACCAAAAAACACCCATGCTAAATAGTTTCTAAACTTTGTTCTGAGTTTAGAAATACCCAATGTTTACATGTTCTTTGCTTTTTTGAAAGTTATAGGGCAGTAAGTACAAGTAGCACTTTGCTATTTCCAAACCATTTTTTTTTTTTCAAAATTAGCGATAGTTACATTGCAACATTGATATCTGTTAGGAATCCCTGATTAACCCTTCACATTTATATATATATATTTTTTAGTAGACAACCCAAAGTATTGATCTAGGGCCATTTTGGTATATTTCATGCCACCATTTCACTGCCAAATGCGATCAAATAAAAAAAATCCTTCACTTTTTCACAAACTTTTTCACAATTTTAGGATTCTCACTGAAATTATTTCCAAACAGCTTGTGCAATTATGGCACACATGGTTATAAATGCTTCTCTGGGATCCCCTTTGTTCAGAAATAGCAGACATATATGACTTTGGCATTGCTTTTTGGTAATTAGAAGGCCGCTAAATGCCACTGCGCTCCACACTTTTTGGAATATATATCTGGCGCTCCAAAAAATAGAGCAAGATGTAATATGGGGATAAACTAAATGAATATGGATTGAGCAAATATATATCATGCTAATACATTCGGCTAGATTACGAGTTTTGCGTTATGAGTGAAAAAGCTTCATAACGCTGCTTTTTCACTAACGCTGCTATTACGAGTCTTGTAGGTATAGCTGTACCGCACACTTTTTTGGCCGTCACGCAACGTAACTACCGCACCTTTCAAAAAGTCCTTTTTCAATGGGTCTTCCACAGCGCCGGTATTACGAGTTTGACTGTCCGGCCAAAAAGTGAGCGGTACAGTCTATAACTACAAGATCCGTACCGTCACCTGAAAGTCAGTAGTTATGAGTTTTATGTTACAAAGCTGTACCATAAAACTAATAACTAAAGTGTTACAAAGTACACTTACACCCATAAACTACCTATTAACCCCTAAACCGAGGCCTTCCCTCATCGCAAACACTAAAATAAAATTATTAACCCCTAATCTGCCGATTCCGGACATCGCCGCCACTATAATAAACATATTAACCCCTAAACCGCCGTACTCCCGCATCACAAACACTAGTTAAATATTATTAACCCCTAATCTGCTGCCCCCAATGTCGCCGCCACTATACTAAAGTTATTAACCCCTAAGTCTAACCCTAACGTAACCCTAACCCTAACAACCACTAACTTTAACATAAATTAAAATAATTCCAAATAAAAATTACAATTAATACCTAAATAAATCCTATTTAAAACTAAATACATACTTACCTGTAATATAAAACCTAATCTAGCTACATTATAACTAATAGTTATATTGTAGCTATCTTAGGTTTTATTTTTATTTCACAGGTAAGTTTGTATTTATTTTAACTAGGTAGACTAGTTAGTAAATAGTTATTAACTATTTACTAACTACCTAGCTAAAATAAATACAAAGCTACCTATAAAATAAAACCTAACCTGTCTTACACTAAAACCTAACATTACACTAAAATTAAATAAATTAAATAAAAAAAAACATTTATCTAAATTACAAAAAATAATAAACACTAAATTACACAAAATAAAAAAGAAATGATCAAATATTTAACCTAATAACCTTAATAAAAAAGCCCCCCAAGGGGGGGCGGAGCTTGGCCGCACTGAGTAATGGCCGCCTGTTAGGAAAGCTCCCGGGCCCTTATCTGCTAGTCGGGCACATAATAGCAACCATGTGGGGGGCAAAGCCGATCTCTCATCAGTAGAAAGAGGGGAGATGGTAAAGAGACCAATAAGCCTCCTTAACGGACCTTGTGGGCAACAGCGCAACTAGACACAGCTCCAATGACTCCTGCGGCCCAGTATTAACACGCAACTACGGAGCGCAGGTGAGAGTTACAAACCTCACGGGGACAATCAGCGGCGAGAGGGACTGAAGTACAAAGCACTACAGATCACCGGAGCGTCTGGACCCGCTAATCGAAACAAACCGGTCACACGCAGCAAGGGGGTGAGGCGAGACCAGAACCACCACATACCCAGCAGTGCTCACAGCTGCCCCATAGCACACGAGGAAGCTGAAGAAATAAGGTACAGACCATATACGCACCTAATAGCATATTATATATGCTTCGGGGGACAGCTCCCAGGAAGATAAAAGCAAAATAAGAGACAGAGGGGAAAAACCGGTGGGGCCATAGGAGAGTGGGGACCATAAAAACACTGCAGGCCTGACAAACCTCGTGGTGGCAGAAAGCACTTCTGTTCAATTCACACATGCATTCTTGTTGCCTTTAAAAATCAGTGCAAAACTATATACAGACTGATATACCTTTGAAAACAGGGTCCATTTTCAGATTGCAGCCTATGATTCACGCTGTTTCCAGCTAGGTTTAAACACAATGTCTAGTACCTAAAGGATTGATGTGGAACACTAGAACATACCTCTATGATAAAGTAATCACTCACTAAGTGGGACAGAAATATACAGGAAGTTTAACAGACAAATATAGCTGACCACAATACCCTGGGTATGCCAGCAAAAAAACTAACTAAGCTAGACACCCCAGCTAAAGCAAAGAAGATAAATCATTACATGAAACCTATTGACAGCACAGTACCTCAGACTTCAGACACGACTGAAATGGCCCTTAAAACTACACAAAGTGAGGATATACAGGCTGATGGAGCCATGTGTGAGATCACCAAGGCTGATTTACAACACCTAGCAACTAAAGAGGACATTAAATCAGCTATGTCTGACATGAGGGAAATGTTTGGTGAGATGAAAAAAGACATAAAGAAGGTAGAACGCAAACTATCCACTATGGAAGAGGGGCATAACATAGCGACTCAAGACATACAACATCTGTCTCAACTCTCTTATGACCAAGAGGAAGTTATACATAACCTCATGGAGAAAGTAGAAGATCTTGATAATAGGGGGCTCCGTAATAATCTAAGAATAAGAGGGGTCCCTGAGAGCATACACCCCCCCGCAATTCCAGGTTACCTACAGGACCTCTTCAGAACAGTAAAAGGATCAAATACAGCCCCAGATGTTATTATTGAACGAGCACACAGAGCCTTGAGAGCAAAACCCCCAGCAAAAGCTCCCCCGAGAGACATCATCGTGAAACTTCTCAACTACACAGAAAAAGAGGAGATACTAAGACACTCTCGCCAAAAAAAACAGATCATGCATGCAGGTATACACATACAAATTTTCACGGATTTGAGTCCTGCTACACTACAGAAACAAAGGGACCTACAGTTCGTGACCACAGTATTAAGAGCCCAGAAGATTCCCTACAGATGGGAATTTCCAGTGAGCATCACGGCCACAAGAGGAGATAAATCTGCATTACTACGCAACATGGAGGATATTCCAACATTTTGTGAGACACTGCAAATAAAGATCCCGACACCATCGGATCTGCCAATGCCACAAAGACACAGAAGACCATTTGTGCCCAGCTCCGAGAGGGGATCGGGCCCACCCTCCACTGCCCCTACAACTTCTCAGGATGTGCCTACATAGGACTATCTCTATTTTGGCCTCTGGCTGCCTCTCCAGTTTAGACAGATGAGTATTTATATAAAGAATGCATACAAGCTGTTGTTGTTTAATATTATGTTTAAAATAGTTATGAAGCACGTAGAAATGCTGGCCTAGATTTGGAGTTTGGCGTTAGCCGTGAAAACCAGCGTTAGACCCTATTTTGTGTGACTCCAAATACCGGAGGTAGCCTAAAACCAGCGTTAGGAGCCTCTAACGCTCACTTTTCAGCCGCAACTTTTCCATACCGCAGATCCCCTTACGTAAATTGCGTATCCTATCTTTTCAATGGGATTTTTCTAACTCCGGTATTTAGAGTCGTGTCTGAAGTGAGCGTTAGAACTCTAACGACAAAACTCCAGCCGCAGGAAAAAAGTCAGTAGTTAAGAGCTTTCTGGGCTAACGCCGGTTTATAAAGCTCTTAACTACTGTACTCTAAAGTACACTAACACCCATAAACTACCTATGTACCCCTAAACCGAGGTCCCCCCACATCGCCGACACTCGATTAAATTTTTTAACCCCTAATCTGCCGACCGCCACCTACGTTATACTTATGTACCCCTAATCTGCTGCCCCTAACACCGCCGACCCCTATATTATATTTATTAACCCCTAACCTGCCCCCCACAACGTCGCAGCCAGCTACCTACAATAATTAACCCCTAATCTGCCGACCGCAAAGCGCCGCCACCTACGTTATACTTATGTACCCCTAATCTGCTGCCCCTAACACCGCCGACCCCTATATTATATTTATTAACCCCTAATCTGCCCCCCTCAACGTCGCCTCCACCTGCCTACACTTATTAACCCCTAATCTGCCGAGCGGACCGCACCGCTATTATTATAAAGTTATTAACCCCTAATCCGCCTCACTAACCCTATAATAAATAGTATTAACCCCTAATCTGCCCTCCCTAACATCGCCGACACCTAACTTCAAACATTAACCCCTAATCTGCCGACTGGAGCTCACCGCTATTCTAATAAATGTATTAACCCCTAAAGCTAAGTCTAACCCTAACACTAACACCCCCCTAAGTTAAATATAATTTAAATCTAACGAAATAAATTAACTCTTAATAAATTATTCCTATTTAAAGCTAAATACTTACCTGTAAAATAAATCCTAATATAGCTACAATATAAATTATAATTATATTATAGCTATTTTAGGATTAATATTTATTTTACAGGCAACTTTGTATTTATTTTAACCAGGTACAATAGCTATTAAATAGTTAAGAACTATTTAATAGCTAAAATAGTTAAAATAATTACAATATTACCTGTAAAATAAATCCTAACCTAAGTTACAATTAAACCTAACACTACACTATCAATAAATTAATTAAATAAACTACCTACAATTACTTACAATTAACCTAACACTACACTATCAATAAATTAATTAAATACAATTCCTACAAATAAATACAATTAAATAATCTAGCTAAAGTACAAAAAATAAAAAAGAACTAAGTTACAAAAAATAAAAAAATATTTACAACAATTTTAAACTAATTACACCTACTCTAAGCCCCCTAATAAAATAACAAAGCCCCCCAAAATAAAAAAATGCCCTACCCTATTCTAAATTACTAAAGTTCAAAGCTCTTTTACCTAGACTTAGCTTTAGGGATTAATACATTTATTAGAATAGCGGTGAGCTCCAGTCGGCAGATTAGGGGTTAATGTTTGAAGTTAGGTGTCGGCGATGTTAGGGAGGGCAGATTAGGGGTTAATACTATTTATTATAGGGTTAGTGAGGCGGATTAGGGGTTAATAACTTTATAATAATAGCGGTGCGGTCCGCTCGGCAGATTAGGGGTTAATAAGTGTAGGCAGGTGGAGGCTACGTTGAGGGGGGCAGATTAGGGGTGAATAAATATAATATAGGGGTCGGCGGTGTTAGGGGCAGCAGATTAGAGGTACATAAGTATAACGTAGGTGGCGGCGCTTTGCGGTCGGCAGATTAGGGGTTAATTATTGTAGGTAGCTGGCTGCGACGTTGTGGGGGGCAGGTTAGGGGTTAATAAATATAATATAGGGGTCGGCGGTGTTAGGGGCAGCAGATTAGGGGTACATAGGGATAATGTAAGTAGCGGCGGTTTACGGAGCGGCAGATTAGGGGTTAATAATAATATGCAGGGGTCAGCGATAGCGGGGGCGGCAGAATAGGGGTTAATAAGTGTAAGGTTAGGGGTGTTTAGACTCGGGGTACATGTTAGAGTGTTAGGTGCAGACGTAGGAAGTGTTTCCGCATAGCAAACAATGGGGCTGCGTTAGGAGCTGAACGCGGCTTTTTTGCAGGTGTTAGGTTTTTTTTCAGCTCAAACAGCTCCATTGTTTCCTATGGGGGAATCGTGCACGAGCACGTTTTTGAGGCTGGCCGCTTGCGTAAGCAAATCTGGTATCGAGAGTTGAAGCTGCGTTAAATATGCTCTACGCTCCTTTTTTGGAGCCTAACGCAGCCTTTATGTGGACTCTCAATACCAGAGTTATTTTTATGTTGCGGCCAGAAAAAAGCCGGCGTTAGCTACGCGGGTCGTTACCGACAAAACTCCAAATCTAGGCCGCTGTGTCTAGGCCTGGAGATTGTTGATGAGTAAAAATTGACACTTAACTAATAATATCTAACCAATGAGTTTTAATGCACAACCTGGTTCTCTAGAAAATAACTATATGTTGTAACTATAATCCCTTCACATGCCAAGAATTCATGCATTAGCGTGAAGTACATAACACTATTTTCAAAACCATTATTGCTGCCCCTAGGGATAGGAGCCCCTTCCCTCATCCAGCACAACAAGAGTATAAAAGTTCCTTTTCATTGACAAGACTTGTGCACATTAGTCTCTGTTAAATTGAAATAGTTAAGTTGATATTTGTATTTAAACTATTGTTGACAGTTTTGTTTTTCTCCTCTTCCCTCTATCCCCTTCCCATACCCAATTCCTAGGTTGTCTATATAGTCCTCCCTGCTGGATAGTAACCACAATCACACAGACGATGAGGCTTGAGGGTTCGGCGCTGACAGTAGGCTCATAGAACTTAAGACTTTATAGACATAGCATACTCACTAGGGATGGCTATATCATCAAAAAAACACAAACAAAACATTATATCGGTTAATGTAAGGGGATTCAATGTTCCTAAAAAAAGATCCATAATCACGCATGATTTAAACAGACTACAGGGGGACATTGTCCTGATTCAGGAGACACACTTCAAGAAAGGGTCCAAACCGAAATGGTACAACCGTTTCTACCCTACCGCATACTTCTCATCCGGACCTGCAAAGAAATGTGGGGTGGGAATAATCATAAGACAAAACATACCACTAAAAGTTACAAACATTGAGAGAGACACTGAAGGCAGGGTGCTTATTCTGATTGGCACTTTGCACGGACGCCCAATCACAATCATAAACAGATCACAATCTACATTCCTGCGCACGCTATCAGGGAAAATTCTGGATAACTTGAAAGGGGTAACATTCATGGGCGGAGACTTAAATGTCCCACTCCACCCAGACATAGACACATCGGGAGGCAAAACAAGCATACCCCAAAAAGATATCAATCATATAAACAATCAAATAAGTACACTGGCGCTATACGATGTGTGGCGTACATTTCACCCCTCGAACAGGGACTACACTTTTTTCTCTAACCCCCACGGAGTATACTCTCGACTTGATTACATTTTCACCGACTCCATAGGCCTCCCCCTAGTCAGGAACACCTCAATCTACCCCACCACGTGGTCAGACCACGCTCCTGTGACGTGCCAGATAGAGTGGCCGGATTCCACAGTCACCCCGTACATCTGGAGACTAGATGACAGTGTCCTAGACCTCCCTCTGATACAATCAGACATAGAGAAAAACCTATTGGAATACTTCCAGATCAATAGCACACCAGATGTATCGCAGGTCAGTGTATGGGAGGCACATAAGTGTGTAATACGAGGTTTGTTAATGAAGCATAAGGCAAATACAATTAGACAGCAAAGAACCAAGCACAACACTATCCTAGAGAATCTTAAGCAACTAGAACAGGAACACAAAAAAACCCCCAAAAATGCTGAACTCACGACCCGCCTTGATCAGACAAGGTCAGAGTTTAATGTATACCTTCAACAAGAACAACAGAAAAGGGCATTGCGGTTGCGCCAAAAATATTATGAACAGGGAGATAAGGCAAGGAAACTACTGGCCAGAACACTAAAACGCAGACAGCTGAAAACGCATGTACACCATATTAAAAATAAACTCAACCAGGTCAAGTATGATAGTACGTCAATCGCAGAGGTGTTCCGTTCATACTTCGCGAAATTATATAATTTAGGGGAGACAGAAGCTGGTAGCAACCTTTCAACCCAAAAAGAACAAGCGATAACTACCTACCTGGAAGGAGTTAACCTGCCCAAATTAGACAAAGACCAGGCAGAAAAATTAGACTCCCCAATTAATATTAAAGAAATTCTTGACACAATTAAATCCCTTACCTCGGGGAAAAGCCCGGGCCCAGATGGTTTCGGGGTAAAATATTATAAAAAATTTGCCCATATACTTGCCCCGAACCTACTACTCCTCTTTGACGCAATCAAACAAACAGGAGGATTTCCGGCATCATTACTAGAAGCTCACATCATTATGATTCCTAAGCCAGGTAAAACTCCAGATACACCAGAAAATTTCCGGCCAATTTCCCTCCTGAATACAGATGTAAAAATATACACTAAGATACTGGCAAACAGACTGAACCCCCTTCTTACACACCTCATATCATCTGATCAAGTGGGCTTTATACCTGAAAGGGAGGCAAGGGACAACACCATTAAGGTGTTGCAGCTTGCAGACCTGGCACGTAACACTGGACAAGACCTAGTTCTCATTTCCACAGATGCCGAAAAGGCCTTCGACAGGGTGGACTGGGACTTTCTCAGGGCCGCCCTGCGAGGTATGAATATAGGTAGCAGTTTTATTGAAAATGTATTCTCCCTGTATGCTGACCCAAGGGCGAGGGTCAGGACTAACTCAGTCCTATCTGAGCCTTTCAGCATCAGAAATGGGACGAGACAGGGGTGTCCCTTGTCTCCACTCCTATTTGCCATTTCCATCGAGGTATTAGCATGCAAGATAAGGTCGCAAAAAGAAATAAGAGGAGTCTTTGCTAAAGAAAAGGAATATAAGCTGGCAATGTATGCCGATGATATTTTACTTACACTGACCAAAATAGATAGATCTCTACCGCCCCTTTTACAAGCATTTGAAGACTACGGCAAAGTATCAAACTTTCATTTAAACCTTTCGAAATCTGAGCTAATCAACATAAACACCCCGACACCTGTCATATCTAACCTCAGACACATTTGCCCCATCAAGATACAACACTCTCATGTAAAATATCTGGGCATTCAAATCACACGTCACTTTAGCGACCTATTTGCAAAAAATTACATTCCCCTATTAAAAGAAGGCACAAATGACCTCTCCAGATGGAAAAATAAAACACTGTCTTGGATAGGTAGGATACATACTGTAAAGATGAATATCCTCCCCCGCATCCTATACATATTACAGGCACTACCCATACCATTACCAAAAGATTATCTAACCCAACTACAGGGTAACATAGAAAAATTCATATGGAACGGGATCAAACCCAGAGTGCCTAGGAAAACTCTATACCTGCCAAGAGAGAGAGGAGGTTTGGGCGTCCCAAACCTATACCTATACAGAATGGCGATAGTTTTTCAGAAAATAGTGGAATGGAGCCACAACTTAGGCACTAGGCAATGGATAGACCTAGATAGGGAAATACTACAGGTCGATAATATGGGAGGGATAGCTTGGTTACAGACAAAACAAAGACCAGCAAACATTGGTGACTATCCCCTAATAGTGGAAGTGCTCCAAAGGTGGGGCACGTTGATTAACACTAGCACACAAATAACATCCAGACCAGCACCGCTGACCCCTCTCGTTGGGAACCCCGACTTACCATTCATGACCAAGCTTAGACAGACCTTGGGCTCCCCGACCCAACTAAAAGATTGCACCCTCCACACAGTTATGAGCGGAGGGAAGCTATTACCATTGACTGAGCTAGTGGGGACTCTGGGTGACAATCCACAAGTGTGGTTCATGCATGCACAATTGTCCCACTATGTAAATACCCACAAGCTGCAAAAATTCTTTAAAAGACAACGCACGCATTTCGAAACTATATGCACCTCTGCGCTACCTCTGCGCCACCTCATATCAACACTATACAAATTGCTACTGAACACTGAAAAAGAGCAGCTACCCTCATTCTGTCATAAGTGGACCAAAGAACTAAACACAGAAATCTTGTATGGGGAATGGATGCGAATTTTCCGCAACCACAAAAAAGCTTCTGTCTCGGCCAAAGTACAGGAAACAAATTATAAATACATGTCTAAATGGTATCTTACTCCTGTAAGAATACAAAAAATATATAAACAGACCAGCAATAAATGTTGGAGAGGCTGTGGGCTACCTGCAGACATGCTCCACGTGTGGTGGGATTGTGAGAAGTTGGAATCCTACTGGGAAAGTATTATACGAGAAAAGGGGGATAAACCTCCCTAGAAATGGTTAAACTACCCACAACCTTAGAACCAAAAACAACTTTTAAAAGCAAATAAACCGCTAGTCACTCCTCTGTTTCCTGGCCGGGAACTGGAAACACCGGCATCAGGTGGCTAGAGTGACAATGCGGTATTAGACTCTAAAGTTTAAATAACAAACGCGTTTCGGCTCCGTGAGCCTTTGTCAATGTTTCACTTAGAGATTCTAAAATGAATAAGCCGAGGCTGTAGTGTGCGCGGCTTTTTATTTGAACCTTGTACTATTGCTATCCAATCCGGAGGGTGCTACAAGACAACGCCTCATTATCTATCAATGGGCGTTCAGGTATGCTTCCACCCACTGTTAAAAGAACTAGGATTGGATATTAGTTAGGTTCTCTTCTAATGGTCTGCACTATTATTGGTGGATTATATCAGAAAAGTAAAAGTCAATCACGCTCTTTCTCTTGCATTACTTAAAAGATGACATTTATTACCATCCTATAACGGTGAATTGAAGATATATATTATCAATGAAAAATCATTCAATTTGGAAATTAATCCAACACCGGATAAATCTCTTATAAAGTGTTATTATTTATCATTCATGGTAAGACATCAACCTACAAGTAAGATGCATATTAATAAGAATCCGAATTTCAATCCCTATTTGCTTATAGATAACAATTCCTTAGAAGATAGTCTATAGCTCCCCATTATTGTGTTATTCACAGAGTGTATTTCATGGTTGCCATAAATATCGCACTTGTTAAAAAGGATTGTGTTTATATTTATATAAGCTTCTTAGGTTATACATGCACAAAATTCTTATACAAAGCTCCACTATGTATCTTACAATTATAAAATAATATGACTTTGGACAGTGGGTGATTACAGATATATGTGCAGTTTTGAAAAACAAATATAATGATTCTATTGCATCTATATCACTAGCAATCAGAGCATCTGAAGTCAGTGTGTGAGATGGTTAGGTTATAATGTAGGGTGGTGGGTCACATATGACATATAAAGGCCATTGACTTTCTTTAGCAAAAAGGATTAAACAGGACAAGAAAACGTATTATCGTCTCACTTTGGCCTTGTTAATTTATCATTTACAGAGCCCTTATGTTAGCTTGTCTATGGACTATTTGATATATGCCCAATTCACCGTTACACATCCAATTATTACGGTGGCCAAATTATTCATTATTGGGAACCACATATCACTCTAAAATAAAGTGATATTAATTGGAAATACAAAACACATACTGACAGACAGCAATAGAGAAAGTAATCACTATTCAGATATATACCCAATAATTGTTAAACTCATTCATGCCATTGGGTATGACAGTGTTCAGATTGAAAACCCATTTGGTTTCCATCTTTAACAGTCTGTTTTCCGTATTCCCCCCTCTTATTCCTGGTTTCAGTTTCTCTAATCCCCAGCATTTTAAAGCATTGGTTTTCCCACTATGATATTGAAGAAAGTGTTTAGCTACACTCGTTATTTGTTTTTTATCTTCAATATCTTTGTGGGCTGTCCTTATATTGCTCAGATGTTCAGTTATACGTTTACCCAGACTGCGTGTAGTCATGCCAACGTAATATAAATTACAACTACAGGATATGCAGTAAATTACGTTGGTACTTTGACAATTGATGTGTTCTTTTATGGTCCACGTATAATTAAATCTGTCCACTATAGATTGTTTTTTTACCATATGCTGGCATACTTTACAATGCCCACAGCCTATAGAACCCTTGTAAGTTGGAGATTTCTTTGCATTCCTGTCATAGTGACTAGTTATAAGCTTGTCACTGATGTTACTTGCTCTCCTGTATGTTACTAACGGTCTCTCAGGTAGCAATGGTTTTAAAAGTGTGTCCTGGGTAAGGACATACCAATGTTTTCGTAAAATGCTGGTAATGTGATCACTTTGTGGTGAGAAAGTGGTAATAAACCTAAGAGGGGTATTAGATTCTTTTAATTTGGGAGTTAAAAGTTCCCGTCTATCCTTCAGTAATACTCGATTGTAAGCTTTGGCTAGTAACTTTCTAGAATAACCACGTTCCAATAATCTTTCTCTCAGATCTCTCGCAGCTATCTTAAAGTTCTCAATAGTACTGCAATTACGTCGTAGACGTATATATTCCCCCATTGGGAGCCCCCTAATAGTTGCTGGATGGTGATAACTATTAGCATCTAAAATATTATTAGTGGAGGTAGGCTTTCTGTATGCCGATGTTTCAATAGTATTATCGGTTTTATGAATATACAGGTCCAAAAATTCCACTTTTGTCTTATTTATGGTAGATGTGAGGTATAGTCCAAAGGGATTGTCATTGAGAACTGTTATAAATTCAGTCAAAAGGTCTGGTGGTCCATTCCATACGAATAATATATCATCTATATATCTGGACCAGTGGGAGACATATTGGGTCAGATGTTTAAGGTCTTCATTGAAAACCACTGTTTCCTCCCACCAGCCCAGATATATATTAGCGTATGTCGGGGCACAGGATGTGCCCATGGCGGTACCACATGTCTGTAAATAGAATTTATCGTCAAATACGAAAAAGTTGTGAGTGAGTACAAACTTTAACATATCCAAAATAAATTCTTTAACCTCTTGAGTCATATTTGTATTCTTGTTGAGATAGTGTGTGGTTGCTCTACAACCCCACTCAGTTTTTATGCTAGTGTAGAGCGATTCCACATCACAAGTTACCAACAGAGCATTTGTATCAATCTGGAGATCATTGATTTTATTCAAAAGATGCATTGTATCCCTCGTGTATGATGGTAGGGATTCTACAATGTATCTCAGCCTAGCATCAATATATTTACTAGCTTTCTCAGTTAAGGAACCGATCCCTGAGACTATTGGTCTCCCTGGTGGTTTGATAGTATCCTTATGAATTTTAGGCAGTAAATATAGAGTGGCTATTTTGGGTTGTGTAATTTCTAGAAAGTTAAATTCTTTTTGATCTATAGTACCACATGCTAGAGCTGATTTGATCAGTTTATTGTAACTATTAAGGAACATATCCATAGGATTACAAAGTAGAATTCTGTAATTCAGAGGATTATTTAGTTGGCGTAGTGCCTCCTCTCTGTACATATTGTCAGGCCAAATTACAATATTCCCCCCTTTATCACTACTTTTAATCTGGACATGTTTTAGTTCAGATAGTTGTTTTAGTGCCATGTTCTCTTCTTTACTTAGATTAAAACCGGAAGTTTCAGTGTTCCCTTGAATATTAAGAATATCCTGGCATACTAAGTTCAGAAATGTGAGTGCACTATGTGAAGTACTGTTCGGGGGTACAAATTTGGACTTTGTTTTCAATATGTTGCGCCAACTAGTGTTTTCACTACTACTTATGGAGCTGCTAGTTTCTTCTAATAATGCAATCAAATCATTAATAGCTGCTTGGTCTGTAGAGTTCAAATTCTCTGAATCAGAGTTACTGAAGTATTTTTTTAAAAGAATCTTACGCGTGAATAAGTGTAAATCTTTTATTGCCTCAAATTTATTAAATTGTGGTGTGGGTATAAAGGATAGGCCTTTTTTGAGGACAGATATTTGTTCAGGGGTAAGAATTACATCTGAGAGATTAATAATGTTTAATTCCTGAGTATTCATTTCTTGGTGTACTGGGGTTTGTAATTGAACCTCACTTGTTTCCTTGTTCTGGGTTTTATTTTTGCGCCCCCTTCTTGTTCTACGCCTAAAGGGATATCTGAATTATTGACTTTATGTGGCTTAATTCTGTTTGTGTTTTTTAGTATGGTTTTGGGCCTTGATTCATCCTCAGAGATTTCAGCTTCCGTGCTGTCACCTTCTCTGTCTGACATCTCTGTATCTGAATTAACAATTTTATTTTGCCCCCATGAATAAATTGTATCAGAGGAATAATCTTTAAGGTCCCTGTCTATTTTGCGTTCTTTGCGCTCTGATATAAAGCGTGCAAATTTCTCAACTTCCCCTTTAATTTTCTTATAAGATTTTTGAAAATCCTCATTTAACTCATATTGTTTAAGATCTTTACATAAAGTCGTGATATCCTCATTAATTTCAGTTAATTTGTCTAATTCATGTTCAGTAAGATATCCCATAAGTTTAAGGGAGCACTCAGTAAGTGCCATTTCCCATTTTATTTTAAATTCAGGTTTGAAATCTTGGAAAGAAGGAAACATTTTTAAACGTAATCCTCTTGGAATGACATTGTTCTCCTTATAAAAATTATACATTCCAATATTCCATTGTTTTTTAATTTGTTTCCTTCTTATTTTTTTAAGCTGTTTCAAAGATTCAAACCACTCAAAATTCTTATTACTCTCATAGGTGTTTTTATTTTGTAATTCTGCTGTTAAATTAGTGATATCATTCGTCCACTGGAGCATTTCTGCCCCTAAATCAAAAGAGGCCATATTTAAACGTTAAGTGTGTGCTCTAGTTTTAAAGAAAATATGAGTATAATTCTCACATCAATTATAATACTATTGAAAACAAAAAGAAAAAAACTGGCACTACACTGTAGGTAAGTGAGATAAGAAATTTGTATTCCGGTGCTACCCCTTTAAATAAGATACATTTAAACACTAGAGGATAGACAGATTAGGGGTTTAGATAGCACTCACTCTCACTTTCAAAGGTGACATTATAAAACATACATGCTTTATTTAATTAAGTAAAAAAGAAAAGGGGGATAAACCTCCCTAGAAATGGTTAAACTACCCACAACCTTAGAACCAAAAACAACTTTTAAAAGCAAATAAACCGCTAGTCACTCCTCTGTTTCCTGGCCGGGAACTGGAAACACCGGCATCAGGTGGCTAGAGTGACAATGCGGTATTAGACTCTAAAGTTTAAATAACAAACGCGTTTCGGCTCCGTGAGCCTTTGTCAATGTTTCACTTAGAGATTCTAAAATGAATAAGCCGAGGCTGTAGTGTGCGCGGCTTTTTATTTGAACCTTGTACTATTGCTATCCAATCCGGAGGGTGCTACAAGACAACGCCTCATTATCTATCAATGGGCGTTCAGGTATGCTTCCACCCACTGTTAAAAGAACTAGGATTGGATATTAGTTAGGTTCTCTTCTAATGGTCTGCAC
Source organism: Bombina bombina (assembly GCF_027579735.1). NCBI lineage: Eukaryota > Metazoa > Chordata > Amphibia > Anura > Bombinatoridae > Bombina > Bombina bombina. The sequence continues at coordinate 749,836,592 of NC_069502.1, forward strand.
TATTATTGGTGGATTATATCAGAAAAGTAAAAGTCAATCACGCTCTTTCTCTTGCATTACTTAAAAGATGACATTTATTACCATCCTATAACGGTGAATTGAAGATATATATTATCAATGAAAAATCATTCAATTTGGAAATTAATCCAACACCGGATAAATCTCTTATAAAGTGTTATTATTTATCATTCATGGTAAGACATCAACCTACAAGTAAGATGCATATTAATAAGAATCCGAATTTCAATCCCTATTTGCTTATAGATAACAATTCCTTAGAAGATAGTCTATAGCTCCCCATTATTGTGTTATTCACAGAGTGTATTTCATGGTTGCCATAAATATCGCACTTGTTAAAAAGGATTGTGTTTATATTTATATAAGCTTCTTAGGTTATACATGCACAAAATTCTTATACAAAGCTCCACTATGTATCTTACAATTATAAAATAATATGACTTTGGACAGTGGGTGATTACAGATATATGTGCAGTTTTGAAAAACAAATATAATGATTCTATTGCATCTATATCACTAGCAATCAGAGCATCTGAAGTCAGTGTGTGAGATGGTTAGGTTATAATGTAGGGTGGTGGGTCACATATGACATATAAAGGCCATTGACTTTCTTTAGCAAAAAGGATTAAACAGGACAAGAAAACGTATTATCGTCTCACTTTGGCCTTGTTAATTTATCATTTACAGAGCCCTTATGTTAGCTTGTCTATGGACTATTTGATATATGCCCAATTCACCCAATTAAAAGAACTAGGATTGGATATTAGTTAGGTTCTCTTCTAATGGTCTGCACTATTATTGGTGGATTATATCAGAAAAGTAAAAGTCAATCACGCTCTTTCTCTTGCATTACTTAAAAGATGACATTTATTACCATCCTATAACGGTGAATTGAAGATATATATTATCAATGAAAAATCATTCAATTTGGAAATTAATCCAACACCGGATAAATCTCTTATAAAGTGTTATTATTTATCATTCATGGTAAGACAAGATATTGAAGATAAAAAACAAATAACGAGTGTAGCTAAACACTTTCTTCAATATCATAGTGGGAAAACCAATGCTTTAAAATGCTGGGGATTAGAGAAACTGAAACCAGGAATAAGAGGGGGGAATACGGAAAACAGACTGTTAAAGATGGAAACCAAATGGGTTTTCAATCTGAACACTGTCATACCCAATGGCATGAATGAGTTTAACAATTATTGGGTATATATCTGAATAGTGATTACTTTCTCTATTGCTGTCTGTCAGTATGTGTTTTGTATTTCCAATTAATATCACTTTATTTTAGAGTGATATGTGGTTCCCAATAATGAATAATTTGGCCACCGTAATAATTGGATGTGTAACGGTGAATTGGGCATATATCAAATAGTCCATAGACAAGCTAACATAAGGGCTCTGTAAATGATAAATTAACAAGGCCAAAGTGAGACGATAATACGTTTTCTTGTCCTGTTTAATCCTTTTTGCTAAAGAAAGTCAATGGCCTTTATATGTCATATGTGACCCACCACCCTACATTATAACCTAACCATCTCACACACTGACTTCAGATGCTCTGATTGCTAGTGATATAGATGCAATAGAATCATTATATTTGTTTTTCAAAACTGCACATATATCTGTAATCACCCACTGTCCAAAGTCATATTATTTTATAATTGTAAGATACATAGTGGAGCTTTGTATAAGAATTTTGTGCATGTATAACCTAAGAAGCTTATATAAATATAAACACAATCCTTTTTAACAAGTGCGATATTTATGGCAACCATGAAATACACTCTGTGAATAACACAATAATGGGGAGCTATAGACTATCTTCTAAGGAATTGTTATCTATAAGCAAATAGGGATTGAAATTCGGATTCTTATTAATATGCATCTTACTTGTAGGTTGATGTCTTACCATGAATGATAAATAATAACACTTTATAAGAGATTTATCCGGTGTTGGATTAATTTCCAAATTGAATGATTTTTCATTGATAATATATATCTTCAATTCACCGTTATAGGATGGTAATAAATGTCATCTTTTAAGTAATGCAAGAGAAAGAGCGTGATTGACTTTTACTTTTCTGATATAATCCACCAATAATAGTGCAGACCATTAGAAGAGAACCTAACTAATATCCAATCCTAGTTCTTTTAACAGTGGGTGGAAGCATACCTGAACGCCCATTGATAGATAATGAGGCGTTGTCTTGTAGCACCCTCCGGATTGGATAGCAATAGTACAAGGTTCAAATAAAAAGCCGCGCACACTACAGCCTCGGCTTATTCATTTTAGAATCTCTAAGTGAAACATTGACAAAGGCTCACGGAGCCGAAACGCGTTTGTTATTTAAACTTTAGAGTCTAATACCGCATTGTCACTCTAGCCACCTGATGCCGGTGTTTCCAGTTCCCGGCCAGGAAACAGAGGAGTGACTAGCGGTTTATTTGCTTTTAAAAGTTGTTTTTGGTTCTAAGGTTGTGGGTAGTTTAACCATTTCTAGGGAGGTTTATCCCCCTTTTCTTTTTTACTTAATTAAATAAAGCATGTATGTTTTATAATGTCACCTTTGAAAGTGAGAGTGAGTGCTATCTAAACCCCTAATCTGTCTATCCTCTAGTGTTTAAATGTATCTTATTTAAAGGGGTAGCACCGGAATACAAATTTCTTATCTCACTTACCTACAGTGTAGTGCCAGTTTTTTTCTTTTTGTTTTCAAAGTATTATACGACACATAAACATTACCCTGGATACGAACATAACCAAAGACCCTAGACTACTGCTACTTCATGACCTACCGAACCTCAAAGACGACGTTAAACAAAATCTATTATACATAATGATTAACAGCGCTAAAACCCTAATACCACAAAACTGGAAATCCACCGAAATTCCAACCTTTACATCCTGGAAACAACAAGTAGATAACCTGTTACTCATGGAGAGATACCATTTCCTTGGGGTGGGCAGGTTGGAAACACATGAGTACATGATGATGCGGTGGAATGCACACAGGGATGATTAGAGCATATGGCGACCCATTTGGTTAGGTCTGATTTGAGTTTTAAAACATATAAATATAAATAGAACTACCCTCTTACCGGACTGCTAACAAAAGCTTACCACATACACACTCTTAAGTTAATGACTCCCCTGGGACCCTTCCCCCCCTCCCTACCCCTCTTACCCCATTGTTCACCCTATCGCCTGGTATCACATTGATGAATGTGACACTTTGAATGGAACAACAGACTTGACATGTTACTTGTTGGGACAATCTTTTCCTTTATGATACTACGAACTCATATTACCAGCCCCTCACCAACCAATTGCTGCGATTGACTCTCTGTTAGCCCAAAAGTGGCTCATGAACTATCTGTTGGTAATGGTTGAGGTCATATTTTGTTATTGTCATGGAGCAGAGACATATCCTAAACTTGTTATCCTTGACTCATTAGTAGCCGCTTATGTATATGCTTATCACTTGTTTCTGGAAAGTTCTTCAGGCTCACACTGTAACCAGAGCCAAGTTTGTACATTGAATATTATTAAGACAATAAAGCTCTTTGGAAGAAAAAAAAAAAAAAAAGCCCCCCAAAATTAAAAAAAACCTAGCCTACATTAAACTGCCAATGACCCTTAAAAGGGCCTTTTGCGGGGCATTGCCCTAAAGAAATCAGCTCTTTTACCTGTTAAAAAAATACATACAACCCCCAACAGTAAAACCCACCACCCACACAACCAACCCCCCCAAATAAAAGCCTACCTAAAAAACCTAAGCTCCCCATTGCCCATCTAGCTCTTTTACATTGCCCAAAGTCCCTAATCTAAAAATAAAACCCACCCAATAATCCCTTAAAAAAAACTAACACTAACCCCCGAAGATCCACTTACAGTTTTTGAACACCGGACATCCATCCTCATCCAGCCTGGAGAAGTCTTTATCCAAGCATCAAGAAGTCCTCAACGAAGCCGGGAGAAGTCTTCATCCAAGCGGCAAGAAGTCTTCATCCAGGCGGCATCTTCTATCTTCATCCTTCCGACGCTGAGTGACTCCATCTTCAAGACATCCGGCGCGGAGCATCCTCTTCTTTCAATGGCTATTGAAGAATGAAGTTTCCTTTAAATGACGTCATCCAAGATGGTGTACCTTGAATTCCGATTGGCTGATATAATTCTATCAGCCAATCGGAATTAAAGGGTAAAAAATCCTATTGGCTGATGCAATCAGCCAATAGGATTGAGCTTCAATCCTATTGGCTGATCCAATCAGCCAATAGGATTGAGCTCGCATTCTATTGGCATCAGCCAATAGGATTTTTTACCCTTTAATTCCGATTGGCTGATAGAATTCTATCAGCCAATCGGAATTCAAGGGACGCCATCTTGGATGACGTCATTTAAAAGAAAACTTAATTCTTCAATAGCCATCAAAAAAAGAGGATGCTCCGCACCGGATGTCTTGAAGATGGAGCCGCTCTGTGTCATAACTGGGTGTAATTGGGAAAAATCTGAATATTATTTATAGAAAAATTAAAAATTTGAAAAATATTCTTGCCCCATCTAAACTAAAAAATGCTGTTACTAATAAAAATAAAAATAAAACAACGAATAATTGTAATGTGTTTATATTACAGATTTTTTTAGGATTCTTTCTAGATGTCCTCCTTATATGGGATAGAAATGTGGAAGATATAACTAAGTTTGTAGAATATGTAAACATGAATGATAGGAATCTTAAGTTTACTCATCACAAACCCATATTGACTTTCTGGATGTAACTTTCTTTAGTGAGGACGAATACATTTGAACCAAATTATTCCGCAAAGAAACTGATAGTAATGTATATATAAGAGCAGATAGCGCACACTATCCACCTTGGATTAAAAATGTGCCATATGGGCAATTGCAAAGGGTGAGGAAAAATTGTTCCAATTGTTCCCTCAACTCTAACGAAAAAATTTCTACATAAAAAATATCCCCCCAAACTGGTAGAAAAAGCCTCCAGAAAAGCTAGAGGCTTAGATAGAAAAACACTTTTGCAAAAGGAAACATCTCAAGAAATTGTATCTACCAATCAGAATATTGTTCATAACAAATACAAAAGTATTGTTAATACAAATAAAAGTAATTATAAAATAAGTACAGATAAGGATAGAAATATTAGAGGGCAGATAGGGTTCATTACTACTTTCAATGAAGCTACACCAGAGATCAAGAAGATCTTTAAGAAACATTGGTCTATCTTACAACAAGACTCTTTATTGGAAAAAATTATTGGGAGAAAACCGGATATTATTTATAGAAAAAATAAAAATTTTAAAAATATTCTTGCCCCATCTAAGCTAAAAAATGCTGTTACTAATAAAAATAAAAATAAAACAATGAATAATTGTATAATTGTAATTGGCTATCACGAGAAACCAAAGGTTTTTTTAGATGTCATAGGGCAAACTGCTTAGGGTGTTCACATGCCTATAATGGAAAGAAACCAACTAAAATAATTACATCTAGAAATAATCCTAAAAAATCTGTGTAAGGATCTTGCCCTTACCCAAGATGGCTGCTGTAATAGTTGTATTGAGGAAGAGAAATGCCATCTGGGAAGGGGGAGGAGTTGTTAGTGCTGAGGAGATTTCTTAGGTGTTAAGAGAAGTGTGGAGCAAGAAAGTTGCTGTTTCCAAGCTGAAAGAAGTTATTCAGACTAATGCATGGATTCCAGAGACAGTTCAGACATTGCTACATGTGGCAGCTGCAGAACCTTTTATTTGTACAGTGAGTGTCAGCCATTATCTGCTGTTTTAAGATCTCCATAACTTCATGTTAACTAAATGCAAGAGAAAAGATATACTAGTCATATCTGATGTACTGCAGAGTTGTTGTATATTAAAGAGATAACCCAGAGAATATTCTAGAAGTTATTCTGCCTAAACAGTTTGCATAAATACACTAAATGGATTGCACAGCTGCATTACATAAGGAAGTAACTGAGTGTGATGTATATTAAAGAGATAACCCAGAGAATATTCTATAAGTTATTCTGCCTGAACAGTTTGCACAAATACACTGACTAGATTTATAAAGCTACATTACATAAGGGCATAACTGTGAGATTTCTGCAGCTGTTTGTAGTAAAAGAGTGACTGACTTTGCAGTATAAGGCAAGTGGATTGCTGAAATTCAGTAATAAGGTAGAGACTTATGTTATTCAGTATTTCTGAGGAGAAGTTTTTCTTGAGCACTGCATCGATCACAAGCAGCGCTCTCTAGCTTTGTTCACAAGCAGCAAGGGATAATTACCTCAACTAAATTCTATTAAGTATATGAAATTGCATTGTACAGCACCACCTCAAAGTATTTTACAACAACAGTTATGTTATTATTTCATGAGCTCATGAAGGACTTCTGAGTTAAAAAAAAAGGTATACTGATGTCATAAGAAGATATTGTGATTAATATTATTATTTGTATTTGTTGCACTGTATGTTATTGGTTAAACACTTTATAATAATCAAAGCAACATTTTATTTGAAGATTTCTTGTGTGGTTATTACTTGTTTTCTTTTTGTACTAAAATCTTATAGGACCCCACACCCTATTATTCTGGGGTGTCCCCTATAGGTGGAGGCACTGCGTCATACAGGCATCCCTTATATACCTGATTTCAACCCCCCTCCTACTCCAACTCTGCAGAGGCTTAGTTCTCATACACGAAACAGGTAGACAGCATTACACTATCACCCACCTCAGGGAAGGTCAGGAAAGGGTGTTACATCTGTAGTATAAACACATTAACAAATTGTAAGACCACCTACGTGGTATACCTCTTGGAATGTGGCTGTGGCCATCAATATAATGGGCGTACGAAAAGACCCTATAAGAAATGCCTGTTCGAACATATAAATAATATTGAAACAGGCTTTGATGGCCACAGGAATTGTTTGAACACATAATCAATTCAGTATTTTAGTATATACATTTTTAAAATTGTTTATAAATTATTAATATATATACCAGAGGTATTTTAATTATTCACATTTAATTTTCCTATTTTATATAATTATTTTTAGTGTATTTATTTGCATTTAGATTTTCTAACTATGTGCTGGTTTTTATAGTACGTGATGTTTTTTCCTTCTCTTGTAGGAGTATGTATTAATATACATCTTTTATTACATATATACATATATGTCATACATTCTTTATCATTAGTATTTACAATATTAGTGTTGGATCTTTTATTTTGAATGGGTATTATTGTATTATTATTTATTATATATATGATTAATATTCATATTATGATTTATAAACTATAACTATTGTATTGTACTGTTATATATACCAATTATCCTTGATGCGTATATGTTTTCCATCCATAGATGAATGTTATCTTATGTGTATTTACGTTTATTCACATTCTTCTACGATGCAGGATTTAACATGTCATTATGTGTGTGAGTCTAATGGTTTTAATTTTGACGCCACAAGCGTAACTCTCTCTGTGTAATCAGGTGTATTTACTGAAGCGCTGTTTTTTGTCAGGTTGTTTGTGATTGGTCTAAACCTGAGGGTCAGTAACCAGTGCTCCAACAATTGGATTCTACCAGGACCACACGCCCACATATTACGATTCTTTAAAATCACGTCCAGGACCGGCGTTTTTCCCCATAAGCCTCTGACGAAGAAGTACTTTGATTGAGATATACTTCGAAACGCGTAAGGCATTCAGAACGGGCTACCCAGTCCTGGTAGTATTTTGCCAATTCTATGAAGCAGCTGCACTGATTGTGTACGATATACTGCACTGTACTTGTCTCATACCTCATTTGTTGAGGTTGTTTCCTGTAAGCATAACCACTACGGGTTGCATTATGTGTGTTTGTTGTTTTTAATAAATACAGTATTACACTATTGGAGTTTATTTTATCCATTACATTTCCGACATTGGAGAGAGAGTCTGTTTTGGAGATCGGTGAGAGTGCTCCCACGTTTATTGAGCAAACAGATATGGAGTTTCACTGCTTTGGGAAGTACCCTGTCCTTTCGGGTGGAGAAAAGAGAAGAGAGAAAAATACACTGCAGTTTCCATTCAGGCTCTCTAAGAAACGGATGTTTTCCTCCCTTTACTACGCTCTTACCTCATATGATTGAGGTGAAATCTGATGAGTTAATATTAATGTTTACCCCTGCGCCAGCTACAACCTTTTGAGCCCAGGGCAGTGATACCTAGCTATCACTCGTAAGAATCAAGGAAAAGGGAATATACCTAGGCGCCAACCAGAGGAGGCTAAGGTTGATTTACTTAAAAGACTTTTAAGTAAATCAACCTTAGCCTCCTCTGGTTGGCGCCTAGGTATATTCCCTTTTCCTGAAATCTGATGAGTACCCATCTGCATATGTAATTGGAAAGAAAAATCTGCATACTTGTTGATTTGGATATAAACATTCTATGGAAACTTTGCCACAGTTATTTTTGGATAGCATTTTTGAATACCCTCCTCTGGACTCCACATTTTTCCATATAGACTGATATCAGATACATTTCTAGACATCGGGCAGATATTGCTGCTATTATTATTATTCTTTATTCCAGTAATCAGATATTACGAATTATATAATATATTTGATTCATTTGGGTGTGTTATTATATGTGTTTTTCACCTGTGTTTGCACTTTTAGCTCTTGTTATTTCAGTGAATCCATTCTCATTCACTTTATAGGTAACATTTTATCATATTCATATGTGAACTCAGGTAGTTATTATTTCACTAAATATTTTTAGTACTATTTTTATTATTATTATTTTTACTCTTAAAATATTATTTAGCGTCACTGGGCAATTATAGGTGATATATATAAAGAAGGATTTGTGCGCTATGATCATAAATTTCTTGTTTTCTCACACATATATGTATATATATATATATATATATATATATTCAAAGGTGGATACAGCGCCTATATGTCCAATATACTGATGGGGTATGTGAGGAGTAAAAAAATGGGTAAAAATAAAATAAAAAATAATAATAAAAGATAAGATAAAATAAAATAAATGAAAGTCCAGCTAAAAATTGCATATAAAATATATGAACTCAGAAGCAATGTTCATATGAGTCCTAAAAATGATATAATTCGTAGTTAATCTCCAGATGTAGTTGTTATACAGTTATAGCTAAAGCTTTAGCTGAGCAGTCAGCATATGTGTGAACTGGTAGCCTGTTTTTGGAGCAATTTATGGTGGATGTCTGTACTGGCAGCAAGGTGTTCAGGCAGCACTTCTGAAAGTTAATACCAGGACAGAAAGAGCACTCCAAGAGGCCAACCACTAACCCACAGGAAGTGTAAGGGATCTATTCACCATCAGAAACATATCCCTGCATACTCCAAGAGGTCAACGAATACCACAAGAGGCACTACAGCAGGATACAAGGAGGAAATCCAATCATCTATATATACCCCCAGTGCGGCATACTTACCTCATTCGATTGAGGTAATATCTGGTAAGGGTATTATATACCAACTATAACTGTATAACAACTACATCTGGAGATTAACTACGAATTATATCATTTTTAGGACTCATATGAACATTGCTTCTGAGTTCATATATTTTATATGCAATTTTTAGCTGGACTTTCATTTATTTTATTTTATCTTATCTTTTATTATTATTTTTTATTTTCTTTTTACCCATTTTTTTACTCCTCACATACCCCATCAGTATATTGGACATATAGGCGCTGTATCCACCTTTGAATATACATTTACTCTTACTGTCTAGGGCTTCACAACCCTCCCAGTATTTGTCCTATATAGCTGCCACTATTTCCTATTCACTTTTTGACCAGCGCCTACTACAGAGTATAACTTGTGTCAACTCAGTCCACTGAGGAGACACATTTTACTTATTCCTACATATATATATATATATATATATATATATATAATAGAAGAATACAGATCACACTTACTGGATTTATGATTCCATCATCAATAATTAATTTATTGTAGGTGACGTTTTAGGGAAATAGACCCCTTCTTCAGACCAACCAGATTTTTGGCATTGTCATAGCAACGCAAGTGTAAACATGCAAAACAAAAAGTGAAAGTGTAACAATGTTAAAACATCTTCCAAATGACTATACTTCTGTCAGGAACCAGGAAGGACATCAGACAGCCAGGTAATACACAGGAACTCTCACAAACAGGTCTGAGACAACGCAAAGGCAAAGCATACTGAACAGAGGCCCTTTAAATAATAAGTGATGACATCACAATTCTGAGACTGCATCCTGTCTCACACAGATGATGCACACCAGTCTGGCCATAAAAGGAAGTGCAGGAAATGAGCAGCATCCCCCACAATGCACCATATTCAGCAAGAGAGGTGAGTAAAATGGCTGCCAGCAGCACATGTCAAACAAAACAGGGAAAAAACCCTGACAGTACCCTCCCCTCAATGACCCCTCCCCCGCGGGAGGACAAAAGGCTTATTGGGGAAACGGGTATGGAAGGCATGGAGGAGGGCGGGAGCATGAACATCAGAGGAGGGAACCCAAGAACGTTCCTCTGGACCATAGCCCCTCCAGTGAACCAAATACTGTGCACGGCCACTGGACATATGAGAGTCAATAATGCTGCTGACCCAATACTCCTCATGGTTGTCAACAAAGATAGGACGGGGACAAGGCAACACAGTGGTAAACCGATTACAAACCAATAGTTTCAAGAGGGAGACATGAAAAACATTGGAGGTGCGCATTGCAGGAGGAAGGTCAAGAGTGTAGGCCACAGGATTGACCCGTCGGAGTATTCAAAAAGGACCAACATAATGGGGAGCCAGTTTATTGGAAAGCACACAAAGGTTCAAGTTGCGGGAGGACAGCAAAACTCTCTCACCAACCTGGTAAAAAGGGGCGGGCAGACGCCTACGATCAGCCTAGAACTTTTGGAGTTGCATAGAACGATGAAGGCAATCCTGAATCTGTACCCACATGGAACGGAGTTGCCGGAGATGCTCCTCCAAAGCCGGAATACCATGAGACATGAATGAATCTGGCAACAAGGATGGTTGAAACCCATAATTCGCCATGAACGGGGATAACTTGGAGGAAGCATTAATAGCACTATTACTAGCAAACTCTGCCCAAGGTAACAGTTCAGACCAATTATTGTGGTGATCTGAGACATAGTAATGGAGGAACTGTTCCAGAGCTTGATTAGACCGTTCCACAGCCCCATTGGATTGAGGGTGAAATGCAGAGGAGAAGGAAAGCTGGATCCCCATTTGAGCACAAAAGGAACGCCAAAATCTGGAGACAAACTGACTACCCCGGTCCGACACTATCTCCTTGGGTAACCCATGTCAATGTAAGACATCCCAGGCAAAAATTGAAGCAAGCTCCTGAGCGGTAGGCAACTTCATCAAGGGAATGCAATGTGACATTTTAGAAAAACGGTCAACCACCATAAGGATAACAGTATTGCCATTGGAAACAGGGAGCTCGACAATGAAGTCCATGGAAAGATGTGTCCAAGGACGCTCACCATTAGCAATAGGTTGAAGAAGACCCACAGGAAGACGTCGAGGAGTCTTATTCTGTGCACAAACTGAGCAGTAGGCAACATACGCAGCAACATCAAAACGAAGACCTGGCCACCAAAATTGTGGAGTGACAGACCAAATCATTTGGTTCTTGCCTGGGTGACCTGTGGCTTTAGGATAGTGGTAAGTGTGCAAAAGTTTAGTTCGAAGATTCTCAGGAACAAAATACTTACCACTAGGTTTCTCAGGAGGTGCATTGGTTTGTGCAGCCAGGATCTCCTCCCCTAAGGGAGAAGTCAAATTAGTACATATGGTAGCTAAAATATGGTCAGGAGGTATAACAGGAGTAGGTATAGACTCCTCCTTGGACAGAGGCGAAAATTGTCGAGAGAGGGCATCAGCCCTAACATTCTTACTACCAGGCAGGTAGGAGACCACATAATTAAACCGAGACAAAAATAGCGCCCATCTGGCCTGTCGGGGCGACAAACGTTTTGCTTCAGATAGATAAGTTAAATTCTTGTGGTCAGTAAGAATGAGCACTGGCACGCTAGTACCAATGAGACTATGCCTCCATTCCTTGAGTGCCAAAATTATGGCCAGTAATTCCCTGTCGCCAATTTCATAATTGCAGTCCGCTGGAGACAATTTCTTAGAGAAGAAACCACACGGATGCAAGAAACCATCAGGCGTAGGACGTTGAGACAAGAGGGCACTTACTCCAGTCTCAGATGCATCGACCTCAAGAACGAAAGGCAGGACAGGGTTAGGATGAGCCAGAACTGGAGCGGCAGCAAAGGCAATCTTAAGACTATCAAAGGCCTTAATGGCAGTAGATAACCAATGGAGTGGATCATTCTCTTTACGGGTCATGTCTGTTATAGGTTTGACCAAGGAAGAAAAGTTTTAAATAAACTTTCTATAGTAATTGGCGAACCCCAAAAAACATTGAATAGACCGAAGACCAACTGGGCGAGGCCACTACAGAACTGCAGATAACTTGTCAGGATCCATGGAGAACCCTGCAACGGAGATAACATAACCTAGGAAGGTTACTTGGGTCTGATGGAACTCCTATTTCTCGAGTTTACAAAACAGGCCGTTCTCACGTAGTCTCTGAAGAACCCATGTAATATCAGAACGATGAGCCTCAAATGTGAGTGAGTGTATAAGGATGTAGTCTAAGTACACCACAACACACTGTTGCAACATATCTCGTAGGACATCATTAATAAATTCCTGGAAAACAGCAGGAGCATTACATAGGCCAAAGGGCATTACAAGATACTCATAATGCCCGCTCCTGGTGTTAAGCGCTGTTTTCCATTCTTGGCCCTCCTTGATCCTAACAAGATTGTATGCTCCTCTCAAATCAAGTTTAGTAAAGACCGTAGCTCCCTTGAGGTGGTCAAAGAGTTCCGTAATGAGCGGAATAGGGTAAGCATTCTTAATGGTAAGACAATTAAGACCCCTATAATCGATGCATGGTCTTAACTCGCCACCCTTTTTCTTCACAAAGAAGAAGCCAGCCCCTGCAGGAGAGCAGGGTTTGTGGATGATCCCCCACGACAGACCATCGTCAACATACTCCTCCATAGCACAATTCTCTGCAACAGACAGAGGGTAAACCTGGCCCCGAGGAGGAATGGCTCCGGGTTGCAGGTCTTTGGCACAATCATAAGACCGGTAAGGAGGCAATGTACCGGCATGCACCTTGTCAAAAATGTCTAGGAACTCTCGGTACTCCTCTGGCAATTGAGATACCAAAGAAGTGCACAAGACTTTAACTGGTTTCTGAAGACAAGTGGAAGTACATTGCGGGGACCATGACAAAATTTCAGACCTGCGCCAGTCGAGACTGGGATTGTGCTTTTGGAGCCAGGGATAACCCAGAACAACCGGAAAATGCAGAGAGTTTATCACCTGGAACTGGAGGGTTTCAAAATGGAGAGCCCCAACAACCATGGACAACGGAGCAGTTTCGTAAGTAATGAGTGCGGGCTGAAGGGGCCTGCCATCAATGGCCTCAATAGCAAGCGTAATGGACCGAGGCAAAACAGGAATGGAGTGCTTTGATACAAAAGCACTGTCAATGAAATAGCCCGCAGCACCGGAGTCAACAAGAGCCTGGGTGACTATGGAGGAGTCCACCCAGGAAAGGGCAACCGTGACCAAAGGTTTCTACTTAAGCGCTTCCAGGGACGAGGACAAACCACCCAAGGTCTGCCCCCAACAGGACCTTAGGTGTGAGCGTTTCCCGGCCGTGTAATACAAGACTTCAAAAGGTGGCCCTGTAACCCACAATAGAGGCAGAGCCCCTCCCTCCTCCTAAAGGCCCTCTCTGCCGCGGAGAGACGCGTGAATGCCAACTGCATTGGCTCAGCAGTACCTGGTGACTCGGGACCAGGAGGCATGGGAGGAGAGGGATGCATGGGTGGGAACGAAAACGTAGGAGACAACGGAACAGGAGGCTTCTGCAAGCGCTCCTTGAAAGAGGATCAATTAGGATCAAAAAAGACACCAATGCCTCGAGATCCTCTGGTAAATCTCTGGCAGCAACTTAATCGCATCAGAGAGCCCATGAAAGAAGGCGGCAACAAGGTCTTCATTGTTCCAACCAACCTCTGTGGCAAGCGTACGGAACTCAATAGCATACTGAGAAACAGATCTTGTACCTTGCTGAATGGACATGAGTCGTTTGGCAGCAGAGGAGGAGCGAGCCGGAACATCAAATACTCTTCGAAAGGAGGCCACAAATTCAGGGTAATTTGAAATCACAGATTTATTAATCTCCCACAAGGGATTAGCCCAGGCAAGAGCTGTGTCAGAGAGTAACGAGATGAGAAATCCCACCTTAGCTCTGTCAGAGGGAAACGCTTGAGGTAACATCTCAAAGTAAATGCCCATCTGGTTCAAAAACCCTCTGCACTGAATAGGATCGCCTCCATATCGCTGAGGTAGAGGTGCAGAACCAGACATGCTCCTGGTAGGACTAGGTGCAGCAGCGGAAACAGGAGCAGCCATAACTTGTGAGACACTTTGGTCCAAATGTGCAGTGCGAGTCAGCAGGGTTTGCAGGGCTAGTGCAAATTGATCCAAGTGGTGATCCTGTTCATCCATCCTGGAAATGATGGCAGGTAAAGGTGGATAATTAGCACCATCAGGATTAATGGCCTTTGTGTAATGTCAGGGTGCCAGGAATCAGACGAGAGGTGCAAAAATAATCACACCTTTATTAATAACAAATAAAAAAAAACGTAAAACGCGGGAAGCCCACGATTATGTAATCTTGCTAATTTTATGTGTAAAAATGGTAGAAACTGCAGGGAGATATTATGTATTAGCTGAGCTCCAGGATTCAGTTTCCAATCCTATCATGGAATCATTGATACTGGATCTCAGGCAACTATTTTATCCCACAGGTAATACACACAGCTAAATGAGCTAACACTCCACAAACCCAAACTAAAGGGATTTGATGGTTCACTAATAGGTGTTGGGGGTGACTCTCTTAGATTCTATGGTACTGCATGGTTAAAGCTAAAACTGGGGAACAGGGTGATAAGACACCCTGTCATTATAGTGGATCTGCAAACTGATTGTTTAATAATTGGTAGTGATCTCCTGAAGCGATTAAGCACCATAATTGATTGCATAAATAATGTAATTTGGTCACAAGTAAAAAAGACCTATTAATTATGAGCGGTTCGGCATATCTTGCACCAGACATAACTGTCATGTGGTGGAAGAGAAGCCAGATGCTGTGGAGATTCATTTCAGGAATATCTCTGTACCTGAAATCACTGTCCTACAAATGAATAATCAGATTCCCCTAAGTGACTCTGATGGTAATACTTTTAAAATTTCGCCTGGAAAGATAGCCAATATTTCCTTAGACGGCGATGTATTAACCATATCACTCCACAAGGGGGACCCTAAGTTTCCTAAAGCGGGAGATCACTCTCAAATCCTCGCAGAAATTGAGAAAGTTAAAGATGATCTATTTATCCCTATGCAAGTGCATGACCTTGGAAAAACCAAGTATGCCAAATTAAACTTAAAACAGGAAGCTAGCTATATAGGCGAAGGCTTATTGGCGCAGATAGCTGAACCTATGGTGATTAAATACCTTTCCTCCCAAGACCACTTGGTCCATGACCTAGATGACAAGTCTGAAAGCTAAAACATCACAACTAAATGTGTATTATCTCCATAGGTAATAAATCAGCAAAGCACCTGTTTTTAGTTTTAAATAATCCCCATAATCAAATATACATTGGCAATGATCTCTTACATAGATATGCCATACAAATAGATTTGATTAACCTTTGCCTCTGGAGCAGGTAAAAGGGGGACCCTGAAGTATTTCAGGATGAAAATGCAGCCCTGAAATCAAATCAGCAAATGTCATATGCTGTGAATATGCAGGTGTCTAACGATGTTGTAATCCCTGCTGGGGCTGTTAAATACCTCTTATCCTTACAGGTAAAAAGAGGTCAGAAATTAAAAACTTCTGAAACATTAATATGCATCTCCCAAAGAATGAAAAATCTGGGTATAACAATGACCCATACTCCCATGGTAAATATTGGAACTATTCCAATACATGTTATTGTGCACAACATGACCCCACAGGAACTACCATAGGATATGCTCTAGAATCCAGTTACTATACTTTTGGATTCCAGAATAATGTAATTGGGCTAATACCTGAAGGATACTTAACTGAAGAACAATTAATAGAACAATCTTTTGCATCTATGCCAGAGGGACTATTTACAATTCAGTCTATTTATCCCTTCAGCTCAGAGGAAGGCGTCTGTAAAATTGAAGAAGCCTCCCTAGTATTTGATCAGCCGATCAAAGAGCAAGAATACCCCAATACCCAGAATCATGGGGGCAATGTAAATTATAATCAAGGGGATCTCTAGGTTGTAAGAAGCCTATGAGATAGGACAGTCTGAAATCTTTCCAGGATTTAACAAATAGTCGAAGAGCAAATCTCCTTAGCTGTTCCAGTGATGATGCATAGGCTCTGGTGAAACGGCTGTCAGGCATGTGGGTCTGCTGAGGATATCAATTCTGGATTGTAAATGGATAACAGAGAAACCACAAGGATCTAACAAGATTCACACCACCTGACTTCTCACCACCAACAAACAAGTTTTATTTTTATTTTTACTTTTTATTTTTGCTTCATTTATTTTTTGCTTTATTTATTTTTTGCTTCATATTTTTTGCATCATATTTTTTCACTAATATACTGTATATATATATATTATTCTACTATTTTTTCACTCATATTGTGGTTGACTATTTTTCACCTGCATTGGGATTGACTTGGATTTACTCTAAATTATTTTTAAACTCCTATTATTTGTTCTTGTTAATATATATTTTTCTTGAATTGTACTATTTATATATGTAATAAATATTGTTTTAATCTAACTTTATTAATCTGACTGACATAGCCAAGGGTCATTTAGCCATATAATAGTGACCAATACATCAATACCTTGCCCACCTGAGGCGCTTTAAACACACCACATACAAGTTTACCAATTCACAGGCTAGCTGGGTAGCCTTTGTTCAGAGCTATAAGTAACAGGGTCTGAGGCACTATATCTATATCCCAAGATTCACAGGTTACACAGATATAAGCATGAGTGCTGTTTTATACCAAAAGTATGATAATTTAAGCAAAGTCATTGCTTATGCAAGCAAAAATGTATCCCCAGTAGAAATAAAATTTAGTGATTGCGAAAAAGTCCTCTTATCTACAAAATTTATGACGTTATATATACGGTGAGAAAATATTGTAGAACCAGCCCACCAGCCCTTGCTATAGCTGCAAAGTGAGAAAATAAGAGATGGGAACCTGTCTAATAGCCACATAACAACTTGGACTCTTTCCTTACAAGGCTGGCCTTTAGAAATTTGCTGCAAGCAAAATAAAAAGAATCCAGTTGCACAGGGGCTTGCCGAGCTCGATGACTGTACTGCTAAGGATCATGGGGAAGAGTTATTAGAAGATGATTTCCTGGAGGAACAATTGCTTTCCCCATATAAAATATATAATGAGGACCAGTCAAACCAGTCAAACATGGCACGTTGTTCTGCGAGATTGATAATCTAGTAGTGTCCAATGGTTTAACCATATACTAGAAAAAGACCAAGGGTCATTCCAGAATTCAAGGTCCTGATTAGAAAGGCAATGATCTTGCAGATTCATTAGCCAAACAAGGAGACAAAACTGGAGAACTCCTTAATATCGACCACTTAATGGGTGCAATTAAGGTAGAAGCCATTACCAGAAACCAGGCTAAACAACAAAGTGAGCCTAACCTGGTACAATGGAGTCAGGATTCTCCTAGTAAGGACCTGATATCTAGTCAAAAAGAAGACCCCATTATAGGTATCTTCTATAAACACATAGAAGATCCTGAAAGCAACCCCATCTCAAAAGAGGACGGTATTGGTAAGGAAGATCTTAGAATCTTAATCAAATCCAAATCACAATTCAAGTTACAGGATGGTTTGTTAATTAGAACCTCCAAAACTGGCATCCAGCAATGGGTGGTGCCTACCCAGTTCCGAGGTCTCATGCTTCAACATGCCCATGATGCTCCCACATCTGGCCATCTTGGTGCCAAATTAGCGTATGAAATATTGCATGATTACGCCTTTTGGCCGCATATGTTGAAGGATGTTCAAACCTACTTTCAAGGTTGTTTAATCTGTCCACAATTCCAACCCACTGCGCCAACGCATAGAGCGCCATTGCAGAAAAGGGGGATGGTATGCCATGGTCAGATATGCAAATTGATTTTATTGGTCCAGTAACTAGGTCATCAAGAGGTAACAGATACATGTTGACAGTAACATGCCTGTTCACTAAATGGGTAGAGTGCATCAGTGCTGAAACATGTGCAGCATTGCTCAGCAACCATGTGTTTTCCAGCTTTGGTTTACCCCAGAGAATCTAATCCGATCGGGGAACCCACTTTACTAGCGAAGTGATGACAAAAATTTGGAAAATACTAGGGGTTAAAAGGAAGCTCCATATTGCATATAGAGCTGCCTCAAGTCGTGGTGTAGAGCGTTACAACCAGTCCATTGTGAAAATCCTCAAAAAGTTTGTGAGTGAAACAGGTAAAGACTGGGATGTAAAACTACCTCTTGTTCTAATGGCATTAAGAGCAACGCCAAGTAGTGCTACTAAGCTGTCACCTTTTGAATTGATGACTGATAGAAGAATGGTTCTACCTCAACATCTATTGTACCGTACATCAGACCAGAACTTGCTACATGATGCCAATACGCATCAATATGTGGAGAACCTAAGGAAGCACCTGCAATATGCCTTTGCATTTGCTCAAATGAACATAGAAAAGTCTGCAACTGTCGCTAAAACCTATTAGGATCTCAAAATGTCCAAAAAGGAATATGAAATTAATGATAAAGTTTATCTTTATAACTTTGTAAGAGATCAGGTTAAGGAGAAGAAATTTCTTCCATCATGGAAGGGTCCTTTTGTAATTACTGACAAAATTACTCCAGTTGCCTATAAAATTACAATACCTAAAAATAATACTTTTATGGATAAATGGGTCCATATTAACCAGTTGCGAGCGTGCCATCCTAGACCCCAACTACAAGTCATAGAGGGAGAATGAAGTATCATATCCCCAAATGCACTAAAAAAGTATTGTAGTTTAAAGATGCCTAGCTAACAAGCATAAATGTAAGGATCGAAAAATAACGGACTCTCTTCATAATAAGATTGTCGGTTAGTACACTCACCTAGTACCACTGACTTTAAGCCAATTCAAATACATGTGTCCTACATCTATTTAAAATTGGAAGGAGGATTTATGTCAGGTGTTATTAAATTATATATATATATATATATATATATATATTTATCTACACATATCTATCTATATATATATATATATATATGATAAGACCAAGAATTTATTTTGTGAAGCTGTTTGTAAAACAACCCCCTCTTGTTCTAAAACACAGATTTCAAGAACAAATAAATACACACTGCAGGCCAGGATGCCTCCTGGGGTGGTGGAGACAAGATTCTGTACTTGAAGTCAGATAAGCAAACAAAATTCTGAGGATGTAGTAATTAGTACAGGTCTGTTAATTGCCCCTGAACCAACTAAATACACATTATGCTGGCTAGCAGAAACACATGTCTATATTATATTTTTGAAATTCATATTAAAGTACAACTAATGTCTAATGTTCAGTTAAGGTATAAATCAGTATTGTATAAATGTGTATTTGAGGGTCTGAGAAGAAATGCCTAACAGTAACATAATAGATAAGTATTTGCTGAATTTAATAAGTAGCTACTGTATATAGTCAATTTAAAATGTACAATTTATTTCAAAATTAATAACATACTTTTTAATTTCCAGACATCTGAAATACAAACTGGATTCCAGATATGACTAGTAGATACTAATATATGAATGCATAAATATACTATTTCAGATATTGTCTGCTGTGTTAAATAAATAACCACACATATAAAATGTTTAACATACTGTATTTATATTAATATGGGATAACAATATAAATGTAACTTTTAAATGCATCTTCTAAAATATTATAAGAAATATGCTCACATTTAGTACGAAAATACTCAGGGTAAATAGTATTATATGGTCCCATGCATATTGTACACATTGTTTGCTGATACTGGAAATTAAAATATATTTAATAAACATTTTAAAGGTTAGATACTAGACTGTCAGCAATATTGATAATGAGACTGCATTTCTGTTTGTCTGCTGCCACCAATAGTTAAAAAATTGTATTACAACCAAATGGTGTTTGGCTGCTCAGGGAGGCATTTCCCAAATAACCAATGATATGTTCAGCTCTGAGGGCCTATCAAATTCTTGTGGGAATGATTAAAGAAAAGAAGGAGTGGTTATCATTGGATAAATCTTGCCACACACATTAGACAAGGGACAGACTCAAAGAAGCATAACTTTTTTGAGAGAGAAACACACAGATTTTGTGCCAAGTATCTTCTCTGCCATTTTGGGACACTTTCTTGAGAATAGAAATATAACAATTTTGAGGCCTGTATCCTTGTGAATAGTAGATAAAACCTTCTTATATGACCTACAAGAAACTCCAGAAGCTGAATTCCCACACTGGTTATTTGGTGATGTATACAGTTGTTCATACTTTTAATATTTAAATCAAGGTATTTCTCCAACATTGGTGTGTCCGGTCCACGGCGTCATCCTTACTTGTGGGATATTCTCTTCCCCAACAGGAAATGGCAAAGAGTCCCAGCAAAGCTGGTCACATGATCCCTCCTAGGCTCCGCCCACCCCAGTCATTCTCTTTGCCGTTGCACAGGCAACATCTCCACGGAGATGGTTAAGAGTTTTTTGGTGTTTAAATGTAGTTTTTATTCTTCTATCAAGTGTTTGTTATTTTAAAATAGTGCTGGTATGTACTATTTACTCTGAAACAGAAAAGGATGAAGATTTCTGTTTGTAAGAGGAAGATGATTTTAGCAGACAGTAACTAAAATCGATTGCTGTTTCCACACAGGACTGTTGAGATGAAGTAACTTCAGTTGGGGGAAACAGTTAGCAGACTTTTCTGCTTAAGGTATGACTAGCCATATTTCTAACAAGACCATGTAATGCTGGAAGGCTGTCATTTCCCCTCATGGGGACCGGTAAGCCATTTTCTTAGTCAAACATAAAAGAATAAAGGGCTTAAAAAAGGGCTTAAAAACTGGTAGTCATTTTTATGGGCTAAAACGATTGCTTTATTGGGGCATATTATGCAGATTCTAGCTAATAATTGGCATTATAATCTTGGGGAACGTTTAAAAAACAGCAGGCACTGTGTTGGACACCTTTTTTAGTCTGGGGGCCTTTCTAGTTATAGACTGAGCCTCATTTTCGCGCCATTACTGCGCAGTTGTTTTTGGAGAGCAAGGCATGCAGATGCATGTGTGAGGATCTAAGAATCACTAAAAAAGCTTCTAGAAGGCGTCATTTGGTATCGTATTCCCCTCTGGGCTTGGTTGGGTCTCAGCAAAGCATATAGCTGGGACTGTATAGGGGTCAAATTTAAAAACGGCTCCGGTTCCGTTATTTTAAGGGTTAAAGCTCTGAAATTTGGTGTGCAATACTTTTAATGCTTTAAGACACTGTGGTGAAATTTTGGTAATTTTTGAACAATTCCTTCATACTTTTTCACATATTCAGTAATAAAGTGTTTTCAGTTTGAAATTTAAAGAGACAGTAACGGTTTTATTTTAAAACGTTTTTTGTGCTTTGTTGACAAGTTTAAGCCTGTTTAACATGTCTGTACCATCAGATAAGCTATGTTCTATATGTATGAAAGCCAATGTGTCTCCCCATTTAAATTTATGTGATAATTGTGCCATAGTGTCCAAACAAAGTAAGGACAGTAATGCCACAGATAATGATATTGCCCAAGATGATTCCTCAAATGAGGGGAGTAAACATGATACTACATCATCCCCTACTGTGTCTACACCAGTTTTGCCCACACAGGAGTCCCCTAGTACATCTAGTGCGCCAATACTTATTACCATGCAACAATTAACGGCTGTAATGGATAACTCCATAGCAAATCTTTTATCCAAAATGCCTACTTATCAGAGAAAGCGCGATTGCTCTGTTTTAAACACTGAAGAGCAAGAGGGCGCCGATGATAACTGTTCTGACATACCCTCACACCAATCTCAAGGGGCCATGAGGGAGGTTTTGTCTGATGGAGAAATCTCAGATTCAGGAAAAATTTCTCATCAAGCTGAACCTGATGTTGTGACATTTAAATTGAAATTAGAACATCTCCGCGCACTGCTTAAGGAGGTGTTATCTACTCTGGATGATTGTGACAATTTGGTCATTCCAGAGAAATTATGTAAGATGGACAAGTTCCTAGAGGTTCCGGTGCCCCCCGACGCTTTTCCTATACCCAAGCGGGTGGTGGACATAGTAAATAAAGAGTGGGAAAAGCCCGGCATACCTTTTGTTCCCCCCCCTATATTTAAGAAATTATTTCCTATAGTCGACCCCAGAAAGGACTTATGGCAGACAGTCCCCAAGGTCGAGGGGGCGGTTTCTACTCTAAACAAACGCACTACTATTCCTATCGAAGATAGTTGTGCTTTCAAAGATCCTATGGATAAAAAATTAGAGGGTTTGCTTAAAAAGATTTTTGTACAGCAAGGTTACCTTCTACAACCAATTTCATGCATTGTTCCTGTCACTACGGCAGCGTGTTTCTGGTTCGAGGAACTAGAAAAGTCGCTCAGTAGAGAATCTTCGTATGAGGAGGTTAAGCACTTAAATTGGCTAACTCTTTTGTTTTAGATGCCGCTTTGCAATTAGCTAGATTAGCGGCGAAAAATTCAGGGTTTGCTATCGTGGCGCGCAGAGCGCTTTGGCTAAAGTCTTGGTCAGCGGATGTGTCTTCCAAGACAAAATTGCTTAACATTCCTTTCAAAGGTAAAACATTATTTGGACCAGATTTGAAAGATTATTTCAGACATCACTGGGGGAAAGGGCCACGCCCTCCCACAGGATAGGTCTTTTAAGGCTAAAAATAAGCCTAATTTTCGTCCCTTTCGCAGAAACGGACCAGCCTCTAATTCTGCATCCTCTAAGCAAGAGGGTAATACTTCACAACCCAAACCAGCCTGGAAACCAATGCAAGGCTGGAACAAGGGTAAGCAGGCCAAGAAGCCTACCACTGCTACCAAAACAGCATGAAGGGATAGCCCCCGATCCGGGACCGGATCTAGTGGGGGGCAGACTCTCTCTCTTTGCTCAGGCTTGGGCAAGAGATGTTCAGGATCCTTGGGCACTACAAAAAGTTTCTCAAGGTTATCTCCTGGAATTCAAGGAACTACCCCCAAGGGGAAGGTTCCACAGGTCTCACTTATCCTCAAACCAAATAAAGAGACAGGCATTCTTACATTGTGTAGAAGACCTGTTAAAGATGGGAGTGATACATCCAGTTCCAATAAGAGAACAAGGAATGGGATTTTATTCCAATCTGTTCATAGTTCCCAAAAAAGAGGGAACATTCAGACCAATTTTGGATCTGAAGATCCTAAACAAATTTCTCAGGGTACCATCGTTCAAAATGGAAACTATTCGAACGATTCTACCCACCATCCAGGAAAGTCAATTTATGACTACCGTGGATTTAAAGGATGCGTACCTACATATTCCTATCCACAAGGAACATCATCAGTTCCTAAGGTTCGCTTTTCTGGACAAGCATTACCAGTTTGTGGCACTTCCATTCGGATTAGCCACTGCTCCAAGGATTTTCACAAAGGTACTAGGGTCCCTTCTAGCGGTTCTAAGACCAAGGGGCATTGCAGTAGTACCTTACTTGGACGACATCCTAATTCAAGCGTCGTCCCTGTCAAAAGCAAAGGCTCATACGGACATCGTCCTAGCCTTTCTCAGATCTCACGGATGGAAGGTGAACAAAGAAAAAAGTTCTCTGTCCCCGTCAACAAGAGTTCCCTTCTTGGGATCAATAATAGATTCCTTAGAAATGAGGATTTTTCTGACAGAGGTCAGAAAATCAAAACTTCTAAGCTCTTGTCAAGTACTTCATTCTGTTCCTCGTCCTTCCATAGCGCAGTGCATGGAAGTAATAGGATTGATGGTTGCAACAATGGACATAGTTCCTTTTGCACAAATTCATCTAAGACCATTACAACTGTGCATGCTCAGACAGTGGAATGGGGATTATACAGACTTGTCTCCGATGATTCAAGTAGATCAAAAGACCAGAGATTCACTCCGTTGGTGGCTGACCCTGGACAATCTGTCACAGGGAATGAGCTTCCGCAGACCAGAGTGGGTCATTGTCACGACCGACGCCAGTCTAGTGGGCTGGGGCGCGGTCTGGGAATCCCTGAAAGCTCAGGGTCTATGGTCTCGGGAAGAGTCTCTTCTCCCGATAAACATTCTGGAACTGAGAGGGATATTCAATGCTCTCAGAGCTTGGCCTCAACTAGCAAAGGCCAAATTCATAAGGTTTCAATCAGACAACATGACGACCGTTGCATATATCAATCATCAGGGGGGAACAAGGAGTTCCCTGGCGATGAAAGAAGTGACCAAGATAATTCAATGGGCGGAGGATCACTCCTGCCACTTGTCTGTGATCCACATCCCAGGAGTGGAAAATTGGGAAGCGGATTTTCTGAGTCGTCAGACATTCCATCCGGGGGAGTGGGAACTCCATCCGGAAATCTTTGCCCAAATAACTCAATTATGGGGCATTCCAGACATGGATCTGATGGCGTCTCGTCAGAACTTCAAGGTTCCTTGCTACGGGTCCAGATCCAGGGATCCCAAGGCGACTCTAGTAGATGCACTAGTAGCACCTTGGACCTTCAACCTAGCTTATGTATTCCCACCGTTTCCTCTCATTCCCAGGCTGGTAGCCAGGATCAATCAGGAGAGGGCCTCGGTGATCTTGATAGCTCCTGCGTGGCCACGCAGGACTTGGTATGCAGACCTGGTGAATATGTCATCGGCTCCACCATGGAAGCTACCTTTGAGACAGGACCTTCTTGTTCAGGGTCCATTCGAACATCCGAATCTGGTTTCCCTCCAACTGACGGCTTGGAGATTGAACGCTTGATTTTATCAAAGCGTGGGTTTTCAGATTCTGTAATAGATACTCTGATTCAGGCTAGAAAGCCTGTAACTAGAAAAATTTACCATAAAATGTGGAAAAAATATATCTGTTGGTGTGAATCCAAAGGATTCCCATGGAACAAGATAAAAATTCCTAAGATTCTATCCTTTCTACAAGAAGGTTTGGAGAAAGGATTATCTGCAAGTTCTCTAAAGGGACAGATCTCTGCTTTATCTGTTTTACTTCACAAAAGACTGGCAGCCGTGCCAGATGTTCAAGCATTTGTTCAGGCTCTGGTTAGGATCAAGCCTGTTTACAGACCTTTGACTCCTCCCTGGAGTCTAAATCTAGTTCTTTCAGTTCTTCAAGGGGTTCCGTTTGAACCTTTACATTCCATAGATATTAAGTTACTATCTTGGAAAGTTTTGTTTTTAGTTGCAATTTCTTCTGCTAGAAGAGTTTCAGAGTTATCTGCTCTGCAGTGTTCTCCGCCCTATCTGGTGTTCCATGCAGATAAGGTGGTTTTGCGTACTAAGCCTGGTTTTCTTCCGAAAGTTGTTTCTAACAAAAATATTAACCAGGAGATAGTTGTACCTTCTTTGTGTCCGAATCCAGTTTCAAAGAAGGAACGTTTGTTACACAATTTGGACGTAGTCCATACTCTAAAATTCTATTTAGAGGCTACTAAAGATTTCAGACAAACATCTTCCTTGTTTGTTGTTTATTCTGGTAAAAGGAGAGGTCAAAAAGCGACTTCTACCTCTCTTTCCTTTTGGCTTAAAAGCATTATCCGATTGGCTTATGAGACTGCCGGACGGCAGCCTCCTGAAAGAATCACAGCTCACTCCACTAGGGCTGTGGCTTCCACATGGGCCTTCAAGAACGAGGCTTCGGTTGACCAGATATGTAAGGCAGCGACTTGGTCTTCACTGCACACTTTTGCCAAATTTTACAAATTTGATACTTTTGCTTCTTCGGAGGTTATTTTTGGGAGAAAGGTTTTGCAAGCTGTGGTTCCTTCCGTTTAGGTGACCTGATTTGCTCCCTCCCTTCATCCGTGTCCTAAAGCTTTGGTATTGGTTCCCACAAGTAAGGATGACGCCGTGGACCGGACACACCAATGTTGGAGAAAACAGAATTTATGCTTACCTGATAAATTACTTTCTCCAACGGTGTGTCCAGTCCACGGCCCGCCCTGGTTTTTTAATCAGGTCTGATGAATTATTTTCTCTAACTACAGTCACCACGGTATCATATGGTTTCTCCTATATATATTTCCTCCTGTCCGTCGGTCGAATGACTGGGGTGGGCGGAGCCTAGGAGGGATCATGTGACCAGCTTTGCTGGGACTCTGCCATTTCCTGTTGGGGAAGAGAATATCCCACAAGTAAGGATGACGCCGTGGACCGGACACACCGTTGGAGAAAGTAATTTATCAGGTAAGCATAAATTCTGTTTTTTAAGCTCCAGTTAGATTTCAGCTGGTAATTTCAAGAGCATATTTGGTATTTTAAGTTTATATCCATAGTCCTGCGTAAAATAGAACCAGTCATATTTAGTGCTAAGTAATTTATTTGCTAGACAGGATTTTGCACTCGAGATTTATAGGTCAGTTATTACTGTGAACTCTTTCAGAACTGTACAAAAATTGATTATTGTGGTTAAATCTCTGGTAACTATTAATTAGGCATTGTTAAGCTATTAAACCACGTTAAAGCAGCACTCTTAGGGAAAGTTAAAAGTCACTTTATTAGAATCCTTTAAAATAGCACATTCCAACAATGTGAGGATAAACACCAGACATCCTTACGCGTTTCGTGCCTGCTGGCACTTAGTCATAGGATAATCTGAGTGTCCACTTTTCCACCCCTTTATACTCTTTACGCCCAAAGCAAACAGCTGAGCACTATTAGCTACAATTCAGTCTTAAAGGGATGGAGCAGTGCCACTCATATACATATTAAAAACAGTAAACAGTGTTTTAATTACACTACAAAGAAAATCAGTAATTCAAAGGTGTGAACATAGGGTTAAAACAGATAAATAGATGAGTTACACAATCCAAAATCTACCAAAATTAGACATGGGAATAAACATTCATTACATCAGTATTGTTAACCCTAAACACCTTAATAAAGAAGAGATTACAAAATTACACAAATTTATGTAAATTCATCTCATAATACATATGAGTTGAATTTCTACTTTGCTGAATTCTGTGGATATATCATATTACTATTCATATAAAATATGAGATTAATCTTATCAATATATTTATGACAATCCACTCAATGCTGCAAAATAGTTTTATATCCAAAAACAAGAAATGTTGAAAAGATTCAGTTAAATAACTCTTGTTTGTCTTTTCATACCTAAAGGGAGATATAGAGAAATATACAAGAGAACAACAAATGTGAGATCAAATACAGAAACATAAGTGTAATATAAATATGCTTAACTGTTCCATTACACTTCACAATATGGGTGCATGTCAGCTGAAAAGAACCCTTAAGTCTAATCTTCAACAAGGACATAAATACATGGATGTGCAATATACACATACATGCACAAGTGTGTATATAAACAAACACACATGCACATGCATACATACCCACACATCCATGCATACTATCAAACCTTTCATTCCAATGTACATATTCTAAAAAAAAGGAGGAAAAGAAAGGAAAGAAAGAAAAAGGGAGATGAGGATGAATCTACGGAGGAACACACCTTACAGAAATTCAATCCACATAATAGCTCATGTCCCATTCTTTATTCATGCCGAATGGCATTTTTGTTCTCAACACGAATATCCAATAAAGTTCTTTTTTTCTGTAAGATCTTATTCCTGTTTCCACCCCTAGGTGGCAGTTTAGCTAAATCTATTATTTTCACTCCTATTTCAGGATTATTTAAAAAGTGAAAACAATTAAAGTGCCTGGCCACTCCAGAGTCCTTATTATAGTTCTTGATATCTCTCTTATGCTCTCCAATTCTCGTCCTCAGACTACGAGTCGTTTGACCAACATACTGTTCGTGGCAAATTGTGCACTCCAAGAGATACACCACGCACTCTGTGCTACAATTTCCATAATGGTTAATCTTATATTCCTTCCCTGTTGTAGTACTTTTGAAGGATTCACCTTTCGAGATATGTTCACATGTGCCACAATTACTGACTCCACACTTAAAAGTGCCTTTTTTATTTAGCCAATCAGTTCCAGTACAACTTCCTTTCCGAGAGACCAAACTTGGAGACAACTTACTTGCCAAAGTTGGTGGTTTTTTTTTAGACAAACCTAATATTTTCTATCAAAGGTGATAGAATGTCATCACTCTTTAAGACCTCTAGATTCTTTTTAATGATATCACAGACTTGTCTAAACTGAATTGAATATTCGGTGGAGAAAACAACAGGTTGTTTAGCCCCCCCCCAAATTCCAATTCCTTTCCTTCTTCCTTTTATTGATTTTGGGATCCATCATTTTAATCTCCTGAAGGTCCTGCAACATTTTAGATTCATCATAGCCCCTGTGTTTAAGTCTATTAATCAGCTTGCCAGCTTGCATTTCAAAACATGTTTCAGAATTAGTATTCCTTTTTAATCTTAGAAGTTGGCTTCTCGGAATTGACTTGATCAGATGCGCAGGGTGACAAGAAATTGCGTGCAGAATTGTATTGCCCGCAGTAGATTTCCTAAAAGTGGCGGTTACAATTAAGCCCTGTGTAGCTGAGCCTGTCAATTCCAAGTCCAAGAAATTAATCTTGTCTCTCCTGTGAATCTCAACCCCAGCTCATTATTGTTCACATATTCCAAAAAAGCTTCAAACTCAAAAGGATATTCCACAATAATAATCAGGTCATCTATAAACCTGTTATATTGTATAATATTGGAGCTAAACGGATTTGTTTCTCCATAAATGTGTGTAAGCTCCCACCACCTAACATATAAATTTGCAAACGAGGGGGCAAACTTGGCCCCCATCGCTGTGCCACAAACCTGCAAATAATATGTGTTATCAAACAAGAAAAAATTGTGCTGTAGTAGGAACTCCACCACATCACAGAGAAACAATTTAAATTCCACAGAAAAATTTGTGTCTCTGTCCAAAAAGAACTTTATAGCTGTTATACCCAAAGCATGAGGTATGCTTGAATAAAGTGCTGTTGCATCAATGACCACACCCAGCTGTACCCATCCCTCCACTTAATGTTATTCAAGATAGACAATAGGTGCCCCGAATCTCTGAGATAACTACTCAAATTCTTTACCAGAGGTTGTAATATACTGTCTACCCATTCAGAGAGTGGCTCAAAAAGTGAGCCAATCCCTGAAATGATAGGCCTCCCAGGTGGTTTTTTGGGGTCCTTATGTATCTTTGATAAAAAATGGAAAATGGGCACAACTGGGTGCTCAGGAATCAGGTTATCAACCTCATCCTCCGTCAAAATGTGCAAGGCCACAGCTTGCTGAAGCAATCTCATCTTATGATCAAATTCATGGATGGGATTATGCATTAGACTCCTATATGTGACAGTATCCTGTAATTGTCTGGCTACCTCTATGAAGTATTCTTCCTTTTTCATAACAACGACATTGCCACCCTTGTCCGAAGACCTGATGACAATGTCGCCGTTATCCTGTAATTCATTTAGAGCTTTTCTCTCCTTAATAGAATGATTATGACGGAAACCCTTGGTCTTATTAGTTTCTCCCAATTCTATAATTTCCTGTTCTACTCTTCTATGAAAAACATTCAAACAAGAACCCCTAAAACTAGTGGGATAAAAGTCTGACTTTTTTCTTACAGGTTTGGGACATTTCTCATCACCTAGGTAGCCATCCTTGTCATCCAAATCTCTAAGTTGTTCCAACATACAACTATCTTTGAAATCAAAATAACCAATCATTTCATCATATTCCACAGGAAGCAATGGTTCTCTCACATCATCATCCACACTTTTGTTAAGATGAAAGAATCTTTTTAATGCCAATTTTCTAACTAATTTATTTATATCAATTAGTGTTTTGAAAGGTGAAAAAACATTTGTGGGTGCAAACCCAAGTCCTTTAGAAAGAACGCTCAGATGGTCCTTATTAAGCTCAAAGTCTGATAAATTTATAACAGACAAACCTAATCCTTCTTCTGTGCCCTCTTTGATTTTCTTTGTTTTTCTTCTCCCTGCTCTACGGGTTTTTTTCCTCCTAAAGGGACGAAGGTATTCTTATTCTTCACTCGTACTGCTGGTTGTTCTTCCTCCGAATCATTATCAGATGAATCCTGTAAAGAAAAAGAAGGAAGAGAAGAGAGAGAGACAGAAGATACACTTCCAGCATCCGGATCTGACGTGTTGCCTTCTGTTGAAGAAAAGCCCACATGCTTGGCAGTTTTACTCTTCAAGATAGATTTAGGAGCTGCTTTGCTCATTTCCTCTTTTTTATTGCATTTTTCCTTATCAGATTCATCTCCATTCTTCTTCTTGTTGTAAAATCTCCTTGGTTTCCTGACGAACCTTGACCAATCATACACCTTATTATTCTGGTAATCCTCCAGATCTCTGTTAAATTTCTGGCTTTTCTGCGCTGCAAGCTCATTATCAGATTTCTTAATTCTTAATTTCATACCAATTTTTGAACCATGATAGTTCTCATCAGCTTTAAACATTTTCAACTCCGATTTTGTGCTCATAATTTTTTTTTCAGAGCATCTCTTTTATTAGACTTGCTTCTTGCCAGAATGTTTAGCAGTGTTAATGAGCAAGTTGTTAACGCATTCTTCCATTCTTGCTCTAATTCCTCATCCTCCAAATCATATGATGGAAATTTCTTTATGCGTAAACCTCTAGGTATTCTCTCAACGTCAATATAATGCTCAAAGGTCACTTGATCCCACATTAAACGCAGATCAGTCAAAAGAAATTTCTCCATCTGATTAAATAAGCTTTTCATATCTCTAGGAGCGCTTTCCACATTTCCTGTTGTTGAAAATACTTTGTCAAAGTAACTCTTCCTATTTTCAATATTGAATATTGATTTCTTAAGACTTATGTTTTCACTCTCCATTGAATTTACATAAATTTGTGTAATTTTGTAATCTATTCTTTATTAAGGTGTTTAGGGTTAACAATACTGATGTAATGAATGTTTATTCCCATGTCTAATTTTGGTAGATTTTGGATTGTGTAACTCATCTATTTATCTGTTTTAACCCTATGTTCACACCTTTGAATTACTGATTTTCTTTGTAGTGTAATTAAAACACTGTTTACTGTTTTTAATATGTATATGAGTGGCACTGCTCCATCCCTTTAAGACTGAATTGTGGCTAATAGTGCTCAGCTGTTTGCTTTGGGCGTAAAGAGTATAAAGGGGTGGAATAGTGGACACTCAGATTATCCTATGACTAAGTGCCAGCAGGCACGAAACGCGTAAGGATGTCTTGTGTTTATCCTCACATTGTTGGAATGTGCTATTTTAAAGGATTCTAATAAAGTGACTTTTAACTTTCCCTAAGAGTGCTGCTTTAACGTGGTTTTTTGGATCTTGGTATTACGGCTTGCTCAGTCGTCAAGCGTGCACCACGTCACAACATTCAGCTTACGCCCCAAACAATTGCAGCACGCTGTGTCTGTCAGTGGAGGAGACTGTCGGCTTCAGACCTGGAGCAGCGTTGGGGATTTGTTTGATTGTTAAGCTATTAGTCCATATTCTGATATTGGAGTGAACTAAGCTGGATAATTATAGACTGTGCTGGAATTCTCATTTGTGATCTGTAGTATAGAATATTGTAATGGAATAAGCGTATATAATTGATTCATAATCTAGTTTCAATGAACTAAGGAATAAATATTGATTTCAATAAATATACTGTTACGTATATACATTTTATTGGTTGGCAACTGCTAAGATATTAATAAATGATATTGTAAACCTAGTATATACCAACACTTCTATATATAACATCAATTTTTAAGTATGAACATATTTGTAATATATGCTTGATAGCAGATCATGTAATACATTAGAGCTAAAAAATAACAATCTGGCCAAGCATAAGGTAATGTTGAATGGGCCAATCAAGAATTATCAGGGCTTCTAAGTATAATTCAAGGTGTAGCCACGACTAGCGATCCTCCACCAAAAGTGTGAAAGTGCTTCTGTACTCTTTATTTTAAACCAAACAATGTGAATATCCAGTAACTACTGTGCCGCTTCTATTTACAACGTTAGTAAGAATAGCTGTGGTGTTATCGGAGACTACCAATAGGAGCTAAATGTAGAAGGAGCTACTGCTAGTACAAATCACGGTCTGTAGGGTAACAGTAGTTACACACCCCATATAATATATAGAGCGTTGATTGGTAAAACCTATTTATTATTGATCAGACCCACGTGGGACCAATGCATATATTACTACGTGGCAATCAAGTGCTCGACAGTAGGGTTAAAATTGTTGTAACCATGCCCAACTGTGGGCTAGACTATGAATGGCGCGCAAAGAGTTGTCACCAAGCGAAAAGGGGTTTATTGCGGATCTTTGCTCACATTGGAAGTATCACGCAAAATACAAGTTGAAAGTAAACATGTTCGCTCAAGTGCAGTTGAATTTAATGGACGTCGCAATACTTAGAACTATGGTTAACTGTTACACTCAACTAAAAAGTTGCACAAAACACATCAAAATACATTTAAAAGTACAGTTACACTAATAATTACACTATCTAATAAAATTATTATAAAATATATTGCAATAAAAAGTTATAAGGTCTCAGATGTTAGGAAAAAAGGCTTGCAAAGGGCTTTAACATAGAGATACATATACATATCTAAATATGTATATGCATGTGTTTATATATTTATGTATATATGTGTGTACATATGTTTGTATGTATTTTTATGTGTATACACATATAAACACATAAATACATATGTATACCTGTTTAGGCATATACTGTATATAAGTGCATTGGAGCCCTTTGCAGTTAAGTAGCTGAAAACATGTCAAAGAATATTTAGGCAATATTCTTAATGAAGTGTTTAATAAAGTGTTTAACTATATATATATATATATATATATATATATATATATATATATATATATACAGGGAGTGCAGAATTATTAGGCAAATGAGTATTTTGACCACATCATCCTCTTTATGCATGTTGTCTTACTCCAAGCTGTATAGGCTCGAAAGCCTACTACCAATTAAGCATATTAGGTGATGTGCATCTTTGTAATGAGAAGGGGTGTGGTCTAATGACATCAACACCCTATATCAGGTGTGCATAATTATTAGGCAACTTCCTTTCCTTTGGCAAAATGGGTCAAAAGAAGGACTTGACAGGCTCAGAAAAGTCAAAAATAGTGAGATATCTTGCAGAGGGATGCAGCACTCTTAAAATTGCAAAGCTTCTGAAGCGTGATCATCGAACAATCAAGCGTTTCATTCAAAATAGTCAACAGGGTCGCAAGGAGCGTGTGGAAAAACCAAGGCGCAAAATAACTGCCCATGAACTGAGAAAAGTCAAGCGTGCAGCTGCCAAGATGCCACTTGCCACCAGTTTGGCCATATTTCAGAGCTGCAACATCACTGGAGTGCCCAAAAGAACAAGGTGTGCAATACTCAGAGACATGGCCAAGGTAAGAAAGGCTGAAAGACGACCACCACTGAACAAGACACACAAGCTGAAACGTCAAGACTGGGCCAAGAAATATCTCAACACTGATTTTTCTAAGGTTTTATGGACTGATGAAATGAGAGTGAGTCTTGATGGGCCAGATGGATGAGCCCGTGGCTGGATTGGTAAAGGGCAGAGAGCTCCAGTCCGACTCAGACGCCAGCAAGGTGGAGGTGGAGTACTGGTTTGGGCTGGTATCATCAAAGATGAGCTTGTGGGGCCTTTTCGGGTTGAGGATGGAGTCAAGCTCAACTCCCAGTCCTACTGCCAGTTTCTGGAAGACACCTTCTTCAAGCAGTGGTACAGGAAGAAGTCTGCATCCTTCAAGAAAAACATGATTTTCATGCAGGACAATGCTCCATCACACGCGTCCAAGTACTCCACAGCGTGGCTGGCAAGAAAGGGTATAAAAGAAGAAAATCTAATGACATGGCCTCCTTGTTCACCTGATCTGAACCCCATTGAGAACCTGTGGTCCATCATCAAATGTGAGATTTACAAGGAGGGAAAACAGTACACCTCTCTGAACAGTGTCTGGGAGGCTGTGGTTGCTGCTGCACGCAATGTTGATGGTGAACAGATCAAAACACTGACAGAATCCATGGATGGCAGGCTTTTGAGTGTCCTTGCAAAGAAAGGTGGCTATATTGGTCACTGATTTGTTTTTGTTTTGTTTTTGAATGTCAGAAATGTATATTTGTGAATGTTGAGATGTTATATTGGTTTCACTGGTAAAAATAAATAATTGAAATGGGTATATATTTGTTTTTTGTTAAGTTGCCTAATAATTATGCACAGTAATAGTCACTTGCACACACAAATATCCCCCTAAAATAGCTAAAACTAAAAACAAACTAAAAACTACTTCCAAAAATATTCAGCTTTGATATTAATTAGTTTTTTGGGTTCATTGAGAACATGGTTGTTGTTCAATAATAAAATTAATCCTCAAAAATACAACTTGCCTAATAATTCTGCACTCCCTGTATATATATATATATATATATATATATATATATATATATATATATATATATATATATATATATTAAACTGAGTTGTACCAGCTAGTGCAGGATATATCAGGCTATGGTCAAAGCCCCACAATGTACCAATGCTGTTGTGGTGACCAAGGTGCATAGAGGCTTAATGTATAAACATTGACCTAAGAAAGAAAAATTTAGTAAACCTTACCCAGCAACCCCATATTAAGCCCCATAAGATACAAAGGCTACCAAATCTCAAGAAAGCACACATATAATAATTATTGTTGTTTTTAAGATCATCAATTGGATGGTCATATATACTTTTTTACTTTTGCTCTTGATCACTAAATACATTTTCGTTTAATTGCACCGGTTGGTACCTATTGATGTGTGTGCTTTCTGGAGATTTGGTAGCCTTTGTATCTTATGGGGCTTAATATGGGGTTGCTGGGTAAGGTTTACTAAATATTTCTTTCTTAGTTCAATATAATAGAGATATATTTTACCAAAAAAACATTATATATATATATATATATATATATATATATATATATATATATAAATACAAGCAAAGATAGGTGTATGTGCACTCTCACCAACTTTCCACAACTATCAGGGTGCTGTACGGTGAATTGTAGAAATGCAAAAAGAAGCACTCACTGAATCTTCATCAACAAGTGACAAAAAACTTTAATGCAGTTTGTGACGTTTCGGGACAGCAACAGTCCCTTCCTCTGACAAGTTAACACTGAACAAAAACAGCCTTTAAATAGGCTCCCAAACACACTCCCCACAAGATCAGCCAATCCAGGCTGAATAATTGAACACACCCATAAAGTGACCAATAAAATTGAGTGATACATATTGTGCATTGTGAGTATTAAAAAATAAACGAACAAAACAATGTTTAAAAACAACCCTCATTAGACCCTATTGCTGGTAGTCATGCCCCCTAAATGAAATAAACAACCTATGCAAATCTCGATCAGCTAATTTAATGATATAACTCATAAAATTGTCAAACATATACAACCAATCAAACATTGAATTGCAATGGGCTCCAATACGTCATTCCCTCTGTGTCTGATCCGCCCTTTGTTACTAAGGACGCGATCAGCTGCGCAAGGTCTCAACAAACACAAGGGAACCAAAGACAAACATCAATAATCAATCCCGAGACAAGCGCATAGCTCACTACGTGCAGCAAACACTTAAACTCCAGATCGCATCACTAAAAAACATCGCGTATGCTTAGGGGCATGTGAGCCGCGGCTCAGCTCAGCATGATGTGATTGCTTAAGTATGTGTATTCCTAAACACTAAGTGACCAAACAATCTACAATCATCACACCATTGTGTGTACACTTATAACATATGTGTTCCTGATCGCCATATAGAGAGACAGAACTATCCAATAATAAAGTGCCATATCTAAATGGGCGTGTGTATAGGAGTGTATACATCACGGCTTATCTCTACTTTGTGTGCTAGTATAGTAGTCTTCACTGCCAAAGCCTAAATGATCGTGTATATAATACTCTTACTGAAATAAACTAACCTTTTTCTCAAAAATCCTCATATATATCTTCATTTGGATTGTATATGTTATGGAATCACCGCATAAAGATAAGTTACATGAATGTAAATACCGAAAAACGGCATTAGCCAATAGCGAAGTGCCATGTCAAAGTGGGCGTGTAAATAGAAACGTGAATTTACCACAATATATCTCTGCCTTGAACCCAGGTATAATAATGTTCACTGCCCGAGCCAGAACAAACCCTATTTTCAAAACATCATATATACAATGTGCATAGTGAGTGGTCACCTATAAAAATAAAATAAAAATAAAAAGGAAAGTCACCTATATCTTATACAGAGGAGAATGATAATCATTTTGGAGTGAAAGCGATCAATATGATCCCACCTCCAAATATATCAGATGTTGGAACTCTTGTCTATAGTTAGTATACACGACCTACCCTATACCTCTTAAAGAAAAAATAATAAAGAAAATCTATGTGATATGTTCACCAAAATCCCAAAGTATTTAAATCAATATTAGAACTTACAGCCTAATTACTCAACAAAATAGTAACCATATCGTGCAGGACATGACTAAACAGCAGAAGGATCCAACAGGGATTATGTGAGCACTCCTAAGAGTGATGCACTACCAAAACAAATTTAGTTAAAATCAAATATTGGCACATGGAGAGCTGACAGAGAACAAATGCACCATATTAAAAAAATGGTATCCAAGGAAATCTTATCCCAGGAAATATTTAAAGAGATATTTGGACAAGATAATCATATGTTAAACATTTCATAACCCCAGAAATGCACTGATCTAATGTACAAATACATGTATAATATCAAACTATTTACTTCTGAATAGATTTACTCCAAATAATGAAAAAAGCTCAAAAATAATAATAAAAGTAAAAATTCAAAAAAATTCAAAAAAATTTAAAAAAATTCAAAAAAATAAATAGAGGTAAAAATAAAAATAAATACAAATAAATATAAATAAAAAAGTATATGACCAAAGCATGGTCAAAAAATTGATCATAAGAATTGATCAAAAAAATGATCAAAAAAGGTAATCCAAAAGAAGGGGGGGAAAGGTAAAGGCCTAGACCTCCATGTAATGGGCTCATGGACTCTCATATAGATTTATTTTATAAACATGGATTATCATGGACTCTCACAAAAAACATAAATTCTCATAGAAAACATGAAAAATCAAAAAAAATCAAAAAAAGTCACAAAAAACATTGCCATCCAATGTGAGTATTGAGGCCTCTGGGATGTACAGTCCCCAATTCATAAATCCATCTTGATTCCTTGCGTAGTAGGATATTGCCTCTGTCTCCTCCTCTTCTGGGAACTGGCACGTGGTCAATAAGTCTGAATCTCAGATCACCGACTGAGTGTCCCGCCTCTAAAAAATGCCTCGCCACCGGTTGGTCCGCCTTTCCATTTCGTATTGCCAGTCTGATGCTGGATCTATGATTGGCCATCCTGGTTTTAGCATCATCCGTCGTCTTACCAACATAGAATTTGCCACACGGGCAATTCAATAAGTACACAACAAATTTAGTAGTGCAAGTTAGGAAATATCTGATGTCATAGATTTTATTGCTTTCTGGATGATGAAAGTGGGGGCCCGTGAGCATCCCACTGCAGGTCACACAACTGATGCATCGATAACATCCCTTTTTCTTTGTTTTTAACCATGTTTGTGAACCACCGTCAGGGTTGATATCAGCTTTCACCAAGAAATCTCTAAGGTTTTTACCCCGTCTAAAACCTATTCTTGGTGGTTTCCAATCCTTAAATGGTAAAGTGTGGTCAGCTTCTATTAATTTCCATTCTTCTTTAACCATCTTGGTTAGTGGTACTGCTTCGGGGGAATATGTGGTCACAAAAGTAAGTTGGTTAGTGTTATCCAGTGGAGTAGTAGTTGTTGTTTCTTCAATTTGTAGTGCTTGAGTTTTCATATCTAGTAACTCTCTTGGTTTGTATCCCCTTTGGACAAAACGTTGTGTCATCTCCTGCAACTGTTCTTCACATGCTGTTTCATCTGTATTATTTCTAATTACACGTTGGTATTGGGCCTTAGGGATGTTACGGATAAGGCTTGGTTGATGGCAACTTTTTGCATGCAATAATGAATTGCGATCAGTATCTTTACGAAATAGTGTTGTTCCCAGTCTGTCTTTTATTTTAAACACTCTGACGTCTAAATAATCCACACAGTTGTTACTGGCTGTATGTGTGAATTTAATTGGGCTTGTCAGTGAATTGAGGTAGTTGATCCATTCCAATAAGCAATTCTCGCCCTCACTCCATATTAGGAACAGATCGTCGATGTAACGACAGTAATACCTGATGCGATGGTCTTCAAAAACCTTCATCAAAACTGACTCATGTTGTGCCATGAATAGATTGGCGAGAGATGGGGCCACATTTGACCCCATCGCTGTCCCGGAAATTTGTTTGTAGAATGTGGTATCAAACAAAAAATAATTCTCAGTTAGACACAGAGTGAGCAGACCAATAAGTACTTCTTCGGAGGGGCCAATATAGACTGCTTTTCTTAGAGTCTGAGTAACTGCCATGATGCCTTCATGATGGGGGATTACGGTGTATAGGCTTGACACGTCTAAGGTGACCAATAGATCAAGGTCCGTGATGTTCTTCAGATTGGTGATCTTAGTGATAAAATCATGAGAGTCCCGTATATAGGATGGCATTGATTTAACCAGTGGTTGCAAATAAAAGTCCACAAACTGGGCTAACGGCTGAAGTAGAGACCCTCTAGCCGAGACAATAGGTCTCCCCGGTGGTTGTGTTGCGTTTTTGTGAACCTTGGGTAAGGTATAGAGTAAAGGAATCAACGGATGATCCCGACGTAGAAAGTTATAATCCTGTTGTGTGATCAGTTCTTTATCTTTGTATTCAATCAGGATTGTATCAATTTTCCTCTTTAGTCTTGAAGTGGGATCTCTAGCCAAAGGTAGATAAGTGTTTACATCTGTCAACTGTCCCAGAATCTCAGACTTATAATATGATACATCCATGATAACAATGGCCCCACCCTTGTCGGCAGGGCGAATCACGATTGAAGGATCCTCACTTAAGGATTTAAGGGCCACTCTTTCATCTTTTGTCAGGTTATCCCTTATCATCATGTGTGGTCTGTCCTTAATGCTTTTGAAAAGGAAACCAGTAAATGTACTGATAGTAGGATTATTTGAAGATGGATCAAATGACCCCTTTGCTCTAAAGTCACCCCTTTGTTCCAGATTGGTGTTGAAGTATTCTTTTAATCTAAGATTTCTGCTGAATCGCTGAACATCAATATACATGTCAAATTCGTTAATCTTTAAAGAGGGCACAAAAGATAAGCCTTTATTTAGCAAATTGGTTTCAGTCTCAGATAGTGTACGTGAACTGATATTGAATACAATACTATCTATGCTCTCCGTTGTTGATGATGTCGGCGGGCAATGCCCCCCCCGCCTCGTGTGTGGCCTCCGCCTCTTCCTAAAAAACGATGTGCAGATGGATGTGCAGCCAATGGGGGTAGTGCTGCTGCATTCGAATTAAAGGACTCCCATTGACCTCTATTTCCTCTCGATCTCGTAGTAACACCCCTGTTGGTACCACTTGTGTCCTCTGGTTGTGTCTCAGTTCCCGAACTGTCTCCAGAACTCGTGTCTACTGTGGCTATAGATTTCTTGATGAATCTCCGCTCCCTTCTGGGTCTGTATGATCTCCTGTCTTCCGGTGCCACCATCCATCTATAGATAGATTTATATGAATAGTCTTGTGTGACTGTGTGTAGTTTCCGATTTTTAAAGGCAATGAGATCCTGTTTATAGGTCTTAATCT
This sequence comes from Bombina bombina, assembly GCF_027579735.1. Taxonomy (NCBI): domain Eukaryota; kingdom Metazoa; phylum Chordata; class Amphibia; order Anura; family Bombinatoridae; genus Bombina; species Bombina bombina. The sequence goes on from NC_069502.1 coordinate 749,876,926, forward strand.
GAAGGCTTAGCTTACTCAACCAATTTGTATTAGTGTCAGATTCCAGTAATCCCTGCTTTTCTAATTCGAATGATGATATTTCAGTCTTAACTTCTTTCAGGAGACGGCCAACCTCCCTAATTACTAATAGCATAAGGTCAAATGAACACTTATTCAGAATTTTGCACCAGTTGATGCAAAATTCATTATTTGACCTTCCAATGGTGGGGATGTTCCTTATTCTGAAGCCTCTAGGTATCATCCTCTTTTTGTGATAATCTGATAGGTATGCTCCATGGAGGTTCAGGTCTACTTCCCTCTGTTTGAGCTTAATGAGTGTATTGTACATAGTTTGTAATGATTCCTCCACTTGTTGCTCCTCAATGGAGCCAAAACGGATCAGTTCAGCGTCCTCATCAGTGAAGGTGAAGATATCTTCATCTTTATCTTCCGATGGCATGCCACTGGGGTTCACAGAAATCTCGGTGTCCATATTGTCCATATCTTCTCTGTTAGTCATATTATCAGTTCTCCCAGTGTGTCAGATAGTAGTATATCAGGGGGAAGAGTAATCCGGGTGTGTAAACAACCCTATTGTGGGTGCACTGCACAGGGGTTCAAATTCAAGCAAAGATAGGTGTATGTGCACTCTCACCAACTTTCCACAACTATCAGGGTGCTGTACGGTGAATTGTAGAAATGCAAAAAGAAGCACTCACTGAATCTTCATCAACAAGTGACAAAAAACTTTAATGCAGTTTGTGACGTTTCGGGACAGCAACAGTCCCTTCCTCTGACAAGTTAACACTGAACAAAAACAGCCTTTAAATAGGCTCCCAAACACACTCCCCACAAGATCAGCCAATCCAGGCTGAATAATTGAACACACCCATAAAGTGACCAATAAAATTGAGTGATACATATTGTGCATTGTGAGTATTAAAAAATAAACGAACAAAACAATGTTTAAAAACAACCCTCATTAGACCCTATTGCTGGTAGTCATGCCCCCTAAATGAAATAAACAACCTATGCAAATCTCGATCAGCTAATTTAATGATATAACTCATAAAATTGTCAAACATATACAACCAATCAAACATTGAATTGCAATGGGCTCCAATACGTCATTCCCTCGGTGTCTGATCCGCCCTTTGTTACTAAGGACGCGATCAGCTGCGCAAGGTCTCAACAAACACAAGGGAACCAAAGACAAACATCAATAATCAATCCCGAGACAAGCGCATAGCTCACTACGTGCAGCAAACACTTAAACTCCAGATCGCATCACTAAAAAACATCGCGTATGCTTAGGGGCATGTGAGCCGCGGCTCAGCTCAGCATGATGTGATTGCTTAAGTATGTGTATTCCTAAACACTAAGTGACCAAACAATCTACAATCATCACACCATTGTGTGTACACTTATAACATATGTGTTCCTGATCGCCATATAGAGAGACAGAACTATCCAATAATAAAGTGCCATATCTAAATGGGCGTGTGTATAGGAGTGTATACATCACGGCTTATCTCTACTTTGTGTGCTAGTATAGTAGTCTTCACTGCCAAAGCCTAAATGATCGTGTATATAATACTCTTACTGAAATAAACTAACCTTTTTCTCAAAAATCCTCATATATATCTTCATTTGGATTGTATATGTTATGGAATCACCGCATAAAGATAAGTTACATGAATGTAAATACCGAAAAACGGCATTAGCCAATAGCGAAGTGCCATGTCAAAGTGGGCGTGTAAATAGAAACGTGAATTTACCACAATATATCTCTGCCTTGAACCCAGGTATAATAATGTTCACTGCCCGAGCCAGAACAAACCCTATTTTCAAAACATCATATATACAATGTGCATAGTGAGTGGTCACCTATAAAAATAAAATAAAAATAAAAAGGAAAGTCACCTATATCTTATACAGAGGAGAATGATAATCATTTTGGAGTGAAAGCGATCAATATGATCCCACCTCCAAATATATCAGATGTTGGAACTCTTGTCTATAGTTAGTATACACGACCTACCCTATACCTGTTAAAGAAAAAATAATAAAGAAAATCTATGTGATATGTTCACCAAAATCCCAAAGTATTTAAATCAATATTAGAACTTACAGCCTAATTACTCAACAAAATAGTAACCATGTCGTGCAGGACATGACTAAACAGCAGAAGGATCCAACAGGGATTATGTGAGCACTCCTAAGAGTGATGCACTACCAAAACAAATTTAGTTAAAATCAAATATTGGCACATGGAGAGCTGACAGAGAACAAATGCACCATATTAAAAAAATGGTATCCAAGGAAATCTTATCCCAGGAAATATTTAAAGAGATATTTGGACAAGATAATCATATGTTAAACATTTCATAACCCCAGAAATGCACTGATCTAATGTACAAATACATGTATAATATCAAACTATTTACTTCTGAATAGATTTACTCCAAATAATGAAAAAAGCTCAAAAATAATAATAAAAGTAAAAATTCAAAAAAATTCAAAAAAATTTAAAAAAATTCAAAAAAATAAATAGAGGTAAAAATAAAAATAAATACAAATAAATATAAATAAAAAAGTATATGACCAAAGCATGGTCAAAAAATTGATCATAAGAATTGATCAAAAAAATGATCAAAAAAGGTAATCCAAAAGAAGGGGGGGAAAGGTAAAGGCCTAGACCTCCATGTAATGGGCTCATGGACTCTCATATAGATTTATTTTATAAACATGGATTATCATGGACTCTCACAAAAAACATAAATTCTCATAGAAAACATGAAAAATCAAAAAAAATCAAAAAAAGTCACAAAAAACATTGCCATCCAGTGTGAGTATTGAGGCCTCTGGGATGTACAGTCCCCAATTCATAAATCCATCTTGATTCCTTGCGTAGTAGGATATTGCCTCTGTCTCCTCCTCTTCTGGGAACTGGCACGTGGTCAATAAGTCTGAATCTCAGATCACCGACTGAGTGTCCCGCCTCTAAAAAATGCCTCGCCACCGGTTGGTCCGCCTTTCCATTTCGTATTGCCAGTCTGATGCTGGATCTATGATTGGCCATCCTGGTTTTAGCATCATCCGTCGTCTTACCAACATAGAATTTGCCACACGGGCAATTCAATAAGTACACAACAAATTTAGTAGTGCAAGTTAGGAAATATCTGATGTCATAGATTTTATTGCTTTCTGGATGATGAAAGTGGGGGCCCGTGAGCATCCCACTGCAGGTCACACAACTGATGCATCGATAACATCCCTTTTTCTTTGTTTTTAACCATGTTTGTGAACCACCGTCAGGGTTGATATCAGCTTTCACCAAGAAATCTCTAAGGTTTTTACCCCGTCTAAAACCTATTCTTGGTGGTTTCCAATCCTTAAATGGTAAAGTGTGGTCAGCTTCTATTAATTTCCATTCTTCTTTAACCATCTTGGTTAGTGGTACTGCTTCGGGGGAATATGTGGTCACAAAAGTAAGTTGGTTAGTGTTATCCAGTGGAGTAGTAGTTGTTGTTTCTTCAATTTGTAGTGCTTGAGTTTTCATATCTAGTAACTCTCTTGGTTTGTATCCCCTTTGGACAAAACGTTGTGTCATCTCCTGCAACTGTTCTTCGCATGCTGTTTCATCTGTATTATTTCTAATTACACGTTGGTATTGGGCCTTAGGGATGTTACGGATAAGGCTTGGTTGATGGCAACTTTTTGCATGCAATAATGAATTGCGATCAGTATCTTTACGAAATAGTGTTGTTCCCAGTCTGTCTTTTATTTTAAACACTCTGACGTCTAAATAATCCACACAGTTGTTACTGGCTGTATGTGTGAATTTAATTGGGCTTGTCAGTGAATTGAGGTAGTTGATCCATTCCAATAAGCAATTCTCGCCCTCACTCCATATTAGGAACAGATCGTCGATGTAACGACAGTAATACCTGATGCGATGGTCTTCAAAAACCTTCATCAAAACTGACTCATGTTGTGCCATGAATAGATTGGCGAGAGATGGGGCCACATTTGACCCCATCGCTGTCCCGGAAATTTGTTTGTAGAATGTGGTATCAAACAAAAAATAATTCTCAGTTAGACACAGAGTGAGCAGACCAATAAGTACTTCTTCGGAGGGGCCAATATAGACTGCTTTTCTTAGAGTCTGAGTAACTGCCATGATGCCTTCATGATGGGGGATTACGGTGTATAGGCTTGACACGTCTAAGGTGACCAATAGATCAAGGTCCGTGATGTTCTTCAGATTGGTGATCTTAGTGATAAAATCATGAGAGTCCCGTATATAGGATGGCATTGATTTAACCAGTGGTTGCAAATAAAAGTCCACAAACTGGGCTAACGGCTGAAGTAGAGACCCTCTAGCCGAGACAATAGGTCTCCCCGGTGGTTGTGTTGCGTTTTTGTGAACCTTGGGTAAGGTATAGAGTAAAGGAATCAACGGATGATCCCGACGTAGAAAGTTATAATCCTGTTGTGTGATCAGTTCTTTATCTTTGTATTCAATCAGGATTGTATCAATTTTCCTCTTTAGTCTTGAAGTGGGATCTCTAGCCAAAGGTAGATAAGTGTTTACATCTGTCAACTGTCCCAGAATCTCAGACTTATAATATGATACATCCATGATAACAATGGCCCCACCCTTGTCGGCAGGGCGAATCACGATTGAAGGATCCTCACTTAAGGATTTAAGGGCCACTCTTTCATCTTTTGTCAGGTTATCCCTTATCATCATGTGTGGTCTGTCCTTAATGCTTTTGAAAAGGAAACCAGTAAATGTACTGATAGTAGGATTATTTGAAGATGGATCAAATGACCCCTTTGCTCTAAAGTCACCCCTTTGTTCCAGATTGGTGTTGAAGTATTCTTTTAATCTAAGATTTCTGCTGAATCGCTGAACATCAATATACATGTCAAATTCGTTAATCTTTAAAGAGGGCACAAAAGATAAGCCTTTATTTAGCAAATTGGTTTCAGTCTCAGATAGTGTACGTGAACTGATATTGAATACAATACTATCTATGCTCTCCGTTGTTGATGATGTCGGCGGGCAATGCCCCCCCCGCCTCGTGTGTGGCCTCCGCCTCTTCCTAAAAAACGATGTGCAGATGGATGTGCAGCCAATGGGGGTAGTGCTGCTGCATTCGAATTAAAGGACTCCCATTGACCTCTATTTCCTCTCGATCTCGTAGTAACACCCCTGTTGGTACCACTTGTGTCCTCTGGTTGTGTCTCAGTTCCCGAACTGTCTCCAGAACTCGTGTCTACTGTGGCTATAGATTTCTTGGTGAATCTCCGCTCCCTTCTGGGTCTGTATGATCTCCTGTCTTCCGGTGCCACCATCCATCTATAGATAGATTTATATGAATAGTCTTGTGTGACTGTGTGTAGTTTCCGATTTTTAAAGGCAATGAGATCCTGTTTATAGGTCTTAATCTGAAGGCTTAGCTTACTCAACCAATTTGTATTAGTGTCAGATTCCAGTAATCCCTGCTTTTCTAATTCGAATGATGATATTTCAGTCTTAACTTCTTTCAGGAGACGGCCAACCTCCCTAATTACTAATAGCATAAGGTCAAATGAACACTTATTCAGAATTTTGCACCAGTTGATGCAAAATTCATTATTTGACCTTCCAATGGTGGGGATGTTCCTTATTCTGAAGCCTCTAGGTATCATCCTCTTTTTGTGATAATCTGATAGGTATGCTCCATGGAGGTTCAGGTCTACTTCCCTCTGTTTGAGCTTAATGAGTGTATTGTACATAGTTTGTAATGATTCCTCCACTTGTTGCTCCTCAATGGAGCCAAAACGGATCAGTTCAGCGTCCTCATCAGTGAAGGTGAAGATATCTTCATCTTTATCTTCCGATGGCATGCCACTGGGGTTCACAGAAATCTCGGTGTCCATATTGTCCATATCTTCTCTGTTAGTCATATTATCAGTTCTCCCAGTGTGTCAGATAGTAGTATATCAGGGGGAAGAGTAATCCGGGTGTGTAAACAACCCTATTGTGGGTGCACTGCACAGGGGTTCAAATTCAAGCAAAGATAGGTGTATGTGCACTCTCACCAACTTTCCACAACTATCAGGGTGCTGTACGGTGAATTGTAGAAATGCAAAAAGAAGCACTCACTGAATCTTCATCAACAAGTGACAAAAAACTTTAATGCAGTTTGTGACGTTTCGGGACAGCAACAGTCCCTTCCTCTGACAAGTTAACACTGAACAAAAACAGCCTTTAAATAGGCTCCCAAACACACTCCCCACAAGATCAGCCAATCCAGGCTGAATAATTGAACACACCCATAAAGTGACCAATAAAATTGAGTGATACATATTGTGCATTGTGAGTATTAAAAAATAAACGAACAAAACAATGTTTAAAAACAACCCTCATTAGACCCTATTGCTGGTAGTCATGCCCCCTAAATGAAATAAACAACCTATGCAAATCTCGATCAGCTAATTTAATGATATAACTCATAAAATTGTCAAACATATACAACCAATCAAACATTGAATTGCAATGGGCTCCAATACGTCATTCCCTCTGTGTCTGATCCGCCCTTTGTTACTAAGGACGCGATCAGCTGCGCAAGGTCTCAACAAACACAAGGGAACCAAAGACAAACATCAATAATCAATCCCGAGACAAGCGCATAGCTCACTACGTGCAGCAAACACTTAAACTCCAGATCGCATCACTAAAAAACATCGCGTATGCTTAGGGGCATGTGAGCCGCGGCTCAGCTCAGCATGATGTGATTGCTTAAGTATGTGTATTCCTAAACACTAAGTGACCAAACAATCTACAATCATCACACCATTGTGTGTACACTTATAACATATGTGTTCCTGATCGCCATATAGAGAGACAGAACTATCCAATAATAAAGTGCCATATCTAAATGGGCGTGTGTATAGGAGTGTATACATCACGGCTTATCTCTACTTTGTGTGCTAGTATAGTAGTCTTCACTGCCAAAGCCTAAATGATCGTGTATATAATACTCTTACTGAAATAAACTAACCTTTTTCTCAAAAATCCTCATATATATCTTCATTTGGATTGTATATGTTATGGAATCACCGCATAAAGATAAGTTACATGAATGTAAATACCGAAAAACGGCATTAGCCAATAGCGAAGTGCCATGTCAAAGTGGGCGTGTAAATAGAAACGTGAATTTACCACAATATATCTCTGCCTTGAACCCAGGTATAATAATGTTCACTGCCCGAGCCAGAACAAACCCTATTTTCAAAACATCATATATACAATGTGCATAGTGAGTGGTCACCTATAAAAATAAAATAAAAATAAAAATAAAAAGGAAAGTCACCTATATCTTATACAGAGGAGAATGATAATCATTTTGGAGTGAAAGCGATCAATATGATCCCACCTCCAAATATATCAGATGTTGGAACTCTTGTCTATAGTTAGTATACACGACCTACCCTATACCTGTTAAAGAAAAAATAATAAAGAAAATCTATGTGATATGTTCACCAAAATCCCAAAGTATTTAAATCAATATTAGAACTTACAGCCTAATTACTCAACAAAATAGTAACCATATCGTGCAGGACATGACTAAACAGCAGAAGGATCCAACAGGGATTATGTGAGCACTCCTAAGAGTGATGCACTACCAAAACAAATTTAGTTAAAATCAAATATTGGCACATGGAGAGCTGACAGAGAACAAATGCACCATATTAAAAAAATGGTATCCAAGGAAATCTTATCCCAGGAAATATTTAAAGAGATATTTGGACAAGATAATCATATGTTAAACATTTCATAACCCCAGAAATGCACTGATCTAATGTACAAATACATGTATAATATCAAACTATTTACTTCTGAATAGATTTACTCCAAATAATGAAAAAAGCTCAAAAATAATAATAAAAGTAAAAATTCAAAAAAATTCAAAAAAATTTAAAAAAATTCAAAAAAATAAATAGAGGTAAAAATAAAAATAAATACAAATAAATATAAATAAAAAAGTATATGACCAAAGCATGGTCAAAAAATTGATCATAAGAATTGATCAAAAAAATGATCAAAAAAGGTAATCCAAAAGAAGGGGGGGAAAGGTAAAGGCCTAGACCTCCATGTAATGGGCTCATGGACTCTCATATAGATTTATTTTATAAACATGGATTATCATGGACTCTCACAAAAAACATAAATTCTCATAGAAAACATGAAAAATCAAAAAAAATCAAAAAAAGTCACAAAAAACATTGCCATCCAGTGTGAGTATTGAGGCCTCTGGGATGTACAGTCCCCAATTCATAAATCCATCTTGATTCCTTGCGTAGTAGGATATTGCCTCTGTCTCCTCCTCTTCTGGGAACTGGCACGTGGTCAATAAGTCTGAATCTCAGATCACCGACTGAGTGTCCCGCCTCTAAAAAATGCCTCGCCACCGGTTGGTCCGCCTTTCCATTTCGTATTGCCAGTCTGATGCTGGATCTATGATTGGCCATCCTGGTTTTAGCATCATCCGTCGTCTTACCAACATAGAATTTGCCACACGGGCAATTCAATAAGTACACAACAAATTTAGTAGTGCAAGTTAGGAAATATCTGATGTCATAGATTTTATTGCTTTCTGGATGATGAAAGTGGGGGCCCGTGAGCATCCCACTGCAGGTCACACAACTGATGCATCGATAACATCCCTTTTTCTTTGTTTTTAACCATGTTTGTGAACCACCGTCAGGGTTGATATCAGCTTTCACCAAGAAATCTCTAAGGTTTTTACCCCGTCTAAAACCTATTCTTGGTGGTTTCCAATCCTTAAATGGTAAAGTGTGGTCAGCTTCTATTAATTTCCATTCTTCTTTAACCATCTTGGTTAGTGGTACTGCTTCGGGGGAATATGTGGTCACAAAAGTAAGTTGGTTAGTGTTATCCAGTGGAGTAGTAGTTGTTGTTTCTTCAATTTGTAGTGCTTGAGTTTTCATATCTAGTAACTCTCTTGGTTTGTATCCCCTTTGGACAAAACGTTGTGTCATCTCCTGCAACTGTTCTTCGCATGCTGTTTCATCTGTATTATTTCTAATTACACGTTGGTATTGGGCCTTAGGGATGTTACGGATAAGGCTTGGTTGATGGCAACTTTTTGCATGCAATAATGAATTGCGATCAGTATCTTTACGAAATAGTGTTGTTCCCAGTCTGTCTTTTATTTTAAACACTCTGACGTCTAAATAATCCACACAGTTGTTACTGGCTGTATGTGTGAATTTAATTGGGCTTGTCAGTGAATTGAGGTAGTTGATCCATTCCAATAAGCAATTCTCGCCCTCACTCCATATTAGGAACAGATCGTCGATGTAACGACAGTAATACCTGATGCGATGGTCTTCAAAAACCTTCATCAAAACTGACTCATGTTGTGCCATGAATAGATTGGCGAGAGATGGGGCCACATTTGACCCCATCGCTGTCCCGGAAATTTGTTTGTAGAATGTGGTATCAAACAAAAAATAATTCTCAGTTAGACACAGAGTGAGCAGACCAATAAGTACTTCTTCGGAGGGGCCAATATAGACTGCTTTTCTTAGAGTCTGAGTAACTGCCATGATGCCTTCATGATGGGGGATTACGGTGTATAGGCTTGACACGTCTAAGGTGACCAATAGATCAAGGTCCGTGATGTTCTTCAGATTGGTGATCTTAGTGATAAAATCATGAGAGTCCCGTATATAGGATGGCATTGATTTAACCAGTGGTTGCAAATAAAAGTCCACAAACTGGGCTAACGGCTGAAGTAGAGACCCTCTAGCCGAGACAATAGGTCTCCCCGGTGGTTGTGTTGCGTTTTTGTGAACCTTGGGTAAGGTATAGAGTAAAGGAATCAACGGATGATCCCGACGTAGAAAGTTATAATCCTGTTGTGTGATCAGTTCTTTATCTTTGTATTCAATCAGGATTGTATCAATTTTCCTCTTTAGTCTTGAAGTGGGATCTCTAGCCAAAGGTAGATAAGTGTTTACATCTGTCAACTGTCCCAGAATCTCAGACTTATAATATGATACATCCATGATAACAATGGCCCCACCCTTGTCGGCAGGGCGAATCACGATTGAAGGATCCTCACTTAAGGATTTAAGGGCCACTCTTTCATCTTTTGTCAGGTTATCCCTTATCATCATGTGTGGTCTGTCCTTAATGCTTTTGAAAAGGAAACCAGTAAATGTACTGATAGTAGGATTATTTGAAGATGGATCAAATGACCCCTTTGCTCTAAAGTCACCCCTTTGTTCCAGATTGGTGTTGAAGTATTCTTTTAATCTAAGATTTCTGCTGAATCGCTGAACATCAATATACATGTCAAATTCGTTAATCTTTAAAGAGGGCACAAAAGATAAGCCTTTATTTAGCAAATTGGTTTCAGTCTCAGATAGTGTACGTGAACTGATATTGAATACAATACTATCTATGCTCTCCGTTGTTGATGATGTCGGCGGGCAATGCCCCCCCCGCCTCGTGTGTGGCCTCCGCCTCTTCCTAAAAAACGATGTGCAGATGGATGTGCAGCCAATGGGGGTAGTGCTGCTGCATTCGAATTAAAGGACTCCCATTGACCTCTATTTCCTCTCGATCTCGTAGTAACACCCCTGTTGGTACCACTTGTGTCCTCTGGTTGTGTCTCAGTTCCCGAACTGTCTCCAGAACTCGTGTCTACGTTTATTTTTTAATACTCACAATGCACAATATGTATCACTCAATTTTATTGGTCACTTTATGGGTGTGTTCAATTATTCAGCCTGGATTGGCTGATCTTGTGGGGAGTGTGTTTGGGAGCCTATTTAAAGGCTGTTTTTGTTCAGTGTTAACTTGTCAGAGGAAGGGACTGTTGCTGTCCCGAAACGTCACAAACTGCATTAAAGTTTTTTGTCACTTGTTGATGAAGATTCAGTGAGTGCTTCTTTTTGCATTTCTATATATATAAATAAATAGAACATATACAGTATATCTATGTGAAGAACATTGGAATGTAAAATATTCATATTTCATGTTGGGCTAGTGCACTTGAGAAAATGCAATCAGGTTTGCACGCAAGTAAAGGTGTTAGGTTTTTCCCACTTTATGCAGTCCTTTGAAGTCTATGGGAGAATACATTAATGCGGTTGCAATATTTGAAGTTCAGCTTTTTCTGAGCGTCTGGTTAGCGCGCTAGTGAAAACTTTTTAATTTCAACTTGTAATACGTGTGCTACCCGACACGCACAAAAAGCATGCGTAGTTAACGCACGAGTGGCAGTAATTAATAGTGCTCCACTAATAATTTAGCCTTATGTGTGATTAATGTAAGTGCTTACATGTCGCAACTTAGAATATAAGTTTACGCATAAATGGAATATTTATATTTCTGGCACAAAACACTTGCACACTCCAGTTGGTTGAATTAGCACATGTGTTCACATTATACACGTGAGCAGTAGTAATATTTATATATACAGTGAGTATGTATGTGTGTGTGTGTGTGTATATATATATATATATATATATATATATAAAATACAGAGGGCTATCTCCAGTTAAGTCACCTCCCGAAACTCAGAAAGTGTAGCCCCCCCCCCCCATCTGCAGCGGCCAAAATACGCCCCTGTGTGTGAGTGCTAAATTTTAATCATATAGATAATGTATAATAGTAACAGTACCCAAAGTTAGTGGACACATATATTATGCATAAAGGGGTCAATAGGCAAAACCCTCACTGCGGTGCGATCACTGGCTTCTGCTAACAAGTGGCAATCAGGAGAAACAGACTTTTTAGATATCCCATGCCAGCAATCCTTGGTCTCAAACATATTCATAGACCCATTGTATAAAGGACAATCAGGAATTATGATGTGTTTGGATCAGACCATCTAACCAGTCAATAAAGTGACCAATGAAAGCAGTGAAGGAGACAACATATGAACCCTGTAATTTGCACAGGTTACCTGGGAGGCATAATAGATGGACAAATGATCCTAGAATGTCCATAATCAGCCAAGGTCCAAGGAATGTCCCACATGTTGGAGGGCATGTGCAGAGATGTGTGTGAATCCTTACTTATAATCAGAAAATACCCACATCCCACATGGATCAACCATAGCGACACCATGGAAGGACTAGCCACAGGCTAACCACCCTAGGGAACACTGAGTACCAAAGCTTACAAAAAACAATGTTAGTCAATAGACATTTTCAAGATTCTAGGATGTAGTGTGTTTAATTTAAAAATCCATTGCGTCCTCCAACAGTAAAAGCTTTTTATTTCAATCTCCTGCCTCCCTCAAAGGGGAAACATGGTCTACCAGTCTGAATTGAAGGTCCATGACAGAGTTTCCATGTTCCACAAAGTGGCGTGCCACATGTTGATCACTTTTTCCATCTTTGATTGCAGCCCAAATAGCAGCCCTCTGGTTAGCCATTCTTGATCTAATGTCATCATCTTTTTTCACAAGGGGGTAGGGTTTGTAAGGTTTAAAAGGCACCATTGTTTGTTTGATCTGATTGGTCAGAAGAAGGGGTAAATTTCCCTGAAACGTCAGCTACAATAAATTCATTCTTGATGATGGAATCTTAAAGTGAGCAAGTCTGTATTCTTCTTTTACATTTATTGCAATTGCCTGCACCCTGGTTACTGTGATTATATTATTTAGGGATAATGCAGATACTACCAATACTATATATATACATGTATATTATATACTATACATGTATATATATTAATTGGCAATGAACTTACGTTAATGCCTAGAGCAGGGGCGTATTACTGCCTAGGCAGACAAGGTGTAACAAACAACAAACTACTTTCCTGTCTGAACAACCGTTTGTCTATGTCTGGTGGAGTGCTGTTGTTTCAAGTGTAACTAAAGGGAATCAATGGCTGAGAGGCTCAGCTCACCACAAGCCCTTGCTTAACACACAGTGTTTCAACAGAGGTCAGAGAGCAATGAGACTACACTAAGTAACTGTCTCTAGTACTTTAATCAGCTTCTACAAAACAAACAACATTTACGTACTAGAAAGTAACTGTAAGTTTATAAATTTGAATATCAAAGAAAGATATTCCTTTGTATAACTTAGCCTTTCTATCCAGACGAATGTAGCGTGCGTAAATTACTTAATGCAGATCTTCGGATAGCAAAGATATCCAGGGTAAAGTTAATCTAAGTCATACAGTCCAGGTCAAGGTCTCTCAGGAAACAGCATTACAATTCATTTAAAGGGATAGTCTAGTCAAAATGTACTCCTATTATCTATTTTTCTTCGTTCTCTTGGTATCTTTATTTTGAAAAAGCAAGAATGTAAGTTTAGGAGCCAGACCACTTTTGGTTCAGCACCTGGGTAGCACTTGCTGATTGGTGGCTACATGTTGTGTGTCATGAGTCTGTGCTTATTATTAATGTGAAATTGATGTCATATGGCATGTCATATGTTGCTTTTTGTTTGTGTGCAAGCAATGAGAATAATAATACAATAAAAAAATATATGTTCAAACTGTTGTGTGTATTGAGCTGCTATTTGATAAATGAGCATGATCTATCCAGCTAGCCAATGAGTCATCTCATCTGTATTACAAAGGGCAGTTGGCAACCACTGGTGCAGACCCTTCAGGGGCGGGGCTGACTCCTTAGGCTCTAGAAGATGTTACTTGACATTCAGTGAAAAGCAGGAGCGTGGCTGCGTTGATCACCTGTTTGCCAGTAAGCATTAAAAATTATGATGAGTTGATGACACATTTAACAGCAGGAAAGTAAACAAGGACAAATGAAATAATCACTTAAAAGCAGGGCCAGACTGGGACCAAAAAAAGGCCCGGGCATTTTGGGACATAGAGGCCCACTTCCCCCCCCCCCCCTCTGCTCACCACTTCTTATTTAACCGTACTTTAGGTAGGGTGTCCGACCTTAAAGGGATACTAAACCGAAACATTTTCTTGCACCATTCAGATAAAGCATGCAATTTAAGCAACTTTCTAATTTACTCCTATTATCAATTTTTCATCGTTCTCTTGCTATCTTTATTTAAAAAGCAGTAATGTAAAGCTTAGGAGTCAGCCCATTTTTGGTTCACAACCTGGGTTATGCTTGCTTATAGGTTTGCTAAATGTAGCCACCAATAAGCAAGCGCTATCCATGGTGCTGAACCTAAAATGGGCTGGCTCCTAAGCTTTATATTCCTGCTTTTTAAATAAAGATAGCAAGAGAATGAAGACATTTTGGTTAGAGGAGTAAATTAGAAAATTGCTTAAAATTGCATGCTCTATCTGAATCATGAAATAAAAAAATTGGGTTTAGTATCCCTTTAACTGGTGCAGCAGAAACCTGGAAACGGATTTATTAGTTTAGTCATGCTACATATTAAACAACTGTTACCTAAATAGGTTTTTTTAATATAACATGTTTGCAGAACATCTTCTCTATAGCATAAATGTCCGAGTGAAGCCATAGCTAAAGTGACATTCCACTGAACCAATAATTTCTCTTTACACAGAAAATATTTGCACAATTCCAGCCATAGATTTCTATAAATATTTGATTACGTTTACAGAGAGAAATTCTATGATTTGCTCAAGGATTACAAGCTTTTTATTTAAAACTTCTTTCTCATTCTTATAATAAATAATATTTAAAATATGCCATGAAAGTATAGAAAGTCTGACATACCATTGAGTCTTGAAGTGGTCTCTGACAGGGCAGAAAGTATATGTCATATTATAACACACAGATATAGGACTGAAAGTATATGTCACATAACACACAGATATAGGGCTGAAAGTATATGTCACATAACACACAGATATAGGCCTGAAAGTATATGTCACATAACACACAGATATAGGGCACAATTCCACAAAGTATATGTCACATAACACACAGATATAGGGCTGAAAATATATGTCACATAACACACAGATATAGGGCTGAAAATATATGTCACATAACACACAGATATAGGCCTGAAAGTATATATCACATAACACACAGATATAGGGCACAATTCCACAAAGTATATGTCACATAACACACAGATATATGTCACAAGTATATGTCACATTATAACACACAGATATAGGGCCAGCTCAAAGTATATGTCACATAACACACTGATATAGGGCACAATTCCACAAAGAATATTTCAGACATAACACAGAGATATATGTCACAAAGTATATGTCACATTATAACACACAGATATAGGGCTCCCTCTGACTGTCACTCTCTCTGACAGCCTCTGTGTCACGTGTACATGGCACGCAGCATGCCAGCATTAGTGTAGTGCACCTGCGTGACGGGCGTGTCACTCACAAGCTGAGGCCAGCAATCAGAGACGGGCTCACTCAGTCAGACTAGTAGTCAAAATTGAATTAATTACCGCCAGAGAGGCGGAGACAGTGCACGGCACACCTGTGCGGCTAATTTGGGAATGGGTCTGGTGGCTGGCCGTCTGAGAAAGCAGGAATATGATTGGCTGGCACCTGGCGGCTGCTGAATAAACTTACTTGAGGGTTGAAAATTGAGATTGAGAAAAAAGTCAATATTAATATTGGAAATACAGCTGTAGAAGTAACATACAAAAGTTTAGTAATACAGTAGTAACATAAAAAAATAATAAACGTTTAATAAATAAATGGTGGGCGGGGCTAAACTACAGTGCGGCCTACCGGTCATTTGCCCGGTATGCCAGACACTAATTTTAGGCCTGCTTAAAAGCTATTGTGTTTTATTTGTTTTTTTTTTAAATGGTTGTAAGCGTGAAAGCATTTTGTATTATTTAAATTATTTCTGAAAAAGTGCAATTGCTTTAAGTATGTAATTGAATTACAACTGCATAGACAGTATGCAAAAAAAAAGGCGCTTATATTGCATTTGCTGTCTGTATGTAAATACAGGCTATAAGTTTCTGTACTGTATTTACACTGTGCTGCCACATGCATATAAAATTTAATTATACAACAGTAAAGTGTTTGTATATGAAAATAGTTTTTTTTTTTTTTTGTTTGTTTGTTTTTTTAAGTTTTGAAATATTTATTGGAAAGTCAAAAGATAGATGTACATAAGACGAGGAGACGCAGCTCCAATGCAAAAACTTGACATTCACAAACATAACATAGAGTTGAATACATCTAAAGTGAAGACAAACATTTTGGTTTATAATAGATTGTTGAGTATAAGTCTGACTTGCCAAGTCTTGATCCATGACCGACAAGTCTAAAGGTATGGGGGGAAGTGGGTCATAATGATTGAGAATCTAGAAAACCTTGATGAGGGTCAGAAAGAAGGAAAGAGGAAGGTGGGTGAAAAGGGTAAAGAGGAGGGGGGGTAGGGGGATAGGCTAAAGACAGAGAAGGAGAGGGAGGGTTGTCCTGGTAAGGCATCCAGAAAAACTAAAAAGAGGGCAGACTAAAGGGAAACACAGTCGGGGGTCTATGTGTCCTGAGCGGTCGCGTTGGGCTTCCAGTCTGTGTTATAAGACACCTTCCAGTCAGCCCAAATCAACTCAAATAGGTCAGATTTATTTAACTTGTAAAAAACATCCTTTTCCATCGTGTACATGTAGGCCATATTATTGCGGATCGCCGCCCAACTTGGGGCTCGTTCCTTTTTCCAGGAGCATGCAATTGAGTATTTCACAGTCAAGAACAGGTAAATGCAAATATACGCATGGTTTTTAGGAAGTGAGTGTAAGTTTAGGTGAAGAAGGGCTGAGGCAAATAGCCTAGGAATTCTGATGCCCATATCCTGAAGCACCGAGAAGCACTTTTGCCAAAGAGGCTGAATCACGGGACATTCCCACCAAATGTGTAGCGCATTACCCCTATGCCCACAATTTCGCCAGCAACTGGGGGACACATTCGGGAAAATTTTTGCTAACCTGGTAGGTACATAGTACCAATGAGATAGAAGTTTAAAATAGGTTTCGTATAACGTTGTACAATGGATAGCTTTCTGGGTCAAGGAGAAAGCCCGTTCCCACTCCTCGGGAGACATGCGCCTACCTATTAGTGTCTCCCAGCGGGACAGGTGGTTAGGGGTTTCTGGGTTCCGCGATCCGCCTAGCAGCGTATAGTGGATAGATAAGGGCCTGCACAGTCACTCTCCCCTGGACCATATGGACTCCCATAAGGTTATTGGGCGGTTTAGGCTGGGTTTAAAACCCCAACTGCAAAGAAAACTCTTGATCCTCTGGTATTCAAAGGGTAAATACGATGGGACCTGAACCTCTGCACTAATTTGAGATAGTTGTTTAAAAGAGTCACGTGGGGCCGTGGACCAAAGGTCCGATATACTATTGATACCTAATTGGGCCCATTTATTTGGATGAGAATCTTGTAAACCCGAGAGGAGGCCCGCCAAGGAGGTAACTGGAGAAGGATGTGGGGCAACGTGAGGATGGTGGCGTATTTTATCCCAAAAGCTGAGACATTCACATACAACAGGATTGTTTAAGGCCAGCTCTCGCCGACAATGTGGGGGGGTCCAGATTAGGTCCCGTAAGGTAATTTGGAAAGGTAGTGAGGCCTGTTCTATGGATTTCCATTTGGCATCCGACGACCTAACTCCCCATTGGGAAACATGGGTTAGCATTGCTCCCTCGTAATATCGTGTCACCGACGGAGAAGCTATGCCCCCCATGGACTTAGGGAGTTGAAGCACTCTATGCACGACTCTGGGAGGTTTATCCATCCAAATAAATTTAGTAAACCCGCTCTGGAATTGGAGAAGCAGGTGTCTTGGTAAGTTAATGGGAAGGCAGCGGAATAGGTACGTCAGCCTGGGGAGGAACGACATCTTCAACGCCGCAATCCTACCCAGCCAGGAAACATGTTGGAGATTCCAGTCCTTCCTCAAGGAGCGGAGGGAGGTTAGGAGAGGAAGATAGTTATCTTTAATTGTTTGTGGGAGGCTACTAGAGATCCTAATGCCCAAGTGATGAACAGAATGTTCAGTCCAATTGAAATTATAGGTTTCAGTGAGGGGGGCTAATTGTGTACTGGTGAACCCTTGCGTGTATACTTGCGTTTTTGACAGGTTTAATTTGTAATAAGAATGGGCCCCGAACGTGGTGAGCAAATCTAGAAGTCTGGGGATCCCCCGCTCAGGATGGGACAGAAAAAGGGTAACATCGTCGGCAAAAAGTGCGATTTTGTGCGAGGTGCCCCACAAAGTGACACCTTTGATTTGGGGGTCAGACCTAATCTGCTCAGCCAGAGGTTCTATTGAAAGAGCAAACAAGAGCGGCGAGAGGGGGCACCCCTGCCTGGTCCCATTGGTGATAGAGAAGAGAGAGGAGTGAAAGCCCAAGCCTCTCACAGAGGCGGTAGGAGAGGAGTAGAGAGCTTGAACGGCCGCTATGAAATCGGGAGGGAAATGGAATCTCTCAAGGACTGCCCAAAGGTATTGCCATCTGACCCGGTCAAAGGCCTTCTCAGCGTCGAGAGAGATGACCGCGAGCGGCCTCCCGAGTCGTGAGGCGGAAGTGAGTATGCTAAGTAGACGCCTCGTGTTGTCTGGACCCTCTCGGAGGGGGACAAATCCTACCTGATCCGGGTCGATAAGGGAAGGTAGAAGGTTGGAAAGACGATTGGCCAGAATCTTTGAGTAGAACTTAATGTCTGTGTTTATCAAAGAAATGGGCCTGTAACTCGCGCAGAGCGATGGGTCCTTGTCCGGCTTAAGGATGGTGATAATATTAGCCTCAAGAAATTCACTCCCGAAGCTACCTTCCTTTCTAGCCAAGTTATAGAATTTTAGCAATAATGGGGCAAGTTCCTGGGCATAGGTCTTATAGAAGTGGGCCGGGTAACCGTCCGGGCCAGGGGCCTTAAAAGACTTTGCGTTCTTAATAACTCTCAAGACCTCTGGAAGAGAGAAGGGGGAGCTCAAGACATCTCGTTGTTCTGGGGCCAGAGTGGGTAACGATAGAGTCTTAAGGTAAGTTTCCAATACCTCTTGAGAGGAGGATCTAGGGGACTCAGCCGTGGCTATATTATAGAGCTTGGCATAGTAGTCGGCAAACGCCTCACCTACCTGGGACGGGATTTGGAGATGAGATCCCGATGATTGAATGGAATGGATCCTGGATGCCCCTAATCTTTTCCTAATTTTGTTTGCCAGCAGAGTATCGGCTTTATTACCTTTATAGTAAAATAAGTGTTTGAGCTTGGTGAGGTTAATTTGGGTTCTGCGCAGTTCGATCCTGGATATGTGGTCTTTAATCTCAATAATTTGAGAGGTAGTCTCTACCGAAACTGTGACTCTATTGCACGCCTCTAGTTGTCTCAACTTAATATGGGCCTGTGAGAGAGTAAGGCCTGCCTGCTTTCTAAGATGCGATTGTTGTCGCTTTAGCAGCGCCCCATAATGTGTCGTCCCTAACCGAAAGATTATCATTAGCTTGAATAAAGTGGGTGATATCTCTACGGAGTTCCTCCCTAAAGGGTATGTCCTCTAAAATCTGGTGGGGCAGTCTCCAATTAGGTCTAATATGAGTGGTGTTAGTGGAAATTATGTCAGCTTGAACAGAGTCGTGGTCAGACCAGGGGCAGAGGGAGATTTTGGCCCTCTTAACTAAGTCTAGAGAGTCAGCTGTAGAAAAGATGTAATCGAGCCTGGTGTATAATTTGTGAGGATGTGAGAAATGGGTGTAGTCATAATCCCTGGGGTGTAGGGCTCTCCATATGTCATATAAGCCCGAGGCAGACATTGTTTGGCGGAAGCAGTGTGAGAGTTGTTTAGCTAGAGAGGGTGCTGGGTCTGTGGACCTAGGTTTTCTATCCAGCGAGTGGTCCCAGACCATGTTAAAGTCCCCTGCTATGAGGACTCTCCCCTGTTGGACTTGAGAAAGGACATGCAGAATGTGTTTGAGGAAACGTGGCTGTTTGGAGTTTGGGAGATATACGGACACTAGGGTATATGTGACATGATTTATTTTACAGATCAGGATAACATATCTTGCCTGGGGGTCACTAATAACTTGTACCTTTTCAAAGGCCAGGCGCTTGTGCAACAATATCGCCACCCCTCTGGCTTTTTTAGTGTAAGAGGCAACTTCAATGTGGGTATAGGACTTAGAAATGAGCCTGAGGGGTTCCTTGTCGAGCCAGTGGGTCTCCTGGAGGAATACCACATCAGGGTTGTGATGGCTCAACGTCCTGAGTAGCAGGCTACGTTTGTGAGGCGAGTTCAGACCTCTAACATTATGAGTCAGAAGCCTAATAGTGGACATAGTCAGTGGTGAGGATGGGGGTGTAGGACGTATTAAAGAATCTAAATTGTGTTGTGGGTCCAGTGGAGGGGGAAAGAAACAGCAGGAGAAGGGGAGGGCGGGAAAAGGAGAGCACCAGAGAGAGTGCTCAAAAGTGTGGTGGAATTAGTCCACCTCAAAGAGTCCTAAAGTGGACTTCTATGTGGGGGCGGAGCAGTTGAGGAAATTACTCTTAGGTACACAATGTAGAGAGCATACCTAACAACAGCCCCGCTCTGCGGTAAGTGAATACTTAAATTTAAATTAACACTAAAAAATGCACTAAATAAACAGTTAGATAACAACAACATAATAATCAACAGAACATACTTAAGCAAAACACGTTCAGCATGTGATGCAAACACAGAACAGTACAGTGAACCTGAGCAACAGTAAACCACCGGGTGGTTGAAAGTGAGGAGCAACATTTGTCCCAGATGAAGGTTGAATGAGGCTAACCCCAAGAGTTAGGGGGTGCCTGTGGGCTGAGGAAGTTTTGCTCTTTTGGCTCTGCGTTCATTAACAGTCCACTCAGGAGCGGAAGCCCGCAACTTAGGGTAAGGAGGATCCTGTTGAGGAGGAGGCTCAGGTCTGAGCCCCCAGTTAGTGAGGAGAGTTAGGCTTTGGGCTAGAGTTGTAGCTACAAAAGTTTGATTGTCTTTGGAGATAATAAGGCGAGTAGGGAAACCCCATCTATATTTGATGTTATTTTTTCTGAGAGTGGTGGTGACAGATTGATAGTGGCGTCTCTGTTGCAGGGTGTAAGCCGAGAGGTCAGGGAGAAGCTGTATGTCTTTAAATTTCTCGATCATAGGTGGTTTCTTGAAGGCTGCCTGCATCAGCCTATCCTTGTATATGAAGCTGTGAAAGCAAACTATCACATCTCGCGGTTTATCTTGTGCCACATTTCTAGCCCGGAGAGCTCTGTGTGCCCGTTCCATGGTGGCAGTCAAACCCTCAGGACTACCTATCAACTGGTGAAACAGTTCCTTCAAGAAATCTTGTAGATCAGGTGGCGCAACTGTTTCCGGGATGCCTCGAAATCTGATATTATTGCGCCTAGATCTGTCCTCCACATCTGCCACTTTAAGTTCCAATTGAGAGATTTGGTCAGCCAGACATTCAGAGTAGGCTAAGAGATTGGATTGATCCACCACCAAGTCATCTGAAAATTGTTTTTTGTGGGTGCACAAACTATAAAAGAATTAAAAAGGTTTGGTGGTTGGTTGGGTGTATATAAAATCTTGGTATGTTTTTAGGATAGAAAAAGGTATAATTTTAGACTGAAGTTATTTGGTTTAAAATACAGGGAAAGTGTAATATATAAATTTTGATTAGTTACTCAGCAGAATTCATAGCACTGGACTGTTATTTACAACATATGCTGGACTACACCTGGCCTGACTTTTAGGGCTCCATTTATCAAGCCCTTCACCTCGCTACGACTGCAGGTTCTCACAAGAGAACCGGCAGTCAGTATTTATCAAGCCACTGTCATTAAACAGCTGATTCCTAGCCTTTTCTCCACCTCTTAGGTTGAGAATTTCACCGGGGAGATTGACAGCTCCTGCCGCACGTGATTGGCTGTGCGCGGGCAGGGGGCGGTGTTGTACGTGAGCACAAAATAGCGATCACATGTAATGCTGAATATCGCCAGCAGATTGCTGCCCGCCAAGAGGCGAGCTGGGGTGGACAGGGGTGCATATGTATGCCCCTGTCCGCCATGGCTTGATAAATCGAGCCCTTAGTGTGTGTGTATATTTATAAAGTAAAATACGGAGTAGTTAGTAGCAGAGGTTCTGCAGTACACAGCAAACTAGGGAATATTAGTTCCTGAGACATTGCTTTAAAACAATTCTGTTATCTACCTCCTAGAAAATGACGTGTGTATTTACGTTACATCCTTCCAAAGATTACATTGTTGAGCAATTTAAGCAGATATTAAGAAGTGGTAAAGACCAGGAAATTAACAAAATGTTTGTAACATTATTTTGATTTTTTTTAGTCTTCTCCCTTTCACTTTGAGAATTAAGTTGTAGCTGCAAGCCAGGTGTTATATTAATACAAAATACTTGATGCAAATTTTGGCTTTTTCTGTTATGCATAATTTATCTCACAAACCAATTCTTAATAATTTTGCTTTTATACTATCCTGGAATCACTGGTGCAATACAAATAACACCTTGTGGGCAAGATTACAAGTTGTGCAGCAAATCAGTTGCGAAAACACAGCCACTGTTGGCTTTTTCGCATTTGGGGTTGCGCGGCTATTACACGTAGCAAAATAACTCATTTTGTGCACGTGTTAAGCCGCCTAATCGAAACAGCCAAAGTGCCTACGCGTTCATGTATTGCCCATAGAAGTCAATGGAAAAGACAAATAGAATAAAAACAACACGAAAACCCTAATCTGTTGCGCAAAGCCCATGACATATTCTCCTCTAAAGTGTACATGAAAATGCAAATATTTCATATTACGAAAATGTTTTCGTAACGGAATATCTTCTATTTATTGATAAATAAATATTTCTCTATATATATGATGATTTTTGGACTGATATATCTATTTATAGCGAGATATGTAGATGAATATATATATCTAGATATCTCGAGATCTATATGCGAATATCTCTTTTTTTTTTTTTTTTAACTCTTATTAATCCAAATAGGACATTACAAACTTTCTGATATACAAAAACAAAAAGATAAAGCAGATACACAATCAATCTGCAAGAACAAGCCAGAAAACAAACGTTTACATGATAAATCCACACTATGTCCTATTTTAATTTCCGGAACTAACATAAAACACAGTGATGGGAGAGGAAGAAAAAAAACCACGCTAAGACCACCCCTCGTGCAACCCACCACCCATGCCCCGTCCAACGACCATCTTCCCGCCCGGGGCTCTGGTCCAGATACCCACCCATTCACGGACCCGAATTTATCCATGACGCCGGAAATTTCCCTAGCAGGACTAGTTCAGAAAAGCTGACGGTGGATCGTACAGGGGCAAGAATCTGCCTTTGGAGCCGAGAGGGATAGGACATAATAATTGGTAACCATCCCTGAAAAAACTCAACGATTCTCTTCTCAGTGGCATCCGGAAGATGATATGACTCAAATATAATTTGACCTTGGATTTCTTTAAAAGTCCTCGCAAGGCTTGGCACTACCTTCGCTTTCCAGTTTAAAAGAACAAGGTGACGCACTGCCAATATAATCGTGAATATCTCTTTAATAGTCCCTCTGAGATATTGTTTAATGAGCATAAGATTGTAATGTGAAATATTTTCATTATCTCCATAGTTAGACATATCTCTATACATAGAAATCCTTATTTCTCTATGTATGTAAGTATGTCAATGTAAAATCCCTTCGTCAGCTTTTTTTTCTAACACCCAAGATTGCATATCTTGATCCCTTATAACTTTTGTGTGCAATATTTTTTTAAATAATTATTATTAGTCAGTGTTAATGAGTGTAACTGTACTTTGTAATGTATTTTTGAAGTGTTTCGTGAAACTTTTATGTTGTGCAGAACTGTTAACTACAGCTCTTCGTGTGCTGAAAGAATTGTTGCGTAAAAGGGGAATGCGCACGCTCAATCTGGATTGTTCAAGACTTGTAATAGCTGTGCAATGGAAATTGATTATGAAAATACCATATCGCTCACGGAAAACTCATAACGCGCAACTTGTAATCTTGTCCTGTTTTTTTAAGCATCTTTTAGGAATTGTGTACTTAAATCTAAAATATGTATATAAAGTACTGCTAGGGGATTTGTTGGAATATCTTTATGTTACTAGACTTATTCTGCACCTTTTATTAAATAACTAAATTGCAGGGAAGACTGAAGATTAAAGTCTAATTTACTCTTAGTAATTAAACCCTTGTCCAAATAAATGTTCTGCAGCTCATTGATACTCAATGTGTTGTGGCAATTTCTGGTACTCCAGGAGTTAAATGTAGGATGTGAAATGCGTTAATCCTAATGGGATACATGTGGATCCCTGCCGGAATTCCTTTGGGGCACTAGGATTGCCCATGTGTTTAATTTAATTATTAGATTACATAATTGGACCAGTGATGTGGGAATCCTAATAAATATTTCTCAAGTTAGATATGGAAAAATCTATTATGAGTGTAACTGTACTTTGTAATGTATTTTTGATGTGTTTTGTGACACTTTTTTCTTTGCAAAACAGTTAACCAGAGCTCTGAGGTCATGCTAGCCCGACGCATGTTAACTTTAATTGATCGCATTTACTTTCAACTTGCAAAGTGAGCGAAAAAACAGACACGCACAAACAGCCGCGGTAAACCCTTTTTCGCTCAAACGCAACTGTTAGCACACCACTCGCCCGTAATCTTGCCCTAATGTATTACATATGAAGAAAAAAAAGACTTAAAATAATATATAATGTATTCATTAGTTTGCATTTTTGTAATGCTTTGTTCTTAACAAGAGTGTTTAATATATCCATGCATTTTAAAACACATTTTAAAATGAATTTACAAGGCACCTATCCATTGGTGTGTGTGCAGAATGTCTACAATCCTAATGCAGGGGAGGGGAGCCTTTTATTAGTGCTGGTGCCAGGTATCTTTATCCTTAATATCATTATACAGAGCAGCATGTATATTATTACTATTGCTTACTACTGAGTTACTTTCGGGGGGGGGGGGGGGGGGCGAATGTTGCACCAGTGCCCTCTGTTGAGTAGGTCCGCTACTGTTTAAAGCACATCCCTCAAAGCATGGATGCCGCCATTATGGAACCTAGCAAACACTGCAGGAGTCTGAAGGGGAGTTGCCGCACATGTGCAAACACATCTGCACTGGAATCCAGTGAAAGATATATTTCAGCATGGTGTCACCCATTAATAGAGGGAGGCTGAGAATAACCTTGGTGATATGCTTTTAAAATGTATTATATAAAAATGTCCCTTTAAAGCCAATTAGGGATGGCAGATATGACTTTCTATGCAAAAGAATTATTTTTTTTTCACAGAGAAGTTACATTTACAAATCGCAGATTCCTTTTAAAACATTATCTTTGCTTTTAAATTACTCTATAGTTATGATCTATAGTCAGATGTTAGTCAAAAGAATAAGTAGTACTATTAAGAGCGATTCTCGTATATTCTGTTACCATTTTCCAATTTTTGAGAAAAACCTTAAACAAAACCTAACAGAACAGAACAAAACAAAGCAACATTAAACAAAAAACATAATACAAAAAACAACTAGTCAAGAGTATTGTATGTATGTATAACTATTAGCTCCCTACATACCACTCCTTACCCTCTGGGTTGTAATCTCAAATGTTTATACACCATTTTCCTTGTAAATTTGCTGTCATAAAGTATGTACTATTGCGGAAAGGGGTTAAGATCCTATCTCTAACGTCTCTAAGTAAACCTAGAAGGTATGGTTCCCATTTGTTCAAAAAATTATTTATTATTTTTTCCACATCGCCTTTCACATCAGCCTGTTCCAAAATTGATTCCAAAACCTGGTCATAAGTCAAAGCAACTTGCCAAAGCTGTAATCAATACTCCTAAACTGCATGTCCTGGACATTGCTAATTGTTGTGGTCAATCATATGACAATGCAAAAAATATGCCTGGTCACTACAGTAGATTGCAGACAAAGAACTAAAAAGCTCAACCCACTTGCAGGCTACATATGATCTGCTCACTCATTAAACTTGGTAAGAATTTTTGCTGCATCATGCTGCAAGTATGCTAGGTCTTTCTTTATTCTTCGTCAGCAGCTGCATACCTTTTTCACTATAACAACAGCCAGATGAGCCCATTTACAGACACATCTGTATTAGGGGAGGGATTATTTTCACCTGTGTGGGCCTACCTAGACTATAAATCTAGCACAATAACTCTGTGAGCCTGCTCTGAGAGGGTCTGCTGCATTGATTATCTGTTAAAGTAATATTTTCTGTTTAAGTAAAGCAGTTAGCTAATCAACGCCTAGATTACCAGTTCTGCATTAGCTTTAAAAAGCAGCGTTAGGGGGTCCTAACGCTGCTTTTTATCTAACGCTGGTATTACAAGTCTGGCAGGTACAGGCTCACCGCTCACTTTTTTTTCGCGACTCGAGGCTACCGCAAATCCCCTTACGTCAATTGCGTATCCTATCTTTTTAATGGGATTTGCCTAACACTGGTATTACAAGTCTTGGAAAAAGTGAGCGGTAGAGCCTCTACTTCCAAGATTCCAACCGCAAAAAAAAGTCAGTAGTTAAGAGTTTTTTGGGCTAACGCCGGAACTTAAAGCTCTTAACTACAGTGCTAAAAGTACACTAACACCCATAAACTACCTATTAACCCCTAAATCAAGGCCCCCCCACATCACAAACCCTATAATAAAAATATTTAACCCCTACTCTTCCGACCAGACACCGCTGCCACCTACATTATAGCTATGAACCCCTAATCTGCTGCCCCTAACATCGCCGACACCTATATTATATTTATTAACCCCTAATCTGCTGCCCCCAACGTCTCCGCCACCTACCTACACTTATTAACCCCTAATCTGCTGACCGGACATCGCCGCCAATATAATAAAAGTATTAACCCCTAAACCGTTGCACTCCTGCCTCGCAAACACTATAATAAATTTTATTAACCCCTAATCTGCCCTCCCTAACATCGCCCCCACCTACCTACAATTATTAACCCCTAATCTGCCACCCCCAATGTCGCCGCTACTATAATAAAGTTATTAACCCCTAAACCTAAGTCTAACCCTAACACCCCCTAACTTAAATATAATTTAAATAAAACGAACTAAAATTACTATCATTAAATAAATTATTCCTATTTAAAACTAAATACTTACCTGTAAAATAAACCCTAATATAGCTACAATATAACTAATAGTTACATTATAGCTATTTTAGGATTTATATTTATTTTACAGGCAACTTTGTATTTATTTTAACTAGGTACAATAGCTATTAAATAGTTAATAACTATTTAATAGCTACCTAGTTTAAATAATTAGAAAATTACCTGTAAAATAAATCCTAACCTAAGTTACAAATACACCTACACTATCAATAAATTAATTAAATAAATTAACTACAATGATCTAAACTAAAATACAATTCAATAAACTAAAATATAATACAAAAAAACAAACACTAAATTACAAAAAATAAAAAAATATTACAAGAATTTTAAACTAATTACACCTAATCTAAGCCCCCTAATAAAATAAAAAAGCCCCCCCAAAATAATAAAATTCCCTACCCTAAACTAAATTACAAAGTAATCAGCTCTTTTACCAGCCCTTAAAAGGGCTTTTTGCCCCAAAGTAATCAGCTCTTTTACTTGTAAAAAAAAATACAATCCCCCCCCAACATTACAACCCACCACCCACACACCCCTACTCTAAAACCACCCGATCCCCCCTTAAATAAACCTAACACTACCCCCCTGAAGATCACCCTACCTTGAGCCGTCTTCAGCCAGCCGGCCACCGATGGGCCAGAAGTGGACATCCGGAGCAGCAGAAATCTTTATCCGATCGGGGCAGAAGAGGTCCTCCAAGCGGCAGATGTCTTCATCCAAGCGGCATCTTCTATCTTCAATCAACCGGAGCAGAGCCATCTTCAATCCAGCCGACGCGGAGCCATCCTCTTC
The DNA here is from genome assembly GCF_027579735.1 of Bombina bombina. NCBI lineage: Eukaryota > Metazoa > Chordata > Amphibia > Anura > Bombinatoridae > Bombina > Bombina bombina. Next base: position 749,904,866 of record NC_069502.1, read on the forward strand.
TTCCGATGTCCTAAGGCCGAAATGAAGGTTCCTTTAAATGACGTCATCCAAGATGGCGTCCCTCGAATTCCGATTGGCTGATAGGATTCTATCAGCCAATCGGAATTAAGGTAGGAAAAATCCGATTGGTTGATGTAATCAGCCAATCGGATTGAACTTCAATTCGATTGGCTGATTGGATGAGCCATTGGAATTGACCTCACATTCTATTGGCTCATCCAATCAGCCAATCGGATTGAAGTGCTGTGTGCTAACTCAGTGAGGCAAAAGGAGCTAAGATCTGTTAATTCATGGTTAAAAACATGGTGTAAAAATAAGGGTTTTGACTTTTTAGAGCACTGGGCTGACTTTTCACTTGGGTACAATTTGTACAGTAAGGATGGATTGCACCTGAATGTGCAGATGTGTTGGGAGAAAGGATGGTAGGACATTTATAGAATCTTTTAAACTAGGCAAAGGGGGGAGGGTCAGTTAGAACACAATAGAACAGAGAGGTTAGTCTGTGAATATGTCACTCCTATAATATCTCAAGGAAGGGATGACTTAAGAAATGTTACATTAGAAAGTATGTAGGAAAGCGCACCAAGTAGCCGCAGTAAGCACATGAAAATTAAATGTATGACCACAAATGCAAGAAGCATGATGAGTAAAATAAGGGAGCTGGAGCTCTTAGTTGCAGAAGAGGACTATAATGTTATCAGTATAACTGAAACTTGATGGGATGATTCACATGACTGGGCAGTTAACTTAGAGGGTTATACTTTATTTAGGAGGGACAAGAATAATAAAAAGGGGTGGAGGAATCTGCATGTATATTAAACCTAACCTTAAACCTACAATAAGACAATATATTTAGGATGATACAGGTGACAATGTAGAGACCCTGGCCCCTATTTAACAAAGTATGGCGGACCTGATCCGACAGTGCGGATCAGGTCCGCCAGACCTCGCTGAATACAGAGAGCAATACGCTCTCCGTATTCAGCATTGCACCAGCAGCTCAAAAGAGCTGCTGGTGCAACGCCGCCCCCTGCAGAATCGCGCAGGGAGGTGTCAATCAACCCGATCGTACTCGATCAGGTTGAATTCCGGCGATGTCTGTCCGCCTGCTCAGAGCAGGCAGACAGGGTTATGGAGCAGCGGTCTTTGTGACCGCTGCTTCATAACTGATGTTTCGGGGCATCATGCTCCATTCGGAGCTTGATAGATAGGCCCCCCTGTGGGTTGAAATAAAGAGTGGGGGGAAAAATCCTTAAAAAATATTACTTGGAACATGCTACAAGCCCCCCAACATTAGTGACATGGAGGAAACTCAAATACTAATGCAAATAGGTAAGGCTGCTAATAACCGTGCTGTAATTATGGGAGATTTTAACTACCCTGATATAAACTGGGCCAATAAAAAATGAAGATTTTTAAATGTTCTCAGGGATAACTTCTTGTCACAATTAATAGAGGAGCCAACTAGGAGCAAAGCTATATTGGATTTAGTGCTGTTAAACAATACAGATATAATATCATACATAGAAGTCAAAGAACATTTTGGTAACAGTGATCATATCATGGTCACATTTGAAATCTCTTTTCATGAGCAGTGTCTTAAAGGTTTAACTAAGACTTTTAATTATAAGAAAGCAAAATTCAACAATTTAAGGAAATCACTAAAAAGCATAAATTGGGACAAAGTATTTTCTAATAAAAAAACAGAGGATAAATGGATAACATTTAAAACTTTATTAAAAAAATATACGTATCAACAAATACCATATGGTTATAAAAATAAAAAATAATAATCCAAGCCAATGTGGCTAAATAAAAATGTAAGAGAAATTAGGAAAAAATGTAGGGCATTTCAATTATTCAAAGAAAATAGTACTGACTCAGCATACCATATTTATAAGGAATGTAACAAAGCATGAAAAAAAGCAATCAAATTAGCCAAAATTGAAAATGAAAGATTAATTGCAAAGGATTCTAAGTCTAACCCTAAAAGGTTCTTTAAGTACATAAAAAGCAAAAAATCTAAGACGGACAATATAGGTACATTAAAATGCGTGGATGGTAGCATGATGATTAACAGTGACAGGAAGAAGGCTGAGGTACTAAACCAATTCTTTTCTTCAGTATACACAAGAGAGGAAACTTTGGAACAAACTAGAACATTCTGGCATTAACTGGGTTATGTCTGGAGGATATCAGTAAAAAACTGGATAATATTAAGGTAAATAAAAGTCCAGGCACAGATGGAATACACCCAAGGGTGTTAAGGGAATTTAGCACTGTTATAGACAAACCTCTACTCTTAATTTTTCAAGACTCATTATCCTCAGGTATAGTACCCCAGGATTGGCGTAAAGCTGATGTAGTGCCACTCTTCAAAAAGGTAAGCAGGGATGAGCCAGGAAGCTATAGACCAGTTAGTCTTACATCAATAGTGGGGAAGATATTTAAACTGATTATAAGGGATGGTTTTATGAGAAATAGATAATGTCAAACTAATCTAATTAGATTCTATGAGGAAGTAAAAATATAGATAAAGGGGAATCAGTTGATGTGATATACTTAGATTTTGCAAAGGCGTTTGATACAGTGCCACATTAGAGATTAATGCACAAAATTAAGGGACTGGGAATAGCTGAAAATGTTAGCTCATGGATAAATAACTAAATAAAAGATAGGGCGCAATGAGTGGTAGTAAATGGGTCATACGCATTGGACAAAGTTAATCAGTGGAGTCCCCCAGGGATCAGTACTGGGCCCTGTTCTCATTTCTTTTTTTTTTTCTTTTTTTAAATATCTTTTTATTGTTCATAGCTTTACAGAAAAAAAATAATAAATACATTATTGTGGTTGGGCACTGTAATTAAACTTATCTTAAAAAAAATATCTAAAAAAAAATGTCCTTATAGCCACAATATAATATAAACATATACATAATTTGTACATTACATCCAGTATAGAGCAATATTGGCACAAACTACTCTTATATATTACATTGTTCAGTCATTTACAAATAATATGAAACATTTGGGTTTTATAATTACCACATCCATAATAAATACAATATAACAGGTTTAAACCATCTTAATAACAATCATAATGTACCCTTCTGACCATAATATGATATAAGCGTTTTTGTAATTCATACATTACATCTAGTGTATAGCAATATTGTCACATATTACTATTATGTTATTGATAACACAATCTTGGCAATAACCACATTATCCTGTTGCATTGAGTTCTAATACGTGACAATCTTCCTCATTCTGTAATTTATAAGCAATGCTCTAATTTGTAGCAATCTTCATCATACAATAAATACAGTCAATATGCAACTTTTGCATCATCTGAATTTCATAATTCCATAGAGAAATAATATATACAGTATATTGAAATTAAGCCATCTTAATAACAGTCAAATAATGTCCTTGTAGCTGATATATAGTATAAGCATATCTCTTATTCCTAGATTACATCTAGTATAAAGCAATATTAACACATATTACTCATATGTTGTTGTTAATGACACAATCTTATCGATAACCCGATTATCCTATTAAGTACGGAGGCAAAGGAAAGAAAAAGAAAACGAGAGAAAGGGGAAAGCAAGAGGGGAAGGGAAAAAAAGAGAGAAAGGTGGAGGGGAACCCCCCCAAACTCACCCCCCCCCCCCCCCATACTGATCACAAAACCTGATATTTCCTCTAAACATCACCCATGCTAACCAAGCCTCTGGGAAATAACCCGCGTGTGTATTTTGCAAGACGTACTCCGAGTTAATAAAAAGTTTAATTACTTGCATTTGAATATTATTTGGGAGTATCTTACTTATCCCCAACCATTTATTAGAGAATAATTTTAATTGTCTATTATTCAAATCTCGTACATTATATTGTTCCGTTGCATAAGTAAAAGTTTCTTAAATTCACTAAATTGAGGGCCCCGATTGGCCTTCCAAGTCCTCAATATAAGATTGCGGCCACTATCAATATTGTATTGATTAATCTATAGTTAGGCTAACCTATTGAATAGTTAACCAAAAAGAAAACATTTTGTGATATCAACTCATAGTTCATTTTTATCACCTTTCTAAACCAGTATTTTATTCTGGCCCAAAACAATGATACATAATAGCCCACTCCAAATTACAGCGTGTGCAGCAGCTTAATTTTTTGTACCAATTTGTTTATTTTTCAGTAGTAATATACACATCATACAACACTTTTAAATGTGATTCACTCCAACTAGTTGGTACCCATATATCATTCATTATTTTAATACTCTCTTGTATGTCTTGGAGCTCAATGTTAGGGAAGTATTTTTGCCATTTATATTGTATATATTTCAATCGACTCAAATTATGATATGTAACAAGAATCTGCTAAAAGGGCGAAATCGAGTACATACCCTCTTGATACATTTTGATTCTCCTGACCATAGGGCCCAACAACCAATTAGGTTTATACTTATTTTGAAATTCTGTCAAAAAGTGTCTAAATTGTAAAAATGCAAAGAAGTCTCTATTAGGTAGTCTGAATTTTAAACAAATGTTACTGAAGGAGTCTAGTGTAATAGCTGCCATCAATACTTGTTTAATCTATTTTAACCCTTTATTTTCCCAAACCTGAAAGACTTTAGTGGTATAACTTGGTAGGAAGCAAGGGTTACCCCTAATTGAAAGAAACTCTGTAACATAAGGAATTAGCTTAATCTCCACGCAGTATTTCTGCCACGCTATTATTACATTTCTGAAGGTGATAAGATTATAGACAGTGGAAGGTAATTGAGATATCAGACAGTGTAAAAGGGCTTTAAGATTAAATGATGCAACTATACTGGATTCACATTGAAAAAAACTAAACATGTTCTTTTTTTAGTGATCCAGTCTATGGCAAATTTTAATTTAAAAGTGCTGCTAAGTTATAATATTTAATGTTTGGGAACGCTATTCCCGCAGCTAAATTGGAACTCATCAATCTAGTTAATGCAATACGCGGTCTATTCCCTTTCCATATGAACTTGTTACACTGTTGATTACAGTTATCAATATCCGCTTTCCGCCACAGGGTTGGAATATTTGTAACAAATACAATAACTTTGGAAATAATAATGTCTCTATTAGCATGACACGTTGACATGTGCTGTCATGTTTATTGGTAGTTTCATCCAATTATCAAGTTTGCCCTTGCTTTCTTTAAATACCTTAGGGACGTTTAGTTCATACCAGTCTAACAGGTTTTTACTCAAGTTTATACCTAAATAATTAATCTTATTGGTTTCTTTAAATGGATGTTTAATATACATTTTTGATGGTTTCCATATCCACATTAATTCAGATTTGGTTAGATTTATTTTGTATCCTGATATTGAGCCAAATAAACGGATATTAAGTAGCAATTTTGGCAGATTTCCCCCTAGATTATTTAAAAACAACAATAGGTTTTCTGCATAAAGAGATAAGACAAGCTTTTCATTCCCTACTTGAAATCCTGAGTACTGACGCAGCATGATTGCTAGAGGCTCTAATGAAATATTGAAGAGTAATGGTGATAGTGGGCATCTCTGACGCGTCCCTCTCTGCAATAGCAAAGGGTCAGTACAAAGGGTCAGCTTTTTCTACATCCACTGTCAGAAGTACTAGGTTAGTTAGATGTTTGTTATTTTTCTTAATCTTGTTCCTGAAGAAATACAATATGATCATAGTCTTGCGTAAATTTTTTACAGGATTTCTACCAGCCATGAATCCTACTTGATTTTTATGGATAATCTTATCTAGATGCGGTTTTAGTCTTTTGGCTACAATTGATGTTAAAAGTTTATAATCAACATTTAAAAGTGATATTGGTCTATAGGAGGCTAATGCTTCAGGATCTTTATCTTTCTTTAAAATAAGTGAGATATTAGATGCTGCAAAATATTTAGAACAGTATGGTGTGTGTGAAAAGTATATATTGAATAATTTATAAAGAATAGGTGCAATTTGTTCTTGCAAGATTCTATAAAATTCAACTGGTAGGCAGTCTGGACCGGGTGATTTATTCAATTTTGCTGCCTTAATGGCCTCTAAGATTTCTTGGGTGTAGATTGGCGAATTTAGTGTCTCTATCACATCTTGGAGGAGCTTAGGTACCTTAATATTTGCCCAGAAAATCCTTTTCTGCTCTATATCGGGAATTTCTGCTGTGTATAATTTGAAAGAAAGTGAAAAAAGCCTTTTAATGTCCTCATTTCTAGTGTATCTTTATTCCCCCTGTTTAATTGCACAAATTGTATTCCTGGACTTATGCTTGATAATTATCGCTAAATATTTAGCAGACCTACCTATATGTCCCCCATATAAAGCTTTTTGTCTTATCTTGGGCCGATTTTTGTTTAAGGAAGATATCTCTTTGAGTCTTAGCATTGATATATTTACCCCAAGAAATTTTATTTGGACTAAAGATATAAACACTGTAAGGATTCCTAAGTGTATTTGATAATTGGATTTCTTTCTGATTATACTTCTTTGTAAGATAACATAAATGGACTTTAATCTCGCCGTGTAGTACAGCTTTTGCTGCTTCCTAGAACATTCCTGTTTTCCCTAAATAAGCTTGATTGAGGTCATGATAATCTTTCCACTTTAATTTTAACCAGTTTTTAAAATTAGCATTATGTTACAAATATGTTGGGGGGAAAAGGAATTATTGCCCTGTCCTTACAACGTGTTAGATTTAAACTCTAATGAAATAATGGCATGGCCTGACAGCACTATATCTTTAATATCTGCTTTAAGATCCACTTCAAGAAAAGTATCAGAAATTAAAAACATATCTATTCTGGATAGAGATTGGTGGTCTTGCGACATACAGGTAAAAGCTTTAAGGTCTGGGTTCTGTATACGCCAAATATCTCAAAGTACCAAATTATTACAAAATGTTTGTAAGATATAGACCTTCCTATCCTTCTTAGTATTATTCTTGCTGCCCATTCTAGCCAATTGTGGTATTGGGGTTAAGTTCCGATTTCCTGCTTTTATTAGATTTATTCCTATATGTTCCAGCAATTCCATGGTCAGGTCATACCAGAATTTATGATCCACTATATTAGGACCGTAAATATTACATAGGATAAAGGATACTTTATTCAGTATTATCTTTATAATCTGGAATCGGCCTTCAGGGTCATTTTCTATGGCCGTTATTTCGTACTTAATTTGTTTGCTAAACCTACCGGGTACAGAAATAACTTCTCCCACCCATTTACTCTTCAATTTCTCATATTCTGCTTCTTTCAGATGGGTTTCTTGCAACATCACTATGTCAGGATTATACAGTCCAAGTTGTCTAATGATGGCCTTTCTTTTAAGCGAAGAGGTTATCCTTCCTATGTTCCAAGATAGAATTTTAAGTTAATCTATTCCCATGGTACCCATAATTTAATTGCAAGTTTAAGGTGGAAATGGCAAGAGAAAGAGCAGGGGGGAGGCAAGCTGGCGAGGAGAGAGAAAAAGAGAGAAAAAAGGGGAAGAAGAAGAAAAGAAGAAAAAAAAGGGGGGGGGGGACACAAACAAAAAGGGTAATCTTTCTCAGGTACCATCCAGCATCCTAAACCAATAAACCAATGACCAGGACCTGGCAAAGTATAAGTTCCAATAAAATTAAAAGTAAAACTAAAAGCCTGCCTAATAACAATATAAAAACCCTCCTCAAATATCATCCAAACTCTTATGCCGCTAAGGTGCAAAAGAAAAATCATATCTATCATCAAACAAAAACTATATAATAAATATAAAATCGGGTCCTTCATTGTGGAGACTCAGTAAGTAAATTCAATAAACGTGTTGTTATTCAATTCCATGTGTTTTACAAAAGACTTGTGCCTCTCCACTATTACTCAGCATTTTAGTAGTCCCATCTACCATTAGAATTAATTTTGCTGGATAAATCATTCGGACATCAAATTTAGCTTTTATAAGCTTGGAGCAGTATGGGGACATATCTCTCCTTTTAGCATGGGTCTCACTAGAAAAATCTTGGAATCTTGTGTTGTTCTACCATGAAGGGGTTAATTTTCCTTTAATGCCTGAGATAATTTACTTTATCTTGAAAATTTAAAAATTTTAAGATAATTGGTCTCGGTTTATTGGAACCATCTACATTTTTACGTATTGTTCCAGTTATATGTACCCGTTAAATCTGAACTGGCAATACACTAGGGTTAATTCCCAATAATTGTGGCAGTTTATTACTTGTAAAACCCATAAGATCCTGGTATTCACTTGTTTCGGCCAAGCCAATAATTCTAATATTATTACGTCTTGACCTATCTTCTAGGTCTTCTATCCTGGCTTTGAGAGTAGCTAAGGTACTAGTATAGGTTGTGTTAGACTGCTCTTGAGAGTTAAGTCTGTCCTCCATATCAGAGACTCTAGCGTCAACTTCATCTATCCTTATAGAGAATTGTCTTACTTCGTTAGTTAAGCTGTGAATTTCTTGCTTAATTTCTTGCTTTAATTTATCAAATTGGGGTATCATTGCCTTAGAGATCTGATTCACTAACTCAGCCATATCAATATTTAAACTATTTGTATCACTACGCTCTTGTAAGATTTCTAGGCTCTGATCAATTTGTTTATTCAATTTCTTATACCTTGGTTTCACTGGCACCTTTACAAATGTTATACAGATAAAGTGAAATATGATGGGGCAATAAATTGATAGCGCAAAAAATCGGGAAAACACACGGTGAGTGGATTGAAATAAAACAGTCCAAACTGTTAGTGCTTTTAAATAGTGAATGTGAAAGTCTGATTGTGATAGTCGAACTCAGGATGTGAACAGTATTGATGGTGATACATCAGCAACTGTGTGTAAAAAAGAAAAAATGTGCAATACAAGGGTATTAAAGTGTAAATGAATACAAAAACCGAATCTCATACTATAGAAGTGATTTAAAGGAGAATCCAATGCTCCTCTATGTGGAGTGCCACCTTATCTGTATTATAGATATTCAAGTTATGTGTCTAGCTATATCAGAGCTGAAATCATCTAGGATCTGAAAGATTAAATTCTTTATCCCATTATTTCCAGAATAATCTCAGATAACCAATATAAACAATTAATGCAATTATACGCTCCAGTATAGTATCTTTCACAAAATCCTTACTACGCAGTCCAATCCTAGCTAGACTTACTGAGTACATATATCAATTTAGCATATGGTCTTAAAATACATTTTAACATTCAAGGGAAATTTAAACTCTAAATGATACCTTCCCCCCGTACAGCAGATTAGTTTCTCAGTATATTATTATTAGACATAACGAAATTATAGATGTTAGTTCTCTGTTGTATATTGAGGTTACTTAATATTAACCATCCTACATGCCTGTATAGAACAATATATTATTATTTGTTGTTAACATATAGCAAAAACACACATTCTAATCTCAATTGTTATTATAAGCAAGGAAAGCAGATTATATTATAATCAAACCATACATTAATAGAGTAGAATAACGTTAACCAATATAAACTCTATTAAGTATTCCAGCGAGTTTAGAGCTTTAAACCTTTACGTTATATTACCATAAACATAATTTCATTTTACTCAGAGATCTAGCGTCATACAACTAATAATATCTCTTGTGAAACATAATACTCTTTATCAAGGGGGTGTATTCACTATAGTAATTGCTTTATCCAGCAATATAGATGCTCATATAGATAAAGCTGTAACTTATTAACCCCAAAGTCCTGCTGTTGTCTCCATCTGTTTATAATGTGCTATTTAGCCTCGTGAAGTTGCCCCTACCCAATATAGGTCACTATATAAATCCCTGGTAAGACCTCACCTTGAGTATGGAGTGCAGTTCTGGGGACCGATCGCAAAAAAAGATATTGCGGAACTAGAAAAAGTTCAGAGAAGGGCCACAAAGCTAATAAGGGGAATGGAGAATTTAAGCTATGAGGATAGGCTAGCCAAACTGGGTCTGTTTTCTCTAGAAAAAAGGCGCTTGAGAGGTGACATGATTACTTTACATAAATATATTCAAGGCTCATATACAGAGATGGCAGAAGTTCTGTTTATTCCAAGAAAATTGTTTGTGACAAGAGGTCACAATTTAAGTTTGGAGGAAAGGAGATCTATTTTCCTGCAACAGAAACGTTTTTTCACTGTAAGAGCAATACAATTGTGGAACTCATTACCAAAGGAGGTAGTGAATGCCAATACCCTAGATACATTTAAAAATGGTTTTGATACATTTCTGGATAGAAACAACATTCATGGATATGATTGCTTGTATTAAATGGGTCACTTTTTTGTGGGATTATTTAAGCTCAATTGGAGCTTTTTGTAAGTATATTAGATTTGTATAGGTTGAACTGCTATGTTACATCTATCTTCATCTTCCAGCACACTGTCTTTAAAGAGAGTATGTGTAACATGTTGGTCATCTCGTCAGGATGACTGTTAAAGCTTTAATTATAATTTGGCACAAATTATTAATGTACTAAAAAGCGTGGCAGAAGATGAAAAAGACAATACACGCACAGAAGCTGAAGGTTTTCTTAAGCAAATTGTACACTTAGTGACTGCTATAATGGCTATAATGTTCAATGCAGATAGTAAGACCTTCCTTTGTATCTAAGCTTGTGCAGTCTGATCCTCCATGTATTACCTAGCCTGCAGCTCTGGATTGTCCTCTGCTTTACTCTGTTACTTCTGCACCACGGGACCTTCAATCCAAAGGTGGCAATCACCTCAGCCTGACCCCCTCACAGCAATCTCTTTTTTAACTTTATTTTCCTCATACTTGCTCATATCCTCATCTGCACACACAAGCATCTCCTCATTCCTCCTCTCTTTCCTTTCCCTTCTGTTTTTTCTTCTGTGTTACCACTTCTATTAGTCACATCTAAATCACACCACTACCTGAGGACCCTTAATTACTCTAATATGTACCTGCAATCCTTTCAGTTACCCTACCCTTAGCACACATCTATTTTAACCCACTCCCCCTTTTCCTCATACAGACTCCTCCTCATCTTTACCATTAATTTTGGTCTATTTCTCCCCCTCTTATCTTTGTCTCTCATACACAACAGTCTTCTAACCCTCAAAGCTTCTTAACCCTTTATTGACCTAATTTCTCACATGCATGCAGCCTCTTCTGTCATCTTGTCTTTCCTTGTACAACATCCCTTTCTTACTTTTCTTATCCTCATCTTACCTCCTACAGCATTCTCCTCCTTCCTTCTATCACAGAGCATCGTCCTGACTCTCTTACATCTATCATAAATAATACTCTCAGCTCACAGTTAACATAATTTTTACAATCATTGATAATTGTTAATACAAACAACAAAATAAAATGTCTCTCTACATGCTTTTTTGCCTAAAGGAAACATGCATATGTTTCTACACATTGCTGTATATGGGTTTATAATTGAATACATCAAAGGTAATGTCATAAACAATATTACACAATGTTATCTGAGATGTCATAGTCATGATGTCATGAGTTATGTCACTAGTGATGCTACTGATGTTGTCATAGGTGATATCAGTAGTGATGTCATTGATGGTGGCATCAACAACATGTAATGAGTAATATAATTGATGATTCCATGCAAAGTACTAAGGGCAGAGGGCAAGTTCGGAATTCTCTTTCTTTTTAATTTGATTGAGAAACTGTAAGCATTAACGTAAGTTGTTTGTAAATTAATTTCCTTGTTTTTAAAATTTTCTTGAAAACAATTCTCAGATATATGCACCATGCATGTTTTTATACTTTAAGAAAATATACATATACAAATAAATACACAAATAGGAAAAGAATGACCAAAAAAGAGCAATTTGTAATTATTTAAATCCATATCCAACAATTAATATCTATAACTCAGAAATAATTACGTCAATTAAGATTAAAAAAAATACAAAATTAAAATATACTATATATTTATTAACAATTTAGTTTTCAATTATTTTATAAATGTATAACACAAAGACAGAGAGAAAGCGAGAGAAAAAGAGAGAGACAGGTGCACACAGCGAGACAGGCTTTCAACAACTATACAGTATAAAATTAGCAAAAACTTAACTTTTCCCAAAACAGGATACTACGCTACAACTTGAAGGGTTACATATGTAATCAATTTGTGCCTCACTATCTCCTCACTTACCCCCACATTTATCACTGCTGTGTCATACAAATTCTCAACCCACCAAATTCTCTCTCATCAACAAAATGGTGGCAGATATTCAAAGCATTTAAACAACTACAGGGAGTGCAGAAGTATTAGGCAAATGAGTATTTTGACCACATCATCCTCTTTATGCATGTTGTCTTACTCCAAGCTGTATAGGCTCGAAAGCCTACTACCAATTAAGCATATTAGGTGATGTGCATCTCTGTAATGAGAAGGGGTGTGGTCTAATGACATCAACACCCTATATCAGGTGTGCATAATTATTAGGCAACTTCCTTTCCTTTGGCAAAATGGGTCAAAAGAAGGACTTGACAGGCTCAGAAAAGTCAAAAATAGTGAGATATCTTGCAGAGGGATGCAGCACTCTTAAAATTGCAAAGCTTCTGAAGCGTGATCATCGAACAATCAAGCGTTTCATTCAAAATAGTCAACAGGGTCGCAAGAAGCGTGTGGAAAAACCGAGGCGCAAAATAACTGCCCATGAACTGAGAAAAGTCAAGCGTACAGCTGCCAAGATGCCACTTGCCACCAGTTTGGCCATATTTCAGAGCTGCAACATCACTGGAGTGCCCAAAAGCACAAGGTGTGCAATACTCAGAGACATGGCCAAGGTAAGAAAGGCTGAAAGACGACCACCACTGAACAAGACACACAAGCTGAAACGTCAAGACTGGGCCAAGAAATATCTCAAGACTGATTTTTCTAAGGTTTTATGGACTGATGAAATGAGAGTGAGTCTTGATGGGCCAGATGGATGGGCCCGTGGCTGGATTGGTAAAGGGCAGAGAGCTCCATTCCGACTCAGACGCCAGCAAGGTGGAGGTAGAGTACTGGTTTGGGCTGGTATCATCAAAGATGAGCTTGTGGGGCCTTTTCAGGTTGAGGATGGAGTCAAGCTCAACTCCCAGTCCTACTGCCAGTTTCTGGAAGACACCTTCTTCAAGCAGTGGTACAGGAAGAAGTCTGCATCCTTCAAGAAAAACATGATTTTCATGCAGGACAATGCTCCATCACACGCGTCCAAGTACTCCACAGCGTGGCTGGCAAGAAAGGGTATAAAAGAAGAAAATCTAATGACATGGCCTCCTTGTTCACCTGATCTGAACCCCATTGAGAACCTGTGGTCCATCATCAAATGTGAGATTTACAAGGAGGGAAAACAGTACACCTCTCTGAACAGTGTCTGGGAGGCTGTGGTTGCTGCTGCACGCAATGTTGATGGTGAACAGATCAAAACACTGACAGAATCCATGGATGGCAGGCTTTTGAGTGTCCTTGCAAAGAAAGGTGGCTATATTGGTCACTGATTTGTTTTTGTTTTGTTTTTGAATGTCAGAAATGTTTATTTGTGAATGTTGAGATGTTATATTGGTTTCACTGGTAAAAATAAATAATTGAAATGGGTATATATTTGTTTTTTTGTTAAGTTGCCTAATAATTATGCACAGTAATAGTCACCTGCACACACAGATATCCCCCTAAAATAGCTATAACTAAAAACAAACTAAAAACTACTTCCAAAACTATTCAGCTTTGATATTAATGAGTTTTTTGGGTTCATTGAGAACATGGTTGTTGTTCAATAATAAAATTAATCCTCAAAAATACAACTTGCCTAATAATTCTGCACTCCCTGTATGTAGAGTTAGCAAACACTAAACTTTGTCCAAAACTTTAAACTATGCTTCTAGATAAGGCACAAATTGTACACATATTTAACCCTTCACTATCTTCCCATTTACCTACACAAAAAAGTCACATAAATTAATCTTATGTCTCTGCACCCTAAACCTAAAGACTGTGAGCTCTCCGGAGCAGGGCCCTCTTCCTCCTTTACTAGATTTATTTATTTTTGTTATGTTTTGTATTTTATCACAAATCCTTGTCAATGTATACTCCTATCACTGTACCCAGCGCTATGAGATTTGGCAGCGCTATACAAATAAATGATAATAATAATATCCCGCCAAATTTACACAAACACTCGGCTAGATTACGAGTCTTGCGTTATGAGCTGTGCGGTGCTAACGTGCAGTTTACTCTAACCACTAACTTCCCTGCAACGCTGCTATTACGGGTTTTTACAAACCCCGTGTTAACAGGGAAGAAGTGAGCGTAGAGCAAAATTGCGCTCCACACTGCACTCCAATACCAGTGCTGCTTAAGTCATTGGTGAGCTGGTTGTACGAGCTCGTGCACGATTTCCCCATAGACATCAATGGGGAGAGCCGGCTGAAAAAAAGTCTAACACCTGCCAAAAAGCAGCGTAAAACTCAGTAACGCAGCCCCATTGATTCCTATGGGGAAACAAAATTTATGTTTACACCTAACACCCTAACATGAACCCCGAGTCTAAACACCCCTAATCTTACACTTATTAACCCCTAATCTGTCGCCCCCGACATCGCTGACACCTACATTATATTTATTAACCCCTAATCTCCCTCCCCCAATGTCGCTGCAACCTACCTACATTTATTAACCCCTAATTTGCCGCCCCCAACGTCGCCGCCACTATATTATATTTATTAACCCCTAAATCTATGTCTAACCCTAACAGCCCCTAATTTAAATATAATTTAAATAAATCTAAATACAAATTACTATCAATACCTAAATTATTCCTATTTAACACTAAATACTTACCTATAAAATAAACCCTAAGCTAGCTACAATATAACTAATAGTTACATTGTAGCTATCTTAGGGTTTATTTTTATTTTACAGGCAAGTTTGTATTTATTTTAACTAGGTAGAATAGTTACTAAATAGGTATTAACTATTTAATAACTACCTAGCTAAAAGAAATACAAATTTACCTGTAAAATAAAACCTAACCTAAGTTACAATAACACTACACTACAATTAAATTCCCTACATTAAATACAATTAAATAAATTAAATAAAATTAGCTAAATTACAAACCCCCCCCACTAAATTACAGAAAATAAAAAACAAATTACAGATCTTTAAACTAATTAAACCTAATCTAATAGCCCTATCAAAATAAAAAAGCCTTTGCCCCAAAGAAATCAGCTCTTTTTCCTGTAAAAAAAATTGCAAACACCCCCCCAACAGTAAAACCACCACCCACACAACCAACCCCCCAAATAAAAGACTAATTAAAAAAAACCTAAGCTCCCCATTGCCCTGAAAAGGGCATTTGGATGGGCATTGCCCTTGAAAGGGCATTTAGCTCTATTGCTGCTCAAAGCCCTAACCTACAACATAAACCCACCCAATACACCCTTAAAAAATCCTAACACTAACCCCCGAAGATTCACTTACTGGGTGAAGTCTTCATCCAAGTGGCAAGATGTCCTCAACGAAGCTGGCAGAAGTGGTCCTCCAGACGGGCAAAAGTGGTCCTCCAGATGGGCAGAAGTCTTCATCCAGGCAGCATCTTCTATCTTCATCCTTTCGACGCGAAGCAGCAACATCTTCAAGACATCCGGCATGGAGCATCCTCTTCCAACGACGGCTTCTTCGGAATGAATGTACCTTTAAGTGACGTCATCCAAGATGGCGTCACTTAGATTCCAATTGGCTGCTAGAATTCTATCAGCCAATCGGAATTAAGGTCGAAAAAATCCTATTGGCTGATGCAATCAGCCAATAGGATTGAGCTGGCATTCTATTGGCTGTTCCAATCATCCAAAAGAATGCAAGCTCAATCCTATTGGCTGATTGGATCAGCCAATTGGATTGAAGTTCAATCCTATTGGCTGATTGCATCAGCCAATAGGATTTTTTTCTACCTTAATTCCAATTGGCTGATAGAATTCTATCAGCCAATCAAAATCTAAGGGACGCCATCTTGGATGACGTCACTTAAAGAGATATTCATTCTGCAAGAAGACGTCGTTGGAAGAGGATGCTCAAGGCTGGATGTCTTGAAGATGGAGCTGCGCCGGATGGATGAAGATAGAAGATGCCGTCTGCCCGTCTGAAGGACCACTTCTGCCTGGCTTCGTTGAGGACATCTTGCCGCTTGGATGAAAACTTCTTCCGGTAAGTGAATCTTCGAGGGTTAGTGTCAGGATTTTTTAAGGGTGTATTGGGTGGGTTTATTTTTTAGGTTAGGGCTTTGGGCAGCAATAGATCTAAATGCCCTTTTAAGGGCAATGCCCATCCAAATGCCCTTTTCAGGGCAATGGGGAGCTTAGTTTTTTTTAGTTATGCTTTTATTTGGGGGGTTGGTTGTGTTGGTGGTGGGTTTTACTGTTGGGGGGGTGTTTGTATTTTTTATTTACAGGTAAAAGAGCTCATTTATTTGGGGCAATGCCCCGCAAAAGGCCCTTTTAAGGGCTATTGATAGTTTAGTTTAGGCTAGGGTTTTTTTTTTTTTGGGTGGACTTTTTTATTTTGATAGGGCTCTTAGATTAGGTGTAATTAGTTTAAAGATCTTGTAATTCGTTTTTTTATTTGTAATTTAGTGTTTGTTTTTTTGGTAATTTAGCTGATTTTATTTAATTTATTTAATTGTATTTAATGTAGGAAATTGATTTAATTGTAGTGTAGTGTTAGGTGTTATTGTAACTTAGGTTAGGTTTTATTTTGCAGGTCAATTTGTATTTATTTTAGCTAGGTAGTTATGAAATAGTTAATAACTATTTAGTAACTATTCTACCTAGTTAAATAAATACAAACTTGCCTGTAAAATAAAAATAAACGCTAAGCTAGATACAATGTAACTATTAGTTATATTGTAGCTAGCTTAGGGTTTATTTTATAGGTATTTAGTTTTAAATAGGAATTATGTAGGTAATGATAATAGGTTTTATTTAGATTTATTTAAATTATATTTAAGTTAGGGGGGGTTAGGGCTAGACTTAGGGTTAGGTGTTAATACATTTAGAATAGTGGCGGCGACGTTGGGGACGACAGATAAGGGGTTAATAAATGTAGGTAGGTGGTGGCAATGTCCGGAGCGACAGATTAGGGGTTAATAAGTATAATGTAGGTGGCAGCGATGTTGGGGCAGCAGATTAGGGGTTAATAATATTTAACTAGTGTTTGCGAGGCGGGAGTGCGGCGGTTTAGGGGTTAATATGTTTATTATAGTGGCGGCGATGTCTGGAGCGGCAGATTAGGGGTTAATAATTTTATTATAGTGTTTGCGATGCGGGAGGGCCTTGGTTTAGGGGTTAATAGGTAGTTTATGCATGTTAGTGTACTTTTTAGCACTTTAGTTATGAGTTTTATGCTACAGCATTGTAGTGTAAAACTCATAACTACTGACTTTAGAATGCGTTACGAATCTTGACGGGGTAGGGTGTACCGCTCACTTTTTGGCCTCTCAGGACAAACTCGTAATACCAGTGCTATGGAAGTCCCATAGAAAAAAGCGTTTACCAAATTTACGTAAGTAGGTTTGCGGTAAGGCCAAAAAAGTGTGCGGTGCCCCTATACCTGCAAGACTCATAATACCAGCGAGCGTAAAAAAGCAGCGTTAGGACCTGTTAACGCTGCTTTTTCACCTTACCACAAAACTCGTAATCTAGGCGAATATATTTAAAATAAAACATTACTGTTAACTTCCCCAAAAGTTTACTTAAAGGGACATGAAACCCAATTTTTTTTCTTTCATGATTCGGATAGAGAATACAATTTTAAACAACTTTCTAATTTACTTCTATTATCTAATTTATTTCATTCTCTTGATATCATTTGTTGAAGGATTATCAATGCACTAATGGTTTCTAATTGAACACATGGGTGAACCGATCACAATCAATATATATATATATGCAGTTGCCAATCAGCAGCTAGAACCTAGGTTCTCTGCTTCTCCTGAGCTTGCCTAGATAAACCTTTCAGCAAAGGATAACGAGAGAAGGAATAAAATTAAATAATAGAAGTAAATTGGAAAGTTGTTAAAAATTATATTCTCTATCTGAATCATGAAAGAAAAATTTTGGGTTTCATGTCCCTTTAAAATCAATTCCTCATTTTAAGTTCAAATTATTTCCTCATTTAGGGCCTGATGATTTAAAATTCTTTGGGCTGGCGAGATTATGTAAGAATGCTTGCAAATACTTCTATTTCCCTGGTGAAATGATATAAAGCCACTTTTTATCCTATAGACAGGGTGTCTCGCTAATGGGGCATATACTGCATTTTTGTATAGGTAGCAGATGCACACATTACAAACATGCACAATGAAAACCGTAATTTTAACCCTGTCAGTGCTAACAACAGCTCAGCGCCGTCGCTAGCACTCTCCCACCTTGAGGGAGATCTGGGGGCTCCCACCTGCTCCTACCCTGGCGATTGGGTCTGTATACTGACAGGCATCACCGTGCATGCGCAATGACGTGATGACGTCACAGTGCAACTTTATTTAAAATAGACAATGACAAGAATAGGGAAAGGGGGCATGCTGCTTAGAAGCCTGTAACTCAGGCATCTAAGCAGCTACAGACCCCCAAGACCCACTGTTGGAAAGGTAATCGCCTAACCTTTACAACGGTATAAGTCTTGGGGAATCTGTAAAAAAAAAATTAAAAAATTAAAAAAAATAATAATAAATAAAACCTTAGATCAGCTTAGCACCCAGGTGGGAAAGTGCTTAGCACTTAAAGGGTTACATTTCATACAAATAACTGAACCATTCACATAAAAATACACAGGACAAAAATGATTGTTAAGGTGCATCAAAAATTGTATTTTATCAAGAGTAAAATTTGTATGTAAATTACATAGGAGTTATTAAATATGCACATTGTAAATCATAATTTTAATGATTTAGATAGAGCATGCAATTTTAAGCAACTTTCTAATTACTCCTATTATCAATTATTCTTCATTCTCTTGCTATCTTTATTTAAAAAGCAGGAATGTACCGGACCATTTTTGGGTCAGAACCTGGGTTATGCTTGCTTATCGGTTGCTAAATGGCTAAAACCTAACACTCTACTCGCACTCAAACCCAATCGCTTATTCTCAAGTGTGCTAACCTAACATGAAAATATTAATATTTCACATTACAATGTTCTTCACATAGCAGAATATGTTCTATCTATATAGATAAAAATTGTTTCATATATCTGATGATATTTTGGTACAATATATATCTATAGTATACCTATATATATATATAAATAGTAGAAAGTCCAGCACCAATTCACTTGTGTTAATGGGTGCAAGCAGTCTCTGTCTCACCTCAAACAGATATTGATAGAAAATGTAGAAATGACTGCAGCACTCCTGATATAATTAAATAATTTTAATAACAAGCAGTGAACATACAGGCGACGTTTATATATATATATATATATATACAAATAGCAAAAAAAAAGGCTGGCACTCACTGGTCTTATATCAAAACACACTTTACTGTGATGTTTCGGAGATATAGAATCCCCTTCCACTAGCACCCTGGCTGTCTGAATTTTGGAAGTGAGAGTGCTCTCCTGCGTGTTCTATATATATATATATATATATATATATATATATATATATACATATTTCATGAAAAAAACAGGCAGACAGTTCCAAAAGGCTTTACTTCAAGACAGCAGTACAACACAGAGCATCACAGATACACATATTTACAGGAAATACAAAGTTAAACAGTTTATTTAATAAATAAGATCTTTCATGTTTCAAGGGCTTCAATGCATATATATATATATATATATATATATATATATATATATATATATATATATATGTTATATATGTGTGTGTGTGTGTGTTTATATGTGTATATATTACCTGTAAATACATAAATAAACATATACATACATACATACATACATATGTGCACACATATAAACACAAAGATATATATATATATATATATATATATATATATATATATATACATATATATATATATATATACATCCTTAGACATGTAGATGTATATATGTCAATGTTAACCTCTTAAGGACATATGACAGAATTTTTCCGTCATAAAACAATTGAGCAAACTGAAAGAGACCTCATATCTTTGAGCACTTATAACTTTTTTATGCAATATTTTTTTTTTTTTTTTTTTATTAGATAGTGTTATTATGAATGCAACTGTACGTTGTAATGCATTCTTGGTGTGTTTTGTGACACTTTTTTGGGGGAAACAGTTAACCAGAGTGCTGAGAATGTGGTAATCAATCTAGCGTAAATTACTTTCAACTTGTAATACGAGCCACTCGTGATCTGGCCCAATGTCTTTACTGCCCCTTTAAGTTAAATAAAAAAGGTAAAACAAGGAAACATATTTCAATAGGATATAAATGTAGTTTTGCTAATCTTATTCTATTTGAACAAGGTATTAAAATCATGCGTCAATGTCCTTTTAAACCTTGACAATGGCTTGTGTGTTTGTTCATCCTTCTGGTTCTGCTTGTGTCCTATCCTCTTAATCTTTATAATCTTTGCTACTTTTTCAGAAAAATTATATTAACTTCCTTTACCTTTTTCAAACGTTATTAACACAGAGATTAAATGTTCCTAAAAACACAAATTGTCGCTGACCAAATTCACTTAAAGGGACATGAAACCCCAAATTGTTCTTTCATTATTCAGATAGAGAATACAGTTTTAAAGAACATTCCATTTTACTTCTCTCATCTAATTTGCTTCATTCTTTACATATCCTTTGTTAAAGAAATAGCAATGCACACAAGGTATCTATGTGCAGCCACCAATCAGCAGCTACTAAGCATATTTAGATATGCTTTTCATCAAAAGAAAAGGAGAGAATGAAGAAAATACATAATATAAGTAAATTAGAAAGTTATTTAGGTTGTATGTTCTTTCTAAATTCTGAAAGAAAAAAATTGGGTTTCATGTCCCTTACAAAACAGATGTGTCCTTATTATATTATCCATTGACCCTGAAGCATATTGAAACACCAGCCCTATTTGTAATCTATATAAACTAAAAGAGAGGTAGCTAGCTAGCTAGCTAGATTATATATAGATAGATGATGATAGATAGATAGATAGATAGATAGATAGATAGATAGATAGATAGATAGATCGCGAACTGAAAATTGTTTTTATTTCAAAAGCAATGCAAATGCAAAATATAAGTTATGTACATAAAAATGTTAGTTTTATTATTTTAAAGAGCCCTTATATTGTTAAAATGACATCTTATAATTCATTAGATAATTCCATTTTAACACTAGTGATGCTGTAATGCTGTGTTTAACCCCCAAAAAGGAGTTATACACATACTTAAAGTCCCACTTGGGATCCGCAGAACACTGCTAGTCCCGATTAGAAACTGCCACTGATCCAATCAGCAGCTGGGTCGTGCGACTAGTGCTGGTAACTGAGGGCTAGATTACAAGTGGCGCACTAAGCGAAAGGGGGTATATTGTGGCTCTTTGCGCACGTCAGAAGTAGGGCACATTTTATGAGTTGAAAGTAAACGCATTCGCTTGAATTGAATGTAAGGTGGGGGGAAAAAACATCAAAAATACATTTAAAAGTTACAATTCTAATAACACTGTCTAATAAGTATTTTAAAACAAATTGCATTAAAAAGTTATAAGGGCTCAACTATATGGGCAAAGGGCTTTTACACATCTGATCCTGCAGCCCCTTTAGCTTGCCGCTGGCCACCATCTTTCCCTCTTCCCAGTGCTCCTGCTTCGTAGAATCATTAGGCACAATAAAAACATATGTTGTGAGGAGCCACAAATTACAGCCCACAGTAGCGCTGCAGGAAGGCCTACAGAATAATATACCATCACTGCCGCCCTTCAGTCCCTGCTATGGGTTGTAATGTGCAGCTCCTCACTACACATGTTGTTCATAGTACGAATATACATATTGTGTATTTTTGTGTCACATTATCAATGTGCAATTGTGAGTGTATTTCTCACTATGTGTGTGCTACCTACACACAGCTTGCACAAAATGTCATTGTCACTTGACATATGCTAAACATATACTATGAGAAGATAGTCACACTGACAGTTGCAGGCTACTGGGCATAAGCTGTGCATTCTCACAAAATTGATATGTTCAGCACCCACCACTATAGCACAATGTAATCTGTATTGTCGTGCCAAAACTTTTTGTGTTATTTATTTATGTCCTTGTCAGTGAACCACAAGATATCCCCCCCCCCCCCCAGCCTCATCTGCAGTGCTTGTGTGTTACACCTTAATTAATATGTTTAATGACTCTTGCGCGTTCAAGTGAATGCTAGCAGGAGCAAGCCCTATTCCCTCCACAATACAAGTGGTTCCTCTTACAAATCTGATCTCACAGCCACTTTAGCTTGCTGCTTCCCACCATCGTTCTCACTTCCCCCGGTGCTGCCTTTAAGTAGAAACATTAGAGCCCACAGTAGCGGCTGCAGGAAGGCCTCCAGAATAATATGCCAGAACTGCCGCAATCTCAGGATGTAATGTGCGGATCCTCACTATACCTGCTTTTAGTGTGCACGGTAATTCTACTGAGAGGTAGAAGAGGGAAAGATGGTGGGAAGCGGCAAGCTAAATGGGCTGCAGGATCAGATGCATGAGATGAACCGCCTCTCTTGTGGAGGGGATAAGGCACGTCCCTGAACAGGCAGCACTGAGAGCAAAGGTAGCGCAGTTGGCAGTGAGGGGGAATGGGGTGCTTGTGGGATAGAGGTGCAATGTCGTGCTGCATGGGGGAACTGTTCCTGGGATGGTAGCAGCCAGAATAGCAGGAATGAGTGAGTGCAAAGTGTCACATCAGCTGTACACTGATAACCTGATCTGTGAACTGGTCCTTGCGGTGTTGCTTGGAGGCAGGTGCCGACATAATAGGCAGTATACTGCATACCAGCTAAGAAATCTTGCAATACACTGTGAGATTGAAGTCACTGCCACGCCTCTTACCCGCATGTGGCCGCATACGTCCTGCACGTCATAGTTGACTTCATAGTGGGCGGGGTTATAAATCACATACTCCCGCGATTTAAAATCGCTATTAATCGCATCATGCTATTAATCGTGCAGCATTAATATGTATATATATATATATACTATGTATTTATATGTGTATAGATGTATTTACAGACATATATACACATATAAATACATCTGTACACACATACAGACATATTTATAAGTGCATTGAAGCCCTTTGCAGTCAAGTAGATATTCATATTTAATAAAGTGTTTACTGTAAATATTTCACATTTCAATGTTCTTCTTTTAATGGAATATGTTCTAAGTATTTTTAAATAGATATTCCTATATATCTGTATATATCTATACCTATGTATAATTATATACAGTACATACATACAGTATATATATATATATATATATATATATATATAGGTATAGATATATATATTACCTAAAAACCATCAGCTATACAGTATATAGAAATATGTATTTATGAATAAATATATTCTGCTATGTGAGGAGCATTGGAATGCGAATTATTAATATTTCATGTCAGGTAAGTGCACTTGAGAAAAAGTGTTCGGGTTTGTGTGCGAGTATGGGTGTTAGTTTCTTGTTTATTTCTACTTTTCACGCTTCATTGAAGCCAATGAAGAAATATGTTAACGTGGTTGTGATATTTGAAGTTCAGCTTTTTTTTGTGCGTCGGGTAATCACATTTATGAAAACATTTTACTTTCAACTTGTAATAAGCGCACTCCCTGATGCGCGCAAAAAGACTCTGTCTAGTGGAGTTAACGCATGAGCGGCAGCGATAAATAGCGTGCCACTCATAATCTAGCCCTCAGTCAGCCACTGTTTTAGCAGTGCTCTGCAAGTTCTGAGTGGGACTTTAAGTATGTGTTTAACCCCTTTGCGGAGTCAGCAGAAAAGATAAAATAACACACTGCAAATTAGGACGAGATGTGTGGCAAGGTTAGAACTAGGACTAGAAAATCCACAACCTTTGGGATTACAGAGAAATGAGGCAAAATAAATATTGTAAGTATATCTCAACATTTTTATATTACAATCTCAAAGTTTTTACTGTTACTTAAATAGTTCAGGGTTAGCCACAGGAACCTCAGATTTGACAATGTATTGTTTATTAAAGCCACCCTGCTTTTGAGTGTCAAGGAGACATTTCGTACAAACTGTTTTGGTTTCTGACATCTCTGATGGTAACATAATATTGCAGAATTGTTATACTGAGTATTATAACTTGACATAGAAGGTAATACAGCAGAAAGTGACTTGTAGTGCTCGATGAAGACCAGGGTAGCTACCTATACCCTCAAAGTCATAGAAATACCATAATAGTCCACAGCACTTAGTTAAAATTATTCTTTAATGGCACAACAATGTAACGAACGGGTGGTGTTTTGGGGTATGATTAAGGGGGATACCCCGAAACCTCACTAGTTTGTTACATTGTTGTGCCAATAAAGGATACTTTTAACTAAGGGCTGAGTATTATAACTTGAATAAAATACTAAGGCCTAGATTACAAATGGAGTACTAATTTATTGCACACGTGTAAACAGGCAAATTTGCCCGTTTGCAGGCACACAATAAATAACCAGCCATTACAAGTGGTGAGCTTGCGGTAGCAATTAGCGCTTATAAAATTAACCAGAGATCAGATCCACCAAATGTCCCCAAAATCATGTATAATATACTTTATTAAAAAAAAATAAAGATAGTAGCATCTTTATTTTTTAATAAAGTAACTGCACTTAGCAGTTTTTGGGAGCTAAAGTCGGCGGCTGTGGGGTGTTAGAAAAAGTGCCTTTACATTGCGGTCTATGGGAACTGTGAGTTCCCTGTAAATATATATGTATATAAATATATATGTATATGCTTATATACATATATATTTATTAGTTAAAATGTCATATACACATATTAACACATAAATATATATATGTATATATTCATATACATATATATTTACAATTTTCTGCCATCGCTGCACGACTAACCCCCTTTGATGCGCTAGTTCTCATGCCATGAGAATGTGGCTCCTATTGGAGCTTATAGAAGTGCACTCTCGGGAGCGTAATGAACGTGATCTAACTTTGCATGCGCAGGTATTTTTCACTGGAGTGCAAAAATATCGCTTTTGGGAAAGCAATATTTTGTGCTCCACTTGTAATCTAGCCCTTAATTGCTATAAGTAATTATGACTCAATTAATTTAAAATACATTATTTGCATAACAAAAATTTAAATATTTGTAATTTTAAACAAAATACTATGAGCCCTATGTATTAAAGGGATAGTCAACACCAGAATTTTTGTTGTTTAAAAAGATAGATAATCCCTTTATTACCAATTCCCCAGTTTTGCATAACCAACACAGTTATAATAATACACTTTTTACCTCTGTTATTACCTTGTATCTATGCCTCTGCAAACTGTCCCCTTATTACCGTTATTTTGTCAGACTTGCATTTTAGCCAGTGCTGACTCCTTGGTAACTTCATGTGCGTGTGAAACACATGAACTAACACCCTCTAGTAACACCCTCTAACTGTCAAAATGCATTCAGATTAGAGGCGGCCTTCAAGGTCAGAGAAATTAGCATATAAGCCGAGTCCGACCTAGGTTTAGATTTCAGATAAGAATAACAAGAGACCAAAGCAAAATTTGTGATAAAAGTAAATAGGAAAGTTGTTTAAAATTACATGCCCTATTTGAATCATGAAAGTTTAATTTTCGACTTGACTGTCCCTTTAAGCCTGGTGCTGACTAGGTTCTCAACTTGAGAACCTGTCTGCCTAGCTTTGTATTGAGCTGGCAGCAGACACTGTACATTTGATGCCTAGATACTGTATATCATTACACACTTTCTTGAGTGTATAATGTAGCACCATTCTCTGGCATAACCAATTGCTTCAGAGAAGGGCTTGTCAATCACCCAGAGTGAATGTTTTCGGGGAGATTTCTATACACCATCTCAGAGGTGGTGGAGAGTGTATTGTACAAACCTGCCCCGCAAGGGCTCAAAAAAGCTTACACTGCTTAGTACATGGATCCCTATGTCTATTGTTTTTCATTTACAGTGTTCTTAATGTATTGTACCTTTGACAAATCTTATGTATTATGTAATTTCTAAGTTGGATTGTTCCCAGGACTTCCTTTAAAACCTCTAGATTTTTGGTTTGCCAACGTAATAATCAGGATTAAATGGAGCAACATGCCAAATGCTAATACATAGTGCTATCTCTGTATTTTAGCTGTGGCACAAGAATATATTAAAAGTAAATTGCGTTTATTGAGCTATCAAAGGTAATACTAATGCTTTCTAAATGTTAAAAAAACATACACAGGCTGGGAAAACAGAGTACCTTAATTCTGTTAAAGTGACACTAAATTTCATTATTCAAATAGAGCATTTTCTTGTTCAAATCTCCTTAAAATGCTGACTGTAACACAGCATGTACTAATTTTAACAAGGTGGTTAACTCAAATATTAGTTATATTAATGCAGGAGTTTATGTTCTACACAAATGAATGCAAATGTATTCGACCAACTTTTGTTGATTTGTCTTGTCTTTTGATATATGAACAGCAGAATACATTATTGGACAAAACAGATGGAAAACTAATAATTGCTTGACAAAATAGATTTATGTTCATTCCGTTAGGTGCCACAAAAAGGTGGTGGAATGGGTTAATAATCTCCTTTGTTTGTAATGATGTACAGGGGTTCTAACCATTCATTTGTCCGTAGTCCTTGTCGAATCCTGCTATAGTATTACTAATGTCATACAGAGTTGTATGTTCTTTTAACATTGAAAGATAGGTTATTTTAATTGTTTGAATCCTATACTGTAAGAGTATTTGTTAAAGGGACAGTCTAGTCAAAATAAAATTTTCATGATTCAGATAGAGCATGCAATTTTAAACAACTTTCCAATTTACTTTTATCATCAAATTTGCATTGTTTTCTTGGTATTCTTTGTTGAAAGCTAAACCTAGGTAGGTTTCTAAATGGATTTTATAAGTCGTTGAAGGCTGCCTCTTATCTCATCTATATGACACACATGAAATAGCACTGTCTAGCTGTGAAAAACTGTCAAAAGGCACTAAAGTACTCACACCTGTGTATTTTATCACTGATTGGCTAAAATGCAAGTCTGTCAAAAGAACTGCGGGGGGCAGTCTGCAGAGGCTTACGTACAAGGTAATCACAGAGATAAAAAGTGTATTAATATAATCGTGTTGGTTATGAAAAACTTGGGAATGGGTAATAAAGGGATTATCTATCTTTTTAAACATTAACAGTTCTGGAGTAGACAGTCACTTTAATATTACTTGTATATATTTACTGTTCCCATTGGAAATTACTGTAACAAAGCCAAATCCAATATTTATTTGAACCGAATACCTGCATGGACGAAATATACTTCTGAAAAAAAAATCCTGATAGTGATCTTCTACGTGGCTATCATATACGAGTAATTCTCCTGTACCAAGTGGCCCTTTAGGGGCAATTTCCGTAGCTACTACCATATGCTAATATATCACATTGTAAGTGAGGTTTCTGAAGCTCCTGACACATGGCACGTTGTATAATCATCTATCTCTACTGTGAAATGTTACATTTATTTAACATTATGCCTTCATTTCTATTTGTTTTAAGTATGTGGACACCTAACCATCACACCTATATGAGCTTGTTGGACATCTCAATTTGACCCTCCCCCTTTGCGGCCAAACTGCCACAACTCTTCGGAGTGTCTGTGGGAAATTGTGCCCATTTAGGGGCCGATTTATCAAGCTGCTCCATAACTTGTCCGCCTGCTCTGAGGCCGCAGACAGAAATCAACCCAATCGTATACAATCATTTTGATTGACACCCCCCTGCTAGCAGCCAATTGGCCGCAAATATGCAGGGGGTGGCATTGCACAAGCAGTTTATCGATGTGCAGTGAACATGATGCACTACATCGTATCATGTCCGCTCACACTATGATAAATCTACCCTTTAGCCACAAGAGCATTTGTGAGGTCAGACACTGATGTTGGACAAGAAGGCCTGGCTCTCAAACTGAGTTCCAATTAATCACTCAAGTTCCTCAATACCAAACTCTTCAAACTATGTCTTCATGAACCTTGCTTTGTGTTACGGTTGCCTCCAGGCTGGCTGGAGGTTGGACCGTAGAAAAGGATGCTCCTAGCGCTCACCAAAGGAGCAGCAGCACCATAGACACTATAACTGCTGCATAGCCACCATCAGTAATGCAGACTCTACGAACCACCGCTGCTGGGCTGGTATCTCGCCGTCTGCTCTGCGCCCTGGACCTACGACCAGGCTCCAGTAGGTGAACCTCTTCCTTCTGTAGCAATCCCTGTAGCTAAGGGAGTATGAAGAGCATAGCAATCCCTGTAGTGATTACAGCTGTCCCCTACAAACATGAGTCAAAGCTGCAAGTTAGAGGGTCAGAATAGGTCTGATGTGCTGGAACACACAGCCTGGTTTTTATTGAGGTTACATGCATAAAAGACACTCTCAGGGGGAGGCATAAAATCCCCAATCACACATTTGATGCATTTAGATAGAGAGGCAACGCCCTTTGACAGGCCACAACATTACTTCAGCAGATAACATTACACACAATAAAACAATGCAGTCCACCTTATCACTAGCAGTCTGATTAGACAATGGGAAAGTTTATCACTAAACTTAATTAGAGCTGATCCCAGCAAACTTGTATTTAGAATGCTTCTTGAAGCTGAACAAAGTTATCTCTTTAGTTCTGACCGAAGGGTCTGTCACATAGCACTTAATGGCACACAATGAAAACCAATGCCTCTGTAACAGTGCTCCCATAGTCATGAGGAAGGAGGCTGGCAAATAGGCTTCTCCCCGATCCATGGAAGCAGGGCAATTTTTCATTTAAAGGGCCAGTTACAAATAGCAGTTTGTAACATAGCTCCCCTTTTGGAGGGAGACTAACCAGGCACCTGACCTTCTGTCGGTCAGTGCCTAAGTTAGTCTCGCAACCCACCCACGAATAAACATTAGCAGCAAAGTAGCCCCCCCACAATACGTAGTACTGGCCTGTAGGTTCCAGGTTGTAGGATGAAAGTGTAGCATCGTCGGCCTCCCTGGCGCAGCTGGGCAAATAGCTGATGGTACTTGGGGGGCAGAGGCCAGCGGCACTCTGCCCTGGTGCCAGCGCTTCTGCTGGGGTGAGGGGTTTGCAGGCCAGTCCTGTAACAAGGGGGTCTGTAGGGCAGAGGCCAGCAGCGCTCTGTCCTGATGCCAGCTCTTCTGCTGGGGTGAGGGGTTTGCAGGCCAGTCCTGTAACAAGGGGGTCTGTAGGGCAGAGGCCAGCAGCGCTCTGTCCTAATGCCAGCTCTTCTGCTGGGGGCATTGGGGCATAGTCCTGCCCGGTGGCAAAGGGAACGTGGGGGTCAGTGGGGGTTAACATCTCCACTGTTAACCCTGGGCCCAAGTTAGGAGTTAGCTGGAAAATGGAGACTGGGATCCCAATCCACTGCATCTCACTCTGCTGATGGGGGACAGGAGCAACTGTCTCTGCCCCCTGTGCTGTAAGTGCAGAGACCACGGTCCCATCTGAACGGTTGTGGGGCTTACTGTCTCCCCCTGGTGCGTTAAGCTGCCGCTGGGGAGAGGGGGTTACAAGCTCCTCTCCCATACATACTTCCAGCCGCTGGGGAATGGAGTCTGGGCTCCCAATTCTCTGCATATTCCTCTGCTGCTGGGGGACAGGACCAACTGTCTCTGCCCCCTGTAACTCAGCCTGCCGCTGGGGAATGGAGTCTGGGCTCCCAATTCCCTGCATATTCCTCTGCTGCTGGGGGACAGGACCAACTGTCTCTGCCCCCTGTAACTCAGCCTGCCGCTGGGGAATGGAGTCTGGGCTCCCAATTCCCTGCAATTCACTCTGCTGCTGGGGGACAGGACCAACTGTCTCTGCCCCCTGTAACTCAGCCTGCCGCTGGGGAATGGAGTCTGGGCTCCCAATTCCCTGCAATTCACTCTGCTGCTGGGGGACAGGACCAACTGTCTCTGCCCCCTGTAACTCAGCCTGCCGCTAGGGAATGGAGTCTGGGCTCCCAATTCCCTGCAATTCACTCTGCTGCTGGGGGACAGGAGCAACTGTCTCTGCCCCCTGTGCTGTAAGTGCAGAGACCACGGTCCCATCTGCACGGTTGTGGGGCTTACTGTCTCTCCCTGGTGCGTTAAGCTGCCGCTGGGGAGAGGGGGTAACAAGCTCCTCTCCCATACATACTTCCAGCCGCTGGGGAATGGAGTCTGGGCCTACAATTCCCTGCATATTCCTCTGCTGCTGGGGGACAGGACCAACTGTCTCTACCCCCTGTAACTCAGCCTGCCGCTGGGGAATGGAGTCTGGGCTCACAATTCCCTGCATATTCCTCTGCTGCTGGGGGACAGGACCAACTGTCTCTGCCCCCTGTAACTCAGCCTGCCACTGGGGAATGGAGTCTGGGCTCCCAATTCCCTGCAATTCACTCTGCTGCTGGGGGACAGGACCAAATGTCTCTGCCCCCTGTAACTCAGCCTGCCGCTGGGGAATGGAGTCTGGGCTCCCAATTCCCTGGAATTCACTCTGCTGCTGGGGGACAGGACCAACTGTCTCTGCCCCCTGTAACTCATTTTCTCGCTGGAGAGCAGGTGTCCATACCCCCAAACTCCACAGTTGGCGTTCAAAGGCTCGTGCCGCTTCGTTCTCAGTAGCCAATTTTCGGATGATTCGACTGACTACCTCCTGCGCAGAGTCTGGACCATATCGGACTAGCCGCCTCTTTACCTCTGGAATGAAATCAGCGCCCTCATAGCGACGGATCAGGTTGAGGTGCTCTTCACAGGGTTCTGACCAGTGTCTTGTCAGCTCCATGCTGCTGTAGGTAGGGACGCTGCGCAGTGGCTAGCGTTGCCCTCAATAACTCTCCTACGATACCAGTGCTGTTGTGGTGCTGCTCCTTGCGCTAGGACGCTATCCCACTGCTGCCGCCAAATGTTACGGTTGCCTCCAGGCTGGCTGGAGGTTGGACCGTAGAAAAGGATGCTCCTAGCGCTCACCAAAGGAGCAGCAGCACCGTAGACACTATAACTGCTGCGTAGCCACCATCAGTAATGCAGACTCTAAGAACCACCGCTGCTGGGCTGGTATCTCGCCATCTGCTCTGCGCCCTGGACCTACGACCAGGCTCCAGTAGGTGAACCTTTTCCTTCTGTAGCAATCCCTGTAGCTAAGGGAGTATGAAGAGCATAGCAATCCCTGTAGTGATTACAGCTGTCCCCTACAAACATGAGTCAAAGCTGCAAGTTAGAGGGTCAGAATAGGTCTGATGTGCTGGAACACACAGCCTGGTTTTTATTGAGGTTACATGCAAAAAAAGACACTCTCAGGGGGAGGCATAAAATCCCCAATCACACATTTGATGCATTTAGATAGAGAGGCAACGCCCTTTGACAGGCCACAACATTACTTCAGCAGATAACATTACACAAAATAAAACAATGCAGTCCACCTTATCACTAGAAGTCTGATTAGACAATGGGAAAGTTTATCACTAAACTTAATTAGAGCTGATCCCAGCAAACTTGTATTTAGAATGCTTCTTGAAGCTGAACAAAGTTATCTCTTTAGTTCTGACCGAAGGGTCTGTCACATAGCACTTAATGGCACACAATGAAAACCAATGCCTCTGTAACAGTGCTCCCCCTCTGTGGAACACTCTGCCTGTGTGGCATCTGGCTCAGCAAGTCCCATTCACTGAACCAAGTGGGAGAAAGCCAGGGACAAGCTATTTTACAGGTCTGGGGACATAGTCTTAAAGGGGCATTGTTCACCAAAGTCACAATATGTCCCCAGACGGTTCTTAAAGGGCCATACACACCCAATAAAAGTTAATATGTTCTCAGGGGCACAATCTTCCAGGGGCCATAGTCATGAGGAAGGAGGCTGGCAAATAGGCTTCTCCCCGATCCATGGAAGCAGGGCAATTTTTCATTTAAAGGGCCAGTCACAAATAGCAGTTTGTAACACTTTGCTCACAGGGACACATTCAAGCTGGAACATGAAAGGTCCTTCCTCAAACTTTTGCCACAAAGTTGGGAGCACCCAATTACCTAAAATGCCTTTTTGTCCTGTAGCATTAGGATAATCCTTCTCTGGAACTAGGGGCCTAGACCAAACCCTGAAAAAGAGCACTAGACCATTATACCCCCACCACCAAACTTTACAGTAGGCACTCTGGTAGGTAGTGTTCTTCTGGCATCTGCCACACCCAGATTCTTCCATCGGACTGACAGATAGCGAAGCGTTATTCATCAATCCAGAAAACATGTTTCCACTGCTCCAGAGTCCAGTGGAGGCGTGCTTTACACCACTCTAACCAATGCTTGGCACTGTGCATATTGATGTGAGGTTGCTGTGCATGGAAAGGCATTCCATGAAGCTCCTGACACACAGTTTTTGTGGTGCAGTCTCTTCCAGGTGCAGTTTGGAACTCTGTGGTATATAAGGCCCTTTTGTGTAGGCTAGGGTTTTTTCTATTGGGGGGGGGGGCTTTTTTATTTTGATAGGGCTATTAGATTAGGAGTAATTTGTTTTTATTTTTGATAATGTGTTTTTTTTATTTTTTTGTAATTTACTGTTTATTTTTTTAATTTAGAAAATTGTATATTAATAATTAAATTTATTTTATTTTATTGTAATGATAGTTTTTAGTGTAAGGCAGGTTAGGTTTTATTTTACAGGTAACTTTGTATTTATTTTAGCTAGGTAATTAGTAAATAGTTGATAACTATTTAATAACTAGTCTACCTAGTTAAAATAAATGCAAACTTACCTGTGAAATAAAAATAAAACTTATGATAGCTACAATATAACTATTAGTTATTTTGTAGCTAGCTTAGGTTTTTTTTTACAGGTAAGTTTGTATATAGTTTTAAATAGGAATTATTTAGTTAATAATTGTAAGGTTTATTTAGATTTATTTTAATTATATTTAAGTTAGGAGGTGTTAGGGTTAGACTTAGGGTTACGTTAGGGTTAGGTTTAGGGGTTAATATATTTATGTAGAGTTAGTGATGTGGGAGGTCAGAGGTTTAGGGGTTAATAATTTATTTAAGTATATTTCGTTGTGGGGGGTTTGCGTTTAGTGGTTAAAGGTTTATTATAGCGGCGGTGTGGGCGGATGGCAGATTAGGGGTTAATAATCTTTAAATAGTGTTTGCGATGCGGGAGGTCGGCGGTTTGAGGATTAATAGGTTTATTATAGTAGCAATGATGTTGGGGAGCGGCGGAATAGGGGTTCATATTTTTTGTGGCGGCGATGTCTAAAGCGGCAGATTAGGGGTTAATAAATTTATTATAGTATTTGCGATGCGGGAGGGCCTCGGTTTAAGGGTTAATAGGTAGTTTATGGGTGTTAGTGTACTTTTTAACACTTTAGTTATCAGTTTTATGCTACAACTTTGTAACATAAAACTCATAACTACTGACTTATGGCGGTACGGATCTTGCCGGTTATAGGGTGTACCGCTCACTAAGGTGTGCAGTACACCTTTACCTACAAGACTTGTAATAGCGGCGTTAGGGAAAAAGCAGCATTATGAAGCATAACGATGCTTTTTCACTCATAACGCCAAACTCGTAATCTAGTTGTATGTATACAGAGTATTTCTGGGGGTAAGCAAGCAGGAATACTTGCCTAGATCTGCTAATTTTCTATTCAATTCTATATCTTTTACAGAGCATTGGAAATATTTAAATTCAGAGCAGATACATAAGAAGCTGCTATATTAGAGTGGAGGGTAATAAATTAGCAGAGCATGTGCACATCTTGTACTGAATTTGAGACAGGCCCTGATTTAACATTGAGGGGCAGATTTATCAATGTCTGGCGGACAAATTAAAGATGTAGCTTATCATGTCCGCCAGGCATCGTTGAATGCCGACAGCATACGCTGTCAGAATTTAACATTGCACAAACAGTTTTGGTGAACTGCTTGTGCAATGCCGCACCCTGCAGATTTGCAGCCAATCGCTAGCAGGGGGTGTGAATGAACCCGATCATATGCAATCGGACGGATTGATGTCTGCAGCCTCAGAGGCGGCGGACAAGTTAAAGGGATAGTCTACACCAGAATTTTTATTGTTTTAAAAGATAATCACTTTATTACTCATTCCCCAGTTTTGCATAACCAACACAGTTATAATAATATAGTTTTAACCTCTGTGATTATCTTGTATCTAAACCTCTGCAAACTGCCCCTTTATTTCAGTTCTTTTGACAGACTTGCAGTCTAGCCAATCAGTGCCTGCTCCCAGAGAACTTCACGTGCACGAGCACAGTGTTATCTATATGAAATATGTGAACTAACACCCTCTAGTGGTGAAAAACTGTTAAAATGCATTCTGAAAAGAGTTGGCCTTCAAGGTCTAAGAAATTAGCATATGAACCTCCTAGGTTA
This sequence comes from Bombina bombina, assembly GCF_027579735.1. Lineage (NCBI taxonomy): Eukaryota > Metazoa > Chordata > Amphibia > Anura > Bombinatoridae > Bombina > Bombina bombina. The sequence continues at coordinate 749,939,429 of NC_069502.1, forward strand.
AGCTTTCAACTAAGAATACCAAGAGAACAAAGCAAAATTGGTGATAAAAGTAAATTGGAAAATTGTTTAAAATGACATGCTCTATCTGAATCATGAAAGTTTATTTTGGCCTAGACTGTCCCTTTAAGGAGCAGCGGTCTTAAGACCGCTGCTTCTTAACTCTTGTTTCTGGTGAGCCTGAAGGCTCGTGCGGAAACCGGGGTATTTGGCCCCTTCCGGGCCATGATAAATCGTCGCCTATGTGTTGTCTTAGAGGCCTGTGCAGGAAAATAAAATAAGGTAATTATTTCCAATTATCTTAAGAAAGATTAACATGATCTTTTATCAGTCTTACACATAAGCTCTTTGCATAATGTATAAAGAAATATGGTGGACACATAAATGATTATCCACACTCACAAATTAAAAGATCTTCATCCTCAATAATAATTTAAATAAAAGATGCACTAAGAGAACCTTTTATAGGGCAAATGTAATTAGTATATGAGTTGCTAAACGGCTTATTTAAAGTGGAACAGAGCACAACAACATTGTGTCTTGGGATGGAAAAAATGTGTTGAGGGAGAATCTCAACCCTTCACCTCAATTTTTAGAGTTTGTTTTTTTGGCTTGCATTGGTAATCACAAGGACGTTATGCATACAGCAATATTGTATAAATGTCTTACCAATTTGTAGCACTGAAACAAAAGTTACTGGATGTAACAGAAAAGAAAACTGCATTTCATTGTTATTTTTTCACTTCCATGAGTTTATATTTTGTTAGCTTTTGTGTTTTGTGCTACAATGGATTACTTGTTTAGCTGTAAAATGCGAAATCAATTAAATTATAATTGTACAACAACTAACATTTCAACTTACTATATACATAAATGAGAGGGGTAATATTTCTGATTATTGCCTTCCAAGAGATGCTATAACAAATTGGAAATATGATAAACGTAAAACTGAAATTTGTTAGAAAGTCACAATATTTGATATACACTTTAGAATTATATAATAACTAGACAACTCTTTAGACACCTAAGAATAACAGATCATTATTTTTCTTTTGGGGTGAATCAGGAAACCATCTTTTATATTTCAGTATAAAGAAACTAACACCTTTTGAATTTAATGTAATAGAATCCTTAAAATAATAATCATTGTCATTTAACTGTACAAAATATTTGTGTAGGCTACATCAAGGCTTAGCAAGAAAATAATCAGCATATTGGGAGACTAACTAACCGACACTGGAATGTAATGCTATTTGTAGCATACCTCAACAAAAGAAAGAATGGTATGATTCAGAAATAATTACTTTTCCATTGAAAGGATGAATCATGTAAGTTGGAAAAAAGGAGCTATCTGCAAAAACCTGTAGAAAATGTCAAGCTGCAAGGCCTTAATAAATAGTAAGCAAGCAAAGAACAGAATCTGACCTGGTCTCTAAGGTATGAACAATCCATGGAAATGGCAGGAACAGATCTTCTGAGCTTATTAATAGAACTGACAATACTAAAAAAGCATCAGGCTTGTCCAAGTATTATGGCTTTGGCAGCAGATTAAAGAAAACCTTAGTTGGATCTTCTTTCAGATTAAAATTAAGAAAATATTTAAGAGCATACATTGTGTTACAGCTGTAATGCTACAAGTTTAAGTGGGTGGAGTTTCAGTATGATAAATAATCCTTCTTTATAAATGTGTTTATAATATTAATTGGATAACATTACTTTAGGAAAGTTTTTAAATGTCTTATATCATATTTAACCTTTGTTTGATCAGCAATGTCAAGGCATCCAGTTTGGTTTCTGGGTTTAATCATAGTGCTTCACCAAATTCTCTAACAGGTTTCATCAACAGCATCTTACTGTTTCTGTGGTGTTAAACTGCAAAATAAATGATTATATCTTAGTTCCAAGTGCAAAACAATTAATTTGTCTTTTAATATAATGTTTAATTTATGACTTTGATTTTAATGACAGAAATGTCTATTTACACCCATGTTTAAACATGACTATAAGCACATTTGTGAGCAATTTTTACTTATGTTTGTTTCACAATGTAGAAAAAGTTTTATATCTAATTGTAAGGCTAAATGCAAATTCCATCGAGGAAGGGACCCAGTGGCTGATTAATGAATTAGGAGCACTAGCCCAACACACTGAGTATGATCCAAGATTTGACATACAGTGTAGGTGGTACAGCTCACCTGAGAAAGGCTTCTGATAATTATGAACAGAAGACACAAGGAATCAAGAAGGCACAGATGAGGAAAGAACAGAGTGACTGGCATAGGTACAGGTGGGTATGGAACTAAAAACAAGGCAAGAGGGTGATCCGAAAATTCAGGTACTGGTTGCAAACTATCTGGAAGTGAGGTACTGAGGGAAAGTCCAAAAACATAGTTCAGGCTGGGTAAGAAATGTTCTGGCATAGAAGCACAGAAGGATGTCAAAAGAATAATCAAAATTAAAGCAAAAACTTTAGCAGGTCAGAGATTTTATCAATAAAGTATACACCCAGTAGATAGCTACAACAAACAGTCAACAGGCCACGTGGAACACCAGACTAAATAGACATGGAGATGGGAAAGCATAAATCAATCATCCAAAAAACTAGGTGCCAAAAAGGATTAAAAAGCCAGTAAAGGCAAAACGTGTGTCGGAACGTTTATCAATACTGGGCCATGTGAAGGGACAATTGGGTACTAAGACGGATTGTGACACAATATATTTACTATTTGTTACCTGATGTGCCCGTAAGGAATTGGTGTTATTTTAACAAAATAAATATAGTTGAAGATGCACTGGAGGTGTTGCTGGTTGTGGGCCTAACATAACATTGCCCTAGTCTGGTAAAAGCTCAGAACCACGTGAGTAATGAAAAACTGAATTTTGCAGTTGGTTCTCTTAATAAGATTACACTTTTGCCTCCCTCTATCCCCTAAATATATCTTTATATATGTTTACTTTTTGCAACAACTAGATATCTTGTGGCCTTCTTCTTTTCAATACGCCTGTGCTTATCCAGTTTTCCTACTTTATATAGATTTTTCCAAGTATTTGTAATTGTTTATGCAATTAACCAGTGAGGATTGAGATGTGAAGTGTTCAATGTCAGATGTATCTATTGCAGACATGTTGTTCCCCCACAGGGGTCTTACATGATGCAAAGGATATTATTTAACCTTTTCAGATCACATCTTACAAACATTCAGCATGCTGTACTATGTGAAACTAAATAATATTGCCTGTCAGTGGGTTCAGAAACAAAATGTAATGTAACCTATTCTGTACAGAGGAAGTTTGGTTGACAATATTTTAAAGGGATGTTAAACAGTCACTTTCATTGTTGTATTAAAAAAATCATTAAGCAGTTACTTATGGATTTTACCTTTTATTTATATTTTACTCTAGATTTACACCACTTCCTGTCAGAGCCCTACAAGGAGGAGTCCTTAGCAGGAAGGTTTATCTTAGCAAGATATAATAAACCTTCTAGACTAGTGAACAGAGAGACATGACCAGAAATGACAGAGTAAAAACTTAGGTTTTTCAAAATTCTCCACTCTAATCACTCTCTTTTTTTTTTTTTTTTTACACAATCTGTTCCTTTTTAGGTTTACTTAGATTTATCATATGTGTTTTTACCAAAAGAGCACTGTTTAATATCCCTTTAAGCAGCATACACAATAAACCTTTATCAATCATGCAGCTATTTGTAGGGCAGCAATAAACACATACACATAAGCACATTTACAAAATATGTATATGTATGACTTCATAGGAGACACACCCTCTCATAAGCATTCGATTACATAGGCTATTGACAAATCCTTCCCAGAGGCGGTGAACCAGAATGAAATACAAGGTTGCCATAGCAACCTAGTTCACGAACTGTCTGCAACCTTACTGTTCCTCTCTAGCCATACTATAGTAACACTGCCACAAATGCTCTGCTGCTGTTGCTTGCAATAAGTGTCCATTTGTAGTGAAGCTCCCCAGAAATATAAGGAGCTGCTTTACTTAATACTAATTTTATTTCCAAGAAAGGCATGTTGCCCTCATCCTTCCCCTGAAGACATTCATGCAAAGAAGTTGCAACAACAACAAAAAATTGCTGGGACAAAGCAAAATATACTGCATCAGAGCTGTGATAATAAAGTGAATGTAAATGACAAAGGTAAACATTTTTGCATCAAAATTTTTATATCTCATGAAAATTATTTGCTAAAAGGTGATAGCCAGTATTTGCAGGTACTGATACAAGTAATGAGAACAGGGTATAGATCTTGCACCTATTTTATCACAAGAACATAAAAGAAACAAAAAATAATGACTGACTGGCTGATCCAAACATATTACCATAACTAGGAGATCCAACATCAATGGGTTTGTTTCTGTGGAATTTCTGATTATTTTGAGAGCATATCTCTTGCTAGAATCTAATATTTAAAGTGACTGGAAACTCCAAAAATTTCTTTCATAAATTGGATAGAACATATAGTTTTAAACAACTTTCCAATTTACTTCTATTATCAAATGTTCTTCATTATCTTGTTATCCTTTGCTGAAGGAATAGCATTGTACTCCTGGCAGCTAGCTGACCACATCTATTTAGCCAATCACAACAGACAAATGTGTGCAGGCAGCAAATCAGCCACTAGTTCTTACTAGTGTAAGATATGTGCTTATTCTTTTTCAACAAGGGATACCAAGAGAACGAAGCACATTTGAAAAGAGAAGTAAATATAAAAGTGTCTTAAAATGACATGCTCTATCTGAATCATGCAAGTTTAAAGGGACACTGAACCCATTTTTTTTCTTTTGTGATTCGAATAAAGATAGCAAGAGAATGAAGAAAAATTGATAATAGGAGTAAATTAGAAAGTTGCTTAAAATTGCATGCTCTATCTGAATCATGAAAGAAAAAATTGGGTTCAGTGTCCCTTTAATTTTGATTTTCCTATCCCTTTAAATTCCATTTTGAGGTACAGTTTCCGTTATTATAAAATTGTCTCACGTAATATGGGAACCATACTCATTTAAATATTTAATAACAAGGGTGAAAGTTCTGCATTCCTTTAAAGGGATATGAATTTCAGTTTTGAATGAATGCTTTTTTGCAATATACATCCTCTGAATATCTAAAGCGCTCTACACAAGATAGATGATCTAAGACGTCTCATCAGTGCTGTGAAGTCTCTCAAAATATATTAGAATCTCAAAATTTAGCTTAATAGCTGTTTATCCCTCTATGCAGGGTTCTGGGTGTGAAGGTTATACCCCTATATTACATTAAAAAAAAAATCAAAAAGATTTTGTGGGATTTCTTTTCATGCTGGTGTATAAAAAATAGTGTTGAAATATTACACACAGTGCACAAAAAATATAAAATTATCAAACCAATATAAACTTAAATTGGGTTCAATGAGTCCTTTTATTTAGTTCATCAGGTTCTTCAATCCTCAAAGAGAAAAAGCTGGTCTGTAGCTTTGTTGCCCCCAATGTCTACTGCTTGATCATGTTCTTTTGAACCCGCCGTCTTTGACATTTTAAGGATAGAAGCAACCTGACATTCACTGTACCCCAGAATTGAACCCTTCTTTTCCTCACTCAAAACTTTTCTTTTTATCTCTTTTGGCATGATCAATAGTTATTTTTTTATTCCAATTACTTTTGAGGTACTACTAGAACTGTTTTTTCAAACCAGCTGGACCTATTTCAAGAGGATAGTGATGACCACCACAGTGGTTTTTAAACTTTTCCTCATCAAATAAGATTTAGTTTTACATTAAGTAGAATGAGGTGTGTCTGTGTTGGAATTCAACAGACAAAGACAATTGAATGGAATGGCTACCATACAGGTAGAGATGCTGATTGGAGTGGTCTCTTAATTTTCCCCCAGAACTATATATATATATATATATATATATATATATATATATAGTATATATATATATATATATACTGTATATATATATATATATATATATATATATATATATATATACTAGCTTAAAACGCCCTAGTGGGCGTAACTTTTGAATACTGTAATACTGTTGGATTTTAACACGCCTTCCTTGCCAGCGGCGACGTGTCATATGTACACGCACCAATTTACAATTCATTTGGCATAATTATCAATGTGAATCTCTCCTATACCTTTATTTATGAATGGTTTGGCTGTAATCGTTCATATCAGCGCTTCTGATAAATTAGAGTGGAATAAGATAATTGATTTTTGCATGAGGCACCATTGCTCTGCACAACACACAACTAGTTTTTGCACATCTTTTGATTGGTAACAGTGGAGGGGGTGGGTTACATGTACCTTTAAATTATTGTTTTTTGTATTGTTTGTTTGTCTGAAGAAGGGATGGTCTGATCCCGAAACATCCCATTATTAAAAGGTTATTGCACAGTTGACTGAAGACCAGTGAGTGTTTATTGTAATTTTAAACTACTGCACCCTGGCAGTTGGAGAATCTTGTGTGAGAGTGCATCTATATTACAGTTGATTTTATATATTTACAGTACTGTGCAAAAGTATTAGGCCCCCATTAGATTTGTTGTCTTAGCAATGGTAAAATGACCGTATATAATTATTTCTCAGTCTCTTTATTAGAATACAACCAGAAGATACAGGATATGTGTATACAGTATTAAAAAACAACAAAAAAAACCAGAAAAAACAACAGGAAACGTCACCTCTTAGGAAAATAGCGTTCTGCCATGGGCAGCTTGAGCAGCACAGTGCGGCGAATGCTTGAAACAAATAAAGGAACTTTCAGCATGAAGTATTTTATACTTCATGAATGAAAGTCCCCTTTATTTGTTCCAATGGTCAATCCTAGCGTTTTACAAACGCTAGTATTGACAATCACTTTAATGTTATTGTTAACACCTTTATTTGTCCTAGTATTTCATGTCAAAATGCTGCTGGGAAAAAGGTCTATTACAACAGTTTTGTGCAAGACATGCTTGAGCATTACATACACATGTGGTATGAGTTGAATTCATTGGAAGAGTGTTAATAAGACCAAGTTTATCATTCCATTCAAAATGCCAAAGATCACAGAATTTGACAGACATAAAATTATACTTTTGCATCAGCAAGGCCTCTCTCAAAGGGAAATCAGCAAAAAAACTGGATTCTCGAGATCTGGTATTCAAGTTATAAAGAAATTTGAAGAATCAGGAAAAGGTCTAGGACAAAAAAGGACTGAAGGGCCAAAAAAACTTTCAAAATCTGGTGAAAAGTTTCTCAGAGTTTCTTCCTTGAGAAACCGGAAGAAGTCCAGCAAGGACTTGGCTCAGCATCTGGCAACTTCATCAAGATGCCAAGTTAACCCTTCTACCGTCTGAAGAAGCTTAATCAGGAATGGACTTTGTGGAAGGGTAGGAGCCAAGAAACCACTTTTTCTGAAGGGGAACAGGGTGAAAAGGCTAAGATATGCTAAAGCTCATAAAGATTGGAATGAAGTTCAGTGGAAAAGAGTATTATGGAGTGACAAATCTAAGTTTGAAATTTTTGGGTCCAATCGTCTACAATATGTGAGAAGAAGAGTTGGAGAGAGATGTAAGAATGAGTGCTTCATACTTCAGTGAAACATGGTGGAGGGTCTATGCTGGTTTGGGGCTGCATTTCTGCCAATGGTGTTGGCAATATTGTCCGAATTGATGGGATCATCAATGCTGAAAAGTACATACAGGATTTAATTCATCATGCCATTCCTTCTGGAAAGCGCCTTATTGGGAATGTTTTTTTTTTTTCAGCATGATAACGAACCCAAGCACACTGCTAATACGGTGAAATAATATTTGGAGAGAAAAACAGCTGATAGAACACTGACAGTCATGGACTGGCTTTCACAGAGTCCAGAGCTGAATATTATAGTGGCATTATGGGATCACCTGGACAGAGAAAGAAATGAAAGACAACCTAAATCTAAAAAAGAACACTGGGATGTGCTGAAAGAAGCCTGGTATAATATACCAGAAGATTACTTCAGAAAACTTTAGGACAGTCTCCCTAAAAGAGTTCAAGATGTGCGTAGTGACAAGGGAGGTCACACTAAATACTGACTTTTGCCTAGAGAAACCATTTCGTTATGAAAATTGTTTTTATTTATATTTGTGTACGTATTTCCTGTATTTTCTGTTTGTGTCTTAATAAAGAGACCGAAAAATAAATATAGGTGGTCATTAAAACTTTGCTAAAACAACAAAGCTGGTGGTGGCATAAATAAATAAATATATATATATATATATATATATATATATATATATATATATATATATATTGAAGATTGGATTAGCCGTATAAGTCCAGTAGATAAGATGCTCAAATAACAGAGTATTGCAGTATGCAGTGATACCTTTTTTATAAGACTAACATGACACTGCACAATGCAACAAATCACTCTGCAAACTGTGTCAACATATATGTGACAACAACACCCCTCTCACCCCTCTCCCTCCCTTCCATTTGTTGTATGTGGTGTGTTTCTATATCAGATTGATCAGTATTGCTTCAGAACTGAGGGAGCGAAGAAAACTCTTGAAAAGCTTGTCTTTGAAATATTATGTTAGTCCAATAAAAAAAGGTACACATATATATTAGGGCTGGGCGATATGGGGGAAAATAATTGCGATTTAATTGCGATTTTCTTATAAATTACTATAACACCTTAATTTTTCATTAAAAAATGTATTTAACACTACAGAATCTTTACACACACACACACATATATATAAATATATATATATACATATACAGACATATGTTTATATATATATATATATATATAAATACACACACAGTGTATTTATATACATATATATATATATATATATATATATATATATATATATATATATATATATACAGGGAGTGCAGAATTATTAGGCAAATGAGTATTTTGACCACATCATCCTCTTTATGCATGTTGTCTTACTCCAAGCTGTATAGGCTCGAAAGCCTACTACCAATTAAGCATATTAGGTGATGTGCATCTCTGTAATGAGAAGGGGTGTGGTCTAATGACATCAACACCCAATATCAGGTGTGCATAATTATTAGGCAAGTTCCTTTTCTTTGGCAAAATGGGTCAAAAGAAGGACTTGACAGGCTCAGAAAAGTAAAAAATAGTGAGATATCTTGCAGAGGGATGCAGCACTCTTAAAATTGCAAAGCTTCTGAAGCGTGATCATCAAACAATCAAGCGTTTCATTCAGAATAGTCAACAGGGTCGCAAGAAGTGTGTGGAAAAAACAAGGCGCAAAATAACTGCCCATGAACTGAGAAAAGTCAAGCGTGCAGCTGCCAAGATGCCACTTGCCACCAGTTTGGCCATATTTCAGAGCTGCAACATCACTGGAGTGCCCAAAAGCACAAGGTGTGCAATACTCAGAGACATGGCCAAGGTAAGAAAGGCTGAAAGACGACCACCACTGAACAAGACACACAAGCTGAAACGTCAAGACTGGGCCAAGAAATATCTCAAGACTGATTTTTCTAAGGTTTTATGGACTGATGAAATGAGAGTGAGTCTTGATGGGCCAGATGGATGGGCCCGTGGCTGGATTGGTAAAGGGCAGAGAGCTCCAGTCCGACTCAGACGCCAGCAAGGTGGAGGTGGAGTACTGGTTTGGGCTGGTATCATCAAAGATGAGCTTGTGGGGCCTTTTCGGGTTGAGGATGGAGTCAAGCTCAACTCCCAGTCCTACTGCCAGTTTCTGGAAGACACCTTCTTCAAGCAGTGGTACAGGAAGAAGTCTGCATCCTTCAAGAAAAACATGATTTTCATGCAGGGCAATGCTCCATCACACGCGTCCAAGTACTCCACAGCGTGGCTGGCAAGAAAGGGTATAAAAGAAGAAAATCTAATGACATGGCCTCCTTGTTCACCTGATCTGAACCCCATTGAGAACCTGTGGTCCATCATCAAATGTGAGATTTACAAGGAGGGAAAACAGTACACCTCTCTGAACAGTGTCTGGGAGGCTGTGGTTGCTGCTGCACGCAATGTTGATGGTGAACAGATCAAAACACTGACAGAATCCATGGATAGCAGGCTTTTGAGTGTCCTTGCAAAGAAAGGTGGCTATATTGGTCACTGATTTGTTTTTGTTTTGTTTTTGAATGTCAGAAATGTATATTTGTGAATGTTGAGATGTTATATTGGTTTCACTGGTAAAAATAAATAATTGAAATGGGTATATATTTGTTTTTTGTTAAGTTGCCTAATAATTATGCACAGTAATAGTCACCTGCACACACAGATATCCCCCTAAAATAACTATAACTAAAAACAAACTAAAAACTACTTCCAAAACTATTCAGCTTTGATATTAATGAGTTTTTTGGGTTCATTGAGAACATGGTTGTTGTTCATTAATAAAATTAATCCTCAAAAATACAACTTGCCTAATAATTCTGCACTCCCTGTATATAACCACTAGAATGTTTACAAACCGGGAGGGGAATTTAAAAAAACAACTGCTCAGCAGTTAAATGCCGGTCACAGTGGCTGGCTCCTTCACTAAGTGATTAGGGATTACTGTACTGCAGAGGCACTAAGGCTGGATTGCTAAAGTCAGTGCACGTCAGCACCCCGTGTAACCCCCATAAGTCCCCCTGTGTAACCTACATAAGCCCCATCAACTCCCACTGTAACCCCCAATAGCACCCCCTGTGTAACCTACATAAGTCCCATCAGCTCCCACTGTAACCCCCAATAAGCACACCCCCTTTAACATCATAAGCATCACCTGTAACTACCATCAGCCCCCAACCCACATAAGTTCCAACGCACCCTCCTCCCTGTAACCCGCATCAGCCACAGCGCTCCCCGGCAAGTCAGCTCAATGTGCAAGGCGGGCACGGCAAGTCGGGGGCGCGCGATGGAGCAATTTGGGACAGCTGATTTTAGGAGGTTGGGCCTTTTGTGCATGCGGAGTGACATCACTGGAAGTGACAGGGTTGCAAATGCTGAAGAGTTTGACAATTTAACATGACACCAGCCCTCCTGTATGTCATAGGTGATGTCAAAGGGGGCAGGGCTAAAAATCGCATACTCCCACCACACTTAACCCTTCTGACCCAAAATGTTAAGGGTTTTAACTCACCATAAAGAAGTTCGAAGGCCATATCTGATCTAATGAAACGCCATATGGATATACTCTTCCAACAAGAAACACATTTTAAAACCCATAATGAACCCAAATACTTTGGAAAAAACTTTACCACACACTTCCATAGCTCAGGCCCAACAAAAAAAATGGCGTGAGTATTCTAATAAATAAATCTATTCCATTTACACTTGACCGAAAAATCGTAGATAAAGAGGGAAGGTTTTTAGGCTTATCAGGCCTCTTATATGGAAGGCCTATAACGCTTATCAACATATATGGTCCAAACACCAATCAACTCCCTTTCTTTCGCAACATGTTCAAAAAATACTAGATTTGGTTAAGGGCCTAATTTCTGGAGACTTTAATGGCCCCTTACAACCCAGCATTACCAATGCAATACCAATATTCAAATATCCTGTAAACTCACCAATGCTTTATGGAATGGTATGAGAGATATGAATCTTTATGACACTTGGAGATTTATACATCATGACAAAAAAGATTATACCTTCTTCTCCCATTCTAATAAGTCTTATAGCAGACTAGATTATATTTTCACAAATCAAAATGGCCTTTCCCATGTTAATAAATGCGACATCCTCCCCACCTTCTGGTCCGACCATTCGTCCGTCTAATTAAAATTTACATGGCCAAATACCCCCCTCACTCCATACCAGTGGAAACTAGACGATGCCCTGCTAGATCACCCTGACTCTGTATCCAAACTAACAAAAACCATAGAAGAGTACTTTAATATTAACACACACTCGATCAACAACAAATATACAATATGGGAGGCACATAAATGTGTGCTTCACTGTGAACTAATTAAATTCAAAGCATTTTGCACACATACCTATCGTAAACGATACCAGGAACTAACCGATCAATACACACATTTAGAATATGCACAAAAAAAATCTCCATCTGACACTAACATAATGAAAAGCATACAAATAGTTTGAGATTAATTAGATAACTTCTTAGACATTGAATATCAATCACAGAGCAAAAAAACGAATAGTATGTTTTACTTAGAAAGCAATAGAGCAGGTAAACTCCTGGCTAGAGCGTTAAAGAAAAAAAGATTTAAATTATACATTTATGAACTTAACAACTTGCAAAAGAGACCCCTGCAAACTACCCCAGAGATACTACAATCCTTCCATAATTACTATACCTCACTATATAATATTAAAAAAGATAGCCCCACAATAGTCTATCTACCTAATATGACAGATTACATTAAAAGCTGCTCACTACCAACGTTATCTGACGAACAAAAAAAGCAAATCAGCAAACCTATATCCCCTCAAGAAATTCTATCTGCTATCAAAACTTTAAAAATAGGAAAGAACCCCGGCCCAGATGGCTTCATAGCCAAATATTATCGGACATTCTCGTCCGTTCTAACCCCCCATCTCACAGTATTGTTTAACAGATGACAACCCATTTCCATCCTCAGTGCTAGAAGCGCAAGTAGTGGTGTTGCCAAAACCTGGCAAACAACCCAACACTCATGCCAACTTCTGTCCCATCTCCCTCTTAAACTTTGATATCAAACTTTTTGCAAAAATCATAGCCTCCGGAATAAATTCAGTTTTGCCCACAATCATACACACTAACCAAGCTGGCTTTACACCCTTAAGAGAAGCTAGAGACAATACCACCAAGATTTTAGACCTCATGGAATATGCAACCAACAAAAAAAACCTTCTGTATTTCTGTCTATGGACGCAGAGAAAGCCTTTGATAGGTTAGACTGGCTTTTTCTGAAACACACAATGCAAGTATTCGGTTTCCCCCAAGAACTCATAAGAAAAATCTTCACCCTCTTTAATAATCCACAGGCTAAAATTAGCCTAAACTACTCCACATCTTCCCCTTTCAACATAACTAATGGAACAAGACAGGGCTGCCCCCTTTCACCCCTCTTATTCATCATAGCAATGGAGGTCATAGCCTCGCATATCAGGAATAATACCAATATTCACGGGTTCAACATTGGCCCAGCAAATTATAAGATAATGTTATATGCAGATGACATCCTTCTAACACTAACAGAACCTAAAAAATCGATACCTCCCTTGATGCAAACACTGCAAGAGTATGGGACCTACTCTAATTTTAACATAAATATCACAAAATCTGAGTTACTGAGTATTCACCAAAAACCATGAGCATTAAAAAGCATTCAACAACAATTTAGCTTTCAAACGCAACCCAAGGCTATTAAATACCTAGGTGTTTATGTCTCACCATATCTGGAAGACATAAGCTCCCTGAATTACACAGCCCTTAGAACCACAATTCAGGACATTCTCCGTTCCGCTGTCAAAATGATCATTCACCCTAAAATACTATATTTTTTACAAACCCTTCCCATACCCTTACCAGACCACATGATATTCTCCTTACAAAAACATATTAACTGCTTTATATGGTCGCATAAACGACCCCGTATTGCCACTAATACCTTATGTCATCCTAGGGAAATAGGAGGGGGTCGGAGCCCCCAACTTATTAAACTATAGATACGCCGTCTTCTTGACAAGGATAGTAGATTGGTGCAAACAGGCACCAAATAAAGAATGGGTTTTGTTAGAGCAATCACTTTCTGATATCCATCATCTAAGTGGGAACTGCTGGATCCCATCAGCCCACCAAAAACTCCTAAATACGACACCTAGGATAGCAATTGAAACCTTCAAACTATGGGACAAACTGATTAAGAATTACCCCTCACCATACACTCACCTCTGACACCGATGGGGAAAAACTCCCCTTTTTCACTATCAATAAACGCCCCTCTCAACTCCCACCCTACTCCTTCTATACAAAGCTCAATCCTGCATGACCTTCTATATAAAGATGGTGAAATAATTGTAAAATAATTGTAAAAAAAAATTGTTGAAAAATTGTTACAATATTGTAATTACCCAGTACAAGGATATAAAACCAATTACAGCTAAGTAACAGCTAGATAATTCGACCTAGCATATATGTAAATAAAAACAATAGGAAAAATACAATATATTTTAGGTAATTAAATATAGCTCAGTAGCTCAGTTATCACTTATTACTTTTTAATGATGAATGCATTAATGGGTCAACAATCCTTATATGTTAAACATCACCCACAAGGGTTAACTTTATACACACCTTCACTACAGCTGATGCTAATTACACATCACTGATCTCCCTATATAATGCCACCAGTCACACATAGTAAGCATCTTGATAAAGGCAGTTTACTCTGCCGAAACGCGTAGAATTTGCTTACTCCTGGTGAGATTCTCTCACACATCATCATCACACATTGCACTCTACAGGTTCATCTTTATCTCCATAATCCCTGTGTGCATTACCTACACGCTAGCTATAGCGACCAATCTTCCTCCTTACCAGCATACAGCGGCACTTATAACAGGTTCATCTCTATCTCTTAACATATCCTGAGCTAGACACATGAATAATTCCTGTGTGCCTGCACCTTGAACTTTGTTCTAACTACAAGACTATTATATGCTGAAAAAATTCCTGCATGAATTACTCTACAGGTGATACAGCATTGCCCGGAGGTTCCTACATCTAAAGACGGATCACTGTTTATACCCACGAACAGCTGACAGATCAACCTTTATAAAAGATTTGAGGAAAGTGATCCGCTATTTCAAGAATCTTTGACATCACTACATTAATATAATAGACTGATACAAAGTTTCTTTTTACCGGTATATATATATATTTTTTTTCAAAATAACATTGAATCCAGTCCGCTTGACACTATTGGTCCACCTCTACAAGTCAGGGGACATGACGTCACACATCACGGATCTTATTCACAATTACCTCCAACGGACATATCACCGGGTCTGTACTTTGTTTTTGTCCCGGTTATAGGACTGTTTTCAGTACCAGTCTGATATTACATATATTTGCTATCGCTCCTCACGCAAGTATCATTACCTAAAATATATTGTATTTTTCCTATTGTTTTTATTTACATATATGCTAGGTCGAATTATCTAGCTGTTTCTTAGCCGTAATTGGTTTTATATCCTTGTACTGGGTAATTACAATATTGTAACAATTTTTGACCTCCAGTTTTTTAAAGATAATTCGTTTAGCAATTTATTTTAACCACTTCTTTTTATTGATGCCGGCATCGTATATTGATACTATTCACTGTTTGATATTGCTGTTTGCCTACTACTGATATATACCATAAAATAAATCGCTCTTTTTTATACATTTATCTACTATCTACTCATATTTTGATATTATATATATAAATATATATACGTATAAGATATCACTACATATTTACTTTGTTTATATATACTCTAAAAAATTGGTTAGCTCCTTCCAGAGCGCTTATCCCACCCATATCTAATACTTTTTTTTAAATTTAGCATTGTTTTGTGCTACATCTGCCTGAACACAGTGTTATCTATATGGCCCACGTGTACTTTCTGTCTCTTTGTGTTGAAAAGAGAATTAAAAAGCATGTGATAAGAGGCAGCCCTCAAAGGCTTAGACATTAGCATATGAGCCTACCTAGGTTTAGTTTAAACTAAGAATATCAAGAGAAAAAAGCAAATTTAATGATAAAATTAAATTGGAAAGTTGATTCAAATTAAAAGTCCTATCTGAATAATGAAAGTTTTATTTATACTAGACTGTCCCTTTAAGACTGTTAAATCTCCTGCGGTTTTAAAATCATGGCGATTAATTGCAGTTTTAAATTGCATATGCAGCCCTAATATATATATATATATACATACATACTGTATGTATATACATACATACACAAACTTCTGCAACAGCAATAACTTACTAGAAGCATTTTGTTAATACAAGTATATTGCACATTTCAATTTTGACTAGTATCTGAATTTAATAGCTAGCAATTAATAAGAATATATATATATCAGTACTTATGATACCTTTACATTTACACTAATCTAATTTAAAGATAATTATACACGGCTCCAAGATTACTCAAAATGCTTTGACATACTCCATTATTTGTCTGTTATTCATAATTCTAATACTATAGTCATTAAACATTATTCATATTCATACTTGTAAATATGACTCTTAATTATGTGATATCCAGCAGGTATATTGTTATATATTCCAAATGTAATTTCAGTTTGTCCTTTTCACTGGAAATTCTATCATTTTGATTGACAACTAAAGCACATTAGTATTTTTTACTATAAAGTTTAATTTATAAATAGCTCCAAATCCTTCTTTTTTTTTATTGGAGCAAGTTCTATAGCCTGTTTCCGATTGAGGTTTAAAATTTCCTGATCTAAAAGTTTAAAATCCATTTCTGAAAAAATAATTTGATTTGGGGTTTTTTTTTTTTTTTTAAATGGAGGGGACAAAAAATCTAGGAGAAAACCTGAAACGGTCTGAAGAACCCAAACATCTGAGGTTATTAAAGACCATTTTTTTATAAAAAGGGATAATCTTCTCCCAACTTTGTGAGGGAAAAAATTTGTGTTGTGTAAAGAAAAATTTCTTACCTGAAAATGGTCTTGAATGAGATCTGGATCTTGAAAATCTTGGATTCCATGAGAAATCCTTACTTTTATTAATATGAAATATAAACTGAGCTTTCATATACATTTTTATACTGTTTGCAATTTATTAATATCAGTCCAAAATAACTGATGATAGGCATTAAAGAAGTCTAGTATATTAAAACTATTGCTTTATGCACTGATTCTGGGGAACTTTGTTTTGTGGTGAATCAAAGAAAGTCAAGTTTTTACAGTCAAAATCATATATTTATGATAAAGGTAGAGCAATTGTAATTTACTTCTAGCATCTAATTTGCTTTATTTTATTGATATCCTTTGTTGAAGGAGAAACAGTGCACTACAAGAGAGCAAGCTGAACACATTGGTTGAGCCAATGAAAAAAGGCAAATATGTGCAACCACTAATTAGCAGCTATTTCCAAGAAGTGCATTGCTGCTCCTGAGCCTACCTAGGTATGCTCTTCAATAAAATATATCAAGAGAACAAAGCATATTAGATAATAGAAATACATTGGAAAGTGGGTTACAATCGCATGCTCTACTTAAACCATAAAAGTTTAATTTTGACTTTACTATCCTTTTAAAGGCACAGTATACACCATTTTTCATATCACTACTATAAAGAAATCACTACTATAAAAAAGAATATGCACAGATACTGATCTAAAAATCCAGTATACAACCTTTTTATAATGTACTTAGAAGCTCCCAATTTAGCACTGCTGATAAGGTTAGTCTGGGACACCCAGTGAAAGGGGCTGGGTAAACAGGAACAGCAGATACTCCCCCTTCGCTGGCATTTGAAAAAACATTATACAAACAGGAGCCACATGAATCTGAAGACCTGTGGGCTTGGTTAGGAATCTGAAAATCAGCACAATGTTATTAAAAAAATAAGCAATACATTGTTACCAAAACACCCCCAGATTGGTCCCATAAAGGCCGCACCCATGTTCAGAGGGAGGTGCAAATGTATTTAGTGTTTAGTGTCCCTTTAATTAAACATGTTAAATCAAAGTTCAGTTTAAAATTTCCAACCCCTTTATTATAACTTTTTTTGTCCTAATGTGTCACACTTGTCATAATTAAATTTGCTATCCTTTATACCTTGCCTTTTTAATCACATGTTCTTCTCTCCCCAGGTGAGACAGGTTGTGGGTGCAGTTCTTGGTTGCTGACACATGCTATTTATAATCCACCGGAGAGTGCATGCAACATGGCCCAGAGTTATCAATGAGTATATCTTTCATAGAGTCTGAATCATTCCTTTTGGGCCTTCTTTACTCCTCAGAGGGTCATTCCTGTTGGGCATTCTTTACTCCTCAGAGGGTCATTAATATTATCTTAGCATGTTGTTGTGTATAAATCCGTTCAGTGTAATGATGACTTTCTGGGCCAAACATCTGAGGTTATTAAAGACATAACTATCGTGAGTAACTAATTTTCTTAAACAATAGACCATGATAAGAATATGATTGTATCATATAAATATAAGTCTATAAATGGCTACCGGCTTCTATCAACGCCTCAAAAGTGCACTGTGATCTTAGGCCGGGCCTAAGATCACACTGCACTTTTGAGGCATCGATAGAAGCCGGTAGCCATTTATAGACATATTTATATGATACAATCATATTATTATAGGTTATAGGTTCACAATACATAGGTTGTATTAAGTAGCCTCACATCTGTTAGTTATTGCGAAACAGGTATAGCTAAATCTAATCTACAAAATTCCCAGTACCTGAAAACCTAGAATCCTCACTGCTATTGCAAACAAAGGAGTTAATTGTATTGGGAGGTTTGGGGTGCATGGCTGTTTAGGGGACATGATTGAGATTTGAGAATGAGTTTAAGGGTTTTGGATCATAGTGATTAAGGGGTGAATTGTTTTTAAGGAGCTATTGCACTGGGGGTCTCAAGTTTAATGGCTCTGTTTTAGTGCACTGCATAAGATTTAGACTTCATTCTTTTACCTAGTGATTTAGCACATATTCTCCAAATGTTAATAGTGGGGGATAAGACAGCCAGAAGCTAAACTTCCCTGCAGAATATGTAGGTCTGCTCTTAATTTGACTCTCATACATGCTTTGTAAATGCGTGCCCCCTCATGAAAAAAAAATGCCCCCCACGTTAAAAAAAATGCCCCCCCATTTCATCATTCTGGAGCCGACCCTGACTGGCAGAATCCTAGTGACTAAGCAGACCTACATAGAGACATCTGCCTTATGAGAATGAGTCCCAGGAAAAGTCCTAACACAAAGTTCTTATGATTTTAAGTGACCTAGGTTAACCCCTTAACGACCGAGGACGTGCAGGGTACGTCCTCAAAAAAAAGGCAGTTAACGCCTGAGGATGTACCCTGCACGTCCTCGGTGTGGAAAGCAGCTGGAAGCGATCCCGCTCGCTTTCAGCTGCTTTCCGGTTATTGCAGTGATGCCTCGATATGGAGGCATCCTGCAATAACATTTTTAAGCCATCCGGTGCAGAGAGAGCCACTCTGTGGCCCTCTCTGCACCGGAGATCGGTGGCTCACTGCGTTGGTGGGTGGGAGCCGGACCGGGAGGCGGGTGGCGGCCATCGATGGCCCTGGTGATGTGGAGGGGGGTCGGGATCGTGGGCGGGGATGGCCGGGGGCGCGCACGGACACGCGCGCGTGCACGGGGGGGCGGGCGCGTGCACGGGGAGGGAGCGGGTGGGAACCGCTACGCTACAGAAAATGTATTAATAAAAAATGTTAACAAATGTTAAAAAATGTCTAAAAAGTTTTAAAAAAAAAATGATCAGCAAGGTGGTGGGGGTTTGTCTGTGTGTGGGGGGGAAGCTACACTACAGAAAAAAACCAAACAAACAAAAAAAAAGCAGTTTTGCAAACTGGGTACTGGCAGACAGCTGCCAGTACCCAAGATGGCCCCCAATGAGGCAGAGGGGAGGGTTAGAGAGCGGTTTTGGGGGGATCAGGGAGGTTGGGGGCTAAGGGGGGATCCTACACAGTAGCATATGTAAATATGCTAAAAAAAAAAATTTTTTTTTTTTTATTTTAGTACTGGCAGACTTTCTGCCAGTACTTAAGATGGCGGGGACAATTGTGGGGCGGGGGAGGGAAGGGAGCTGTTTGGGAGGGATCAGGGGGTGGGATGTGTCAGGTGGGAGGCTGATCTCTACACTAAAGCTAAAATTAACCCTGCAAGCTCCCTACAAACTCCCTAATAAACCCCTTCACTGCTAGCCATAATACACGTGTGAGGCGCAGCAGGATTTAGCGGCCTTCTAATTACCAGAAAGCAACGCCAAAGTCATATATGTCTGCTATTTCTGAACAAAGGGGATCCCAGACAAGTATTTACAACCATTTGTGCCATAATTGCACAAGCTGTTTGTAAATTATTTCAGTGAGAAACCTAAAATTGTGAAAAATTTAACTTTTTTTTTCAATTTGATCGCATTTGGCGGTGAAATGGTGGCATGAAATATACCAAAATGTGCCTAGATCAATACTTGGGGTTGTCTACTACACTACACTAAAGCTAAAATTAACCCTACAAGCTCCCTAAAAGTTCCCTAATTAACCCCTTAACTGCTGGGCATAATACACTTGTGGTGCACAGTGGCATTTAGCGGCCTTCTAATTACCAAAAAGCAACGCCAAAGCCATATATGTCTGCTATTTCTGAACAAAGGGGATCCCAGAGAAGAATTTACAACCATTTATGCCATAATTGCACAAGTTGTTTGTAAATAATTTCAGTGAGAAACCGAAAGTTTGTGAAAAAATTTGTGAAAAAGTGAACGATTTTTTGTATTTGATCGCATTTGGCGGTGAAATGGTGGTATGAAATATACCAAAATGGGCCTAGATCAATACTTTGGGATGTCTACTAAAAAAAATATATACATGTCAAGGGATATTCAGGGATTCCTGAAAGATATTAGTGTTCTAATGTAACTAGCGCTAATTTTGGAAAAAAGTGGTTTGGAAATAGCAAAGTGCTACTTGTATTTATGGCCCTATAACTTGCAAAAAAAGCAAAGAACATGTAAACATTTGGTATTTCTAAACTCAGGACAAAATTTAGAAACTATTTAGCATGGGTGTTTTTTGGTGGTTGTAGATATGTAACAGATTTTGGGGGTCAAAGTTAGAAAAAGTGTGTTTTTTTCCATTTTTCCTCATATTTTATATTTGTTTTTATAGTAAATTATAAGATATGATGAAAATAATGGTATCTTTACAAAGTCCATTTAGTGGCGAGAAAAACGGTATATAATATGTGTGGGTACAGTAAATGAGTAAGAAGAAAATTACAGCTAAACACAAACACCGCAAAAATGTAAAAATAGCCTTGGTCCCAAACGGACAGAAAATGGAAAAGTGCTGTGGTCATTAAGGGGTTAAGAAAAATATGACATTTTTGATCAAACCATAATTTTAAACTTTAAAGCTTATTCAGAGATAAAATATGATAATCTAAATGTTCATTTTTTGTTAGATTATATGAATGTTAATTCCACACATTATTGATATAATTAGTTATATGAACAAACACATAAAACAGCTGAAATAAATACTGAATCAAGATGTTTCATCATTAACATTCATTTTGACTATTTTAACAGAATGTCTGTGAAAACCCAATTTGCAGAGTTTTTTTTATTTTTTATGCAATGTGTAAGAGAACCACTTTTTTCAGATTTATCACAAATGTAACTTCTCTAATTCAAACGCCTGTTCTTCTAATGTATTAGAATGTCATAGAAGCAGAAGCCTAAAAATAAACAAGCTTCACAGGTTAGAATGGAATTATAATTTGATTGTGCATCCCTTAGGGCTAGATTCTGAATGGAGCTCTATTTTGGGTTAATTTCACTAGATGGAGGATTTTTGCTCGCATTGGGTTCCGCTCGTATTACAAGTTGAATGTAAAACGTTTGTGTGCAAGCGAAAAAACCGACGGACGCGTGCAAAGAGTTGAATTTCAAATATTGCGATAGCGTTAATGTATTCTTTCATAGAGTTCAATGGAGTGCGAAAACTGCAAAAAAATAATTAACGCCCATACTCGCATGCTAACCCGATTCAAGTGCACTAAACCCAAAATGAAATATGAATATTTCACATTCCAATGTTCTTCACATAGAAAATTGTGTTCTATTTATTCTTAAATACATATTTCTATATATATCTGAAGCTTTTTTGGTAAAATATATATCTATACCTATATATCTATATAGATATTGTGACAGAACCAAAGGCATAGTATTGGAAGGTGTCTATATTCCCCCAAAAGTGCTGCAGTGCAGGGTATGGTCTGACAATACCAAGGAGAATAGTTGTGTTTGTTTACCACATAAAGAAAATATGTGATTTATTTCGGGGTCCCTGGGGTGGAGCATTTGGAGAGTAGGGCAGGCACGTGCTCCATCCACAGTTTGCAGGCAGCACATCATGTGAGAAAGTCCAGTCCAGGAATTCAGTCTTACCCAGTTAGCTACTCACCGCATTTGGTAATTGACAGCAGGTGCTAATAAAAATTCTGATTATCCTATTTTATGACGGAATAATCTAGATTTTATTAAAGAGACAGAGACGAGTATTTTGCATAATCTTTCACTTTACTACTCAGACAGCATTTAAAAGTAAAACATTTGAATATTAACAGAAAAATATGATAACAGAGAGGACATGTAAGAGACCAATGAGAACCGACCTTTAGTGGTCAGAGATAGTAAGGACCAATCATATGCATCATAGTATCCATATAATGTCCAGAAAGTAGCAAAACCTCCTCTTTTCTCACTGAAGCGAAGGAAACATAAACCATTAGACAAGTATAGAAACAGGAACAGTCCACAAATAACCATCCATAGAGGAAACAGACGTTTTGATGGACCCAAGAGTTGATTGTAGAAACTTGTCACTTTCTTCCGGAATACAGTAACGAAAAACTTGCTAAAAGATACAGTCAAACTTGATTGAAGTGAACAATTCGATGAACTCAAACTTGTAAACAAATTCTTAGAATCCTGTAGAGGAAGGATTTGGAACTGAAAGACAAGTAAAAAGTCATTAGAATAACATAAGTGACTTGATTAAATATATCAAGGGAGGGAAACACATAAAACAGTGGTGGGAAAATACTCGTCTCTGTCTCTTTAATAAAATCTAGATTATTCCGTCATAAAATAGAATAATCTGAATTTTATTACAAGAACAGAGACTCCTATTTTGCAAGTTTAAAGCAAAATAATAAAATAATCAAAATACTAACATAACAAATAATTACAATACTAACTGTTGAGGGATAGAATTAATTGGTTTAAAATTAAATTGTCTGAAAGTTTTATCATCAGACCAATCTGCGGCATTCAATATATCCTGTAAAGAAACAGATTTAGAAAAAGCTTTAGAAGCTGACGCTCCACAGATGGAATGTTAAGAAAAACATTATCTACACCATCTTCTAACATAATAGTTTTGACCCAACTACTAATAGTGGGTGAGGAAACTGGTAAGTGAGGAGAAACAAAAGAAATTAAAAGTTGCTTAGATGATGGGGATCTAAGATGAGAAGTTCTTGATTCGTATTCTTTGAGACAAAGAGCTATACATAGCTTTGCTTGTTCAAAGAAATAAGGATAGAAAATAGTAGAAGAAAGATTTTTACTTCTAGGAGTCAGAGTAAAAATTACACCTTGAGGTGAGAACATTTTTGAATTATAATCAATGGCCGAACATCTGAAACTCTTTTACAAGATAATAAACATAAAAGAGTTGCAAGTTTGAAAGAAAGTTGTTTTAGTGATAGTTTGTCGTTGTCTGGCCATTTTTGAAAAAGATAAATTACTAAAGAGTATTTAGAGGTAGGAGGTCTTTTAAGACAAATAGATTTTAATAATCTGCAAATAACAGGATTTTGGCCAACGGGTAGATTATCAAAAAATTCATGGCTAGCTGAAATGGCTGATCTATCAACATTAATGGATCTATAAGCTAGACCCTCCATAAAAAGAGATGATAAATAATTGATGATTTCATTTAAAGGTGCTGAAACGGGATCCAAGTGTTTGTTACAGCATATATATAGGATATATATAGGATATATAACACTTTTTGGTTCCAGGGGCCCAAGAGTCTTGAAGGAGGAGTTTAGCGTGCTCTGAAAGTCCATTGCAAGACCAGGATCCCCTGAAATCATCCAAGCTACTAGCTGGAGGTTGCCTTGAAGCACTAAAGTGTGATATTCTCCTCCTGGGTCTGTAAGAAGATCTGGAATATTGGGAAGAAGAATAGGAGGAAGGAAAGACATTTCCAGAAGATATGGGTACCAAACTTGATTCGGCCATAATGGAGTCATGATCAGAAAAGAAATCCAATGTCTCTTGACAAAAAGAAGAGTCCGAGGATCATTGAAACGGAGGAAACGCATAAGCTCCTTGAGGAGGCCATTTTTGTAGAAAAGCATCTATTGCTAGAGCTTCCGGATCTGGTTTCCAACTGAAAAAAGGAAGAATCTGAAGATTCAGTCGAGAGGCAAATAGATCTATTACAAATGGCGCTGATCTGTAGAGTTTGTTGAAAAAGAGAAGGTTTCAACATCCAGTCGCTGAAATCCATAAGGTATCTCGAGCCCCAGTCTGCCATTTGATTGTTGAGACCAGGAAGGTATTCTGCCTGAATAGATAAGTTTTGGGAGAGACAAAAATGAATAAAGTCTTTTGTTAGAATCGATAACATTTTTTAAGTTGTTCCACCTAAACGATTGATATAGCGTACAGCCGATATATTGTCCATCCGAAGAAGAAATGTAATAGGATGAGAATGTTTGATGAAACTCTTGACAGCAAAAGCTCCAGCCAAAATTTCCCGACAATTTATATGAAGATTTTTCTCCATAGTAGACCATTTTCCTCCTGAAATTTGGGAACCACATCTTGCTCCCCAACCAGAATTGCTCGCATCCGATTCTATAATTATGTCTGGTGAGCTTCCAAAAATGGCTTTGCCATTCCAAGCTTCTATGTTGATAAGCCACAAGTTCAGTTCCTCTATAGCTTCTTCTGATAGATGAATCGGATGTTGATAAGAAAAACCTTTCCTGAGGTAGAACATTTTTAACCTCTGTAGAGCTCTGTAGTGTAGAGGAGCCGGAAAGATTGCCTGGATAGAAGAGGAAAGGAGACCAAAAATTCTGGCTAAAAGACGATAAGGGAAGTATTTCCTGTTCAATGCATAAGAAATCTCTTTCTTTATTCTTTTTATTTGGTCTAAAGGAAGACTTAAAGAGGCTAAAATGGTATCTATGTTGAAGCCTAAGAAAATTAGATTCTGAGATGGGATTAAGGCTGATTTCTCGAAATTGATAATGAAACCTAAATTCTGAAGTAGAGAGATAGTTAGAGAAATATGTTCTCATTAAGTAGAGGGAGATTGAGAAGAATATCATCCAAAATATGGATGAGAAGAAAATCGTCCAAATAAATGATTAGACGAATTCCTCTCTTCCGAAGCCAGGCTATTACAGGAGCAGAGGAAAGGCCAAAAAGGAAGACATGTAAATTGCCATAAAGTGTCTTTCCAAAGAAATCTGAGATAGTTTCTGAAATGTAGATGAATTGGAATTGTAAGGTAAGCATCTTTTAGATCTAATCTTACCAACCAGTCGTTGTTGTAAAGGCAGTCTCTGAGGAGATGAATCCCCTCCATTTTGAAGTGATTGTAAACCAGAAAATAATTTAGATCTCTTAAATTTATAACAGGATGGTAACTGCCTTCTTTCTTTTGTACTAGAAACATATTGCTTATGAAAGAATTTGTTGAATTGTGAGCAGGTTCTACTGCATTTTTTGATATTAGGTCTGAGATTTATTTGTCTAGTAGTAATCGATCTTTCTGAGAAAACTTTATTGGATTTGGTAAAGAAACTTGGAAGGGAATTTCTAAGAATTCTAAATGAAGACCTGTAACTGTCTGTAAAACCCATGGGTCTGAGGATATTTTTTGCCATTCTAAAAGGAAAAGGCTAACCTGCCTCCTATTTTTTGTTGGAAAAAAGGAATGGAGGAAAAGGTGTTTAAACTTACCTTGGAAGGGTCTTCTGTTGATCCTGGGTCTGAAACCCCTGGTAAATCTCTGCCTTGAGCGTGAGGGAAAAAAAGTTTTGGTGGGAGGTAGTGGGTGTAACTGAGTTGTGGAAATGAGACCTTGATATGGCTGAATAGCGGCTGGAAAAGCGGTCTCTGCCTTTTCCAGCCCTTGAAAAAACTCTTTGGGGTTGGTTTTGGTAAAAAAAAATTCTTGTATTATTTTTGATCTTGTTCAAAGAATTAAAAGTATTAACATAACTACTGAGTTGTTTGAGACCAGAGTCTCCAAACAAAAGGCAATCTGCCTTAGGGCCCATTTCTGTAGTGGCAAAATCTGTTATTTTGGGATCTATGCAACGTAAAACTAATCTTCTACGTTGGGAGGCAAGAGAAGTATTAGCATCTCCTAAAAAATAGATAGTCCTTTGTAACCATTCTCTTACTGTGATGGGATCTAATAAATAATTTTCCGAAATGGCATTCTCGGACAACTCAAATAATTTAGTTACAGGCCCTAGTGTGTCCAAAAGTTTATCCTTGCAGGATTTGAGAAATGTGTCTGGACCAGACCTAAGATTGGACTTTTTTGTGCCAATGAATTTTAAAAGATTTTGGTCAATTTCAGGGGTTAAGTGGGTGTTATGGGGTAACTCGGGCCTAGGACACTCAGCTTTAAGGGTATTCTTAGTCTTTTTGGATAAGGGTCTTCTGATGTAAAAATCAATAAATTTAGAGACTCTCTTTGTAGGCCTCCATTTTGAGGATCTGGGATGATGAAGGTCATTAGGATCAGTATATGGGAGTCCCATATTATCAACCAAAAGAGGTTTCTTATTTTTTAAAACTTCTTTTTTCCTTCTCTTGGGTTTGGGAGACTCATCAGAGGAAGAAGGAGAAAAAGCATTAAATACAGTGGTATTGGATTTGTAAGATTCAAATGAATCATTGTCAGAGTCCATATTATTAACATCCATTTTAAAATTATCATCATCATCATTATTTTCTGAGGAATCAGAGACAATTTTAAATTTTCTTTTGCGGGAAATGTTATTTCTTTTCGGTATAATTATATCTGATTCTGCATCAGAACTAGATATATTTTCACTTCTGCCTTTATGAGCAGGTATGGAAATGTCAGAGCACAGCTGACGTGACATGTCTTTATTACATTTCCTTTCTGATGAAAGTTTTCCCTCAGAGTATGTGTGCTTAGAGTTACTTGAAGCCTTTTTATATCCATGACTTTGCAATTCATTAAAATTACTGATAACAGATTGGAGCTGGTCCATCTGTTGTTTCAAAGGTTCAAAAGAATTGTTAATAAGATTTTGCACAAACTTTTTTGACATTTGTTTAGGATCTTCAGACATTTTTTTAAATATAAATATGAAGTAAAATGCCTCAAAAAACTAGAGATAATACAAAAATTATTTAAATAACTAATCTAAATATACTATAAGAAAAAGGATAATAAAAAAACAAAGAGTTTTTTCAAGAAATTCAATACTATAAATGTTATATAAATCTGTTAAAATAACTGTAATGAGAATGCAAAACGATTGCAAGTAAAACAGTTGAAAAGTCTGAGTTAAACAAACTAAATGAATATATGTTAAAATAACAATGTAAATGTAATAATAAATGTAATAATAAAAATGTTGCTAATTATCTGTTCAGCAGTCAAAGCGATACTTGTCTGACAGGCACAGCAGACTAAGTACAGAGTGAGGGCGGGAAGAAATTATGACTGCGTAGTGAGTCATAAAATGGAGGCGTGGCCGGAACAGAACTTCAGAGACAAGATGGAGGACGGCACAGCACGGAGCTCAGGCGCTCTAGGCAAACTAAATAAAAGAAAGTTACAGCCAAAAGGGGGAAAACGGTAACACACAACAGGTAGGAAAATAGGACACTTAAATAACTTAAAACGGAATACAAAGGGGACAAACTAAAAAACGTAACTATGTGAAATAGAAATGGGAGTGAAACATACAAACGGATGTAAATAATGATAATACAAAATTAACAAGAAGTTTAAAACGGAAGGAAAAAACAAATAATGAAATTATGAAAGTAAACAAAACGGAAAAAAAACAAAAATAATAATAATAATAAAGACATTAAAATAAAATATAGTAAATAAATGACAATACAGACAGAATAATAAAGAGATAAGTAATTCAAATAGAATAACAATTAGAAACAAACAATAATATTATATAAGATAAAAATTATTTATGCATAAATAACTTTTGAAATTAACTCCTGAGCAGCAAAGAGAAAAGAGGAGGTTTTGCTACTTTCTGGACATTATATGGATACTATGATGCATATGATTGGTCCTTACTATCTCTGACCACTAAAGGTCCGTTCTCATTGGTCTCTTACATGTCCTCTCTGTTATCATATTTTTTCTCTTAATATTTAAATGTTTTACTTTTAAATGCTGCCCGAGTAGTAAAGTGAAAGGTTATGCAAAATAGGAGTCTCTGTTCTTGTAATAAAATCCCCAGTCAGGGATTCAGAGTCAGAATGCCAGCAGTAAGGGATACTGCACAACTCTCCTGAGATACTGAGTGGAATTATCTCTTAAAGAAAAAACAAAGTTTGAAAGCTCTATGCATTTATCTTTTGTGAAAAGCCAACTTAGTGTAGTCAATTATACCTGTTATTAAGTGCTCAGTGGAGCAAGCCTCTTTTGTTTTCTTTTTGTTTATTTTGCCTGTTTTTGCCAGACCAGTTAATAAATGGGCTATATGTTATAAAGCTACAACCTTGTGTGGCATTTCCAGCTTTGAAGACTGTGTGGTGATCCCAGGTCACATATGGTGGAGGCAGCGGACAAACACACTGATAGTCTGTTAAGGAAATAATATCACACTCAAAAATGGAGGAAGTTGTAAAGGCTTTACTATAGGCTACGGCCACACTGCAACAGGCCACTGCCACACAGCAGCAAGCTACTGCCACCCAGCAAGAAAATATTGCACTGCATCAACAACTGGTGTTAACACAAAAGAAAGGAGCAGCAGAATATCACATGTGCCATGCAGCAGGAGATCCAAGGCCTATCTGAGATACTGGGCAGGTGTGCTGCAAAAATACCACATAGTTCAAAGACTCTGAGAGTGAGCAACTATTTGCAAAAGATGGTGGCTACAGATGATGTGGAGGCTTACCTGATGGCATTTGAAAGGACAGCCGATAGAGAAGGGTGGCCTGTGTCTGAATGGGCAAGCCTCCTTGCACCATTTCTGAGTGGAGAACCTCAGAGAGCATATTATAATTTGGAGCCTGAGCAGGCCAGTGACTACAAAAAACTAAAAGCAGAAATCTTGGCCCACCTGGGAGTAAAGATAGAAGTGAGGGCCCAGCCTCATAGACTTATAATCAAGACAAAGCTGTGTGGTCACAGATGTTTGACTTAAAACATCTTGACAGGAAATGGCTGCAGCTAGTCACATTGTGGAACTTGTGATGGACCGGTTCCTGTGAGGATTGCTTGTTTCCCTACGGTGGTGGTTCAGCCAGAGTTAACTTAAAACTGCTGATGGTCTAGTTGCCCTGGTGGAATGCTATGTGACAGCAGGAGAGTTCCTACAAATCCCAAACCAACAAAGACCAATGACCCCGAAGATCCAGAGTCCTGGTAAATTGGGTAAGACTGTTCCGGGAAAAAGGTGGTCTCAGGAGGAGCAGATGGGTTTCTACAACCAGAGGCACATTACAGCAAGGGACAATAGTTTTGTGAGGCAGGAAGAGTCCACAAAGCCTTAAATATGTTGTTCAATGCTAATATTAAATGTTTTCAATGTAAAGAGTATGGACATATTGCAAAGGACTGCCCTGAGAATGATGTTGCTATGTAATGTAATGTTGGCAATATGAGGGACAATTATTCACTGTACTTTAGTTTTGTATATAATAACTGCTGCTAGAGGGAAACAATCCACCCCTATATAAAAAAACTAGTTTGAGGTAACACTGAACAGGATAATACAGGTCAATAGCTGACCTAGAGAATAGCCCAAGTAATTTTATGGGTGCAAAATGGGAGGATCCAACTTTATCTGTGGCTAGAAACAATATCTCCATAAGAAATGGGACCCCCGTTAATCCTGATAAAGCCATCACCTATCCATACTTTGAAGTGGAAAATTATTTATTGTACAGAGTTGAAAAAAGAGAGCCTGCCAAACAGCTATTAGTATCCTAGGCATATCGACACACTGCATTAAACCTGGCACATAGTCACATACTTGGGGGACACCTGGGGATTGAAAAAAACAAGAGAGAGAATTCTTAGGAGGTTTTATTGGCCAGGTGTAATAGCATATATCACACATTATTGTTCTTCTTGTCCTGAATGCCAAATAACTGCCCCTTTTACAGCATACCATAGCCCCTTGGTGCCCTTACCCATAATTGAGGTCCCATTTGAACACATTGGTATGGATTTTGTGTGTCCTCTTGTAAAGTCTGCAAGGGGACACCAGTAAATATTGGTAGTAGTAGATTATGCTACCCATTACCATGAGACAATACCCATGCAAACTACTTCAGCAAAAGTTATTGCTAAGGAGTTAATGTTAATGTTTAGCTGGGTTGAGATTCCCAAAGAAATATTAACAGACCAAGGTACTCCATTTATGTTGAGCATTACAAAGGAGTTGTGTAATCTCCTTCATATAAAGCTTCTGAAAACATCAGTGTATCACCAGCAAACTGATTAAGTTAAGGCTATGCTCAAAAAAGTAATTGATAAAGATGGTAAAAAACTGGGACTTCCTTTTGCCTTATTTAATGTTTGCTATCAGAGAGGTCCCTCAAGCTTCTACTGGGTTTTCACCTTTTGAACTATTATATGGAAGACACCACAGAGGGTTGCTAGACCTAACTAAGGAGACTTGGGAACAGGAGTCAACCCCTCACAGAAGTGTGATAGAACATATAACTCACATGTAGGAACGGATGACAGCCATTATTCCCATAGTTAGAGAACACATGAAAAATGCCCAACAGCATCAGCAGAACAGCTATAACAGAAATGCCAGGGTTTGTGTGTTTAACCCAGGAGATGGAGTGCTAGTTCTGGTTCCCACCGTAGAGAACACATTTTTCACAACATGGCATGGACCATATGAAGTCATTGACAGAGTGGGGGAAGTAAATTACAAAGTAAGACAGCCTGGGAGGCGAAAGGAGGTACAGATTTACCATGTGAATTTACTTAAGCCATGGAAAAAAAGACAAACACTTGTGGCTGTAAAAACAGCAGACCTTCCTACAATGGAGAAGAATGACCCCGTAGTCAATATCTCAGAAACCCTGACTATCCACCAGAAGAGGAGGTAAAAGACTTCATCAGATTAAATAAAGATGTTTTCTCCACAGTCCCAGGGCGGAGTACGATAATAAAGCATGACATCATCACTGAACCGAGGAAAAAGATAAATCTAAAGCCATATAGAATACCTGAAGCCCGGAGGGAAGCAATCAAATCAGAAGTAAAGAAAATGCTGGACCTTGGGGTAATCGAAGAATCCCAAAGTGACTGAAGTAGGCCAATCGTGTTTGTACCAAAGCCTGATGGCACGATCAGGTTTTGCAATGATTACCAGAAGCTGAATGCAATATCCAAGTTTGATGCATACCCCATGCCAAGGGTTGATGAACTCGTGGAGAGACTCGGGAGAGCCAGGTACCTTACCACATTGGATTTGACCAAGGGTTATTGGCAAGTGCCACTTACAGGACGTGCAAAGGAAAAGACTGCCTTCTCTACTCCAGATGGGCTCTTCCAATACAAGGTGTTACATGGGGCTCCAGCAACATTTTAAAGAATGATGGACAGGATATTAAGGCCACATGCTCATTATGCCGAAGATTACTTAGATGACATGGTCATACATAGCGAAGATTGGGAGTCTCACTTGCCAAAATTGCAATGTCAGTCTGACAGCAAACACTAGTAAATGTACAATTGGCTTGGAGGAGGCCAAGTATCTTAGCTATTCCATTGAAAGAGAGATTGTGAAGCCACAACTTGCTAAAGTTGAAGCTATAAGGAATCGGCCATGACCTATGTAGAAGAAACAGGTCAGAACATTTCTAGGGCTTGTTGGCTACTACAGAAGGTTTATCTCCAACTCTGCTACTATAGCGGGTCCTTTAACTGACCTTACTAAAACAAAAGCTCCAGTAATAGTGAAATGGTCCTCTGAAGCTGAACAAGCAATTCAAAATCTCAAGGAAGCCATATGTAGACAGCCGGTGTTAGTCACCCCTGTCTTTTCAAAGGAGTTTGTTTTACAGACAGATGCCTCTGATGTAGAGCTTGGAGCAGTGTTTTCCCAGGAAAGTCAAAGTGAAGAGCACCCAATACTATTCCTCAGCAAGAAAACTTTAACCTAGAGAAAATAACTATTCAATAGTTGAAAGGAGTGTTTAGCAATTAAATGGGCTGTTGAAACTCTCAAATATTATTTGTTGGGCAGAAAATTTAGGCTAGTTTCTGATCATGCACCTCTCAAATTGATGAGTCAAAATAAGGATAATAATAGTAGAGTTACACGCTGGTTCCTTTGTTTGCAACCCTATCACTTCTCAGTAGAACACAGGCAGGATGTAAACAGGATAATGCTAATGGTCTTTCATGTATGCATACGCTTTTGGCCATCGTCGCTCACCCCACTAGGTCTTAGCTGGAGGGGAGGATGTGTGACAGAACCCAAAGCATAGTATTGGAAGGTGTCTATATTCCCCCAAAAGTGCTGCAGTGCAGGGTATGGTCTGACAACCCCAGGGAGAATAGTTGTGTTTGTTTACCAAATAAAGAAAATATGTGATTTATTTCTGGGTCCCTGGGGTGGAGCATTTGGATAGTAGTGTGGGCCAGTGCTACACCCCGTAGTTTACAGGCAGCACATCATGTGAGAAAGTCCAGGAATTCTGTCTCACCCAGCTAGCTACTCACCTGCATGTGGTAATTTACAGCAGGTGCTAATAAGTCAGAATGCCAGCAATAAGGGATGCTGCAACACTCTCCAGAGAGACTGAGAGGAATTATCGCTAAAAGGAAAAACAAAGTTTGAAAGGTCTGTGCATTTTTCTTTTGTGAAAAGACAACTTAGTGCAGTCAGTTATACCAGTTAGTAAGTGCTCAGTGGAGCAAGCCTCTTTTGTTTTCTTTATGTTTATTTTGCTTGTTTTTGCCAGACCTTTAAATAAATGGACTATATTTTATAAAGCAATAACCTTGTGTGGTGCTTCCATCTTTGAAGACTGTGTGGTTGTAAGATCCCAGGTCACAATATATACATATATATATATATATATATATATATATATATATATATATAGAGTAATATCTATTTAAAAATACTTTGAACATATTCCCCTATATGAAGAGCAATGGAATGTGCAATTTTTATAGTACATACATACACAGTTAAACGCTTTATTAAATATGAATATTGCATAAATATGATTTTATTTTCATGTTTTTAGGTATTCGACTTCAGAGGGCTAAAAAACTGTTATATATGTGTCTATAAATACATTTAAGCACATATAAATACATATGTACACACACATATATGTATGTATACATATATATATATATATATATATATATATATTCACACACAAAAAATATACATACATACACATAAATATTTTTAAAGCCCTTTGCATGTCTTTTTTTTCTAACACCTGAGCCCTTATAGCTTTTTAATGCAATTTTTTAAAAATAATTTTTATCAGTATTATTATGAGTGTAAGTGTACTGATCAATGTATTTTTGATGTGTTTTGTGCAACTTTTTATGTCTCGCATAACAGTTAACGAGAGCTGTGAAGTCACACTAACCCGATGCATGTTAAATTTGATTACGCTCAAGCAACAGCGTTGACTTTCGTATACTATTTCTGCTTGCAAAAAGCCAAGAAATACCCCATATCACTTGCATGCCATAGTTAGTGTGCCACTTGTAATCTAGCCCTTAACTATTCTTAGGTGTCCTCTAGTAAACACCTACTTAAGCCTCTTGCGGCACACATTTTTAATGTTACTGCAAACAAGACTAATTTTCAAAGTGATATGTTGTTTAATATAAACAATTGTGTATAGATTTACATACAAGCTTCATAATTCCATCTACTTAAATAAAGACGACATTGTTAGCAACAATATAGGTATTAGTGTGTATGAAGTGCACCTCCAATAAAGTCTTGGCTGTCAAAGAACATTGATTATTCCACAATATTCTGACAGCAAAGGGGTTAATATTTTTTTATAGTCGCTGATTAACTTGTGTGGTTGTTGTTTGAGCTTGATGCATGACTGATGACTAAAGGAGTGATTTCTGTATAATCTGTTTTG
Organism: Bombina bombina; assembly: GCF_027579735.1. Taxonomy (NCBI): domain Eukaryota; kingdom Metazoa; phylum Chordata; class Amphibia; order Anura; family Bombinatoridae; genus Bombina; species Bombina bombina. The sequence goes on from NC_069502.1 coordinate 749,973,570, forward strand.
GTTGTCTGGGTTTCACAACTTGACCAGGCAGTGCCAGTTGCCTAGGTATCTTCAACATGAATATATTTCATTGGATGCGAGAAAATGCACCTTTTATCTTTCACTAATGTTGTTATATGACTTCACCACAAAGATGGTTTCTTATAACAACCTTATCATTTCAAATTATCATAGCAACTTGCAACAGTCATTAAATATTTACATAAATATTGCACACAGTAACATCTAGGTCATATAGATTAAGATAATTCAGTGGCGTCACTAGGGTTGGTGTCACCCGGTGCGGTACATTATGGTGTCACCCCCCCTCCCCCGAGAAAGCAGACACACACAAACACAAAAACACAGGCACACACACATACAAACACTCAGACACACTTAAAAACACACTCGGATGCACACACAAACACTTGGAAACACACTCAGACACACGCACAAAAACACTCAGACACACGCACAAAATCACTCAGGCACACACACAAAAACACTCAGGCACACACACAGAAACACTCAGACACACACACAAACACTCAGACACACACACACACAAAACACTCAGACACACGCACAAAAACACTCAGACACACGCACAAAATCACTCAGACACACACACAAAAACACTCAGGCACACACACATAAACACTCAGACACACACACAAACACTCCGACACACACACACACAAAAACACTCAGACACACACACATACAAAATATGTAAACTTGCACTGCATTAATTATAATGCTCATGCCTAGAGATGATCCCTGGCTCAGCAGAGCATCAAATGAAAGATAAACAGAGCACTCTAAAAATAAATCACTAAAGAAAAGGTTTAGGCGCGCAAACTATGAAAATTCTGCTCTCTGACTCTGTTCTAAGTCTGTCAGTGCACAGCCCCGGGCCGCGTGCCTACCGCTTCTTATGGCCAAGCACCTCTGCTCTCTGGCCACCCGCAGACCCCCGCCTGCCCTCCCCTCCTACCTCTTCAGTGTTAACTTAGTGTACCGTAACCGTACAGGTCTGGTGGGCATCATACCTGGCTCCTTCACTTTAGAGACAGTGTCAGACAGTCATGCGGTCAGGAGAAAAGTACAAACAAGCAACTTCCCCAGTCCCACTAATGTTCACAAATGCTGGCCCCTCTAATAAAAAAATATATGCATCTCTACATTATATTTCTTTGAATTTCAATAAAATTAAAAAAAAAATAATAATAATAATTTTTTTTTGGTGGTGTCACCCCCTGGAGGGTGTCACCCAGGTGTGGCCCGCACCCCCCTAGTGATGCCACTGAGATAATCTAAATTAACACTGGTTCATTTTATATTTATGTATTTTAATTAAAGTTCCATATACCTCATTCCAATTTATTGTTATTTTCAGTGAATATTACCTATTAGCTTTAAAAAATAGATACTGAAATATTTTTATTATGGATGAAAATGTTAAAGTTATTAATAATATTCTTTCTTTTCATCATTGGAGCAATAACTGTTGTGTTACTCTATGTCTTATCCTCTTTTCAAATATCATCATTTATGAAGACCTGTTAAACATAGTTAGACAGTTTCTTGAGTATGTGCTCTCTGAGAGATTGATGCAGAGAGATGCAATATTGCTCAATGACTGGTTTCCAACATATGCATGCTTCAAGATGAGTGGGTAATTAATTCTCATAACAGTTATAAAAGTGAAGGCTTTACTTGGTTCTTTAAAAATCTTAAAGGAAAGCTGACACCTAAAATAAATATAAGTAATATTATGGTATTCACTTGTTTTGCTTGGTTGAACTGTCTACATTTTATTTTGCAGATCTATTTTCTGCAAAACATGCAATTAAGGAATGCTGCACAGCAAGACAGTGAATTGGTTAAGCTAGGAGAAAGGGGAAAATCATTTGTACTCTTTACTACTCACTTGTCAATTCCTGTTCAGGCCTTATGAATTCTTCTGGAACTGTACCAAAAAGCAATAGACATTAATTAACTTCTTAGCTGTTAGAGAAAGCTTCAGTGACTTGCATATCTTGGATTATCAAAATTTTAATTTACATTATTATATCTATCCTCTATCTATCTATCTATCTATCTATCTATCATGTAGCATCTTTATATTGTAAGGAAGAAAAAAAGCATATTTGACTGTCATTTGTTCTTTACACTGCATAGAAGATTTGTAGGAAGTATTTACATATTTTACATTTATGTTGACCTCCCTTTTACATGCATAATTTAGACAGGTATTCAAACAAAGTCTTCAATTCACATTACAGTTAAAGTGAATGTAAATTTTGATGCTAAACTGCCCGGTTTTAAAAAATTTGATTAAAAACAGGGGCACTTTAATTCATCAATATTTTCATTTCACTCCTGTTGTGAAAATAAACTTACTTTTTAATCTTCACAGCAGCTCCAGCTTCCTCCACCCATTTCAAAGCCTCTTCCTGGGTCTAAAATGAGGTATCTGGCTTCCTCCAATCGCAGCAGTGAATCAGACACTGAATCCCCCGGGGGGGAATCTGTGATTGGAGGATGACCTATCAATCATTTCTGACATCAGAAATGGCTTGTGAGACCGGAGGAAGCAGCAGCTGCTGTGAAGATTAAAAGGTAAGTTTTTTGTCACAACAGGAGTGAAATGTAAATTTTGATGAATTAAAGTGCCCCTGTTTTTAATCAAAGTTTTAAAAACCGGGCACTTAAGCATCAAAATTTACATTCACTTTAAGCATCCATTGTTGTAAAAAAAAGAACAAGTGGAAAAGAAAACAGCTAATCATGGTTTGAGTTCTGTTTAAAGCGTTAGAATGGATGTACCTTAAATTTGCTGGATTATAGCAAAAGTGGAGCTCTGTAGCTCTCCCTCCTGCTATCTGTGCTTGGAACTGCCTAAAATGCCCAACCCCAACAAGATTTTGCTCCCCCTTAATAATCTGCTATATCACTTGACTGTACAGACCATACTCACAGACCACTCCACCCTAGGTTACTCAAACTCCACCTGTTAACCACAAGTTCCAAACTTATAATTCCTAAATATTGTGAGGTATGATTTAGTGTGAAACATATGAAGTGAAAACACTGTTTCATGGCATAGAAGCAGATTGCAAGCATTAAAGGACCAGTCAACACAGTAGATTTGCATAAGGAACAAATGCAAGATAACAAGACAATGCAATAGCACTTAGTCTGAACTTCAAATGAGTAGTAGATTTTTTTTCTGACAATTTTAAAAGTTATGTATTTTTCCACTCCCCCTATACCATGTGACAGCCATCAGCCAATCACAAATGCATACACGTACCATGTGACAGCCATCAGCCATTCACAAATGCATACACACTTATTCTTGCACATGCTCAGTAGGAGCCTGTGACTCAAAAAGTTTAAATATAAAAAGACTGTGCACATGTTGTTAATGGAAGTAACATAGTAACATAGTAACATAGTAGATAAGGTTGAAAAAAGACTGAAGTCCATCGAGTTCAACCTATACAAATCTAAAATACTTACAAAAAGCTCCAGTTAAGCTTAAATAACCCCATTAAAATGTGACCCATTTAATACTAGCAATCATATCCATGAATTTTGTTTATATACAGAAATTTATCCAGACTATTTTTAAATGTATCTATGGTATTGGCATTCACTACCTCCTTTGGTAATGAGTTCCACAATTTTATTGCTCTTACAGTGAAAAAACATTTCCGTTGCAGGAGATTAAATCTCCTTTCCTCCAACCTTAAATTGGAAAGTTGTTTAAAATAGCATGCTCTATCTGAATAATGAAAGTTTAATTTTGATTGAGTGTCCCTTTAAAATTGGGTGAGAGCTTTGGCAAGAACTTATGTATGTTTTCTGTTTGTAGATGGTAAAGTTCTTGGCTTATCCAAAGTATTTTGGACATTAACTACTACTTTGCTATTCATATCTCATTTTAGTATATATGAATGCCGGAATCTACACTGGCAGAAGATAGCACTGGCTATTCTAGTATAATGAGATTTAAATTAAAAAAAATATAAGTTGTGCTCACCGTTTTGACTTTTCCATGGTCTACACAGTGCAGAGTCTCAGAGGTGCCGCCTCAAACATCCCATTGAATAATAATACTGCAGGTCCAAGCCTATAATCGAGACTCTCATTGCATTTGGTAGTAATGCTTGTATCAAAGCCATAATGTCACAAGAGTAGCCGAAGAGAAAAAAAATATTTAAAAATTCTAAACTTTCATTTCACTATCTAGTAAAAACAGTATAATTCAGTCCTTATATAGACATTGTGAATTCAAAGATGAAAAAGCGCAAGTGTAAGTGGAAAATGCATCGGATTATGTATCCAGGATTAACAATGTCTATGTACGGACTGAATTATACTGTTTTTATTGGATAATAAAATAAAAGTTTAGAATTTTTAAACTGTTTTTTCTCTTGGGCTACTCTTATGACATTGGGACATTGATACAATGATTACTACCAATTGCAATGAGAGTCTCGTTTATAGACTTGCATCTGCTGTATTACAATAAGATTTCTCTTGATATTTTTCTTCTTGAGAAAGTACATCTCATTTTACATTTTACTGCAGCCATCTTGTTTTTTCTTGTTTCATTGCTTATTGCTAGCCACCAATTGATTTTTAAAGAGTAGATATGCCACAGTTTAAGGCAAAAGCCAATTCACCTTTTCCATTCTCATAGTTTTCATGTCAAATGATAATTAAAGCCAAATGGTACTAACACATAATAGGGATGTATTTCTAAAAACATAGAAACATAGATTTTTATGGTAGATAAGAAACAAAAGCTCAACAAATGTGCCCGATATTGCTTTAAATTCTTAACTAATCTAGTTTGTAGGATAGCCTTATGCTTACCCCAGGCATTCTTGAAATCCCCCACAGTGTTTGTCAATACCACCTCTTGTGGAAGTTTATTCCATGAATCAATACCACCTCTTGTGGAAGTTTATTCCATTAATTAATTTCCCTTTCTGTAAATAAGTGTTTCTGCAAATTATTCCTGAATCTACTACCCTTCAGCTTGAGATCATGACCCCTTGTTCTTTAATTTTTCTTTTTATGAGGCAATTAACAGCCAGAGATTTATTAAGCCCCTTAATATATTTGAAATGTACTATCATATCACTTCTCTCTTCTAAGCTATACATATTTATATCATGGATACTTTCCTGGTAAGTTTTATTTTTAGCCCATGCACCATTTCAGTAGCCCTCCTTTTCACAGATTCCAATTTGTTTATATACTTCTGGAGATATGGGGGCTGATTTATCAAGGGCCGAATGGCCCCTGATGACCCTGTTTCCACACGAGCCTTAAGGCTTACTGGAAACAGCAGTTATGAAGCAGCAGTCTTAAGACCGTTGCTCCTTAACTGGTCCCTCTGCTCTGAGGCTGCGGACATCAATCTGCCCGATCTCATACGATCGGGCTGATTGACACCGCTTGTGAGCAGCCAATTGGCTGCAAAGCTGCAGGAGGTGGCATTGCACAAGCAGTTCACAAGAACTGCTTATGCAATGATAAATACTGACAGCGTATGCTGTCGGCATTCATCGATGTCTGTTAGACATGATCCACTGAGCGTATCATGTCGGACAGACTGATGATAAATCGGCCCCATGGCCTCCAGAACTTCACACAGTACTCAATATGAGGCTTAACTAGTGATCTGTAAAGTGGCATAAGAACCTTACTATTTCTGCTGCAAAAACCTCTACCAATACAACCAAGCATTGTACTTGCTGCTATGCTACATTGTTTACTAAATTCTAAATAATCTGAAATAATAATTCCCAAATCCTGTTTCTCATTTGTATTATTCAGTAAAGTGTAATTGAGTCTGTAATTAATTTTTCTTTTCTAAATGGATAATTTAGCATTTTGCAATGTGAAACTTTAGATCCCAGTCATTTGTCTAATCCTCCAATAATTTTTTTGATATCACCTCTCATTTGGTCCACCCCCCTGGAACATCTACTCTATAACAAATTTTTGTATCGTCACCAAAAATACATACTTTTCCCTGTAGCCCTTTGCTGATATCACTGAAAAGTATGTTAAACAAAACAGGCTGCAGAACTGCCCATGAGAAACCCCACTAGTAACTGCCCCCCTGCTGAGTGTGCTCCATTCACTAAGACACTTTGTTTTCTATCCTTAACCCCTTAATGACAACTGACGTACCAGGTACGTCCTGCAAAAACTGACAGTTAGTGACAATGGACGTACCTGGTACGTCAGTTGTCTAAGAGAGTGCTGGAAGCAATCGCTTCCAGCAGCTCTCAGGGTATTGCAGTGATGCCTCGATATTGAGGCATCCTGCAATGCCCTTTAAAAAACATCCGATGCAGAGAGAGCCACTCTGTGGCCCTCTCTGCACCGGTAGTGATGGTGCCGTTCGTTGGTGGGTGGGAGCTTACAAGGGAGGCGGGTGGGCGGCCCATCGCTCCCTGGCATCTGGTTCCTGCAAGTGCTTTGTGCACGCCGGATGCTGGGAGCGTGCGGAGGGGGGCCTGCAGGGGCGCGCGTGCGTGCATGACTGTGGGTGTGCGTGCGCGCGCAGCAACCACTGCCACCAATGATTAGAGAAGAGAGAGGGGGGCAGAAAACTTTTTTTTTTTTTTAAATAATAGGATCTGCTAGGGTAGGCGGATGGGGTTATTGGGGGGGGGGGCAGCTACACTACAGAAAACGCTGTATTTAAGAAAAAAAACCTAAAAAAAAAAAACCTTTCTTTTTTGGGGAAAACTGGGTACTGGCAGACAGCTGCCAGTACCCAAGATGGTGGCAAATAGGTAGGTTGGGAGGGTTATAGAGCTGTTTGGGGGGGATCAGGGAGGTTGAGGGCTAAGGCAGGGGTCCATCACAGATGAATAATTAAAAAAAAAAAATAAATAAATAAAAAACACCTTTTATTTTAGTACTGGCAGACTTTCTGCCAGTACTTAAGATGGCGGGGACAATTGTGAGGTGGGGGAGGGAAGAGAGCTGTTTGGGAGGGATCAGGGGGTGGGATGTGTCAGGTGGGAGGCTGATCTCTACACTAAAGCTAAAATTAACCCTGCAATCTCTCTACAAGCTACCTAATTAACCCCTTAACTGCTGGGCATAATACAAGTGTGGTGGGCAGCAGCATTTAGTGGCCTCCTAATTGTCAAAAAGCAACGCCAAAGCCATATATGTCTGCTATTTCTGAACAAAGGAGATCCCAGAGAAGCATTTACAACCATTTGTGACATAATTGCACAAGCTGTTTGTAAATAATTTCAGTGAGAAACCTAAAATTGTGAAAAATTTAACTTTTTTCTTTATTAGCTCGCATTTGGCGGTGAAATGGTGGCATAAAATGTACCAAAATGGGCCTAGATCAATACTTTGGGTTGTCTAATACACTACACTAAAGCTAAAATTAACCCTTCAAGGTCTCTACAAGCTCCCTAATTAACCCCTTCACTGCTGGGCATAATACACGTGTGGTGCACAGCGGCATTTAGTGGCCTTCTAATTACCAAAAAGCAATGCCAAAGCCACATATGTCTGCTATTTCTGAACAAAGAGGATCCCAGAGAAGCATTTACAACCATTTGTGCCATAATTGCATAAACTGTTTGTAAATAATTTCAGTGAGAAACCTAAAGTTTGTGACAAAATTTGTGAAAAAGTGAACAATTTTTTTTTATTTGCTCGCATTTGGCAGTGAAATGGTGGCATGAAATATACCAAAATGGGCATAAATCAATACTTTGGGTTGTCTTCTAAAAAAAAATATATACGTCAAGGGATATTCAGAGATTCCGGACAGATATCAGTGTTCCAATGTAACTAGCGCTAATTTTGAAAAAAAGTGGTTTGGAAATAGCAAAGTGCTACTTGTATTTATGGCCCTATAACTTGCAAAAAAAGCAAAGAACATGTAAACATTGGGTATTTATAAACTAAGGACAAGATTTAGAAACTATTTAGCATGGGTGTTTTTGGTGGTCATAGATGTGTAACAGATTTTTGGGGTCAAAGTTAGAAAAAGTGTGTTTTTTTCAATTTTTTCCTAATATTTTATAAAATTTTTTTATAGTAAATTATAAGATATGATGAAAAAAATGGTATCTTTAGAAAGTCCATTTAATGGCGAGAAAAACTGTATATAATGTGTGGGTACAGAAAATGAGTAAGAGGAAAATTACAGCTAAACACAAACACTGCAGAAATGTAAAAATAGCCATTGTCGTTAAGGGTAAGAAAATTGAAAAATGGTCCGGTCATTAAGGGGTTAAGTAAGCATTCTACCCAGTCCACAATTTTTCATTCTAGACCAAGGAGATACAGTTTGTGAATTAGTTTGTTGTGTGGGACGGTGTCAAATGCTTTGCTAAAATCTAGATATTCTACATGAACTTCTCCATCCTGGTCTAATACTTTTTGTTACATAATCAAATAATTCAATTAGATTAGTCTGACATGATCTCCCTGAAGTTAAACTATGCTGATTTTGGCCTTCTAAATTGTTTGTCTTTCGGTAAGTCATAATTCTTTCGTTTAAGAGAGTTTCCATTAACTTTAACACTACTGAAGTTAAATTGACTGGCCTGTTGTTGCCAGATTTTTCCCTACATCCCTTTTTTAATACATTCTCTATTCTCCAATTATTTGGAACAACTTCTGTCAATAGTGACTGATTCAACAGATCCGTTAATGGGGCAGCTTTCACAGTTTAAAGTTCTTTTAAAGCCCTTGGATGAATATTATCTAGACCCACTGACTTTCTACATTTATTTATTATTTATTTTTGTAACAAAATTGTCCCATGGTTATTATGCATTGACCAAACCCAAGATTACCAAAAATTCTTACAGTATTATTGCTGCTTACATTGATATCCATACTTCATCTCCAAAATATTTAAAGGAGCCAGAGATGGAGACAAGACAAAATCAGACAAAAAGAGGCGCCTTATGTGCATATCAAATGGGTCTAAATGTCAGAGTGATATTATAAGCAAAGGTTACTCACAATTGTGAAGAGCACCCCAGTGTTCTAGTAGGCGTAGGCTGGCTATCACAACTGACTTCGGTTGTGAAACTGGATCACAGGATACAATTGGTGATATCATTCTGTCTCATATGGTAGCGATATGCTCAAAAAACGTTCAGGTGATGTTATATTAAAAAAATAATGTATTGTGTCAAAGAACAAACATATAAAACCATATAAAACCAAGACCACCCTTAGAAAAGAGCTGTAAAAACAATTTAAAATTGCAACGTGTTTCTCTGTACTATCGCCATTTCATCAGGCATATTACACATTCAGTATAATCAACTTAAATAGTCGAACGCTACCATATTGCATTTATTTTAGATATGTGCATGATCGAAAAATTCGTTTCGGTTCGGATCGATTCAGAGTTTTTCGAATTTCGTTTCGGATCGATTCAAATTCGGAAAACTTCAAATTAATTCGTTTCGGATTCATTCGGATTCATTCGGATTCAAAAAAATTCGGCTGGATTCGGTTCGATTCAGTTCGGTTCGGAAATTCGGAATTTCGGTATGTGTGCTGTGTATTAGACTAGTATTATGTACTGTATATTAGGTGTAACCCATAGCAAAGTGATATAACCTAATATACTGTACAATACTAGTGTAATCCATGGCCATCCGAATTTACCGAATAAATCCGAACTAATTCGTATTTATTCGGTAAATTCGGCAGTATTTTAATTCGGAAATTCGGTTCGATCCGAATCTCCGAATTTTCTGAATTTTCCGAGATTCTGAATCGATCCGAAACGAATTGCACATATCTAGCATTTAACACTCCCTTTAATTGGAGGTATGACACGTACAAATTATTAACCTTCGTCATGGTGGGTGTGTACATAATGCATGTGTGTGTATCTAATTAAATATCAACAAAATAATTTGGAAAACAAATTGAACCCGTATTTCCTAAACAAAGTGATGGATTTAAAAATAACACATTGCTGTGCTGATCAAAATTGGAAAGGCTAATAAATGTCCCATGTACAATGTCCAATTGGTGATAGTATACACTAGCAATAATGTACTGTTCACTCCTCTAGTTGTCAATTGAAAGGGGTGTGTTATGACATATATACACTACCACTCTTTTGATTGGTCTACATACCGCTTGCTAAGCTATTGTTAATCAGAATAAATGGGAGACGTGAACATAGAAGTGAGTGAATCGAACTCAAGTGACAGTACCAGATAAAATAAAGTGTGAAGGTCTAGTAGTAGGGGACAAGATATGTCTCTGCAAGCCCACTGTGAATAAATGTAAAGGTTTTGTAGTAGGAGACGAAATATGTCTCTGTGAGCGCACCATGAACAAATACAAATATTATTTGTACACTTATAGGGACAAATAGATGTGAACTATATTGGATTTACGAGATTACGTGTTTTGCGCTAAACAGGGTGCAAAACTAACGGCAAAAAAGTTGCGTTATTTCACTCTCCATAGCGCTGCCATTACGAGTTACTGAAAAGCCTCCTTGTGCGTGCGATATGGTGACGTTAAGCTCCATACCGCACAAAATCCAAGGGCTGCTTTGACATGCTCATGCACGCGTTCCCCCATAGACATCAATGGGGAGAGAGTGTTAGAAAAAATTAACACCTGCGATCACGGAATGGAGATTGCCGTAACGCAACCCCATTGATGTCTATGGGGAAAAAAAGTTATGTTTAAACCTAATACCCTAACATAATCCCCTAGTCTAAACACCCCTAATCCGCTGTTCCCCGACATCATGACACCTAAATAAAGTTATTAACCCCTATTCCGCTGCTCCCCGACATAGCTGACACTATAATAAAGTTATTAACCCCTATTCCGACGCTCCCCGACATCGCCGACATTATAATAAAGTTATTAACCCCTAAAACTCTGGCCTCCCACATCGCCGCCACTAAATAAACCTATTAACCCCAAAACCTTCGCCTCCCACACCGCTGCCACTAAATAAACCTATTAATCCCTAAACCTCCAGCCTCCCACATCTCTGCAACTAAATAAACCTATTAACCCCTAAACCTCTGGCCTCCCACATCTCTGCAACTAAATGAACTATTAACCCCTAAACCGCAGCCCCCCCACATCACAAAACACTAAATTAAACTATTAACCCCAAACCTAATACCCCCCTAACTTTAAATTAAATTTACAATATAACTATCTTTAAATAAATAAAAACTTAGCTGTGAAATAAAAATAAACCTACCATTAAACTATAAATTAAACTAACTTTACTATTCTAATAAAATTTAAAAAAAAATACAAATTAAAAAATCTAAATTACAAATTTAAAAAAACACTACGGGCGCGATCCGATATAGATCGCAGTTTGCGGCGCAAGCGAGGAGACCGGCGTCGCCCGCAGTTTCAGCTCGCAACTCGAGCTATCCCATATAAGTCGCCGTCAGATGCTAACGTGCCGTAAGTCTCACAAACCAGCGATGTCCAGAAATCTGCGTAAGTACAAATTTCTGGCGTCGCCAGTGACTTGCGGCACGTTAGAAACTGCCGGCGCCTCTAAAACCTGACTAAAGTTTAAAACACCCGCACTGTCTAACACGCCTACCTAACATAGCCCGCACTGTCTAACACGCCTCCCTAACATAGCCCGCACTGTCTAACACGCCTCCCTAACATAGCCCGCACTGTCTAACCCTCTATCCGCTATCCCCCCTCACTAGCCTAACAATAAAAAAGCTATTAACCCCTAAACCGCCGCTCCTTTACCCCGCCGCAACCTAATAAAGTTATTAACCCCTAAACCGCCGCTCCCGTACCCCGCCGCCAGCTATATTATATCTATAACCCCCTAAAGTGAGCCCTTAACACCGCCGCCATCTATATTAAAATTATTAACCCCTAATGTAAGCCCCTTACACCGCCGCCATCTCTATTAAAATGATTAACCCCTAATTTAATCTACCTACCCCGCCGCCAGCTATATTATCTATATTAACCCTAAGTATATTATAGTTAATATAGTTATTACATTATATATATTAACTATATTAACCCTAATTATATTAGGGTTAATATAGTTACTATAGTATTTATATTAACTATATTAACTCTATCTAACCCTAACTAAATTTATATTACATTAATCTAATTCATTTATAAACTAAAATATACCTATTTAAATCTAAATACTTACCTATAAAATAAACCATAAGATAGCTACAATATAATTAATAATTACATTGTAGCTATGTTAGGGTTAATATTTATTTTACAGGTAAATAGTTAATTATTTTAACTAGGTATAATAGATATTAAATAGTTATTACCTATTTAATATCTACCTAGTTAAAATAATTACCCAATTACCTGTAAAATAAATCCTAACCTAAGTTACAAATACACCTACACTATCAATAAATTTAATAAACTACAAACATCTATCTAAAAATACAATTAAATTAACTAAACTAAATTGCAAAAAAAACAAACACTAAATTACAAAAAATAAAAAAAAGATTTTTAAGCTAATTACACCTATTCTAAGCCCCCTAATAAAATAACAAACCCCCAAAATAAAAAAAATTCCCTGCCCTATTCTAAATTAAACAAATTTCAAAGCTCTTTACCTTACCAGCCCTTAAAAGGGCCTTTTGTGGGGCATGCCCCAAAGAATTCAGCTCTTTTGCATTCAACAAATACAATCCCCCCCCCCCCATTTACAACCCACCACCCACATACCCCTATTCTAAACCCACCCAAACCCCCCTTAAAAAAGCCTAACACTACCCCCCTGAAGATCTCCCTACCTTGTCTTCACCACACCGGGCCGAACTCCTGATCCGATCCGGGCGATGTCGTCCTCCAAGCGGCAAAGAAGAATTCTTCCTCCGGCGATGTCATCCTCCAAGCGGCAAAGAAGAATTCTTCCTCCGGCGACGTCTTCCTCCAAGCGGCAGCAAAGTCTTCATTCTTCCGGCGGCATCTTCAATCTTCTTTCTTCGCTCCGCCGCCGCGGAGCATCCATCCCGGCCGACTGCTGAACTTGGAATGAGGTACCTTTAAATGACGTCATCCAAGATGGCGTCCGCCGAATTCCGATTGGCTGATAGGATTCTATCAGCCAATCGGAATTAAGTTAAAAAAATCTGATTGGCTGATTGAATCAGCCAATCAGATTCAAGTTCAATCCGATTGGCTGATCCAATCAGCCAATCAGATTGAGCTCGCATTCTATTGGCTGATCGGAACAGCCAATAGAATGCGAGCTCAATCTGATTGGCTGATTGGATCAGCCAATCGGATTGAACTTGAATCTGATTGGCTGATTCAATCAGCCAATCAGATTTTTTTAACTTAATTCCGATTGGCTGATAGAATCCTATCAGCCAATCGGAATTCGGCGGACGCCATCTTGGATGACGTCATTTAAAGGTACCTCATTCCAAGTTCAGCAGTCGGCCGGGATGGATGCTCCGCGGCGGCGGAGCGAAGAAAGAAGATTGACGATGCCGCCGGAAGAATGAAGACTTTGCTGCCGCTTGGAGGAAGACGTCGCCGGAGGAAGAATTCTTCTTTGCCGCTTGGAGGATGACATCGCCGGAGGAAGAATTCTTCTTTGCCGCTTGGAGGACGACATCGCCCGGATCGGATCAGGAGTTCGGCCCGGTGTGGTGAAGACAAGGTAGGGAGATCTTCAGGGGGGTAGTGTTAGGCTTTTTTAAGGGGGGTTTGGGTGGGTTTAGAATAGGGGTATGTGGGTGGTGGGTTGTAATGGGGGGGGGGGATTGTATTTGTTGAATGCAAAAGAGCTGAATTCTTTGGGGCATGCCCCACAAAAGGCCCTTTTAAGGGCTGGTAAGGTAAAGAGCGTTGAAATTTGTTTAATTTAGAATAGGGCAGGGAATTTTTTTTATTTTGGGGGTTTATTATTTTATTAGGGGGCTTAGAATAGGTGTAATTAGCTTAAAAATCTTGTAATCTTTTTTTTATTTTTTGTAATTTAGTGTTTGTTTTTTTTTGTAATTTAGTTTAGTTAATTTAATTGTATTTTTAGATAGATGTTTGTAGTTTATTAAATTTATTGATAGTGTAGGTGTATTTGTAACTTAGGTTAGGATTTATTTTACAGGTAATTGGGTAATTATTTTAACTAGGTAGATATTAAATAGTTAATAACTATTTAATATCTATTATACCTAGTTAAAATAATTAACTCTTTACCTGTAAAATAAATATTAACCCTAACATAGCTACAATGTAATTATTAATTATATTGTAGCTATCTTATGGTTTATTTTATAGGTAAGTATTTAGATTTAAATAGGTATATTTTAGTTTATAAATGAATTAGATTAATTTAATATAAATTTAGTTAGGGTTAGATAGAGTTAATATAGTTAATATAAATACTATAGTAACTATATTAACCCTAATATAATTAGGGTTAATATAGTTAATATATATAATGTAATACCTATATTAACTATAATATACTTAGGGTTAATATAGATAACATAGCTGGCAGCGGGGTAGGTAGATTAAATTAGGGGTTAATAATTTTTATATAGGTGGCGGCGGTGTAAGGGGTCAGATTACGGGATAGATAAGGTAGATGGCGGCGGTTTTAGGGGCTCACAGTAGGGGGTTAGTTTATGTAGATGGAGGCGGGGTCCGGGAGCGGCGTTTTAGGGGGTAATAACTTTATTAGGGATTTCGGGGGGGATCGCGGTTGACAGGGAGATAGACATTGCGCATGCGTTAGGTGTTAGGTTTATTTTAGCAGATCGAGGTTGACAGGGAGATAGACATTGCGCATGCGTTAGGTGTTAGGTTTATTTTAGCAGCCAGTTTAGGAAGTTACGGGGCTCCAATAGTCAGCGTAAGGCTTCTTACGGCTGCTTTTTGTGGCGAGGTGAAAATGGAGTAAGTTTTCTCCATTTTCGCCACGTAAGTCCTTACGCTGCATATTGGATACCAAACTGCGCGGGTTTGGTATACCTGCCTATGGCCCAAAAAACTGCGGGCGACGGCAGAAATATACGCGGGTAACTTCTAGCTTACGCCGTATATAGGATACCAAATCCGCGCAATTATTGGCATCGCCGGCTTTTGCGGGCGACGCTTTATATCGGATCGACCCCTACGAGAAAAATTAAAAAATCTGAAAATGCAAAAAATAATAAACACTAAATTGCAAAAAATAAAATCATAAACAATTACACCTAATCTAATAGCCCTTTAACCCCCCCCCCCCAAAATAAAAACACCCCCTAGCCTACAATAAACTATCAATAGCCCTTAAAAGGGCCTTTTGTAGGGCATTGCCCTAAGTTAAACAGCTCTTTTACCTGTAAAAAAAATACAAAGTTCCCCCAACAGTAAAACCCACCACCCAACCAACCCCCCAAAATAAAAAAACTAACTGTAAAAAAAAAACCTAAGCTACCCATTGCCACTAAAGTGGCATTTGTATAGGCATTGCCCTTAAAAGGACATATAGCTCTTTTTCATTACCCTTAAAAGGCCACTTAGCTCCTTTTCAAATAGCCCAAACCCTAATCTAAAAAAAAAAATAACACCCCTTAAAATAAAAAAAAATCCTATCACTAACCCCAGAATATCTACTCATGGTTCCTGAAGTCCGGACATCCATCTCCATCCAGGCGGCGAGAAGTCTTCATCCAGGCAGCGACATCTTTATCCATCCCGGGGGCGTCTTCTATAGCCACCCCGGCGGTGCGGAGCGGAGACATCCTGGAAGCCGAAGACATCCTGCGCGGAGTGTCCTCTTCATACGGTCACCGCCGTACACTGAAGTTGAATGCAAGGAAGCCGATTCAAACTGGCGTAACTTGCATTCCTATTGGCTGATTTGATTCTTCAAATTCAAATCAGCCAATAGGATGAGAGCTTCTGAAATCCTATTGGCTGTTCAAAACAGCCAATAGGATGAGAGCTACTGAAATCCTATTGGCTGTTCAAATCAACCAATAGGATTTCAGAAGCTCGCATTTTGAAACGGCTAACTTGCATTGAAGCTTCAGTGTATGGCGGGGACCGTATGAAGAGGACACGCCGCGCTGGATGTCTTCGCCGATCCGTGGGGATGAAGATAGAAGATGCCCCCGCGATGGGTGAAGATTTCGCCGCCTGGATGAAGACTTCTCGCCGCCTGGATGGAGATGGATGTCCGGACTTCAGGAACCCTGAGTAGATATTCTGGGTTATTTATTTTTATTTTTTTGGGTGGGGATTTTTTTTTAGATTAGGGCTTTGGGCTTTTGAAAAAGAGCTAAATGCCCTTTTAAGGGCAATAAAAAAAAGAGCTGAATGCCCTTTTAAGGGCAGTGCCCATACAAATCCCCTTTAGGGGCAATGTTTAGCTTAGGTTTTTTTTAGAGTTAGTTTTTTTTATTTTGGTGGGTTGGTTGGGTGGTGGGTTTTACTGTTGGGGGGACCTTGTATTTTTTTACAGGTAAAAGAGCTGTTTAACTTAGGGCAATGCCCTACAAAATTCCCTTTTAAGGGCTATTGGTAGTTTATTGTAGGCTATGGGGTGCTTTTATTTTGGGGGCTTTTTATTTTTATAGGGCTATTAGATTAGGTGTAATTGTTTTCATTTTTCATAATTTCGTTTATTATTTTTTGTAATTTTAGATTTTTAAATTTTTCTCGTAGTGTTAGGTTTTTTAAAT
This sequence comes from Bombina bombina, assembly GCF_027579735.1. Classification (NCBI taxonomy): domain Eukaryota; kingdom Metazoa; phylum Chordata; class Amphibia; order Anura; family Bombinatoridae; genus Bombina; species Bombina bombina. Next base: position 749,990,279 of record NC_069502.1, read on the forward strand.
TTGTAATTTAGATTTTTTAATTGGTAGTACTTTTTTATTAGAATAGTAAGGTTAGGTTAATTTATATTTTAATGGTAGGTTTATTTTTATTTCACAGGTAAGTTTTTATTTATTTAAAGATAGTTATATTGTAATTTTAATTTAAAGTTAGGGTGTTAGGTTTAGGGGTTAATAGTTTAATTTAGTGTTTTGCGATGTGGGGGGGGCGGCGGTTTAGGGGTTAATAGGTTTATTTAGTTGCAGAGATGTGGGAGGCTGGAGGTTTAGGGGTTAATAGGTTTATTAAGTGGCGACGATGTGGGAGGCTGGAGGTTTAGGGGTTAATAGGTTTATTAAGTGGCGGCGATGTGGGAGGCCGGAGATTTAGGGGTTAATAGGTTTATTTAGTGGCCGCAATGTGGGAGGCCGGAGGTTTAGGGATTAATAACTTTATTATAGTGCCGGGGAGCAGCGGATTAGGGGTTAATAGCTTTATTATAGTGCCAGCGATGTCGAGGGTGGCAGATTAGGGGTTGATAAATGTATTTAATAGTCGCAATGTGGGTTGGCGGCGGATTGGGGTTAATACGTTTAATATAGTGTTTGCGATGCAGGGGGCAGCGCTTTAAGGGTTAATGGGTAGTTTATGGGTGTTAGTGTACTTTGTAACATTTTAGTTATGAGTTTTGTGAAACATTTTTGTTACACAAAACTCATAACAACTGCTCTCAGATGGCAGTATGGATCGTGTTGGTATAGGCTATAATGAAAGCATTTTAGCCTGAACGCACAACCTGTAATACTGGCGCTATGGAAATCCCACACAAAAATGTCCTTTTTTTGAGTGCGGAATGGACGTTGTGTTACACTCTAAAATACTTGCTGTATAGCTATACCGACACGACTCGTAATAGTGCGTTACTGCCTTTACGCTGAAATTGCCATTTTTTCAGTGTTAAAAGCAAAACTCGTAATCTACCTGATTGTAAATTAAGTTAAGGTAAAACACTCCGATATAGTTCACATATGTTTGTTCCTATAAGTGTAAAATAATATTTACATTTGTTCACACTGCGCTCAGAGTGAAAAGGTTTAAGCCTAGACATTGGCGCCTTACATACATTCAGTTGTATGTTTTACAGAGATCAGGGGGTATAATGATGTAATAATATTATGAAAGACTTAGTCAGAAAAAGAGTAAGGTGACCAATGAAATAACATTTGTGTGGCTCGTTCAGAAAATCAAACCCATATTTGACCCACTCTTTGGTAACCCGCCCCTGTTATTTTTCTTTTGGTTTTCTGGATCACTAATTGGACACACCAAAGATGCTTTCAGCCAGTGACAGAATGAATATACATTTGCTATTTAATGATTGGTCTTTACCCCTGAATGCTGAAACTAAAATTTAATTTATTGATTCCCAAAAATATGGCCTAGTTAGTAAATACACCACCTGTTTCTCTGAATAAAGTTGATGGGTTTTTCTCTAAGCAGTAAACAAATAGCAATGCAAATAACTGACATTCTGGCTTTGTTCATACTCTCTGCAGCCCACAAATGAAAGGGAATATTCATGAGCTATATGTTATATCTTCATAAAACCCTTTCAATTGGTCCTTAACTACTTAAGAATGTCATAGTAAAACAGGCCCTGGTATACTATGTGAGCACTTGAGCATGCCTTTGAGAACTGTGCTATAAAGCTTCTCTTTAAAGGAAGTTTATGATCAACAGAATTATATAGTGATTTTATATGTTTACTATAAAGATTACACACTGCTATGTTTTTCTTTCCTTTGATCTGAGCCTCTTTCTGGTTATGAATACTGGTAACCTGATAGCAACATATCATGTTTATATAAAATAACAAATTATGCAATAAATGTTTCATCACTAAAAGGTGTGTTTTGTTTTTATTTACTTTTTTCTGTTGTAATTGGTAACACTTTGTGCTCAGTTTATATTTTTATTAGTTCTTTAGAATATATCTATATATCTCAAGTTCTCTGCCCAAGTATCTGAGGAAATACCTACTTACCACATTTCACATTAAGAAAATGCCCAGCAACCAGTTAATAAAAATGTAGCTCACTTTAGACTTTGGCATCTATTTATCAAAGCGTCGACTTTTTTGCATTCGACGGCACCAATACATTCGCCTAAGATCGCTTAACATCGTTGCCGCGGACCTGAATGCGTTCTCCAAAGTTACCAAAAAAGCTGTCAAAAAGCTAATAGTTACATTGTAGCTAGCTTAGGGTTTATATTTATTTTACAGGCAACATTGTATTTATTTTAACTAGGTACAATAGTTATTAAATAGTTATTAACTATTTAATAACTTCCTAGTTAAAATAAAGACAAATATACCTATAAAATAAAACCTAACCTTAGTTACAATTACACCTAACACTACACTACAATTAAATAAATTCCCTAAACTAAATACAATTAAATACAATTTAAAACAATTATCTAAAGTAAACCCCCCCCCCACTAAATTACAGAAAATAATAAAATAATTACAAGATTTTTAAAATAATTACACCTAATCTAATACCCCTAACAAAATAAAAAGCCCCCCCAAATAAAAAAAAGCCCTACACTAAATTACAAATAGCCCTTAAAAGGGCCTTTGGCAGGGCATTGCCCCAAAGTAATCAGCTCTTTTACCTGTAAAAAAAAAATTACAGGGGGGCGGAGCTGGCCAGCAACAGGGATGGTCGCATGATCTGGGAGCTCCGTGTTAACAGCACTCAAGAAAGCCCTAATAACATTAAGATACCAAAAAGATAACTACATTGAAGGGTGCCGATGCAGGGAGGAAACCCGGGCATGCTGCAAACACATAGGAAATTGAGTGACCTATGCTGAACCGAGCAGATACACCGGAGCTGATCGCCACACACTGAGGCGCCATTTTGGATTGCTAACTCACTCAGAAAGGATAACGACCGCTAAAATTAAAGGCGCCTATTGAATCTTGGGCCTCTGTTTTCCTACATCGCCTACTGTGTGTTACAGCACCCACTATGATGAATATACAACCAACCTTTAATGAGGTAAAAGAACTGTTGGAGGACCATGGGAACAGGCTATGTGAGAGGCTCGATGCTTTACTCTGCACGATCCGCTCAGCACGTACACGTAGCAATGAGATTGAGGGAGATCATAAAGGAGTACGGGAACCGCAGAGTGCTAAGGCATCCACAGCACTGCATGGGTGCCTTTCTCTATTGCCATCAATGGGCACAGGCCCCAGGTCAGAGGTTCTCTCGGGTGAGATCTATTTACCTGCGGTAGCTGAGAACACAGGCGCAACTGAGAAACACAGGGCGGACTACATGGAGAGGCCAATACCGCAACGTGATATGATGCCTGCACACTCTCAGGAACGCTTCTCCTTGTTACCGCTAAATACCGCAATTTTACAGAGAGTCCGTGTGAGTACACAACAAAACTCAGCACTAGGGTGGAACGCTGGGAATTTGATTCAGCAGGTTAGTGAGGGAAGCTGGCGTATTCTGCTCACACATCAGGTTGCAGAAATGAACTGTCACTCCTCTCGCAGCCCCCGGTCTGGCATTGGATAAACTTGGTGACCTAATCATAGGGACAGACCTGCATTAGCACAAGCTCCCACAGCCAAGATACTTTCCCGGATCCTTTAAATGACCTTATTATAACTACAACCGAGGAACCTACATTCATGACCAATGTCTGTAAATGTGGGGATTTGTACCTGTACCCTCCCGTTGTCCTATTATGTGTAGAACTATTGGAGATTTATTAGCAATAGCTGTAACTGTTAAATTACCTAAACATACAGGTTGACTTTGTATATGCTATTCTCTATTCTCTATCATAATGCTAATTATTCCTACCCTTACTAAGTTACTCGCCGTGGGAAGTTATTAATTTACCTCTCACTGATATGTTGCACTTCACAAATATCTGTTGGAGTTTGAGTGTATTTTATTGACTGGAGCGATATGGAGTTGCGAACAGATGTCTGAATGTTCCATTCTTATTAGCTAGCCCTTAGCAATACATAAGCATACAAATGCCATTAGAGGGTACGTATTGGCTTGTGTGTTATTTTTCTGTGGTTGATTGGATCTCTATCTTATAAGTGCAACTCAGAGATTTAGCATTGTTAACTTATATCCTTGTTACATGTAAGCACAGTGGGTTTCCTGTACTCAGTGTCTTGTCAAATAGCCTATAGAGAGTGTGGCCAGCTCTCTCCATGTATGGGTACATTAGTCTGAGTCACTCTTATCCAATACTGTGAATATAACCGCTGGTACCTAAAAGTAGTAGGGCAAGAATTTCAGTATGGGAGCTGCTATTACTTACTCTGCTCTAAACAGTAGATTGCTTCTTATGACTATTGATGTACACCCGCCATATATTGCTATTGTCTCAATCTTAAGCCCCTAACAGTAAACTCAGAAGGCATTACCCACATTATAGAGCATTATACCAGTTGATAAGTTAGTACTGTCAGTTAGTTTTGTATTTATAAAGTTATGTTTGAATTATACACTTTTTTATATCGACCAACATGCAGCGCATATAGAATACCATTCATCATGCGAGCCTTTGTGAGCTGGGTATCTCTGAGACTCCTTTGGTATTCTCCCATTAATACTAGAGTTTATTTAACTGTTGGTCATGGTACCCAGCAGCAATAATAGAGTATATTGTCGCTGGTTCATCCTCCCCCCCCCCCACTACTATGATGCGGTAGGGATGAATACTTTGTCCTCCACATCTTCTTTTGGCAGAGTTAAGCAGTCTCTGCCCAGTCCTATGAGCCATGGCTAAGTTTTTCCCTGCATTCATGAAAAAAAAGGCTCAATGGGCCCTATTATTGGAGATTTTTCTTTGTTTCTTATATTCTGGTTTCTGAAGATTATCAAAAACAATAGTTTTACTGATGTTCATGTTTCTATAAAGGTTCAGTGTCAATATTTAATCATGCTTGCAATGACAACTGAGGACTATTCTGGTAAATTTCTGTCTTTAACTTGCAGAGTTGTGATGATGCCCTTATTACACTTTTATTTGCTGTAAATGTGTCCTTAACCCAAAGTTTGCCTCTACTTCATGCACACTGAAACCAGTCCTTTTATTATTAACTTTATCCATATGTCCTCAATGGTTCCATATAGTGTCTGGTCCCTCGTCTGGACCTGTTTGTCTAGGGGACACTATGTACCTACAGAAAAAAAATGAGGTGCCTGTAACGATTTGCCATGTCATTTTGATGTCTGTTGAAATTGTAATTTGTTTGTTTTGACTATTTTGTAAATGTTTTTTTACGCCTCAATAAAAATAATTAAAAAAAAAAAAAAAAAAAATTTACAACCCCCCCAACATTAAAACTCACCACCCATACAACCAACCCTACTCTAAAACCCACCCAATCCCCCCTTAAAAAAACCTAACACTAACCCCTTGAAGATCACCCTACCTTGAGAAGTCTTCACCCAACCGGGCTGAAGTCCTCCACGAAGCCGGCAGAAGTGGTCCTCCAGACGGGCAGAAGTGATCCTCCAGATGGGCAGAAGTCTTCATCCAGGCGGCATCTTCTATCTTCATCCATCCGGCGCGGAGCGGCTCCATCTTCAAGACATCCGACGCGGAGCATCCTCTTCTTTTGACATCTTCTTGATGAATGAATGTTCCTTTAAATTACGTCATCCAAGATGGCGTCCCTTGAATTCCGATTGGCTGATAGAATCAGCCAATAGGATTGAGCTTGCATTCTATTGGCTGTTCCAATCAGCCAATAGAATGTGAGCTCAATCCTATTGGCTGATTGGATCAGCCAATAGGATTGAACTTCAATCCTATTGGCTGATTGCATCAGCCAATAGGATTTTTCCTACCTTAATTCTGATTGGCTGATAGAATTCTATCAGCCAATCAGAATTCAAGGGACGCCATCTTGGATGACGTCATTTAAAGGAACATTAATTCATCAAGAAAACGTTGAAAGAAGAGGATGCTCCGCGTCGGATGTCTTGAAGATGGAGCCGCTCCGTGCCGGATGGATGAAGATAGAAGATGCCGCCTGGATGAAGACTTCTGCCCGTCTGGAGGATCTTCAAGGGGTTAGTGTTAGGTTTTTTTAAGGGGGGATTAGGTGGGTTTTAGAGTAGGGTTGGTTGTGTGGGTGGTGGGTTTTAATGTTGGGGAGGTTGTAATTTTTTTTTTACAGGTAAAAGAGCTGATTACTTTGGGGCAATGCCCCGCAAAAGGCCATTTTAAGGGCTATTTGTAATTTAGTGTAGGGTAGGGCTTTTTTATTTTGTTAGGGGGATTAGATTAGGTGTAATTAGTTTAAAAATCTTTAAACTAATTATTTCATTATTTTCTGCAATTTAGTGGGGGTTTTTTTTGGTACTTTAGATAAAAAAAATTAATTGTATTTAATTGTATTGTTTAGGGAATTTATTTAATTGTAGCGTAGTGTTAGGTGTAATTGTAACTTAGGTTAGGCTTTATTTTACAGGTATATTTGTCTTTATTTTAACTAGGAAGTTATTAAATAGTTAATAACTATTTAATAACTATTGTACCTAGTTAAAATAAATATAAAGTTGCCTGTAAAATAAATATAAAACCTAAGCTAGCTACAATGTAACTATTAGTTATATTGTAGCTATCTTAGGGTTTATTTTATAGGTAAGTATTTAGTTTTAAACAGGAATTATTTAGTTAAGGGGGTGTTAGGGTTAGGGTTAGACTTAGGTTTAGGGGTTAATAAATTTAATATAGTGGCGGCGGCGTTGGGGACGGCAGATTAGGGGTTAATACATGTAGGTAGGTGGCGGTGGTGTAGGGGGGCAGATTAGGGGTTAATAAGTATAATGTAGGTGGCGGCGGTGTAGGGGGGGGCAGATTAGGGGTTAATAAGTATAATATAGGTGGCGGCAGTGTAGGGGGGCAGATTAGGGGTTAATAAATATAATGTAGGTGGTGGCGGCGGTGTAGGGGGGAAGATTAGGGGTTAATAAGTATAATGTAGGTGGCGGCGGTGTAGGGGGGGCAGATTAGGGGTTAATAAGTATAATGTAGGTGGCGGCAGTGTAGGGGGGGCAGGTTAGTTGTTAATAAGTATAAAGTAGGTGGCGGCGGTGTAGGGGGGCAGATTAGGGGTTAATAAGTATAATGTAGGTGGCGGCGGTGTAGTGGGGCAGATTAGGGGTTAATAAGTATAATGTAGGTGCCGGCGGTGTAGGGGGGGCAGATTAGGGGTTAATAAGTATAATGTAGGTGGCGGCGGTGTAGGGGGGCAGATTATGGGTTAATAAGTATAATGTAGGTGGCGGTGGGCTCCGGGAGCGGCGGTTTAGGGGTTAATACATTTATTTAATTGCGGCGGGGTCCGGGAGCAGCGGGATAGGGGTTAATAAGTTTTGTTTAGGTGGCGGCGGTGTCGGGGCAGCAGATTAGGGGTTAATAAGTATAATGTAGGTGGTGGCGGTGTAGGGGGGGCAGATTAGGGGTGTTTAGACTCGGGGTACATGTTAGAGTGTTAGGTGTACACCTTCCCATAGGAATCAATGGGATATCGGGCAGCAGCGAACATGAGCTCTCGCTGCTTTCAGACTCCCATTGATTCCTATGGCATCTGCAGCCTCCAGGGCGGCGGATTGAAAACCAGGTTCGCTGGGCCGGAATAGTGCCGAGCGTATCTGGTAGTTATTTGATAACTTCCAAAAGTAGTCAGATTGTTCCGAACTTGCGTTCGGAACATCTGTAGTGACGTAAGCATCGATCTGTGTCGGACTGAGACCGGCGGATCGTATGTTACGTCACCAAATTCTACTTTTACTGGTTTGTAGGGTTTGATAACTAAGGCGAATCAGGCTCGTCACAAATACGCTGCGGAATTCCAGCGTATTTGTGGTTGACGGCTTGATAAATACATGCCTTTGACTCCACTCTTGATACATATTGATTGATAATCATAACCATATGTTAATATATTCTCATATCCACTGCTTTGTTTCTTCAGAAAACAGAATGTCAATGCCCCTGCTGCTATAATCTATACTCCCAAACCCCATGTCTTGTTTCAGATTGCTTTGTAAGTTCATAAGTAAATATCTGTGTGTCATAACCTTAGAATTATCACAATAAGTCTGTTAATAGGCTGGAGGATTTAAAGGACCATTAAACACAAGCTAGATAAACAATGCAATGCACTTAGGGGCAGATTACAAGTGGAGCGCTAACAGTTAATTAAAAAAACATTAATGGTTTTTTGCTCGTATTACAAGTTGAAAGTAAACACGATTGTGTGAGTGCAATTGAAGTTAACTCGCATCGGGTTAGCGTATCCTCAGAGAGCTGGTTAACTGTTTTGCTAAACAAAAAAGTGTCACAAAACACTTCCAAAATACATATTACAGTACAGTAGTACAGTATTTAATATTTAAACAAAATTGCACAATAAAGTTCTAAGGGTTCAACGATGTGAGGTCTCAGGTGTTAGAAACAAAAGGCAGGCAAAGGGCTTTAACATAGACATAGATACATATACATGTCTAAATATGTATATGTATGTATATGTTTACATGTATGTACATATGTATTTATGTATTTATGTATTTTTTTATGTATTGATATGTATTTACAGACATATAAATACATAAATACATATGTACACATATAGAGGACTATTTATCAAAGTGTCAACTGAAAATGCGCTTGAATTCCGCGTCGTAGTTGTCGCGAGATTGATGCGCCGTAGTTATCAAAGCATCAAGATCGGAATAACTAGAATTTTGTGACATAACATACGATTCGCCGGTCTCAATTCAACGCAGATCAATGCGAATAGAAAACCTGTTGAATTTAAGCATAATTCTGTGTATTCGCCCTCCTATTCGACACAATTTGAAACTGTCAAAAAGTTATCAAAAATGAATAGTTACGCTTGCGTCTTATCCGACGCAGCGTACCTAGTTTTCAATCCGCCACCCTTGAGGTCGCGGATACTATAGAAGTCAATGGGAATCGAAAAACACTGAAATCTTATGTTCGATGCTGCGAGAGAGTGAAGCATATCACCTAATAAAAGTCAATTACAAACTATTAAATATGTATACCCTTCAAAATCAAACAATATTATTGCTCCACATTTGGTGCACTAGTAGATATAGGGATAAAAATTAAAAATACATTGCTACTGATGGATTATGCTACAACTTTGTCTCTCATTATAAATCAAGGGGACAATATTATTTCTACATATTTGGTGCAAAGTTTTGCCCCTAACTTGTAGCACTAATAGATATAGAGATAAAAATCAAATAAATACACAACATAATATAGCTCACTTCCTTTTTATTTTTTTGAAAAATCTATGTGCACCATGTTTAAGCCATGTAATACAAGTCCCACTCTCCACTTCGCGCCATATTTGGCGCAACACTTTTCACACCAATTATGACGCAAACTCCTAAATCAGCCACACACTAGTGAATTTTTCCACCACTTTTGATTGGAATATGCATAATCACATGACATCAGCCAATCTGATTCAAATATACATTATAAACTATCACTAACGAATCAAATTGCTCGATACTTGTGTCATTGATCACTCATCAGAACTTGTAAGTGCCATTTGTTACATTGTGTATTATACTTTGAAAGTATGTATATGGGAAATTAGTATTAAAGATAAACATTGATGCTGACATTAGGACACACAGTGTAATATTTTAGACAAGGATTTTAAAATTCAAATTGATGTTTGTTTCAATAAAATTTTAAGCTGATAGCTCAGAGGGATAGCCCACCTAACTTTAAACTGTCAGGATTCAGATACAGCAGAAATTAAATTAACCTCTTTACTGTCATGATATGTTCAGTGTATTTTTTTCCTTCTATTGAATTTATTTTTCAGTAAGAAATGTCATCTTATATGCCAGGCCATTTTATAACACCTGTGAAGGGGTGTTTTTTAAAAATAGATTGCTATCAGGAGGGGTTAGACAGGTGCAGAGAGAAACCCGGCCCAGCTCTTAAAGGGACAGGAAACCCCAAAATATTATTTCAAGATTTGGATAGAACATACAATTTTAAACAACTTATTTTAAACAACTTTCCAATTTACTTCTATTATCATATTTGCTACATTCTCTTGTTATCCTTTGCTGAAGGAACAGCATTGCACTACTGGCAGCTAGCTGAACACATCTATTTAGCCAATCACAAGAGACAAATGTGTGCAGGCACCAATTAGCAGAAGTTCCCACTAATGCAACTTAAATTTTCACTTTCCTATCCCCTTAAAATAGCCATAGATTTCAAATAAATACATATGATACTCTGATTACATGTTATATTCGCAATTATTCCTGCTCAGCATAATAATACATTTACAATATATACATATAGTAGTATAAATAAACACAGAGATATGACAAACAACATTGTTTAGAACAAAAAAAGAACTTCGGGACATGTAAATATGTTTGCAAAAGATTTCTGACATAACACACACACACACACACATATATATATATATATATATATATATATATATATATATGTGTGTGTGTGTGTATATACATACTAAAATATGTATGTCCAATCTTAAATATTATATATTCACAATTAGTCCTGCTCAGAAAAAGAATACATTTACACTATATACAATAATGTGCTGAAGAGAAATGTGCTTGTTCGTGGACAGTATTGAAATGGTATAAATAAAGTTGGGAAAAGCCCGAATAGCCACGACATTGATGACTGTTAGTTAACACCAGTCCGATGCTCTTCGCACCGTACTTGACGCGCATGTTTTTGACAGCTTTTTTGATAAATATGGAGATCGTATTCAGATCCGCGGCCGCAATGTTTGGCGATGTTTGGAGAGCGTATTGACGCCTGTGAATGCAACATAGTTGACGCTTTGATAAATTGGCTTCACATAGTCATGTAAATATAAGTGCATTGGAGCCCTTTGCTGTTAAGTAGATGAAAACATGTAAAAACATTTATGCACTATTCATATTTAATAAAGTGTTATACTGTGTATTTACTGTAAATATTTCACATTCTGATGTTCTTCACATAGCAGAATATGTTCTAAGTATTTATACATGAGAGAGAGAGAGAGAGAGAGGAGAGAGAGAGGAGAGAGAGAGAGGAGAGAGAGAGAGAGAGGAGAGAGAGGAGAGAGAGAAAACCATAATATACTGTGTATGTAGAAATATATATTTATGAATAATAGAACATATTGTGCTATGTGAAGAACATTGGAATGTGAAAAATGAATCATATAAGGTTAGCGCACTTGACAATATGCAATTGGGTTTGTGCGCGAGTAGAGTGCAAGGTTTTTTTCCCACTTTTTTTGCTCCATTGAGTCGTAAGTTCTGCTTTTTACACGGGTCAGGTTAGTGTACGATCAAAAAATGTTTAATTTCAACTTGTAATACAAGCGCAAAATTGCACGCGCAAAAAGCTTACTTCCCGCTCGAACATAGGCATTAAATAGCGCTCCACTTGTAATATGGCCCTTAGTTTGAATGTTAAATGAGATGAGTTTTATTTTATTTCCCACTGCATCATGTGACAGCCATCAACCAATCACAAAATGCATATACGTATATTCTGTGAATCTTGTACATTCTCACTAGAAGCTGGGGCCTTTAGAAAGTGTGCATATAAAAATATTGTGCATATTTAGATAATAGATGTAAACTGGAAAATTGTTTAAAATTGTTTAATTTTGAATTTAGTGATCCTTTAATGTAGAACTGCTCTTTATTCTTCACCATTATTTTCCTTGTGGATCAATTCAGTGATAATAAACATCTTTATCTACAGAACTGTCTGACTTCCCCATGCTTTTCATGGTCCAGTACTTAACCTTACTTGTCAGAAGTCTGGTCCATACAGATTATATCCAGGAATTGGTCTTGTTTTGGCCTAATAATTAATTAAAAACATTGCCATATCACTATCCCTGAACCTTGGTGTGCACCCTTCACCAGTCTAGCTACCTGTATGTTGGGGCCTTTCAATAGAGCTTTCAAGTTTTTTTACACTGTCTGTACTACCCACAAGCTCTCTTGGACAAGGCTCATGGCTATACATGTACAATTACTAGCTAAAATTCTCATACCTACATGGTGGTAAGACTGTGAATTAGATTTTCTCTACAGTAACTGAATAGGTAAAGGTAGAGTTATTTTGCATTATTTTCTATTCAGATTTTTATTATTGCAGTTAGATAACAATTAGAATGTGTTACATAGGTGATCAATTAGGAGGGACCCCACCGAATCCTTCTGAAGGGCTATTGAAAGGATTCTACATTAGCTCTACTAGCTAAAAAGGGATCAAGCAAGCTAAAAATTGATCAAATAAATAAGTATATCATAGTTATTTCAGGAGTTATTCTGGGATATTCAGTTTGCAAAGAAAACCTTTTAATTTACTTAAAGTATTGTTAAGTTTTAAATGGCTCAGATACAGTGTAATGAGTGTTTTGCACTTTTTTATTGTGCTACATGTTGGAGACTTAGGGGCTGTCCTGTTTGCAAGTAGTTTTCTCTCTTAAGAGAAGAAATAGCTAACCATAAAGTTACATGTTTTTTTCCTCTAAAAAGCTACCTCAGGAAGAAGCACCTCTGCCTTAGAGATCAACAGGGAGATGCATATGGATTACAGTAGGCTTGGGAAGAGTTAGAGCAGTAGACCAGAAACATTGTCCTCAACCTCTGCCATTGTAAAACTCATATGCTGCTCTTGCTGAACACACCTGTGATAAGGAGAATACTGAGCCTTCTGAAGCTGTAACATGTAAGTCAAATCTTGTAGTAGCTGATTCTCCAAGTAAGATAACATAGGTAAGAACTGCAGATGTGTTTTGGGGGAAAAGACTGTTAGTGGGTGACTCCATTTTGAAGAATGTTTTAATAGTAGTTCCCCTTTCTGATGTCTCTTTTACTTAATCCCTGCTACATATGATGTTAACAATCACATTTAACCTCTCTTGCTGCCTCAACAATTCTCAAAATACAATTCTTATTCCTGTGAGCAGTAGCTCCTGGAAGACATCTAACCTCCCTTGCTTCTCCTTTACTTTCACCTAAATACACAAGTGTTGAATGCTAGAAACAGATACCTATGCAACCCCAACAAGACCAACAGGAACAAATATAAAGAGGTCAAGTTACTAAGAGACATGACTCTCATGCAAGAGTCTGCTAGAACCATGAGTGCCCTTCAAGCAAAATATTACCGATATGGTAATAAAACTGGACGGTTTCTCGGCAAGCTTACAAAATTGTCAAGGGGTTATAATTACATTTCAGGGATAAAGACTAATAATATAACTTAAACCAAGAGTACTGAGATTCAAAAAGCATTTCGAGACTATTACTCCAACCTATATCAGGGCCAAGTAGTTAAAACATCTCAACAGAAGGCCTTTTGACAAATAGTAGTTCTACTAAAACTTTTTGAGGATCAATTATAGATCCTGATTGACCCCATAGATGCAGAGGAGGTGGTTAAGGTTATTGGAGAATTGCCATTGGAAAAGACTCTAGGATCATACAGACTCCTCCCAGGGGAATTTTAAAATATTTTCAAATTTAAGATTCTGGGTACATTTACCAAACTGATCAATATGATCATGGAAGTTAAAAGTAAGTTATCACAGTGCTTCATGGAAGCGAATGTGTGTGTTATTTCTAAGCCTGACAAAGATTCCCTTCTCCCAGAATCTTATTGTCCCATTTCCTTTATGAATTCAGACTACAAGTTGTTTACTAAATTATTAGCAAACTGATTAGTGGTGGTACTACCGACCTTAATCCACAAAGATCAAATGGGATTTGTGAAAAGGAGATCCTTGGTCACCAATATCCATAAACTGCAGTTTATTGACAGAAGATGCCAAGGGCTATGCCTTGTTGGTAGATACCAAAAAGGCCTTTGAAAGAGTTCTCTGGGAACACCTCTTTTCCACATTAGATAGGTTTGGGATTAATGGAACATTTGCACAAACCATTCAGAGTTTATACTTGTGTCATGATCTGATCCGATCATCGCTGTGTCGCCGTGGCTCCCGGATCAGTCTCTGTTACTAGCATCACGTTGCTTAGCAACGTGATGCAGCCTTCCTGTTTCCGGCCCCTCCACGTCATCAGGCTTTTAAAAGCCTCAGCGGGACATCGTTCCGGTGCCCGTTTGTTGTTGTTACTTGCTGCTTCATTCCGGCTTGTGTGTACTCTTGTATCTGATTAAAGGGATACCGACTATTGCTTTGCCTGACCACTCTGCTACCTCATCCTTATATCTGATTAAAGGGACACTGACCATTGCTTTGCCTGACCACTCAGCTGCCTCATTCTTGTATCTGATTAAAGGGACACCAACCATTGCTTTGCCTGACCACTCTGCTGCCTCATCCTTGTATCTGATTAAAGGGACACAGACAATTGCTTTGCCTGACCACTCTGCTGCCTCATCCTTGTATCTGATTAAAGGGACACTGACCATTGCTTTGCCTGACCACTCTGCTGCCTCATCCTTGTATCTGATTAAAGGGACACTGACCATTGCTTTGCCTGACCACTCTGCTGCCTCATCCTTGTATCTGATTAAAGGCACACTGACCATTGCTTTGCCTGACCACTCAGCTGCCTCATCCTTGTATCTGATTAAAGGGACACCGACCATTGCTTTGCCTGACCACTCTGCTGCCTCATCCTTGTATCTGATTAAAGGGACACCGGCCATTGCTTTGAATGACCACTCTGCTGCCTCATCCTTGTATCTGATTAAAGGGACACATACCATTGCTTTACCTGACCACTCTGCTGCCTCATCCTTGTACTTGATTAAAGGGACATTGTCCACTGCTTCATTTGATCACTCAACTGCCTTATCCTATGCCTGTTTAAAAACTCCTATCCGAAAACCTGCATCTGTGAGTACTCTTTTCTTTTTCTACAAATTAACCTGTTCATTGTTATTCCTGAGTGGGTCACGTCCTGGTTTCCTCTCAGCGTGCTAGCGTGTGTTTATCTTTTCATGCTAGCAGTTGGGTCCAATCCTGGACTGATTCTATATGGCTGACAGTACAAACGGGCCATTTATGGACCCCGCTGAGCTTTCCATGGCCGTGGCCCACCAGGGGCAGTTATTGGGATCTCATGCTGCACATTTGCAATCCCTGGACTCGAAGCTGGATCAGATAACTGTTTTAATGCAAAGTTTGGTGGCTCCCACACAGCTCAACCCTACCTCTCTGGCTACACCTTCGTCTTCACCTACTACAACCCATACTCAAGGGCAAATTGGCCCCAGGATTCCCCTTCCTGACAAATATGATGGAAATCCAGATGATTGTAGGGGTTTTTTGAACCAGTGCCATCTTCTTTTCCGCAACAGCACTGCTCTCTTCACTACGCCTTCTTCAAGGATAACATTCCTTATATCATTGATGAAAGGGAAAGCCCTGGCCTGGGTGTCCCCCTTATTGATAAAGAACGACCCTATCCTTCAGGATGTGGATTCCTTCCTGACTGTGTTTTCTACTGTCTTTGACAAACCTGGAATATCTTCAGCTGCTGAAGCCTCTCTTTTGGACCTGCGTCAGTTTTGGACCTTGGGTCTTCCCTGGCTACAGCTGCACAACCCTACATTTTCATGGACTCAAGGCGAACTCACTACTTGGGGGTCTTCATGTTTTGTCAACTGTTTACACACCCCGGTCAAGCATCCAGTCACCATAGCAATTACTACCGAAACCTCAAACTCCTTACCTATTTGCTATCAGGACTTTCTTGATGTGTTTTCCAAAAAATAGTCAGAACGTCTTCCTCCCAATCGTCCCTTTGATTGTCCCATAGACCTGCTCCCTGGGGCTCCTTTTCCCCCGTGGGAAAACGTAGCCTCTTTCTAGACCCGAAAACCTAGCCCTTGAAGAATATATCAAGGATAACCTGGCTAGATGCTTTATAAGACCTTCTTCTTCTCCTGTGGGGGCCGGCTTCTTCTTTGTGGAGAAAAAGGACGGGGTCTCCGACCCTGTATAGACTTTAGGGGTCTAAATCAAATCACTGTGAAGAATAGTTATCAGTTGCCCCTAATCCCCGAGTTGTTCACTTATCTACAAGGTTCCACTATATTCACCAAATTGGATCTTCGTGGCTCGTACAATCTCATCCGTATGTGCAAGGGAGATGAATGGAAAACAGCTTTTAATACCCGTTTTGGGCATTACGAATATCTTATCATGCCTTTCGGGCTTTGCAATGCCCCTGCAGTGTTCCAACACTTTGTCAACAAGATATTTCGGGATTATCTGAACACCTTCATAATCATCAACCTTGACGATATACTCATCTTTTCACAGACCTATCAGGATCATGTGTCCCATGTCAAGAAAGTACTTCAACATCTTAGGGATAATCATCTTTTTGCCAAGATGGAAAAGTGTTCTTTTCACCAGGATTCTATTTCCTTTATAGGATATGTGATATCCAAAACTGGTTTCAATATGGATCCTACCAAACTCAACGCCATACTAGAGTGGCCTAGACCTGACTCCCTTAAAGCTCTCCAGCGTTTCCTTGGTTTTGCCAGTTACTACAGGAAGTTCATCAAGGGTTTTTCCACAATATCAGCACCCCTTACTTCTCTAACAAAAAAGGGGCAAAACGTCAAAGAGTGGTCTCCAGATGCTATTCAGGCTTTTGACTCCCTTAAGAATGCATTTGCTTCTGCACCTATTCTTCGTCACCCTAATCCGGAACATCAATTCATCCTGGAAGTGGATGCTTCCTCCGTGGCTGCAGGAGCAGTCCTTTCTCAACGTATTCCAGAGTCTGGTAAGATTCATCCCGTTAGTTTTTTCTCCAAGAAGTTCACCTCCTCAAAATTAAACTATGATGTGGGCAACAAGGAATTGCTGGCCATCAAAATGGCCTTAGATGAATGGAGACATTGGTTAGAGGGCACTATTCATCCCTTCTCAATCCTCACTGATCATAAGAATTTACTTTATCTCCAGACAGCCAGACATTTGAATTCCAGACAAGCTCGATGGTCCTTGTATTTCTCCCAGTTCCATTACGTCTTATCCTATATTCCAGGTACAAAGAACGTCAAAGCAGATGCTTTGTTACGGCAGTTCCAATCCTCTAATGTTCCTGAATCTGGCACTATTCTTCATCCTAATAAGATCATAGCCCTTCTATCGGCCTCTACCTTACAAGAATTACAAGATGCTCAAAAAGACCTTTCCTTCACCTGCAAACCTCCTGCTGGTCTGTTTTATGTTCCCGAACATCTCAGATCTAAGTTGTAATCATGGGCTCATGACAGTCCTCTTTCTGGACACCCGGTTATCAGTAACACTATTTGGAACCTTAAACAATGTTTGGTGGCCCTCTTTAACTAGGGATGCCAAAGAATACATCTCTGCCTGTACCATATGTGCTTCCAACAAGATACCTCAGCAATTACCTTCTGGTTTTCTCCAACCTCTTTCCGTCCCTCATCTACCTTGGACTCATTTATCCATGGATTTCGTTATTGGACTCCCTCCTTCTGCTGGAAAGAATACCATTTGGGTTATAGTCGACAGATTCACCAAATCAGCCCATTTCGTGCCATTGTCTGGCTTACCCTCTGCTAAAACCCTTTCCGAATTGTTTATCCAACATGTAGTGAGGCTTCATGGTTTTCCTCTTGATATCGTCTCGGACAGGGGAGTTCAATTTGTCTCTCGTTTCTGGAAATCTCTTTGTAAACAACTTGGTACTTCCATCTCCTTGTCCACAGCTCATCATTCTCAATCTAATAAACAAACTGAAAGAGTCAATCAGTGCTTGGAAACATACCTCAGGCATTATGTGGATCATCTCCACTATAACTGGACCCATTACTTGCTGCTAGCTGAGTTGGCTCACAATGCCCGATACAATTCTTCTCTTAAAACTTCTCCCTTTAAAGCAGCGTTTGGATTTCAACCCAGAACTTTTCCACTTTATACCTCTCCTTCGGAAATTCCTGCTGCTGATCTCTCAGTCCACAGACTTTGTCGCCATTGGCTAAAGATCTGCCTTCTCCTCGTCAAAGCTTCTAATCAATATAAATACTATGTAGATCGTAAGCATAAGAAGGCCCCCAAGAACCGTCCTGGAGACAAGGTTTGGGTTTCTACACTTCACCTTCATCTCAAGCAACCCTCTATTAAACTGGGACCACGTTATGTCAGTCCTTTCTGGATCCTGAGTCAGGTTTGCACTACTGCTTATCGTATAGCTCTTCCTAAGACCCTTAAGGCTCATCCAGTTTTTCATGTCTCTCTTCTGAAACCCGCCACCTTTAACAGATACTCCAGACCTAGGACCACTCCTTCTCCTCTTCTGGTTCAAGGACACCCAGAGTTTGAGGTCAGTCACATTAACGATTCCAGACGTTGTGGCAAAATCTTGTACTATCTCATCCACTGGAAAGGCTACCCTGTCACAGAGCGGTCTTGGGAACCAGCTCGTCAAGTTTATGCTCCTACTTTGGTCAAGGCTTTTGATAAGGCTCATTCCTCCAAACCTGGTTCTATCCCCCGGAGGGGTCATTGAGGAGGGGGTGCTGTCATGATCTGATCCGATCACCGCCGTGTCGCCGCGGCTCCTGGATCACTCTCTGTTACTAGCATCACGTTGCTTAGCAACATGACGCAGCCTTCCTGTTCCCGGCCCCTTCACGTCATCAGGCTTTTAAAAGCCTCGGCGGGACATCGCTCTGGTGCCCGTTTGTTGTTGTTACTTGCTGCTTCATTCCGGCTTGTGTGTACTCTTGTATCTAATTAAAGGGATACCGACTATTGCTTTGCCTGACCACTCTGCTGCCTCATCCTTGTATCTAATTAAAGGGACACTGACCATTGCTTTGCCTGACCACTCAGCTGCCTCATCCTTGTATCTGATTAAAGGGACACCGACCATTGCTTTGCCTGACCACTCAGCTGCCTCATCCTTGTATCTGATTAAAGGGACACCGACCATTGCTTTGCCTGACCACTCTCCTGCCTCATCCTTGTATCTGATTAAAGGGACACAGACAATTGCTTTGCCTGACCACTCTGCTGCCTCATCCTTGTATCTGATTAAAGGGACACTGACCATTGCTTTGCCTGACCACTCTGCTGCCTCATCCTTGTATCTAATTAAAGGGACACTGACAATTGCTTTGCCTGACAACTCTGCTGCCTCATCCTTGTATCTGATTAAAGGGACACTGACCATTGCTTTGCCTGACCACTCAGCTGCCTCATCCTTGTATCTGATTAAAGGGACACTGACCATTGCTTTGCCTGACCACTCTGCTTCCTCATCCTTGTATCTGATTAAAGGGACACTGGCCATTGCTTTGCCTGACCACTCTGCTGCCTCATCCTTGTATCTGTTTAAAGGGACACTGACCATTGCTTTGCCTGACCACTCTGCTGCCTCATCCTTGTACTTGATTAAAGGGACATTGTCCACTGCTTCATTTGATCACTCAACTGCCTTATCCTATGCCTGTTTAAAAACTCCTATCCGAAAACCTGCATCTGTGACTACTCTTTTCTTTTTCTACAAATTAGCCTGTTCATTGTTATTCCTGAGTGGGTCACATCCTGGTTTCCTCTCAGCGTGCTAGCGTGTGTTTATCTTTTCACGCTAGCAGTTGGGTCCAATCCTGGACTGATTCTATACGGCTGACACCTTGATCTTCGTTAACAGAGAAACCTATCAACCTTTTCTCCTCCAAAGGGGTACAAGGCAGGGAGGCCCACTTTTTCCCCTATTGTTTGACTTATCAGTTGAAACCCTAGCGATTAAAATTTGAAAGGAAACGGAAGGCCTGAAAATGGGTATGGTCACTTCCCATCTTTCTCTGTTTGCTGATGACATGAGTTTATATATACAAAATCCAAGAGTAATTGTCCTTAAAGTTATGTTTAAAATAGAAGAATTTAGCCAGGTTTCAGAGTATAAAGTCAATACCGACAAATCAGAATTGCTGTGGTAATGTCCCCAGTCGTCCCCAACAACATTAGCATATGACTTTAGGATATTCACGGGTTGCTTCAAATATTTGGGAGTCAAGCTCTATAGATCCAGGTAAATGGTATGAATAAAGTAACAAACCATTATTTAAAGAATTACAAGATCTTGTCGCCCAATGGATGAAGCTCCCCCTAACCATGTCTGGCAGAATAGGGCTAATAAAAATGGTAATATTCTGAAAATGACTTGACCTATTCCAAATGATTCTAGAAGTCATTTATAAATCTGACCTTAATTTTGTAAATTCCCTCATATTTGCCTTTATTTGGGCAAACAAAAAACATATACTAAACTCCCTCAGAATGATAAGCTCTATAAATTCCGGAGGTATGGCTGTTTCTAATTTGGAATATTACAGCTGGGCTGCTCAAGCAAAATATGTTCAGGACCGGCTCACAGAACAAGACCACTGTACCATTCCTAACTTAGAAGGGCAGGTTATTGCACCTTGGTCACTTAAAATGTTGCCACATTGCAAAGGGATAACTATCTTAAAGATTATACTTTAATGAGACAACCATTGGTGGCGTAGATAAAAATTTGTAGCAAACTGGGTGCCAATTATGAAATCACCCTCTCCCATAGAGGAATTCAGATTTTCCAGCAGGACTCAGTACAGAAGCATTTAGAATTTGGAGACGGCTAGGGTTTAATACTATATCACAGGTCCTTGATGAAGGAAGAAGTGGGGTCTGTGCATTTGTAAATTTGCAAACACAGTTTTGAATACCGCACTCCCACCACTTTGCCTATCTGCAGATGACGCATTATGTTAGTTTGTTACAACCTCAAAAGCTCCCTGGAGCTACCAATGGAATCAACAGAATGTTAAATTTAACTGCTCAGGGAGTGACTTCCATATCTCCAACGTATAAAATACTTCTTGTACAAAGTAATGATGTTATGTCACAATGTGTTAGTGGTAAATGGACAGAGCTACTAGGTAGTGATGTGTCAGTTACCCTAGTACAACAGAGTATGCATAAAGTGAGGAAAGCTACTATCTCACCTGAAAATAGAGAGTCACATGTTAAACCACTTGAAAAGGTATATATTTCACCAAAATTTAACTGGGTAAGTGTTGGTGCTTTTTCGCCTAACCACGTCTTAAATGTTAGTTTCCTGGCCTGCAATATTACATTAAAATGAATAGCAGTGCATGTTTAGGAATTGTTTTGAGGTTTAGGTATATAACACCTTGAAAAGATAGTTCAACTGTAAGATTACAAGTGGATTTCAACCAGTGCATCACCATACCCCAGAATGTATACAATTTAGGACATTCCCAGATCATGTGTGTTATATCTGCCTCTAGTGATAAGCACTTTGGGCAACACCCTGAGGTCTTAGTGTCCCATTTTTTATACAATTTTGGTGAAATATATGCATTTTCAAGTCTTTATCAGGTTTAGAAGGGGGTCTTTATCAGGCTTAGAAATAACACACACATTCACTTCCATGAAGCACTGTGATAACTTACTCTTAACTTTAATGATCATATTGAACAGTTTGGTAAATGTACCCGGAATCTTAAATTTGAAAATATTATAAAATTCCCCTGGGAGTCTGTATGATCCTGGAGTCTTTTCCAATAGCAATTCTCCAATAGCCTTAACCACCTCATCTGCATCTATGGGGTCAATCAGGATCTATAATTGATCCTCTGAAAGTTTTAGAAGAACAACTTTTTGTTGAGATGTGTTAACTACTTGGCCCTGATATAAGTTGGAGTAATAGTTTTTAAATGCTTTTTTGAATCTCAGTACTCTTGGTTTAAGTTATATTATTAGTCTTTATCCCCGAAATGTAATTATTACCCCTTGACAATTTTGTAAGCTTGCTGAGAAACCATCCAGTTTTATTACCATATCGGTAATATTTTGATTGAAGGGCACTCATGGTTCTAGCAGATTCTTGCATGAGAGTCATGTCTCTTAATAACATGACCTCTTTATATTTGTTCCTGTTAGTCTTGTTGGGGTTGCATAGGTATCTGTTTCTAGCATTCACCAATTTTTTTAATAGTAGTTTCTCTTTCTGCTGTCTCTTTTTCTTTATCCCTGCTACATATGATGTTAACAATCACATCCTTGCATCCGAGACTATCACCTCTTCTCATGCTAGACTGCAGGACTGCTCCCGTGCAGCACCTAGCCTCTACATATGCAGCAACTACCCTCTACATATGATGTTAACAATCACATCTTTGCATCCCTGACTATCACCTCTTCTCATGCTATACTGCAGGACTTCTGTTGTGCAGCACCTATTCTGTGGAACACTCTCCCTCGTGCTGTCAGGCTTTTCCCTAATCTTTCTTCCTTTAAATGCTCCATGAATACTTTTCTGTTCAGGGAAGCCTACCACCCAACTCAATAATAAATTAATTTCACTTAACTAACATTTCCCTCATCTAAGTCTGCATTAACATCTTTCTCAATCTTGCAGTCCTCACCTCCTGTTTCTCAACCTCCTACCCTTCTATATTGTAAGCTCCCATGGGAATAGGGCCCTCAATTCCTCCTGTATGTGTTTGTAAATTTTGTCCTGTCGCTTACAAGTTTTATATCATTGTTTTATTTAAATGATTTGTATCCATTGACAGCGCTGTGGAACATGCTGGCGCTTCATAAATAAAGTATAATAATAATAATCACATCTGACTTTCTTTCTTGCTGTAGAACTACTATTTGTCAAAAGGCGTTCTGTTGAGATGTGTCAACTACTTGGCCCTGATATAGGTTGGAGTAATAGTCTCAAAATGCTTTTTGAATCTCAGTACTCTTGGTTTAAGTTATATAATTAGTCCTGAAATGTAATTATAACCCCTTGACAATTTTGCAAGCCTGCCGAGAAACCGTCCAGTTTTATTACCATATCAGTAATATTTTGCTTGAAGGGCACTCATGGTTCTAGCAGACTCTTGCATGATAGTCATGTCTCTTAGTAACTTGACCTCTTTATATTTGTTCCTGTTAGTCTTGTTGGGGTTGCATAGGTATCTGTTTCTGGCAGTCAACAATTGTTTTAATAGTAGTTCCTCTTTCTGCTGTCTCTTTTTCTTTATCCCTGCTACATATGATGTTATGAATCACATCTAACTTCCTTTCTTGCTGCCTTAACAATTCTCAAAATACAATTTGTATACCTGTGAGCAGTAGCTCCTGGAAGACATCTTCTCCTTTACTTTCACCTAAATACATATTCCTCAAAATGGAGTCACCCACTGACAGTCTTTTCCTCAAAAACACATCCGCAGTTCTTACCTGTGTTATCTTACTTGGAGAATCAGCTACTACAAGATTTGACTTACATGTTACAGCTTCAGAAGGCTCAGTATTCTCCTTATCACAGGTGTGTTCAGCAAGAGCAGCATATGAGTTTTACAATGGCAAAGGTTGAGGACAATGTTTCTGGTCTACTGCTCTAACTCTTCCAGAGTCTACAGTAAGTCAATGAAAAGGTTTTCTTTGCAGACTGAATATCCCTGAATAACTCTGGAAATAACTCTGATATACTTATTTAGTTGATCCATTTTTAGCTTGCTTGATCCCTTTTTAGCTAGTAGAGCTAATGTAGAATACTTTCAATAGCCCTTCAGAAGGATAGGGTGGGGTCCCTCCTAATTGATCACCTATGTAACACATTCTAATTGTTATCTAACTGCAATAATAAAAATCATAATAGAAAATAATGCAAAATA
This sequence comes from Bombina bombina, assembly GCF_027579735.1. NCBI lineage: Eukaryota > Metazoa > Chordata > Amphibia > Anura > Bombinatoridae > Bombina > Bombina bombina. The sequence goes on from NC_069502.1 coordinate 750,014,076, forward strand.
ACTCTACTCTCTGTTACTGTAGTGAAAATATAATTCACAGTCTTACCACCATGTAGGTATGAGAATGTTAGCTAGTAACTGTACATGTATAGCCATGAGTCTTGTCCAAGAGAGCTTGTGGGTAGACCAGACAGTGCCAAAAAACTTGAAAGCTCTATTGAAAGGCCCCAACATACAGGCAGTTAGACTGGTGAAGGGTACACACCAAGGTTCAGGGATAGTGATATGGCAATGTTTTGAATTATTAGGCCAAAACAAGATAAATTCCTGTATATAATCTGTATGGACCAGACTTCTGACAAGTAAAGGTAAGTACTGGACTATGAAAAGTCAGATAGTTCTGTAGCTAGAGATGTTTGTTATCAGTGAATTGATCCACAAGGAAAAGAATGGTGAAGAAAAACTGGAGAATAAAGAGCAGTTCTCTATTAGCGCTACTTCTACATTAAAGGACCACTAAAGTCAAAATTAAACAATTTTAAACAATTTTCCAGTTCACATCTATAATCTAAATATGCAGAATCTTTTTATATGCACACTTTCTGAGGCCCCAGGTCCTAGTGAGAATATACATATATGCATTTTGTGATTGGTTGATGGCTGTCACATGATGCAGTGGGAAGGAAAATTAAACTCATCTCATGTAACATTCAAACTAAGGGCCAGATTACAAGTAGAGCGCTATTTAATGCCCCCGTTCTAACAGCCTGATGAAACAGTGTGTTACACTGACAAACGCGTTGCTGTTGTTTTTACTATTATTACATTTTTACATTTTTTAAATTCTCCATTTGCTGCCGATTACATTTCTTCCTTTTTGGGCTTTGGCCTGACATATCCATTTGGCTCCTCTCAAGCACCTCTTTGGACTGCCGGTTGGATCTTTGGCGTACTGATCCATATCCACTTTATTATCTTGGGTATCCCTGGACTCTCCCTGGCGAGACGAGGACCTCCATCAGTGAAATCTATCTATTGTGGTTTACCGGACGACGTGTGGTTCCGGACTGCGATCACTGCACTTTGATGTGCGCAACAACTTGTGAGTAGGATTCCTCTGTTCATACTGTTGTTTTGCTCTTATCACATTTGATTTGCACCATGTGGCGCCCTCTATATATTTTCTTCTAGATTTTCCATCTGTGTTCCTGGCATAACACTCTGGAGGAGCAGCCTACCTTATTTGGAAATATTGCCTACCACATATATCCTTTGGGTATTAATATCCGGACTTTGCTGGACCTGATAAACTAACTACATATACTGGACTAATATAGTTCATATATATCATCATCCTATTGTTATTTTTAATTTTCGAATTGTCCTTTCTAATCTGAATTCGGTTTCCATCCGTCAGGAGTTAGGATCTCTATTTGTTACAAAGTATTTTTGCCTTATATATTTTTATATAGTTTTTTATATAGTACTTTATTATCCACAGTATTTACCGTAAATACCTCTCTTAATTGTACTATACTTAAGATTTTTATCGTGTCATTTTTGCCCTAGGCGCCTCTTAGTAGTACTCTGGTGACGCTGGTGTCTCCAGTTGTACTAATTGTTGTCTTAAATTGTGTATTTACTGTAAATATTTCACATTCCAATGTTCTGCACATAGTATAATATTTTCTATGTATTTATAAATAGATATTCCTATATATATCTGTATATACCTATATATAATCATCTATATATATAGGTATAGATATATATTGTACCAAAAATCCATCCGATATATGCAGAAATATGTATTCCTAATAAATATGTGAAGAACATTGGAATGGTAAATAATCATATTTTCATGTGGGGTTAGCACACTTGAGAATATGCAATCTGATTTGCCCCCTAATGGTGTTAGGTTTTTTTTTAGCTTTTTTTGTTCCATTCTAATGGGGAATAGGTTATTGCGTGCGCCATATTGTAAGTTTGGCTTTTTGCGTGCTTACTTCTATCGCAGTTAACGCTCAAATGTTAAATATCACTCCACTTGTAATCTGGCCCAGTATGTTCTATTTTTGCCTATCTTTAATATATGTTTGGAAAATGTTATCAATTAATGAAGTTACTTAAGTGTCTGAATTGCGATTCCCATTAATTGGTAGGCGTGACTTTAAAAGAAAAAAGAAAATGGCATGAAGAATAACGTAAGGACATTTATTCTTTCAATAAGTGAGCTTTATTATCTTTCAAAATGTATACAAGGCTATCAAGAAGATCTTATATAGTTTCTTCTTGACATGTATAATTGTATTGTTTAACATACTATTAGAAAATATTGTCATCTATATTAATAAAGTATTAAAAAAAGGATATTTTTTTTGGTGTGCGTATAATAAATGCTAAACATCTAATAGTAATAGTTCCCACAGTTGTTTCCTTATTCTATTTGAAACATGCCGTCATTGTGCACTCCTCTGATATGAGCAGTCCAATAAGGGCTCTAATACAGTGTTAATGTCCCCTCACATAATTATGGTGCCTTTTTTTAATTCCAGAAGATTGTTTATTAGTTTATGTATAAAGAGCACCTGATTAGTATTTGTGCTGTACACATTTAGTAGCGTGATTGGTCTATTATATATAAGGCCTATAAGAATCAGGTATCTACCCTTTTCATCTGTTTCTTTATGGAGAAGGTGGAAAGGGATTTTTCTTTGGAACAGTACGTGAGAATATTTTGCAAAGTGGGTTTCTTGCATAAATACATGTTCTCCATATAGATCTTATATGTAGCAAATTGAGCCCTTTAACATTTTGGGATATTATATTAAGTCTTTATAGGGATATTGTAGGTGTATGTGAGGTGTGTGTAGCAGACATAGGAATAAGCTATAATTGAAAGTAAATATCTCATGATGAAGTTGAGGAATAAACTGAGGCCATATTGTCCACTTACCAAGTCGTTTTGATGGTAGGCACTCAATCCTGAGAAAAATGAAGGTTGCGTCATTAGGGGAGAAGCAGGGTATAGCCAGAGAAGACAAGATAAAGTGTAGGTACCATGACCATCTAAATAATAACAAAAAATAACATGTAAGAACAAACAATAATGAATAACCAACTGAGTCAGTCTAGTGAAGTGTAGCAAAGTACTTAAAGAAATATAGATCATCACTAGTAGCATACTTTGTATAGTAACTAAGTATCGGCTACATTTTACAATGAGGGGGAGAATCATGTAGTTTAACTGAAAAGTACAGCAGCCACTCTCTAAACCTTAAAGGGACATTATACACTCATCTTTTCTTTGATGATGATCTATTTATATAGCCCATAAAGTTTTTTTTTATATTTTTTTATAGTTTTGCTTATTTTTTTATAACATTGCTCTGATTTTCAGACTCCTAACCAAGCCCCAAAGTTTTAGGAGAATACTGTCAGATACCTACTCCAGCTTGCTCCTGTTTGTGTAAAGGGTCTTTTCATATGCAAAAGAAGCGGGAGGAGTGGGGTGTCTTATTTCCCACTTGGAATTTCCAGCTACCTTTTCAACAGAGCTAAACTGAGAGCTTCTAAGTACGTTTTTAAATGGTTTTATACTGGATTTCTATATCGGTATCTGTGCATCTTATCTTTATAGGTATGTCTATTAGATGCAGTTATATGAAAATTGGTGTATACTGTCCCTTTAAAGGGATACTAAACCCATTTTTTCTTCCATGATTTAGATAGAGCATGTAATTTTAAACAACTTTGTAATTTACTCCTATAATAATTGTTTCTTCATTCTCTTGGTAACTTTATTTGAAAAGCAGAAATGTAAGCTTTGGAGCCAGTCAATTTTTGGTTCTGCACCTGGGTAGCTCTTTGTGATTGGTGTGCTAAATTTATCCCTTTAAATAGAGTATTTAGTGCAGTATTTAAAAAGTTTCTCATTAATTTGTAATATTGATACAAAAGAGGGAGTGCATTGTAGATAAGAAGAAGGGGGTATAGTGAAGTCTAATAGATTTCTCTGGTACAGATATGAAAAACCCAGAGGTTAGATAAAATAAGTAACTATATGTGATTAGGGACTAGGGAAAATATAATGATAATATTAAATAGAGAAAAGGTCATTCAACCTCTAAATTAATCTATAAACAGTGTCTGCTTGGTAGTAAAGTATAAACATTACTGTACAACATTTAATTTGTACTAGTTTTAAGAATGATTAATATATCATACAGGTTGCCAAACTCCCTGAGGTGTTGGATTGAGCGAGTGTTTTGCCAATTTCTTCCTGAACTATGTTTTTTTTTGTGGTCACTTTAGTACAAGATTGTCTTTGAGGCTTTGGACGGTTGGATGTTAGATTTGTCCTCTGGTCATCTGTAAATAGGAAAAAAGGAAAGGATGGTTGGTCTATTCCCAGTTGACTTAAAAAATTCTTCTATATCATCCAGATTTTGATATGTAATAATTTGATTGTCCTTTTCCACGTCAAGACAAAAAGAAAAGTCCCATCTATATTTAATCCCCAGATCTTGAAGATGCAGTGTCGTATATATCTAGCATTTATATTTTTAGCTAGAGTCTGGGGACACAGGTCTGGAAACACTTGAAGGTTACTATCTTCAATGGTAAGTTGCTTTATTTTCCAAGAGGCCGATAACACTTTCTTTTTGCCCTCAAAGCAATGGCATTTAAGAATTAAATCTCTAGGAGGTGCTGATTATTTTGGTTGTTGTCTTAGGGCCCTATGTGCCATATCTAGTTTTAAGTCCCATTCTGTTGTTTCATTCAAGTTGCCAGTTGAGGGTGCGTTATCTTCTCGGGTACATCTCTTATTCTAAGATTTCGCCTGCGTCCCCTATTATCTAAGTCTTCAAGCTGAGACTGTAGTTGGGTGATAATAGAAGTTGAGACTGCAGTTGTTCAGTTAATAATTCAGTTTCTGTTAAAGTGTCAGCTTCTTCCTATAATTTTTCTGCTCTGTGACCTAGGTGAGATATGTCGGATTACAAATCCTTTATATCCTTTATAAGCTGCCCAACATGTAAAAGTAGCTTTGAAAAAGCCTTCTTGGTGGGAAGAAGTTTGAGATTTGCTTTAGTGGTTGGAGCAGTATCTCTTCTACTTGATCTGTTTGTATTTCAGATGAGGACTGGAGTTCTGTGAGGTTATGTTTCAAGTGATTTAAAAAATGAGTTCAGCTTAGAGCTTACCACCATTGCATTATCTATAGATTTAGATGCCTTATTCCGTTTACTAGACTCTTTGGAAGCCATATTGTAATTGCAACTTAGATTCACGTAGTAACAAATGGTATATAAAGTATTATATGGAAGAGTGTCCCAAGCTTTAAACAAATAGTTTACTTTAATAATATTGAGATTACAATACTGTTTGATAAAATGTGCGTTTCTTTTATATCTTCTTTCAACTTCACATTAGGTTATATACAAGTCAGTCCTTTCTCAGAACTTCGACTAATACTCCTTCAGGCCTTCTAGTGAGATCTTGTATATGGCAGATGAGTACATTGCACACTTAGAAGTTAATAAAGGCCTTATCAATTATATCAGACATGCATTGCCAGATCCTCAAAAATAATGTTTGCTACAGATAGACTGTAAGAAAATTATAACTCTTAATTCAGATGTGGTTAATTGCAGTAGAAGTTTCCAATACAGTCCAAAAGAGGAAAAAATGCACTGCAAAGCTTGACTGTATATTAAAAGAATGTCTTTATTCCAGGTTGCAGTAAAATCATTTAGGAGATAAAATCCTTAGACATGGTGAACACCATGACCTGTCTGACGCGTTTCAGCTTGTCAGCCGTAAGCATAGACTGGTCTGTGTTCACATTGGGTCTAATTTAAAGGCATAATTAATATCAATTAAGTAATTAAAAACATGACATGTCTAATTAACCCAGAAAAAAAATAGAGTTCCAAGAAGAGTAACAAAAGCTCTTTTCAATTTAAAATGTGATTAATCCTTTATTTGAAAAAGTTAAAAATACATATCATAGCAGCATCCAGGAGACAAAAAAGACCATCCCCATGTAAGAACACAGACTTACGCGTTTCGGCGGTACTTCGCCGTAATCATAGACGATATGTGACATCATATGCAATACAAATTTAAAGGGCAAAAACCCTTCCAATAAGCTAATTAAAAACACACCCAATAATCATGTTAATGGTCTCAATCTCAAACAAGGAACATAATACATATTTTAACAATCTGAGCTGTTCTAACAGAGTACACTAACTAAATACTAACAAGTCATTAAGTATATTTAATTCCTCTATACAAAAGAATAATAGCACAAATAAATACATACATAAATCTATGAATAAATAAATACATAATTTGATCTTTATATACAAAGGTAACAAACAATTAAATAATACATGGATACATAGTGAATGCATATATATAATTTCAGAATCATTACGAAAGAAAAACAGTTTAACTAAATGAGTTACTGTGAAAGAGAGGGATTTCAGCACTCTTTTATTTCCCCATGAAGCTAACCAAAGACATACGAGTGCTGCCAGCATTGCTGCAGCGGTTGAAGGGGTGGGGGGTCAGCCTGTCAGTGCTCAGACCATATGCCGCACACTGCATCAAATTGTTCTGCATGGCTGTCGTCTCAGAAGGAAGCCTCTTCTAAAGATGATGCACAAGAAAGCCTGCAAACAGTTTGCTGAAGGCAAGCAGACTAAGGACATGGATTACTGGAACCATGTCCTGTGGTTCCAGAAACCAAGATAAACGTATTTAGTTCAGATGGTGTCAAACGCGTGGCGGCAACCAGGTGAGGAATACAAAGACAAGTGTGTCTTGCCTACAGTCAAGCATGGCGGTGGGAGTGTCATGGTCTGGCCTGCATGAGTGCTGCTGACCAAAACATGTCTCCAGACCTAGACCCTATTGAGCATCTGTGGGGCATCCTCAAATGGAAGGTGGGGAAGTGCAAGGTCTCTAACATCCACCAGCTCTGTGATGTCATCATGGAGGAGTGGAAGAGGACTCCAGTGGTAACCTGTGAATCTCTGGTGAACTCCATGCCCAAGAGGGTTAAGGCAGTGCTGGAAAATAATGGTGGCCACACAAAATATTGACACTTTGGGCCCAATTTGGACATTTACACTTAGGGGTGTACTCACTTTTGTTGCCAATGGTTTAGACATTAATGGCTGTGTGCTGAGTTATTTTGAGGGAACAGCACATTTACACTGTTATACAGGCTGTACACTCACTACTTTACATTGTAGCAAAGTGTCATTTCTTCAGTGTTGACACATGAAAAGATATAATAAAATATTTACAAAAATGCGAGGGGTGTATTCACTTTTGTGAGATACTGTATATATGTATATATATATATATATATATATATATATATATATACTATCCAGGTAGATGTCAATAAATAACTTCATAATAACATAGATAAATTGAAACACTAGATTTTGTATGGAAATAAATTAACATATTTTATAAATTAATAAAAACATGTAATCATGACATTGTACCCATGTTTTAATGCAGTAACATTGAATTTAACAAAAAAAAAATTGTCCAATTAATTGCTTTGGTTTAACCCTTCCTATAACTTTGACGATTAATTATCAGTAACTCATATATCACTCATATTCAAACTCATGTTTAATAATATATATTAATGTGTATTGTTATGTATAGTATAGAAGTGTACAATGGTGACTCTGATAGTAATATATTGATATATTTTATTTTATTTTGTTTTAATAAATCTTTTATATATATTTTTTTTTTAATATTTTTTTATTGAGGTTTTTAGTTTGTACAATAAACATCACAAACCATATGTCCATACACAGAAGGAGCAAACACTGAAAAGACTGTACAATCCAACTAATTAAAATGCTATACGTGCACATTTTATCTGATAGTCATAATATAACCTGAAGCCTTAGTTAGAGAGATAATGGTATTAGAGTAACACAGTAAATAGGAGGCTACGGATATGTATCTTTAAGTAAGGGTCCATGTGATAATCTTGTGGAATCCTTTGTAAGGAGGAATTCAACGTTGACACTCAAAAAAAAGAAGAGTTGGGAAAAAGATAGTTAAATATTTACAACATTAAGCATATGGAAAGACATATTCAAAGGGAACCTCATTTTGAATAGGGTTACATAATTTCCAGCATTACACCAGGTAAATTGTGTACCTAGAGATGGAAGGAAAGGTGGAATGGTATAGGGGAGGGCCTTTATCAATAGATGGAAGTGCTCTTAGACCATTTATAAGGCTCCTGTAGTAGCTGAGAAAGTTAATACAATAAAGGGTCGGGAACTTTCAGGACGCATATGAAGGGAACCTCTATCATCTCTCAACAGGTGAGGGAATAGTATAGCTTCTAGCCTCCAATACAGATAATAAAATGAAGCAGGTATTTGAGTTGTGTAGGATACATAATAAATGATGTGCTTATGGGTAAATACATATATAAGGCTAGTAGTTAGAAGGGGCGTGGGAGAGCATAGATTGTTTATGTATGGGATAGTAGGGTGATGAGGTTTCTAGGGACTTATGAAGGGGGCTGCTTAGAGTGGGAGATAGAATTATGAGCACCAATAGTTAATTTATCCCTCAAGGTGGTATCATCTGAGAATAATGTAAGGGCGTAGTGAAGGTGTGTTGGAAAAGTACATAAGGGAAACAGCGGGCAAGAGCCGCTCATATGATGAGGGTTTGATACAGCCTGATGCTATGCAATATTTAAATGTTGATAGAAGTATAGAAGGGTATTTAGCTGAGGCTTAAAGAGGGGGGTATCCTAGGATTATGTGCTCAGACCTCTGTAAGTTAATTATCCGTTTGCAGATCTCTGCAAAGATAAGCTAGAAGATAGGTGGGCATAGAGAAGGGCTTTAATGTCTCCTCACCCTGTGGTCTGTGTGAAGGAAGGAACTGAGGCTAAAAATAGGTGGATACAGGATGGGTAGTCATTTGTAGGTGTGATGGGGTTCATAATATTAGAGACAATAGGGATATGCCTCTCAAACCACTAGATTATATGTAGTAGAAGTATGGGGAACTGAAAATCATGGCAGGCCTTGCTAGATGCTTTACGTACGTCGACATGGTGTTACTGAATGTGAGCATGTCTCGAGTTGGGATAGGTTTATTGAAACTGGTGAGTTTGTGAGTGTTAGTCGTTTCTATCTAGGTGTCCCACTGTTCTTAAAAGCTCATAATAAGAAATTGGAATCCAAACTAAGCCCTTCATATGGGCAGCTTTGCAAGAGAGGTATGAGGGCTGTATCCCACATATAATTCAGGGATATCCAGAAGATGTACCTAAAATAAAAAATTAAAAAAAAACCAGAAAGAAAAAAAAGACGACTAATAAGGGAGACATTGCCAAGGTAGTAGGTAAAATACAATCTGAGTTCAGTAACTGAAGTTCAATATATGACAGATTTCTATGTACTGTGGACTTTATAATAGCAGTAAATTCTAATAGTTCTTAAACTACTCACAACCTGGGAGCATCTGAAAGCATTATACATGTGCACCAACATATGCTGAGACTTAGGGCCTTCTGTAACATGGGAAAAGTCTGCTAGATCATGCAGAGATCCTCTCTAGCCAACTCCTAACCGACATCTAGTCAGCATGAAGCAGTGTGGATCATGATCGTCGGATGTAATGGGAGTCCAAAGACCACAGTTCTTTTAAGTCCCTTAGATCGCAGAGAGGCAGCAGCCAAATCGACCCGATTCTATACTCCTTCCCCACGTGGCTCTTGTGGAAGTTATTTAGAGATCCCTGTATCTGCCTGGAGGGACCGGCCGCATCTCCCCGGTACATACCCAGGGATGGGAGAGCAGATTGGGACGCAATATGGGGATCCTGGCTGGGAGGGGGAGAGTGTTGTTGGAGCTCCCGTGTAGCCTGCAGCGGTATACCTTTAGTGGAGCGTGAAGAGCCATCTGTGTAGCGTAGCAGTGTTCCACCATCCGTTTTGAGAGCCGTGGCACTGACAGCAGTCTCTCTAAAGATCTCGGTCTTCGATATCAATGGGTGCTGTGAGATGAGCAGGTCTGTACTCGGTCCCTTAGGTGTAGTATCACAGAGTGGAGGTAGACTGTCACCATCTTGTAAACACGTGTGCTCAACAGTGATCAGGGGATCATTAAGCATTCTTTCAGCTTTACGGCTTATTTCCTTCAACAAAACTGCTACTAGTGAATAAAATTCCTCCATCATGGGTCATTTGTATCATGGCCGTCACCCGGCAAGATATTGAGCTGGGGGGGGGGGGGGGGTGGGTGTTGTTGTTGTGATGAACTATGCCGTTGTAGATAGTTTCGGTCAGTATATGTCTTCTGGTATCGGATTTACAAATTGAATGGAATCATCTTACTCAGGGTGCCTTTCTCAGTGGATATTTGGGAATCTTTTTGCGAGATGAGGTAGTAAATAATAGAAAAGTAGTAGATTATGAAGATGACCGTGAGAGCTTCAGCAGTTAGCGTCCGACCATGGCTGCAGCTTAGACACTCCCCCCTCTTTTATAAAAGTTGATCTTATGAGAAAAGGGGTTGCTATCTCCAAGAAGAAAGGTATATTCAAGCCAACCCATAAACAGGTTGGTATATGATAGGGAAAATTTAGCACCCATCGCTGTACCTCTCTTCTGGAGATAGCAAACACCCTCAAAAAGAAAATAATTGTGTTCCAAAAGGAACTTGATAGATCTCAAAATATAATCTTTGGTTTCATCACTATAATCAGTCATAAGATCCAAGAAAAAATGAACAGCTGTGATCCCTAAGGTATGAGGAATGGAAGTATACAACGCAGTAACATCTACCATTAACCAGCTCATTGTTTCATCAACCTTCACAGATTCCACCAAAGTCAACATATGGGTTGTATCTCTCAAATAACTGGGAAGGGACATAACCAAAGGCTGCAGTATATTATCAACCCACTCAGAAAGATGTTCATCGAGTGAGCCAATACACGCAACGATGGGACGTCCCATAATATCATCCCAACTATTGTGGACTTTCAGCAGGTGATAAAAAATGTGCATTATTGGATCAATAACAAATAGATAGTCAAATGTGTTTTGATCAATGACTCCCATATAAATAATGTCATCAAATAAAGATTTTAAACCAGTTTTAAAATGTCTAGTAGGATTATTTTGTAAGGACATATATGATCTCTGATCGCTCAATTGTCTGTGAGCCTCTCTGATATAAAAATGTCTGTCCATCACCACAATGGTGCCACCTTTGTCTAACTGTTTTATGACTATAGACATATTACCTTGTAATGATGTTATAGCTTCTCTTTCTTTTCTAGACAGATCTGAATGGCTTGCATTGTGGTGGCATCCAGACTGTTCAAATCCTCCAAGACTCTCTTATGAAAATTCTTAAGGGGTTTCCCTCTGAACTGGACTGAACTGGATAAAATCTTGATTTATATTTCATACCTGATTTAGTTATTGATTCCTCTATGGACATGTCTAATTAACCCCTTATGTGTGTTACGTTTTGATGTATCTTAGTACTATATTATTTCCCTGGAAAAGAACAACAGAATATATCTGTGAGATATATTCATGCTATTGTGATAATTAAAAGTTAAACTACTCTATTTCCAACAAGAAAATATAGAGATACAATATATGTTCTAAAATAGCTCATTTATTCACTAAGCTATGTGTTATGTGCAAAGCCTGATATGCAAAAACCATTTGTATTTTTCTATTAGTTGTTAAACCCTATATAACCTAGTAGGTACGCTACATAGTTGTATTATGGGTGTAATATTGTATACATTTGTCCTTGCAATTTCAATAGGATATCCAAAGAATAATATCCAAAGAATAATCACAACCCTGATATAAGAAAAAATAAATTAAAGATTAAACAAATCCTATACATTTTGTTTGTTGTATCTTTTACATATACAGTATATATATATATATATATATATATATATATACATATATATATATCTTACTTTACACTTTATTTCCAAAAGTTTAAGATATCATATCTCACATTGAGTCCCTCATGGATCCTAGTGTTTAGGTGAAAAATCCAATAGATCTCTCTTTTACTTAAGATTTGTTCCCTATCTCCCCCTCTGTTGCTAATATATGGGTTTTTTTGCGATGGTCCACTTGAAGTTATCTAGTTTCCTATGATGTTGTTTGATGAAGTGTTTAGCAATATTGGTATGGTAGTCTCGATTGTGATTCTTACAGGTAATATTGGAGATATGCTCCCTAATTCTGACCTTTACTTCTCTGGTTGTTTTTCCAATGTATTGAATATTGCATAAGTTGCATGTAATAAGATATATTACATATTATGATCTGCAATTATTGCATGTCTTCATCTGGTGTTCTCAATTAGTCACAGAAGACACAAAAGTTTTACCTGTTTGCACATATTGGCATGCTTTGCAGCTGCTCGGGGCACATCTATATGTACCATTTTGTGTGAGCCATGAATTTGTGGATTTGATTTTTACATTATAAGTTGGACTTAAACATAGAAACATAAATATTGACGGCAGATAAGAGCCATAGGCCCAGCAAGTCTGTCCGATATTACCTAACAGTATAAACTTATCTAGTTCGTAGGATAGCCTTATGCTTGTCCCAGGCATTTTTAAAGTCCCCCACATTGTTTGTCATTACAACCTCTTGAGGAAGTTTATTCCATAAATCAATCACTCTTTCTGTAAAGAAGTGCTTCCTCAAATTACTCCTGAATCTATTACCCTTCAGCTTGAGATCATGACCCCTTGTTCTTGAATTTTCCATTTTATGTTAAATACCCACAGCCTCAGTTTTACTAAGCCCTTTAACGTACTTGAAAGTTGCTATCATATCACCTCTTTCCCTTCTCTCCTCTAAGCTATACATATTTAGGTAATTGAGCCTATCCTGGTAAGTTTTATTCTTTAGATCATGTACCATTTTTGTAGCCCTCCTTTGCACAGATTCAAGTTTGTTAATATCCTTCTGAAGATATGGTCTCCAGAACTGCACACAAACAATACTCAAGATGAGGCCTAACTAATGATCTATAAAGTGGCATAAGAACCTTACTATTTCTGCTGCAAATACCTCTATCAATACATCCAAGCATTCTGCTGGCCTTACGGCATTACTACATTGTTTAATAAGTTTTAAATAATAATAGTCAGTAAAGTGTCATTGAGTCTGTAATTAACATTTGGACTTTTCGTCCCTAAATGCATTATTTTACACTTTGCTGTGTTAAACTTTAGATTCCAGTCATTTGTCCAATCCTCCAATTGTTGTATATCACTTATCATTTCGTCACCCCCCCCCCCCCCGGAGCATCCACTCTATACAAATTTTTGTATCTTCTGCAGACATACTTTCTCCTTTAGACCTTTGCAGATATCACAGATAAATATGTTAAACAAAACAGGGCCCAGAATGAACCCCTGAGGAACACCACAAGTAACAGCCCCCTCTGCTGAATGAACTCCATTTACTATGACACTTTGTTTTCTGTAATTAAGCCAGCATTCCACCCAGTTCACAATTTTTGAGTCTAGAACAAGGAGATACAGTTTGTTAATTAGTTTGTTGTGTGGGACGGTGTTAAATGCTTTGCTGAAATCTAGATATGCTACATCAACTGCTCCACCCTTTTGTTACATAATCAAAGAAGTCAATTAGATTAGTCTGACATGATCTCCCTGAAGTAAAACTATGCTGATTTTGGTCCTCTAAATTGTTTGTCTTTATGTAAGTCATAATTCTTTCTTTTAAGAGGCTTTCCATTAATTTCCCTACTACTGAAGTTAAACTAACTGACCTGTAGTTTCCAGATTCTTCCCTACTGCCCTTTTTATGAAGAGGTTTTACATTTGCTATTCTCCAATCACCTGGAACAGCTCCTGTTAATAGTGACTGATTAAACAGATCAGTTAATGGGACAGTTAGCACTGATCGCAGTTCTTTTAAAACCCTTGGATGAATATTATCAGGACCCACTACCTTTTTAACATTTATTTTTGATAATGCTAACAAAACCTCATCCTCTGTAAAAAGATTAGTGTTAAGGTTGTCTCTATTTTTCGTAGCATCCCTTAATGTAAACATTTTATCTTCACAATCTTTTGTGAAAATAGAACAGAAGTAATCATTGAGACAGTCTGCAATTTACTTATCTCCTTCTATTATTCTACCATCAACTGATTTCAATTTTACTATTCCTACCTTATTTTTTCTTCTTTCACGGATATATTTAAAGAATGTTTTGTCCCCATGTTTTACTGACGGTACTATCTTCTCTTTTACATGAGCTTTAACCTTCCTAATAGACCTTAGATCCTTTAGTTTTTGGTCTGTTGTTAACATGGGTAAATGTTTGCATATAATGTTGCAAATGTGATAATATTGATTTGAATATTGGGTTACAAAATTAATTTTACTTGAATTCCGTGTGTTTTGAATTCTTTGACTATATTGTAAAATGTGCTTTCTTTCAATTTGAGACACTTGAAATTTTGCCTTTTTTATTGTTCTGGAGGAATATGCCCTCTCTTTTAGTTGTGTCTCGAGTTGTTTAATCTGCATAATTTAGTCTTCATGATTGGAAAAATTACATTTGATTCTTAACATTTGTCCTTTCGCTATAGACTGCATTTCTTGGGAGGGTTGATTGCTCCTGGCATGGCATTACAGGAAATTGGTTTCCTATCTATAGATGTGGTAATTTTGTTAGCTGTAATGTTTGCTATTAATCTTAAATCCAGGTAAGGTACCTCAGTGGAATTTGTGTCAAACATGAAATGTAATGATACTTAATTGGAATTGAGATAGTCAATGAAACATAATAGCTCCACATTGTCACCCTGCCATATGAAAATTAGATAGTCTAAAAAGCGACGATAAAAGGTTATATCCTCTATGTTTATTATTATCTCCAAAGATGTGGAACATCTCCCACCATGCCATGTAGAGATTAGCATATGAGGGGGCATATTTCGCCCCCATTGCTGTGCAACATCTCTGGAGATAATAAGTACCTTGATATTCAAAAAAATTATGTCACCCTTAGGATATAGTCACAAAAGGGAGGGGAGAATTGGGTCCTTTTGGACAGAAAATATTTAATAGCCTCCAGTCCCAAGTGATGTTGGATTGAGCTGTATAAGGACGTTACGTCTACTGTAAGCCATTGAAAGGGATTTTCCCATTTCACTTTGTTAAGAAGTCTAATGAAATGTTTTGAGTCACATAGATCTCTAGCCAAATAGACTGTGGTTCCAATAGGGAGTCTATACCCGACACTATAGGGCACCCTTTGACATTTTCCAGACTGTTATGGACTTTCAGGAACATATGAAAAGCCAGAACTTTCTGATTAGTTACATAAAGGTATTGGAAAGTGTCAGAGTCAATGAAGCCCATTTCGACTCCTTCATCCAAAATGCTCCTTAATTGTGTTTTGAATGTGTTAGTAGGATTAGTTGAAAGTACTCTGTAAGAAACTTTGTCTAATTGTTGTCTCTCTGCTTCTTTATGGTAATCTGTGCTGTTCCATACCACTACACTTCCTCCTTTATCAGACTGTTTTATAATGATGTCAGTTCTTGTTTTTAGATTCTGTAGAAGTTTCCAAGCCTGCAGTTTATGTAAAAATGTATGTAGTGAGTAGCCACCATGTACTTACTGGGTATGTTATTGAATATTTATGTTTACCCTTTTTTACAGGGAGTTCAGTGGAGTTGTATCGCAGTCAATATATTCTCTTTATTTTATTAACCCCAGGGACGGAGGGTTTCTCTTGTGCAGAGAAAATGTTGGGCAGATGAAAATGGCCATGTACATACATTTTGTATATGTCACTCCTATATCCAGCCCCATGGTGCTGTTTGTGGTGGCTCTATTGGTAATCAATCATTGTTTTAGGTCCGGCGGTTCCTCATAAGTCTGCTTTGCCTGCAGCTCAATACTGTGTCCAGACTGCCAAGAAGAGCTGTAGAAGCCAGTTGAACTACAGAGCTCCTAACTTATGCGGCCATACTGGAGGCTCGCCCCCTCCCCCCCCCCCCCCTCCCCTGGTTACCCATTATTTTTTTCAGTTGCTACAAAGAATTAAAAGTAATTTATGGTAAGAGCAAAATATGTTGTTTTTTTAAGGTAAGAGCAAAATATGTTGTTGTTTTTTAAGGTGTTAGAGTCATATTAGATGCTGGGGTCCCCAGGTCCCCATAGGTGCTAGGAAAATAGGATTTAATGGACAATTAAATACAGCATAATTGCATAATCAGCAAATGCATAGTAAAAAGGTAATGCAATAACAATTTCAAATGAGCAGTGATTTTTTTCTTTTAAATTTGAAATTTCTTCTATTTGCCAGATCCCCTCTATCATGTGACAACAATCAGCAAATACTTATATTCATATAAACAGTGAACTCTTGCATGTGTTTGGTAGGAGCTGGTGTCTTAGAAAGTGTGAAACAGAATATAAAAGGATAGTGCACTATTTGATAATTTAGGTAAATTGGAAAGTTTTTTTAAAAAAAAATGGTGTGCTCTGTCTGAATAATAAAAGAAACATTTTGACTTTAATTTCCCTTTAAGTCATAGGAGGGTATTTGGCAGTAGAGGGGACCTTAGGGTGGTTCAGGCTTTGAAATGTAAGGTTGGTTATAAAGGTGGGCCATGGGTGCTAGTGGGTTTGCTTTAAGAGGTTGTGTATGGGGAACCAATAGGTGATAGATAGCCCCACACATAATCCCCCCAGAACAACCTTATAGGTGAACGGTGGTTGTACTGGAGATGTCATATGAAGTCATATGTACGGCTGTATGTAGTGTAAGAGGTTTTGAACAGTGACTGCTGTTTGGTGGAACCATGAGAGCTAGCAGGCTTGGATTTGAGAAGGATTTGCAGTAGAAGGACTGGAGTGGTAAGGTGTTAATTATAGATATGCATTCAGGGTTCAGAGGGTGATATATTATTACCATTACCATCCTCTGTATATTACGTTTAACATGTCATGTTCATTGTTTCTTGGTTTTGTCAATATAATTGATATAATAATGATGTTTACCTGGTGTTTCATTTTCACAACTGTGTGCTTGCACATTCTCAGTACATGTATCATTAAGCACAATTTTTTTTGTGAACTAAAATATTGATATTAATGATAAAATAAAATTCAAATGTCTTTTCCGATTCCAATTCAAATAGCTCTTCTTTAAGTATTAGAATTGCTTTGAAATTGATGAAAAAAGGACACAAGATGATTTTTATGTTTTCATGTCTAAAATGAAAACGAACTGTAATCTAGGTCTATAGTGTTAATTTCTAATTTTTGTATCCCATTTCTAATACAAAACGTATAATTCAACAATTGTTTTAATTTTATTTATTTTTTGTTGTATTTGCTGTATCATCTTACCAGTTGTTTTGTAAATTTGCTGAGTATAATCTTTTTATCTCATTTAATCCCTAGGTTTTCTGAACACCATTGTATTTAATGATTTTTGTTTCAATCTTTCTCCCTAGATATTTATCCTTTGTTGTTTCTTTTTACTCTCAATTTTTCCCTCGATAGAGACTATTATTTGCGACTCTATATCTAGCGTAGGAATGGATCTGCTGGGATAGGCCTTTGCATTTATAACACTATGTTACCATGGTAACAGAACCCCAAGGAAACAGATGCTTAAGAGAAGGTTCCCTAGAATCACAATACAATTACCTTTGTGGTTTGTTACATATTGGGTTTAATCACTATGTTTCTCATCTAAATTAAATAGGCAAAAGATAACTCAAATTTCATATACAAAACAGTGTAATTTTATTCTTGAATATTTAAAAAAAATAACATGTTTTTAAACAATCTAATTATATCGCTACATAATTGGCAAACAGATACTTGTTATTTATTTTTAGATGATAGATTTAGTCTGAATTGTAAATTGAATCTAAAAAAAATGTTTGAGACTGTACAGGCTTGATATGCTGTCCTGCAGATGTTTTATGACGTCATATAAAAAGATGTGATTATTTCCGTGCCCACAAATGTACAGTTGTTGCTAAATACATGATATGACTATTGTAGATAATGTGTAATGACTCTAAAAAGCCTCAAACATATTAAAATAACTGTTTCATCTTCCAGGAAATTAGAAAATTATATCCTGGGTTTTTTTTTTTCCTTTTGAGACCATATTTAGCTAACAGGCATTCCTGTTGCAATTTGTTGTCCACTTAATTGGATAGTAGGTGCTGAACCTATGGGCTAAAAAGGGTCACTCCATTGGGAGATATGTGTGATATCTTTAATACGTGCATGTTTTACCAAGATTGGCAATGATATCACAGTAGGCAGGTATCTTTACCAAATAGGGCTCAGAATATTCTACGATAAATGTCTTACTTTTCTTGTTACAAACATTGTAAACGGCTGCAGAATCTTCTTAAACGTTGTACTAAAAATGCAATTATCCATCTGAAACAGAAGCATCCAATCATGCTGATATATAATTTTTTGCCTTAAAGGGGTATTCCAGTCAAAATTTAAATACATATAGATGAATTACATCTTTGAATAGAAACATATTTGCATGTATTAGCAAAAATGCTTGTAGTAAAAGTTATCACTGTTTTAGTGTTAGCATTTTTCTCTACACGTGCATGTAAAGCATAGATAGATATTCTCAGTGCACCAGCATTTTAAATACTGTAGCTAATCAGAGCTCTAGTGGGGCTTGTATCATGTCAGCAATTAACAAATTGAGTCATTACTAGATGGTACAAGCATCTCAGGCTCTCTGAGCAAGTGTTGTGTTTAAAATGCTGGTGCACGGTGCATACTTAAATACACATTCGAATAAGCTATAGCTTTTATTAGAAGGATTTTTGGTAATAAATTTATATTACAAAAATGTTGCTATTCAATACTGAAATAAATCCATGAGGATTCCAATTTTGTCTGGAATGTCCCTTTAAAACAATGGTAATGTTTAAGTTTAGACTGAAACTAATACAGTAGTATCAGTAAGGTACTTAATGCTTATGCTCATTGTCCAGTAGGTACTTCCTTGTAATGCTCATTGGTTGACTAAGCATTTGTACCCAAAGTCCAATGAGAATGAGCAGCAAGTACCTATCAGCCAATGAAAGTTAACAGGAATCACACGTGGAATTACCTAGGAGTCAGCACTGATTGACTAAAATGCAAGTCTGTCAAAAGAACTGAAATAAGGGGGCAGTCTAAAAAGATAGATAATCCCTTTATTACCCATTCCCGAGTTTTGCATAACCAAAAAGGTTATATTAATATCATTTTTACCTCTGTGATTAATTTGTATCTTAGCCTCTTCAAACAATAAAAAATCTGGAGTAGACTGTCCCTTTAAGTGGAAATTCTGCACACATGTTGAGAAAATGTTTGGTGGAGTGTCTTGGCAGAGTATTTATAGACACCAGAAATTGAAATTAGGCCCATTCCATCCCAGATAAGTTAACTACCCTCTTCTGCAACAAACACAGTATTTTAATAATAGTTGTATAATTGTTGCATTCATAATTGTTTTGCTTACTAAACAGTGTACTTTTAAATACAAGGATTCCAATCATGCCCCTACGCCCTGGCTAGAAAGCATTTGACATGAGAGCCTTAAAATCAAATCATTCCATTCTGCAGCCCACAAAACAGATATTTTCTTTTAAATATAACTGTTATATATACTGTTACACTCATATAAACACTATCTAATAAAATTAGACATATAAATATTCATAAAAATATATTTATAAGGTATATGGCCATGTATTTTACTGAAAAGGCTATTTTATATATATATATATATATATATATATATATATATATATATATATATATATATATGTGTGTGTGTGTGTGTGTGTATCAAAATAATAATTCCATAATAATATTTAAGAATGTGTTTACTGGTTATTTAATGTAAATATTTCACATTCCAATGTTCTTTTTATTGTAAATTCATATTTATATATAACCACTACTCTATACTTATCTAACTCGACCTCTCAGCTTCCTTCAAAACAGTTGACCACCCTTCTTTCTACAGAACATCAGATCTCTTGGTTTTTGTGGCACTGCTGTCTCTTGGATCTGCTCTTATCTTTCTCACAGGTAATTTTCTGTGTATTTGCTGGTGACTGCTCCTCTTCAATACCTTTGTCAGTTGGAGTACCTCAAGGCTCTGTCCTAGGTCCACTACTCTTCTCCATTTATACTTCTCCTCTGGGTAAACTTATCAGCAGCTATGGCTTCAAATATCACCTCTGCACTGATTACACCCAGATCTACCTTTCCCCCTCTGAACTCTCTTCCTCTGTCCTTTTCATATCAGTGACTACTTATCCAGCATTTCTTCCTGGATGGCCTCTCACTGCTAAAAGATTAAAATCTCCAAGTCTGAGCTCCCTCTAATCCCCCTCCTACCCCCCTCTAGCTCTACTCCAATTTCTGGCTTTTCTGTCTTGTCAACAGCAACATCACTATCTCCCCATCACCCCAAGTACGCTGCCTTGGAGTTACACTTGACTCCAATTTGTCCTTCATCCCCCACTCCCAATCTCTCTCTTCATCCTGCCTCAACCACCTGAGCAATATTTCCAAAATGTGTCTGTTTGTGAGCACTGACACCTCAAAGCAAATAATCCAATCCCTTGTAATTTCCCATCTTAAAGGGACAGTCTACAATAGAATTGTTATTGTTTTAAAAGCTAGATACTCCCTTTATTACCCATTCCCCAGTTTTGCACAACCAACATAGTTATATTAATATACTTTTTACCTCTGTGATTACCTTAATCTAGGAACCATCTTCCAGCCCCCTGCTCACATGACTGTGACTGTTTATTATCTATTGTCTTAAATTTAGCATTGGTTTGTGCTAAATCTTAAATAACCCCCTGTGCCTGAACACAGTGTTATCTATATGGCCCATGTGTACTTTCTGTCTCTTTGTGTTGAAAAGTGATTTAAAAAGCCTGTGATAAGAGGCGGCCCTCAAAGGCTTAGAAATTAGCATATGAGCCTACCTATGTTTAGTTTAAACTAAGAATACCAAGAGAAAAAAGCAAATTTGATGATAAAAGTAAATTGGAAAGTTGATTAAAATTACAAGCCCTATCTGAATAATGAAAGTTTAATTTATACTAGACTGTCCCTTTAACTACTGCAATAACCTATTCACTGGCCTTCCTCTCTACCTCATCTCCCCCCTTTAATCCATCCTAAATATCTCTGTAGAATTAAAGTTTTCCTCTGTGAAAAGCACAATTGGGCAAAAAGAAGCTATTCCCAGGTGGTAACCAGGCCATAGAACAAGCCACTGAGCTGTTTTTCATTCCTGGCAGACTGATTCTCTTTCTGTTTGTATCTTCAGATCCATAAAAAGTCTCTATCCTTTTATGCAGTCGTGATATATAGCTTATGCACAAGTTTCATCACGTTTAAGATTGCTTCTTAGAATATGCCCCCATAAAAGAAAAACCTTTTTGAAATACTTAAAAATATTGCAAACAGCTAAAAATGTGCTTGTTTAAGAGACACATCTGCTCTCTGAACACCACAACCATCCGCTTAAAAGGACAGTCAACACCAAAATTGTTATTGTTTAAAAAGATTTGTACAACCAAAATTGTTATATTAATATACTTTATAACATTTAAACCTCTAAATTAATGCCTGTTTCTAAGCCACTAAAGACAGTCTCTTATCACATGCCTTTTTCTTTGCTTTTCACAGGGGAGTGCTAGTTCATGTGAGTCATATAGATAACATTGTGCTAATGCCCGGGGGGTTGTGGCAGACACTGCACTACTTGGCTAAAATGCCAGTCAATAGATAATAACTAAAAAGTCATGTGAGCAGGGAGCTGTCAGAAGATGCTTAGACACAAGGTAATCACAGAGGTAAAAAGTGTATTAATATAACTGTGTTGGTTATGCAAAACTGAGGAATTGGTGATAAAGGGATTATCTATCTTTTTAAAGAATACACATTTTTGAGTTGACTGTCCCTTTAAGGAATGGGCGTCCCTTGCCTTTTATACAGATTTTACTCAGAGAGCTATTTTGATTAGAAAGGACTTTTGTTTTATTTAATGTTTTACTCAGCAAATAGACTCAGGTATACTCAATAACCATAAGTAACAGAAGGAAGTGGGCATGGAGAGAAATGTCCAAAAATAGTTATTGGTTAGTAGATACTAACAGCATAAGCAGCCAACCAAAAGAGCTTAAAAATAAAAGACCATAGGGCAGGAGATAGGGTCTTACGCGTTTCGGCAAAGCACTGCCTTACTTATAGACCTGTATCTCCTGACACCTACCCACAGGTATTTAAATCACTCCCTGCAACGTGATTGGCTATAGAACATCAACAATATTTAAAGGGATATATACAGACAGCATCTAGGTAACATATATAAAATGGTTGAAATATAATGTACATTTGAGCTAACAGCTGTGTATATATAATATAATACAGTTACACCATTGTATAAACATGATACTGCTGTTAACATTATTCACAAATACAAACCCCTTATATATTGTAATTACAGAAAAATATATATAAAAGTAACATGGAATCATATAATTCATATACAATACATGCTTAACATGGTGGAAATAATAAAGACCTAATTAACCCCTTAATGACCGGACCATTTTTCAATTTTCTTACCCTTAATGACAATGGCTATTTTTACATTTCTGCGGTGTTTGTGTTTAGCTGTAATTTTCCTCTTACTCATTTACTGTACCCACACATATTATATACCGTTTTTCTCGCCATTAAATGGACTTTCTAAGATACCATTATTTTCATCATGTCTTATAATTTACTACAAAAAAAATAATAAAATATGAGGAAAAAATGGAAAAAAACACACTTTTTCTAACTTTGACCCCCAAAATCTGTTACACATCTACAATCACCAAAAAACACCCATGCTAAATAGTTTCTAAATTTTGTCCTGAGTTTAGAAATACCCAATGTTTACATGTTCTTAGCTTTTTTTGCAAGTTATAGGGCCATAAATACAAGTAGCACTTCGCTATTTCCAAACCACGTTTTTTCAAAATTAGCGCTAGTTACATTGGAACCCTGATATCTGTCAGGAATACCTGAATATCCCTTGACATGTATATATTTTTTGTTAGAAGACAACCCAAAGTATTGATCTAGGCACATTTTGGTATATTTTATGCCACCATTTCACCGCCAAATGCGAGCAAATAAAAAAAAACTTTACATTTTTCACAATTTTAGGTTTCTCACTGAAATTATTTACAAACAGCTTGTGCTATTATGGCACAAATTGTTGTAAAAGCTTCTTTGGGATCCCCTTTGTTCAGAAATAGCAGACTTATATGGCTTTGGCATTGCTTTTTGGTAATTAGAAGGCCGCTAAATGCTGCTGCGCACCACACGTAAATTATGCCCAGCAGTGAAGGGGTTAATTAGGTAGGTTGTAGGGAGCTTGCAGGGTTAATTTTAGCTTTAGGGTAGAGATCAGCCTCCCACCTGACAAATCCCACCCCCTGATCCCTCCCAAACAGCTCTCTTCCCTCCCCCACCCCACAAATGTCCCCGCCATCTTAAGTACTGGCAGAAAGTCTGCCAGTACTAAATAAAAGGAGTTTTTTTTTTTTTTTAATAAAAAAAATAAAATATTTTAGCTGTGATGGACTCCTGCCTTAGCCCCAACCTCCATGATCCCCCCCCCCCCCCCCAGCTCTCTAACCCTCTCCCCTATCTAATTGCGGCCATCTTGGGTACTGGCAGCTGTCTGCCAGTACCCAATTTGCCCCAAAAACAAAAGTATTTTTTCCTCTTTTGCAATTTTTTCTGTTTTCTGTAGTGTAGCAGCCCCCCACAATACCCCTATCCCCCTCCCCCTCCCAGATCCTTTTATATTATTATTTTTTTTAAATCTTTCCCCCCCCCCCTCTTCCCTCCTCATTGGTGTCAGTGGCCAGCTAATGTGCACGCGCACGCGCGCCCCCCGCACGCTCCCGGCACCCGGCGTGCACATTGCACTTCTAGGAACCGGATGCCGGGTAGCGATGGGCCGCCCACCCGCCTCCCTGTTATGCTCCCACCCACCAACGAACCGGCACCATCGCTACCGGTGCAGAGAGGGCCACTGAGTGGCTCTCTCTGCATCGGAGTCTTCTAAAAAGGTATTGCAGGATGCCTCCATATGGAGGCATCACTGCAATACCCTGAGAGCTGCTGGAAGCGATTGCGATCGCTTCCAGCACTCTGTTAGACAACTGACGTACCAGGTACGTCTATTGTCATTAACTGCTTGTTAATGCATGACGTACCTGGTACGTCAGTTGTCATTAAGGGGTTAAAGACACTATCTCCATGCAAAATATATAAATTAAAAGTATATTATTTATTTGTTATTTCCTTGTGTATTCATGTTGCAGTTATGTGAAACAGTCACTGTCAGTAGTTAATAATATCAGTTTTAATGTTGAAACCCAGTGGAACCCGAGTTTCAAGATTGAAAATCCAAAAGGCCTCCCTTTTAGCCAACAAAGACTGAACATCACCTCCTCTTTGAGGTCTGGTAACTTTCTCAATAACACACCATTTAAAGTCATTAGTGAGGCCTTGGTGTTCAGTGATGAAGTGGAAGGCCGAAGCTGAACAGTGGACAGAATTATTGATGCCATTTAAGCGTTCCCTGATACATTCACGTACCTCACGTATGGTACGCCCTATGTATTGTTTCTTGCAGACCTAACACCAAGCAAGGTAAATAACGAATTTCATTCTGCAATTAGTGCATGCATCAATAACAAACACCTTCTGGGTAGTATGAGCTTAGAACGTCTTACATATAAGGGTGTGAGAACATGCCTTACATGATCTCGTCCCACATCTATAGTGACCTTTACAAGTTAACCAAGACAATTGATTCTTTGGTTTAGTCCAAGTCATACTTGGAGCATGCATATTACCCAGATATTTGTTTCTTCTACTCACAAAGTGACATCCTTTTCTGATAGTATCTGCTAATTCATCATCACCCAATAAAATGGGGAGATGTTTCGTAACTATCTTACACACCTGATTAAATTAATTCGAAAATGTAGTTACAAATGTCAATTTATCTTCCTGAGTCTGTGTGTTTCTTTTTAAGAAGAGTCTCTCTGTCAAGAGCCATGGTTTCATTAAATGCTCTTTCTATAGTCTGAAAAGGATAGCCCCTTTGTTGAAGGCGTAATTTAAGTGCATTGCTTTCTTTAAAAAAAGCAGCAGAGTCTGTGCAATTTCATTTTATTCAAATTAATTGGCCTTTTGCTATGCCAAACTGATAATGGGTGGGATGTGAGCTTTTAGCATTAATGAATGTATTACAGGAAATAGGTTTCCTAAATAGATCAGATACCACCCGGCCAGTGTTAGTATCACCCATCAGTTGTAAATCTAAATAGGGAATGGTTATAGGTTCAAAAGTATGTGTAAATTGTAAACCACACTCATTACAATTCAGACAATCAATGAACTGAGAGATTTCACTATGAGCCCCAGACCACACAAAAAGGAGGTTGTCGATATATTGCTTGTACATAGTAATACAACTCCTATATGGATTCTTATCTCCAAAGACATGAGACAGTTCCCACCATCCCATAAAGAGATTGGCGTAGGAGGGGGCAAACTCAGAGTTAAACTAAAAAAATACTCAATAACCAGTTGGGTTATTTATTGTGTTTCGAATTGCCTTTGCATATTATTAGTAAAATGTATTCCCAGGATAAATTGGTGCTACTTTTCGTCACTCTTTTATGGTAGATTATATTTAGAATTCACAGAAATCCCTTATTTTATATGGATATTTAAATGTAACCCCTCTATATAACTGTATATCAGTTTAGAAAATGTTTATGCTTATTTTGAGAGCCCTTCCCAAAGACAAGAACAAAATCTGATCAAATATATATTGCAGGTAATAGATAAAGGAGAATATTATTTCCAGATAATTAATAAAAGGACACCAAAATCAAAAATAAACTTTAATTATTCAGACAGAACATACAATTTAAAAAAAAAAAACTTTCACATTTTCTGCCATTATCAACATATGCATAATCTTTTCGTATGAACACTTTCTGAGGCATCAGCTCCTACTGAGCATGTGCAAGAGTTCGAAGTATATACATTTTGTGATTAGCTGATGGCTGTTATGAGAAAAGGTACAGGGAAAATAGAGGTCACTCTGAAATTTGTTAGAAAAAGAATCTACCACTTATTAAAAATTAAAATTCAGACAAAAGTTCTCAGATCTGGCAAGATTATCTAAGAAGTCTTGTCAATACTGTGTGGTCCCTGAAATATTTTTAGAAAGGCAAATCTTAGCACTAGAGCTATGCAAAGTTCTGGGTGTGAAGGAGAAACACATAATTACAATATAAGGCCTTACACAAAGCCTCTAAAGATTTTGCATGATTCTTCTCCATGACATTGAGTTTTTGATCATCAGGCTCCATTTGTTATTGCATTGTCTTTTTATTATACATTTGTAGATTATGTACTGAATTGAATGGTCCTTTAACTTTACCTGTCAATCTAAAAGTCAATGCCTGTCAATCTAAAAGTCATACCTGTCAATCTAAAAGTCATGCAACTTTATCTCAAATGGATTTGTTCCTAATAGCTAAACATTTAACTTCTTAATTTATGATAGAAAAGGAAGTAGGTGAGACTATAGTGCAGAAATTTGGCAAACAATATGAAAACTAGAAGTATAAGCTACTCACACTTTTCTATGTACTTTTCTATGGATAAAACACACTAAGATATTACAGTGATTGTAAATCCTAGTGATTGTGAAATGCTAGGATTTACAATTGTAACAAATAAAGGTATATCAAATACTTCATGCTGAAAGCTCCTTTATTTGTTGGAAGCGTTCACCGCATTGAGCTGCTCAGGCAGTCCACGGCAGAATGCTATTTGCTGTGAGGTGACGTTTCCACCTCTTAGCAAATAGCCTTGCGTTCCAACAGGCGCCAAGCCAGATAGCCCGCACGGCTATTGGCTAAGAGGTGGAAACGTCACCTCCCAGCAAAATAGCGTTCTTCTGCAGGCTGCCTGAGCGGCTCAGTGCGGGAACGCTTCCAACAAATAAAGGAGCTTTCAGCATGGAGTATTTTATACTTCTTGACTGAAAGTCCCCTTTATTTGTTCCAATTATAAATCCTAGCGTTACACAAATGCTAGGATTTACAATCACTTTAAATCCTCTCAGCCTACAACCATAAAACTGCTCCTGATTCCACAAACATCTATATAGTCATGTATGGCAGGACTATCATACAGGATAGCGTAAGGGAAAAGTATTATATTTACAAAAACTTTAAAAGATTAAAAACACAATGCATTTTTGGAGAAGTTTTTGTAGTCAGGGATCGTTTATTTCTATTAAACAAACTATGATGTTTTGAGGAGCAGCTGTCAGCGATAGCTAGTATACCCAATGATACAAGGAAACTACAAAGGAACTTACCATGTCTTTTTTTAAAAGTAAAAATATACCTAAAAGGTGAACAGTTAATGTTATTTACTTGGATTTTACAAAGGCTTTTGATAAGTGCCACATATGAGATTATTGTACAAAACTAACGGACTAAAAATAGCTGAAAATGTTAACTTATGGATAAATAACTGGATAAAATACAGGGAGCAACGTATTGTTGTAAATAGATCATACTATTATTTTTATATTTTTTATAAATTACATAGAGGAAGGATTAAATAGCAACATACTATTTTGCAGATGATAGAAAGTTATGCAAGATGATTAGGTTGGTGTAGGATGTAATTGTTTTGCAAGGGGATTTACAAAAATTGGA
The DNA here is from genome assembly GCF_027579735.1 of Bombina bombina. Classification (NCBI taxonomy): domain Eukaryota; kingdom Metazoa; phylum Chordata; class Amphibia; order Anura; family Bombinatoridae; genus Bombina; species Bombina bombina. Next base: position 750,041,967 of record NC_069502.1, read on the forward strand.
GGTATGGGCTGGTAAATGTCAAATGAGATTAAATATTGACAATTTAAATGTAAGATTCTACATTTTAGAAGTAAACATATTCAGGTAACCTGTTATTTAAATGGAACTAGACTTAGCAAAACAGAGAAGGAAGATGATGCAGGTGCACTTTATGGCCAATAAGATACTTGCATGTGTTAAAAGAGGCACAGGTACAAGGAAATATAGAATAATTCAGTGTTTATATAATTCCCTGGTAAGACCTCACCTTGAGTATGGAGTACAGTTTTTGGGGACCAATTTTAAAAAGGGACATTTCAGAATTAGACAAAGTTCAGAGAAGGGCCACAACATCTAAATAAGGGAAATAGGGAATTTAAATTATGAAGAAAGGTTAGCCAAATTGGGTCTGTTTACTCTAGAAAGAAGGCACTTGAGAGGTGATAGGATTAATTGATATAAATATACTCAAGGCCCATAAACAATGTTGGCGGAAGCGCTGTTTATTCCAAGCCACAGGTCACAATATAAATCTAGAGGAAAGGAGATTTAATTTCCAGCAACATAAATGTTTTTTGACGGTAAAATAAATGAAACACATTGCCTAAGGAGGTAGTGACTGATAATACCTTAGATACATTTAAAAATGGCTTTAATACATTTCTGTCTACAAACAGAATTCAGGGAGATAATTGCCTGTCTTAAATGGGTTGGCTTTCTAATTGTTTAATGTAAGTTCAGTTGTCAGCTTCTTTATTGTAAATGAGGTAGGCTCTGTATAGGTTGAACTTGATGTTCTGTTTTCAACCTTAGCTAAGTTACTATCGCCTAGATTTATAGTTTGGCGTTAGCTGTCAAAAGCAGCGTTAAGGGGTCCTAACGCTGCTTTTGGCCGCCTGCTGGTATTTAGAGTCAGACAGGAAAGGGTCTAACGCTCACTTCCCTACCGCGATTCCAGGCTACCGCAGATCCCCTTACGCCAATTGCGTATCTTATCTTTTCAATGGGATCTGCTTAAAGCTGGTATTTGGAGTCTTGGGAGAAGTGAGCGGTAGACCCTATACCGACAAGACTCCTAACGCCAAAAATAGTCAGTAGTTAAGAGCTTTATTGGCTAACGCGTGAATATAAAGCTCTTAACTACTGTGCTACAAAGTACACTAACACCCATAAACTACCTATGTACCCCTAAACCGAGGCCCCCCCCACATCGCCGCCACTATAATAAAAATTTTTAACCCCTAATCTGCCGACCGGACACCGCCGCCACCTACATTATCCCTATGAACCCCTAATCTGCTGCCCCTAACATCGCCGACCCCTATATTATATTTATTAACCCCTAATCTGCACCCCCAATGTCGCCGCTACCTTACCTACACTTATTAACCCCTAATCTGCCGACCGGACATCACCGCCACTATATTAAATGTATTAACCCCTAAACCGCCGCACTCCCGCCTCACAAACACTAGAATAAATAGTATTAACCCCTAATCTGCCCTCCCTAACATCGCCGTCACCTACCTACAATTATTAACCCCTAATCTCCCGCCCGCACCGTCGCCGCTACTATAATAAATGTATTAACCCCTAAAGCTAAGTCTAACCCTAACCCTAACACCCCCCTAACATAAATATAATTTAAATGAAACTAAATAATATTCCTAAAATTAACTAAATTAATCCTATTTAAAACTAAATACTTACCTATAAAATAAACCCTAATATAGCTACAATATAACTAATAATTACATTGTAGCTATTTTAGTATTTATATTTATTTTACAGGCAACTTTGTTTTTATTTTAACTAGGTACAATAGCTATTAAATAGTTAATAACTATTTAATAGCTACCTAGTTAAAATAAGTACAAAATTACCTGTAAAATAAATCCTAACCTGAGTTAAGAATACACCTAACACTACATTATCAATAAATTAATTAAATAAACTACCTACAATTAGCTAAAATAAAATACAATAAAATAAACTATTCTATAATACAAAAAAACCCCCACTAAATTACAAAAAATAAAAAAGAATTACAAGAAGTTTAAACTAATTACACCTAATCTAAGCCCCCTACTAAAATAAAAAAGCCCCCCAAAATAAAAAATTCCCTACCCTATTCTAAACTACCAAAGTAATCAGCTCTTTTACCAGCCCTTAAAAGGGCTTTTTGCGGGGCATTGCCCCAAAGTAATCAGCTCTTTTACCTGAAAATAAAAATACAATCCCCCCCAACATTACAACCCACCACCCACATACCCCTACTCTAACCCACCCATACCCCCTTAAAAAAAACCTATCGCTAACCCCCTGAATATCTCCCTAACTTGAGTCGTCTTCACTCAGCCGAGCCGAATTCTTAATCCAAGGTGCGCAGAGGAGGTCCTTGATCCGGTAGAAGTCTTCATCCAAGCGGCAAAGAAGAGGTCCTCCATCCGGTAGAAGTGTTCATCCAGGCGGTGTCTTCAATCTTCATCCATCCGGAGCGGAGCCATCTTCAACGGAGCCGATGCGGAGCCATCCTCTTCAACCGACGACTTCCCGACGAATGAAGTTTCCTTTAAGGGACGTCATCCAAGATGGCGTCCCTTCAATTCCGATTGGCTGATAGAATCAGCCAATCGGAATTAAGGTAGAAAAAATCTGATTGGCTGATGCAATCAGCCAATCGTATTGAACTCGCATTCTATTGGCTGATCAGAACTAATTTAGTGTTTGTTTTTGTATTATAGAATAGTTTATTTTATTGTATTTTATTTTAGCTAATTGTAGATAGTTTATTTAATTAATTTATTGATAGTGTAGTGTTAGGTGTATTTGTAATTTAGGTTAGGATTTATTTTACAGGTAATTTTGTACTTGTTTTAACTAGGTAGCTATTAAATAGTTATTAACTATTTAATAGCTATTGTACCTTGTTAAAATAAATACAAAGTTGCCTGTAAAATTAATATAAATCCTAAAATAGCTACAATGTAATTATTAGTTATATTGTAGCTATATTAGGGTTTATATTGTAGGTAAGTATTAATTTTTAAATAGGATTAATTTAGTTAATTTTAGGAATATTATTTCGTTTAATTTAAATTATATTTAACTTAGGGGGGTGTTAGGGTTAGACTTAGGTTTAGGGGTTAATAAATGTATTATAGTAGCGGCGACGGTGCGGGTGGGAGATTAGGGGTTAATAATTGTAGGTAGATGGCAGCGATGTTAGGGAGGGCAGATTAGGGGTTAATACTATTTATTATAGTGTTTGCGAGGCGGGAGTGCGGCGGTTTAGGGGTTAATACATTTATTATAGTGGCGGCGAGGTCCGGTCGACAGATTAGGGGTTAATAAGTGTAGGTAAGGTAGCGGCGACGTTGGGGGGGCAGATTAGGGGTTAAGAAATATAATATAGGGGTCGGCAGTGTTAGGGGCAGCAGATTAGGGGTTCATAGGGATAATGTAGGTGGCGGCGGTGTCCGGATCGGCAGATTAGGGGTTAATAATATAATGCAGGTGTCAGTGATAGCGGGGCGGCAGATTAGGAGTTAATAAGTGTAAGGTTAGGGGTGTTTAGACTCGGGGTTCATGTTAGGGTGTTAGGTGCCAACTTAGAGAGTGTTTCCCCATAGGAAACAATGGGGCTGCGTTAGGAGCTGAACGCTGCTTTTTTGCAGGTGTATGCCCCATTGTTTCCTATGGGGATAACGTGCACAAGCACGTTTTTCCAGCTTACCGCTACCATAGGCAACGCTGGTATTGAGGGTTGAAGTAGAGCTACATTAGGCTCAACGCACCCTTTTTTGAGCCTAACGCAGCTCCTCAGACAACTCTAAATACCAGCGTTGTTGGAAGGTTGCGTTGGCAAAAAAAGCAGCGTTAGCTACGCGGGTCTTTACCGACAAAACTCTAAATCTAGCTGTATGTATGTAATCAAATAGAATGGGACCCTGATAACACACCCTGATGTAATAACAAAATAGTTTATACAATAATAAGTATTGCTATTTGGTGATCAAGTTAAATTTAGATTTTTGAAGAAATCAAGTTTCCTAGATAACATCAACAGATCTGACCACACTTAGGGCCAAATTACAAGTGGAGCGCTAAATTTCACTTTTGTGAAAGCAATATTTGCGCTCCACTGAGTAATACCAGCTCGCACTAATGTGCACTGGCATTACAAATTGACAGCAACGCTCACGTTCACATTGCTGGGAAACATTGCGCTCACGAGAGCACAATTCCATAGGCTCCAATGGGACGCTACAGAACCTGAGCGCAGCGAAGGAAGTAAGTTGCACAGTGATGGGCAGCAAATTTAAATATATATGAATATATACATATATATTCGTGTGTTAATATGTGTATCTACACATATTAACACATAAATATATATGTATAAAAGCATATATATTTAAATTTGCTGCCCATCACTGTGCAACTTACTTCCTTCGCTGCGCTCAGGTTCTGTAGCGTCCCATTGGAGCCTATGGAAATATATGTATAAAAGCATATACATATATATTTACTGGGAACACACAGTTCCCATAGACCGCTATGTAAAGGCACTTTTCAGTGACGTTTTTTTTTTTTTTTTTAAACACTAAACACCCGCCAAATTTAAACCCTAATAACTGCTTTAGCAGTTATTTTATTAAAAAATAAAGATGCTACTATTTATAATGTAGCCACCAATCAGCAAGTGCTACCCAGCGTTCTGAACCAGAAATGGTCTGGCTCCTAAACTTACATTCCTGCTTTTTCAAATAAAGATACAAAGAGAACTGAGAAAAATTGATAATAGGAGTAAATTAGAAAGTTGCTTACAATGACATGTTCTACAGTATCTGAATCATGAAAGAAAAAATATGGGTTTAATATCAGTCCCTTCATATATTTAAAGGTTTCTATCATGTCAGCTCTTTCCCTTCTCTCCTCTATACCATATTTAGATCATAGAGACTTTCTTCATTTTAATATATATATATATATATATTTTACTGTAACTATATTAATAATAAAAAAATTTCAATAAGATATCTAATTCTTCATGTGCTCTAACCTAACACTGCGTAAGACCAAAAGTGCGAAACCAGAATCGCGTTATGTGTATTTTACAATCCAATGTTCGCATTTTTAAATATATATTTATATAAATATATCTGATGACGTTAATGTAGTATATATATATATTCATACCTATATATCCATATGCATATATACAGGTATGAATATATAGATATATTTGGAAATATCTATTTAAAAATACAAAGAAGATTTACCCTTATTTGAACAACATTGTTTTTTAAAAGCATGCTCCATTGAAGTCTATGGGGAGAATAAGTTAATGCGATCACAACATGCGAAGTTCTTTATTTAATGTGTGTCAGGTTTCGCTCGCATGCAAATTTACTTTCAGCTTGTAATACGCGTGCGAGTTATATAGTATATCTATACCTAGTGGTGAGATCTATATCTGTATATATTCATATAGATACATAGCTACAGATATATATATGGGAATATCAATTTATAAATAAAAAGAACATTTACCCCTATATAAAGAACCTTGAAATGAGAAATGTTTACAGTAAATACACAGTAAAACACATTATTAAGTATTATTATTGAATAAAAATGGTTTTTCATGTTTTAAGGTATTTGAGTGGAATGGGCTCCAAAGTGTGTAAATATATATATATTATATGTGTATACATGTGTATATATGTATATATATGTATACAATAGGGCGACACTTGTAATATATCCCATAATAATAAACATAAGCAAGTTTGACTCTTTTATAGGATGCAAACTAAACACTTCAAAATCTGAAATAATATAATTTCATAAAGTAATGTTAAACAAATACATATAGGGCCCTATGTACTAACCGGCGTGCAGACAAGATTTTCAACTTGAGAAGTTGTCTGCACGCCTTCGCTGCATATGGGCAGTGGATCTGTTCATCCGCTGGCCTGTATGCATCATTACACACTCTGATGAGGGGATTCAAGGGGATTCAAATTCCTTCTGTAAGCACCAACTATCCTATTTGAACCATGATGTGAGAATCAATCTTGCTTGCATAGGTGTTTACAATAAGAACTGGTGATTTTCCAAAAAAAGGTCCTTTGTGTTTCAGGCTGCAGTAGTATTGGATTATCACATTTGGTATTCAAGGATAAATTGTGTAAGAATAGAAAAGGCCTTTGTGAAGGTTTTACATTTTTAATCTATGTATGGTCCATCAACTGAGTGGAGAAAGGAAAATGGCTTGAATTGAGGCTGATAATAACCCTGCAAACCAAGTCAGAATGTAGGAATGGAAGAGTTTTCTTTGTATATATATATATATATATATATATATATATATTTTTTTTTTTCTATACATTAATTTTATTCCTAGAGAGTCTGAGTGTGACACAAAGGTGGGTTTCTGAGAAAAATAAAATAGACTTCTCTTTCTTTATGAGAAAGATTCGATTTTTCTAAAAGTATAATAGCAGTACTAAATTCTCTATAAGAAAAGTGCTTTTTTAGTGCAAATTTACACTCCCACGAGTGATTTATCTGCGCTCAACTTTTTTTGCCATTGTGCTCCCAGTTGCTCACATATTACAGGTCGCAAGTAAAACTTTTTGCTTTCTCACAGTCGCATCCTCACGCAGAAAAAAAGACTTTGCAGAGTTGCGAACGCAGGATCATATTCACTCGTAGACTTTAATGGAGCCTCGTTCTGAACAAAAAAATAACAGCTGCCAGCTCGTACAAACAAAAGCACAGGATTGCAATGAGATATATGTATGTATTTCAATACATATGTATATCTTTATGTATATATGTATATATGTCTGTAAATACATATACACACATAGACATACACACACACACACATATATATATATATATATATATATATATATACATATGTATAGAAATACATGTATATACATTTATATACATATACATATATATATATATATATATATATATATATATATATATATATCTATTTATACATGTGTTCCTATGGATCCCTATGTAAAAGTACTTTTTTTTTAACATCTGACATCTCATATCTTATAACCCTTATAACTTTTTATTGCAATTTCTTTTTAAATATTTTTATTAGATAGTGTTATAATGATTGGAACTGTACTTTTACATGTGCTTTTGATGTGTATTGTTCCACCTTTTTGACTTGCGTAACAGTTAACCAGAGCTCTAAAGTCATTCTAGAGTAAATCATGACTGCGCTTATGCATTTACATTTACTTTCAACTTGTGCACAAACGCCCACTCGTAATCTAGCCTAATGTTATCCAGCCGCCAAGAAACAACTGATTTTAAAAGTTTTGTAAATACCCAAGTAGCCGATGAATAAATAGAAGGCAGACAAATTTCTCCAAGAAAACAGAAAAATTGTCTGCTGGGGTAAGTAGGAAAATGATCAGTGAGATAAGAATCTCTAAAGGTCTAATCTTACTGATCAATCTTTGTGTATTAGGCAGTCCCTGAACAAATGAATACCTTCCATATTAAAGTGGTTGTTGAAAATGTAAGAGTTTAAAGGGACACTGTACCCAAAAATTTTCTTTCGTGATTCAGATTGAGCATGAAATTTTAAGCAACTTTCTAATTTACTCCTATTATCACATTTTCTTAATTCTCTTGGTATCTTTATTTGAAATGCAAGAATGTAAGTTTAGATGCCGGCCCATTTTTGGTGAACAACCTGGGTTGTCCTTGCTGATTGGTGGATAAATTCATCCACCAATAAAAAAGTGCTGTCCAGAGTACTGAAACCAAAAAGAAAGCTTAGATGCCTTCTTTTTCAAATAATGAGAGCAAGGGAATGAAGAAAAATTGATAATAGGAGTAAATTAGAAAATTGCATGCTCTTTCTGAATTACAAAAGAAAAAATTTGGGTTCAGTGTCCCTTTAAGTTTCTGAGATTTATAAAAGGACAAATTTGTTTTCCTTTTAAACAGGAAACATTGACCAGAAAACAGTCTCAAACTAGAGAAGGCCGTATATATTTTTATAAATTTTATTTTTATTTTTATTGAGGCAATGAAACAAGTCAGAGTACAAACACAGCATAAAGGACAATATCTCAAGCAGTATTACATGACAGTAATTCCTTCATACGAACATACAGGGAGTGCAGAATTATTAGGCAAGTTGTATTTTTGAGGATTAATTTTATTATTGAACAACAACCATGTTCTCAATGAACCCAAAAAACTCATTAATATCAAAGCTGAATAGTTTTGGAAGTAGTTTTTAGTTTGTTTTTAGTTATAGCTATTTTAGGGGGATATCTGTGTGTGCAGGTGACTATTACTGTGCATAATTATTAGGCAACTTAACAAAAAACAAATATATACCCATTTCAATTATTTATTTTTACCAGTGAAACCAATATAACATCTCAACATTCACAAATATACATTTCTGACATTGAAAAACAAAACAAAAACAAATCAGTGACCAATATAGCCACCTTTCTTTGCAAGGACACTCAAAAGCCTGCCATCCATGGATTCTGTCAGTGTTTTGATCTGTTCACCATCAACATTGCGTGCAGCAGCAACCACAGCCTCCCAGACACTGTTCAGAGAGGTGTACTGTTTTCCCTCCTTGTAAATCTCACATTTGATGATGGACCACAGGTTCTCAATGGGGTTCAGATCAGGTGAACAAGGAGGCCATGTCATTAGATTTTCTTCTTTTATACCCTTTCTTGCCAGCCACGCTGTGGAGTACTTGGACGCGTGTGATGGAGCATTGTCCTGCATGAAAATCATGTTTTTCTTGAAGGATGCAGACTTCTTCCTGTATCACTGCTTGAAGAAGGTGTCTTCCAGAAACTGGCAGTAGGACTGGGAGTTGAGCTTGACTCCATCCTCAACCCGAAAAGGCCCCACAAGCTCATCTTTGATGATACCAGCCCAAACCAGTACTCCACCTCCACCTTGCTGGCGTCTGAGTCGGACTGGAGCTCTCTGCCCTTTACCAATCCAGCCACGGGCCCATCCATCTGGCCCATCAAGACTCACTCTCATTTCATCAGTCCATAAAACCTTAGAAAAATCAGTCTTGAGATATTTCTTGGCCCAGTCTTGACGTTTCAGCTTGTGTGTCTTGTTCAGTGGTGGTCGTCTTTCAGCCTTTCTTACCTTGGCCATGTCTCTGAGTATTGCACCCTTGTGCTTTTGGGCACTCCAGTGATGTTGCAGCTCTGAAATATGGCCAAACTGGTGGCAAGTGGCATCTTGGCAGCTGCACGCTTGACTTTTCTCAGTTCATGGGCAGTTATTTTGCACCTTGGTTTTTCCACACGCTTCTTGCGACCCTGTTGACTATTTTGAATGAAACGCTTGATTGTTCGATGATCACGCTTCAGAAGCTTTGCAATTTTAAGAGTGCTGCATCCCTCTGCAAGATATCTCACTATTTTTTACTTTTCTGAGCCTGTCAAGTCCTTCTTTTGACCCATTTTGCCAAAGGAAAGGAAGTTGCCTAATAATTATGCACACCTGATATAGGGTGTTGATGTCATTAGACCACACCCCTTCTCATTACAGAGATGCACATCACCTAATATGCTTAATTGGTAGTAGGCTTTCGAGCCTATACAGCTTGGAGTAAGACAACATGCATAAAGAGGATGATGTGGTCAAAATACTCATTTGCCTAATAATTCTGCACTCCCTGTAGATACACTGAGCAATAATGGGAACACGGTATTGACCTTAATGATGCCTCTTTTCTTATAAATAAGTAACAGAACATGCAAGCGTCAACAGTGTGAAATAGGTCCACTTATGGGACCTGTAAACTGGTACTCATCGAAAGACAGAACTCTCGGGATTAAAGATTCTCAATATAAATCATATAGGAAAAAACCAAGTGCTAGGTAATTGCAATCGTCTGAAGACAAACACTGTGAGGGTTGCTAAATTCTTATGCGGGAAACAATTGGAGAATAACATATGGTTATGGGGAAGGGGTATATCCTGGAGAACCGTTGTCAGGAGGTGGGGGAAAGGGGAAGGGTGGGAGAAGGAGAGAGGTAATGGGGAAGAAGAAAAAAAAAAAAGGCCATGGGGGGGGGGGGTGGAGAGAGGGCCACTGAAGGCTGGAGGAGTGATCAGGCCACCAGGGTCACAGCCCAGGCTCTAGAGCTGCACATCTATCCGGTCGCCCACAGAAACGCCGGCTTCGCCAGGTCTCATAAACTCCTCCCATGTCAACCATATAGAACAATAGAAGTCATATCGGCCTTCAACCCTTAACGCGTATTCTTCCATGTTTTGGATGTAATCCAAGGACTCAAGGGGCCGTATATATTTTTAATAGATTTGAAAGTATAATGTCTAGGAGCGGCAAAAGATTATAGGATTAGGTGGTTTATTATGGAAATGGGGGAAGTTGGAAATCTAAAAGAAGGCCTGAAATGGCCTGTAACAGTCATTGGATTGTTGTAATTCTATGCCCCTTTTAAAAAAAATAGCAACGTTCCTTTGAGGGGAAAAACACATGTAAGATAAAAATAAATTTGAGATCAGGAAACTCTGTACATAATCTAGCTGGGAAAAAATTGGAGCAATTTTTTACAGAGTCTCCATTTTTAGAAACTTGCATAGCACCTAGTCTAAATTTGTAGCTAAATTTGTTAGATAAGTTTGCACGCTTTATTGTTTCAGTACCGCACATGGATACTTACCAAGAAAAGACTTAAAAATGAATATTTCTGCCCTCCTTTGATATGGCCAATCAAAATAATGTAATGTAAAATTTGAGACTTGTTGTAATGCTTTTATACAATTCTCAGGAGAGGTGCATTATACTCTCCAGATCTCCAGTTCGTTTTAGGGTGGTGGTAGTGGTGTTGGAGGAAAAGCACAATTTGCCACAGTAAAGTACAACAGCTGCATGCTGTAAATAATGGTGCATTACAATAACATTTTATGAGTGAATTAAGTTTTTGCTTAATGTCTCTTGAACTAAAGAGCATCAGCATTTTTTCAAAACTAGTACGAGTAAAAAATAACAATTGGATGCTACACCTCCTTTAATGTACCCCAATCCAATCCATAAATAGAAATGTACACAAAATAGTAAAGCAGTGATGACACATCCCTTTCAAAGCTATTCCAATCCATTAGAAAAAGGCCCATATAAGTAGCAAAACTGACTGACTAAAGGAATATCGCATGGAGTTTTTACAGATATTGATGGAAAGAAGATATACATAAACTAAGGGCAAAATTTATCAAGCCCCGAAAATATGCGCCTAAAAAGTCGCGATTATTTTCGCAATAGTTCGCAATGTGTGAATTCAAAAATGTCGCCAGTATTTATCAAAATTCTAGAGACATTTTTGGGGCAAAACTTTTTTGCGATGTCAAGCGAATGGCTGATCCTAGTTTTCTTGCGAAAATGTCATTTTCACTTTATTTATCAATCTTAATTTTAGACACCAATAAATGGTTTATTGTTTTAATCAAGTGATTGTTTAAAAGAATGCTATTTCTTATATATTAAAGTTAGTTTTATTTTGCCCCTTCTTTGGCTCTCTTTCATTAAGGAAGGTTGCACCGTTTTTTTGGAGCTCATCTTCGTTCTTTTTAATACACTTATTTCAATTGAACTTAAATTATTTTACTTTTTTATAATATATTTATTATTATTCAGGATCTGCGCCTTGTTGTGGGCAATTTCTAACCCTAGATAAAGCAAGTAAAAGACATATTTCCATTTTCCCCCCAGACAAACAACAATATTGCTCTTTATTTTTCACTCCTCGCAACCTACAAATTGGTGAGATTAAAAGCAGTGAATATTACATGCACCACTTTTCATAAATATATGAGAACTGCGAATATATACGGGCATTTTAAAATGCCAATAGAGATTAATACAAGAATTAGGCATTTCCAGACAACTTATTCGCATATACTTAAGACTTGCGAATGTTATGAGTCAATTTGTTCGCAAATATGAAAAGTTGCGACTTTATTGGCGCATAACCTTTCATAAATATGGTGATATAATTTGTGAGGTTTTTTTTGACGACAAATGTGAGAATTTTCTTATTCTCACTTTGATAAATCTTGCCCTAAGCATAAGTAAAATATGTCAGTAATGATTACTAATGTGTTTGAAGTATTTTTTACTTAACCATGAATATCAGTTTGTGATGAATACAGTTAACAATACCATATTATTTTACATTTTTAACAATGTCTGCATTAGATTTAAAGGGACATGAAACTCAATTTTTTCTTTCATGATTTAGAAAGAGCATGCAGTTTTAAACAACTTTCTAATTTAAATCTAATTTGCTTCATTCTCTTGATATTTTTAGCTGAAAAGCATACCTAGATAGGCTCAGTAGCTGCTGATTGGTTGCTGCAAATAGAAGCCTCATGTGATTGGCTCCCCCATGTGCATTGCTCTTTCTTCAACAAAGGATATCTAAAAAATGAAGCAAATTAGATAATAGAAGTAAATTGGAAAGTTGTTTAAAATTGTATTCTCTATCTGAATCATGAAAGAAAAAATGTGGGTTTAGTGTCCCTTTAAGACTACAATTTATAGTTCATTTTAGCTTCAAAGTAAACGTACCTGCATTACAACACTTCCCACAATAAAACTGCCACAGTGACTAAATAGTCTTACATCACTTCTCTTTTCTAACAGATCATAATTTCTTCAAAAAAGTCTATTAATTCTAACTAGACATATTAACAAATGTTTAAAATTATGGCAACAGGAAAAAAACAAAAAAGGAGGGAGGGGGGAGAGAAAGAACACAAGTTATGTTTATATTTAAAAAAAATTAATCAACTTTTTTTCAGATTATCATACATATTATAGCATGCATATTTGTAAATCTTATTTGAACTGTAATCGGAAAGTATAAAGCTGACCCAGTATCTCTTAACTTCTTAAAAATATAAATAAATAAAAATTGGGGGGTTTTCCCAAGTCAATTTTAGGATTTTTTGTCTTTTTTCCAACTTGGCAAAAAACTAAAACAAATGAAAAAAACAAACACAAAAAAAAACTTCTAAATAGTCATTTTTGACATATGACAGTTTTATTTTATTTTTCTGCAAATCTTTTTTTTTTCTTCAAGAGAATTTTGATCACATGGATCCTATTTACATGCATATACAATATTTGATTTTTGTATTCATACAATACTCTTGCATAATTATCTATATGAACAAGTTTATTATGAGCAACATTCATTAACTGAACATTGATAGTAAGTTAATCTGTTAGCATTGTTCCGCTAGCATACATTTAATTCAGTTCTATAACTTAGGAGTGTTATATCTGTTTCTTTAAGGGATTTACATTATAGTATAAATGACTGTATATATAAAAAGGGATGCTGAGTATACATTTTCTATGATTATGGTACAAACTAAAATGAGTCGGAATATGTGTTCTAACACTGCAGTGTGTTTTTATTATCTTTTTGACGGTTTGTAATAAATGTACTAATTTTAACAGCCTACATATCCAACCATCTACTTTTTTGATCACCATTGAGCGTATAGAATCTTGTGAGGGATCTCAGAGTATTGGAGGATCATTTTAGATAATCTCATATGAGCAGGGAGCTTTAGGGAATCAAGTCCAATGGGTTAATGACAGTGTAAAAATCACAGAGTAGTTGCAGAATTCCTTAAGCAGACAGTTTTCCAAAACAAATCTCCCCTTTAGTTTGTTTCCAATGATCCATTTTACCTGCTGGAGTGTATTAAATTGTTTACAAGTAACTTGTTTACCTTTATGTCAGCATTTGAAATAGCTGATTTAGCCTGTGGTATCTCCACCTATACTGAAAGTTTTTATACTTAAGTCCAGGCTATTGACAGGCAATGTAAACACAGCCAGCAGAAGAATTTACACTCCCGGTGGGGTGTAGAAACTAATAAAATGATAATGTTCCATTGTTTGGGTTCTGGTTTACAGACAGATCTAAGATAAGGAAGAAAGTATGTAAACACAAAGTGATAACATAATGAGATCTTATTTTACCTGCAAGATCAACCCATTGTAATAGGTTGTGGTTTCAAAGCACAAAACCAGCAATTTCAAATACACAAATAAACCTAAAAGTGCAATTTCTCATACATTTTATACTCTGCAGCTGGTATAACAAGTCATTGGAAATACATTAGGGGAAAATGTTTTACAGTATACTGTCCCTTTAAAGTACACTTCATAAAACAAGCGGAAGCTACAGGAATTACCAAAAACCATAGTTGTTTGATCAATAAGAGGTAACATAGTTTGTAATTTGTACAACTTTCCAGTTCAGTGGAACAAGATCACAATCCATAGATTTTTCTATATAGATAACTCCCTCTTAATTACTGTATGTAAATAAATAGGCCAATCTCTGTTTGAATATGCAAAAAATCATTATTTTGGATTATGGTTAATTGTGCCAAAAGATTGATTCCAAAATATTGGAAGCAGCAAACTATGGCCTAGATTTGGAGTTTGGCGGTAGAACGCTCCGCGGGCTTTTTTCTGGCCGCACCATAAAATTAACTCTGGTATCGAGAGTTCAAACAAATGCTGCGTTAGGCTCCAAAAAAGGAGCGTAGAGCATTTTTACCGCAAATGCAACTCTCGATACCAGAGTTGCTTACGGACGCGGCCAGCCTCAAAAACGTGCTCGTGCACGATTCCCCCATAGGAAACAATGGGGCTGTTTGAGCTGAAAAAAAACCTAACACCTGCAAAAAAGCAGCGTTCAGCTCCTAACGCAGCCCCATTGTTTCCTATGGGGAAACACTTCCTACGTCTGCACCTAACACTCTAACATGTACCCCGAGTCTAAACACCCCTAACCTTACACTTATTAACCCCTAATCTGCCGCCCCCGCTATCGCTGACCCCTGCATATTATTATTAACCCCTAATCTGCCGCTCCGTACACCGCCGCAACCTACGTTATCCCTATGTACCCCTAATCTGCTGCCCCTAACACCGCCGACCCCTGTATTATATTTATTAACCCCTAATCTGCCCCCCTCAACGTCGCCGACACCTGCCTACACTTATTAACCCCTAATCTGCCGAGCGGACCTGAGCGCTACTATAATAAATTAATTAACCCCTAATCCGCCTCACTAACCCTATCATAAATAGTATTAACCCCTAATCTGCCCTCCCTAACATCGCCGACACCTAACTTCAATTATTAACCCCTAATCTGATCGGAACAGCCAATAGAATGCGAGGTCAATCTGATTGGCTGATTGGATCAGCCAATAGGATTGAACTTGATTCTGATTGGCTGATTCCATCAGCCAATCAGAATATTCCTACCTTAATTCCGATTGGCTGATAGAATCCTATCAGCCAATCGGAATTCGAGGGACGCCATCTTGGATGACGTCCCTTAAAGGAACCGTCATTCGTCGGGAGACAACGGAAGAAGAGGATGGATCCGCGTCGGCTGCTTCAAGATGGACCCGCTCCGCACCGGATGGAAGAAGATCGAAGATGCCGCTTGGAGAAGATGTTTGCCGGTCCGGATGTCCTCTTCTTGCCGGATAGGAGGAAGACTTTGGACCCTCTTCTGGACCTCTTCAGCACCGGATGCCAGGACGGATCGGTGATACCTGGATGGTGAAGACAAGGTAGGAAGATCTTCAGGGGCTTAGTGTTAGGTTTATTTAAGGGGGGTTTGGGTTAGATTAGGGGTATGTGGGTGGTGGGTTGTAATGTTGGGGGGGGGGTATTGTATGTTTTTTTTTACAGGCAAAAGAGCTGATTTTCTTGGGGCATGCCCCGCAAAGGGCCCTGTTCAGGGCTGGTAAGGTAAAAGAGCTTTTACATTTATTAATTTAGAATAGGGTAGGGAATTTTTTATTTTGGGGGTCTTTGTTATTTTATTAGGGGGCTTAGAGTAGGTGTAATTAGTTTAAAATTGTTGTAATATTTTTCTAATGTTGGTAAATATTTTTTTATTTTTTGTAACTTAGTTCTTTTTTATTTTTTGTACTTTAGTTAGTTTATGTAATTGTAGTTATTTGTAGCAATTGTATTTAATTTATTTATTGATAGTGTAGTGTTAGGTTAATTGTAGGTAATTGTAGGTAGTTTATTTAATTAATTTATTGATAGGGTAGTGTTAGGTTTAATTATAACTTAGGTTAGGACTTATTTTACAGGTAATTTTGTTATTATTTTAACTAGGTAACTATTAAATAGTTCTTAACTATTTAATAGCTATTGTACCTGGTTAAAATAATTACCAAGTTGCCTGTAAAATAAATATTAATCCTAAAATAGCTACAATATAATTATAATTTATATTGTAGCTATATTAGGATGTATTTTACAGGTAAGTATTTAGCTTTAAATAGGAATAATTTATTTAATAAGAGTTAATTAATTTCGTTAGATTTAAATTATATTTAAGTTAGGGGGGGTGTTAGTGTTAGGGTTAGATTTAGCTTTAGGGGTTAATCCATTTATTATAGTAGCGGTGAGCTCCGGTCGTCAGATTAGGGGTTAATAATTGAAGTTAGGTGTCGGCGATGTTAGGGAGGGCAGATTAGGGGTTAATACTATTTATGATAGGGTTAGTGAGGCGGATTAGGGGTTAATAACTTTATTATAGTAGCGCTCAGGTCCGCTCGGCAGATTAGGGGTTAATAAGTGTAGGTAGCTGTCGGCGACGTTGAGGGGGGCAGGTTAGGGGTTAATAAATATAATACAGGGGTCGGCGGTGTTAGGGGCAGCAGATTAGGGGTACATAAGGATAACGTAGGTGGCGGCGCTTTGCGGTCGGCAGATTAGGGGTTAATTATTGTAAGTAGCTGGCGGCGACGTTGTGGGGGGCAGGTTAGGGGTTAATAAATGTAATACAGGGGTCGGCGGGGTTAGGGGCAGCAGATTAGGGGTACACAAGTATAACGTAGGTGGCGGTCGGAAGATTAGGGGTTAAAAATTTTAATCGAGTGGCGGCGATGTGGGGGGACCTCGGTTTAGGGGTACATAGGTAGTTTATGGGTGTTAGTGTACTTTAGGGTACAGTAGTTAAGAGCTTTATGAACCGGCGTTAGCCCAGAAAGCTCTTAACTCCTGCTATTTTCCGGCGGCTGGAGTTTTGTCGTTAGAGCTCTAACGCTCACTTCAGAAACGACTCTAAATACCGGCGTTAGAAAGATCCCATTGAAAAGATAGGATACGCAATTGACGTAAGGGGATCTGCGGTATGGAAAAGTCGCGGCTGAAAAGTGAGCGTTAGACCCTTTAATCACTGACTCCAAATACCGGCGGTAGCCTAAAACCAGCGTTAGGAGCCTCTAACGCTGGTTTTCACGGCTACCGCCGAACTCTAAATCTAGGCCTATTTCTTCTGTGACAGAATAGTTAAATGTATTGTCTTTCGTCATATTCTTAGAGAAACTCCCTACTATGCTTTACATGGGAAGCTGAATGGGGAAGTATTGTTGGTCAGTAAATGCACAACGTTACTGCTTTATCTGAGCAGGAATCTTCCCCATACAAATAGTCTTTTTCCTCCTCTTTACCTGTTGCTCTGCTGAACATAGTTTTCATTAGACAGAGTTACACTGTGGCAGCGAACAGAGAATGCGCCATTGCAGCGGAGAACATATAAACCTTTATATTATGAGTGTGCAAAGGTTATGAGTAGCACTTGAAGGTTGTCTAGATGACTTCTTTTTAATCACTTGTGGGTGTCACCAACCTGCTAAAACTCTATATTGTGCTAACACCAGGGTTCTTCTAGATATTTTGGGACATTTTACAAGTGAATCGTTTTTTGCGCATCGGGTTGCGCTCGTATTACAAGTTGAGAGCAAACAGTTTTTGCTCGTGTGCTAACCCAAGTGTAAAAAGCCAAACTTACAATATCACGGGCATGTTAACCTATTCCTCCATAGAAGTCAATGGAGCAAAAAAAGTAGGAAAAAACACCCAACTTGCACAAACCTTATTGCATATTCTCAAGTGCGCTAACCCAACATAAAAATATGAATACAGGTGGCCCTCGGTCTACAACGGTTCAATTTACACCGTTTCAGAATAACAACCTTTTTTCCAGTCATGTGACTGCTATTGAAAAGCATTGAGAAGCAGTGCATTTATTAAAATAGCCAGTAAGTGGAGCTGTCCGCTTGTGTTGCAGCAAAGCCAAGCAAGCTGAAATTAATCAGTTTAACCAGACCTGAGCTATCCAGCAGATTTCAAAGGAACAAGATCTTCATGTCTATAAATCAGTCCAGATTGGAATGCATAGAAAGAACTGTTTGCAGAAAAATGCAAGTGAAGTCTGTGTTGTGTGATTATTTTATTAGGTTTATAATGCTGTTTAGCAAATGTTTTTGTTAATTTAACTTAGTTTAATTATATATTCTGTGTTGTATGATTATTTTATTAGGTTTATAATGCTGTTTAGCATTTAAAGTCTTCATTTCACAGCTTTAAAAATAATGTATTAGGTGTTACTTATGACAATTTTGAGAGGGGCCTGGAACCTAACTCCCTCACTTCCCATTGGCTTACATTATAAACTGGGTTTTGATTTACAAACCATTACTTCTGGAACCTAACCCCGGCGTAAACTGAGGGCTACCTGTATTTCACATTCCAATGTTCTCCACATAGCACAATATATTCTATTTATTCATAAATACACATTTCTATATATATCTGCCAGTATTTTGGTACAACATATATCTATACCTATATATACAGTGGGGCAAAAAAAGTATTTAGTCAGCCACCAATTGTGCAAGTTCTCCCACTTAAGAAGATGAGAGAGGCCTGTAATTTTCATCATAGGTATACCTCAACTATGAGAGACAAAATGTGGAAACAAATCCAGACAATCACATTGTCTGATTTGGAAAGAATTTATTTGCAAATTATGGTGGAAAATAAGTATTTGGTCAATATCAAAAGTTCATCTCAATACTTTGTTATATATCCTTTGTAGGCAATGACAGAGGTCAAACGTTTTCTGTAAGTCTTCACAAGGTTGTCACACACTTGCTGGTATGTTGGCCCATTCCTCCATGCAGATCTCCTCTAGAACAGTGATGTTTTGGGGCTGTCGCTGGGCAACACGGACTTTCAACTCCCTCCAAAGGTTTTCTATGGGGTTGAGATCTGGAGACTGGCTAGGCCACTCCAGGACCTTGAAATGCTTCTTACAAAGCCACTCCTTCGTTGCCCGGGCGGTGTGTTTGGGATCATTGTCATGCTGAAAGACCCAGCCACGTTTCATCTTCAATGCCCTTGCTGATGGAAGGAGGTTTGCACTCAAAATCTCATGATACATGGCCCCATTCATTCTTTCATGTACACGGCTCAGTCGTCCTGTTCCCTTTGCAGAGAAACAGCCCCAAAGCATGATGTTGCCACCCCCATGCTTCACAGTAGATATGGTGTTCTCTCTCCTCCAAACACGACAAGTTGTGTTTCTACCAAACAGTTCTACTTTGGTTTCATCTGACCATATGATATTCTCCCAATCCACTTCTGGATCACCCAAATGCTCTCTAGAATACTTCAGACGGGCCTGGACATGTACTGGCTTAAGCAGGGGGACACGTCTGGCACTGCAGGATCTGAGTCCCTGGCAGCGTAGTGTGTTACTGATGGTAGCCTTTGTTACGTTGCTCCAGCTCTCTGCAGGTCATTCACTAGGTTCCCCCCATGTGGTTCTGGGATGTTTGCTCACTGTTCTTGTGATCATTTTGACCCCATGGGGTGAGATCTTGCGTGGAGCCCCAGATCGAGGGAGATTATTAGTGGTCTTGTATGTCTTCCATTTTCTAATTATTTCGCCCACAGTTGATTTCTTCACACCAAGCTGCTTGCCTATTGCAGATTCAGTCTTCCCAGCCTGGTGCAGGTCTACAATTTTGATTCTGGTGTCCTTCGACAGCTCTTTGGTCTTCACCATAGTGGAGTTTGGAGTGTGACTGTTTGAGGTTGTGGACAGGTGTCTTTTATACTGATAACAAGTTCAAACAGGTGCCATTAATACAGGTAATGAGTGGAGGACAGATGAGCCTCTTAAAGAAGAAGATACAGGTCTGTGATAGCCAGAAATATTGCTTGTTTGAAGGTGACCAAATACTTATTTTCCACCATAATTTGCAAATAAATTCTTTCCAAATCAGACAATGTGATTGTCTGGATTTGTTTCCACATTTTGTCTCTCATAGTTGAGGTATACCTATGATGAAAATTACAGGCCTCTCTCATCTTCTTAAGTGGGAGAACTTGCACAATTGGTGGCTGACTAAATACTTTTTTCCCCACTGTATATATATATATATATATATATATATATATATATATATATATATATATATATATATATATGATTATATATATAGGTATAGATATATACAGATATATAAGGGAATATCTATTTATAAATACTTAGAACATATTCCCCTATGTGCAGAACATTTGAATGTGAAATATTTACGATAAATACACAGTATAACACTTTATTAAAAATTAATATTGCATAAATATGTTTTTACATGGTTTCATCTACTTAAAGGGACAGTATACACCAATTTACATATAACTCAATGTAATAGACAATACTATAAAGAAGAATATGCACAGATGCTGATCTAAAAATCCAGTATAAAACCTTTATAAAACTTACTTAGACGCTCCCAGTTTAGCACTGTTGACGAGATTAGTCTGGGACAACCACTGAAAGAGGCTGGGTAAACAAAAGAGTAGACACTCCCCACCTCCCCCCTTCCCTGCATATGAAAAGACAGATAACATAAACAGGAGTCAGCAGTAGTCTCTAAAAGCGCGTATACATCTGGTTGTTGGTTCTCTGAGCTTTGCTTCTCTTTTCAGTAAGGTTGTGGTGTTTGGATGATTTGCCTTTTGTAACATTGTATATTACTTTGTCTTTAAATTATTAAATGTGAAAATATATATTTTTGTAAGATCGATACCTCTATATCCTGGTATATATATAATTTTGGCATACCCCCTTTTCCCAATGTACTTGGTTTTTAATTATTCTTTTGGTTCTAAAAGTTCAACAAATATTAATATATTAATGGTAGGTGGGTATTCTAATAGAAACATAGAATTTGAGTACTGTAGTTAAGAACCAAAAGGCCCATCAAGTCTACCCATGTTACTTATGCAGTATAAATGTACTTATTTCTTAGAATAGCCGTATTCATGTCCCATGCATATTTCAATTATTTTACAGTCCTTGTGTTTAGCACCTCTATTGGAAGTTTATTCATTGAAACCACAACCCTTTCTGCAGAACAAACCTGCTTCCTTACATTTCTTCTGAACCAACTACTCTCTAAATTAAGATTGTGACCCCTTATTTTGTTATTTCCTTTTTTTTTTGTTCAAAAATGCTTTCAGTCTCCACTTTATTAAGTCCCTTCATATATTTGAAGGTTGTTATCATGTCACATCTTTCCCTTTTCTCCTCTAAACTATATTTAGACAATAGAGTCTTTCTTTGTATGTGTTTTATTTTAGACCATGAAGTAGATTTATGAAAGTGCGAGCAGACATGATACGAAGTAACGTATCATGTCCGCTGCACATCGTTAAATACCGACAGCATACGCTGTCGGCATTTATCATTGCACCAGCTTGTGAACTGCTGGTGCAATGCCGCCCCCTACAGATTTGCGGTCAATTGCCTGCTAGCAGGGGGTGTCAATCAACCCGATCGTATTCGATCGGGTTGATTTCTGTCCGCCGCCTCAGAGCAGGCAGACAAGTTATGGAGCAGCGGTCTTGAGTCCGCTGCTTCATAACTGCTGTTTACGGGAGCCTGAAGGCTCGCCAGAAACAAGGGGCATCAAGCTCCATACAGAGCTTGATAAATCGGCCCCCAAGTGCCATTTTAGAAGCCATCCTTAGGCCAGTTTCTAGTTTATTTATATACTTCTGGAGATATGGTCTCCAGACCTGTACACAATATTCCAAATGAGACCTAACTAGTGTTCTTTAAAGTAGCATAAGTACCTTTCTATTTATTTTACTAATACATCTCCCAATGCTACTGGCCTTACCAGATGCACTGCTGCATTGTTTACCAATAATGTAATTCATGCTGAAATTGTATTCTCATTGAAGTGAAATGGGATAGTACCTCATGCATGAGACAGGATCCTTTCCAGCCTTGAGTTGAAATATTATCTTCCTTACATAAACAGTTATATTTAGTGATATATTTGAGGGGAAATAAATAAACAGGGAACAAAGTATAGAAAAAATATAGAGCAAAACTAGTAACATTTTGTTGGGAAATTATCAGGGCCTAGAACTTTATTATTATAATTTTGTTTGGTGGCATGGCGTCTGATTTATTTGACATTTTAAATAGAATAAAATGTATTCTTTTGAGCTACGATGCAATTTTTAATTAGGAAAAGGAATGATGGTCAGACATAGCTTGCAGCAGCTGAGTATAAAATGTTGGATATAGAGAAACATTATTTCAAAATAATTTAATTTAAAATAGAGCTTAAGATGGCATTTATATCGTCAACCAGAATTTTATCTTTTTAAAAAGATACTCTGAGCTGCTGTGATTGGGTTTGAGGAAAAAGGCCATATACCAAAATAACTACTAGGGAGTTGTCTTACCAGAAGTTAAGTTTAGGGTCACTTTTCCAATCAACTAGTATAGAACCTAAGAGACCAGACAAGTTAATGCAGAAGTAGAGGAATAACTACAGGGGTCTCAGAGGTCTCAGTTGAGACTGTAGTCACACATCTAAGGGGACTATTCAACCCTGAAATCAGTAGTGGCATCATATCTGTTGCCAGCTGAAAAACAAGGATCACAATTTAAGGTTCAGTCTAATAATCTGCTTTTACAATATGGTTGCAGAGTTTCTAAGATGGCCGCCACATTGTTGTTGTACAGATAACATGTTGCTATATTTGTTCAGGAGTGCTGCACAATTGCATGTCCTCTGGTGCAGGCTAAACAAAGGGTATGGATGAATCACAGTCACAAAAAAGCAACTCCACTTGCAAATAGCCAGAAAATGGGGAGCCCTCCACTGCCATTGTCCTGGGGTCTAGCTACAACTTGTGCATGAGTAAGGGTTATGAGTAACAGAGTACAAAGAGTGCGCAAGCCACAAAGAAAATGTTAATTCAGTTTGGGGTCTAAAACCAAATTCATTTTTCCCTAAACACGTTGTGGGACACTTTGATCTTTGTCTGACCATGCAAGGGTCTTTGTTTTATATATCATTGTAACAATATTTATGTATCACTTTTATTGTATTTATTCTCTATACTATTAAACTATTGTGTTTTTTTAACCAAATTGTTTGGTGTTTGTTAATGCTGTGTTTATTTTCATTGTATCAACATTAATATATATATTTAGGTGTCAGACTAAGATAGAAACTTTTGATTTCAATGTTTTACTCAAATTAAGGTTTTAAAGCTATTTCTTTTAATGTAACAACATATTTTTTTATATGTACTTCCTGATACATTCAAAATTAAAATAAACAGCTTTCTTAATGCAAATAATAGTAACAATAATAATATGAATAATAATAATAATTAATAATAAAAATATTTTTTAAACATGGGTCTTTCTATATGTATGACAGAACTGTTTAGAGTTAACTGTCTCTTTAACTGGAGAAGAATATCTCAAGTCTGTAGCTAAACTGGCTAAATCTAAAACACTTAGCTGCTATGAAAACGATGTATTATAATGATGAACTGGAAGAAAGGATTATATTATAAAACAGAAAGAAATAGAAGTCACATAATCTTAAAATGGGAGGGAGAATGTGGGATTAACAAGTAGGGGATTAGATTACAAATAATGCGGTAATAAACATGATAGTGCAAAACTGTAGACCATAAAGACTAGTTAGGCAAAATGTATGTACAGTTTGCTAAAAACAATATTCAAAATTAAGATTTAAAGGGACATTGTACACTAGATTTTTCTTTGCATAAGTGTTTTGTAGATGATCCATTTATATAGCTTTGTAACAATGTATAGTTTTGCTTATTTCTTAATAGCATTGTGCTGATTTTTAGACTCCTAACCAATCCTCAAAGTTTTAGAAGTACACTGATGTCTGCAGACTTTTGCAACTCCTGTTTGTATAATCTGTTTTTTCTTCATATGCAGGAAAGGGGGGAGGGGGGAGGGTCTGCTGTTCCTGTTTCCCCAGCCCCTTTCACTGGGTGTCCCAGCCTAACCTCATCATCAGTGCTAAACAGGAAGCTTCTAAGTAAGTTTTTAAGTTTTTAGATTAGTATCTTTGCAAATTCTTCTTTATAGTAGTGTCTATTACATGTTGTTAAATGAAAATTGGTATATACTGTCCCTTCAAAGAGACAAGAAACACAAAATATTCTTTTACCATTCAGATAGAGCATATAATTTTCAACAACATCCCAATTTACTTTTATTACCAATTTTTCTTCATTTTTTTGATATCATTTAACACCTTAATGACCACAGCACTTTTCCATTTTCTGTCCGTTTGGGACCAAGGCTATTTTTACATTTCTGCTGTGTTTGTGTTTAGCTGTAATTTTCCTCTTACTCATTTACTGTAGCCACACATATTATATACCGTTTTTCTCGCCATTAAATGGACTTTCAAAATATACCATTATTTTCATCATATCTTATAATTTACTATAAAAAAAAATATAAAATATGAGGAAAAAATGGAAAAAAACACACTTTTTCTAACTTTGACCCCCAAAATCTGTTACACATCTACAACCACCAAAAAAAAAACACCCATGCTAAATAGTTTCTAAATTTTGTCCTGAGTTTAGAAATACCCAATGTTTACATGTTCTTTGATTTTTTTGCAAGCTATAGGGCCATAAATACAAGTAGCACTTTGCTATTTCCAAACCACTTTTTTTCAAAATTAGCGCTAGTTACATTGGGACACTGATATCTTTTAGGAATACCTGAATATCCCTTGACATGTATATATATTTTTTTAGAAGACATCCCAAAGTATTGATCTAGGCCCATTTTGGTATATTTCATGCCACCATTTCACCGCCAAATGCGATCAAATAAAAAAAATTGTTCACTTTTTCACAATTTTTTTCACAAACTTTAGTTTTCTCACTGAAATTATTTACAAAAAACTTATGCAATTATAGCATACATGGTTGTAAATGCTTCTCTGGGATCCCCTTTGTTCATAAATAGCAGACATATATGGCTTTGGTTTTGCTTTTTACTAATTAGAAGGCTGCTAAATGCGACTGCGCACCACACGTGTATTATGCCCAGCAGTGAAGGGGTTAATTAGGAAGCATGTAGGGAGCTTCTAGGGTTAATTTTAGCTTCAGTGTAGTGTAGTAGACAATCCCAAGTATTGATCTAGGCCCATTTTGGTATATTTCATGCCACCATTTCACCGCCAAATGCAATCAAATTAAAAAAAACGCTACATTTTTCACAATTTTAGGTTTCTCACTGAAATTATTTACAAACAGCATGTGCAATGATGGCACAAATTGTTGTAAATGCTTCTCTGGGATCCCCTTTGTTCAGAAATAGCAGACATATATGACTTTGGCGTTGCTTTTTGGTAATTAAAAGGCCGCTAAGTGCTGCTGCGCATCACACGTGTATTATGGCTAGCAGTGAAGGGGTTAATTAGGTAGTTTGTAGGGAGCTTGCAGGGTTAATTTTAGCTTTAGTGTAGAGATCAGCCTCCCACCTGACACATCAGACCCCCTGATCCCTCCCAAACAGCTCCCTTCCCTCCCCCACCCCACAACTGTCCCCGCCATCTTAAGTACTGGCAGAAAGTCTGCCAGTACTAAAATAAAAGTTTAAAAAAAAAAAAAAAATACATCTTTAGCATATTTACATATGCTACTTTGCAGGATCCCCCCCCTTAGCCCCCAACCTCCCTGATCCCCCCCAAAACAGCTCTCTAACCTCCCCCTCTGCCTTATTGGGGGCCATCCCCCCACCCCCTGACTAATTTATTTTTACATAGCTAAAACTATTTTTTACAACTTATCATACATAATTTTTCTGTAGTGTAGCGGTTCCCACCCGCTCCCTCCCCGTGCGCGTGCCCGCCCCCGCCCTCCCGTGCACGTGCGCGTGCCCGTGCGCGCCTCTGATCACCCCCGCCCACGATCCCGCCCCCTACACATCATCACGGCCAACGATTGCCGCCACCCACCTCCCGAACCGGCTTCCACCCACCAACGGATTTAGCCGGTGATGTCCGGTGCAGAGAGGTGATGTCCGGTGCTAATAAAGGTTATTGCAGGATGCCTCAATATCGAGGCATCACTGCAATAACCGGAAAGCAACTGGAAGCGAGCAGGATCGCTTCCAGCTGCTTTCCAGACCAAGGACGTACGCCACACGTCCTCAGTCATTAAGTGTATTTTTTTTGAGGACGTGTGGCGTACGTCCTTGGTCATTAAGGGGTTAATGAAGGATACTAAGAGTTAGCTGAACACATTGGTAAACTAATAATAAGAGGTATATATGTACAGCCAGCAATCAGCAGTTAGCACCCAGCTCCTCAGCCTACCTAGGAATATTTTCAGAAAAGGATATCAAGAAACAAACGGCTAGATTACGAGTTTTGCATTATGAGTGAAGCTTCATATGAAAGCTTCATAACGCTGCTTTTTCACTACCACTGCTATTACGAGTCTTGTAGGTATAGCTGTACCGCACACTTTTTTGGCCGTCACGCAACGTAACTACCGCACTTTTTAAAAAGTCCTTTTTCAATGGGGCTTCCACAGCGCCGGTATTACGAGTTTGCCTGTCCGGCCAAAAAGTGAGCGGTACAGCCCATAACTACAAGATCCGTACCGTAAACTGAAAGTCAGTAGTTATAAGTTTTAAGCTACAAAGCTGTAACATAAAACTCATAACTAAACTGCTACAATGTACACTAACACCAATAAACTACCTTTAACCACCTAAACCGAGGCCCTCTCGCATCACAAACACTAAACTAAATGTATTAACCCCTAATCTGCCGCTCCGGACATCGCCGCCACTATAATAAACATATTAACCCCTAAACCGCCGCACTCCCGCATCGTAAACACTAGTTAAATATTATTAACCCTTAATCTGCTGCCCCCAATATCACAGCCGCCACTATACTAAAGTTATTAACCCCTAAACCTCTGGCCTCCCACATCACTAACACTAAATAAATATATTAACCCCTAACCCTACGTCTAACCCTAACACCCCTAACTTTAATATAATTAAAATAAATCTAAATAAAACCTACTATTATTACCTAAATAATACCTATTTAAGACTAAATACTTACATGTAAAATAAACCCTAAGCTAGCTACAATATAACTAATAGTTACATTGTATCTAGCTTAGGTTTTATTTTATTTCACAGCTAAGTTTGTATTTATTTTAACTAGGTAGAATATTTAGTAAATAGTTATTAACTATTTACTAGCTACCGAGTTAAAATAAATACAAATTTACCTGTAAAATAAAACCTAAGTTACACTAACACCTAACATTACACTAAAATTAAATAAATTACATTAATTAAGTACAATTAACTAAATTACAAAAATAAATAAACACTAAATTACACAAAATAAAAAAGAAATGATTAAATATTTAAACTAATTACACCTAATCTAATAGCCCTATCAAAATAAAAAAGCCCCCCAAAATAAAAAATAACCCTAGCCTAAACTAAACTGCCAATAGCCCTTAAAAGGGCCTTTTGCGGGGCATTGCCCCAAAGAAATCAGCTTTTTTACCTGTAAAAAAAAATATAAACAATCCCCCAACAGTAAAACCCATCACCCACACAACCAAATAAAAACCTATCTAAATCTATCTAAAAAACCTAAGCTCCCCATTGCCCTGAAAAGGGCATTTTGATGGGCATTGCCCTTAAAAGGGCATTTAGCTCTTTTTCTGTGCCCAAACCCTAATCTAAAAATAAAACCAACCCAATAAACCCTTAATAAAACCTAACACTAACACCCGAAGATCCACTTACAGTTTTTGAAGACTAGACATCCATCCTTATCAAGCCAGGAGAAGTCTTCATCCAAGCGGCAAGAAGTCGTCCTCCAGGCGGGCAGAAGTCTTCATCCAGATGGCATCTTCTATCTTCATCCTTTCCGACGCGGAGTGGCTCCATCTTCAAAACATCTGGCGCAGAGCATCCTCTTCTTTCAATTCCACTTGAAGAATGAAGGTTCCTTTAAATGACGTCATCCAAGATGGCGTCCCTTGAATTCCGATTGGCTGATAGAATTATATCAGCCAATCAGGATTAAAGGGTAAAAAATTCTATTGGCTCATGGCAATAGGATTGAGCTCACATTCTATTGGCTGATTGGAACAGCCAATAGAATGTGAGCTCAATCCTATTGGCTGATTGCATCCGCGACGGATGTCTTGAAGATGGAGCCGCTCCACGTCAGAAAGATGAAGATAGAAGATGCCGTCTGGATGAAAACTTCTGCCCGCCTGGAGGACGACTTCTTGCCACTTGGATAAAGACTTCTCCCGGGTTCATTGAGGACTTCTGCCCGCTTGGATGAAGACTTCTCCCAGCTTGATGAGGATGGATGTCCGGTCTTCAAAAACTGTAAGTGGATCTTCGGGGGTTAGTGTTAGGTTTTATTAAGGGTTTATTGGGTGGGTTTTATTTTTAGATTAGGGTTTGGGCACAGAAAAAGAGCTAAATGCCAATTTAAGGGCAAGGCCCATCAAAATGCCATTTTCAGGGCAATAGGGAGCTTAGGTTTTTAGATAGGATTTTATTTGGGGGGTTTGGTTGTGTGGGTGGTAGGTTTTACTGTTGGGGGGTTGTTTGTATTTTTTTTTTACAAGTAAAAGAGCTGATTTCTTTGGGGCAATGCCCCACAAAAGGCCCTTTTAAGGGCTATTGGCAGTTTAGTTTATGCTAGGGTTTTTCTTATTTTGGGTGGGCTTTTTTATTTTGATAGGGCTGTTAGATTAGGTGTAATTAGTTTAAATATTTGATCATTTCTTTTTTATTTTGTGTAATTTAGTTTTGTTTTTTTTGTAATTTAGTTAATTGTATTTAATTAATGTAATTTATTTAATTTTAGTGTAATGTTAGGTGTTAGTGTGAGGCAGGTTAGGTTTTATTTTATAGGTAAATTTGTATTTATTTTAACTAGATAGTTAGTAAATAGTTAATAACAATTTACTAACTATTCTATTAGTTATATTGTAGGAATCTTAGGGTTTATTTTATAGGTAATTATTTAGTTTTAAATAGGAATTATTTAGTTAATGATAGTAATTTTTATTTAGATTTATTTTAATTATATTAAAGTTAGGGGTGTTAGGGTTAGGGTTAGACTTAGGTTTAGGGGTTAATATATTTATTTAGTGTTAGTGATGTGGGAGGCCAGAGGTTTAGGGTTTAATAACTTTAGTATAGTGGCGACGGCAACATTGGGGGCAGCAGATTAGGGGTAATTTATGTAGGTGGCAGCGACATTGGGGGCAGCAGATTAGGGGTTAATAAGTGTAGGTAGGTGGCGGCGATGTCGGGGGCGGAAGATTAGGGGTTAATAAGTGTAACGTAGGTGTTGGCGATGTCGGGGGCAGCAGATTAGGGGTGTTTAGACTCGGGGTCTATGTTAGGCTGTTAGGTATAAACATAATTTTTTTTTCCCCTATAGGAATCAATGGGGCTGCGTTACAGAGCACGTAAAACCAGCTCAAAGCAGCGCTGGTATTTGTGTGCGGTATGGAGCTCAACGCTGCCATATTGCCCGCTATTGCTGTTTTTTTGCAAACCTGTAATAACAGCTCTATTAAAGGTGAGCGGTGGAAATAACTTGCAAGTTATTACCGAGCCGCTCATAAAGCAAAACTCATAATCTGGCCAAAAGCAAATTAGATAACAGAAGTAAATTGGAAAGTTGTTAGACATAATTTTCAGAGAGTCCATGTCATTCCTGTTATAGAGGTAAATTAGTTTTAAAAGCATTACAAGTTTTGAACAAAATAAAATATATACTTTGTTTAAAAATTTTTTTTTTATTATATGCAACAATAAACTTTGGGAGGCAAAAGCAAATGTAAAACAGACCAGATCTAACTTTAAAGGGATATGAAACCCAAAATAATTTATTTCATGATTCAGGTAGAGCATACAATTTTAATCAACTTTCTAATTTACCTCTATTATCAATTGTTCTTCATTCTCTTGGTATCTTTATTTGAAAAGGAGGAATGTAGACTTAGGAGCTGGACAATTTTTGGTTCACCACCTGGGTAGAGCTTTCTGAATGGGGGTGGCTAAACGTAGGGTGAGGGACCCCCCTGCAACCAAAAGCAATACCCCTAAACTCCATAATGTTATCCCCCTACCCTGTAATTGAAATCTGTAAGTGTTTTTTTTTTTCTTAAAGAGAGTGCATTATATGGAATTCAGAATTCTCCCCTCACATAGAACACAGTATATGGTTGATATGTGCCGGAGCTCATTTACAGTATATGTCCTATATTGGACACAGTAATGATAAACCCTGTAGAGGTTGTTTCTATAGACTACAAAACAATCTAAATTGAGCTAACAAAATGACAGCTTTATATGCTTTTAAACATGTTTTTAAGCAGATCTTTTGCAATGCAAAAATGAATTTCCTATGCATATTTAAAAATGTTTTAAATGCTCCTTTAATATGATAATAAAACTCCCATTCACAGAAATCTCTATATTATTCTATGGATATTGCATTGGTTTCACCTCGAGTGTCAGTCCGGCCCCCTCACTTAACATGTGACCGCTGATCCACCAATGAAAACGATCAGTAAGCAGAAAACTTCCCATTAAAAACCAAAGGTGCTCAGCAAGGTAGGGAAATGGGCTCCAAAAGACAAAGTTAGAAGAAGCCAGCACAATCTTCGTAAAAAGTCCAATTTTATTGAATACTTTTTAAAAGGTTCAAACAGCATAAGGAAAAAATGTTCTGTCTGACATGGGTTTCGGCCTGAGGCCTTACTCATAGAGATAATAAAACTTACATTATACACTCATTTTTTCTTTGCATAAATGTTTTGTAGATTATCTATTTATATCGTTTTTTTTTTCTTTCAAAATGTATAGTTTTGCTTATTTTTAAATAACATTGCTCTGATTTTCAGACTCTTAACCAAGCCCCAAAGTTTTATGAGAATACCGTCAGCTACCTACTCCAGCTTGCTCCTGTTTGTGTAAAGGGTCTTTTCATATGCAAAAGAAGGGGTGGGGGAGTGTATTATTTCCCACTTGCAGTGGGCTTTCCAGCTACCTTTTCAACAGAGCTAAACTGAGAGCTTCTAAGTAAGTTATTAAACATTTTTATATCAGTATCTTTGCATCTTATTCTTTATAGTAGTGTCTGATACATGCAGTTATATGAAAATGAGTGTATACTGTCCCTTTAAGAACACGTTAAAATATATACCTGTAGCTGTTCCTCTATTGGTTAAACATTAATCACATGACTAGAGGTGTGTGTATCACTAATTAACTCTTTACCTTAAAACATGCATTTAATAACAAATAAAGTTGGGAAACATCTAACTAAGCATATAAACAGAAAAGGGGAACGCTGCCTTTTAAGATGAACTTTTATATGGCTGCAAAGACCATTATTAACAATATTTAAAACTGTAATGGTCGATTCTATAATTCATGCAGCCTTATAATTCATAATGAACTGACATTAGAGAAGTATATAAATAATTACTGCACATCGGTAAATGTCACACAATTGTGATATTGCAGTTTGAATATTTTTAAATGATAAGGTTTATTATTTATTTATTTAAATATTGATAAACACTAACTTTATCCTGAAGTAAATAAACCATTTAGATGTCTATGGTATCAATGCTTATGACTATACATCATAGCGATATAACATATAAAAAAGGAAAACTTAAGAAAAAAACACAATAAATAAACCCTTAAGACATGTTCGTCTGTAACATAACCTTGAACTACTCTCATAAATGATGCAAAGAATACTTTGTTGTTTGCCCATGGAG
The DNA here is from genome assembly GCF_027579735.1 of Bombina bombina. Lineage (NCBI taxonomy): Eukaryota > Metazoa > Chordata > Amphibia > Anura > Bombinatoridae > Bombina > Bombina bombina. The sequence continues at coordinate 750,074,065 of NC_069502.1, forward strand.
ATTTCAATAATATGTATATATACACATGTATAGAGCTATATAATGAATTACTAAAGGGAGATAAATGTTAGTGTCTGAAGGAGTAATTATCAAGATTATCTCCATTCAACCCTAAAGATACATATTTTAAACGTATTATTTGAGATGATCATTACTGGTTATGTTGAACCTACCTACATTGAGTAAACTATATGCGTCTTTGTCCCTTCAATCATTTAAAAACTTTGATGTATTTATTCCCAGAAATGTATTATGTTGTATATCGAATTGTACCCATTGGGGATCCGGGTGGCCAGAGAGAAGATATAACAAGAGAACACTTTTGCACTATAAATGATAATAAATAGACCTGCACCACAGTATAACAATGTTCCTACAACCTGGTATGAAACACTCACACAATTAGAAAAAACTATGGGTGCCTAAAAGGCTAGTCTAAAAGATAGAGAATAAAATGCAGAATATATCTGTATTAAAAATATAATTATTTAAGTTATCACACACTATGTGTCGATTGAAAATCTCATATGTCTATTACTCTCAAGAGGATAATAAACAGCAAGTGCTAAACTTTAAAAATCAGCTTATGCATAAACATATATACAACAAAAAATTAAGATTCACAATTGAATGAACATGCACCGATTACTGCAACCTCTGCTGCAGACAAGGTTAGTCTCAGTGCACTGAAAAGATAAAGTTAAAGTTCCCAAGCAGAGTGAGCCGAGTCACAAACTGTCAATCAAACATATAGGGAAAGATCCAGCAGCCGTGCTACACAGCACAATATGAATATGAGCCCAGAGCTTGACAAAGGCTCCGTAGTGAGCTGAAACGTGTTGTCGGATCTTCTTTCTTCTTTCTGACTGCTGAGAGACACCATACTCTAGGAAACAGAAGGATATACAGCTGAGTGCGGATTCCAAAACGTACAGGGAAGAGGAGCTCGGCTGTTTTTTTTCTTTGTACCCTACAAGGATCCCAGAGCTGTTTTCTAGGTGATATAACCACCATCTCTTGGATACATATATTCGGAGCTCCAGAGTTTCTCAGATAAGGTACCAATGGGACGGATACACTGCAGTTCCTTGCTGGTTCATGTGACTTGACGTCATCCCCACTCTCCTGTGTGCGGAATACCGGAAGTACTGCCTTATGCGGTGAGGGAGGAAAGAGCGCACTGCTGGTTTGTTTGTTTGCTTATGCATAAACATATATACAACAAAAAATTAAGATTCACAATTGAATGAACATGCACCGATTACTGCAACCTCTGCTGCAGACAAGGTTAGTCTCAGTGCACTGAAAAGATAAAGTTAAAGTTCCCAAGCAGAGTGAGCCGAGTCACAAACTGTCAATCAAACATATAGGGAAAGATCCAGCAGCCGTGCTACACAGCACAATATTAATATGAGCCCAGAGCTTGACAAAGGCTCCGTAGTGAGCTGAAACGCGTTGTCGGATCTTCCTTCTTCTTTCTGACTGCTGAGAGACACCATACTCTAGGAAACACTGAAGCATATACAGCTGAGTGCGGATTACAAAACGTATAGGGAAGAGGAGCTCGGCTGTTTTTTTCTTTGTACCCTACAAGGATCCCAGAGCTGTTTTCTAGGTGGTATAACCACCATCTCTTGGATACATATATTCGGAGCTCCAGAGTTTCTCAGATAAGGTACCAACTATTTTCATAATGTGCTGTGAGCACGGCTGCTGGACTTTCTCCTATATTGCTGGATTGACAGTTTGTAGCTTAACTACATTCATATTGTGCTGTGTAGCACATCAGACTAACTGGTCTATAGTTTCCTGGATCATTTCTACTTCCCTTTTTGAAGAGTGGCACCACATCAGCTTTACACCAATCCTGGGGTACCATGCCTGAGGATAATGAGTCTTGAAAAATTAAGGGTAGAGGTTTGTCTATAACAGTGCTAAGTTCCCTTAACACCCTTGGGTGTATTCCATCCGGGCCTGGAGTTTGATTTACCTTAATATTATCCAATTTGTTCCTGATATCCTCTATACATAACCCAGTTAATGGTATGGGCTGGCATGTTCTATTTTGTTCCAAAGTATCATCCAATGGTTCCTCTCTTGTGTATACTGAAGAAAAAAACTGGTTTCGTATCTCAGCCTTCTCCCTGTCACTGTTAATCATGCTACCGTCCACACATTTTAATGTACCTATATTGTCTTTCTTAGATTTTTTGATATTTATGTATTTAAATAACCTTTTAGGGTTAGACTTAGAATCCTTTGCAATTAATTTTTCATTTTCAATTTTGGCTAATTTGATTGCTTTTTTGCATGCTTTGTTACATTCCTTATAAATATGGAATTTTGAGTCTGTACTATTTAAATGCCCTACGTTTTTTCCTAATTTCTCTTAACACATTTATATTCAGCCACATTGGCTTGGGTTTTTTATTTTTATAACCATATGGTATTTGTTGATATGTATATGTATTTAACAAAGTTTTAAATGTTATCCATTTATCCTCTGTATTTTTATTAGAGAATACTTTGTCCCAATTTATGTTATTTAATGCTTTCCTTAAATCGTTGAATTTTGCTTTCTTAAAATTAAAAGTCTTGGTTAAACCTTTAAGACACTGCTTATGAAAAGTAGTGTTTCTTAAATAGCTGCACAAATTGGGGACCAGAGGTTGGAGCAGACTATCCAACCACTCTGATAACGGTTCACAAAGTGAACTGATCCCTGATACAATGGGACGCCCTTAACCTTAACCAGAAATTTGTGAACTTTGGGTAAAATGTGGAATATAGGAATTATTGGTACTTGTACAAGTAAATAATCATATTACAATCAATGTGGCCTGATTCCAGACCATCATCAAGTAGAGACCTCAATTCCTTCCCAAAAATGGATGTGGGGTCTCCTGGAAGAGTTCTGTAGTCATCTCGATTATTTATATGATGCAAAATTTCATTTTTGTAAGACACTCTATCCCATACCACTATACTTCCTCCTTTATCTGCCATTTTTATCACCAAATGATCATTAGTTTTTTCTTTCAATTTATTTTATTGTAAATCCATTACAGGGTACAGAAAAAAGAATAGGATATTATCACATGATTTGCATATATGGGGAAAGTTTACAAATCAGATTTTATTAAAATAAATTAGAAAAAAAAGTATAACTTAAAATTTTAAGCATATCTTACATGAAACTGCAAACACAAAAGAAGAGAGAGCGCAGCCACGACTCACGGTAAAAGTATTTAATAAATCCTTTATGCGCAACTAAACATATTGCACTTACAAACATTAAAATAAAAACAGGCGCCTCTTGGTTCACATTAGTTGTTTGTTACTGCGGTGAGACTGTTCAATCATTTTCTGCTGTGTGAGTTCCGTCCTTGAACCACACCAAGTTACGCTCCTTCCGATTTCTTTCTCTTTGTAGCGGTGCTTTTATTGACTGTCCTTTCTGTGCCGTCTACGCGTTTCTTCCGTCTTCTGCAGACTTTTTCAAGACTTCTTGTCATAAAGGATTTATTAAATACTTTTACCGTGAGTCGTGGCTGCGCTCTCTCTTCTTTTGTGTTTGCAGTTTTTCCCCAGTCTGATACACTCCTTAGTGTTCAGTGAACCGAGCAGCAGCGCCACACTTGCAAGAATACAGAGGAGAGCTGAACGGAGAGGAACAGAAGAGGTTTCCATAGATTGGAGATTTATCTACCATACTCCCTGAGACATCAAGGTAACATAGATCAGTGTAAGCAAACCCAAGAATATATATATATATATATACATATACTATTTCTGGACATTTATTCAAAAGTGGGGGTATCTATCTCATAGATTGTGGACTAATTATATGCATTAAGAGCTATCGTACAATTTAGACTATGTATACACAGCAATAGAGAGGGTAAATATTCATTGAAAAAAATTTTTTTTTTTTAGAATTTGTGTTGATATCTTACATGAGTACCGAAATAGAATTTTTTTCCAAACAACAAAAAACCAACCTAGTTCATACTATTTTATCTAATGGTCATCATAGTACCTTCTTTATCCCTGAATGGATACCATTTTTTAACATATAAAAAACAAAACAACATATAACATAATAATAAAAAACAAACAAAAAAAACACCCCTCTAGCTACCCCTCCTCCTATCCCTCCTCGCCAGATATCACTGTGAAAGCTGCTACTGCATTCCTAAGGGGGTACATGAACTGTTCCTGGAGTGTACTTGGAAGAGATTGTATAAGCTTCCCCCACTTATTCAAGTAGTTTGACATTGCTTGCTCATTATTAGCTTGTATGTCAAATTCTTCAATAATTGCTTGTTTTATTAAAAAGTTCTTCCATTCTCCAAAATTGGGTTTTTTATTATTCTTCCAATTTGTAAAAATTATTCTCCTAGCAGCTAACGCTGTCATGTTGAACAATTTCCTATCCCTCCCCAATCACTGTATCTAGAGAGAAATAACACTTGTTCTAACTCAAATTTACCTGATCTCTTTATAGTTCTGAACAGCCAGTACTCCATTTTTAACCAAAATTGTCTGATTATGGGGCATTCCCAGATCATATGTATTAGATCGAATGCATTTTGGACATTTACTAAACTGTCTATTGCCCCATTCTTCACCTTTCATAGGGGTATAGTAGACTTTATATAACAGTTTCAGATGTGCCTCTCTCCAGGTTTTAGAAACTGACATTTTGGTTACTCGTTGGATTGAATCCCTTATCCTTTCAATGGGCATCTCTAATCCTATAAAGAGTGGTCTCCATTTGGTACTTATACTTTCCAGATTATTTTGACCTTCATAGGCCAGGGTTAATTTATACCATGGTGAAATGGGATATATTCCCTGTGTAACCATTTTTAGCCAAGGTTCAACCTTTTCCCAGCCCCATTCCCAGCCATGTTCCCTGATAAGTTCATTCGCATAATGCCTTACTTTAAGATAGGCATAGAAGTCTTTATTATGTATTAAGAAATAATTTTTCAATGTTTCAAATCTCTTAACAGATTTCCTTTCAGTATCTAAGATTTGATGTATAAATCTCAACCCCTTTCTATCCCAATTATGGAAGAGAGGCGAGTTAATACCCTCTGGAAATGCTAAATTATTCTGTATTGTCAAATATTTGACATGCCACTTTCTACCCCTAGGTTTTTAGGGTTAGCCATTGTTTTTGTATTTTTAATATTTGCCGGTAGCTTCTGCCATGGTCTATGTAGAACATTCACTATATTATAGGGGCAAAAATGATCATTAGTTTTTAATGATTTGATCGATAATATCTCTTCTCTGGTGAGGTTAAGGGGGGGTCCCACTGGGTTTTAGTGACAATACTATCAGGTCTGCCTCTATCCTCTTTTGAAAATTGAGAAGAATATCCCCTCTGGATTGAACCATATACAATATTGATTTTGGCTTAAATCCACCATGTGAGTTAATACTCAATATATGCTGGTCACTTTCTCTCTCTAAGCTTTGCAGAATTTATATATCTTGTAATTCGGAAAAATCCAACTACATATACAACCCCAACCCCAATTCCAAAAAAGATGGGACAGTATGGAAAATGCAAAAACAAATGAACGAAGAGTCATTTAAAAATGTAATTCATCCTGTACTATACTGAAAAACACATTATTAATACATTAATGTTTAACTTTGTGATAAATGCAACACACTCCAAAAACGTTGGGATAGTCGACTGTTTACCACTGTGTAACACTTATTAATCGTTTGGGCACTGAAGACACCAGTTGGTTAAGTTTAGCAAGTGGAATTTTCCCCCATTCATCCAATATGCATGTCTTCAGCTGCGCAAATGTATGAGGCCTTAGTTGCCTTATTTTGCACTTCATATTGCACCACACATTCTCAATCGGAGACAGGTCAGGACTGAAGACAGGCCATGCTAGCACCAGCAATTGTAATCCAGGCAGAATGTCGTTTGGAGTTGTCCTGCTGGAAAATGCAGGGACGTCCCTGGAAAAGACAACATCTGGATGGCAGCATATGTATACATATCTTTCTGCATTAATGGTGCCCTCACAGATGTGCAAGTTACCCATGCCATGGGCACTGACGCTGTCACCCCCATACAATAATAGATGCTGTCTTTTGGACCTGACGCTGATAACAGTTTGGATGGTCCTTTTCCTTTATTGCCCAGGGTAACATGATGGCTGTTTTTCCAAAATCTATTTCAAATGTTGACTTTTCGGACCACAAAACACGATTCCACTGTGCTACTGTCCATCTCAGAGGAGACCGAGCTCAGAGAAGTCGGCGGCACTTCTGGACAGTGTTGATGTATGGCTTCTGCTATGCATAGTAAAGCCTTAACTTGCATCTGTGGATGCAGCGACAAATGGTGTTGACTCACAAAGGTTTACCAAAGTATTCACATGTCAGGCTATCCCTTAAAGAATCATGACAATTTTTGAAACAGTGACGTCTGAGGGATCGAAGATCATGTGCATTCAGAAGTGATTTTCGGCCTTGCCTTTTACGCACCGAGATTTAAATCTTTTAATTATATTGTGTACTGTAGAAGGTGACATGCCCAAAATCCTACCGATTTGTTTTTGGGGAATGTTGTTCTCAAAGGATTATTCTCTGGTGCATCTGTTGGCAGATTGACGAGTCTCAACCCATCCTTGCTATTGAAGAACTAGGCCTTTTTTGGAGGCTTCTTATATACTATGATTACACAATTGCCTCACCTGTTTCACATCACCTTCTTAATTCAACTTGTCACATCACTATTAGTCCTAAATTGCCCCTGTCCTAACTTTTTTGGAACATGTTGCAGTCATCAGATTTAAAATGAGTGTATATTTTCATAAATACATTAAATTCACAAAGTAAAACACCAAATAATGTGTTAATAATGTGTTTTCAATATAGTACAGGGTAAATTGATCTTTCAAATGACTTTTCTTGTTTGTTTTGTTGCATTTTTCATACTGTTCCAACTTTTTTGGAATTGGGGTTGTGTATATATATATATATATATATATATATATATATATATATATATATATACATACACATGCAAAGGCCAATACTTAGGTATTGAAATTTAATTTTGTACCAATTTCAAGTGCAATTTACTATGAATTCAATACAATGCAGCTAGTATGACAAGTCAATCGGAGACCATTAAAGGAACAATGTACTCAGGTAAGTAAACAATAAGAGTTCTTTGAATTCCACGTACAGGAAACAACCACCCACTCCTTTATTTTAGTAAAGGTGCCGGTTTCAACAGGCAAATGCAGCTATATAAAATGATAAGATAAATGTGAATGAGCCCAGTGTGCTTAGAGGAATGTGGCTGCACCTCACTGACGAGGCCCATAGGAGGCCGAAACGATCGTCTGGGGTTGTCATGTTCCTTGTTCAGAGGAGAATTGCCTGGTATTTCGGGGCTGGACTGACCTTACTTGGCGGGATCAGACTGATATACTTCAGGAAAGTTTTCTTCTGTGAAAAGCACACTGGTCTAAAAGAGGCTGCTTCCGGGTGGTAAATCGCCATAGAACAAGCCACTGAGCTGTTGTTCGTTCCTGGTAGAGCGCTTCTCTCTTTGTATGCAAATTATTATGACCCTGGGGAAGTCTCCCTATGGGTGATGGGGGAAACCAGACGTGGACTCCTTGCCCAGTGTGCTTAGAGGAATGTGGCTGCACCTCACTGACGAGGCCCATAGGATGCCGAAACGATCGTCTGGGGTTGTCATGTTCCTTGTTCAGAGGAGAATTGCCTGGTATTTCGGGGCTGGACTGACCTTACTTGGCGGGATCAGACTGATATACTTCAGGAAAGTTTTCTTCTGTGAAAAGCACACTGGTCTAAAAGAGGCTGCTTCCGGGTGGTAAATCGCCATAGAACAAGCCACTGAGCTGTTGTTCGTTCCTGGTAGAGCGCTTCTCTCTTTGTATGCAAAATATATTTTCATAAATACATTAAATTCACAAAGTAAAACATCAAATAATGTGTTAATAATGTGTTTTCAATATAGTACAGGGTAAATTGATCTTTCAAATGACTTTTCTTGTTTGTTTTTTTGCATTTTTCATACTGTTCCAACTTTTTTGGAATTGGGGTTGTGTATATATATATATATATATATATATATACATACACATGCAAAGGCCAATACTTAGGTATTGAAATTTAATTTTGTACCAATTTCAAGTGCAATTTACTATGAATTCAATACAATGCAGCTAGTATGACAAGTCAATCAGAGACCATTAAAGGAACAATGTACTCAGGTAAGTAAACAATAAGAGTTCTTTGTATTCCACGTACAGGAAACAACCACCCACTCCTTTATTTTAGTAAAGGTGCCGGTTTCAACAGGCAAATGCAGCTATATAAAATGATAAGATAAATGTGAATGAGCCCAGTGTGCTTAGAGGAATGTGGCTGCACCTCACTGACGAGGCCCATAGGAGGCCGAAACAATCGTCTGGGGTTGTCATGTTCCTTGTTCAGAGGAGAATTGCCTGGTATTTCGGGGCTGGACTGACCTTACTTGGCGGGATCAGACTGATATACTTCAGGAAAGTTTTCCTCTGTGAAAAGCACACTGGTCTAAAAGAGGCTGCTTCCGGGTGGTAAATCGCCATAGAACAAGCCACTGAGCTGTTGTTCGTTCCTGGTAGAGCGCTTCTCTCTTTGTATGCAAATTATTATGACCCTGGGGAAGTCTCCCTATGGGTGATGGGGGAAACCAGACGTGGACTCCTTGCCCAGTGTGCTTAGAGGAATGTGGCTGCACCTCACTGACGAGGCCCATAGGAGGCCGAAACGATCGTCTGGGGTTGTCATGTTCCTTGTTCAGAGGAGAATTGCCTGGTATTTCGGGGCTGGACTGACCTTACTTGGCGGGATCAGACTGATATACTTCAGGAAAGTTTTCTTCTGTGAAAAGCACACTGGTCTAAAAGAGGCTGCTTCCGGGTGGTAAATCGCCATAGAACAAGCCACTGAGCTGTTGTTCGTTCCTGGTAGAGCGCTTCTCTCTTTGTATGCAAAATATATTTTCATAAATACATTAAATTCACAAAGTAAAACATCAAATAATGTGTTAATAATGTGTTTTCAATATAGTACAGGGTAAATTGATCTTTCAAATGACTTTTCTTGTTTGTTTTTTTGCATTTTTCATACTGTTCCAACTTTTTTGGAATTGGGGTTGTGTATATATATATATATATACATACACATGCAAAGGCCAATACTTAGGTACTGAAATTTAATTTTGTACCAATTTCAAGTGCAATTTACTATGAATTCAATACAATGCAGCTAGTATGACAAGTCAATCAGAGACCATCAAAGGAACAATGTACTCAGGTAAGTAAACAATAAGAGTTCTTTGTATTCCACGTACAGGAAACAACCACCCACTCCTTTATTTTAGTAAAGGTGCCGGTTTCAACAGGCAAATGCAGCTATATAAAATGATAAGATAAATGTGAATGAGCTATTTGTAAATAATTTAAAGGGACATGAAACCCAATTTTTTTCTTTCATGATACAGATAGAGAATACAATTTTTAAAAAAGTTTCCAAATTACTTCTGTTAAAACAAATTGGCGTAGTTCTCTTGGTATTCTTTGTTGAAAAGATATCTAGATAAGTAGCTTGCACGTGTCTGGAGCACTACATAACAGGAAATAGTGCTGCCATCTTGCTAATTTATAACATTGTTGCAAAACTGCTGCCATATAGTGCACACTCCTGAACTTACCTTCATGCTTTTCAACAAAGGATAACAAAAAAAATAAAAAATGTGATAATAGAAGTAAATTGGTTGTTTAAAAATTGTATGTTCTATCTGAATCATGATTTGGGGTTTCATATACCTTTAATATATGCCAGCAGGTAAAATAAATCACTAGGAACAAATAAAAGTTGAGAAAAAAAAGTACAAAGATACAAAAGTACAATTTCCGTTAATAAATTAAAGGGACACTGAACCCAAAATTTTTCTTTCATGTTTCATATAGCTCATGCAATTTTAAGCAACTTTCTAATTTACTCCTATTATCAAATGTTTTTCATTCTCTTGGTATCTTTGTTTGAAATGCAAGAATGTAAGTTTAGATGCCGGCCTATTTTTGGTGAACAACCTGGGTTGTCCTTGCTGATTGGTGGATAAATTCACCCATCACTAAACAAGTGCTGTCCAGCATCTGAACAAAAAATAACTTAGATGCCTTCTTTTTCAAATAAAGATAGCAAGAGAACGAAGACAAATTGATAATAGGAGTAAATTAGAAAGTTGCTAAAAATTGCATGCTCTATCTGAATCACAAAAGAAAAAAAATTGGGTTCAGTGTCCCTTTAAGGTTGGTGTGTTATATACAATAAATGTTGTGAGTACACTACCAAAATTCCAAATAGATCATCATTCTGCTACCCTGTTTGTGTAAATAAACAACATGATTTGGCTTCCTAATTATAAAAAGTGGAAGCTAATGTGATCAAGCAGAAAACGCTGTACAGTTATTGCCCTGGGCTTTTTTTAGACAATACTGCTGCCCTTATATTCCACTGAATTTCTGTACAACATCAAGAGAAGGAAATAAGTTACATTCTAAAAAAAAAAAAAATGTTAACAGCAGTTGGGAAGCATAGATCTTAGATAAAGTCAATATAAACAGGAAAGACAGAATGATTAAAAAAATAATAAAAAAAATCATAAAATTTTCACTGTCTTTCTCTGTAATTGTGAAACACATTTAAAACAGATATTTTGCAGATGGGAATAACAAGAGGGGAAAAACACATAATATAAACAGTAATTTTAAGTTTAATTCTTTAAATTGAGCCTTTAGGGTCTAGTTGCTAATTATAGTCCCTGAACAGGAGCACATCTCCAGACTGAGAGACCACAAAGGGAGAAGTGTGTCAGACAATAAAAAGTAAAAAATGACAGCTGTAATGTAGGCAATTTCTAGAGCTGTAAAACATTGTGATCAGTTAATAAAAAACTACTTTGCTACAGAATTCTGACTGCCATTTTCTATTATATAGTTTTGTGGATTTAAGAATTATATTCTGCATACTGACTATGATTCACCAAGACTAAAACAGCCTATCCTGTCTCTCTAATTACAATGTTATTTTATATATCCAATTCACTAAAATGGACAAATGAGTGAATTTTGAAGGGATAGATTTCTGAAATATTTCCTGTCGTGTATATGAAAAAACAGTTATTCAACATGTTAAAAATATTTTATTTTAATTTTTTTTGCATGGAAAAGGCTAGGTAAAAGCTGTTTAAATTTAATGTGAAACTAACAGTAAGGGGTCAATTTAACAAGGGCCAAAGGTCCCTTGTTCCTCTTGTTTCCGCGCAAGCCTTCAGGCTTACCGGAAACAGCATTTATGAAGCAGTGGTTCTAAAAACCGCTGTTCCATAACTTGTCCGCTGCCTCTGAGGCTGCGGTCTTCAATCCGCCCGAGTCTATACGATCAGGCTCATTGACACCCCCTGCTAGTGGCCGATTGGCCACGAATCTGCAGGGGGCGGGCACAAGCAGTTCTGGTGAACTGCTTGTGCAATGATAAATGCAGACAACGTATGCTGTCGGCATTCAGCTATGTCTGTTGTACATCATATGCTACAGCGTATCATGTCGGACAGACATTGGTAAATCTACCCCTAAGTGCTTGATTGTGTACAATTGACTGTTTCATGTTGGACAGATATTGGTAAATCTACCCCTAAGTGCCTGATTGTGTACAGTTGAGTTCTGGGACTCTGCAGCACATTCGCTGTTACGGGCAACTCCCATAGAATAAAAGTTGGTTTATTCCGTACAGGAATATCCCTTTAAAAAAAAAAATCGCAATTGCAAACATTCGGCTAGATTACGAGTTGTGCGTTAGGCTTAAAAAGCAGTGTTAAGAGGTCCAAACGCTGCTTTTTAATGCACGCTGGTATTCAGAGTCTTGCAGGTACAGGTGTACCGCTCACTTTTTTGGCCAGACTTGGAAATACCGCAAATCCACTTATGTAAATTGCGTATCCTCTTTTTTCAATGGGACTTGCATAGCGCCGGTATTACGAGTCTGCCAAAAAGTGAGCGGTACACCCTCTCCTGTCAAGACTGGTACCGCATTTTAAAGTCAGTAGTTAAGAGTTTTACACTACAACGCTGTAGCATAAAACTCTTAACTAAAGTGCTAAAAAGTACACTAACACCCATAAACTACCTATTAACCCCTAAACTGAGGCCCTCCCACATCGCAAACACTAAAATAAATTTTTTAACCCCTAATCTGCTGAACCGGACATCTCCACCACTATAATAAATATATTAACCCCTAAACCACCGCACTCCCGCCTTGCAAACATTAGTTAAATATTATTAACCACTAATCTGCCTTTCCCTAACATCGCCGACACCTACCTACATTTATTAACCCCTAATCTGCCGCCCCCCAACGTCGCCGCCACTATACTAAAGTTATTAACCCCTAAATCTAAGACTAACCCTAACCCTAACCCCCCTAACTTAAATATAATTAAAAGAAATCTAAATAAATATTACATCATTAACTAAATTATTCCTATTTAAAACTAAATACTTACCTATAAAATAAACCCTAAGCTAGCTACAATATAACTAATAGTTACATTGTATCTAGCTTAGGGTTTATTTTTATTTTACAGGCAAGTTTGTATTTATTTTAACTAAGTAGAATAGTTACTAAATAGCTATTAACTATTTAATAACTACCTAGCTAAAATAAAGACAAATTGACCTGTAAAATAAAACCTAACCTAAGTTACACTAACAACTAAAACTACACTATAATTAAATTATTTCCCTAAATTAAATACAATTAAATACAATTAAATTAAATTATCTGAAGTACAAAAAAAACAAACACTAAATTACAGAAAATAATAAACAAATTACATGATTTTTAAACTAATTACACCTAATCTAATCCCTCTAACAAAATAAAAAAGCCCCCCCAAAATAAAAAAGCCCTACCCTACACTAAATTACAAATAGCCCTTAAAAGGGCCTTTTGCGGGGCATTGCCCCAAAGTAATCAGCTCTTTTACCTGTAAAAAAAATTACAACCCCCATAACATTAAAATCCACCAACCACACAACCAACCCTACTCTAAAACCCACCCAATACCCCCTTAAAAAAGCCTAACACTAACCCCTTGAAGATCACCTTACCGGGAGACATCTTCATCCAACTGGGCCGAAGTCCTCAACGAAGCCGGGATAAGTCTTCATCCAAGCCGGCAAAGTGGTCCTCCAGACAGGCAGAAGTCTTCATCCAGACAGCATCTTCTATCTTCAGCGGGTCCATCTTTAAGACATCCGACGCGGAGCATCCTCTTCATCCCACAAAGTTCAATCCTATTGGCTGATCCAATCAGCCAATAGAATGCCAGCTCAATCCTATTGGCTAATTGGATCAGCCAATAGGATTGAACTTCAATCCTATTGGCTGATTGCATCAGCCAATAGGATTTTTTCTACCTTTATTCCGATTGGCTGATAGAATTCTATCAGCCAATCGGAATTGAAGGGACACCATCTTGGATGATGTCATTTAAAGGAACCTTCATTCAGTGTTAGCCGTCGGATGAAGAGGATGCTCCGCGTCGGATGTCTTAAAGATGGACCCGCTCCGCGCCGGATGGATGAAGATAGAAGTTTCCATCTGGATGAAGACTTCTGCCCGTCTGGAGGACCACTTTACCCGGCTTGGATGAAGACTTCTCCCGGCTTCGTTGAGGACTTCGGCCCGGCTTGGATGAAGACTTCTCCCGGTAAGGTGATCTTCAAGGGGTTAGTGTTAGGTTTTTTAAGGGGGTATTGGGTGGATTTAAGAGTAGGGTTGGTTGTGTGGGTTGTGTGGGTACTCCAGACTATCTGGAAATACTTTGTATTTCCTTATAGACCTTGCGAGACAAACCCGGTCATTTATATCTGTATACTTTGTAACGCTTCAACCATGATCTTGCGAAGTCACAAGGAGGGCTGTGATAATATTTTCCCTTGTATGTATCATTATGATGAACGTTCCCAGTATATACATTTTACGTCACCACATTGTATTGGTGCTAATTATATGTACTATATATATTTTTAAATTAAAGCAAGTGTAGTATCCTATTTCGGCCACAAACAGGTTAATTGAACTTGTAACGTACCATACTGAATTTGATTGGCTCTAAAGTGTAAATCCCCTATGATAGGCTAACACAGGCTTTTTAAACTGAACCAATTACTGTTAACCCTATCCCTGACGAAGTGCCGGCTCACGCACGAAACATGTTGGATTGGTGACAAGCAGCAGACTGGTTCACTAGCTGTGATTTTGTTATACAAATTTTGAACCACGAGAACTTTTATTTGCAAATTTCAATAAAAGCTATATGGTTTATTTCATCGCTTATGGTGAGATTTTTGTTTCTGTTTATTGTTTCACGGATTTGGCTCATCCGTTACAACCAGCCGGTTTATTCAGCTCACCAGACCAGTCTCACAAATACGAATGAATCGCCATCATTCTTTGCAGCTGCAAATTGGATTTTCTAGGCGTGTTAATTCACAACACTAAGTGCCCAGCCCGGATAGAGCTGTGAGAATCCAGAATCTGGCATTAGACTGTACTTCTACTGGACCGGGTGAGTGATCATTATACTGTTTGTATATATGTTGCTGAACATGGTAGCAGCTTGAATACACTGAGCTACACTAGGAGAAAAAGACGCTACACTGCAAGAGTTGTTGATACAATACTAAGTGCATATCTGGATACAGCTATACCTATATTATACAAGTTGTTACTAAACAAGCACCTGGTAAAGAAAATATCTAAGAGACTCAGTCGATATCAGCACTATACACTTCAAAAGCCCCTTAAACCTCACACACTGCATTGATAGGTGTACTAAAGGGCTATACATCAGACGTGTAATTTATTTATGTTGTGGAAAACTCTATACATTAAAAAGTATTATAACGAATGCCTCACCAATCTAACATTAGTAAGCCATAATATTCTAGCCTCATAATGAGCCATTAGATATTCAATATAGAATAAAAAATATAGACAATAACAAAAAATCACAGTTTAAAAAAAATGATCAGATATTAACATATGATTAGCCCCATAGGGATTGGTGATATTATACATTCATACATTAACAAACTTTATATAAATATACAAATTAGTCCCATTCCACTCTCTCTACCTGAATCAATATCTTGATGTCAATGTTTGTACATTACTATGGCTATATAAATGCTTACCTGTGGATTTATAATAGAAATGGATTAAGGTATTTGATACTGATACATTTGTGTGTCATTGTTACCATGTTTTATTTAAACCAGTCTATCCCCAAATCATTCAGAAAGTGATCGCTACATGGAAGTCAAAGTGATGTCACTACATAAAGCTTTAAGCATAAACTTTACAAATACCTTAGTTGCTGACTAATATAAGTTTGTAGGCCAATTGCTGCTATATTTGTTAATATTGTTTATAACAAGCGTGAGTGAGAGTGATGTCTGTGGGATGTGTATCTCTGGGAGGTAGGAAATACATGATTAGGTGTTAAGATCGAAGGATGTGAACTATCATTTACTTTATACCTCCCAAAGTTTATGCTTAAAGCTTTATGTAGTGACATCACTTTGACTTCCATGTAGCGATCACTTTCTGAATAATACTTTTTAATGTATAGAGTTTTCCACAACATATGCAGGTTATGGATCGATAATCATTTGTCTATTTAGTATAATTGTAGACACATGTGTTGGGAGGAGTCATTAGACTCACCCACAGGTTTAAAAGTCAGTGCTTCAGTGCTTGTGCTGAGAAACGCGTAGCAATCTGTCACAGCATTTGTTTTTATATCATTTGGGTGATGTTATACACCACATGTTTTTAAAAATTAGTTTTTATAATAAATATATGTTGTACTGTATGGAAGCCTGAGCCTGTCTTGTCTACCACACTACCTGGATAGTCTGGATCTCTACATCCTATTGCAGGATCAGTGTAGCTGGGTAACTGGGAATCCCCAGCCTGCGCCATTAAGCACATTGGGTGCTGCTCCCTTTGTGAGTATTATTTCAGATTTTAACCTGTTACTCTCATTACCATATCAGTGTTGCACTAGGAGGCGCCCTCTCTCTTTGTGATTATATTCACAGATATCTGGTTCTGGTCGATTTTCTACAAGAGGATCTGCTCTCATCCACTGGATTATCTTTGATTTTGTTCATTTTGGATCACCACTCACAAACGTTTTTACAACCATTGATGAACACACCAAGACAATCCTGCTTACCTGAATTTGGGTTATGGTCAAGATCCATCCCACCATTGGTGACTATTAATGTACATCTGCTCTTGATGTGTTTTTTTTTTGTAGGGTTGTTATCCATGTGTTTTTCACCTATGTATTAGACCATTATAGGAATTATTGTAAAAAACTTATTTAACTATATTCTTATTTATAGTTTGGTCTAAATTAGATAGATTCCCTCATTTTCTTCTATATAGCGCCCCCTAAGGTTGGACTCTTCAGTGTCACAGCAGTTGAATACATGATATAAATCTGAAGTTCTCCTGCTATTCTGAAATAGTTATGAAGAACATATGATTGTCACTGGTTAACTGACAACGTTAAAAATCACTACTTTCAAAATTATATTTTATTAAAAAATATAGAGACCCAGATCAATGGAGAATCAAAATATTAGCACTATGGTGCGCTAACATTGCTTGAGCATAATTAACAGCATTTTTATTAGCGCTCAAGCAAAAGTCTAGCGTACAGTAACATCTGCATGTCAGAGAGTGCTGGCGCAATAAATCCTTCACAAATAATAGACTTCTATAGGGCACGCTGAAAAATTAATGTACAGAAAGGGGTGCTGGAAGCTATTTGCAGCTTAATCTAAGGTAAGACTTTAAGATGCCAAAGGTATAGACTGTCCCTTTAAAATCCTCCCAGTGTAGAATCATGGTAAAGGTATGAAACTACTTTTAGCAGATTTATCAAGCTGCAATAGCAGTTTGATAGGCGTTGTGATCAGACTTTTTTTAGACTCTCTGCCATCTCAGAGAAGGTGGGATAAATCACCTCAATACTTACTCATTTGGAATGATTGACATGCCCTGCTCAACCAATTGTGCAAGAGCAGAGGGGTGCTTGACATCCCCTGCTCAACCAATGCAATAGCAGCAGGCAGGATTCCACAAGAGAAATCTTGTGCAATCTTATATTTTGCCATGTGATGGTGTATTTGAGAACTTGTCCACCTGCAGTCTTGATACATTTTCCCCTTGGGTTCTAAATGTTTTAAGTTAGGCCTCATGGTAGGATGAATTACTTGTGTAAGGGGTTAATTAGGCTTAAGAATTTCCTTCAGTAGAGTATCCCTTGGAAAGTAGGTTCACAAAAGATAACATGAGGTGAGGAGGGCCATGATCGGCGAGAGTGTGGTGTCAGGGCAGGGTTTATGTAGAGGCATATTAATGATTAAAAGGAACAAAGTATTAAACTTTTTTTTAAACAGTTAAAATTGTTTTTGAATTTAAAACTAAAATAGAAGTTCACATGTTCCTAGAAACAATTCCAGCAAAAAAAATTGGTTTGATTTGCACAGGACTGTAACAGAAAACAGGACTGTATTTCATTTTAAAACATTTTTATAGTATCCTTTTAAATGGTTACTTTATAAAGGTTCTATGCAGTGTCCTAATCTGGCAGAGAGAAGGTTAATTAGCTTGTGGGGCCTTTGCAATACTGAGGTTTTTAATGCACACTGCTAATTACCATCGGCAGGGGGGAAAGGGAGGGGTAATTGATTTTGCAGTACTTCTCGGAACAATGCTATTCTAATGCTGATAACATTTTTATTATTGCTGACGTATATCATTCCTCTTTGTTCAACCATGTGGTCTTATCTTATTTTCTCCCATTAAAGTTATGATTCTATGACTGTTATAATTTCTATATCATCCTTATACTAAATCTAATTTAAAGGTAAACAAGGGTATATTTCATGTATAAAAATATATCCTCTGTCAGAGTCCCTAGTGTTTTTGTCAAATATTACTATTATGAATACAATATTTAGTATCTGTTCTATTCATTATTTCCTGTACTTACACATTATAATTGACCTACAATTGACACAATCAGTTGCATATCCTCCCTTGCTGTATAGCACATTTTAAAATGCTAAGACAGTATAACTGTATCTTGGCTAACCCTAATAGAACTCTCAATGGGCAGTAAACACTGTAAATACAATATAAAAATATTTAATTAAGTGTAGTAAAACAGCATTGCAGTATACTATATTATTTTGCCTCATTTCTAGGGTGACCATATTGCCGCTTTAAAAAGGGACACATGAAAAATACATATGTCAGGGTTCTTATAATGGAACATTATTCAATACATTTCTTTAAACAGACCTGACATATGCATTTTTCATGTGTCCCTTTTTAAAGTGGCAATATTATAATTTAAGATTGAAAATTAAGAGTTTTCACAATTCTGAAAACTGAAATTACCATTGATAGGCTTCACAATCTTAACACTGCACCATATCTATCTCTCATTGGCTTCAGCAGAGATGATATGGTTAAAACTGCAAAACTATATAGAGTTTGCTAACATAATGACAATGGTTAGCCTTTTCTACTCCTGTAGCAAGTCTGCCAAACATTGAAGCTATCTTGTTGTATATTACTTCAGACATTTTCAGACCAAGCATAACAATAAGATTGTGAAAGTATGCACTATTATTGCACTGGGTCTTGGGGAAAAAGTTTGAAGGACCCTGCACTAGAAAGTATAGAAACAGGACTTTTTGTACACTATTAAAGGGAACAGAATTTACCAAATAGAAATTGGAGCCTATAGGCTTTACATAGCCCCCTGGCTTTCAAGTTCTATATTTGGAAACTCAGACGCCTAGATTTAGAGTTCTGCGGCCAAAGGGGTGTGTTAGCTATGCATGCTTTTTTCCCCCCGCGCCTTTTAAATACCGCTGGTATTTAGAGTTCACAGAAGGGCTGCGTTAGGCTCCAAAAAGGGAGTGTAGAGCATATTTACTGCCACTGCAACTCTAAATACCAGCGGTGCTTACGGACGCGGCCAGCTTCAAAAACGTGCTCGTGCACGATTCCCCCATAGGAAACAATGTGGCCGTTTGAGCTTAAAAAAAAACTAACACCTGCAAAAAGCAGCGTTCAGCTCCTAACGCAGCCCCATTGTTTCCTATGGGGAAACACTTCCTAAGTCTGCACCTAACACCCTAACATGTACCCCGAGTCTAAACACCCCTAGCCTTACACTTATTAACCCCTAATCTGCCGCTCCGTACACCACCGCAACCTATATTATAGCTATGTACCCCTAATCTGCTGCCCCTAACACCGCCGACCCCTATATTATATTTATTAACCCCTAATCTGCCGACCGGACCTCACCGCTACTATAATAAAGTTATTAACCCCTAATCCACCTCACTCCCGCCTCAAAAACCCTATAATAAATAGTATTAACCGCTAATCTGCCCTCCCTAACATCACCGACACCTAACTTCAAGTATTAACCCCTAATCTTCCGACCGGACCTCGCCGCTACTCTAATAAATGTATTAACCCCTAAAGCTAAGTCTAACCCTAACCCTAACACCCCCCTAAGTTAAATATAATTTTTATCTAACGAAATAAAATAAATCTTATTAAATAAATTATTCCTATTTAAAGGTAAATACTTACCTGTAAAATAAACCCTAATATAGCTACAATATAAATAATAATTATATTGTAGCTATTTTAGGATTACTATTTATTTTACAGGCAACTTTGTATTTATTTTAACCAGGTACAATAGCTATTAAATAGTTAATAACTATTTAATAGCTACCTAGTTAAAATAATTACAAAACTACCTGTAAAATAAATCCTAACCTAAGTTACAATTAAACCTAACACTACACTATCAATAAATTAATTAACTAAACTACCTACAATTATCTACAATTAAACCTAACACTACTCTATCAATAAATTAATTACATACAAATACCTACAAATAAATACAATTAAATAAACTAACTAAAGTACAAAAAATATAAAAAGAACTACGTTACAAAAAATAAAAAAATAATTTAGAAACATTATAAAAATATTACAACAATTTTAATGTCTTCATCCAAGCAGGGGCTGAAGAGGTCCATCATCCGGCTGAAGTCTTCATCCAAGCGGGGGCTGAAAAGGTCCATCATCCGGCTGAAGTCTTCTATCAAGCAACATCTTCAATCTTCTTTCTTCCGGCTCCATCTTCATCCCGCCGATGCGGAACATCCATCCTGGCCGACGACTTCCCGACGAATGACCGTTCCTTTAAGGGACGTCATCCAAGATTGCGTCCCTCGAATTCCGATTGGCTGATTCTATCAGCCAATCGGAATTAAGGTAGGAAAATTCTGATTGGCTGATGGAATCAGCCAATCAGATTCAAGTTCAATCGGATTGGCTGATCCAATCAGCCAATCAGATTGAGCTCACATTCTATTGGCTGTTCCGATCAGCCAATAGAATGCAAGCTCAATCTGATTGGCTGATCCAATCAGCCAATCGGATTAAACTTGAATCTGATTGGCTGATTCAATCAGCCAATCAGAATTTTCCTACCTTAATTCCGATTGGCTGATAGAATCCTATCAGCTAATCGGAATTCGAGGGACGCCATCTTGGATGACGTCCCTTAAAGGAACCGTCATTCATCGGGAAGTCGTCGGACAGGATGGATGTTCCGCATCGGCGGGATGAAGATGGAGCCGGAAGAAAGAAGATTGAAGATGCCGCTTGATAGAAGACTTCAGCCGGATGATGGACCTCTTCAGCCCCCGCTTGGATGAAGACTTCAGCTGGATGATGGACCTCTTCAGCCCCCGCTTGGATGAAGACATCGCCCGGATAGGATGAAGACTTCGGACCCTCTTCTGGACGGATCGGTGATACCCGGCGTGGTGAAGATAAGGTAGGAAGATCTTCAGGGGCTTAGTGTTAGGTTTATTTAAGGGGGTTTGGGTTAGATTAGGGGTATGTGGGCGGTGGGTTGTAATGTTGGGGGGGTATTGTATGGTTTTTTTTACAGGCAAAAGAGCAGAATTATTTGGGGCATGCCCCGCAAAAGGCCCTTTTAAGGGCTGGTAAGGTAAAAGAGCTTTTCAATTTTTATTTTAGAATAGGCTAGGACATTTTTTTATTTTTGGGGGCTTTGTTATTTTATTAGGGGGCTTAGAGTAGGTGTAATTAGCTTAAAATTGTTGTAATATTTTTATAATGTTTGTAAATTATTTTTTTATTTTTTGTAACAGTTCTTTTTTTATTTTTTGTACTTTAGTTAGTTTATTTAATTGTATTTATTTGTAGGTATTTGTATGTAATTAATTTATTGATAGTGTAGTGTTAGGTTTAATTGTAACTAGGATTTATTTTACAGGTAATTTTGTAATTATTTTAACTAGGTAGCTATTAAATAGTTATTAACTATTTAATAGCTATTGTACCTGTTTAAAATAAATACAAAGTTGCCTGTAAAATAAATATTAATCCTAAAATAGCTACAATATAATTATTATTTATATTGTAGCTATATTAGGGTTTATTTTACAGGTAAGTATTTAGCTTTAAATAGGAATAATTTATTTAATAAGATTTATTTTATTTTGTTAGATTTAAATTATATTTAATTTAGGGGGGTGTTAGTGTTAGGGTTAGACTTAGCTTTAGGGGTTAATACATTTATTAGGGTAGCGGCGAAGTCCGGTCGGCATATTAGGGGTTAATACTTGAAGTTAGGTGTCGGTGATGTTAGGGAGGGCAGATTAGGGGTTAATATTATTTATTATAGGGTTTTTGAGGCGGGAGTGAGGCGGATTAGGGGTTAATAACTTTATTATAGTAGCGGTGAGGTCCGGTCGACAGATTAGGGGTTAATAATTGTCGCTAGGTGGCGGCGACGTTGGGGGCGGCAGATTAGGGGTTAATAAATATAATATAGGGTAGTGATGCACCGAAATGGAAATTCTGGACCGAAACCGAATCCGAAAATCCGGGATGCACTTGGCCGAAAACCGAAACTGATACCGAAACTGTATTTTTTCAAATTATTTTTTTTTTAGTTTTTTTTTTTGCATAATTAGAGCAAATAAAAAAAGCCCACACTTTTATTGGAAGTAACACACTAAAATTGGACAAAAATATCTTAAAATAATAATATGCTACATAATAATTTTACCAAGAAAAAAAAAAAACAGGCAAAAAATGCCATTTTCGACCAAAATGACCAAAATTTTGGTGCATCCCTACTTAAAACAATTAGAAATATCAATATACCATTTTATTCTTCATTTAGTACTATGTAACAATCATATTTAACAGGTTTTTTTTTTTACCAATTATCCAAATAAAGTATAATCCTAGAAAACTCATTGTATGCAGAACAGTAAGTGAAGTAATAAACTTAAACAGCAGCTCTAGGCTAGCATCAAATTTGAAATATGCTACACAATAATTTTACCGAAACTAACAGGCAAAAAAAACGAAAAACGAAATACCCAAAAATGCCATTTTCGGCCGAAACTTTCTGCGGCCGAAATTTCGGTGCATCCCTAATATAGGGGTCGGCGGTGTTAGGGGCAGCAGATTAGGGGTACATAGGGATAATGTAGGTTGCGGCGGTGTGCGGTCGGCAGATTAGGGGTTAAAATTTTTTATTAGAGTGGCGGCGATGTGGGGGGGGCCTCGGTTTAGGGGTACATAGGTAGTTTATGGGTGTTAGTGTACATTAGAGCACAGTAGTTAAGTACATGTATTCCTATCTAAGTTTATTTATAACATACATTTAATGACAGTTATGTTCCGAAGGGTACTTGCAATTGCTTATCCGCCACAGACATGGATCTTTTTATTTTATGCAAATTTTCCAAACATTTTGGAATATGTACACTTTTTGAGCTTTATTCTCCTTTTTTCTATCACTACTATGTTTCTACTATAACACAGATATTTTGAGAAGAGGAAAGAGTAAAAATTGAGCAGTTCTGTTTTAAAGCTGTGACACACTGCAAGCGGAGCGGCGCGCAGCGTGTAGATGCGGCTGTGCGCGCTCAGTGTGTCCTGCCTTTTCATCTCTGAGCACTCTGCTGCGTCAGGTCGCGTAGCTGAGCACTCAGAGATGAAATATTTGATCTTCAGAAGCGATGTGAAGCGGAGCGAAGCAGCCGCTTCGCCTCGCGCCGCATTGCTTGCAGTGTGTCACAGCCTTTATGCAGCAATTACTTTTCTAAAGCTAACATTCATTATCCCTATGCCATGTTTTCTACCTTTTCTCAAAGACTAATGCACCGATTAACTGCATATTCTTCAGTCTTACATCTTGTATTTATTATTCCTGGGCCATAGTTTGCTGCCTTCTCTAAAGGCTAATGGGGCTATGACTTGATCTTTTAAATCTGTGGTTATGTTCTACCTTGGAAGCCTCTGCTAACCTGTAGACAAAACACAAAGGGTGATTAACAGAATCTATATTTGCATGATGTATTTTATTTTTTATATGTCCTTGATCAATAGATTTCAAAACTTTAGCCTATATTACAAATGGAGCACAATCAAAATCACAGGGTGTGCAGTCTATATCCCTGCCCTGCACTAAGAAAAAAAAGCACAATCTGGTATTATAAGTGAATGGGAAAAAAAGACACTTTGGACATTTTTTAGTGTGCCCTATACTTTCAATGGATAGCACAGGGTGTTCTGTGATCAGCAATATTACAAGTGGTGAGTATGTTCAAGTACTTGAAAATGTAGCTCTCTTTGAGGGACACTCAAGTCAAAATAAACTTTTATGATTCAGATAGAGCAGCAGTTTTAAGACACTTTTCAATTTACTTCTATTATTGCAGTTACACAGTTTTTTTATAGTCACTTTCTGGGGAACAAGATCCTACTGAGCGTGTGCACAACCTCACAGGGTATATGTATACTAGTCTGTGATTGGCTGATGTCTGTCACAAGATACAGGGGGATGGCAAAATGGCAGACAAAATAAATATGTCAGAAAAAATCTACTGTTTATTTAAAATTCAGTAAGTGTTATTGCCTTGTATTTTTATTATGCACTTGTTAATTATGCAACTCTACTGCATTGAGTGGTCCTTTAAGTGTTAAGGCATAACAAAACACATGTATAAATAAAGTATTTCACTTAAAGGGACAGTAAAGTCAAAATTAAACTTTCATGATTCAGATAGGGCATGCAATTTTAAACAACTTTCCAATTTACTTTTATCATCAAATTTGCTTTGTTCCCTTGGTGATATTTTTGAAAAGCTAAACCTAGCTAGGCTCAAACTGATTTCTAAACCGTTGAAAACCGCCTCTAAGCTCAGAGCATTTTGAAAGTTTTTCACAGTTAGACAGTGTTAGTTCATGTGTGTCATATAGATAACATTTTGCTCACTCATGTGAAGTTATTTAGGAGTCTTCACTGCATGTCTGTCAAAAATGCTTAGATAAGGAGGCAGTCTGCAGAGGCTTAGATACAAGGTAATCACAGAGTTAAAAAGTATATTAATATAACTGTGTTAGTTATGCAAAAATGGGGAATGGATAATAAAGGGATTATCTATCTTTTTAAATAAGAAACATTTTGGTGTAGACTGTCCCTTTAAATATAGCTGTGGGGGGCGGAGCCTGGAGTGAGAGCGGAATGGCCGCATAAAGGTGAAGCTCCAGACAGCCAAGTAAGCTGACAGGCGTTTTTAAGCAGATAGCCTAATGTGAGCAGGCTCGGGGGTGAGCCCAGAAGGTCAGAGCAGAGTGAGACTTGCGGCGGAGTACCGCACATAAGACCCGGCAGAGAAACAGATCAAGAAGTGAAACGGATACAAGGAGACAGCGGCCATGATAAAAGGCCACGTGGCGACCTGATTCAACTATCTGCTTGTAAAGCGGTGCCGGACTAAGCCAAAAGGGGAAAAAGTGAGTAGCGGTGACTGCCGCAAGTTAGTGGCGATGTTTGCCTGAGAGGGAGCGGGTGCCCACACGTGGGGCCACACAGTAAGGGCTACTTTGATTAGCGGTAAACACCGCAAAGGTTATGGGTGACCTCGCTGCAGACGGAGGTTTTCAGGGAGACCTGCATATAATATGGAAGGGCGGCAGCTGCTAAGAACCAGCAGGGAGAACACTGAGGAATAATGTAAAGGGGCTGCAGGGAGAAAAGTGAACAAATTTGACACTTCTCATCAGTGAGTACTAGGAAGAAACACAAAACAATGTATGTGACACTAAATATCTGAAGAGGGCCAGAAGAGGGACTGTACACTACTCTGACTGCCTGCAGTAGACAGGAGGAGCAGATATATATGTTTGCTTTATTTTGAACGACACTGAGTGTGATAACAAGGGGCACTAAAGCGATTTAAAGATTGTTGTGGGTGTAATAGCTCGAATCTACAAAAGAGGGATTTTGCCAGACTTCTGGGGAGCCGTGAGAATGACCTCCAAAAGGAATATTAAAGCAACACCTGTTACCAAGCAATCTACGGCGCCCATCTTTTTCAAAGCTAACAGAGGGGAGAAATCGCCAGAACAACACTCACCTCAATCAGACAGAGATGGAGAGAGTGACACAAACCCCCACGGGGGAGTGGGTCACCACGAACCCCTAACCAGAGCCGACCTGGAACAACTGGTGTCAAAACAAGACATTTCAACAAATTTTTAGAGACTTCTTGAGAAAATTGAAACACTCCAGAACACGGTCACTAGTAGTCTGACGGAGCTTAAGCAGGAAGTGGGTGAATTAGGCTCTAGAGTGGACTCTCTTGAAGAAAGCGGAGAAACACTAGTGGAAGGCCTGAATGATATTACAACTCAAACAACAGCTCAGCAGAAAGAATTGGATGAAATACACGACAAACTCGAAGATCTCGAAAACCGCAGCCGCCGCTGCAATATTCGCCTGAAAGGTGTCCCTGAATCGGTGACCCCAAAAGAACTAAATATGTATCTACTCAATCTATTCCAAGGTATTACAGGGGTTGGAGATGAAGAAAAATTCCAAATCGAAAGGGCTCACAGGGCACTCAGGCCGAAACCTAAAGGTGATGACCCGCCTAGGGATATTATAGTTCGGATGCTCAGGTTCCAAGAAAAAGAGGAAATAATGGCGGCGGCACGCAGAAACCCGACATATAAGCATCAGGGCAATATAGTCCAGTTCTTTCAGGACTTATGTCTTAGGACATTACAGAGAAGAGGAGCACTTCGTCCATTCACAGCCCTTTTGAGGAAAAATCAAGTCCCATATAGATGGGGATTCCCATTTGCTTTGCACATTTCTTGGGAAAACAAAATCATTTCAATAAGGGACCAAGCAGAGATTCCAGAAACTTGCAGAAAGATGAAATTGGACCCGCCATCCTTTCAACAGCAAAGACCCTCCGTAGGGGGTGAAGAGGGTAACAGAATAACAGCTCAAAGGAAATGGACACGAGTTCCCGAAAAGAAAAGGAAGACATGATGAGATAGAAACCTTTCTTTTTTCCTTTTTTTTTGTCTCAATATTACAGCGTGCAGGCTGTAAGGAGCTCTAGGATGCTCTGCTTTTCGGCATAGCCGTGCGGGACTTGCACGATTGAGATGGGAAGGACATGCTGGGGCAAGAGCGCCGGACAGATGAGTATTCACAGTTGTTAACGTTATGTTTTTCTTGCAGGTTGTGTTAATTGTTCATGTTGGACTGAGGACTTTATTTTCGAAGGAGAATGTTATCTCTTATTGAACTAAGCTGGGATATTGAAAAAGACTATAATCCTCATATTATTAAAAGGTCACTTCTAATAAGGTTGCGGAACTGACTATGTTGAAATATGCGCCATTAAGGTTCAATATAGTAGAGAAATATTTGGCTGTTTTTTTTTTAAGTCTAGCTTAATGTTTTATTTAAGTGAGACTGGCATATTCACTGTTTTTTTAAAATGTTTTTGTTTGTTTAGGTTTTTATTCTTCCAGGCTGGGTCTCCTAGAGGTAAATGTGATGTTCGAATTGAGGGACTAGGGATTATAGGGGATGAGAAAGGACAGGGAGGAGAAGGTATTGTAAAATGACACCAAACAACACAATTATACTTACTCACAATATTAGGGGGTTGAACACGGACACTAAGAGGAGAACTGCTTTAGCCCAATATCTTAGAGTAAAGGCCAAAATCATATTCTTACAAGAGACCCATTTTGTGAAGTCATCTATCCCTAAGTTTTGGTCGCACCATTTTCCCCATCATTTTCACTCAACTTCTGACTCGAAAAAAAGAGGGGTCACGATATTGATACATAGATCTCTTGACCTAGTAACTGATAGGGTAATTACAGATAAAGACTGACGGTATGTTATAGTGCAGGGGACAATTCAGGGCTCAAATGTGACGCTATGCAATGTTTATGCCCCTAACGAGACCCAAAATGCTTTTTTTACCAAAGTATCTTCTCTGCTTACACAATGGTCACAGACTAGAGTGATCCTGGCCGGGGATTTTAACGTTACATTGTCTGCTAAGGAAGGAACAGGGAAAACCACACTCACAAGCAAACAACACAGACACAATAGCATAGTTAAATCCATTAAAAACGCACTTGATGAACATAGTCTGGTGGACACTTGGGAGGCGGTAGGCAGACAAGATCATGACTATACTTATTATTCCCCAGCACATAAACTTTACACCACTCTAGACTACATATATGTTAGCCAAATTATATCGCCCTCATTAGTGAGGGTGGGCACTCAAGCTTGTGTTTGGTCGGACCATTCCTTGGTCTATGCAGAACTGACGAATCTCATTGACTTCACTAGACAGCGCTCATGGACATATAATCCGGTACTATTAAGGGATCCAGAGATCTTTAGGAAGGCACAGGGGGCACTCAAGGAATATTGGGACATGAATACCGGTTCGGTTAATAACCCACTGGTGATTTGGGAGGCACATAAGCCATATATTAGAGGTCTGTTTATAAAAGAAAAGTCAATTAAAACTAAAGCGACAGCAAAATTGGTTGATAACCTACAGAGAGAAGTTGAAAAATTAGAGATGAATCACCAGCGCAACACAACCACTCACAATT
The DNA here is from genome assembly GCF_027579735.1 of Bombina bombina. Lineage (NCBI taxonomy): Eukaryota > Metazoa > Chordata > Amphibia > Anura > Bombinatoridae > Bombina > Bombina bombina. Next base: position 750,102,316 of record NC_069502.1, read on the forward strand.
ACACACTATTAACGACAAAGAGGAGGGAGTTGGCAAAGATTTTAAATGACGCCTCTGTTAGGGCGGCCTTGCGGCTAAGGGCTCACTATTTTGTCTACGCCAACAAACCAGACAGATTTCTGGCATATAAATTGAGAGAAAGGAATAAATTCTTCTCCATTCCTAAGCTCTATACAGATGAGGGAGAACTCACTACACATCCACAAAAAATAACAGATAGCTTTGCTAAGTATTATGAGAAACTGTACGATGGGAACAAACTAGGATTAGGGGATATAGCCACTAAGACGAGAAATTTTTTAGAAAAAGCGCAACTACCAAAAATCACGGAGGATGACTTAGAGAGTCTCAACAAGAAAATAGATAGTTCAGAGGTATTAAAGGTAATTATGGATTTAAAATCTGGTAAGGCTGCAGGCCCTGACGGACTGACAGGGGAGTATTATAAACTTTTTAAAAAAGAGCTAGTACCCCATTTGGTCACCTTTTGTAACGGTATAATGGATGGATGGGAGATACCTAGGGAGACACTCAAGGCAAAAATTATAGTGATTCCAAAAGGGGGGAAAAATAACAAGTTTTGTCAGAACTACAGGCCGATTTCCCTATTAAACCACGATATCAAAATTTTTACCAAAATAATGGCAAATAGATTAAAGGTGATTTTACCCACATTGATCCACCAAGATCAGGTGGGTTTTATACAGAATAGAGAAGCCCCAGATAACGTTAGAAGAGCTATCACTTTGATAGATTACGTGAGCGCAATGGGGACTCCAGCTCTATTCCTGTCACTAGACGCAGAAAAAGCGTTTGACAGGGTAGACTGGAGTTTCATGTTTAAAGTACTAGCGGTTATGGGGTTCAAGGGGACTTTTGTACAAGCACTTAGGGGCATTTATTCTGACCCAACAGCGGTTGTAGGGGCGGCGGGTCACACATCCAGACAGATAACAATCCTAAATGGGACACGGCAGGGTTGCCCACTGTCGCCACTGATATTCGCCCTATGCATTGAGCCATTGGCCTCTTATATCAGGAACGAGACAGACATCGCGGGAGTAAGGGTGGCAGAATCAGAATATAAATTAATGTTGTTTGCGGACGACGTATTACTAACTTTGACCAGACCCTTACATTCACTCCCACACTTATACAAAACCTTGGAAGAGTTTTCTTCAATTTCGGGCTACAAGATTAACACAACCAAGTGCGAAGCACTGCAAATTTGTCTACCAGCACACACGAAAAAGACAATTGAATTAAACTTTGATATTGCAGGGGAGAAAAAACATATCACCTATCTAGGGGTCAAATTGAGCGATAGCTTATCAGACTTATATAAGTTAAATTACCTCCCAATTTACAGAGCCATTAGAGGGGACCTGGTAAAATGGAAAAAAGGGAACTTTTCATGGTACGGCAGATTGATGGCAATCAAGATGAACCTCCTTCCAAGATTAATGTATCTTTTTCGAGCTTTACCCATTGGTGTCCCAAATAAAGACCTGGAGGCCTTACAGGATGATTTAGTAAAATTCCTAAGGGGGGACGGTAAGACTAGGATAGCGGCACAGGTGTTAAAACAACACAGACACTTGGGGGGAGTGGGGGTTCCAAACCTGGCTGAATACTATAGGGCCTCTAGGCTAGCTCAGTCGGTTGTAATGGGGAAGAGTGACAATGAACTAATTTGGCCTAAGATAGAGGCAGATATAGCAGGAAATGACAGAGCAGCAGATATCATATGGGACGAAGAGAGGCTTTTGAAAGCTAAAGAATATAAATCACCGGTCACAAGGGAGGCATTAAGCTTATGGATAAAAACCATGAGAGGATTACAGCTATGTAGACCAGGGTCATTGTTGAAACCCATTAAATTTCTGATACCTAGAGACTTGAGGAGGTATGTGAGAAAATGGGAAAACAAAGGTTTGTACAGAGTGGCAGATTTCCTACAGAATTCAAAACTACTTACATATAATCAGATCAGAGACAAATTAGAGCCAGAACCCCTTCATTGGTACTTATATTTACAGGTTAGTTCATCCATACACACTTACATGTCAACTCAACGGTATTCACCACCTACTGATTTTGAGAGAATGTTAGGGGCCCCATTCAGGGGGAAAAAGCTGATCTCCCGAATTTATTTACTACTGCAAGGAGCGAGGGGCCGGTCTAAATCACCCTTAATGGAGAGATGGGAAAGGGATATTGGTGAAGTGAGAGAGAAGGATGAATGGGAGGTCTTATTGAGGGATGCAGGAAAGGGTTTAATTAGCGCTGACCTGAGAGAGAATACTATCAAGGTGTCATTTAGATGGTATCTTACGCCTACCAGAACGGCGCATTATGCGCCAACACTTGATGGTAACTGCTATAGAGGATGTCGGGAGAAAGGGACATTTAGACACATGTGGTGGGACTGCCCAAGGGTCCAGACACTTTGGGTTAAATTGTCAACGCTGGTGAGCCAGCTTCTGAATGAAAGAGTTACACTTACAATATCACAGGCATTGCTACACGATAGGGTGAAACCCTTCAACAATTCAATCAATAGCTTCATTAGAATCCTTTGTACGTGCCTGAGAATATGTATCGCAAGACACTGGAAGGCAGGGACACCCACATGGCAGGAAGTGACAGATAAAATTGCAGACACCTTCCACTTGTCAGAGGTGGCGGCTTGGTCACAAGGTCAGCTGGAGCAGTTTAACAAGATATGGTTCTATTGGATGTTAGGGAAGGGTGAAGTACAGAACCTATGAGTACAGGGTGGACTATAGGAGGACAAGTGGTAGAGATTGCGAGATGTAGAGAAAGTTGTTAGTATAGGTTAAGGTGACATTTCCCGTTTAGTAAGGGGCAGTTATGAGGAAAGTTAGAGAAACATAATAACCCTCTTAAGGGGGGGAGACATGTTGTAACAGCCTGGAAGAAGGGGGGTGGGGGGATGAGTTTTAAAGGTTGGGGAGTTAAATTTCTTAATATATGTATGTAAACGCCCAAAAATGGCAGAATGTAGAGGTGCCTGGCCTAGGCCAATGCTGTACAATTTTTTTTGTATCACACTGTTTACATGACAGAAGTTACGGCTTTGTGTCCAAAGGAATTTATCTTGTACATGTAAATCAATAGAACTCTGTATTACTGCTTAAAATCAATAAAAATTATTTCAAATAAATATAGCTGTGAATTTTTTTTTTATAGAGACCGCTGCAAAATGATCAGTTTCTCTGGTTTTACTATTTATAGGTATGTGTTTCAGTAAAATGAACATTTTTGTTTTATTCTATGAACTAATGACAACATTTCTCCCAAATTCCAAATAAAAATATTGTCATTTAGACTTTAGAGCATTAATTTGCAGAAAATGACAACTGGTCAAAATAACAAAAAAGATGCATTGTTTTCAGACCTCAAATTATGCAAAGAAAACAAGTTCATATTATCTTTTAAACAACCAAATACTAATGTTTAACTTAGCAAGAGTTCAGAAATCAATATTTGCTGAAATAACCATGAATTTCAATCACAGCTTTCATGCATCTTGGTATATTGCTGTTGGGTGACTTTGTGACTTGTGGTGCAAAAATTAAAGCAGCTCAGCTTTGTTTGATAGCTTGTGACCATCAATCTTCTGCATTCCAGAGGTTTTCAATGGGGTTCAGATCTGGAGAATGGGCAGGCCATGACAGGGTCTTGATCTAGTGGTCTTCCATCCACACCTTGATGGACCTGGCTTAGTGGTATGGAGCATTATCCTGCTGGAAAAACCAATCCTCAGAGATGGGTAACATTGTCAGAGCAGAAGAAAGCATGTTTCCTTCCAGGATATCATTGTATGGGGCTTGATTAATGCGTTCTTCACAAAGATAAATCTGCCCGATTCTAGGTAATCTTCTGGTTGTCTAATGGTTAGATGAACACCTGGAGAGACCTACAAGCCACAGTGTTTTGCACCCACTGTGAAATTTGTTGGAGGATCAGTGATGATCTGGGGTGCTTCAGCAAGGCTGGAATCGGGCAGATTTATTTTTTCTAAGGAAGGGGTTTTGTATCCTAAAATGTCAACCATGTAATAAACAATATTTTTTTGTTTGCTAAATCCAGCGAGTGCAGTCAGTCTGTTTCCCATATTATTTAATAACCTGCCCCATGGTTTCTGGTGAATTTGTTTGTGAGAGTAAAGATGAACCCTCTAAAGATATATATATATATATATATATATATATATATATACTGTATATATAATGTGTAATATATTTGTTGTTTAAATAAATGTTTTAAGAGTGATTTAAAAGAATATGGTATATGATAAGATGTTGGGGCTCAAAGGTGTATCACACATACATACACATATATACATAGACACATAAATCTACACACATACAAATACACACCTTTGAGCCCTTCCCAGTCCAACGCCTTGTCATATACCACATCCCTTTAAATCACTGTTAAAACATTTATTTTAATTTAAAAAAAAAGATAAATATCTCAAAAGAAAAACATACTTTAAATGTTAGTGAAGAACTCTAGAAGAACACTGTTTTCCCTTTCAGCTTAGTGCACCTTTGTTTTTTTGCACCTTGGGCCTAGCACTCAAGTGATGAGGCCTACATTTTTAGAAGTTTATTATTTGAGAAATTTAACACACCCATGTTACCTGACACCCAAATCCCAAATGTTAGTGGGACCTAGACATTCGCTCAAGCACTAATATTTTACTTTAAACTTGTAATTTGAGAGTAAAAATGGAAAGCCTT